>NC_090695.1:51525074-52902797 GCF_013368605.1 Nyctibius grandis
AATGTACAATCATTTTTAGTATGTGTTGTCTTTTCCAGTGGCTGCCTCTGGAAGTCTAATTTCTCTCATGTCAACACTCTGTACACATTGAATCTACCACCTGTAAAATGGCAATTTGAAAGGCACTTTCTCCAGCTACACTAATGAAAGAAGTGCTACCAAATTCAGTACTGGCATAAATATTTTGTAGCTAACAGGAACGTGACTGACCTAGTAGCTGAATGTGAGTACAAGCATAAAGACAGCGGGAACAAGCCAATCTAACAAAATGTGGCATAGGTAGGGGCTCAAGAGTGCTGAAGATCAGCCCCTTTTAAATGACTGCCAGCAGTCTGAATACAGAACATAAGTTACAGCTTACTGAGTTCATAACAAACTGGTTTCATTTTGCCACACACTCCAAGAGCTTCTAGCTCTCTGTCACTTGTGAATGGCTCCTGCAACTTGTGGCAGTTCAGAGCTCAGGCACTAAACAAGGCTGAGTGATCCTTCTTTTAGCTGTGTTTGTTTTCAGCAGGCCTGAGGCTTGGACCTATGTGACATTTCCTGACAGCTCAGCAGCTCCCTGAGGGATGTATTCAGGTTCACCCATGATAGTTGTGATAACAGGTGACCACGATAATGGGTCTGAAGGCTTGAAGCAGCCTTGGTAACGAGCATGAAAAGGGTTGTTTCTATAATTTTAAACAAACAAGCACTATTGTGCACGATACTGCTACACTATTATAATCAGCTTATTCGGGGATTGGTAGTATTCATCATGTTGTTAGTATTTTAAATTTGTACTGTGGTAGATAGGAGTCACCTAGCTTGGGGCCTTGTACCTTCACCTTTTGTTTTCCCTGTGTTATGATAAATTTTCATCAACACTTGATTAAAACTGCCAATTTGTTGGGTATAAAGAAAATCTCTCGACACTACCAGGACTAATTACGTTGTCCTTGCCAAAGGGGTAGTTGCATAATTGCATGTGATTATTGCGCAGCTATGGTGCTTTTCATGTCAGTGGCAATACAATGTTGATTCCCTTTAATTAATCATTCAAAAATAACCCCTTGTATCATTTCTCAAATAGGAGCAAACATGTTCCTACATCTTTCTTCCAAAAGGCTCCTGAATGCAATTGATTCCCTAATGAGATAGCATTGCAGTGCATGTGTGCTTGTTCTAGATGGGAGGGTTTGCTTTGTAATTATTTGGTGATCCTACTGTCCTTATTCTTTCTTCTTGTTCTTGAACATGCTTTATAATTTTGATAGCCACAAGCACAAGAACATAGCAGAAAATCCTAAGGTTTACTATTTGAACTCCAGACAGTTCACTGGAAAGAGTGTCACCAACTCTGAGCTTATATTTATCTACTATTTGTCTGTCCTTTTCAATCAAATTGTCTAATGTGATCATGCACCATTACATGGTAATATTCATTATTGCAAGAATATCTTGTCTTCATAAAATAGAATTCCATGGGTTACATCCTGCTGTAACTGCTGCTCTCAATATCTATAAGAGTGACAGAAGTTAATCAGCTGTTTTTGTTTCTTTTCTATATCTGTATTTTCTAAAGTATATAGCATTTGTTTATAAGGAAATTGAATCTTCATTTAATTTTCTTTCTATATCAATATTAAAGATTCAGATAAACTAACAGGATGGTATCTTTTAAAAGGATCAACCATTTATGATACCTGATACCACAGAACATTTTTTTTTCCAGCAATAGATTTATACGTCTTCTTTTGGTATTGTAGTTTTTTCAGAGACTGTATCACTTCAAGTAGCATACATAGAGGTAACAAACGTGGGTTTAGGAGCATAATTCATGTCTATTTCTAAGATTGTATATAAACTGAATAAATCTCATTGTTAAATAAACAATGAACATGTTTTGTGTTTGATTATAAAATATTTGTATATCTTATGACTCATAAAAATGGGAGGAAAGAGCCTGATAAGCAAAGCTACACACAACAATACACATGCATGAATTTTAATTATTCTAACACATTTTGTAATTCAAGATTTGGAAAAAAAAAATTTAGCACTTTTGCCACATTATTAGAGTGTCTGTTTGCACTAAAACGTACATGCAGGTTGTTTCTATAGCTCTTCTAATCAAAGATTTATGCTTATGCGTAATTAAAATAGACTACAACAGCTAGGCTGCTATAGGACTGCAGGACATGCATAAAAGTCTTTATGCACCTAAGATATCAAAACCAAATCATTGTTTGTATTGTTTTATTTTACTAACTATGTATATTGGATACTATTCAGCAGTTTGCCTGCAAGTGTACTCAATGGCAATGGCTCCTGCATGTCAGAGGATATGGGGATAGGAAGGAAAGTGAGTTGTGGGTTTGCAAAGTTGCAACTGTTTGATTTAGTGGGAGCTTCTGGGATAAGGGTGTAAGTCCTGGCCAAGTAACTTTTAGATTCTAGAAGATACTGCTTATGGAGGAATACAGCAAAGTGGGATTTAAAGTTGCCTCATTGCCAAATAAAGTCTGTATACCAATATAGTCATGGACAAGTCTCCAAACTGCAACTGAAAGCACAAAATGAACCTTTTTTATCTGTCCTGGGGGAGGCCCCTAAATGGCCCAGTGATTTTAGCAGGCCAAGAACAAATGTCCACACCGCTGTGCACATTCCTCTCTCAGTCCCTGTCAGGTAGGGGCTAGCTTGGCCAAGGGAGATTTTCAGTGTAATGAAATGTAAACGCAGAGGAGTTTGGAAACTTGGAAACATCCATTCCTTGACTTCTGCTCAGGATCCCACAAGTACAGCTCAGCCTCTGTGCACACTACACCATGAAGACACCATCCAGAAGGGATTCCTTTCTAACGCCTCCATTCTCTGTAGCAGAGCTTAGATGTGCCTCCTGCTTTAAACCAAAGGAGGTAAGAGTTTATGCCTTTAGGAACAGAAAGGAGAAAAATGTAGCTGTAATAGAAAGTGTTAAATTTGTAATTGGAAACAAATGCTTGGACATTATCCATGTCATGCCAGAAAGGAAAATAATATTTTACCACTGTACTTTCTAGTTTACCAAACCATCTCTCTAGGGAACCTCTTTAGTAGAAGGAACTACACAAAAGAGAGGTAGCAGTGCATGTAGATATTATGAATTCCTCTGGGGTTTAAGAAGCTGAACTATCTATTTCTTTCTTGCAAAAGCTGGTTTCTCTGTATGCTGATTGCACATTCATTCTTCAATCTTTATATGTTTAAAGTTTAAAAAAAACCCATGACATTTCTCCTGTAAATTGTTGTACATTTGCAACAGATATAGAAAATCACAGTTGGAAATCTGCTAACACTATGAAAAAGTAAATTGGAGCCACGGCAGGAAATAAACTTTATGTGTAAGGACTTGAGATCTCACCAGAATGCAAGAGGGTATTTTGTACTAAATGACATCATACTGCCTGTAAACTCTTCCTTTAGAAGAGAACCTCAGGTTGACTAATATATCTGCAACAATTGATATGAAATGATCTCATTTTATGAATGAGAACTACATATCTTCAACTGGATTTCCTTGGGAATAGCGCCTATGAACACCAGAATTGTTGATCCAGTCAAAATAGAAAGCTTTTTTTTTTTCATCTTGTTGCACAAAGGACTGTCATGGTACAAGATCCAATTTTTAGTTCCTGCCTGCCATATGGAGGCTTGAGGTAGAATGAAAGCACAAGCAGTTCCATTTAATGAGGTATACATTTTGATGGAAAAGAATGAACCTCCCTACAGCTGCCGTGTTTCTCTCAGCAGCATGCTGCCAATACTAACAAGGCAATAGCCTCAGTATAGTGATCTCAGATCACACATATATAAGAGCTGATGCAAATTTCTCTGCAAATTTTTATTTGTGTACAAAGCTCCAAAATGTATTTGCTTTGTTCTTGATCACCAAGATTGCTAGTGCAGTTTTAATACTAAGAGTCCAGGTTTGTGACAAAATATTTGCAGATGTGTAAGCCAAAGCATTGCAGTAAAAATTGCATCCATTGCTGTAAAATGATAAACAGCAACTGAAGCTATGCAAGAAGGGTTCTCCCTGCTTTGCGTGTTGTTTACATTGTGTGAGGATGTATTCCCATGATATTATTGCAATCTTTATTACCATAGAATGTGAGTGCTTCATGGTCCCTGTTCTAGTTACTCTCATCACTAACATAAGCAAGATGGAATTGCCTTTTTCCATATTGTACAGCTGGGGAGCTGTTGCTCAAAAAGATAAGTAACCTGCTTCAGGTCACCTAGTAAAGCTACTGCAGCTCAGGGCTTTGTGCACAGGTAACCCAAGTCCTGGACCAGTGCTACAACAACTTTTCATCTGAGTGGTAAAGGTAGAATTCCTTTGATACGAGAGTCTGTCTTCACCAGTTAGCTAGAAAAGGCCCTTTCCTTTCCCTTCCTGATCTCACAGATTTTGGAGGTTTTGGCCTGTCAGTGGCCCAATACCCACAGAGAGGGGGCAGTGAGTGCCTCTAGCCATGTTATTCTGCCCCACGTGGACAGCACAGTCTCCTGGGCAGAGGAAATGGCTGAAATGGGAATGGCATCATGCATGCACTTTATAATACTTTATAATACTTTTATAACCCCTTTACCATATGGTTGTTTTGCTGTAGTGAATGCTACTGGGGCTCTGAGTATGCTGAGCTTTTCCAGCAGAGGTTAGGCATCTCTCCGTTTCATCTTCAGATCATGATACAGAATAGCAGGAGCCAAAAGTTTACTTTTGCGAATTGGAATGTTTTTCTAAATGGTCACTTATTTGCATTAGACATCTACGAAAGTTTCAGGACAAATGGGAAAATGAGTAGTGAATTAACATATAAAACATGTTTTTCTTAATCACTTCTTTGGACTAAGATGCCTCAGTTTTTGCTAGGATGCATTGTAGGGGTCAAAGCAGGTGCACTAGAGTGGAAGAAAAAGAGATTTAAAAAACTGGCTATACTTTCTCTGATCAACCTTGTATCTACTTTTATTAAGAGAATAATAGAAAATAAAATTCTTCCACATTCTCCATTAAAGGGAACTGGGCAGCTGTCGCTGAAAGGTATTTTGAAGTCAATTAGATCAACGTTTTCCTTTGGAAAGAGCAGTGTCTGATAATGACATAAAATATCTGTCTTTTGACCCTGTATTTACAACATTGTGCCAAGTTCTGAACATGATATGCCTATTACCTTTTGATACTAGACTTGGAATGACTTCCAAGCAAGGTCTGATACTGACCTTGTCAAAGTGGTGTGTCTCCGCTGACTTCAGTGGAATTATTCCTGGTTTACACAACAAGTGAGGTCAGAATCAAGACAGCAGTTCAAGTGAAAAATGTAAAAGATGGCTGAGATGAGGCCTGTCTTTGGCTGTGGGGTGTGTTGTGGGCCAACCACTTTATTGAAAAGGAAAATATATATATGTTCGGGGCTTGAAGATACAGCTGTGTTACAGAGGTACAGCCACATGTCTGTGTTGTGGGAACATTGCACCTGTTTCATCTGTTTGGAATTGAAGCACTGAACACACACCACTTTCTGCCTGATGTGACATGTAATTTGAAACAGCAGACAGTGTTTCTTGGCTATGTTGTATCCCCAGATCTGTCAAATAACTGGGAAGATAAAACTCATTTTACAATTAACTTTTTAATTGCCTTTTTTGTTTCTAATTTCAAATTTTTTGTTTTTCACTAGTTAAAGGTAAATAAGAAGCAATGAGAGAGAGGTTACTCAATAAATATAACTTTGTAATAACACTGGCCACAAATCTGACTCAAATTACAGAATAATGAAGCAATGGGATAAGATTATAATAGTAACTGTTTTTTTAATAAAAAGTCATGTGGTATTTTGATTACTTAACCTCAGAAATCTGGCTGCTGCAGTAAATCCTTTAAGTAAAACTTGATGTAAGCAATGTCATGTCGCATGTAAAGGCATGATAAAAGGCCATCCAGTCATTTCATGATCGATATAGTAGAATTATCTTAATGAAGAAAGAACTGATCTTGGAGAAACTGCTACAGTTCTGAGATATTTCTAAAAGAAATCCTTTAAAAAATAATTGTCTCAGTAATAGGTTGGAAGACACTCCAAGGTTTTGTAGACAGTGTATCTGAAGTCAGTTTCTATGACTGATTTCGGAATCATCAAATTGAATGCTCATAATTATACTCAAAATGTGGTGTCTAAGACAACACAGATGTAGAACTGCAAACCTAGTTTTGCAAATATAGTTTGTTGTTTCTACTAAGTCATCTGCCATCACGCTTCAGCTTAGGAGACCTGGACCAAAGATGCAATAGATGGCATTTAACAGAAATCAGTTCAAAATGCCCACAGTCACATCAGCGAGAGCAGACATACCTATGAGAGGCAAGACCTGTTCAGAGACTTTAGCTCAGGCATGGGTGCAATAATGCTAAATTACCTCTGCACTGTGTCTACTACTAAGTCCTGTCGCTTGGCATGGGTTGTTACCCTGGGTGTAGCGCCATGCTTATGGCACTCCAATACTGCCAATTCCTGAGTACCAAGAAAGCTGGAGGTGAAGCTAAAATACAGTCTTTCTGAGGTAAGGATATATTCCCTTTGTGAAGAAGAGTAGACTAGACCAGAAAAAACTGTACTGATTAGCCTGAGATTTCACAGTGGCACAGGTGAGAATAGGATGTAGGGGCTCCCACTATTGGCTCTCCATTCTTCCCATTAGGTCCTATTAAAATATTGAAAATAGGAACTCATGACACAAAACTGGCATTGCAAAGAAGCACTTAGTCACAACACCACAAGTCTGCATGTGACACTGTACCTAACAAGTGACTTTCACTGCATGAATACTCACATTACTATACCGAGCAAAAGTGCCATTTACAGATGAGCATTATTTCCACGCTGAGAAAGAAAAGAATCGGACTCGGTAAAATGCAAATACTCTGAGCAGATGAAAAATTTTATATACAGGGATGAACAATAAAAACACTACAGCAGCTGTAGCACAGTTTTGTAAGATGACTAGAAAAAGAAAATAAGCTGAACATAGGAAAATCTTATTTGGGAGCAATAAAGGCTTGATGTATATTCAACAGAGCATTGTTTTCCAGAGTTTAAAAGGAAAACACCTGGCAGTAATTTTTCTATAGATAGTCTGTCATCTGACTATTAGAATCTTAGAATATAATTAAAGATTAAGAAATATTACTTTATGCTGTATGGTTAAAATTACACCATTTCTGGCAAAGGGTATAATCATGAAATTCCCTATTTAATTACAATCTGCATTTATCCAACAATTTAAAATTAGAATCCAGCACTACATGTTGGTCTCCTACGGACAGATATCATATATGCTCTAATAAAGTGACAGTCTTTCAAAAATCTACCGAGACCTTCATAATATATGACATATTCTAAATTTTATTTAATGCCAGAGAGAATTTGCATTTCATCTCTCAGCCTTTTATGAAGCTGCTGTAAATGATTTAGCTTGGCTTTTAGATTTCAGAGTAATTTCATTTCAATTTGAGCTTACTCTTGTATAATTCCTAGGTTTTGTTCAACCAGATGTAGACTACTGGCACGTAGCCTATGGAATAACACGTCAAAAATGTGGGATGCTTAAATCCATGGTTTGTGGATTTAGTAAAGATGCAAAATAAAGTATTTGATGCATGTCAAAATCACAGAAAAATGTAAGTGAAACCTAATGGTAAAATGAAAATGAAGCTTAATTGTTTACCTGCACTTGGAGTTGAAATCCTGCTCTGCAGTGCATGGCAGGACCTTTTCAGGATATGTCAGAGCTCCAAAACAAAGTTCAAGCCACCTTCAAATGCCTTGGTTTTTCAAGAGCCAAATGCAGGAGAGCTTTTCAGATGAAGAAATGAGTCTTCTCTACTAGAAGTCTGAAAAGAATAGTCCTAGAAAACAAAGGAAACATTAATTATAAAAAAACACCAAGTATTAAAATACACTTTAATTTGTTGCCTAGAAAAGAATTAAATAGCAAACTTTTGTTGTACAATTTAATGGCTCCAAAATGATGTTTTATTTTGGTTTCAAGGGGAACACAGCTGCCTATCAAGCTCATTAGTTGGGTAAGCTTTCATTTAAAATACAGTCCACTTCAGTGTAATACTTACTTCGAATTCCTATACAAAACCTTGTAAACAACTAAAATACCAAAACAGTAAATCAACTAAGGAACCAACAATTTCTCTAGCCTAGTGACAAGCTGGCTTCAAACTGACATCAGACTATGGTAAAAGCTGACTTTGTAAGACTATTTTAAGCTAAATGTTGGGATACAGAGGAACTAGAGTTTTTCCTTCCTCAGTCATTAGTATTCAATATACGTTAGGCATTCTCTTCTGGGCATATTACGTTTTTTAAAACTGGCTCTAAAGTCCAGCAAAAAATATTTAATTTTCCACCAGCTAAAGGCGTATTTGCATATGCTGAACCCCTGATTCTGTTCTTATATTTGTATAAGATACATTTAGAGAAAACAAATGTCCTTTCAGATAATAGGCAGCACTTCAGCAGTAAATTGCCAACTTTTCATTCTGCACTCAGTTATGAACAGAGTTAATCTCAGTGTCTTTTGACAGGGAACATGGTCCTGGTTCTGACCATTACCATGAGCTGTTTTCGCAGTAGTGTCACTCACTTTCCAGTGCAGCTGCTTCTTGCTTTTATCAGTATGTGAAAAATCTACGTTGAATGCATTGTCTTTTTCATGACACTCCATTTCAATGTAAAACAGTTAGATGGTGTATTTTATTAAACATATAGTAATTACAAAAACCATCACATAGGACCTAAGACTGTGAGATTCTATAGTTTTGTTTCAATGAACAAGTGTTTCTTGGCATAATTGTTTAACCAGCCAAAACCTTTATATTCTCTGACTATGTCAGTTCCAGAATAGCGAAAGAAAATTTAGCGACATGGTTGCCACTGCATTCTGCTGTCTTGCTGAGTGAAAGATTAACTCTGTGACTGTTAAGACACCAAATACTTCATGTCTTCTCATCTATGTTTTATGCAAGCTTTCCCAAATACCTGAGTCTTCAGGGATTGCCTGGTACAGCCCGGCACATGTAGCAGATGAGACAGGGGGACTACATGATAAAGGTTCTGTATGCCTAAGACAACTTAGTAGTAACAGCTGTGCAACATTTTCAGGTTATACAGAGGTATATGTTAATGTATTCAATGGAAGTCTGACAATAAAGGAAAGCTGTTATTGAATTTATATGAGTCTATGGCTTAAGCATCTATTTTCTTCCTCATGCTTGATCACTCCGCGGTTTTGTATAACTATATAATGTTTCTCTATGTGCTAGAATTCTGATAAAGGATGGAGAATGTGTTTCTCCTAGAACCTTTTGATTGGGAGGGCTGAGTTTTATTTCACTTTTTAATTTCAGCTGCAGATCTCACAGAAACACCCCTTATTTCACATCTTCTGCCTGGCATGCAAATTAGGACTGCGTCTTCACCATTGAATCAGGAGCTGTATTTTGTTATGGGTCATTGTATAATGTGATTTCACACATGCAAGCAAGAGGGACTCATCATTGTAGTGTAACAGAAATATTGGAGTAAACTCATTGGAGAAATAGTGAATGTAGTATAAAAACGCTATCTCTGTTGCCATATTCGTTGCTATCTAAAATGTGTACATTTAAAAACCATAACTAGAAAGCTTGACCAGATTGTTGCTTACAGCCCCCTCCCTTTTTTTTAGGAGAAGAAGATGTTACAACATATTTAGCTGAATCAGATCTTCACTCTACACGGTTGAAGATACAGCTTCTCCATTTCTTAAACGGGCACTAAAGTCCTTGCTGAAGAACCTGTGGTCCCACTTCTCTGCTGTCACTGAGTGCTGTGGGGTGGCCGGTGAGAAGGCAAACCTCAGGATTTTGTCATTACATATTTTCGTCTCCTGTCCTGGGCAAAATATTCTTGGCTTGGAGAATTATTATTTAATTTAGTTTAATGCCCATTACCACAAATTTCTAATAACTGATTCGGGCATCAAGAAAAAGAAAATGTAAACAAGTAAACCAACACTTAATTGGACTGTGAGGAAGGGGGAGGAAAAGCGTTGAGTTAAGCACCTCCCCACATCCCTATCCCAGTTCTACAGCAAGGCGAGGGGCAGCCCTGCAGGCTGGGGTCAGTGCATAATGGTTCCTGTTGCACCTCTGTGCACACTGGTCTCTTGTGCCTCCTACTTCCTTTTCTACTGGTTTTCCCCTGCCCCAGCATGGGCCACCCACAGGCTGCAGTCCCCTCAGGAGTGTCCCTGCCCCGGTGTGGGTGCCCTTATGGATGCAGTCCCTTACAGGTGTCCCTGCCCTGGCACGGCACCCCTTTGACATGAAGAGCCTCCTTCCAAGAGTCTCCAGCCGCCTTTTCATCAGTCCCCTCAGCAGCACGCCTCCAGCCACATGTCTCCAAGAGGGTCTCCCTCCTTGCGTTTCCTCTCCTCACGACTGTGGATCTCCATTAAACACATGTGAGTCGTGGCATGAGGGCTATGAGTTGAGGAGGCAAGGGGGTGTTTGTGGTGGTGCCAGAACCAGCTACAGTGGCTGCAATCAACACCAGGCAGTTGCCAGCTGCCTCCCACAGCCGCTCTGCAGCCCCCCCACCCAGACCTGCCAGGCTCAGCAGCACACCTCTTACCTATCACTCTCTTGGCCATAAAAAGTCATTCTGAAATTCTGAGGATTTCAGAGGATGGGAGGGAATGACATCTACTTGACCTTGAAGGTAAAAGCAGTGGTATGCCTTACATTAAAGCTTTTCCTTCTCTCTGGGGCAGGAACAAGGTGAACAGATGCCAGGTTAAGCCTCGCCCCAGGGATGTCTCCCTGAGCCAAAGCCAGACCTTGAAAGACCACCCTTCACAGAGGTGAGTGCAAGTTTGATCTCCAAACCCATAGCACAGGGTGGGCTGTTTTCCCCAGGAACTGGTGAAATGCCATTGAACCCCTTCAGATGGGGGCCTACAACAGACTGTCCTGGTTTGGCCCAAACCAGGCCAATTAGTCTTAGAGAAACCAAGGTCACTGCTAAATTCCTCACTGCTTACGAGTGAAGAGCTGAAGGGGGGTCACACCTGCAGGGAGGAGCAGACAGGGCAGGTGGCCCAGAATTAACCAACGAGATATTCCATCCCATACACCTCATTCTCACTTTCCTATTTATCACTAACCCACCGCCTCCTGGAGGTGGGGCCCAGGAGGGAGGGGCCCTCCTGTCTCCCACTGATTGGTACCAGCTTTGCCAATTCTCCAGTTAAAAGTCTGCAGGTGTGATGGCAGGAGAGCTACTGCATTTTCCCCTCTGCCCGTGCTGGGGGAGCAACTGTGCCTGAGGAGGATTTCCAAGCTCTCGATCTTGGTTTTGTATATATTTGTATATATTTGATTATTTCTATTATTCTTTTTATACTCGTTTTCATTACTATAGTTTATTAAAACTGTTTTAACTTTCCAACCCGTAAGTCTCTCTCCCTTTTCTCTTTCCCTTTCCCTTAGGGTGGGGGGGGAAAGGGTTAACAGAGAGCGTCTGCCACCAGGTTAATAGCCGGCCCAGCTTTAAACCGTGACAGATTTAATTGGCGCCCAACGTGGGGCTCGAGAGAAGCTCCAACAGGTTGCTCTGATAAGTTGAATCCTGGGAGGAGACCCGGAGAGCTCAGCTGAAAGAGTATCAGATTTCTTCCTTTGAGATTTACGAGGGGTTGGAAATTAAAACAGATAGTGAAGATGGTGATGTCATTTTTGAATGCTGTGTTATCTCGTCTTTTTATAGAGTTTCTTTCACAATTGAGTATTGCAATGATGCCTTACCTGCCGTGGGCACTGTGTTATTGCTTGCTTCTTATGAATGTTTACATGCAGTTTAGCAGTGGGCGCTGGTCGAAATGTATTGTTTTGGTATGGGGTTTGATACTGATTTATGCTGTGATAAACTGGGCAGTTAATATTCCGATCTCTTATCTCTATGACACAATGATGGGCAGCTTTAATCGCGAATCAGTAGCAGCAACTTCATCTGCACGCTCTAGGTGTCCTTTAGCTGATTCTGTTAATGATTACACTTCCAGTTTTACTTCGGGAAATAGTACCTTCTCCTTTTCTGCCAAGCTGATTCCACTAGATTTTGCGAAATTAGGATGGTGCTGTCTAGGTGGCATGTTTTTATTTTTGGTTGTCCTGAATATGTTTCTGATGTGGGATAAGATTAAATATCGGTGCAGGGACAGTTGTAGGTGTTATGCAGCCACCTCAGATCCTACAGTGTGTACTGCCGCTAGAGCCACTAAACCCACTGAAACCTCGGCAGCCTGTACCACAGCTGCTACACCCCCCAAGATGGCGACTGCAGCTACTCAGACTCTCAGCACTCCCATGACAGCCACTGCATCTACTCAGACCCCAGCATCTATCGACTCTGTACCAATTGCTCCTGTAACCAGGAAGAAATACCGAAAGAAATCAGCTCATGAAGTGAAGGATGATGACTTGGAGCCTTCTAAGGCAGAGCCATCATATGACCCAGGTGAGGGCTCTTCTCAGGCAGAGTTAGGGCCCAACCCAGATGGGGGTTTCGTCGATCTTCCTTTTAAAGCAGACCCATCACAGAAGAAAGGTCCTTCTAAAGCAGAACTATCACAAGAGGAGGACTCGGACGTAGAGATAACCTACCACTCCTTATCCCTGAAGGACCTGAGAAATATAAGGAAAGACTTCAGCCGTTATGACGGTGAACCTATTATTACCTGGTTGCTCCGATGCTGGGATAATGGGGCAGATAGCATGCAATTAGATGGCAGAGAAGCAAGACAGTTGGGATCCCTGTCCAGAGATGGTGGTATTGATAAGGCGCTTGCAAGAAAGTCAAACACTATCAGTCTCTGGAGGCGACTCTTGTCAGCTGTAAAGAGCAGGTATCCCTATAAAGATGATGTTATGAGCCACCTAAGCAAATGGACCACTATAGAAAAAGGTATTAACTACCTTAGAGAACTAGCTGTGCAAGAGATCATTTATAGACACCCACGGGACATTGTAGATCCTGATGAAGTGGAATGCAACTGATCCATGTTCCAGAAGGTTGTGAAGAATGCTCCACCGACATATACCCATAGATTGTCAATATTAGTCTGGGGAGAAGATGCTATGGCACGACCTAGTGTGGGCGAAATGGCTAACTGTATGCGACAGTATGAAGATAGTATTTCTTCCCCACTGCAGGCACGCATCTCAGCTGTGGAAAAACTGACTAAGGAAAACAAGGACTCATTGAAACAACTGTCAGACAAACCATCCGTGATCGAGAATAAACTTGACTCTCTACCTACACAGGCCCGCGTTGCAGCTGTTAAGAGAAAACGTTCTCCTACAGGACCAGCTCAAAGGAAACGGAACACGTCACGAGGTATCCTGTGGTTTGCCCTGCGTGGTTATGGGGAGGACACGAGCAGATGGCATGGACAACCTACCAGTACCCTACAGGCACGAGTACGTGAGTTACAAGCTAAAAGAAATACCAGAGAGAATTTTTCTAGAAGGATGGCTGCTCCAGTTACCAGTGAGCAGGACCCCAGCCAGGGTAGATGGGCCTCAAATCCCTTTTTCCCAAGTGTGAATAGGAGAAATGAAGGTCCAGTCCCTGTGAGCAACACGAATCCATTTCTTAACTAGGGGGACCCTGCCTCCAGCCAGGTGGAGGAGAGGGACAACCGAGTTTATTGGACTGTGTGGATTCGATGGCCTGGCACATCGAAACAACCAACAAGCGGATCAAGCTGCTAAAGTGTTCCAAATAGATTTGGACTGGGAACATAAAGGCAAACTATTTTTAGCTCGGTGGGCTCATGACACTTCAGGTCATCAAGGGAGAGATGCAACATACAGATGGGCTCGTGACCGAGGGGTGGACTTAACCATGGACTCTATTGCACAGGTTATCCATGATTGTGAAACATGCGCTGCAATTAAGCAAGCCTAATGGTTAAAACCTTTGTGGTATGGGGGGCGGTGGTTGAAATATAAATATGGGAAGGCCTGGCAAATTGACTATATCACACTCCCTCAAACCCGCCAGGGTAAACGCTATGTGCTTACCATGGTGGAGGCGACCACCGGATGGTTGGAAACATACTCTGTGCCCCATGCCACTGCCCGGAACACTATTCTGGGCCTTGAAAAGCAAATCTTGTGGCGACACGGCACACCAGAGAGAATTGAGTCGGACAATGGGACTCATTTCAAAAACAGTCTCATAGACAACTGGGCCAAAGAGCATGGCATTGAATGGGTATATCACATCCCCTATCATGCACCAGCCTCTGGGAAAACTGAACGGTATAATGGGCTGTTAAAAACTACCCTGAAAGCAATGGGGGGTGGAACCTTTAAAAACTGGGATAACTAACCAGGTAGCTTGTGCCAGATGTTTAACACCAGGGGATCTATCAATAGAGCTGGCCCTGCTCAGTCAGACCTTCTACATACAGTAGAAGGAGATAAAGTCCCTGTGGTGCATGAAAGGAATCTATTGGGAAAAACTGTCTGGATTCTTCCTGCAACGGGCAAAGGTAAACCCATTCATGGGATTGCTTTTGCTCAGGGACCTGGATGTACTCGGTGGGTGATGTTGCAAGATGGTGAAGTCCGATGTGTCCCTGAAGGTGATCTGATTCTGGGTGAGACTATTTAATTCTGAACTGTATGTTGTTGCTGCATAAGTGTCTTTCAGGTTAAGATAGCGGTGATGAGACCGGAGCTAGCTTCATCAAGTGGTGTCCAGTAACCTCCTCGAGTCTGACATCTTTAACCTGCAACCCGTGGGCCCGAACCATGACAAAAGAGAGACTGCTAGCCAGAGAGACTGCTGAGAGACTGCTAGCCAGATGGAAACCCACAATCCTGAACCAAATGAACTTAATGAACTTTTTGTATAGAGATGAATCATAAACTAGTGATATGTGTATATATATTTGAAAATGAAAAGGTAGTGGTGATCTGAGTATGACGTGAATGGTATGGAATAAGGGGTGGAATGTCCTGGTTTGGCCCAAACCAGGCCAATTAGTCTTAGAGAAACCAAGGTCACTGCTAAATTCCTCACTGCTTATGAGTGAAGAGCCGAAAGGGGGTCACACCTGCAGGAAGGAGCAGACAGGGCAGGTGGCCCAGAATTAACCAACGAGATATTCCATCCTATACACCTCATTCTCACTTTCCTATTTATCACTAACCCACTGCCTCCTGGAGGTGGGGCCCAGGAGGGAGGGGCCCTCCTGTCTCCCACTGATTGGTACCAGCTTTGCCAATTCTCCAGTTAAAAGCCTGCAGGTGTGATGGCAGGAGAGCTACTGCATTTTCCCCTCTGCCCGTGCTGGGGGAGCAACTGTGCCTGAGGAGGATTTCCAAGCTCTCGATCTTGGTTTTGTATATATTTGTATATATTTGATTATTTCTATTATTCTTTTTATACTCTTTTTCATTACTATAGTTTATTAAAACTGTTTTAACTTTCCAACCCGTAAGTCTCTCTCCCTTTTCTCTTTCCCTTTCCCTTAGGGTGGGGGGGGAAAGGGTTAACAGAGAGCGTCTGCCACCAGGTTAATAGCCGGCCCAGCTTTAAACTGTGACACAGACATACAGGGAAATCTAGCTCCAGACCGGTGTCCTCTCGATCACAGCTTTGTCATCTCAGAACTTTTTTTCCTATGGCATTCTTCTCCACCTGAAGGATTTATTTTCCCTCCTCGGGCTCCTTCTTGTCCTGTGATTATCAAAATAAAGAATATGAAACACATCTGGGGGTTTGGGTTAATGGCAAGTTGAATGTGAGTCAACAGTGTGCCCTTGGCAGCCAAAAGGGCCAAACGTGGGGTGCATCAAGCACAACACAGTTAGCTGGCTGAGGGAGGTGATTGTCCCACTCTACGCTGCACTGGTGCAGTCCCACCTCAAATTCTGTGTGCAATTTTGGGTGCCCCAATATAAGAATGACATCAAACTATTGGAGTGGGTCCAGTGGAGGGCAACAAAGATGGTAAAAGGTCTCAAGGGCAAGACTTCAGAGGAGCAGCTGAGGTCACTTGGTTTGTTCAGCCTGGAGAAGAGAAGGCTGAGGGGTGACCTTGTGACAGTCTGCACCTTGCTCAAGGCGGGCAGCAGAGTGGGAGGTGCTGATCTCCTCTCTCTGGTGACCAGCGATAGGACACAAGGAAATGGAATAAAGCTGTGCCAGGGGAAGTTCAGATTGGACATTAGGAAAAGGTTCTTCACTGAGGGGGTGGTTGGTCACTGGAACAGACTCCTCAGGGAAGTGGTCATGGCACCAAGCCTGCCAGAGTTCAAGGAGCGTCTGGACGATGGTCTTAGTCGTGTGGGTTAGTTTTAGGTACTCTTGTGAGGAGCAAGGAGTTGAACTTGATGATCCTTATGGGTCTCTTCCAACCTGAGCTATTCTCTGATTCTATGATTCTAACACTTGAGACGATAAGCACTATTCTTTCATAAACTGTGTAGCTCTCAATAATTTAGTAGCGTATACGTATACCCGTACACATACATGCGTACGTGGTCCCAAACCAGAAAAGCACTGTTGCATGTGCTTTATTATGAACATGTGAGCAGTCCACTGATTTGAATAGGATTACTCACATACTTAAATTTAAGCATCTGTTTAAGTACTATACTTAGGACTGAAGACGTAGAAATGAGGATAAAACCCACAGAGTTTCATTTAGTCCCTACTGAAACCAGTAAGACTCTTGCCACTGCCTATGGTGAGATCTGGATCAGATCCAACGCTAGATGAACTGCTCAGCATGAGAAAGCCACTGAAATGTGCAAGGCGTTTGTAACTAAAAACACAACTGAAGGAAAGCAGCATTTCCTGACATATAAGCATGAGATTGTGCTGAATCTGTGACACTGAAAGGCTATTATCTATATTCATGTATTATCTAAGGGGAAAAAAACTAGCAACCATCATGGGAGTGAGGCCTCTGAGGTTATGTGGAAGAGATAAAATCTTAAAAAATGAGGGTATGCATTGCATTTAGGAGGCGAAAGTAACAAAAGAAAGCCACTTTTCCTTAAATCACATTGCATCAAAGGCATGTCTGAGGTATTTTGTTTAGCTTTCTTTTTCTGCCAGCTGAGCAATTTTTGAGCTATTCCTGAATACTTAACAATACGACATTCAAGTAGTAAATGTGAAGTCATATTTTTCAAGCGTAGCAGCCTCTGGAAAACAAAATTATTTTACAGCCTACTTCTTAAGGACTATCTATAAACAAATTGGATATTTCAGTGAGCTTGTTTTCTGCCTCCTGGCTGCCAGGGTTAACCGTATTCTTAGCACCTTAACATTCTTCATATGATGAAGCAATCTAGAAAAGAAAAAAAAATTGGTGTTTATATGGAATCCATAAACAAGGGCTCTCTGTCTCTCTTTGAAAGCCATCTTCCTTCACTGTTATCGTCATACTTTATCCTTCCTTGTCTCATCTGGGCAATTTTTTCTCAAAGTGAGTTTTATCATCTGGCATCATCTGAAGTTCTTCAGGGCAAGTGTAAGCCATGAGGTGAGATATTTTCCTTGAGCTATATTATCAACTAGAAGAAAATGGAGAATAAATCCTGATTCAGGACTAGTTCTAAACAACAGCAAAATTACCTGAAACTGATGTACATCACTTCAGCTTTTATAGTTCAAGCATATGACTGTATATTATACAGCAGATTAGCACGAAAATATGTACTAAATGGTCAATAAACATAATTATTTTTCTATGAAGTAGTTAATTTTAATCTTAGAAAATATCTTTGTCCCATAAAAGAATGTTCAACTCATTTCAAGGCAGTTCCTCTAACCAGTTTTACATATTAGTTTTACACCAGTGAGTTACTTCTAAACTATAGTCATAATACACAAATGCTGTAGGCATCAAAATGATCTAAGAAAGAGCCTATGTGAAAGCAAATTAAGCATGACAAATTCAAGAATATTTTACAAAAGTTCCTTTCATTCAGTGAAGACTTAGAGTCTTGGGAAGGAAAATTGTCTTCATATAGGTGTAGAAGGAATAAATGTTAATGTTCTCCTTTTCGCTAAGTACTTACAGAATCATAGAATCATTTTGGTTGGAAAGGACCTTTAAGATCATCAAGTCCAACTGTTAACTTAGCATAGGTCATTATTACTCCAAATTTCCAGTAAGATTTTATCTCCTCAGATTATTATGCAAACATAATTATAATTTGAATTGCAATATCAGTTGTGGACCCCAATGAAGACCTAAAGATTCATTGAAGTAGGTGCTATCCACAGGCCCACTCATCAGGTCTGGATGAGTAACTTGGTGGTAGTTTCCACTTTACTTCCATTTTTTTATTTGCAGGTATGTCTAAATTATTTGCCTTACTTAAAAAGAAAATCTTTAATGCTGATCTCCTGTGTGGTAGCTCTAAGAACATAAGAAGAAAAATAATATAAACCAAGAAATTTTTAAAAAATTGACGGACTTCTAAATTCTATTACTGAGATGCATCTCTTGGGGGAATCTTGCTTAAGCTGATCCATGTAGTGGCAAATCAGTGAATTCTAGGGCTGGACATGTGTTTCTAAGAACCACAGTCTGCAGATGTAGGATATATCGTACATGGTAGGGCCTAAGTAGAGTCACAAGCTAATGAAAATCTTAATCCAAACCATGGAAATGCTCAGACTCTCATACTGTGGCTTGTAGCTGTTGTCCAGGTCTCCATTGACTTTTATAGATGAAAGTGGAACACTGCAGAAAACACCTTTTTAATATTAGGAAACCAAAGTAACTACATTTTCTACTGACTATATAATAACAGTAGATAATTCCTCAGTGCTTTGTAACTGAATAATAGTGCATGCTGCTTGGCTTCTTCAATAAAGTGAACTTGCAAAGCTGGGTTTACATAAAATGTTTGGATTAGCAACACAACAACGTGTACAAATTAAGTTCATTCTTTCAAACACGGACATTGATAGAGCTCAAAAGAAAGAAAAAGAAGAGGGATGGGCAAAATTATTCTATTTCTAGTACAGCTTTCCAAAATGTACTGATGAACTCTACAAAAGATATTTTACAACCCAGACTAGCCCCTGCTAAGGGTCTAGACTACTATGTTGATGAAGGTTTGCCTGGTTTCTGGCAGAAGCAGGGTGTTATTTTCTTCCCTATTTCTATCCCTTCTTTCTTCGCACAGAAGTCCCCAAATGGAGAGTGTGTGGCACAGTCCAGAAGAGAGAAATTAACAAGAGATGGGCCAGCAGTGGTGACTAGTTTGTGAGATCTACACAGCTAGCCCTCCAGCTATGCAACTGTGCCCTGAAACCTGCTTTGTGAGGGAGCAAATCCTGCCTCTCACCTTGCTGCTGGCATGGGGCAAAATAGGAAAAATGACATGAAGGAAGCCTTATTCTCCTTCAGAGCTCCCATGAGATGAGGGGGAGCTCAGGTGCTTTGGGGCAATATGATTAATCAGATGTAATGCACATGAATGAAATGTGAATCTCAGAGGGAGTTTACACAGTTTATTCAGGACTGTGGTGCCAGTTTTACAAAGTGATTTTGTGCCAGCTGGACCTTTTAAGTTCCTCTACAAATACACAAATTCTAATGTAAAATCCATACGATGAAATTTAGTGGTTCACAAAGATTTTGGGAGGTTTGCCAAGCAATGTCTATGGTGTTATTCCTAAACTTGTACATCTCCATGTCTTACAAAAAAGGGGACATGTAATTCAAAATGCTTTCTCCTGAATTAGATATATTTCAGTAATTATGCAATCCAGGATCTGTTTAATAATACTAACCTACTTTCTGTGGCAAATATTTTACAAACATTCAGATATTTATTCAAGGGCAAAAAAGCATTGCAATCTATACAGGTTGAGACCAGAAATCAGAAGTGAGACACACCATGTGTTCAAAGGGTATAATTCTAGTCCACTTGGTTTGCAGTCAGGGCTAGTTTTAACTCCTACAGCATTCAAATTCAAAAGGTATAAGCAATTTTGTCCTATAAGGCCTTGCTGTTCTCAAAAGAGGCTAATTCAGCATTTTAATTTCAAACCATTATCGTCTGCTCCTTTTAGTTTCTTACAGAGTTTTGCACATCTAGCAAAATTGTATCTGACAAATAAAACTATTGTTATGTTTTGCACCTAAAAGATCATAATCACTGTTTCCACCATGATCACCCTTTTCTCTCATGAGCCGCCTGTGCCTAAGGAAACAGGCTTGTTTATAATTAGCAAAAGAAATGGGTGACTTATTTTTAAATGTGTCTTCGCCTTGCTAATAATCTGTTTTTCATGAACTGCAGCTGCTCCAGATTCTGAATCATTGACCTATCATATGCATAGAGACAAAGTTCTTTCCACAAAAAGTACATAAAAAGGTAAAGCAATCAGATAGTTTCCTTTTGGAAACGTGATCTACACTCTTGGAATTGCTCATGAATATCTCAGCGGGTACTGTACAAACACCTCCCAAATAAATTGGCTTTTACTCTGTTTAGCACAGGCAATAATTCCTTTTTAGGGTACTTAATTTTCATTTAGTCTCTGGTTCAACTCTATACTGACACTTTGCATAATGCAGTCATGTGTTAATTGAACATAAACCACAACATAAATGCAACATTTCTGTCCTGAAATTAATAACCATCATTTGTAGACCACATCATGTATTTTATTGTGGGAATAATTTACTGATAGGGTATTTTATGCTTAGCAGTGATTAAGAAACTGTGCAATTTACAACAGAAACAAATGGAGCCATATAAAATAGGTAATAAAATGTGTGTAGATGTATATAAATTTATTTATATGAAACACAAATTAAAAAATTAAATGTTTCTGTACAATAAGGCAAAGTAGAAAGGGCTTTTCATATTATTATCCTTCAAATTCATGTGCAACCAAATAGAAGATCCAGATTTACAGGAGGATTTGCTTTATATAAAAATAAACCCTTTCACTAGGTGGAAGCATCTGTCTCAGCCGTTAATTACATGTGTAATGTATACGCTGCTTTGAACTAAACATTTCCATTATAACTGAAAGCCCATTTACAGAGACAGAAGCAGAGCCTGAGTGTGATCAGTCATAGTGTCATCCTAACATACAATAACTGCTGCAGAGCTAGGAACTTGGGCATACGCTTCACCAAAAGCCTCTAATGTCACTCTCTAGCAGCAGGGGGGAAACATTCAGTGCACCTTGACACCATTAGTGTGGAAAGCAGCGTAAGTCCCTATGATTTGCTTGGCAAGTTGTGCTTAGTGCTAGTACATGTTTATAAAAGTTAAATTGCTTCACTGAAACTAATGCAAAAGCTATATTCTTGCTTTATGATTTATTAACACTTCTCTCATGTTCTCTCCTGCTAACAGCAAAATGCCACCCTGTTCCCATTCTCCCTCATTGTTTCTTCTTTTTAAAGGTTTGAGCAAAAGCCACTTTTGAACAGAGTTTTAGGAAGAAGTCCACAAGGCTTTTTGAAGTTTTTACAATGCAACTTGAATGGGAGGAAGCCTGCACCTGCATTATCGACCTTAAATACTGTTAGCTAAGGTAGCGCAAAGGCATTCAGCAGATTTTTCACACCAAAGTTTTCTGGGCAGCCTTCCAAAACATAGCAGCAGTTTAAAACGACCCCAACTTTGTGAATGTGAATGGAGCCATTATAGGGTCGTCTTTCCCGAGCTTTAAGTTACATTTAGCGGCTTAGACTGAAAGAAGGATTTTTTTTTTCTAAATGGCAAGATTTAACTCCTTATAAAGTTAATTCTTCCCTGGATTTTTTTTCAGTAATGCACAATGAAACCATTCCTAGTTTGTCTCTGTAAGAAACGTCTGCAATAACTTGACAGATGCAAATATTTTAGTGCTCTCTTTGATGAAAAGTAGGAGTTCATTTTAGTGCTCAGGCTTTCAATGTCATGTTTATACCCCTTAAATATAAACTCTGTGCTTGGCTTTGCTAGTGCCCTACAGTACCTGATCACAAAATGTGTTGAGCATGGGAAACTAATGTCTGTAGGGCTAGAGAGAGGAATGCAATTCAATTGCAAAACTCTCTACATAAAATCCTTTGAACTATTTCCTGGAACATGTATAGAGTAAAAAACACCTGGGCTGATGCTGGGTGTTCTTTAAACCCTCCCAACTGCATGAATGATAGGGACCCTGTAAACGCAGGGATTCCCCCTTCAGCATGATTCACATGGCAGAGCTTCTTTCATAATTTTGTCTTTTAAAGCAGTGCTGAATTCAAGCTCTGCAGCTGGTTAAGCTCCAAGGACTCGACAGAGTCACACTGAAAACCTGTAGCAGACGTTCACAAAAATCATTATTTTTCTGAGAAATGTATTAGTATGATCAGTTCAGTAACTCCTATGTTAATGCAGTCTCTCCGAATAGCTGCACCATACTATGTAACGGGTACTATGCTGTTTAAGCAAAGACAAAGAAAACAATCTGTTTTCTTAGAGTAAATATATTTTTTTAGAATATTCTAATTTTTGGTGGCGGGGAAAGAAGGTTACCCACTGGGGAGAGATGAAAAGCCATTTTTATATGCCCGCATGAGAAAGTCATAACAAACTTCTGAAAACTGGAGATACATATGCATCTGGGGGCAGCCAGACCCGAGGAAATTCTATTCTTTAATCTAAATCATATCTAAGTGCAATTAATGTTCTACTGAGTATACTGTGATAATAGCATTCAATTTTACTTTTATTTTTGTAGTTCAGGCTATTAATATTTTATGGAAGAAAATAAAATGCCTATAGGAATAAAACAATATTTTACTGCTTGGTAAGATTGCTTACATTTCCTCCTTGTAGGAGAAAATCAGAAATTAGTATTAGTTGAATTACTAAAACTACATTTGTCCTGAAGCCATGACAGAGTTTGGTAACCCAGTAAGAGAAGGGTGCTTCTGTCACAAACACGTGGGAGGCTCTCAGTCTGTCAAGCAATTAAGTGGACCTGAATAATCCTATGTAATTAAGCTTCTTGCTGCATAATTATCTTTATTGTGTCTTTGATGAAACAACTGTTCCCTGCTCTAGATTTGAAAAGATATACCCATGCACATGATGAAAATGGTGCTTGTGAGGCCATCACACAGGGTACTGCTGCTCAGTTCCTTGGTGACAAATGTTGCAATTTGCTTCGTCTTTGCGTGCAAAAGGCAGGTGCTGTTGCATCCGTGGCCTGCTTTGCCTGACCTCTACGCTCGCTGCAGCTGCCTTTTACATTGTTACCCAGAGAAATAATTGTGTTTGACAACCCGGCTGAGGATCATCATGCAGCGAAGTGGGGAAGGGGTGCTCATAACGTAACTACTGTCAGAGCTCTTGGAGGTGGCTATGCCAACCCACTGGGCAGTAAGAGAGGGGAAAAAAAGAAAACTGGGCCCTAATAATAGGATTTTAGGATGGTTTTCCTCAGATATCAAATATTGTTTGACTGCTGCTACAAAGAAGGCTGTTGAATTTCTGTTAAATATATTCTCTTTTCCCAGATATTTTCAATTTGTAGACTGCTGTATGCTTTCATTTACAAGCTACAGCCTCTATTAAATAGAATTACCTTCTCTTACTGATTTTTAAAGCAAGAGGAGCTTCCACTAAATGTAGGAACTATTTTCCCCTTGGGCTTATACAGTAAGTGTGCTACTAACTGTGGATTTCTAATAAGAAATAATTTCTTCTCAGCAAAACCACATGAAATACTGGTGATGATTTTTTTTAGGATCTGAATTGTGCTTGGCATCTCTAAAGGCCATGGTGGCAGCTTCCATCTACTCTTTGACTCTGGGATGCTGAGGAATGAATCCTTAGGCTTCTCAGAACTATGCATGGCCTCAGACGAGATTTCTGTAGACACCAGACATGGAGGCATCTGTGTCTCACTCGTATCCTCTCTTCTTTGTGATATATTTATGTCTGTGTCTGCAGGATGAGATCATGTACAAACATTATAGCAGCCTATTTTGCAGTCCCACAGGGTTGCACGCACAAGAGGGAAAATTACCCAGTTTCTGGTTGAACAGATGCTGTAGCTGTGCTGCCACAGCATGGTTCACAGTCAGGTTCAAGGTCTGAATTTGGTTCTATCTAGTAAAAATGAACAAAGGCATAGCAGTTAACTTCACCAAGAGCTGGACCAGGCTCTTATTTTTCAGTACTACTGTAGTACATGCTGTTATACAATTTTTTGGGTGTGGAAACTTGCAGAGAGTATCTGAACACTGCCCTTGTAGTTGTAGAGAAAGGTGATGGCAGAATCAGAAACATATATGACTGCTCCTGGGCTCTCACTTACCTTCTCCACTACCACAGAATGCAGCTTTTCTTTAATGATCCAATTCATTGCAAAATAAACCGCACTGGCTAGATACTAAAAGCTCGTCTTGATGGTTCTTTTTGATAAAACATGACAAATAGCTGAGACATCTTAAAACTGTGCACCGCTTTTGTTGTTCAGCACAGAATGAGCTGTTGAAAATAGCCTGGGGACGTTTATAAACAGGCTGACATGCTGCAGTATTTAGGGCTCCCAGGCATAGCCCTGACTAAATTTTGAAATGTTTTGGAAGGAAAGAGTTTTAAGCAGCATCCTGTCAGCAGCCTTAATTACTGTCATGTATCCTATTTTCAAAATAAAATCTCATCCACTCTGCTGCAGGATTCCTGAGGCAAACCATTTGGTCTGAGTCGTTGTCAGAATTCCTGGACCTTCATTTTTCATGACAATGCCTACTATCACCACTGTGAACAACTTTATGCCTAGCGTTTAAGGTAGGGTGAGGGACAGGATAGTGGTATTATGCAGAAGTGACTGAAGTCTGGAGCCACTGTCACAGGAGGACGGACTGGGATGATCAGCCACCTGTAAGGAGAGAGCAGGTCTCAGCTCCCTGCAGCAAAGAGAAGGTGTCTGGCCCACACAGCACCCAATTAGTACAGGTCATCACACCTGGGCCCTTTCACCTAAGAACCCATTATAAATCACTGGGGGCAAGACATACTGTCTCCTTACTCCCTTACCTTTTTGGTCTGACAGGCAACAGGTTCCATCATATTCAGGCATCCAGACTGTAGCCATTTCCTGAATACACCATTTTCCCTGAAAAAGCAATGGGTAATGTTGATGGAAATTATAATAATGCTAATGGCAATGCATCATGTCACCCCCTGTTCCCTACTTTAACCATTGCATCCACTGTCACCATATGCATCTATACACTGCCTTATCCCTTTAAAATTGTCTTTCCAATGAGATTTGCCTCTAATTTTTCATGATGATGTATGAGCATAAGATCCTTTTTGGAACACGTAATAGTTATAGGGAAAAACTTTTGAGAATGCCTCTGAAGAATTTTCAGAGAGGCCTAAACAAGATGGAGAAATAGGCCAAAAGGAACCCCACGAAACTGAACAAGGACAGATGTGAATGCCTGCCATGGGAAGCAATAAGCCCTGGCTGTGACAGAGGCTGGGGACTGATTGGTTGGGGAGGAGCTCTGAGGGAAAGGTCCTGGGGATTCTGGCAGCAACAAGCTGAGCATGAGCCAGCAGTGTGCTCTGGCAGGTATGAAGGTCAATCACACCCAAGGCTGTTTAAACAGGAATAGGGCCAGTCATTCTCTGGATGGGGTTGCCCCTCTACTCAGCGCTCTTTAGACCACATTTGTGTACTGCATTTGTTTTTGGTCCCCCAGTACAGGAAAGACATCGATAAACCAGAGTGAGCTTAGCAGCGAGCCACCGAGGTGGTTGGGGGAGGGCTCTTGATCTGTGAGGAGAGGCTGGAGGACAAAGGCTGGTTCAGCCTGGAGAGGGGGCAGCTCCAGGGGCACCTAACAGCAGCCCTCAGTGCCTGTGAGGAACTGGTGGGGAGCTGGAGCCAAGCCCTTCTCAGTGGGGCACAGTGGGAGGGTGAGGGACACAGGACCTGGGACTGGCTATAAGGAAACCTTTCCCTAGGAGGACAGGTGAACAGTGGCAGAAGCTCCCTTCCTCCCTGAGGAGCCTGGTCTGACCCCATGGCTGATGCTGCTGTGAGCAACATGTTAGACCAGACACCCCCTAAGCTCCCTCCCCACCAGAGTTATCCTCTGCATCTGTTCTGTGATTTTCATAGGATGCAGGGGACCTTAACCTGAAGTTGGTTTGCAGATGTACTGAAAATATATATACACTATTAAGCAGTGTGGGCTTCATTTGTGGGAGAGGATGTTAATACTGAGATCATGTAGTCCTGCATTGTAATGTGCTTCTGCTCTAAAGCTTTCTTGTAATTTGTTTATAACTTGCCAAGCCTTTTTCCATTCAGGCTCAGTTTTCCAAATGTTTGCAGTCACATGGTTCTTTCACTTTTGGGAATGGGCTTAGGGAGAGATTGAGCCTGTCTTCATTGCTTTTTCTTTAGAAAGGTGTCATTTGGAGCAAAAGATCGTAACAAGGCTGAGGACCAGTCCTTCCTTCACAGGTGTGCCTTTTTTTCTGTCATTGTAAGAATATTCCTGGATTTAGAGAAAATACGAAGTTGTTAAAAATTGGAGTTTCAAACATCCAGGCTATTTTTAGACTTGAGTCACCAAAATGGAACTTTAGTACCCAAGGCTGAGCAGTGTGTCCCTCCTGCCACGCTCCGTACTGCTTGCTTGGACCTCCTCTGTACTCGTTGACAGAGGCTGATCCCAGGCCAGATGAAAGAGAAAATAGCCTGAGTTGAAATCAAATTATTTCAGCTTCAAATAAGTTAGGGAGCCAGGGAGGGAAAAATAAATAGCAGGACTGGAACATGGGTTTGCTAGGATAATGACGTTTGAAACAGGACCCAGAAGAAGTAAAACTAAGTAAAATATCATGAGGGAGAAAGAAGGGAGAAACTGAGTATTAAGGTCTCTACAAATCTGTACAAATGCAAAGTTGCCTGTTTTTGTGTGGAAATGTTTAACACTAGCTGTACTGAGTAATTTTGCTCTTTGCTGGCTTTTTACCCATGTATACAGACTGATCTCTGTCTTTCCTGAGGTGAAGTTCCACTGAAGTCAAAAAGGATAAAATAAAAGGTAGGACATAGTATTTTAAATTGCAATTTGGGGCAAATACACTTTATTTAGGTGGCAAAGGTATAACAGGATATTGGAATTATGGTAGCATAGCCATGAATATGTTGAATTCATGCAGGGTTTTTAATATAATTTCCACTTGTCAACATCTATTCCAGACGTTTTTATTGCCAAAGACAGTAGCAATTTAGATAAAATGTATTTTAAGTATACTATCTATCCTACAGTCTTCTCTGTGAAATACTCACTGCATATAGAACTTTGCTTTTAAAGACTTTGAATGGTGACATGAGAATTGCTTTACTTTACAATAAAATGTGCAAATTGCATATCCTTTTTGTATGCACTGTATGCAAATTGGCTTGATTGAACTCATTTGAATGTCTTATATGCTGGGTGGGTGTGTAATGGCTATCAAGCTTTTTTTATGTTCTTTTATGGATTTCTTTTTTCAAAGCATGTTCCAATGAAAACCCCTTTTCATATATTTAGAAAGCCTTTCCAGGCCATTTCATTATCAAAGAGCAAAGATGAGATTTTAGAAAGAAAAACACCTTAACAGAAACTGCTCCGTGATCCCTTCTGTCTTACTTCTGTTCCTGCATCCCCTACAGGTCAATTCTAATTCTGTCTCTCTTTCCCATCTTCCGATCCTTGCAGACTGCACATTGTCCAATGTCTGGATGGCATCTTCCTCTGCAGAAGGTCCAGCATGAGAGGAGAGTGCTGTCACTGAATTGACAAAGTGAAAAGAACTCTCATTTACACTGATATGGATCTGAAGGCACTCACTGGAGGCTCACCACCATGAAACTAGTTTACGTGGAAAAGGGATTAGACCCCTGGGATTAAAAACAACTATTTTTAACTATTTTTTTTAAGAGAGAAAAAAAGGGAGAGGAGGAGGAGGAAAAGCTGGTTTGAATCTAGCTCTTCTTTTTGGTGAGAATTTTTCAATGTTCACACAGGCACTGCAGGATCTGATTCTTGATTATAATCTGAAGTGCCAGTGGACACTTTATTTAGTAGATTTCTGGGCAAATGTTTCTTTGGAGCCAAAGGAAACGACTGTTTTCTGTGTGATAACCTGGGCGGAGAGAGTATGTGTAGCAACTGATTACACTTTACACGAGTTTTAGGTCAGAATGCAGGTCACAGCTGGAATGGCTGGTTAAGATCTTGCCTCTCTTTGGGGAATTTGTCTAGCTTGACAGTCGGTAATTTTACTGTGGATATATACATTTGCTAAGCATGGTCTTTTCTGCAGAACAGCTGGAATTGCCACTCAGGGCTGGAGCTGTGCCAGTACTCTGTCTCTGCAGGTGGTCAGCCTTCAGCTAGGAGTGAAATCTACTGTTTTTAAAGTTCCAGGGAAAATTTATCTGAAGACATTAAGGTTTTTATGAAAACAAAACAAACAATCAGAAAATTATTGCTGCATTCTTCTCTCCTCTGGTTTTCAATAAAAACAATCTTTTCAATACAATTTCTCCATTAATTAACCCAAATCTTTGAAAAATGTCTCTGCCTGTGTCCACCAGTAATTTTTGACACTGAAGGAAAAGGTTTTTGGCACTGGGATAATCAGGTGGGGGTGGTTACCCAGAGACTGGAAATGTAGGAACAAATAGAAAGTCCACAAAGGAGAAAGGAGAACTGCAGAGGAATTGGTGATGTGTAGAGGATGAGGGGCCATTTGAACAGATGTTGAAGTGGCAAATAGAGAACTAGTAGCAGGAAAGATGTGCTGATACGAGCAGAACAGAATGAGAAATCATTCTCATTTCCAATAATGCTTTTACTCTATGCCAGCATTATGAAACAACCTTAATTGGTGTAACGCAATGCAAGCTTGATTTCCAGCCACTAAACATTGTCATTTTATGAAAAAGGGATGTTCTGTAAATATAAATGCGATTTTGATATTTTATAGGGAAAAAGGTTCTTAAAACCACTTGTGCCCACACATACATAAGAGCTTCTGAAAGATAGTGTACAGGGTCTAGCCCTCTGCCCTTAAATATTTTTTTCATTTGGGGAGGAGGGGTCAAGAGAGTAAGCAAGAGAAAAGGGAGTAAGTTTCTATAATACGTTAGGATATTAGTATTTCATACTTAGTGTGTCATGTGAAGAAGAGCTTCTGTGTGCAAAAATATGTGTATGAGGCCTCAAATTACAGAATCACAGAATCACAGAATCAACCAGGTTGGAAGAGACCTCTGGGATCATCGAGTCCAACCGTTGCCCTGACACCACCCTGTCAACTAGACCATGGCACTAAGTGCCATGTCCAGTCTTTTCTTAAACACATCCAGAGATGGTGACTCCACCACCTCCCTGGTCAGCCCATTCCAATGTCTAATAACCCTTTCTGTAAAGAAATTCTTCCTGATGTCCAACCTGAACCTCCCCTGGTGAAGCTTGAGGCTGTGTCCTCTTGTCCTATCGCTAGTTGCCCGGGAGAAGAGGCCGACTCCCACTTCATTACAACCTCCCTTCAGGTAGTTGTAGACTGCAATAAGGTCACCTCTGAGCCTCCTCTTCTCCAGGCTAAACAACCCCAGCTCCCTCAGCCGTTCCTCGTAGGTCAAACCCTCCAGACCCTTCACCAGCTTGGTCTCCCTCCTCTGGACTCGCTCCAACACCTCAACATCTTTCTTGAAGTGCGGGGCCCAGAACTGAACACAGTACTCAAGATGCGGCCTCACCAGTGCCGAGTACAGAGGGACGATCAAGAGAACTAAGTGGGAAACCTTTCCTTGGATGATGGTAGGTGCTTCAGGGAGTAACTGCTTTGTTACTTAGTCTGAACCCTAAATTTCTTTGTAGATGGATATCGTTCTCCACTTGCTTCGATTTGAGATGTTCTACTGCTTAGCATGTTCATTTGAATGCTCTCTGAATTCTGGATAGGAATAAAATTCTCTCCCCTAAAAATTCATAATGTGATATTCTCTGTGAATATCTTAATTTTCTTCTTTCTGTATGTTATTTTTAAAGCCTCATAATTACACTGTAAATTATAAAAGCTATCTATGACAAGTATTTAACAATCCATGTGCATGTTTGATCTAGCATCTTAAAGAGTGCAAGTTCAGGCCCATAACAATAGGAGTGTACAGACAAGAGGAGAATGAACAAGGAAGCATGAAAAATCTTGATCTTGCTACAGACCACTGTTCTTTGAAAAGAAGCCCTTGCAGAATCTGTCACAAACTGAACTTTTTCTTAATCATGATCTCTGGCTTTCCAGTGAATTGATGATAGCTTTGTTGGTTTTGATCATTTGAGAGGAATTCAGAGTCCTCGTACGTACCACAGAATATGTGAGGGCTGCTTTTTTTTTTTCTTTTTATCCTTATAAAAAGAGTAATTAGGTTATTGGGACAAAGAAGAAAGTTGACTTAGATTCCTTTGGTGTTTGGATCACTTGTAATCTAGGAAACGGACACTGGATTACAGATGGCTTAGCATAATTTAGTGGTAAAAGCATGTGAAACCATTTATATTCTTCAAGGCTCTTGTTCTTACCTTCCTCAGTTCAGCAGAGAGAAAAAAAAGAAAGAATAATATCAACTTCGAAAGAATGACTAAAACTATAATCTTATTTATATAGTACATTGTGTTAAAAAGGGTGTATCACCGTCAGATAAAAATTACAATGCCATAAGTGGATATGCAAACAAAACAGAGATTTAAAAATTAACAGGTCTTTCTTATGGCAATGTTATTGTTCTGCACTTTGAAAAATGTTATTCATATTAAAAAAATCTGAAATATACTTCTGCTATCTAGGTTACAGCCAATTATTGCAATGACTTCTGCCCTAGCTGTGTTATTCTAGTTTGTGTTGCTCTTGAGTTTTCTCCATTTATCATTACACAATTACACCTAAAATGTCATTAGTGACTGAGTTCTTTTAATTACTTTCCCCAAGCCCTGGATAATATTTGTATCTGTTGTTCTGCTCATGATTCCTAAATTAGAATCACCTTTCTCCGAGATCCATACGTTATATAGTAGTTTACTTAAACTAACCCATGACCTTTCAATAAATGACTTCTATGCTGTCTTTTCTCCTTCGATAACTCAGGGCTGCTTCGGTCTTTTACTTGGAGACATCAAGAGACAAATGTAAAACCTAATTCTAAAAGGTCCTTAGGGATTTGCTTTGATTCAATTTCTTTTAACAATGTGTAAAGGAATTGCCTGAGAGCACCTTCCTTCACTAATACCACTTAGGATTAGTTTAGTCACCTCTGCTGTCAGAGTTAACTCACCTAGCAATGTAAAGAGTATCGCAAATATTAGGGGATCATAACTGATGGACAAAGATGTAATCTACTTTTGCCAAGGACTCTTCAAGGCATGAAAGCCAGATAATAAATTCTTGCATTTTTCAAGCAATTGAACTGAGTTGTAATTGTGTCTCTCCCATCACTCTTAATGGAAATTGTGCTTATTACAAAGCACAAGTAAGAATTAATCTTTTCTTCAAATTGGTTTATTTTTAAGATATGTTTTTTTTAGCACTTGGGGAAAAATATACCTCTTTTGAACATATTACTTGAAGATTTTGAAAAACATTTTTGTGTGAAACCTATTAAGAGAGGCAGTAGAGGTTGAGGAAAAGAATCTAAATTGAGCAGTAACAAGGATAAAATAGGCAAATTCAAAATTTAAGGCATTACTAGTCACATTTCCAGTTTGCAGGGTACTGTGGAAGAGTCAGTAAGCAGCCTTTCTCTCTCTGGGCAGTACTGCAGCACCCGTACAGCCAAGAGCAGGACCAAGCCCTCTTGACAGCCAAGCATTTACTCCGCACTGACTCTCCTCTTTCAATTCTGTGTGCACTCCACCCTGTAACAGCGGTACTCAGTGAAGAGGATCAGACACGGAGCAGGAACTTCCAGAAAATTCTCCTGGGTGTTTTCCACAGCATACCTATCTTTACGTAACTACTTTGATAAAAGTTTCCATAGATATGATTGGGTCATACTGTTTCCTTGCAGAAAAAAAAAAAAAAAAAAAAAAAGGAGAAAAAAGGCAAAAATACATTCTCTAAAAACATTATCAGTTCTGTTCACGGGATTCTCATCAATCTATGCTGTATGTACCATGCTGATAAAGAGGCCTCTCTAGTTAGAGCTGTCCTGCAGTCTCCTGAGTGTTCACACTGGGTTGTAACACAGATCTCTTAGCTGTCCTTTTTTTCACATAGTCCCCACTGGTTTACTGTCCTGATTGAAAGCTAATTTTTTTTTTTTTTTTTTTTTGCATTAGCAAGTTAATCTAGCTCACTTTGTAGCCACATGTTATGGGAGCTGGGCAAGAGGAAATTGGTGAGAACTGGCTGATGAGAGCAGATGGGAGAGCAGGGTTATTCCTTTCTGCTGCAGTTATGTCTTAGACCAGCTTAAGCCATCTGTGAACCCGCACACTTAAAACTATCATGTTGCCTTGTTCCTTTAAACCTTTTGCCTCTCTTTACTTGAAAGACTTTCCCTTCTATTCTTCAATGTTTGCCAAGGCTTTTGGGAGGACGGAGTGAGAGGAGGTGAGGAGGAGGAGGGGGAGGAGGAAGTTAGTGCTAGGATTTGAACAATTAAGCCTTTTCTTTGTGAACGTGACAATCTGTTTCACCGCCAGCTCTCTCTTTGGTGTGTGGAGGGAAGGGTTCTGCCTGCATTGTCTTCTCCCTTTCCCAAATTCAGATGTCTTTTCTTATTGCAGGGAAAGATATTTGCTTCTTAGAGCATCTTTCACACTGAGAAAAATACACATTCATTATAGATTAATGGCTTGCTACAAATGACTACAAATGACTACTACTTCCAGTATTTAGATTTACTGCCATTGTAGATCTCACCTAAGTGGCTGGTCCATCTTTTTCTTTACATTTCTTCTGACTTTATGTTACTCTTCCATTGCATTAGTTATTTTCCCCCTCCTCTTGACTATTGTTGCTTTGTGTAATTTTTCCTATGGAGTGTTTTGAGATTTGTAAAGCACTAAGTAAATATTAAACTTTAAATAGTACTTATGAGCTTTTAAACTTAGTTTCTGTTGATAGAGTGATACTGATATGATGCTGTCAAACCGATGCTTGAAAACAAAAAGTTCAAACAAAGTAAGACCAGCTTTTGTTACAGAAAACAATTCCTAGCGACCTTGTTTTGAAATTAATAGTAGACCAGGCAATAATTATCTGATTAAGTTGATAAATGTATTACGTTGATGGAGCTGCCACTCATGCTGATTCCTATCCCTCCTTCTGAGGTATACAAGCATATTGCTGTTTTAGAGTGGGACATAATTCATGCAGGTGTCAGATTTTTCAGCCACCCTCTCTTGAAAGTTTGTAGCTTTGTGTGGAAGTTTAAACTCCCCATCAAAGTGAGCTGTACGGGAAAGATGTGCTGTGAGCTCATGATGCTCTGCAGGCTCTGCTGCAGGCAGACTAGCCTTCATCACTTAATAACAGCTTCACAGCTCTTCAGTGAGCATAAATAAGTGTCTATACATTTGTTTCTAAAGAGGGTCTCTGAAAAACACTAAAACTGAGGACATGCTCTAGTATTAATACCTTTATCTGTAGTTTTTTAACAAGATAACAAGAAAGAATTGTCAGCTATGCTGGCTTGTACCCAGGAGATTCTGGATAATCTGCTCTATACTAAAATATTCTAAATGTTCTGCTCTAAAATATTGTCTTCTAAAACAGCTAGAACCTGTGTATAATTTAAAATGACAAAAAAAAATGTTCTTGGGTGACACTAAATTGGAATAGCTGTGCATGAATCAGTCAAGCTATTTTACATTTGTAAAAAAACAGCAAATGTAAATATAGCTTTCCTAAAAAATATACAGATCCCATTTTGCAGTGAAGACATTTGTACTTGTGGCTTCTATTTTTTTTAAATTAAACTGTAAATCAAATTTGGTGGACAGTGCAGATTAAGAAAGTGATTTTTATGACATTTCTGTAAAGTCCTTGTTGTACACAGAATTTTGCCACCTGAAAAGTGCTTTTGCCAGTATGTTTTGTTTGAGAGTTTAGTTTGGTACACATCAACAAAAATGCTCTTCTTACTGTAGGCAAAAGCGTAGAAAAAGCCTGATGATCTTGAGTAGAATAGGCTGCACACCATCCTTGAAGCATATACCCTGCCAATTCATTGTATTGCACTGACTGCAGGACCTATGACAAACAGATTACAACGCTAGTTTATTCAGCTATTGTATTTTGTCCCAGTCCTTTCTGAACCTGAAGCAGTCATTGCAGCAGGGTGCACTAATTGCTCATTTGCTGCAGTAACCTTTTCAACTGGACAGCATCTCTTGTCTGATTCCATGTTGATGTCTCTTTCCTATAATTACAGTCTGCTGGCAGGGAGAGAAAGCCCAGTGGTGTGAAGTGCCATATAGTGCCTGCAATGGGCTTGCTGTGCTCTTCAGAGATTTACTCTAAGAACATAGTAGCATGAGTGTGTCTTTATACTTTGTATTTTTGCCAAGCTTAAAGCCAGTAGCACGAGTACATTAGTACAGTATGTATGTTGAAACTTCTTTAAAAATCAGTTGTGAAAGAAGGCAATTGCTCAAATTAATTTGGATTGCCTGTTCAGATATGAAATGAACTAAATATGATCAGAAGGGATAAGAGGGAGGAAGGAAGAAAGAAAGAAAGAAATTTATTACCTTTCTTTAATGATTCTTTAAACAACCCAGAAGTGACTGATTTTACTAATGACCATAGCAATAAAAATTCTTGTCTCTTACACCAAAAATATTGGGACTATAATCTCTTTTTTTTTTTAAATCAGCCCTAAAATATCATTAAGCAATGCAGCAGGGCAACTTTTTTCTTTTATTTTTAAATCTTTAAATATCTGCACTAGGATAGGTATGTCTTTCTCTCACAGTGCCAAAGGATAATAAGAATTGGCTCCCAAGAGCTGGCTAGCCAGAAAGGGGAACTAGTAGTCAAAGAACTTTTCCATCATGGTAATGATTTCTTCTGGTTTGAATATCTCTCTATCACAATTTCACTGAGGCAATTTAGAATGCAAACACAATATTTGTCAGCATGATTTAGAACCATCACAGCTAAATTATTATGAGGGTTATTCTGCACAGTGACAGCCTGAAGTCCAAGAAATGTGTTTTAATTCTCAAAATTGCAAATTAAAAAAAAAAAATCAAATATTCAAGGAGGTGAGGATTTTTTTTTTTGTTTTGTCTTGCTTTTAATGAAACTGCTGCAGAAAAAAATTCTGTCCTTCCATTCACTGGTGGTGCATTCAAAGAAATTTTATTGTTTCCTCTGTGTAATTTAAGAGGGCTTTGGCCACTAAGGATTAAGGCCTCTTTACATCTCTCAGTGTTGTCTATTAAAGCTTATGATTTTCCTGCTTAACTGGAACTAAGCTGAAACTTTCAACTTTGAAAGACAATTTAGACAGGTAGAATCTGAGTACACAGTACATGATTAAACATAACAGAAGTTATTTTTTGCCTGCCCTCAGCCCAGTCTCCAATCTTCCTACTGCAACTGCATGCCTGTAATTAAATATGAGCATGACAGCTCTCAGACACACTCCAGCAGTTGAGCATCTGCACCACTGCACTAGAGGCTGTTTTGTTAAATGTGAGGTCTTAATAGCGACCGGATATAGGACCTGCATTGTTCTGCATTGTTATCTTAATCCTGATGGAATACCTTTCAAACAATTTAAAACCTGTGAGTGAATTATGAAAGCTATCAAATGTATTTCTATTAAAATGAAAGAGCTTTGATATTAAGCTAGTTGCTTTTACTTGCTCAGCAGAATGAAGGTTAAAAATGGACTAAAGGAAGAAAATCTGGAATATATCCATGTCTTGAAATGTGTTAGAAATGGATAATGGATGTGATGTAGTTCCTTCTTAAAGTTCTATGGATTTTTTATTGCTAATATTTCCCTACATGCAAGAAGTTTAGGTAAATTCAGCCAAATGTGCAGAAAAATGTTCTAACTTGTGATGTCTTTACTTGAGGTTTGGCCAGCTTGAGGTACATGATTTTCTCCACGTTTTGGACTTTTTTTTTATATATCTTTATCTAAATGCTAAATTCAGTGCAATATTTGTGTTTCACCAAATGAAATACATACTGAATAAAATCAAACATCCAGGAAAAGTTATTTTAAGCCTGCCATAACATCTGTATTTTGCACTTATTCAACTTTCCATCTTCATCTACTGAGAAGAAACATGACAGAGAAAAGGCTTTTTATTGTTTACTTTTGACACGTACAGCAAGAAGAAAGTGAGCAATCAGAGATTATTCCATGAGATACATCCATCTGTCAAAATGTTTCATAGCATACCACTGTGACTGCAAAATCAAGCATGAAAATTTAAAATGAAACGAATGTAAAATATTTTTTCCCTTTAGGTGAATAAACCCAGTGGTGAAACACATGATCTATAACCAAGCTGCATGTAATGCGGATCTGAAGACTGTCATTTGTACGTACACTGAAATTCAAACTAAAAGCCTGAAAGTGTCCATATTAAGAGATTTTGTCAAAGCCTCTGTGTAGTTACAATGATGACAGGTAAACCTATAGGAAGTTATGTTCAATTTGTTTGCACTTGAAACAATAGCAACAGGCTGGTGCAGCAGAAATGAGAGTTCACAAATAGTCTTGAAAAGATCTAAGTAGCTCATTCTGCCTAAAAAATGCCTAGCAATGCACTGAAGGAAAAGGACAACCAAGACAACAGTCCAACATTAAAAAGTATCCATTTAACACATTAATTGTTGCATTGCTGCATTATAAAAATTTGTATTTCTAAATGAAACCAATATTAACCAAATGCCATCTGTGAACTGCTAAGGAAGGAAGGAAAAAGAGCTGAGAAGTTCTAACGTAAAAATAATACGACTAAAAATATTCCCAAAGGATAAGGTTCCTTATTACTAGAAATTACATTTGACAGATGTCAGTTTGTTGGCAAGAGATGCTTCTCTTTGATTTTTTTCTCCATTTGCAGAGATGTATTAACTGCTTTGGCAAGACAAATTGGCATAATGAAGACAGGAATATTAACTGTTTGAGTTTGAAAACCACCCCCAATTTCATACCCACAATTAATTATAGCCATACTTGGAGGCAGTTAGATTGCTAAGAGCTAGACATGTGATCTAGCCACCAGAACACAGTCTTTTGCAGCATGAAAGCAAAGTAACTCACTTCTATTTGCCACTACCGTTGAAAACAATATTTATAAAAATTCATCTCAATAAAAGTGTTTCTATGCATTAAGAAAAGAATCCAATAAAAATGCAATGATTTTGGTCTTATCGATGTTTTTGTCCTGTATATTACTTCTTACAAGACCTGACCAGATCTGACAGATCTAAGTGGAGCACCTTAAGAAACTACTGGCATCACCCATGAGGGTATATTACAACTCTCTTGTTTCACACTACTACTCCTCCATCAGACCCAGAAGTCCAGAAAAAGCAGTGACACCTCAGCAGGTCCATGCACATTCTGCAGTGTTAGTTTAAGCTCATAGTCACTGCAGGTTTGCAGTTTGCCACCTGACTTCTCATTAAAGGTAAGAGGTATGCATATGTGATGGCTGTGATGGTGACAACACTGGCAGAAGTAGCGAACTACTGTGATCATCTAGGGCTGTTTTAACAAGGTATGTTTGTCTGTGATCTACAACTGGTCTCTCAGCCCTACCCCAACCTATTTTGGAACCTCCTAAATTTGTCCTCTTCAAAATTATGATGCTACTAGGTGACCGGCATGCAGCTAACATCTTGCAGGCAGGAACATTTGAACCCGGTATGAAGCCTGAACTGCTGCAATGATGTGGTGCTTCGTGTTAGTTTTTCCTTCACCTCTTCCTAGTATGTTCCAAATTCCAAACTAAGTGATGTGTCCACTGTTAACTCCATGAAGATGTTTGTTAATGATTTCTGTGAGATGTATGTCATCTTATCTTTTACCATTTCAGACGGTTGACATTGACTGGGAAGGTGAGAGGGAAAGCAAGGAAGTCCATACAGCTTTCATGTTATCACTTGTGTGAAGAGCAGCAAAGAGCAGACCCAAAAGACTCTTCCCCACTTCCATAAGAAATGTCTTAAGCTATGTAGGAGGAAGGAAAAGTGAGGGGAGAGAGACAGAAATGAACAGGTTCGTATCTTTTAAGTAACAAGTCAAACTGACTTCTCAAGGAGTGATGAGAGTGCTCCAGCAAACTGGGGAAAAGTTATACTTGTGGATTCCTTTATAGCGGAGCACCGGTTCCAAGCAGAGTGCTGGTTCCAAGAAGTTTCAGGCTACCTGTAAGCTGCTGTGAGCATTGTGTTGTTGCCAGCCTGAACCTTCACAGATCATGACTCATCCTCAAAACACTCACAAGAGTAACAGAAGAATGTGAGCATAAAAATCGATGTTGTAATAATTTTTTTTTGGCTTCTGGATCTTAACCCTTCAGAGCAGAATGAGTTTGCATACCCCCTCATTTGGCTGAAGTCCTGAGAACACTTAAAGAGAAAGAAGAAAGCAAGTAAACATCGTTGTCACATAGTCAATTATTTCCTGGAACTACAGTTTAAGGTAAAGCATCAGATAACATAAATCTCTTAATAAAGCCATGTAAATTGGTAGTGCTAGTTCTGCCAACATGACATCCGGAACCTCTGCCCACTGCTTCCCAGGGACATACTGGTTTCATGAAAGGACACACATGAGGAGAAAGGCAGTGTGAAGCGGGGAAGAGAGGCTTATGACATTCAGAAGGAAGCGTGTGAGACAACAAATAAGGAGGCCAAAGAGCAATGGAAGAGAGCAAAGTAAAAGAGAGGCAAGGCAAATAAGGAAGTAAAGTGATGTTAGGAAACATAGAAAGCATCCCAGTGTGGGAGGTATAAAAACCCACCAGAGTATAAAAAGGAAGTGAGAGTGAAGTGGTACTGTGAATATCTGAGCTCAGGACATGAAGGAAGGCAGTCTGATAAAGGGATAAGAAAGATGTGGGGAACCGCCACCGACAGGGAGTACAGGCTGTGCAAGGAGTGCCTGGGAGGTGGACTGTGTGGACAAAAAGGAGACTAAAGAAATGTAGCTTCATGAACAAGGAACAGGCTTGGGAACATGGGGGCTGTGAAACTCTAAGGAGAGATTTGAGACAGTGTGAGGGAGTATAAGGTGTGAAAAAGAAGAACATACTTGTTTGAAAAAGGCAGAAGAAAGGAGATTAAAGGTAATATGAGAAGCAGGAGAGATTATGTTGCACAGGGGCCTGAATGGAGTAGACCTGACAATGAAGCTGTTCTGATGGATTGGATACGCAGAAATCCAACTGTCTTCCACCAGTGGCTGGGGGAGTTAATGTGCAGCCAAAGAGCCAAACCATAATTTGGCATGTGCAATTGGTATTGCAGTTGGAAATGCGAACACTTACCCTTACCGCATTTACATTAAAGGGTATGGCAATGCACAAGAGTTTGAAAAATTGAAAGGTAGAAAGAATAAAAATAAAGATATTTTTAATATTTCTTGTGATTTTTTTAGAGTTAGTCTTGTGATTTTTATGGGGGTTTCATTTGTGAGTTCTGAACACAGGGGTTTTACCATGAGTTATATTTTTAAATTAATTTCACTACAGTCTGTGGAGGAGAAGGGTAAATAACATCAGTTAGGAAAAACTTTAACTTTTCACACTTTCCGTTACATTTTAAGGTCGATGCAATTCTTCTAATAGCAAAGTTGAATGAAGAGGTTTTGGCAAGCATGAAGTGGAGATTGCTTTCTTAAAAAGTCAAGTAGACAGTGGCAGATTCTGTTTTTCAGAAAGCCATTTTCATTGCCATCATTATACAACATACTCTGCACTGTTTGGCTTTCATCATACAGAATAATGACAAGTTATGTCCCGTCATATGAATTCAGGACACTTGATGTAATCTGGCACTTCATCACTCACCGATTGTGTTGCCTGACCAAATCAGTGCTTTGCATAGTCTTTAAAAAAAAAACAAAGAGAATCCCCTCTCCCCCAAAGTAAAAAGTAATAGCAAGCAATTAATTATCATCACAAAAGGGCTTTAGAAATCAGGCTGTACTGGAGCTGTGTGACACTGGCCTGGCAACGTCAACAAGTCCTGATGGTAACAAGAGTATGAGTGTTCCTTTCATTTATCTTTGTGTGACTCATGTTTAAACCTAACCATATGATAATCCAAGCTGCATATTTCATCATGCACTTTCCAGGGTGCTCAGACTCATGTTTCCTAATCTTCAGAAATTACCCCAGTAAAATATATTTCTATATTTTAGACAAAGAATGATTGCAGATGGAATTACAGTTAATCCACACTAAACTTCATTGTATGAATATTAGAGTGTAAGATATAAAGAGCACACAAAAGTGGTCCTTTCATGTGTCCATTCTCATAGGAAGTATTTCATGTGGCCATTTGGAATGGACTCACTTGTCCAAGTGTATAGCAAAATGCACATATAAGGAAAAAAATCCTTTCTGAGTACAGTAGGGGCAGAGTTTCACTCCTACAGTTTCAAGTCCATAATTTTAAAATTATTCCAGATTACACCCTCAATCCTGCAAAATTTCACTCTCTCATTCTGAACAGCCTTGCAAGTAATTGTCTGTTTTCAATAATGCCTTTAAATTATAGAGCTGGTATGTTGTTCTTGTCTGCTGGTAAAAAAAATACTGTTACATCTGTAATAAAAATATAATAAAATTATATAAAATTTATATTATTTGTTGAAAGTCAGAATTATGATAAAAGCCTGGAATAAGCAATTATTGAAATAATATTTGGTTCCTTTTTCTTTTGTCTAAATGTTATAGATAATGTTAGTAGAGGCAGTTTAAACTCAAAGCTTTGACTTACATGGTTACCAGATGGTCTGCTACCTTGTGTTTTTACCTTGGCCAAAGTCTACTCAGTCTTCATGTTACTCATCCGATTACACTTTCTACCTGACGCCAAGGAGCACATGGATGGAGGAAGGAAGGTAACCTGCAAAAGCAGGATAAAATTCCTTAGTTCTGTGTAAGTGCTCACAAGTCTTAGAAATAATATACAGATGCAGCCTGAAGGAGTGACTGATACTCATTCCCCACTACTCTCTCAGCAACTGGGAAATAAGGTACAGATACAAAAGTGTGTTTGGTTCTGTATTTTATATGCAGTTACAAAGGGAGGGACAGCAAGGAGTTATTGTAAGTCTTTATACAGCTTTGAACAACTGGAAACGAACCTTTCCATATTTTAGGGCGATAAGAGCTGCTTTAGCATAACTGATTGCAACAATTAGGGGAATATTATCTCATTACAGCTAAATTCTGGTTTGATGACGTGGCCTAGAGCAGACAATAAACTCCTTGCTCCAGCATAAAAACATTAATCATTCTCTAATAAAAACATGAAATGGCAACATGTACAAGTCTAATTGCAATAATGACTTCAAATTTGGGCATTTCTTTTGCATTAATCCCACTAGCTTTGGTAAAACTATCTAATAGAACCATAGAACTCTGACATGAATGGGTCTAATTGTAATAATCACTTCAATCATGGGTATTTTCTTAAGTTAATACTACCAGCCTTCATTAAACCTTCTTCCAGGAGTTAAATATTTACTTAGGAAGACAGTGCTGTTTAACTAACTTGCAATAAAATCGTGGTTCTATAACAACTTAGGTTTTGAAAGTGAGAACAAAACTCAAGAACAAACTAAAATGCTTGTTATTTCAACTCATCTGTTTTTCCTTCTGTGCAAGTCAAATTCATCTTCCTAACATGGAATTTCCAGTCTTTTAATACCTTTATTGCAGTCAGATGCTTTTTCAATATTAGTATTGATTTTTTTTTTTTTTTAACCATTCTGCTCTGCTGTTCAGTTTGAGTTTTAACTGCAGTGTTCATTTTGGGCCTGGGGCAACTTACAAATCATTTCACTGATATTCAGTGAAATCTCAGGCTTTATTATTTTCTGTGGCAAGTAACGATGACTTCTGATTATCCACGTAAGCTTGTTTTCTTTTTTGAAATAGCAGTTGCTTTCCAGAAACAAAGGCAACTGTTACTGTGCTTTTATGCAGACTGAAGATAAATCCCAGCAGAAAATTCTCTCATTTGTAATTACATTGAGTTACATTAATCCTAGTAGTAATACGAACTTCAGTGCATTACAGCAGTAATGAATTTGGCCCATAGATATTAAATCTTTTTTCACATCTGTTATGGTAATATGAAAAGGCAAATACCCCTTTTATTGTGATAAAAACAAAGGGCTCTTTACTAAGTGTGAAAAGACTATGACCACAGTTCCATGGGCAGAAGAGTGCTTATATTCATAAACAAAAGTCATAAGAGGGAAGAGTACAACACATAATTTTCTGAAAATTTGTTGGAACCTTAGTAGTTAGGGTCTTGACCCTTGACAGTCATATTACAAAAACAGTAAGTAATATTTGGAGTGATGAAAAACAATACGTGAAGAGGGCTTTTCAGGTATAGACTTCCCTCTTGCCACTTAGTGCTTAACCCAGATTGCCTCCCATCTTCTACATTAATCAAACAATTTTTTCTCTGACTGTACTGGTAGTGTCCGTGTGGATACCTCAGCTGCTCTGAAACCTGATTTCTCCTGCTTGATGCCTTTTAGTAACTATCCCTGGGAGTAGCATTCAGCTGCTCTACATTTAAACTTCTACAGTGCAGACATATCCAAATCTGTTGTCTAGACCTCTCTCACAAGCACTGGAGAGAAACAGGCCTTTGTTGGTACTCATTTCAGGAATTTCAAACATCTCCACTGGGGTGAGATTAAGGAAGCCTTGTAAACGCTTCTCTCCCTTGACTCATTATGTGGAGAGTATGGCTAACTACTTCAGCTGTAGCTGCCCGCAAAGTGTTGAATGAGATGACTTCCCCCCACCTCACTTCAAACTTATATTCAGACCTCGAGCTTGGGTTTTCTAAGATTATTGGGCCAGTTCAGCCACACAGGCATTCTACAATGTCTTATGTGGACGTTGATAGTAATGAGGCCTGGAGTCTTCTGTAATGTCAACATCAAAGCCAGTCATGAGAAGCAAAATTATGTAAACAAACTTTTCTAGCAATCCAACAATTTTATGTTGCCCAAACACAGAAATTACTCACAGTCCCTACACTTGTAGAGGGCTGCTGGCTTTCAGACTGCCTATTTCTGGCTTTATCTCTATTGACAGCTGTATTCTTGTCTTTCTTTTCAAAATGAAGAGTATAAAAGGTTATCCACTTCCAAAAGCATTGTGTCACAGCTAGACCAATATGGTCTTTGACAGTGAACCACAATTTATTGGTCATCCCAGTAAATCTTCAGGGGTGAGCAGAGAAATACAGACCCTGCCCTCACCAACTTCTTGATGTGTCTGCTAGAGGCATAGTGTACTGGTATAGGACAGCACACTGGCGCCTCTGACAACACAAGAGGAGAAATATTGTGATGTCTGTGATGGGAAATGTACCTGATGTAAATGAGTCAAGAAGCCTTCAGGATTAATTGTTTGAGGGAGTTAGGAGAATTGATGGAATATAATAGACCGTTTTCTCACTCTTGGCAAAAGTAACATTTAATGCGAACCTCAGAAAAGAATTACACTTGCCACCTAGGTATAAAATTGTTGCTAGCATTAGCTATATGGATGGGGTTAATGAAAGAAACACCGTACAGTGTGCTTGCAAATTTAAAACTGAGGCCAGTGTGAAGTAACTATAGAAATTGTGACTGAAAGATGTCAGGCTCTGAAATAGAATCTTTATTAATATCACTAATACATTAGAAAAATCTGTTGCCTTCTGAGAACTAGACTTCAGGAGCTGTGCCACAGCAGCATACATATTTTACAGCATCCACACAATCACTGAGTGAAATGTGTAAGCAATCAGATGTGTGTGCCATAGGCAGCTGGTGCTCACTCTTTATATTCTCGTTGGGACATTTTTTTGTAGACAGGAAGTTTAAAATCGTATTCTTTAAAATAGAAGAACCGATGTGCTGGTATCATTTCACCATTCTGAGACCAGGAACCTAAGCACAGCCATAGTGTCTATTTGATCTATCTCAGCCCATAACTACGTGTCATACTTTAGTTTCAGAAAAAGATCTTAGATTTAATATTGACATGGGGTAAACAGGGGGATATAGAGCTCAATCCTTATGAGTCACCAATTTTCAGTTCATTTGACGACAAAGGCCCTTTCACCACTGTTGTTAACTGAAGTGCCAATCAGTCTAACAAGTCTAATTGCAGTAATGACTAAAGGATTTGGTGGGAGCCTTCTTAAACTTCTCTAGTAGGGTTAACAGGGCCATGACTCTGTTGACTAAAAGTGACACTCAAATATGCATGCAAAAGTCCCTTTAATATCAACAGGAGTTCTGCTTCTGTGTCAGTAACAATTTGGCTTTTTCTTTTTAGTATTACCTCAAGATTGTATTAACTAAGGACACTAGTTTCCAACAAGCTATATTCTTGTGGGGTTTTGTTACAGTGATAGACTCTTATGTCATGGAGTTGAACAAAAACTTGCATAGCCATTTACAGTTTTTTCATCTTTAGAGTGTAAGTAAATCAGTGTCTTTACAATCATAATCTATTTTCTAAAAAGCCACTCTTAGAACATGACCTCCTGTTCGTTATAGGTTTTGAAGATTTTTTTTAAAGTGGAAATGAGTATTACAAGAGGAAATGCCTATAGATTTATTTTAATCTGTAACATACGGTGAATAGTTTTGGCCTAACTCCAAGATTACAATTCCTGATATGAGAAATACAACTCAGCAGAAGATAGGAACATGTTTCTTAAAGCTGGACTTCTTCAGAAGAAGGAATCACATCATCTCTACCATATCTTCATGTACCATCCCAGAACTGCCATATTTCAGCACAGCATATCAAAATAACTCACACAAGATGATGTTGTAATCCAGGAAATGGGAATGGTTCCAAAAAGATTTAGATTATCTTTTGGAAAGGAAGGTAGAAGTGTGGAAAACACAAGGTTCTATGATAAAGTCATGAAGTCATTAAAAGCTGTGACGTGATCAAACATAAAAAATCACATCTTCACCCTCATCTTTGTGTTCTGTCTTTAATCTCTCCTAATGAACTCAGTGGTTGTAAAAGTTCAACTTGCTGAGATACTGAATTAGACCAAGCTGGTTCCTATTTTAATTTTTTCTTCAATTAATAGTAATTTTAATTATTTTCATTTATTTTCTGAAGCATGGCAGCAAATAAAAAAGATATACTGCATAAAGATTAATTTGACCTACTTCTAGAAATAACGTAGTTTTCCACTTAGGCTGCTTTTTCTTTTCTTAATTCTTACAAATGTAAAATGCCTTAAAAGAAGAATTTATTTTCATTCAAAACAGAGTATTGGCTTTACTATGGAAATAGTAAATCCCTTATGATCTTCTGGTACTTTACTGAAGACGTCTATGAAGCAAAAAACAGAAGAAGTGCACGAGACAACTATCACACTGTAACTCTCATCTCCATTTAATAGACCAAGTAATTTTATTACATGTCCAGTACAAGGGAAAAAAACAGGTACAAAATTCCACATATATAGCCCAAATAAGCATCAGCTATGCACAAACAGAAGCAGTCCCTGTTGCACTGAGCACTTCTTTTCAGTGTGAATTCAGATAGTTATTTAACGTGATGCTGAAAACAACCTGGTGTGTGCAACGCTGGGCAGTCATTTGTAATTAACATTGTACCAGTCAACTTGTTACAATAACATTAATATTTATTACTGAGCACACATGCTTTATTTATTTAGGAAAATTAAATCCAAAATAGAAGGTGTCTCCCTAGCGTCCCTTTCTTATCCCTTTTATAAGAACTAGAAACACCTATGGAGGCTATGAAAAGGTCCATATCCAACAAAGAGAACAATTTGTTCATTCTGGATCTATAGAAAACAGCCTTTGAAGGATTCCTTCACAATCCCACAGAGATTTTGTGTTCAGGTCAGAGTGCAAGTCAGAAGCTTCTATAAATGAGATAGGCACTAGCCTTCTCTGGTAACAGTCTCCATGCAGAACCTTTCCAGGAAGTACAAAAAGAATAAGTCAAAGTGAAAAAAAAGTAATTGGCATGGAGATCACTTCTGCAAGAAGGCTTATCAACTATGCACAAGAAAACATACCACACAAACCCTGTACAAAACTCTTCAAAAGCCTTTAATTTAATCAGTGTGCTTGGGTGGTCATGAGCAGGGTTGTTTATTTTAACTCCCAAAACAGTCAAATGTGTTGTTTCTAAATCAATTAATTTCGTCTAAGGAAAACAAGAACGAACAAAAGACATGTCTTGTGAGCATGCATACAACAGAATGCATGTGAACTGCCCTTTTGTAGCTTCTCCACCAGTATACTGCCCTCAATAGGAAATGTGTAAAGAAGAGCACAAGAAGAACATACATTGCATTCCTAGATTGCTTTCCCAGCCTCCAACAATTTGCAGCCTAAAGACTCCCTGAATAATAGAAACATAAATAATAGTAAATAATTATATCAAGTTATATTTGTTATGAATTATTCACCACATAATATATGTAGTCTTTCTATCATGCATACACAATTTCTATCATGCATACACAAACCCATAAAGGTTAATCTATGTTGCAATGTTTAAATGTGTTCATAGACAGCAAAAGAAAGCTCTATTCTCTGCTAGTGAAAGAAAACAGGAAAAGAGCCACAGGAGGTTTTTTTTCATTTGTTATACTGGTAGCATTTTGCAAAATCTGAACTTGGAATCCTGTTTCTATAAGAGGAGAACTTGACAAGGGAGTTACACATCTCTGTAATCCTTTCTATGTATGGAAAATATCTAGTCTTGCTTCCTTTAAAACATGAGGAATCTAATAACAGGATGTGGCCTCATTCAGCCAACATCCTGTATAAAATGTATCTCCTTCTGGACTTTTGTTTTCAGGGGCATGCCTTTGTCACTGTTAAAGATTTCCTCATCTTTCTTCTTGTCACCAAGACCAGCAGACAAATGCAGCTCCACCACATGGGGCTGTTCTCAGTTATTTGCTTTACTAGTATCCAGGGAAACCCCTTGAAGAGTGTGATTCTGTTTTTGTTCACAATACTGTTGTGTTTCAACTACCTGACTGCAGAAAAGGGGTTTTAAGTAAGAGATTGCTTTTAATCTGTCCATCATCTTCAAATGTATTACTTGACACCTAGCAGTACCATTTCTTGATCACACGGCATGCTGAAACTAATTTCCTTAAGGGAAAAGCAGAAAGGTCTGCCATGTTCAGAATATGAAATCTCTAATTTATACCCTTAATTTTGAGTATTTGTGAGCCAATAAAAAAACAGGAAATAAATACGGAAGCAAAGGAGGGTTTTTTAAATTGCTATTTGTTTTAACAAGATAAATATTACATGGCTGAAAATATTGAGGCAGCAAAGAGAAGAGACTGTCAGTAGAAGTACAGGGATTACTGTTTCATAAATTTATTCTCTAGAGGATTTAATCCTTACCTGAGGTGAATAGTTCTCGACTGAGCTGTGCATCTGGAGGCAATCCTGTTAAGGGTCTAGTTTCCTGTAGATGTTACATAGTAACACTAGCAAGACGATTGTGGCTACTTCTCTCTAGCAGACTGCCCTGGTTCAGTAGGTTTCTCAGGCATAACATTTGGTTAGCTCTGTCCAATAGAGAAAGAGACAAGAAATGTCTGGAAGAAATACAGTGGTGTGGTGACTGCTCAAGTGTAGTGCCCTGCATGTTTGTGCTTTGCTGCCTGTGCAGGCAATGAAATAAATAATGATCAAATGAACAGCACGCCTGCAGTTTAGATGAGAACTATTGATCTGTGTAATTTATCTTCTTGTTAATTACCATAGATTTAAAACAAATTCAGCTGTGTGGGTCTGTTCAGCTCCACCACGTGTATATTTTAACACAAGTAGAGCTAACACATGAGTAGTCCTGTAAAGTTGTGCCTCTCCCTTAAGTATCTTGCCAAAGCAGGACCCAATTCCCACAGAAAAGATGTTTACTAATATCTTCATTTAAATGTGCCTTTATAACAGACTTGGTTATATTTCTTGAATCCTTCACTTTGGTTAATTTGGATAACCAGTAGAAATAACTGTACAAGAAAATTTACCTTTCTGCATCTTTCTTGTCATATAGAAGAAATACCTTTTTATACGAAAAAAAGTGTAAAGAAACAGCTTTTTGCATTGAAGAAATGCCGCCTTTGCCTCAGTCTTTCTCACAATGCCTGCTCTCAGGTTTCCCAAGTCTCAGTACATGGTAGCAAACTTTGGGGTAAGAGGTACTACCAGCAGTGGAGAAGCATTACACTAGGCACTGCTTAAGGAATTTGAACTTAAACAGGTTCACAGCCCAGATGGGATATGTTTAAGGATGCCAGAAGACCTGTACAATGCCATTGCGAGATGTCCTCTGACTGGAAGAAGTCAATTGTTTGGCACTTCTTTGAAAAAAGCAAGAAGGAGGATCTGGAAGTATGAACTCTTCAGCCTCACTTCAACCTCCAGGCAAATAGCAAACATGAAAGATGTGAAGGTGACTGGAAACAAGTGAGAAAAAAAAGTCGTTGTACATTTGGGCTCACAGGATAGTGGTCAACAGTTCAAAGCTGAACTAGCAGTCAGTTATGAGTGGCACACTGGGGTTAAAACTGTCGTGGAAAGTGTTCAACAACTTTATCAACAACCGGACAGTGGGATGAAATGGACCCTCAGCAAGTTTGAAGGACACCAAGTTAGGGGCAGGGTGAGCAGCCGGTACACTGGAGGGCAGGCCTGCTGCTTAAGGGGACCTGAGTGGGCAGGAAAAATGGGCCAATGGGAACCTTACAGAGTACCACAGGGACAAATAAAACGCTGAGGTAGAACAGTCTCGCGCACTGCTACAGACAGGCTGGCTGGCTACTCAACAGCATTGCTAAAAAGGCCCTGGGGGTCCTGCTAGACAACCTGAACAAGTTGAGTAGAGCTAACATCTCAGGTGCAAGTATGTGTGTCTGGAATATTTTAATTGATTTCAGGAGTTATTCTAGATGACTTCAGTGAAGTTACTACAGATTTACATCAGTATAACTGAGATCAAAAGTGAGAAGTACTTCCCTTATGGTGGAAAATAATATGATTGATTACTATATTTTAACATTCCTTCTACATACCTATAGTAGCTTTGTCAGTTCTCACCTTAACCATCACACACACACACACACACCTCTGTGAACGTAATTTTAATACCCAAGAAATTAGTTGAAGTGTTCAAATAGTTTAGTCATCCTGTATTAAAACTCCTAATGCAAAATGTGTTATAATTCTGCAACTCTGCAGAAGGTCATTTTGGAAATTGTGGTCTGTTTGCTCCACATCAAACCAGGACCCAAAATTCTCAAATATTCAAGAGCCTAAAAATGCGTGATATTCCAAAGTTCTCTGCTTCACTTGAACTCAACTGGAAAGTGAGCACTTTGGAAAATCATGCACAAAAAGGACAAAGATGAAGTAAAGAGCAATTGTGACTGATCAGCACAAGCAGAACTGAAAAAATAATTATCATATGTACAAATGCAATTAACCTTAACTTCACCCTATGCTGCTGTTTCTGTCTTGGTTACTCTTTATTTGCTTGCCTCTTATTTAGGTCATCTGTGAGGACAAGAAAAAAAGAAGGCTGAATAGGAAAACAAAGAACATGTCATTATAATATTTTGTCATAAATATGCAATTAATTGCATATCATGGAAAAATAAGTGAAATCACAGCTTCATGGCTCTGCTAAAACTTACACTGCAAAAAAAAAGAAAGAAACATGCATCTAAGACACAGAGGGTGAAACATTTTCAGTTTTCTATTACTAAGGTTATTAAAAAAACATTCAAACTTATTGACAGAAACATAGATCTCTGTAGGTATCAAATTCAGCATCAGTGCTAGTGGTTTGCCATCTTAAAGGTAAGAGCTATGTTTTTCTGACGTCCTCCTGTATTCAGTTTCACTTTGTTTTCACTCACTAGTCAAGTCTTTATTTAGACTTCCTTGCACAGCTAGCAAACCTGTTCATGTTGCCTTCTATAAAAATGTAGATCTTTACATCTTTGTTTTGCATTTACATTGTTTCATTCAGAAGGGTGAACTGAGTGCTGACTTGTACTTGTCCTGTCCCCAGGCTATTGTGACTTTTACATTTCCCATCCATGTATGATTAATCATATTAAAATTTTCCAAGAAGCAACTTTGATCCCACATCACATAGACAAATGACATCTTTACAAAAATACTGAGCCTGTAAAATGGAATGTATCTCCTTTTTTTCCAGTAAGCAACATATTCTCTGTCCCATAATAAGCAAGATTTACATTCAACTTAGAAAATAGACAGTATTTTTCAGAGGCTTAACACAATTAGCAGAACACAGCATTACAGTCTTTCGGAACTGAAGCAGCCTCAAAGGAAAAAAAAAAGTAAAAAGATAGCCAAATTTGCTACACATGACAGTGTTTTCTGAGATCATCACAGCTGGGGCAACTATTAACAGAGGTCTGCCAGCGGTTGACATTACAAAATGATGCCGCCTTAGTCTTTGTGCCAAATATGATTTGCAATGGAGAAAGGGACCAGCTTCTATAAGCAAGATAATGTTCGGTTTAAAGCACTTGTTAAAAATCCCACTGAGAGATTTTATCTTTCTGGCATATTTAATCTCCTTGGAAGCTACCATCTTTTTAAAGGATGGTTAAAATATCCTTTTTAAAATATCACTTTAATTGCAAACCAGTGTCCTGAAACTTGTTTAATGTTTCTTTCTTGCTTTGCTTTAATACATTGTGGAAACTTAAAACAAAATTGTATACAACACAGTGAGCGCAGGAGGGGAATTCTGTGAATCTCAGCTCACATTTTACTGACATCTTGAATAGTATTTTATTTTTGCTGAGGGATTTTTTTTTTGTTCTTTTGGTGATTTTTTTATCTGTATCTGAATATACAACTTTTTTAGGCATCGATATGCATCTTAGTTTGTATTGTGATATCCTGCTCCCTGTCGCACTGGAGAAGCCTGCAGCTGTCTGAAGCTTAATTATGCATGAATGCAAAGCCCAGATGCTTGGCCAATAATGCCTCAGCAGAGTATGGTTTCTCACTTGTTTTTGTTCAAATTATAATTGGGTAGATTTATATTTCCCAAAACATTTCACCCCTTGTGCATATTCTTCCTTGCTTCTGTTGTCTTTGTTTGAACCAGCTTCTGAACAAGTCTTTTTGAATGTGGTCTATTAGATCTAAGATAAGTCATTAATGGGTTTGACAAATCCTTTCACCTTTAAGACATTTAAAAAAGGTACAGAAATGAGTCCCCTCCCCTATCAGTTCTACTCCAGATGGTTGGGGGGGATGTTCTTTCTTTTTTTTAATGAATAGTTAAATAGAAGCTGGCATCTGGGTTGAAACAAAGGAGGCTTGGAGCCAGACTTCTAAAAGAGAGAGCAGTATTAAGCAATAAACTGCTACACCTGATAAAGGGAAGGTAATAGAGGCACTGAAAGCACATTTGTAGCCACAATTACCCTGTATAGAAAGGCTTTTGTCAATTGTTGCCAAGCAGACATAGGTGGTCAATCTAAAAAGTCAACAAATAACATTGTCAGGGGTGTTAAAATATATGGCCCTATCATTTTATATGAATAGCACAAATCGGTGACAGCAATAGCACCTATTTGCTGAGAGCCCTGCATATTTATTCAAACTTGTTCTCAGCAGCTGAACATCCAGGTTGCTGCTCTGCCTTTTGTCAGATTTATGATGTCAACTCCTGTACATTGTAAAACACACTTCAAGTCAACATCTGTGTGCACTTCCTTTAGAAATGCATAGCCATAAACATGAGAGATTCAAAGGAAACCTAGAGGCAGGTGGCTAAATCCTTGCACTGACTGTCCTAATTCTAGGAAAATAAATCCCATTTGGGATGTGGAAAACTGCTGTTATGAGCAATGCAAACCTATAAGAAGGTGCTACTCCTGTGAAATAGTACTTACCCCAGCACTGCCTGAAGGGTTGTTGACAAGGAAGGTGTTTATTTCCCCACCATTGTCTTCAATTTAAATGTTGCTGCATAGAGGATTATTGCTCTTTAGCTTTTTTAAAGGCACAGAAGCTAGCTAGCCCCTCTCTACCATGATCCCAGTACAGTCATCAGCACTTTACTGGCAAGCAGAGCTACTTTATACCCCATTTCATTTTGTAATGCAGTTCTGAAGACAGCGGAGGATGTTCAATACAGTTGAAGCAATGCACACCTCTGCCTCCCTACTTCCTCCCTTTTCAGGGAGAGTTTTGTGTGTCATAAGGCTGTCACAGCACTCACCATGCTGCTGCTGCCTTCCTCCCTCCCTTCCCCTCAACCGCCTCAAACACAAGCCTTGCCTGGGAGAAGGGCAGGGGCTGTGGTATGCCTCTCCACTGCTGGTCCCAGCTGCTCTCCCAGTCTTGCCCAGTTGCTCCCCTCTGGTACAGAAAAGCATCGTCATGCATTTGAGCCCAGGTACTGCTTAAGAGCGCGAGCCTTCATTAAAGATTCAGCACACGGGAAATTTGAATTGCTACTAATAAATGACCACTGTGCTAAATGGCTCAGCACTTTGACCCTTGATTCTCTGTGGATTTAGCTCTGTTTTAATATTGTTTTAATGTGATTTTAACACTGACCTGAACGTGAACAGGATCAGGTTTTTCTTTTATGTCTCTTTCCTAGACTCTAGCACATCACGTCAAACAGGTTTCTGGCAAGGGCTTCTTATACCTGCAGGGGTTTCTAAATATGTATTTTAATGGACTATAAAGAAATCCATGTTTTTGTTCATAATGTATTATTCCCTGCTGGCCCTGACACATACCATTCAGCATATGTCTTACAAGGGACTGCAGGGTAACAAAGAAAAATAATATCCACAATAGATAAAGGCTGTTTTCCCCAGTGGATGATGGGAAAATGATTGGGTGTGTAGAGGGCAATTCCTCGCCCTCTTGAAATTTGAGGCCCAGAAAGATGGAGCTTTTGTGTGTCTGTTTTAAAAGGACTGAAATCCATTTACACATCAATGTCAGCTCCTGCTAAAAAAAGCCAACATTGTTGATGTTATGCTTGTCAAATACAAACAATTTGTTTTCAAGGGAAGACAAGTACAAAGCTTCTTGTCCACTAAACAGAGCACATTAAATATGACCCTTTCTCTGGGCACATGTACACTAGCACAAGAAAGCACAGGAGATATACAATTAATATTAGCTAACACACAGTAAGGTTAATTGTTGCTCCTCTGAACACTTAATCTGCAAGCAGTTGATAAATCCCACAATGAATAAAAGCGGCTCGTATTTAGGTCACACAAAGTCATTGCTGTTTTTTAATTTAAACTGTGCACTAGATTAAAACACAAGAGTATTGCAGGAGGATGATTCAGAAGCAGTAGCAATAGGCTGTCATTTGGTGTAAAAAGTTTCCCCAGCACACCCTAGGGACACGTTAATCAAAGCTTTTTAATGGAGTCAGTCTGATCTGTGACAGGCTTTGTTCCAGAGATGGCATTTGCAGGATAGAGCTGCAAGTTATCAATAAGATACAGTAATTGCTGGGAGCGATTGAGCCTTGTTACTTACTCTTCATACCATTCACTCCTTTTTATTATCAGTCAAGGCCAGAGATGTCTTGCAATAGGCAGTCAAGTGATGGCTTGTTTCTTTCTTTAATCCTAAACCATATAATGAAAGAAAATGAAGCAACATGAAAATTTGCTTTAATTAAAAACATGTAAAACTTGTTCTTGTTTTTCCCCTGCTATGTTTTATATTATTTTTGCAGGATTTAATGGTAATTCTTCAACCTCTATCATGTACTGATAAATCCTTTTTAAGCAGTCAAAGCTTTTCACTGCTTGGTTAAAGGCTTCAGTTCATCCATTGACAGTTCTTTATTAAGTTATTCGTTATCTTTTGGAAATCAAAGTGTTGGCACAATCAGTAATGACTAGGGATAACACTTATCACCTACATGGATAGTTAGCTCTACATCCATTTAGGAAGGATAACTCGCAACACTAAAATGAAAAATCTTCAGTGCTAGTCAAGAAGGTAATGGAAACCTAACATTTTTACATAGTGAAAGGTCGTAATCCTCCCTTTGTAGCACCAGTCATTCCCATAGTGACAGATTATACCTAAAACCCCTAGGGATTATGACCTCTCAATATGAACAAACAGAAAGAAAAGTTGTTTAGCAAAGAAGGAATTTCTTTGATTAGTAAAAGACAACATTAACCAGCCTCCTGTGTGTGCACACATGAGACAGATACGTACACAGCAGTTAAATTGATTTTTGTTTAAAGTACAAATGGACAATGAAAAGATGTGATAAAATCAGTTTTGTTGGTTTCTATCAGGGTTTGTTTTTTGCAGCAGCCAAATAAACTGTAAAAGATTCTGCCCATTGTATTTTTTTTTTTTTCCTGGAGTTACAATTGCTGGAAATCGAGTTAAGCTTGAATTATTCTGGTCACCTTATTCTTGACAAAGTTTGGCCATGTTAGCAGGTGAAAGATACAACCTGAAGAAAAACAGAAGTGGGGCAATAAGGATTAGTCCTGTCTCATTGTTTTTACTACCTGGTAAATAATTGATCAGTGTAATAATTACAGATGATCAGAATATGTATTTTTGATGCTGTGTGATGAAAAAAATGCTTTTTTTGAAACTTTTTGAAGTGTTAGTTACAAATGTAAAAAGAAAAAAAAAGAGACTAAGTATTGCACTACTTTGAGGTATGTAATGTTCTTGATTAAATATTTTTTTACTTCTAATCTTTTAAATTAACAGACTTTTTTACATATCTCCTTTTTATTTTAAACAGTTAAACTCTGAACAGATTATTTCATTTTTATTGAAAGAACTTCTGAAATTTTGTAGCACGGGAAACTTTTTTTCTGTTCTACATTTGACTTTGGGGGCTTGTCACAGAATTTCCTATGAAGCAGCAAATGTAGTAACCACCCTGCCTATTAATTATGTTTTTAGCTCACAAAGGGAATTATTTGCTCTGTCTATGTTCGTGAAATATTCTGAGGCTTTCAGGTTGAAAATGCTAGAAATACCATTATCATGTTCTTCTATGTGTCAGTCATGTCTGTGCTGAAATTTGAAAAGCCTTTTGAAATATTTGGAGAGTTAAAATTTACAGATGCTAATTATAAGTGACCTTATAAAATTTCCATTTTTCATCATCTTTAAAAGCTGATTAATTTTCTTATAGTACTGCTAACTTATTGCCAACTATCTCAGTGAGAAGCAAAGCAAGACACTCTCTCTTACACACAGGAGCACTCTGCATTATATTCTGCCATATCACAATGTATATGTGCTCACAGTTTTTAGTTTTAAAGATGTAAACAGTTCATTAACTACTCCATGTTCAGCATATAAAAAGTGAAGCACTTTTACTTAGGACCAGCATTCTTCTGATGACATGTAGTATGTCATTATTTTCTGCTCCCTCTTTAAGCTGCAGTTCATGAGTAGGCATCTGGGCAAGGGAGGTCACGATGAATGAGCTATACTGTACTGAGGCACTGGGAATATAACTTATGACCAGCCCATGTACCTTCTTCTTTGCCTGTGTGAAGTAAAAATATAAAGCAAATACCGATACCTTATTTCAATCTTTACCCTCAAAAATGCAGTTTATTCTTTAAAGTGGTTTTTGCTGTAATATTGGCGGCATCTAAAATGCTTAGATATTTTAGTAAAAATATTGAGTTTTCATTAACACACATCTAGACTTGATACGCCAGAAAAAGGTCACATGATATTTGACTGTTTTATAAAAAGCTGGACAGTTAAATATAAGCAACTATTTTCTAGACAGTACAATTTGTTTATACATGTGTATAAGTGTAATAAGTACTTAGCTACAATTGCTTAAAAGCTTGTAGCTAAAGCCAAGCAAGTTGAGTATTTTCATAACCTACTTCAAAGCAAACTCATTGTTAATTTGCCTTTGACATTGTTCAGTTGACAAAAGATGAAGGCTTTGTCCTAAACATAACAATGTAGGAGGATTGCGATCACTGCAGTAAAGATCAAAAAGTAAGTTTTGTCTGACTGATTATTTATTGTTCTTAATTTCCATATTATCATGGTCTCATATCACTGCCTCAGATTTGGATTTTTAGTGTGAAATAGTTATGGGAATGACTGCTGAATTGAATGCAATACATGGTCACATAAATGGGCCCTTCCTACTTGACCTGATAAGTAAAGAGTTGTAAAAAAGGAACATTTATATCAATGTCGAAATGTCCCACATAGAAAACCTTTCATAAAGTGTAACTTGCTCATGTTTCTGAAACAAGCTGTTATATCCTGTATCTTAGAACAAAACCAGACAATTATTTCATTTCTTGGCATATTTGAATAGGAAAGGGAAGATAAGGGCATGGTCTCTACTTGACTGAGAGTATGAAGCTGTTTCTCTGAGACCATCGCTCCTAAGGATGCTTGGAAACATTTTGGACTTTTTAAAATCTCTTATAAACTTCACGTTTCTAAGAATAACCAGATTCAGGCATATTGTGATGATGACATTCCTTTACCTCAGCAAAGTGTAAGATGACTAATTTTCCATTAAATTGTCACTCATGGAAGAAAATGCTTTCACAAGATGAGGGTCAGGGGGGCTGTTTCCGATCTAACTTACTGCAATGTAATTCCCGAATAAACCTGATCATTCCGGTGGAGTTCACTTTGAATTTCTACTAATGTAACAGAGTTAACCTTAGCCCAAGGTTTTTATTAAAAAGAAATGAAATAAAATGCTAGCACAGCACATGCAGACATTCAAGGGGAGCTAACATGAGTCTGTGAGGGAGAAATTAATATAAGCTGCCAAACCACATGGTGATTTTTCTCCAGTGACACAATACACATGTTTAGCTTCCTTTCCCCCCCGGTACACTTATATTTGCTGTCTTTGATTCTTGTCCTGCCTTCAAACCCTTTAAGGTCAAGGCCTGCACCTCTGTAGACAGCCATTTATTTCAGTGAAATACTACAGAGGTGCAGGCTGGCATGCTTGTGAATTTTCCTGCAGGACAGAGGATTATAACCTTAATATTATCAACCAAAATCTTCCTAACTCTGCTGTCAGTGACCAAATAGGACTTTCAGATTTATTTTTAACTATTTGTAGGTAAGGCCAACAATTTTTACAGCCTCTTTCTTTTCCCTAATGCGTTTCCCATTGAGATGACCGTGAGACCTTTTTCAAAAGGCCTGTAAGTCACCTGATTTTTTTGTAGAAATTAAATTTTAAAGGAAAAACATCCCTTGGGGGAAAAAAGGCTATGTAAAATGAGAAAATGGGACTAAAAGTGTTCTGACAAAAAGAAGTTATAACAGACACTCTAGCAAATGGACATTAGAAGGCCTGACCTTGCTGGGGACTGAACCTTTCATATCCCAATAACTTCAGTGAGAGCTGAGCATACTCGGTGTTGCAAAAGAAGAATTCAACACCTTTTAATGCATGGTGAGATGTTTATTCTGGCTGTCAGAAGAGCTACGGAGGGAAAGCGCTCTATGTGTTTTGGGAATGCAGTCTCATAAAAGAGGTATGAAGTGTGATGCCTCAGGAATTCACAAGAAACCATTGGAGAGAGGCAGCGTGGCTTGATGTTAATGTAAACTTTTGAATGAAACAGAGCCTTGGAGTCTGCCAAATCCAGAGCAGTTTATTGCCCTGTTACTGTAATAAAAACTTGACTTTCTGTTGGTTCTTCCACGTAACATTTGAGCACTTTATGTCTATGCAAACGTATTGTAAATACTCCTGGTTCTCACAGGAAGACAAAAAAGCTTTTATTTATCTATTTTTACTGATAAGTAGATGAAGAGTGGAGAGGCCAATACTGTTGGTTTTCAAGATAGCTCAGTACTTATTCGGACAACAAATTACAATCTAAAGAATGCAGTGCATAGTTTTTGTACTCCCCAAAATGTGATCTTAAATGTCTAATGTTCAGTGTTAAAGACCTTTAAAAACCAAATCTTTTGTGATATTTCGAATAACTGCAACTGGCTTGCCTTGGATCAGACAAGGCAACTGTGTCACATCTACGATATTAGAGCATCCACCTAAATCTGACTGCAGGAACTCATCAGGAACAGAAATTTAGTGTAAGTACATGCAAATTTACAAAGGAGACAGTCCTCTCCCATTTTTCTCCATGTAATATTGTGAGTTACCTGTACAGTCTGCAGCTCCTGTGTTACAACTGAGCAGGGATTTCTCCCTTTACTATTTGCCTTCATGGCCAATTAAAGAGTGGCTCCATCTAGCTTGGTGAAAAAATAGCTAAAGAAAACACCTATAGGTGAAGCAGAGGTGTACGCAGACATACAGACTAATTCTACATAAAATTCAGATGCTGGAGTAAACCAGACATAAGGATTGTCTTCAATGGAGCTGAGAAACAAACGCAATTTATTTCGGGAATAGTTCACAGTATCAAAAGCAAAACTGTAGTAAACCTGAAAGTTTAACTACATACATATATTTATAATGCATCTTCTAATAAAACTGTGGTTGAGACAAATTTCCTTTTTAATTTTTCATCTGAGTTAACATTGTGAAAAGATCATGGCCATTAGGGAAGGCAGTACTATCACTGCCATGCTGCAGAAATAACAGCTCACAGTACATATTCTTAACTCTACAAGTCTACCAAATTCTACCAATTTTTTAAGCCACGGGAAATAATTACTTGACGTGAAAAGTTATTCTATGAGATCTAATAGTGTGATATGGATGGTTGTCTTTTAGAAAGCAACCAATTACAAGCGTAGAAGGATACTAAGTCCCCGAGACACCCTATCCTAGAGCCTAATTTGATGTGGTCTTGGGTCTGAAAATTTAGTGATCCAAGGAGAAGGTTTAACTGCATTAAGATTTGAAATAAGATCCCTTTAGTGTGGGATATTGTTCTAAAGGCCAAAAGCACAAGAGAAAGAATAGAAAGAAGAAGAGGAAGTTTAATGCAAGGAATAGTGAGATAGACTAAAAACTTAAAGTAGTATAAGATAATAGAATGTTATTATTTCGTCTTTGTTCATACAAATATTTATCAGGCTTTTTATCACCCCAGGGCCCATCTTTTCCATCACCTTAAAGAAAGAAATGTAACAACAAAGCTAATCACTGCTGAGATTTTTCTCATGTGCTGTAGTAAGGTACATGTTGCCATATTTGTCCTACTGGGATATCATCAAGCAAAGCAAGTAACGTGCCTGTTACAATATTTATTAAAAATGTAAAGGATGTTCAGAAGTATGCTCTTTAAATTCATTTGGAGAACAAAACAGTAAGTATTAACAAATGCAGCCAGTCTGTTTTCTCCAAGGTCTACTCTGCTTCACTGAATTGTTTGAGAAGGAAATAAAAGCCCCTGCAAGGAAAGTATTACATCCTTGACTGAAAGAAAAATTAGCATGTGCCAGAAAATGTAAAATTTTTCGTACTTATTTCAAGTGTTAACACATACTCTGATGGTTAATGCTGCATTACAACGAGATTTCTACAGTCAAATGACATTCACATCAATGCCAAGCAAATCTTCTTAAGGTTCAGATTTTTACTATGGTGAATAAGAGGAAAGTTCTTGGGTCCAAATAAATGTTTCTTTGTATTATTCCACAAAGCGATTGCTACCCTGAGGTGTTAAATGATAACAGACTCACCACTAACAGCATTTTCTGTCTCCTTCCATTGTTTAAATTCTTAGGGAGGAGAAGCTGAACTCCTCTCATGAGAACATCTTTAAAACACTAAGGTCCAATTTTGTTTGTTCTTTCAATTTGCCATTTTCCTTATTGCCTCTTCTACTCACTTCCTTACCTTTCATTTTAAATATATAGTTTACTTTTCCCTATTATTTTTAGACAGTATTGCATGAAAATTTCTGCTTGTATTTCTTCTGCTGGCACTGGGTGTAGCAACAATGACTAAGGCTTTTTTTGGTCTTTGTATTCTATGGATTAAAAAAAGCCATTTTGTAGGGCCTAGAGACTGAATTCACCTGCCTTTGCACAGAAAGACAGTAGTCATATAACTTCTCCACACGACTTCTGATGTGTCTTAGAGAATGGTTCTAATACAGTCCCTGAGATTGCAGTGAGCGTGAGCTGGTCCCACTAACACTTGCAGAGAAAACTGTTTCTCCATGTCACATCATCCTGCCCCGTTGCTGACACCCTCCTACAGCACTTTTTTGGGAGAAGCTCAAGCACCTTGGAATAGAAATAAGCAGTATAGCTTGAGACCACCTATAAGATCCTGGCAGTTAACAGAGGAGAGTCTGTGCCTCCCTGCTTCCTCTCCCTGCCATTGGTTTCAACCTCTGACCACTGCCACCTCCAGAGTCCTCACCCTACCTTGAGCTGATTCAGCAGAAAATTAATCAAACAAAAAAGTTAATAATTTCTGCAGTTTGTTCTGTACTGGCTCTAAAATATGTGTCTAGTTCACACTCACAATTTATAAAAGAGAGTCCACATGAAGAAAGAAGTAGAAAAATGACTTGAAAAAATGTCTAAAATATTTTTTCTCTCCATAACTAAGGTACTGCTAAGTTTCTGCCTCCTGATTATTTCCATCTGTGCATACAAGATTTGAAACTACAAAAACTGCCATACAAACCTCTAGACGTAAGTGTAAATTCAACTCTAAACAGACCAATGTTCCTCTGTCCTGCTGATGTTTATCTCCTTACCACTCTTTCATCCAGCAGCATCTTATAAATACTAAAACAGAAAGTATAAGAACTCTTGTATTGGAAAGGAATTTGAAATCATTAATTTAAATGTTAGTGTCCTAAGGTGAAAAATTTAAAATACACTGATTTCTTGCAGTCATGTTAAGCACTACATGTGCTCCTTTTTTTCAGTAGAGACTTCCTCGTTAATGACAGAAAAACCCTCTTCCATGCATAAAAATATAATGGAGTGGAATCTGCGGAGTTAATGGAAGACTTGGAAGGGCACTCGCACAACTTCCTCCAGTTCTGGGAAAAAATATAAAAACAAAGATATAGCTACTTCAAAGCTAATTGAAGGACTGTGCTGGTAAGGTTATACTAGTTATTTGTCCTGTTAGTCCTTAGGTCTCCTTGCTGTGATGATTCCGTGTTCAAAATGGTAATTCTGAATTATCAGGGTAGTCATTGTGATGGTTAATATCCAAATGGGCATAACTACATGATGTGAACTATATTACATACTTTCCTCCAAGGCACTGGCATCTGTGTAAGAGTGCCAAGTCTTTGCACAAGGCTTCTACAAATCAATCAGAGGTACCTTTGCAGTCTCTATAAAGTTACAAGAAATCAGATGGTGATAAAGTTACCATCTAGTACACACATACACCAACACCATATATGTCTAGCTTGAGTTATGGATACCCTTAAACTAAAAATAAAATTAGCTGTGCTTTTGCCTGAAGAAAACAGGAACTTCTCACAGATGGTGTGCATTATTTCCCAGGCTACACCATGTCTATATACCCAGCAGCTCTAACTAAAGAGAATAAAAAATGAAAGTCATCCTTTTTATCTGATAATATCTCATAATACTCATGTCAAGTTTTGTAAATATGGACATAAATTTGAATTTCAAAAATTTTAACAATGTATCTCCTTTAGCGTAACATTCATGATATATTAAGACAGAAACTCAAAGGATTTTTTGCTGTGTGGAAAGCTGCCTTTTAAAATAAATTTTTATTCTGGTGACAGGTATAAAAACAGATGTCATAGCACATAAAATTTAGTGTAGACTTGAGGTGCTCTCAGTATGTTTTTTGCAGATCAAGAATAAGCATTCACATATTGGTGAGCAAAAGTACAATTTTGTGTAAGCCATTTTTGTGAGTTTCCAGGCAAAGAGTGGACTAAAAGTGAACAGAATGTATGCTGCATTCACACTGTGAATACACATGCATGAAAGAAATATCGGGTCTTATTTTTTCCAAAGATGCTTGTAATTGTATAACTGTGCAAAAATTACTTGCTACTACCCTACATGCACAAAACCCTAGTGAACAGGGTCAGACCTCTGAATGCAACATACTGTAAGTGCTGTATTGTAAGCATCAGTAACTATGTTATAGATAATCATAAATGACAGCATTGTAACTGTGCTGAGGCTTTAGTCTTAGGCCTAATAAATTCTATGCTTTATTTCAGAGTCTTGTCTGCAACCTTATGCAAGAAATGTTTGGAGAATTTCACCTGCTTTCCTAGACATCTAATTTTAGGACTAACCTCCTTAGTCTCCCCATATGACTGACTGAGAGTCAGGCTCCATGTGAGAGCAATATGGAGCAAGAACTGCACTAAGCTCCTCTGAGCTACACATGAGGAGGAGCTCACCTCTCTCCTTTGAAAACAAATGACTAGACTCAAGTACGTCAAACAAAGACTGGGAGAACCTGCATGATATTGTTTGTTTCTCGTTTGCAAAAATCAGGTAATCATCATGATATTACTTATTTTGTTGTTGTTTTAAAACACTTAAAACATTTCAGGAGGAAGGTGCTATAGAAATGTGTGTTACTACTATCCATCATGATCTGAAGCTTAAATTAGTACCTATAGCTTGTAGCAGAGGTATAATTGCTAACTATCTAATAATTTATTTTATATAATACTTTTCTACTTCCCTCTAATCTGTCCTCTTCTCTTGATTGTCTACTTTCTTCCTTTCTCAGGTTGTAGTTAAAACGGCTGGTACACCTGGCTTGGAAACACTCCTCGTCTTTCTTTTTCCCCTTCAAAGCTTGTCTAAAAGCTTGTCTTCTTGCAGAGTTGCTCATTTCCAAAGCACAAGGAGAATGGTCAGCTATGACAGTGCAGGCACCAATAACCAGATTCTCAATAGCACCTATCTGATGTGACTAGATTGAGTGAAGAAAGAGCAAAGGTATGAAACTTTTCCTACATGAGAAATAGATTACAAGGGTCTCCACCCTGAAAAAGGGACAAATGGGGCAATGAGGCTGGAAAATTGTAGAGATTCATTAAATTATGTGTGGCATAAAGAAGGTGAATAGGAAATTATTAGTTTCTGTTTCTTGCAATACAGAATATGGTCTTATAATACAACAGTCATTAAAGAAAAATACTAGATTCAAAACAAACCAGAGGAAGTGTTTCTCATACAATATATAATTATGCTGTACCTCAGGTGACAGTCTGCTGTGTCTCAAAAAGCAGTTGGTCAAATGAATGTTCTAAAGAAAGTTTTCTTAAGTCATCATATGGTTTAAATTGTTTTTTCTGAAAGCTGTTAACACCTCTGGGCAGAAAGTAAATCTCAAATGTTTCTATGAAGTAGCAAAAAGGTAGAACTGGACAAAAGAAGTACCAAAGTTGAAATTTAAGTCTTCCCTCCTGTCTTCACAGTTTTGTAAGGTAAGAGAGTTATAGCACAACTTGATTGAGTTCACTTGGTTGTCAATATTTTGGTACTCACTGAAGTAGTAGGGAAAGAGAAATTCAGAACTACTGGCCTCCTTTGACCAGTTTTCTTTACCATACGTAAATGTTCAAGGATTGCCATCCTAAGCACAACTCCTGTGACTTTCTAACCAACAGGCAAACTCACAGGCAGAAACAAACTTCACGAGACAATTAAAATTAATATTTGTAAAAATCACTTGATAACTAAATGGAAATCAGTGCAGCCTGTATAGCCCAAGCCTGTACAGTGGTGTGTGCCTTGTTAGGCACCAGTGCACTCTGCGCAGGATGGTGAGATTGTTCCTAAACAGCAGCCTTGACTATTCACTGGGAGATGAGAAAGGAATTAGTCAGTATCTCCAACATATCTCTCAGTACCTGGCAGTCTTAGGTGCAGTAATTTCTGTTTACAGCTGTTTGATCAAAAGTGATGGCAGTGATTTGTGGATTTATGGATGAGTGAGATAGGAAGCATCCTGAGAATTAGCTCATGCAGTACCTAGAGGAGCTCCCCTTACATCTTTCCTTTCCTTCTTTGTTCATGCTGTGTTTTGGGGCAATTTGTTCTTTAGGTAAAATGAGTGGTTTTGCACCAGATTAACAGATTTTCCAGCACTACAAACCCTTGTTTTGTGAAAGTGAGAGCAACAATACCGTTAAAAATGTCCAGGCACATCCAGAAAACTCCAGCAGATGTCTGACCTCCTCACTGATTAATCCTTTCCAGTTCCTCAACCAGCTTTCAGAAACATTTTGTGAGAGGAACTGTGGAAGACAGCCAAACCGTTGTAACTTAATATGCGTAAATAGGAAGAGACTTTTGAGGACAGCTGAGCACAGATGTTGTTTATCTTGACTATAAACTGAGAAAACATTCTTAGGACTCTGCATATCATTACTAGTTTCTTAGGACTTTAATGTTGTCAGAAAGTAGAACTGAGTCTTCTTCATGAAATGGCATCAAATGGCCTTTCTTCCTAATTATTTCTTGCCACTCCAAATACTGTACAGGAAAGTATCTGATGTTAAAGGAGAAATGTCAAGAAATTCAGTTGTGAACCCCCCTCAGATATCTTTTTTTTTTTTAATATAACCCAGGTTCTTACCTGTGCATTATGTCCATGTGATTCCTTTTCTCTGATTCCTTTTTTACTTTCTTAGTTCTTCTTCCATCCTGCTTACCCTTCAAATAATTTTTTCTGAATTCCAGACGTGCCAAAAACTCTGGATTCTGTTCTCCTTATTCTACTCTGAGGGAGTAGAGAGAATCTGACTCACCCAGAGAAAGACATCTCTAACCCTCACAGGACTCTTTGGGCTATACTTGTATTAACAATATATGTTGCAGTCACTAGAGTTTCTCCAGGAAAGTTGTGTATTTCTAATGTAGAAAGGGGAAAGAAAAGAGGATAAACAAAGTATCTGAATTTTCCTGGGTAATTTTTTTAGTCTTTGACAAAAAGAAAATCAAAAGCATTCTTTGCATTTTGGCTTTTGACTCTGTTGTCTCTCTGCTTTTTCAATGATGTAATGGAGGCAGTGAGAGACAGGAAAAGATGAGAAAGCATGAATTCCCAAATATTTGAGGTATTTTTTCACCAACTCTGAACATTAAGTTGAAAAGGTGTTAAACCTTTTAACCTAACGTTCAGCAGCTTGCCTTTCTGAAGTGCAAATCTGTTTTTCATTAGAAAAAAAAAACAAAACGGGTAGACAAAAATATTCAGGGCAATTCCAACAATTATATAGATTTACCAAAATTTATTTCTATCTTAAATTAAGTGAATAACTGAACCAGAGAAAACAAAACTAAATTCTGTCAAAGCACAAAGGTGGGAGGGAACCTTCCTTCCAGCTAACTTTATAGTTACTGTAGAAAAATAAGTCCTTCTAGTGTGCTATTCATCTCAACCTAAAGTAGACATCTAAAATAACTGCTTTTAGGGTGCAACGTATATAATCTGTTTCGCTCAGCTGACAGTAGGGGAGCATAGAGTGACTTAGACAAATGTATGCTGTAGGTCTCTAAAGGTGAGAATTCCACCTAAAAGGAGTAATGCAAATCCTATAACAAAATGAAATGTATCAGCACTCATGCACATCATAGAAGTTAGCATAGACTCTGTGCCTAATAAACCATACTGAATCACTGGAAAGACTGCATAGTACTTTAAAGGTATAAAGTGCTAAAATAATTATTTTCTGAATATGAGAGAAAAAAATCAGTTGTTTGCATTTTTCCCCTCTCCTGTTTCTGTGCAACAGTCACTAGAGTTGAAACTATTTTGATATCTCTCTAACCTAGCCACAAACATAAGACAAGAAATGGAGGAGCTTATGTATTTAGTGATGGGGGGGTTCACTTTGATATCATTATCCTTATGAGTTTAGTGAACACCATAGAACAGAAGTGTCTAGTATGCCACTTACTGATCCAGGAGTTTTGTTTGTTTTGCTGATTTCTAGCTATCTAGATTATAAGGTCTCTAGTGCAAAGACTACTTTTGTAATCTGCATTTCTACACAGCCTAGCACAATAAAGCCCTGATTTTGATCTGTGCATGGCTATACTACCTGAGTAATAATAATTACTATTATTATTATAATGATTAGGCTTATGCAGTCTCATGCATATTACGCAAACAAGTTTATATGAAAATTCATATTAAGAGAAAGACATTTGTTTGACATTCAGTATAGCAAGTTTTGAATTACATAGTTGTAGGGTTGTCATAAATATATAAAACTTTGTGATCATTGTCATGTAACTGCATTTGAAACAAGCTAGCCATAAAATAAAATTGGCAGTAGAGAAAGTCATCACAATATCAGCTATAAATAACAAACATAACTAATTATTTCAGCCTTAAAATGGTCCTGCCAAGTAGTTTTTAATGAGGTATTATGTTCAGAAAATGCCCTTGTTTCTCATTGTGTTTCTACATGCAACCTGTGACATAGCTGTCATTCTATTTTGAGATACCATCTGAATTAGCAGATACCAATTTGAACGTAAACTAAAATGAATATAATCTTACATTTTCAATGTTCTTTAGCTGTTTTGTCATTGTTATGGAAAATGAAGGCAGACTCTTTTGTTGTTGACATCAGAAGTGGGGGTCACTCTGGGCCTGCTGAGTACATTTCGAGCTCAAGCAGAAATTGATTTCCTTTTTTTAAAAAGCAGCTGGCATTACAATGAATAGCTTTCTTTCGATTTTTCTTTTCCACTGAAGCATTCAGTGAATGCAGCAGTCATAACAGGCTGAAGTAAACAGTGTCAGGTTCTGTTATATCACGAGCTCCTTTAAACTAAGCAGACAAGCTATCATCAGTGCCTGAAACCCTGTAAATGGCAGTAGAGACTGAAAATGAGTTTGTTTCCTGACAAGTGTTTTGACGACATTTTGAAGAATGGAAGGAGATGCTTTGCTAATTACTGTGGCTGCCACATGTTCAGTCATGATACTGTTTCATTAATGAGCAAATATAAACAGCCTGTGTGAGGCAGTAATAGAATTACAGATTCCATGAAATATATGCCAGCAACTCAGACTGTCATAAGCAAGAAAAATATAGGCAGACCCTTTCAGTTTACTTGTGTTCACCTTTATTCATCAAAGGAGTCTGTATATCTCTCTTTCACATGTTTTTGTAAACCAAGAGATCTCTGTGGTAGAGCAAGACAAAAGCAAGTACGAAAAGTGTAGAGGTGAAATTTCTTCAGTAAACTCACCAATATAGAATCATAGAATCATAGAATCATAGAATCATAGAATGGTTTGGATTGGAAGGGACCTTAAAGATCACCTAGTTCCAACGCCCCTGCCACAGGCAGGGACACCTTTCCTCTAGACCAGGTTGCTCAAAGCCTCATCCAACCTGACCTTAAATACGGGGTAGCTATCCTTTGACTGGAGTGTAAATTAAAAACAAGAGGAATATTTATAGCAATAGCTGAAATTGGTCTCTCTGAACATGGTCTAACTGCAGCCTTGGTGAAGCATTGGATTAGATGACTTGCAAAGCAATAGGTAATTGGGATTGGACATATTCCGGAGTAGCAGCAAGACAGTCCTAATAAGTCATGACAACTGGAAAACAGTACTGCAGCTGACCACTGACCTTTCTGTATTAGGTTTCAACAAGGGAATTTCAGTTTTGACTAGATTCAGAGCTGGCTCCAGTAGTAGAGCATGTTTTTACTCATTAAGAAAAATACTTGGAAAAATCTTTTTTCTCTCTTCAAGGAGTAAAGCCATGTAAAAAAATATACATAATTTTAAGCTATCATGTTGCCAAGAACTAGATCTCAGTGTTATGTAAAGAGGATGCTGCCCATTCCCACTGTTGAATACAGTCTTCTTGTGTTACTCATCTTTGGAAATCTAAAAAGAAGATGTCTTTTGAGGTATATATCTGTCCTTTTATGACACAGTATAAAGGGGCATGTTGGAGCCTTCCTTTTTGTAGCTGGTATTGGGGAAAGGAGATTCCTTTATTTGCTTTGTGCAGATCCTGGACTTTTCTTTACATAAACTCCCTTGCAAGGTTTATGTATAGTTTGTATCCAAAGGCTACTCTTCTCCTTTGAGAGAGAGAAGAAAACCTCAGCTTCTCTGGTGACTTGAAGTTGTCAGTTCCAGCCTCCTACCTTATTCTTCTTCACTTTCTTGCAAAGTACACATGCTACTTGTCAAGCTAGATCAATTAATGCTAAAAAAACAGTTTGAAAAAAATGTATTTTTCTGGTTTAAAAGACCAGCAATATTTTTTTTTTTAAAAAAGCTATTTTTTCCATAAGGGTGTGTTTTTACTTTTGTGAATTTTGATGGTTTTGGAACATTTCTAATAGCATGAGCAAGAGCAGGCAGTGTAACGTGACTGACCAATACTCAGAAATAGCTCATGAGAAGACATGAGATTAATATTATGTAAATAGTTGAGAATATAAATGGAAGAAAATTAAGGGAAAAGGTAGTGGAGAGGATGTTAAGACATTAAAGTGAAAATATCAAAGTGATAAAGTTGCCGGTAAAGCAAACAAGCTTTCAGAGAACTTAAACCCTGCTAGTCACATCAAACTCAGCACCAGCTATAAAAGTAAGTATTGGCTGTGATGGAAACATACTGAAGTTGCATGTATCAAAGATCCAATCTGAGTATCTAAATTAATGTGGTTTTTTTTCTGATATTGCTTTCAGTCCTTGTCCTCCAAAGCTTTGTTGAATTATTCTTTGCTACTACATTGAGTCAACAAAAAGCATAACTGATTATAGTTTTTAGCTTGCATAAATATATATATATATTAATGTAAGCCTGACAAGAATGCCAATGAAAAATAAATACCCTAAATATAACTATAAACTATGTGTAGACATTCAACATTTTCTTACTTTGTTTTTTCTCATTGAAGTTATAGATGGGGCAAGAGACAGAAAAGAACCTCTTGACATTGGAAGGGATCTCTTTCGTTGCTATGAGATGTGGCCATCCCTTTGTCATTCTATGTTATAGACCTGCTATTTGACTGCTAAGTAACTAGAAACTTAGTAAATTAGTTACTAAGATTTATGTCACAGGCTCTATTGCAGGAATCTAGTCTTAGGACCACTGCATTGCTGGAGCCTCTGGGGAGCCTTTGAATAGCCAGATTAAGAGGCAACTTCTCTTTTGACATCTCCCTTATGAGGAGAGGCTGAGGGAGCTGGGTCTCTTTAGCTTGGAGAAGACTGAGGGGTGACCTCTTCAATGTTTATAAATATGTCAAGGGCAAGTGTCATGAGGATGGAGCCAGGCTCTTCTCAGTGACATCCCTTGACAGGACAAGGGGCAATGGCTGCAAGCTGGAACACAGGAGGTTCCACATAAATATGAGGAAAAACTTCTTTACGGTGAGGGTAACTGAACACTGGAACAGGCTGCCCAGAGAGGTTGTGGAGTCTCCTTCTCTGGAGACATTCAAAACCCGCCTGGACGCGTTCCTGTGTGATATGATCTAGGTAATCCTGCTCCGACGGGGGGATTGGACTAGATGATCTTTCGAGGTCCCTTCCAATCCCTAACATTCTGTGATTCGGTGACTTTAATGCCAGGCTACAGGACATTACCCCACTGCCAGAGCATACAAGAAGACAGGCTAGCATTTTCAAACAGTACTTCAAGGATTTCAATCATTTCTATGAATCTTGTGGTGATTTTACCATAAGCTGCAGGAAACCAGATGTTCTTTGTCTAGAGGACTTTGAGGGTTTTTCTGCATAGAAGTGGGCCTCCTAAGAAATTAGAAAAGTTTTGTTTGATTATTAGTGTTTTTTTGTAGATCTCAACCTTAAGGAAATAATCTCATTTCTACTAAAAATCTCTGTTTTCATAATACATTTGTCCAAATAATAGTTACACTAAAATAGTGAGCAATGTTGAGAATTTGATCTTCCCCAAACACAGCCTTCTGAACACTTCTTTTGTGCATTTTTAGAGATGATTGTATTTGTTACATTTCTGTCAGCTCCAGTCCAAAGGTGCTTCTTTTGACCCAGTACAGTAAACTCTGTGGAGAGCACTGCAGATAATGGTGAGGCTAGATTACCTCATGAGACCAGATATCTTGATAGAGTGATTAAGTGAGTCCTGACATATTTATTTATTTGGGACAGGATGTGAATATTCTCAGATGATGCTGTTTATCACTCAGATGAAGCATCAGTGACACTGCTGTAGTTTTTGCCTTCCTTAGAAGTCTATAGTGCTGCTGTCTTTTGTTCATATACATATTACCCTTTTTTTTTTTTTTTGTCTTGGCCCCTAGCTCCAAAACCCACTGGCCTGGGGTTGTAATTTTCACTGAGCTTCCATAAAAGAGAAGGCACTTTATACTTTCTTAGGAATGCCATCTCTGCATGTTAACAATATGAAACTGTCTGTCTTCCTCCAGGCCTTGTTCTCACAGTAAGACTTGCAAGAAGGAACAGGGAGGAACTGTGTTTGCAGAGCAGTGGTGTACCCTTGACTCTCGTTGTGTGGTATTGCAAAAGGAATCTTCCTTTTCTCCAACATACTGCTTTTTAGAGGGTGCCTAAATCTCCATGACAGAGATCAAGGCTGAAGATGTACCCCTACAAGTGCCATTATGGAGAAGCAACACCGTGAATCAGCCACGGTTGCTATGGCTACTATGACAAGTAACAGGGGATTTTTCTTCCCTTTCACAAAGACAGTACTCACACAGGTTTAAGGTATGTGCTTATGGTGGCAAATTACATTTAAGAATTAGTTTGATGTTATAGTCTATATTCTGTGCATCCAGCTAAACAGAAATTCAAATAGTAAAAGCAGAAGAACATAATTATATTCCCTTTCAGTTCTGTAAGGGCCAAAAAAACCCTTATCCTATTCAGGGAAATCTGGAAGGTCATCTGAGTCCTTCCAGGATGATCCTTCCTGTGACTGGATGCCACTGATAGCTTCTGAGAACGGTTTTGTTAGGCATATTTCAGTAAAGAGGCACACACTGTGTATGGGGTCTGGACAGCATGGTTATATATTACAGCGCCTGAAAAAGGGACAACAAGAGATCTTCTTTCATTCCCTGCAATTCCACTGTGACTCCAAAGATCTGATTTTTGCAATTCCTTGGGGAAGACATACCAAGCTAGTGTTTCTGAGTGCTTGCACTTCTAAGCAGAATGTAATTACAGAGGAAATTAACTTCACAGCTAAAGATTATGGTGTCACGATAATTTAGAGGAGTGGGAACAATGTTTTCTGAGCAATCACTAATCTTTTTTCCCCTTTCTTTTTGGTTATCACTTAATAGCATTCATTAAAACTGATAACAGGAATTGCTTCTCTTTATATTTCCTACTGAGTCTCAGTTTAGTCGAGTTAAACTTTTCTTGGAACAATATATTACTGTCATGCTCAATTGACTTTCTTTATAAAACTAATAAATCTTTTGTACAGTTTTATTCTTAGCAGCACTAGAAACTGCAAAAAATACACATGTTGCTGGTTTCTTGTTAAAATAATTGTGAATGCCAACTCTAGTTCTCAGGCACAACCTTTCTACCCTGATGAGTAGCAGCTCATTGAAGTTCTTTCTTGTGGGAAAGCAGTCTTTCTCTTTGGAGTCAAGAGGAGGTTAGCAGACAGCAAAGGTGTAGGCTTCCATTGTTAAAAAATCCTCTTCTCATTTTTTACTCATTTTTCCCACTGCAGTTTGCAGCAAGAAAACATGCTGACTTCCAGGGTGATTGTTTTTCCACTGTTAGAGCTCTGCGTTATAGCTACTGGTCATACAAAAACAAATACTTTGGTCATCCTTCAGACAAAACCCTTCTATATGGGTTAATGCATAATGAGTAGAGGAAATGTTGTGAGTTTTGATCTCTAATGCTTTTTTGTAATGTCTTCCCTTTGGGATGGCATGAGGAAAGTTGTTTGTCAAGACCCTCCCATTTTAGAACATAAAAGAGTGAAGTGTGTAATGGAGGAAAGCTTTCACTCTATTTACAGTCTGTTGCCCTAAATTAAACTACTAAAAATGCAGCAACATTATGCTTACTCAGGAGGTGGCTGTAGTAAGTGGCATCACTGGTTATACCTATTACGTGTGCAAACGGAACCAAAAAAAAACAGAAATAAAGGTGAGTTGCATTTTCCTCATCATAAGTTTATAAAATGCAGGGTAGTATATGAAAAAAATGCACTGGCTACACAAAACAATGTCTTTTTAAAACAATCACAGAAGAGGAAGGGTTGTGAAACTACACCACTGCTCAACCCCACCAAGCTTTTATTCGTTTTGCTGAAAGAACATTTAATCAAGAGCAAAGCCTCTGTCAGCTGCAAGAAATGGCATAAATATAATTTTGCAAAAATGAAAGATATGCTCAATACATGTCACGTGAACACTTTTAGTCACCCAAACAGCATTACATGAACACACAGGAATAAAATGGAAACAGCTTTTTACATTATAAGTTCATTTTAAGTGAAGTCATAAAGAGTCACATGACCTTGTATCTAGCCCTTAGGATAGCAATAGAACTCACTATGACAGCCAGGCTGAAAAATATTGCCATTTCACAGAGAAGGAAAAGTATTAAAATTGATCCAGTCCTTGACTAGTGGTGATGAAAGTAGTACACGGGTGATGGCTATTACAATTTAAATATCAGATGCAGAAGTTTTTATTTCAACAGTCTCTACTTATGTGTGTTATCAAAATGGAGATTGGAAGTCAGACCAAAATGCCATTTGTCTGTCTCTGACTGCTGACTGCTTGGCTGCTAGAAAAATTCGCTGGGCTGCATTCAAAATAAGGGACAATATTTAGGACTTTACAGCAGCAACATCTGGAAGAAGTCTTTGACAGTGTAAGGTCTGTGCAGGTCTAGGAGTGGAGATACTTGTAACTAAAGGTTAGGTGCATGTAGGAAAGAGCAAATATAAACAAAGTTTTCATAACACAAGGTCTCAGTTGCAGGTTGGAATGTGCACACAACTGAGTAACAGATTCTGTTGCAGTCACAAGTGGTGCTGAATAAGAGTCAGCATGGCCAGGAGTTTATTTCCTGAACTAACGTGACACAGGAGTGTTTTGTAAGTAATTTTCCATCAAAATCAAAATTATACTAGTATGTATTTCTGAAGTTAGCAGAAAAACTGTTATAATTTGCATGTTTTGAATTGGAGTAACTAGCGCAAAAATCTGATAGTGCTGTCCCAGAGGGGAGATTTTGACTTCCTTGGTCTTTTTCTGTGGCTTGGAAACTGAGGAAAACATAGGTGACACAAGGAAGAAAATGTATCAGAAAATGTACAATGCTGCAGTTCCATACTCCATTCACATCAAGATTATACACACTTAAACACTTTTTAGTATGTTTCAGTTGTATGAAGTACTTGAGACAGCCCTGAAGTGTGATGCCCTTTGTTTATTTCTCTGTATCTATATTTATACATCAGAAATATAAAGCATGGGCAAAAATCCAGCCACTGTAACTTTGATATGTGGCAGGTTTATCTGCTGAAGTGAAGCGATAAATCTTCTGCTAAATACTTCAAATCCAGAAGCCTCCAAGGGCACTAGTCATGATGCTTGGAGGGAGCAAATGATGCTACCTGTAAATTTAACTTAATTTTTTTTTATCATAGGCCTAAAATATCTTTCATGAATCCTTTGGCTAGTGGAATTCATGTAAATACCTCACAACAGTTTGAGTAAACTGGACAATGTAAATGTCTTCAAATGAGTGCATTACTATTGCGAAGTAGAAATCATCTGTCTGAGAGCATTTAATTCATTAAAAGTAAATAAAAATAAAATTAATAAGAATCAAACTTTCTCTAGCATCTGTGGTTGAAGATCATACCCAAGACATGAGTTGGAGCCTATACTTGAAGAGGTGCTAAAGAGCTATGGTTATATCACTAGTGCTCCATGTTGTCAGAATTCAATCTTCCCAAGAAGTTGCTACCATGATGGTATTATAAGAAAAATGGTTATTTCTTTCCATGCTTTACAGACAATTCTCCACAGCAAAAAGCACCATTTACCTCTGTTTTTTCCTTCTGTTCCAGTTGGTGGTACTGTTAATAATGGTCAACTTCACCATGCTTGTGTTTTCTCACTTTTTATTTTGCTATGTTCTACATAGTTTTTATCACTTAAACTTTAATTACAACAAAATTATCTGGATTCTACTAAACTCTACTGTACTTTTTCACTGTTCCCAATGGAAAAGCTTTAAATTTTTTTTTTTTAAAAAAAAGACAACAACATGAACTTCTCAGCTGACAACATTCAGATAATGGTTCATGTTGTTTAAAGGTACTACTCATACTGTGGTTCTTTTGCAGTTAAGATATTCAGTAAAAACTGTACAGAGCTTGTGTGGTAGTTAGGTGAAGGTTAAAGATCTGAAGACTAGGGAAGACGGTTTTGTTACAGCTTCTGGGAATTGAATTAATAATTTCTAATTCATTCTGTGTTTGCCATCAAACAGTGAAAGGCTGGAAGATTTGGAGATGGATGCAAACTGGACTGTTAACAATGATATTATTCAATATCTTCTAATATTAACTTATTGTACTGTACATATTCTAGTGTCAGTATATTGCATCTAAGAGAAAAGGGCCAGTGCTCTCACTTACACCATTAAAAGACCAGAAAGTTTTGCTGCTATCAGGGAAGATGCTAAGCAGAACAAGGAGAAGAAACTGGGCTTATGTTAGGCAAAAGGGTAATGAAGTTTCCAGAGAAGAGGCAATGTTACATTTTCCTTCCCATCTGGGTAGTTAATATATCAGGTCACAGATCCTGTGTGTTGATGATTCATTATTTATTGTTCCTGGACCTCTACTGTGGTATATATCTGCATGAATAACATCCACCACTTGAAGCCAAAAGCCATTCCTTTCTCAGAGCACCTACCTTAGGGCTTTTTTTGTTTGTTTTTCTTTTTAATTATAGCAAATGATTAGCTCTCTCCATTGTTTTTCTTGGTGGTGTGACAATTTTATAGAATAATCTTAGTTTTCCTATCCTTAATGTCTTTCCTTGCCATGAAAACTTATAAATGCTATTGAGAACATAGACATTTCATTGCTTGTTCCTTTTCAATCCTCTATTTTGTTACTATTACAGTCATTCCTCTGCTTTGTTACTATTACAGCCTTTCCAACACCAGAAAGTTACAAACTTCCCAAGGGGTATGTTCTATATGCTTGTTCAGATGATGTTCAATATCATACTACTGAATTAGCATGATATTATGAAATTTGAGTTTAACAAATGTTGTTAGAATATGTTTTAAATATTGGTGCTTCCATTAAGATTTATGCCAGGTGTTCATTACCTAGAACTTTATAGGTGAACTGTTAAATAGAAAGTGTGAAAAGAGTCTCTTTGTTATTTTTGGCTTGCTCTGATTGCTCATATGTAAGAGAAAATGGGGGAAAGCAGAGGTAGGTCTGTCATCCCTACGTGTGCTATCAGTTGGGTTGACAGTAAAATGGGGATTATAAACTGTACTGCCCTTGCTGTGATAATATGACCAAACAAATCTTTAGATATACCATAGTGAACACTGGGGCTTTGAGTTGGTAAACCTGGATTTAGCTCTGGATGCCTGGGCAAGTTCTCCCTAGAGAGTGGGTAGAGCCAAAACATAAGGTCCAGACCACCAAGAAAATGTTGAAGTTGTGGAAGTCTCTGGTTCAAATGAAACCAGCTTAGAGTTCTAACCACCAGTTTTTAAAAACGTGAATATTGCAAAACCTTTATCTATGAAGCCAAACACGTGTAACCACATACATCACACTGTGCCATAAGGAAACTGCTTTCATATTAGAATATAACTTTTTCAGTCTTTCCTGTATCTCAGTGCAAAAGAACAAGCCTAAACAAAAATTCTGAATCTGACCACCTCTAAACTTTGAGTCATCAGTGTTCCACATCAGATATGATCATACAGTTGAATTTAATACATAAGCCATATGTCAAGAATAGTCCAAATAAAAACACTATTCTGACCACCTATACTGAACTTTATTTCCTTGGATAGTATCTGGCAATGTAGGCAGGGCAACAAAATGTACAATAGGAAAAGAAAACTGATAACTGTTAATATTTATATTGAATGCAAGCATGAGAGAATCTTTTTTTTACTTGTAGTGCACAAACGAATAAAGCTGATGGAAGCAGAACATCCTTGTAATCTCGTAAAGTTATGTTTTTGCACTGAATAGAAATAGTATAAAACTCTAATTGAGTTTTCTTAGCAGATCCAAGCTGAAAGGTAGCTGGTGCACATCAGACCACCTCAGTGTTTCAGTTTTTCTCAACCAGACTACACAGGAATGTTGGTCTTTAACCTTAGTCTCAACCTAGATTGAAACCTTGAATTAGCTTGTCATTCATACAAATGATAGAAATCTACTCCTGTGATGAATTTCCCACAATGTTGTTGACAATCTCTATTAATAGGATGAGCTGAAACGTAGACAGAATTTAATTTGCAGTAAGAAGTTCTGTCCTGCCCATGCCATCATTATGCTCACTTGAACAAAGTAAAGTATTTTGCAATTTCATAACCACCTCAAACACCAATAACACTATGCAATTTAAAAAAAAAGTCAGGATTTATAGCATAGTTACACTGCTATGATCCTTCTACTTTGCTCTAATATTTTATTGTTTTCTGCTTTCTTTTTCGCTGTCCACCATGTTGTAGTAGCAACTTACGTAGTAACCTGTGGAGAAATACTACCATGAATGGCCTAAAGTATTAGCAAAGTAGGCAGATGCATAGGACAGTGGACAACATAACAAAATGCACAAGGAAAAATAATGAGGAACTCCTTTGCTGTTCATATTCACCAAGTATTGAGAGCACTGTCCTCTGGGATCCACTCCAGATCCCCTTCCTTCCTACATCAAAACCATCCTGTTCCGAGGTCATTGACTCTGAGTTTTGCCTACATGGTTGAGAAGCCTTGAACCAGCATTAGAACTGTGTTACCGTTCACTAACAGAATTGAGATACATATGGTCTCTCATTCCAGTTTCTGTAAAAATCTCTCTCTGAGTGCTAGTTGTTGATAAATGCACGCCTGCCAGACATACACCAAAACAACTGGATGAAATCCAGCATCTACTAGTGTAGGAGGACTTTACATTTCCAGAAATTCAAAAGTTTGCATAAACATTTTGAAGTTTTTACTGGTTGACAGAGAGTAATCAGCAAAGACTGATCTTATCTTCTCAGGATAAAGAAATCCAAGTTCTGTTAAACTGTTAACTGTGAATGCGCTCAAGTGATGAAAGAGAGCAAACTGGGGTATGAGATTTGGACTTTAGACTGGCTTCTAATTTAAGGTATGAGCAGTTTGTGTTCTAGAACAAAAATATGCTTCTGTGTATTTTGTTCAGGATGAAAGCTTGGAATTTATGTTTAGTTTATTTTAGCTTTTATGTCATGAAAATTATTAGTAAGTACATGCACTTCTTTCATCTTTTATTTTTAGGAAAACTAAGTTGCTTCAAATTTACACAGAAATTTTAGTGAATGGTCATATAGAGCTAGTTTTGTAGCTCCGGAGTAAGGTTATTTAGCGCATGCTTTTTAAAATATCTAGAAACAGGATGTGAAGGAGAGAAAGACAGTGAAAGCTGGATGATATATATGCTGAGGCAATAAAGAAATTTGCAAGGAATCATGCTCTCTGCACATTTTGTAGAGAGGACTTTCTGGATATCATTTTATATCTTTTTCTGTGTAGGCTGCTATGCACAAAACTAAACGAAACATTATTTATTACTGAGCTAGGAATAGAAGCAAAGACACTCCAAAGAACAGGTATGTTATTTAACAGAATTTAGAATATTTAATTTCTGCTGGAGAGCAGTAATACACTGGGTATTTCCAGAAACATAACCTAATATCTTTCAGTTGATATACTAGGCTAGATACTGCATGTGTTCACTTAGGGAGCTAACTAATATGTTAAAGAAAACATGCACAGAGGAAGTGGCTTACACAAAAAAAAGGGAGTCACTTCATTCAAAAGCATAAACCTGAGCTCTGAACACTTGGCATTGTGGCTGGCCTCAAACATTGGATCATGTATAGCTTGGTCGAGGTCTGAGCTTTAGATTTGCTCTATAAAACTGATTCTTTTTGCCATGTGCAGGAGGAGAATTCTAATAACTTGTTCTAATCAGGAAACCTGCCTTGCACATAATTCAGAGAATTTAACTTTCAGACAAATGGAAAATTATCTAGAACATAAGGAGTGAGCACGAGCATGTCATATGTAATAGTTGAACCAAGTGACATGGAAGATTTCATCATTATTTCCTTGTTTTTAAAGAGTTATTTCCCATGGGAACTTAGTTTTTTGACAGTCGAGGTACTGAGCATTAGTAAGAAAAGGAAATGGTTGAAACTGCAATCTCACAAGAACAGCAGCAACAGTCACTCCCTTCTGTTATCTCCTTGCACTTCTCTTCCACTTCTGGAATTTCTACATGTTTAATGTGAAATTTAGTGCAGCCCACTGGTGTGCATTTCCAAAGGGGCAAAACTGGCTGGCTCTCATTTGAGTGTGCAGTGTCTTCTCCTCTTTCTTACCTGTGCTCACAGGCTTGCTTGCTTGCTTGCTTCTGCTTTGAGGTACACATGACTTGGACAGTGCTTTGGAGAGATCAGCTGGTGGTGCTGGCATCTACTGTCTCACTCGTCATCTCACTGGGCCCTCAAGGGAAACAAGATGCTATTCTTCTGGCAGAAGAGGTGGCTTTCAGCCAACATTCGTGGTTAGGTCCCCATCAAGAGCAGCATAACATAAATGTGTTTTGGAAATGAGAAGGCTCATTTTTCTACAGCAGATAGGTCTGTATGCTGCTACCACCATCAGGATTGCCTGGGGTCAGGTTTTCCCAGGGGCACCTTTACCACAACACATATTTATTTATAAGTAGCATCTCTCTCCATGTTTCAGTGAGCTCTTGGAATTGTTCCTTATAGAGCAGTTCTTGATGGACAGCTGTACATCACACAAATCATTCTTTGATAAATGTATCTACTACCCAACTTGCAGAGGAAGTTGTTGCCCTGGAACTGGGAGCCCGGGTAGATGTTGGCTCTATCCAGGAAGTGTTTTCTGTCATACAATGTATGGAGACTATGGAGTGCACGTGGATTTACACTGAAGTTTGTCCAATAGTAATTCCTCTTGCAAGAGGTGTAGTATTTCTTTTTGTCTTAACTATTCACTTCTTGGAAAAACACTTTTGCTAATAAATTACAATTCAGTTGATAAAATAGGGAGAAAAAGTGAATTTATATATCAACTATGTCTTCTTTCCTTCTTAAATATTCACTGCTTTTTGCCACCTTTTATGTATTCAACAATCATTGATTGGGTTTACCTTTGTACTTTAGCAAGACCCATTATACCTTATTTTCTGTAGGCTCAGTAAAAACTGTACGCTCATTGTCACACTATCATCCCTATGGTAAATATGTTATTATAGCAAAACTGTAAAAATCTCATTGGGTGCTTTCCTGGGGTCAAATACCTGAAGCTCCTCACCTGAGACATTTACTATACTGGTGCTGCCATTCAGAGATTCCAGTCTCAATGGGAAAGTGGCTAAAATGCTGTTCTTCCTTTGCCTATGAAAGTTACCCTAGTATTTCCTTTAAAAGATTCTTCTGAAGAACTTAAAGGAAGAAACCCAGGTTCAATTCCCAGCACATGCTGTGCACCTTATCCTCTCCTGCCGCAATGTTTGGTTCTGTCACTGTATTTCCCACTCTTTTGTAATTGCAGCTCGTGATTGTCCATTTATAAAGCAACCCAGGGTTTGACAGTTTCCTAATGAGATGTTACAAGCCCTCATTACAGCTACTTTCAAACAGCTGAATGTGGTGTCTTCAGGGGTTTTTTTTAGATCTTTTCTGTCATGGTTTTGACTTCAGTGAGAAGGTTAAGCAAGCAGGGATTCTTTTATTTCATTTGTATCCCCTTATTTTCAGTTCTCTAGAGAAGGTGATTAACAGAGCAGCCCTAGAGAGCTTTCAGTTTTAAATGTTGAACTCTACCTAAAGCAGTCAGTTCCTTTTCCCTATTTCAGTCGTAAGTTTTGACAACTCAGAAACATATTTTGATTCTCAGCTACTGTGAGCAACAGCTTCTCTCTAACCCAATCTAATCTTTGGAGGGCTATCTGATGCCTTTCTCATGTTGTTTGGCAGACACGTGAAATAACTGTTAATCATCCTCCGAGTCCTATTTTGCCAGCTGGATCAGAGGATCTTATTTTCTAGGCAAATTAATCTATCTGTTGCTACCCCATAACCTACTTTGAGGCTTCAGCCCTCATTCTGCTGGAAATACACAGCATAGTAATAGAGAGAAATCAGCTCCTTTGCACATTGTAAGGCTGTTACCAAGTCATTATTTTCTGAAATGTTGCAGAACTCTTAAATATTTTAAGAAATTAGACAGTAGGAGTTTCAGGGTGGACACACAAAAAAAGAGTGGCCATACTTCAGAATTTGGTCTTAAGGACTCTGTGATATCAGGCTTCATTTGCAAAATGGGTGTCTTGCCGTGGATTAGGTTTCAGGAAATAGATCTCCCACTCTGCTGCTCGTGCTGTATGCATGAAATAAACAGGTAAATATGTGTTGTAAGTGATTTAAATTTCAGGTGTCCAAACAGAAATACTTTGGAATATATATTTTTAAAAAGCAAATATGCAGTTCTGCAAAGGTGTTCCAAGTACATCTTTGATTTATTCTGAAAAATAAATGCGATGTGCAGATAAACATTCATTTAGACATATATGTAACAGTGGAACAGTAGCAAACACACACGTAAATACGTTCAGTCACTTATGCACATTTACAGAGAGAGATGGATATCAGCCATTTTTCTGTGAGAAAATAATTTTTTATTCAAATGTAATCAATTACCACTTACAGAGCCTATTAAATCTCCACTAGGTTTAGCTTTTGTGATATATTTACTTAGCTTGCAAGTACTTCTGCAACGATAGTCCTGTACATTCCAATAAATGATTACCTATTAAATGGCTCCCCACCTTTCACAGAATTGGGAAGCTACATAGCGAAAGAGGCAAAGAACAGTAAAACAGATGATATCTTTACTTAACCAGCTAAAAATCAGGCTAGTTACTGAGTCTCCCCCTGATGACGTACTAGCTAGTTGTTTAAACTTATTTTTTACCTGAAGTCCATTGAAGTTCCTTGTTTTCTAAGCACTCAGCTTGAGACGTCGGTGACGTGATTTGCAGATGTCAGAGCTTATTGCTGTCTTTGACATCAAGGATGATTACTTTTGCATTTACCAAGCAATGTAAAAATCTTTAATATTCTGAGAAAACAGGCTGTAGGTGTTCCAAATTGGGCACCCAAAAAGAGTGGACATACCTCAGGATTCAGTGTTAATGTCTCTGTGATATCAGCCTCCATCTGTAGAACTCATGAGGCTGAGAGGTGTTCCACATAAACACAGCTGCACCTGATACAGAATTCCCCAAGAAAATCTGCAGCTCTATGTTGACAAGAAACTTTGAATAGTGTGTAATGAGTAGGACCATAAGTTGTACAGATTGAAACAAAATATTAGCAAAAGCACCAAATTCACCAGGAGAGTGGTTTTTTTCAGAGAACACCACTCATTTGTGTTAATGTAGGTAGATGACCTGTGGAAAATAACATCTAAGTTCATATCGTGCCCAACGTATTCAGCTAAAACTTTAATTTCCCTTCCAATCAGAACAGGAAAGAAACTCAAATGATGATGGAATGAAAGACCAATACCTCTTACTCAGCCAACAATTGCATTTGTTGCTTCATTATGAGATTGTATTATTCCAATTATACTTTAAATCATTCTAATTATATTTTCTTTATCAACCCTTTGCCTGGCAGAGTCCAGATTACTTCAGAAACAAACCAAAAATGATTATTTTTAGCTATAACTCTTACTAAGTTTTGGACATCCCAGTGGCACATGGGTTCTTATACAGGAAATAAATGAGAAACAAAAGAAAAATTGCTTTTTTCTTATATTGTGGGTATGAAACTTACGAAATAATGTAATATATAGCAACATAAAACTTCTTTACCTTTCTGTTACCTAAAACAAAACAGAAGTGCCTGGCAAAAAATAGCTCACCTGTACCATCCCCTACACCTGTCTTAGCATCTGTGTGCCCTGGTTTGAGCAAAACTCAGTTTGACTACACCCTTCCTGATCAAAAGCGTAACACAGATGTGGACTACTTCTTTTGCCATCTGCCTTGATGTGTATTCTCACAGCCATGAAGGAAGGGAACAGTTTTTTAAGTTGAACTCTATTAGGATGATTTGCTTAAAGCATCTATAATTAAAATTCTTTGTAAATTTTCATGTAGATGTAACATCTTGACCTTGGGTTCTCCTATTGTTCTGGGTGTTTGATCGCATCTAAGCCTACTATGTTATGCATCCACCGAACTTACCTATTACATGCTGCGCCTTAATTAGCAGAGATATCACTTTCAGAGCTAAAATTTGGGACCAGTGCTTTTCACTAAAAATTTTCACCTGAGAGCACATCTCCGCAGTGAAACTTCCACAAAGTGCTACAAGACAGTTTTTTCAATTATCACATACAGTAGTATGAGCCATTATTTTGTAGTAGCAAATGCAAATACCTAGAGTATTTCTGTGGCACTGTTCCTTTGCTATTGGAAGTATGATGCCAGACTGAAGATGAAACAGGAATGGTTTAGCACAAAACGGATTTCAAAGACATTGGTAAAAATAAATTTGACATTTTCCCTCACCTCCTACTTTACTGTTGTGTTCCAGGTTCTGGAACTGTCAGTGGTTTCCTACAGTGCTGTTACTTATTAAGTATATTTTTCTTCTTTTTTTAGACAGTGTAGGCCCAAAGACTGCATATCAGTCAAACTAGATTGAATAGGAGATTTCAGGCTATCAGAGATTAAGAAACCTTCACACTGTAATTCTTCTGCTATAGATAAAGGACTTTTTGTTCTTCTTTGGTAGCTTTTTTTTAAAGGGAAAATTGCTTTGCACATGATTTTTATCTACAGATTTTTACTTACACTCTCTTTTTAAATCTCTTTAATATGCTCAAGGTTATTGTATTTTTTGATATCCAAAATCTAGAAAATGATACCATTTTATCTGCATATCCTAAGTACACATTTTGGAAGGTATCCTCTGGGATGATTCAAAATAATCCTTTATTTTGTGTTACTTTGTTGTCTGGTCTCTGTAATACAGCTATTTTTGTTGTGCAGCTGATATAAAGTAAACGGAGAGGATTCTAATTTTACTTTGCTGGTGTATAAATGTGTCGTTTCATACAACTAGCTGTTTTTCTTTGTTGTAACTTCTTTCTCTCTGTTCTAGCCTGCAGCTTCCCTTTTTATTTGATTGCTATAGTTTATATCATATTCCAGGCATCAGTTCTTCCCAGGAGAAAAACAGGATTTCAAATTGCTGCTCATGGTTCCTAAGGCGAACTGAAAGGGCACTGACTGAATTAATGTTTCCTTTGCTGTTTTCAGGGCTTATTGGTTTTATTTCCATTAGCTCACAGATGCATTGTTTTTTCTACCTCTAATAACATTCTTTACCAATGATTGGCAATTTTTTCTCAGTAGTTTACAGTTCACCAGAATACTATTTCTGTTAACTAGAAAATTAATCAATTAATCAACCTGATTATTATCTGACAAAAGAAAAGAATTAAAATGCACAAAGCCTAGAGTACCAATATTCTATCTATATCTTCAGAGGGAAAGTCATATAGCCTGGTATTCAGGTTATCTGCTCAGTGTCTCCAGGAGCAGTTCTTTCAGAACTGGAACAGTTCTTAATTTCTTAATATATCAAATCCATAAAATGATTTATTTTTCTGGTTAAAATGTTTTCCTACAACACAATAGAACAACTATAATTAATAACACTTTCAAAGAGAGACATCTTCTAAAACTAATTACATTTCCACTGAGGAAATTACCATCCCTTACAGTCTACTATTAGAAGCTGATGTTTGGACATTGTCATTATTGTTTGAAGGAATTAATCTTTTTTTATTTTCTCCCTCAAAATCACCATACCTCTTTAATGTAAACTTAATGTTACAACTTTGAAGCCATTGGCAAATCTGCCATTGACATCAACAAAACAAACCTAGACTTTAAAATACTATTTCTCCTCTGTGTTTGTATACAACAGGATAAATACAGGTTCCATGTTTCCCATATAAGTAACATCAGAAGATGTAACTGACACTGATAGTGTAACTGAACTTAACTTTGAAAACCCATCCCCCTTGTCAAATACTCAGTTTACAACAAGATCAGCTCACAGAAAATTTTCTATAGTCCAGGGTTTGGCAGTAAGTACTTTTATATAGAGAAAATTAGTAACCAGTGCTCTTTGCTTACTTCTGTTTTCCATCCCAAACCCAACTATATATCATATTACACTCCTGGAATTTAAGAACATGCATCTTAGAGAGGTATTATAACTGCAACAAAAGGCAGTGTTCAGGCCACCTGACTCCAAAACTTGTACTTGCAAGACAGACTATTAGATGCATCTATAATGAGGGTGGTGAGACACTGGATGAGGTTTCCCAGAGAAGTTGTAGATGCTCCATCATTGGTAGTGTTCAAACTCAGGCTGGATGGTGCTTTGAACAACCTGGTCTAGTGAAAGATGTCCCTGCCCATGGCAGAAGGGTTGGACTAGATGATCTTTAAAGATGCCTTCCAGCCCAAAACATTCTGTGATTCTATTTTTCTGTATACCACTGTCTTCCAGCTCACATGAAAGGATGATTCCACACAGCCCTGGGCCAAGTATTCTGACCATCTGTCTCTCACCAACGACTTTGACACCTTTATTGATGTCAAGCTTATATAGATTTATTGATGTTCTGTTTGTCAATTCTGTCCAGGTAGCACTCTCTCAAACAGTTATTCTTTTTTTATGTTGGTCTGGAAATTTTTTTCAGGTAAATGCTTAGCCTAAATAGGTATGTGGGAAAAATAAACAGAGGGAAAAAAAGGAACTCCAATCACCTGTGAGGTGAGAAATAAGACTTCTTCGCAATTTCATGTTGCAGTGCAATGTATTTGTGGTTTTTTTCATGCCAGTAAGGATATTGTTTGTGAATAGTTCGCAAAAAAAAAAGCTATTTTCTGGTAAAAATCTATTTAGTGTTTTTCATAAAGGTTTTTTAACATCTTCAATAGCCCTTGTTCATAACTATTTCACAATACCTAATGAGAGGATATGTAAAGTTATGGGTCATTTTTAAATATTTTACACTCTGTGCATTTTAAAAATGCTATTAAGTTAGAAGTCTGACTGTGTTCCCTTCCACCCTTAGCCTTCCTCTTTGATTGGAGAGAGGGGCACTTCCAGCAGTTACTCAGATCACAGCTAGGCTGAGTCTAATCCTTGAAGTCTATTTTCTATTCATTCTGTCAGATGGACTTAAAAATTGACTCAATGCAATGACGTGTTTTACCTTTCCTTGATTAGATGAATATATTTGCAGTAAGTGGAGATGACAGGATCAGTTCATTGGGTCTTTGATTATCTGTGGGAAGAATATGGAACTGGAGAGGCTGGGAAATCAGGATCAGGCAGTTATTATGAAGTTGTGAATCTTTTGTTTTGCCATTTGATATAACCTTTGACAGAAAAGTCAAAGCTTGAAAACATGTGCTATTAAAGCATTGTAGGCCAGGGTCAAACTTCCAACTAATTTTCCTCCTTCGTATTCACACAAATTAATTGTGTCTGCCATAGTCAATTTCGTCTGTTTTTTTAATTAACTCTGTATCAAGGCTCTGGCCAGGGGTTTGGTCTGTCCCTGCTGTGAAGGGCATGTTTGTGTTTGTCTTCTTCATCCTATCAAACTCCATCAGAATCCTGGTTATTGCTTTTGGGAACACAGCCTGTGTCACTGATGCTGAGCACTATTTTTAAGCAGAAGTCAACAATATATTGTACCTACCACATTAACTCATTTTAACCATCTATAGTTTACTAGAATCCATCAATATCACCTAACCTAACACTGAATGAAATGTTGTGCCACTGTACCAATAGATGCAGATAAGTCTGCTGTTGTTACAGGGGAAAAAATTAGTAAGCATGATGCGTGGTTAGGTGCTTCTGTTGATGTCTATAACAGCTTCCAGATCACAGCCCTGATCAGGAAGACATTGCATTCCTCTTACTTTGTGTTAAATAGCACCATATACAAAATATTAATTTATAACTGCAGTATTTCTCTATACTATCACTGGGGTATTAAAAAACTTGGGAACTGTCTTGGAAAAGGGGTGGCAGATACTCCATGTTGCTTCCTATGTCCTGATTTGGAACAGAAGTAGAGGTCAGCAAGTCCATTCTCTCCAGCATATTAGTTTGGTCATTTGAGTTTATTTTTCACTGTCTTTATTAGTTCATACTTAATTAGTAAGAATAATATGAAAAATTAGCAGAAGAGTGAAGATGAAGGCAAAGAAACAAAAAGCAATACAGGGAAAGTCCAATAGTCTTTGCATCATTGCTTGGTCATTGCACCCTAACAACCTCCCACCCCTGCTCTGTTTGGAAGACCCAGTAGCCTTCCCCATTTTCCTGCCTCCTGCCCCTCCCTCTCAGCCCCCAAGCAGTCTTTCTGTGTCAAGATTCTTTGGAAAAATTGCAGAATCTGCAGCTTCTGGTGATATCAGTACTATTTTCAGGTAATCACAAGGTAGATGTGAGCAGGCAGCTCCATATCAAATTTCTCTGAACTTCAATATGTTTGCCTTATAAAAGTGTCTGTGAAAGGTGAATATGGCTGTGCCTACCAGTGTAGCCAGTGAGTTTAGAAATGACTTTAGGACTATCGTTTATAATAATAGGACACACGCAGGAGTAAAAATACACTTACATAATTCATTGACAAATTAACCTTTTAAATCCTTGAAAATGACTGCCAGGCCTTTGGAGGCAATGAATTACACAACTGTTCTGTATAAAGAAGAGAATCGCTGTCTCTGCTTTTTCTCCTTGGCTCCACAATATGACAATGTCAGAGTGACAGCAGCAAGCAGTCTCTGGCCTCCTTATTCTAATTCTATCGGATATCAATTGACACCACCACAAAATGCTGACATTTTTTTCACTGACATTACAGTATGTAAAACTTTACCTTGGGATGGACTGCAAAGTTAAGATAAAATGCTGGTGCAGCCAAAATACTGCTGCATAGTGCTGTTGTGGCAATAAGGGACCTATCGTTTTGTATTATACTTTGCTGAACAGAAGCACCTTATAATAACAAAAAAGGCATTTGCTTTATGAACACATTTCAAATCTTATTTAAAAGCACAGCATTGATTTTTCAATACTGTATGTTGACAAAAATTGCTGTATTGTGTGATAATGTTCTTCACTTGTGCCATGATTTTCCAGAAAAATCTTCAATGAACTAGGGAGTCTTTCCCTTTTCAGCGAACATTTCCCAGGCACAAGGGTTACTCCAGGAACAGACTCCAGAACAAATCCTGACCGTATGAACCCTGGGACACACAGGTATGACGGTTCTCACAATTTTCCCAGACTCTTAAACAGCATGTCTGATGCATCACTGTACCTTCTTGCACTGAGGACAGAACTAGCATGTAGCTTTCTGATAATGGACCTTAGTGAGAAAGAAAAGCAATCAAAGCCAAATAGGTCAAATTAGCAGTCCTGGTAAAATTGTCTAGCAAAGTGAAATAGAAATGAGAAGTTCTGAGCTGCAGAGGGCAGCCCAGAGGACAAAAGATTCAAACAGTCTTGACTTTTAAATAATGTTTTACCACTTGTCTCACTCTGTGGCCTTGCACACATTACTCAAACATTCATTTCTTCCATCTGTAGTACAAGTAATCTAACGTTTATTTACCTGCCTAATAGGTATCTTGTGAGAATTAAGGAATCGATGTTCAGTAACACATTTAACTAATGTAACCAAATGAAGCTAATCAAATGTTTAAGCATTGTTGTTAAGTGGCTGATCCAAAGGAGATAAAAGTCATATTTGAAGGCAAGCTGGAACCATAAAATTTGGAGTGAGGAATCCCATTCTGTTTCAGTTCATTATGGTCCGTGATCATGACATCTGCATTTGAACTGGACAAGTGGATTTCAAAGCATTTCTGTGATGTTATAAGTTCCCCAGACCCTGAGTTCAGGTTAAGTACCTTGGAAGTCAGAGAGCCTTGCTTTTGCACTTTGTGCTGGAGAATCAGCTTACCAGGCTTCTCACCATATCAACAGCTCTGATTTTTTTTGTATGGGGACCATTCTTCTGTCTACAGAAAAAGAGTAAGTTGATTAAACTGCCACTGCTGACTGCAAAGTCAAAATACTCCAAAAGACTAGCTAGAGTCAAAAACTCTAGCCAGTCTTTCCCCTTGAGACTGGAAAAATCTACTCAAGATGTGTTCTAAGTTGCTCCATTTATTTACGCCAGGAAACACAGTTGCTGACTGTGTTTTGCAGCAATAAGTACTTGGAGTCTTCCAAAGGAATGGTTGAGTACCTGGGGAAAATGTTCCCCTCAAAAGTATTTTAAGAGCCCCAAAGGATACTTGAGCGTTACCCTGGCAGAATACAGCAGTCTGAAAGTGGAAAACTGTCCCTGCAAAACTTATTTGAATTTAGTGATTCAGATTTTGGACCTTGCAAATTTCCAGGACCTCTTTTCAGGCCATCACAGTTAATGTGGTAATCTGCTGAGGGAGATTTTCCTGTTTAAAACTAGGTGTCCTTAAATGCTGAAGTAATGGTATTATCTAGAGCTGACTTACTTTGATCTGACTGGCTTTTCAAATGTACACTTTTTTGTTACCAGATGAGATATGTAAGAATTACCAAAACAGGTTGGATGAAAGGTACATCAAACCAGTCCTATGTCTGAAAAATATCCATAGCAGACACTTCAGAAAAAGGAGTAGGTCATATAAGAAATGATTGGTCCCCTCTCACTTCTTCCAGCTTCTTTCCCACAGCAATTTATTGACTTTCTGTGCTAGAGATTGCATTTGGACAGTTATGTTTCATAGCCACCAGCAAATCTATCTTCTAGTTCCTTTTTCAACCTATTTATACATTCAGTCTTCTGTGGGAATACTTCTATAGTCTTCGTTCTTATGTGTCCCATGAAAGAATATTTCCTTTTATTTGTTTTAAACTTGCAGCCCCCTCTTTATTTTGAGATGCCATGAATAATCTCACTGCTATTCATCATTTTATATGTCTCTGTCCTGCCACTTCTCATCCAACCACTATCATTCTAGACTATTTCACATGCACTTGCAACCAGCCCCACCCATCTGATCACATATGTGGCCCTTCTTGGTTGTATTTCTGTATTTTTTACAAGAAAAGCAACTAGAACTCAAGTGCAGTATTCAACAAATGGGATTTAGACAATGACCAAGATGGTGATTTCCACCTACTTTCCGGCTCCTTTTCAATTAAGTGCAAATATTTTACTTGCATTTCAGACTGACACTGACCATTGAACTGATGTCCACCAGGAGCTATTCAAGTCATATATTTGTTTTTAAAAGCAAATGTAACCAATACATACAGTTTACTATGATTTAAGGCTACTGGGAAGATGTTATGTACATTTCTGTTATTCCCAAGCCATCTTAAAATAAAGCATACTCATAGAGCTGTCTTGATGGCAAATTACAAAAATTAAGAATGTCGAATGTCAAATATCATTCCAGTGTGTACATTATTGCCATGGTAACATAAAGGTAACAGAGTAGATTAAGCTACAAATCACATACTCAGCTATTTAAAGACCTCAATGAAATAAGTCACTTAATCAAGCTTATCATTGCTTGTGCTATGTAATCAAGACAACCCTATTAAAGCCAAAGTAAAAATGCTGGATGTTTCTGTGTTGTCTCTCTTCTAACAGCATTCTTTATGCTCTAATATATCAAACATGGCCAATCAATGAACATTACTCGTTGTTACAGGCTATATTTTGCAACCATTTTAAATAGAAGTGTGTTTTCTTTTGCAAATATACCACATCGTGAGTTCTCCTGTACCATTTATTTTTAAAACTTAATCTTTTCAAATATATCCTTTCATATGCTAGATGCTCTCCGGTTGCACACATCTCAAGAAACAACAAAAACAGATGCACTGAAAAGTACACTCCTGGGCTTTCTACTTCTAAGTCAAAATTATATGCTTGGAACACAATTTTAAGCTGTGGCTGTTGCCAAGCAAAACTGCATTATAATCAAAAGCACACAGAACAAGGGTAGAAAATAAAAAAGCCCTTCTTAGATGAATTCAGATGCTATGACAGGATAGCAGAAAAATATTTCTTTGGAAAAATCAGTAAAAATATTTTCTACAATTTATTCTTCCACTATGGCAGTAGAAGTTTACATTGTTTAATTACATTAACATCAGTAATAACTTACATATGTATAGTGCTTTTCACCATGAAGTATACTGTAGGATTGTTCTACAAATTGTAATACCAATTACTGCTCACTCCACAGACACACTTGCCCTTAGCAAGTGTCCAGAGTTTTGTGGTCCCATGAACTCAAATGCTGTGTTCAGTTTTTATACATACTGAAAACTTTACGAGAAATTGAAAAAAAAACAACACCTGTTTTTCCAAGTGAAAATGCAAGACGAATTTTCAGAGGCCTGGCCAATCCATCATGCTATGTTCAGGAAGAAGTCTGCAAAAACCCACTTGAATTTAGCTCTGAATATATTCATGGAAACATTTTGTTCCTGTACGACAATCTCGTAGGCTTGACACTTACATTACCCTTCATTAGCATGAACAGTCTACATCAGTGTTATGATAGCTAATTAATGTAATAATTTCTAAATAACAAAGTGGCTACTCAAGCACTACTACTTATGCCATCTTTACAAAGCATGTCACGGGAGCACAGGTGACTACTGTGTGTGCTTAGGGACTCCCTTTCCATCCTCTCCTAATGGACATCTCCTGTAGTGGACACCTTCCCAAGGATTCAGACTCCAATCCAGAAAATCACCTATGCACCTATTTAAATTTAAGCATGTGAATAAACCCATTCACTTCAGAGGGAATACTCTATGCTTAAACTTAAGCATATGTTTAAGTTAAGGCTGATGAGGGCCAATGGCGTACTGCAGAGAAACGTTCCACCTACCGTTTCGTCAATATCATGTCCTACAGCACCTGCGTTTTCTTTGGAAATAGTCCATCTTGTCAAAAAATAGGCCCAAACTTGATCAGCTTATAAAATCTTGAATAGGTTGCAGTCTGAGGTAGCTCAGCTGCACATGAGTGGGCAAAAGAATTTTTTGTGCCAGGAAAATAGACCCCCTCATTTTTCAAAATGAGCTAATTTTTTCCAATGACTTTTCATTCATATCAAGATAAATTATTGGAAGGAAATTGTAGTTTATTCACCTCATGAAATATTTACAGTCTTGTCACTATTTTCATCATATTGATTTGGGCCTCAGTCCCATTCTTCTTGATTTCAAAGGAAAAGACATCAAACCCACAGAAAATAAGAAATATCTTTCAGCAGCATAATTCTGCTAAAATCATTAGCCAAAAATGAATAATTTCACTTTATTTATACAAGAACAGTAATGGTTTTTTTCACATTTGTGTATATTTGAGGTTTGACTCCACTAAACCAAAGGGAGAAAACCATAGTTTGAACTTCCCAGAGAGTTTGGACCAGGTTCATGTGTCTGGCCTCACTAGCAGTGACTAACCACTCATTCCAGAGCACCTCATTGTATTTCGTGTGACAGACAATGTGAAAAGATCTTAATTTCGTATGATTTCGGTCAATAATGCATTGAGGTGTAGGTGTATAGCAAGACAGCAAAAAACCTTTTGAGGTAATCCAGAATAATACAAGACTACTTGTAAAAAAGTTACCTTTGCTATAGCTCAAGTATTGTGTTACACAGAGAATCAGCTTCATGCACATGTGCATGTCTATGGTTAACAACTCCATTTAAACGTCGATGGAATTTTCTACTGCATTTGCTCTGGGGCATGCTTTAAAATGTTCATAACTCCTTAATTTTGCAATCAAGTCTTATACAACCTAGCAAAATATGCACTATTCACTGGGGACTAGTTACATGCTGAGTTTCATATATCAAAGTTTTGTCATTTCTAAGTTATGTTAAGACGAAAAAAATCCAGTTGCAACAGCTTTTCTCTTTCTTTATTAAAAAGCAAGAAGTGTAGTGTTTTCACTTAGGCAAAAATCAGAAACAGCTGACTGCATTTTACTCCAACTGCAAAAGGGGGGAAAAAATCACCTTTGAGCAAAGACCAGTTATTTATAATCATAAGGCAGAAAGGTGAAAATTTTGGAACAATGAGCATCCGCAAACAGGTACTTTCAGCAGCAAGTGTTTTCAACCTTAACCACATCTCCATCTCTTTTCCCCAGTCTCTCTCTTCCTCGCCAGTGCCTTCCTGGCCTTTCTCTCTCCCTTTGCTTCCCTTGCTTAGGAAAGTTACCAATCTGTCTTTGCCCCTTTTCTAAGTTAGTAACCTTCCTTCATGCCTCCTCTTGTTGCCCAGTTTTTGTTGGTTTTGTGGCTATCTGTTGATACCTGGGAAGCAATAAACTCATTAATATTGTATGGCTTGAAAGACACTGGCAGCAACAGGAGTTTAGTATCATTAAAGCGAATGTTTGGATTTCAATGAACCAGAAGCACTAGAGCTGCCTGCATGAACCTAATGTCCACAAACCAAACTTTTCGAACACATACTCAGAGTCATCCTTTCAGCAGTCTATGATGAAGTTGAGGAAGGCAACATCAAAGCTAAGGAAGGGGAAAAGAGAACATAGAAGAGAGGTGGGAAGCAAACTCTAACTGCACTTAGTACATCCCAAAAAGCTGTGATTCGTAGGCATGATTATATTATTGCCATGAATTACACATTTTCAGAAATGCTTATCTGTAATTAATTTGCCAATTACACACCATTAATTTATCATGCAACCTTATTTGCCCCTCCTCTTCCCTTGTAACACCCTCCAGTGAATTAACTACATGAATCCTTGGTAATGAACTGAGAGACATGAATGATCTTAATAGCCAGAGGTCGTCCTCATTTTTCTTTTTTTGTCAGACAGAAGGTATTTCAGAAGAGGTCTTTACAGTGTGCTGGTTATCTGTGTGAATAGAAATGGTGCTTGAGTTTCACAATTGCACATCAGAAGTAGTTTTTTCGGTAGCTGGCCCAGGAACATTAAATGACACACTTTTGTGGATTCAAACAAGTTTATCGCAAGGTAATCAGTGAGCTCTCTGATAGAGCCTTAAGAATTTTTCAGTGCTGCTGTGCTGATCAAAACCAGATGGCTGTCATTAGGAGTTTTATATCTGAATCTATTATGTTGCTGTACATCAAGTTCAGCTCTCCATGCATCCTTGTATATGAACATGACCTCTTAACTACTTAGTTTAAATCTGAAGTCCCCTGTAGACTGAATACACCAAATTACTGATGTACACAAATGTGAAGTGTGTAAGTTTACAAGAGGACTGCTCCAAATACATGTGCACCTCCCCAGTGACTGTTTCTCTGCTAAATGGTGGGTATAGCAGTTTATTTCGCAATGAATTTGTTCCTCTCTGGCTATAGTATTATCCCTGCCATTTCTGTAAACAGAGGTATAATACAACCAAGTCCAAAAAATTATGTATCATCTCCAGCTGAATCTGAGCAGAAAGCTGTCAATTCACTAACATACAAACACACTGAACGATAACGTGTGACACCTCATTCACCTTAATTAGAGCTTATTAGAACCTGCTTTGATTCTTACAACAGTGATTCCAATGCTTTTATCTGACAGGTTAATGAGGATCTGAAATGAATAGTGTTACTAACGAGGATCTGCTGAAATTAGTCATCTGTTATTCTTAACAACTCCAAAAGCTAAATTCTAAAGATTAGATTGTGTGAGATAATGTACAAAAGGGAAGCAGCCAAAGTGAAATGTTATCAAGTGGTAGGTTATTTCCAAGCCAGAAGTAGGGCATCAGTTTTATTTTTGAGGGAGGAAATTCAGCTGTTTGTTTCTAAGAGAAATTATTTTGATCTTTTTAGAGGGTTTCTTTACAATTAAAATTTGAAAAAGAGAGAAGTAGAAATATTTCTATGAGAAATCAGTTAAAGTTGAATAATGAAACACCTTTGTCATAGCGGATGGGGGAACTATGCATACAAATTGGGCTTGGTTCTAGAAGCCTTGAAAAGTGAAGCTGACAAAACTGAACCCTCTAAACCAATAAAACATCAAGCGTACTTGCCATACAATCCTAATTTAAGAACTATCTCTGTTTATCACGTTCTTCAGCCTTCCTGGGCATCTCCACTCCCTATTTTTGGAAAAACAACTTCCAAGATGGGAAGCTGGCTTCTGTTGTCTTTCAAAATTTCATTCTCTATAAAGCAGAGAACTGGAGGGGAACATGCTAAAAAAGGTAGTTCCTTTGAATGTTATAGCTTCAGATCTTTAAAGGAGTTGCTTCTACTGACATCACTGCAGTACTGGAAAGAGAATACATGAGGAAAAAAAAAGCATATGTTGCTTTGATAACACTCTCCTGATTCACTCAGAACGTAATTCTTATCCTTTTTCTTCCTCTGTCTGAACATATGTGGTTTTAAATCAGGTGGGTTAAGCAATACTGGAAGGAAAAATAACTCTTCTTAGCAATTCATCTGAATTTAGAACCAATCATTTGCTGTGTATTCTGATTCATTTTCTGGTGGAGTTGTGAGATGGCCTTTTCCATTACTTCCATGACACAGCTCTATTATGTCCTCTTTTATGCCTTTTCTTCCTGAACTAAACAGTTTTTTCAAATAACTGTTCAGTGAGCGTTTTCTATGTGGTAATAATTTTCATTGCCCTTTCCTAGACTTTTTCATTTTTCTCTTCTTAGCTGATATTTTATTATCTGAGATAGGCTGGCCAGAACTGAACACTGTATCCAAAACATCCTGTGCACTAAAATAACATTAGACCACTTTCATTGTTTCTTCTACTTTTCCTAAGACAACGTAACATCTTGCTTTCTGGTGTTTTTTACCCCTCATTGCTGCAGATTTTTTTTTTTTAACAGCATGCATGGTAGCTGTTTTCCTGGTGTATCCACCCAACAGCAGGCCAATGACTTCCTCAGCAGAAGCATTGTATGCAGCTGTCATCAATGGACATATCTGCTATGACCTTGTCTAAACTGGTTCTTCTTTTTCCAATCCCCCAACGTCCTGTGCCAGAGAATTTCACCCTCTAACCATGTGCTGTGTGAAAAGTTTGTGTTAAACATGCTGCTTAATAAATTCACACCAGTCCCTATATTGTGAGACAGTGAATAAACACTCCCTGATTATCTCCTTCACCCGTTGATGGTTTCATAGGCCTTTCTTTCCCTCTTTTCCCTTCTAACTCATCTGTTTTCCAAGCTGAAATTTCTTATTGTTTTGTCTCTTTGGAGAGAAACTCTTTGTCAATCCTGACAATCCTTGTTTCTTTTCCACAAATATATATATATAAAATTAGTTTGACTACTTCCTTTCTGAGATGGAAAGAACTACTTTCTGCAGTGTTCAAAAAGGGCCTATATAATAGATTTATACATAGACATAATGTGGATTCCTGTTTTATTTTCATGGCCTTTCCTGATAACTTTTAACATTATACTCTCCTTTTCTGATTACCATTGAAATTACTTTTTACAGAACTGTCCACAGTGACGATAAGCACTCTTTCCTGAACCAGTTAACAACCTATAACTCTACAGGCATAATTAGGATTTTTTTTCTGCATTATTTGCATTTATAGACACTGAGTTTCATATGTTGTTTTATCACCCACTTACTCTGTTTTGTAAAATTATTCTGCAACTCTTTGCAGATAAATGCAAATATCATTCCAGTCTTGAGGAAACGAATGAAAATCTATTCTAGTGAAAATCTGTGTCCAGACAGAGTAGAGGTAAGAGCATGTTTTTAGGGTGAAACTCATGGACATATTCAGAACATCTATACAGGTCTTGGCTGTTCAGTTGCTCTCTCTTACAGTCAAGCAGACTTCAATGGCCCCACTGAAAGGTCTGAAAAACCTGCTGACTTCACAGTGCCCGAGCTTTCACTCACACACTTTTGATCCAGGGAGAAGAAAGTGGCTGGAGTAGAGTGGCTGGAAGAGGAATTCATATAAGTTGAAATTAGTCCTGTACAGTTGCCTCCAAGGAACAAGACTCTTAAAGAAATGGGAACAGCCTTCACTTCTTAATACCTAACACTCTAAAGGTATTTCTTAATCCCCAGAGAAAGACCCATAGGAATGTAATCATAGTTTTTTCTTTCTTTCTCTTTCTTTCCTAACTTTTTTTGACTGTCTGATATTTTTGTCACACTTTAGCCAGCTCTAATTAGAATATTTTTGAAAACTGGTGAAACAGGCAACATTTTCAACTTCCCTCTGAACATTTTGTGAGGCAAAACACAGAAGTAACATCTACATGTAGAGGGTTCTGCTATTGGCCTTGTTCCAAGCATCGTCTGAAACTAGCTGTAAGAAATCTAAGAGAATTAAACAAGTTGGGCCTTACACACCCATATGGAACTAGAAAATCTAATGACAACACAGGAAACTCAGCTGGTTCTTGAAGTGTCACACAAGAAAGTAAATTGTTACCAGAAAGCTAGTTTATTGAACCTAACTGACATGAACAACAACAAACTAAAATTAGTAAAAGAATGTGCCTAGGGCAATCTACTGCTGTTTATTTATTTTAAGTTTCCTAAAGCTGCTTATTCTTTAGGTCTCTTTGTCAGATATTGTGATACGGCAGTCTTGCTATGGTAAAATGTTATAGTCTGGGGGGACAATTAATGACAATCAATCAAACACAAAATACATTTTAAAATAAATAAAATAAAACCTATATTTATTCCCTAATAAATATAATGTTTAAATAATTCTATTGCAAATAGATAGTCTTCCGCTCTTTCCTGGCTTTTTATTTACTCTAGTATCAGAAAAAAACCAAAAAGTACTAGCTTGCTTTGTAGATGAAACTGAGAAGGTATGAAGATTCCCAATTACCTTCAAGTGTCTACATCTCACTGCCAGACGTGAACAGGGCAGAGCTCTTTATTTGAATGTATGATCCCCACTTAATTCTAAATATAAATGGATCAGAGGATGAATTCATCCCTGGTCTGCTGAGTTCAAGCTGGAAATAGTTTGCCAGTGATTCATGATCTGTCTTTATTCAGACCTTTAGATGAGCTAATACATTCTTCTTCATAATTCTGTTTGGTTTTTATTTTCCTCTGAAATTCTGTTGTCTCATTCCTTATTTATTCAATAGATAGATTATGAAGGAAACTTAAGCACAGAGGACTCCCTCAGGCACCACATCCAGCATCCAGATGCCCTTGGCACAGACAGTCTCCCCTGATGGGACCCTGAAGCCCCCCCAGCACCTAAGTTTTAAGGAGTAGTCCCCCAGGGTGTTCAGCTCCTACATGTTCCCAAGCTCAGACCTGTCCTCTACCTATTTCAGGCCTTGACCCAGTAAGACATAACCTAAACAAACTCTAACCAACCCCACAGAAGAGGCAGCTGGGGCAGGTTCAGCCAGGAGCTCTAGCTTAGTGTTCAGTGCACGCAGGTGGGAATGAGGCATGCACTGTTTCCAATCTCTTCTCTGTCTGAGAAGGTTTGAACCACAGTCTCCCACCTTTTTGGTGAATATGCTAGCTGGTAGATTATTAGGCAGGTATTACTTCTGCCAAAGTAATTTCTGTGACGTGCTCAAGCTTTCTTTAAGGGAAAATATCTCCTACATTGTAGAGCAGCACTTCATATTGGGAACATGGCTTCTGCCATGGTGAACGGAGTTAAATCCAGTTGACGGCTGGTCACAAGTGGCGTTCTTCAGGGCTCAGTATTGGGGCCAGTTCTCTTTAATATCTTTACCAATGATATGGATAAGGGTATCGAGTGCACCCTCAGTAAGTTTGCAATGGCACCAAGTTGGGCAGGGGTGTTGATCTGCTTGAGGTTAAGAAGGCTCTGCAGAGGGATCTCAACAGGTTGGATCGATGGGCTGAGGTCAATTGTATGAGGTTCAACAAGGCCAAGTGCTGGGTCCTGCACTTGGGTCACAACAACCCGATGCAACACTACAGGCTTGGGGAAGAGTGGCTGGAAAGCTGCCTGGTGGAAAAGCACCTTGAGGTGTTGATCAATGGCTGGCTGAATATGAGCCAGCAGTGTGCCCATGCAGCCAAGAAGGCCAACAGCATCCTGGCTTATATCAGAAATAGTGTGGCCAGCAGGACTAGGGAAGTGATCGTCCCCCTGTACTCGGTACTGGTGAGGCCACACCTCAAGTACTGGGGCCCCTCACTAAAAGAGAGACATTGAGGTGCTGGAGCGAGTCCAGAGAAGGGCAATGAAGCTGGGGAAGGGTCTGGAGCACAAGCCTTATGAGGAGCAGCTGAGGGAACTGGGGTTCTTTGGTCTGGAGAAAAGGTGGCTCAAAGGAGACCTTATTGCTGTCTACAACTACCTGAAAGGAGGTTGTAGCAAGGCTGGTGTTAGTCTCTTCTCCCAAGTAACAAATGATAGGATGAGAGGAAACAGCCTTGAGTTGCACCAGGGGAGGTTTAGATTGGATATCAGGAAAAATTTCTTCACCAAAAGGGAACATTGGAACAGGCTGCCCAGGGAAGTGGTGGAGTCACCATCCCTGGAGGTATTTAAAAGATGTATAGATGTGGTGCTTAGGGACATGGTTTAGTGGTAGACTTGGTAGTGTTAGGTTAACGGTTGGACTTGATGAACTTAAAGGTCCTTTCCAATCAAAATGATTCTATGATTCTACACTTTGGGAGACACAGAGATGCTGGATTTGCAAAGCCTTGTGCAACTGTCCTTTTCTTCCTTTTCCTTCTGTGAATCCATGTCTGCTCTCTCCCTGAGACCTTCTAGTTAACTTACACTGCCTCAGGCATTTTCCTTGCAGGATCTGCTCACCTTTTCTACATATGCTATAATTTCAACGTTTTTCCTACAGCCCAAAAGCCAGTAAGAAGTACGGGCCAAAATTTGGTCTTGGTGATATCAGGTGGGCTTCCTTTATTTCTGTGGCTTTACTTTTATTGTACAAACTCTAAGTGATAAGAGAATTTGGCCCACTATATATAATGGCGTGTATTCACAACATAAACCAATGTTTATATTAACACACAGTACAGGAAATTGTTTTTTAGGCAATAAAAAAGGATTATCAGCTCCAAAGGAGCAATTACACTGCACACTGTGAATGCATATTAAGAATAATACACAGAACTCCTCTCAGTCTAAATTAGTGTATTGACATGATGGGAGTTCTGAAGATGGAATAGTACAGGAGACCTGGGCATTCTGTGCATTAAATTCTCATCAGGGTAATTAAATTGACATAAAAACATCAGTGAAGACCTAGAAGGCAGATCTTCCTCTGATGCAAAATACTGTTGATTTCAGTAAATCTAGGTTTGCTTAAACCAGCTGTTTTTTACTCTTTAACAGAGATGATGATAAACTAAACCGGTACAGAGGGAAAAGGGGGGTGGGGTTATGCTTTATTTGCCTAAACAAAGAGAGCTTGCCAGCCTAGCTTCTACTTTGTACCAGTGTGTCATGGTTTAAAGCTGGGCCGGCTATTTAACCTGTGGCAGACACTCTCTGTTAACCCTCCCCCCACCCCCGAAGGGAAAGGGAAAGGGAAAAGGGAGACAGACTTCCGTGTTGGAAAGTTAGAACAGTTTTAATAAAATATAATAATGAAAAAGAGTATAATAATAATAATAATAATAATATTGGAATAATCGAATATATATATAAATATATACAAATCTACACAAAACCAAAATCGAGCTCCCCTGATGTTGGCCACATCACCACTGGCACTGCAGGGCAGGCTCCAGGAAGGCCCAGGATGGGCCCAGTGACGGTCGAGAGCTGGATTCAGGGATGCACGGGTCGGGATCAGGAGCAGCAGGAAAATGGACAGAGTCTTCTTTGGACACCGGCCATAGCAGAAAGAGAGCAAGACCCTCGGGATCCCCCCACTTTATACTGAGAATGACGTGTATGGGATGGAATACCTTCGTTGGTCAATTTTGGGTCACCTGCTCTGTCCACTCCTCCCTGCCGGTGCGACCCCTCTTCGGCTCTTCACTTGTAAGCAGTGAGGAATTTAGCAGTGACCTTGGTTTCTCTAAGAATAAGTACAGCAAAAGCCTTTCTGCATAACATCCCTACCGGTGCCTCAGTGATAACCTTTGAGCATCATCAGTTCTGGAAGCAGACACTGTCTGCAAAACATGCAGTCAGTTTCAGAAAGTGCAGTTACTTAAGAAGAAACTTAGCTGAAAGTAAAAATCACTGAAAGGAAAATTGGCCTGGTTTAGGACAAACCAAGACACAGTGCAACACATCTGTGTTAACGACTTGTGTTAACAACTCTTCAGTATTCATTCTGCAAATGCACAGGGCTTTACTGACACATCTGAACCTGCCTTCTGTGCATATCCTCTGAAGGCAATGGGAGTGATGTGAGCGTAAAGGAGATGAGTGTTTGAGACAGAATCATTGTCTTACCAGAACAGACGGACCCTGATCCACTCCACTGCTTTGGTGAAGGTACCACACGCAAGCATTCCTGTTACTATTTTGCTTTCCCTCTTAGGCGTTACCTTGAAAGTGTGAAAGGCTGGAAGGAAGATTACAAGGGAAGATTTAACATTACACAACCCTGAAGAGAACATTTTTAAATCCTCTGATTCCACTTTGTTTCATTCAAAAATAATTGTTTCTCTTGCAACCTGCAAGTTGATTACTGGCTGGTTTTAGAATCTACCATATTTATTACATTTATTAAAGTACAGGCATGGAAGACATTAACTATGATATGTGAAATCATGTTCTTTCATTGCTGCACTGCAAATCTCATTGGAAGCAATTAATTTCCTTTATTTAGACCTATTCCACATCAATAGGTAGGGAAATACAGATTTTTTTTTCATTTGTATGAACAAGAAAGACTTGTTAGTGATTTACCTCTGATGTTTATGGATTTCTCTTTAGCACATGCAGTATATAGCAAATTGTTTTTAGGCAATAAACAATAATTGCATTTTAGGACTCAGGTGTCAGAGCCATATTATGTTCAAAACCCTGGTGAATTTCTCTCTTCTACTTTTCTTCTGCAGACAGAAAAACATAAGACAAATAATGTTTCTTGACTCCCAGACTACTATTCTTCTTCTTTTCTCCTTCTTTTCTCTTTCATGCCACATTTTTAGATTAATGATACTTAAGAAAATACATTAAAAAAAAATGTTGCAAATGAATGTTTGTAATTATGGTGCCTGTTACCCCTTAAGGACTCAGTAGAAAACCAGAAACTTTTAATCTACAGCAACTTTACAAGCCACCAGAGCTAAAAGTTAATTGGAAATTAATCCATATTCTGTGTAAACTATTTGTGTTACTGTATAAATAACATACATTTAAACAGGCTATTGTAAGCACAAGATAATTAATAATAAACAGAAAGCATTACTCTGCAATAGAATGCTTTGGCCAAGTCCAATTTATTTTTCTCACTTATAACACTAAAAGAACATCTTACGTTTGCACTTTACATGCAAGTCACAACAGTTCTGTTCATAACCACACTGTGTCTCTTTTATATATTCAAGCCATTTGCAAAATTTCCATAATCTGCACAATGAAAACCAGATATTACTAATGATTTAAGGGCTTGGGTTTTTAAACCCCAAAATAATTTAAACTAGTTTCATTACAAAACAAATGAAGGTCTAAACTGGGAATAATTTCAGAGCAAATTCTAGTCTCTAATCTTGAGATTCTAAGAATCCAGTCCATCTGCACAGAAAATAGATGTCACCCATGACTCTCAGATTTTGGACACCACTCTTTTTTCTGATCAGGCTACTGACACATACATAATGCTCTATGCACAGTCTGTGTTAAATATAATCCAAAGAAGAGTTTCTGCCTAAATGCAGACACCTGAAAACAGCTATATGAAACATTAATTGATTAATTTTTTCACATTCATGTCTGGCAGCAAGAAATACTGAGTAGCTTTGCTTTGTTAGCGTAGGTGTTGTTAATGCACTTTCTGCATCCATTTAAATGCAAAGCCTCATGCAAATAATCATTTGAAGGAGGAAAAACAAGAGTATGTTCAGCTGGAGACAAAGCTCGAAGGATAATAGAAAGCTTGAGTAGAGTGTCAGTGGAGGGCTTTACTGTAAAAAACCCTTTCGAAATGTCAATGAAAAAACATTAACGACTGCATTGAAAATTCCCCAATAGAATATTACAGTAGAGTAGTATGTATACATGATTTGCAGAAAGTGAAATGAAACAGATTAATTTAAAATATATGTATGTTGGATATATGTTTGCAAACATGTAGTACTCTGCATGCATTCATGTCAGAGCCATAAATGGAGCCTCCAATACTGGCTACAGGCAAATATTTGTTGTTTGAATCTAAAACTGGAGAATAAGAATCATTAAACAGCCTACTGTATAACCAAATAATGCTTTGGGGTGGCATTTGTGCAGAAAACAGGAAATGAACTGGGACATAATAAACATAATTAAACTAGAGAACAGCAATTTTGCACCTATTTACTCTGGGGAAGCATGATCTTGGAAAAAGTTGCAGTTTACACATTTCTCAAGGCCACTTAAGTAACTAAAAACCACAAACCCCTAGACTGTGATAGAATGTGGAAATCAGCTTCCTGCCCACTAGTACCTTTTTAATATTTCCGGCTTCTCTCACTCTGAGTCAGTTAGCCTACCTGACATGCAATACATTACCATGGATAGAGAGAGCACTGTAGTTTTAATGCACTGCAAGCTTCCTGGCTTACCACTGACTCATTTGATAACAGCGTCATGATGACAAAGCCTGGAAATGCTGTTCAGCCTGCATGCTGAAAGACGGTCATTAGTCTGTCTGGAGCCAGATACTCTCCAGTGCAGGGCAGGCACCTTCTTTCTCGGAGATCAGCTTCTGGAAGTCCCTGCCCATGAGCTTGGGAATCCAAGAAAGTTAATAATTGAATTTTGAGAGTGTTTGTCTGGATTACGCTGCAAAGACCTCGTGCTGGAAATTGTGCTGAACACCATCAGGTTGAATTTCTTAAGTCTTTGAAGTTGTTTGTGTTTGAGCCACTGGGCAGAATGGCACAACTGTACTTGGACAGCTGTATGCAACCTGGAGTGGTTGGCTGCAGAGAGGGAAGCAGGGTACGGCTGGGAAATCTAGGAAATGGGAGGTCTAGCAGGGACTGGGAGGGGTGGAAAGACTACTGGGAAAAGGAAATAATTTGCGAAAATAAGAGTTAGAATGAGATGAAAATAGGGATTTATTCCCTTGCACAGTGGACAGAGGAGGAAGGGAGAACGGAAAAGAAACTTTCTGAGAGAAGGAAGCCAGAATACATTTAACGTGCTGGGTGTGTTTGAATAAAGTGTATTGAGTTGTTGCTTATAGAGGCAGGAGAAAAGAAATTCTAGACAGCAGACCATGTGTGTATCTGTCTTTCTGTCCATCAGTTCAAGTACGACTCTCTCGCAGGCATCCTTTCTCCGTTAATTAACTCTGAGCTGGTTCTTTTCTCCGTGGAAATGACTAGATCTTTAGGAATTTTACAGGTTCCAAAAATTTTCGCTCTTTCTCTTCTTCTCACATGTGGAAAGAAGACAGCTCCAGAGATTTGTTTTCCCCCTTCCTGGCCAGGGGCAGTAGTAGCAGAGGAGACCCCTTCTCCCAAGCTTGAAGCCTGGGAAGAGAGGGAGGGAAGGGGCAAAACATTTATAACCAACATGATTTTCATATGGGACAGGGAGGAGGATAAGGCAAAATAAAAATGTCCAGCCTAAGGCAAGCCTTGGAAAGTAACTGTCAAATACGACCCTCTACGGTGAGAGGATTTTTTCCATTGCTGGCAGTAGAAAAATCCCTTACTGATTAGAGGCAGTTGGTGGCCTCCTTTTGCAAAGAGTGTGCAAGAGGCACATTGTGGCCTTCAGGTGATAGACATGTATTATAAATCAAATATATTGCCATAATGTTGTTTTTATCCACCTTCCTTGTCTGACGCCTTAGCTTTTTGCTCTTCTTCCAGGTCAGATAAGTACTAATCAACACAATTAGAGTTAAGCGAATAATTTGCAATGAATAATTTAGCAGATGAATTTAGCCTCTTTTCCTGACTACGGGATATTGTTGAGCAGATCATGATCTCCTTTAACATATTCATTATTCTAATTTATGCTGAAAATGTACTCCATGAAAGCTTCTGTGTACTTGGCACTCAGCATTTCCTCTATGTGTGTTGCCTGGCTATGACTGATCAAATAAATCACATGGTGTTGATATTGTTGCCTGACTGGATGAACACTTGAACGAAGCATATCAAATGAATATATACTAGTTTATGTTTAATTTGGTTACTACTTTGAAATTAATTTTCTGTTAAAAATCCAAATAGAAAGATTTTGTCTGTTTTATCGTCCTTCATCCCTGAAGGGATTTTTGGTTCTGAATGTAGCTTGTGTGTGTGTCTCATCAATCCCGGATGAAGGTAAGTGCAGAAAATTCTGCGAAGTCTGGAAAATGCTTCTCTTTCCATAATTTCTTCAAGTAAATGATTCCTGGTTGTGTGATGCACCAGCTGTATTTGTATAATGGTTTTGACCAGTCTCCTTTCTGTCTTCTAATGCAGTAGGGTCTTGTATCATATACTGGTAGCATTATTGGCACTGATTTGTATACATTTTCTTTACAATCTATTCCTTACTGTGGTGGTGTGGAATAGCTGTAAGAGTGAACTGATATAAACACTGATAGACTGTGCAAGAGATATTCCAAAACACAAAGCAAAAGTAAATCAGATAATAAGCACAAAATGAAACATCTCAGATGTAATCAGTTGACTGTGCCTGTAACTGGTCACAAAATCACAAAGGATATCATTGAAAGCTGTTTCAGTCATATGGTTTGGAACCAACACCAAAATGAGCCCAAAAACCTACTTGAATATAACTAGATCAACTTTTAAAAATGAAAAATATGAGCAGAATTCTGTTTTCAGAATTTGTCATTTCCTATAGGTTTGTTACAAAGCTCAGAGCTCTATATGGATAAAATTGAAGTCAGGATCAAACCGCTTCCTTAGGGCACATAAATATTCTTAAATCCACTTCCTACCATGAAGACCAAAACAGAGCTGCTGGCTTACTCAGTCATGCAAGGATGGAATAGTAGACTTACCATTGCTGACTACTGAACGATGGCCATAGCTGAAGCAAAATCTTCAGCCCCTTTCTAAGAGATGGGACACAGTTTTCTAGAGTTGGTTTAACAGAACTGATCCATCCCTGCCAACCCTAACTATCCCGAACTGATTTTAAAACACACTTAAAATGACAAGTAACACAATATCCACAATATCAGCCAAGAATTTTCCTGTGAAGCCATATTCATCACATGTTAAATGATGGCTGAAGTGTCATTTTTGACTTAGTTGTGACATAACACACTGGAATATCTTCATGTTTCCCAGATATTGCAGGTGAATTATGTTGTCTCCCATGATGAAGCCATGTCCTGCATGCCCTGGCAATCCTGCAATGGGTCTAAGATCCCGGAAACATTTATGCTGTCCAGTGCCAAGAATTTCAGCCTGACAATGACAGGAAAGGTTTCTGCACTCTGGGTTTCTCACAAACCTGCCAGAAGGGAGAGTTAAGAGCCTTGAACTTGAGTTTCCAGGGTTAGGTTCAGCTTGAAATTCTATAGACTGTTTTTAAAGTATTATTTTTCCCTTCTATGGGAAAGCCTTAAATGTATCCTTTGTGTTTCAGGGTGGGACATTTCCCTCCCCTCTCCCACTCTTTTCCCAAATCCAGAATTTCCTATGAAATGGAAAGGTCAGCCTTTGACCTCATTATTTATAGACAGCTGACCTCTGTGCTACACACATGAAACAGCCAGTTCCTCCATACGCAAACAACTCAAACCATTGTATGGGTTTGACCCCAAGTTGTTACTCTAGTTTCTGTAACAGCCCATATGGTGATCTCACAAGTAACCATGCTCGGCTTTTTCAGATTTCAGACTTACGGAGGTTTGCAGAAGCATCCTAAATGTTTCAGGTCAAATGGTATATCACAGAGAAATTTCATCAGAGAGTAACAAGAGTGTTTATTTTGGGAACTGGAGTTTCTCATACTTTGTGAAGCGACGTTTTGAAGTGTTGGAGAAGTGACATTCTCTTCCAACACAAAGACATCAACTTCATGTGCTGCACTTATCTCAAACTGACTGTACAGCAGTACAATTTATTCACTTTTACAGTTTACAGGAGCAAGTTCATCAATCTCCTTATCCCCCACCCCCACCCAGTTTTCATTCCTACAATGGCTGGGAAATGCAACATTAATTTAGACAAGCTCTCTGTTACTCTGTGTCCTAGTTCATAGCAAAATGCTCAGTTCCAACAATGAGACTTAATAATAAACAATTTAGGTAAGATTTTTAATGGCTTAACCACATATGGCACTAGGGAGGTCTAAAAAGACAGATCCCAGCATACAGTGGACTCTGTAAATCTTGTGTTGGATTCTCTATGGGCAATCTCCTCTGACTGCCCAGAAATCCAAAAGAAAAAAGAGCTAATACTCCTTTGATACAGAAATGGGTCATTCTTACTCTTTCAATAGAGTTTATATTATAATTCAATGGAGTTTGTAATACACATGGTGACAGTATAGATCTCTTAATATCCACCATCATGGTAATCTACTGCAAGTCCTAACACATTGTCAGCTACATATTCAGGACACAGAATATGATTTTGTATCTAACTTCAGCCTTATTTATTGGCAGTGTATTTGTTCTAAAATTTTATACCTATAGGCATCTTGCTGTCACTGAAGTAAAAGAGAGTTTTGTCATTAGCCTTTGAGAGAAACTGTGAGAGAAAATATATTCTGGTCAGTTTTGGACTGAGAAAACAGACAAGGCAAGGCACATAACTGTACTGAGTTTGCTAATGGCAGCATAATTATGCACAGGTCAGGTCTGTGGCATTTTGAAACAGTGCTCGACTTTCTTTTAAATGGCTTTATAGATATATATATATATTTTTAATATATGTATATTCTAAGGAGCTAATGTGCCAGTAAAATTTCTGGTTTGCAGCAGTGATGTCAGTCAGACTGACTAACTGAAAGTCTGTGTTTACTTTTGGAGTTAACTCTTTTTTTTCTTTTATTCATCAGTTACTTAACAGTCATCTTAATTTTTGATAGCTTTTTTGGAAAGCAAATTTCCTCTGTTAAAATATAGTTGAAGGACAAAAACGTAACAGTTGTATTTGTTTTCAATGGCAAACACATACACTCTCCTCAACAGAGCTCAGCCAGTGGTGCCAATAAAATTTCACAATCCTAACCGCTCAGATTAACAAACCACAATTCGCACTGTGTTACAGTTTCACTTTAAGATTCCTTTTTTTTTTTTTAATGCTGATCCAGGGATGGTGTTAACACACATCAAAAGGGATTTATTCCACTCTGTATTGAACAGATGGCAGCTAGAGGACTGTGTGAGTAAAAAAGAATATAGCTGTGGGGTGTGTGCTTGCTGATATTAGCTGGGCTAAGAGTTCTCAAGCTCCATTATGTGTCCATGTGCTTGGGAGGGTTGGTTTATGAGGATTCTGCAGTTCAGCAACTCATTGAGATATAAGTACATAAAACAACTTCCTATATGTCAAATGTAAGCTAAAATGAAAAAGCAGCTATTTTAGTTGAAACCTAACTTTGCTGCTATTTTGGGCTCACCTGTACTGACTTTGAAGGTCAACACAGGAAAGCCACACACATACATATCCAAACAAAGATTTCAAAAAGAAGTCCTTGCGGATTTCAGTAAAGCTTTTTTTGTTACATGTTTGGGTTTTTTTTAACAATTAACCCTTCTCCCACGCTCCAGGCACCTGGTGACCTCCTCTCTGCTAATATGGGCCACAAGGACCAGGTAAGACAGGGTTACCTCAGACTTCAGTTGCTCTCCCTTATGCTACAGTACTTGCTGCAATTGCTTTTTCACTAAAAGCCTGAGGAAAGTGTTATATACACCATTATATACAAATGTACAAAAACATTAATACCTGAGATACAAAAAGGACAGAGGAGCACACAACTATGTTAGACAAGCCTATTTTAGACTATATAATTTTATCTTGTATCTTGCCTTAATATATAACAATACGAATTTGTGATCAGAACTTTAGAAATAGCTTAGAGACTATAGAAATTATCTGAATACAAAGTTCCTCTTTAAAAACATGTAATTGTGGTACAATTCATGAAGACTGTGAAAATATTGTCTGCAGGGATATGATAAGTTAATGGTTCAGTTATCAGGTAATTGTATGGCAACATTGGTATGCATTGTCTTGTAATTACCATGCATTATTTTACATTAGCCCATGGCACCATTTTATTCTATTATTTACATGGGGAAACTTCATAAGTGTGTGGCCCTGAGCAAGCTTTGAGCTGTGATGGAGACCCTACTCTTCTTATGTTTTGTTGGTGCAAATAGCTTTACTTTCCATTACCTAAATCCTATCAATATCTGGCACAGTCAGGATAACAGTGCAGGCTTACAAAATTACTGCAAAATATCAATTAAAAACCAGCACGACAACAGTGACAACTTTAGCTTTTGAGTGTCCCATTGAGCCAGGATGGTCAGACTTCACCTGAATATGGATCCCTTTAGACAGGGTTAGTGTTAGGATGGAACAGTCAAAGGCCGGATTGGCATACCTGCAATATGTCTGTGTACATGTATTAGTTTTTTGGCAACTTCTTCCATACAAAATTTACTCTGTTTCTTTAATCCAAATGTACAATCATATCCTCATACCAAATCACTCGGCTCAGACTCTTACTTGGAATTTGCCTGAACTTGCATGCCATACCTACTATACACACACTACATACTAGAGACAAAAATGAGAATCTTTCATTTGTGCTGTTCTGTAGCGCTGTGCAAGAATTGAATGCAAAGAATTGTAATAAAATTCCACTCTAGCAGAACTGCATGCTATCTCACTGTTTTCATAGCACTTGAATTAACTGTGTGCATGACATCATACAGAGGTTTATATTTCAAGGTAAACAATCTTACAATATCCAAATGTGGATCCTTCACATGACAATCTACCTCTCTTGTCAATACTGGACCAGTCCATACATGTCCCTATTGCTGTAATGGTTCTTAAATTCAATCTTTCTGCAAACTGTTTAACAAGCGAGAAATTATTTCAATCAGTCATCTTTGCATGTTCTTTCAGCTGCCTAGTGGCATGCCTGACAGACCTTCTGGCTTCATTCTTATGTGTGTCTGAAATATCTTCCTCTTCTTTCTGTGGTAATCCTAGAGAGAAGGGTTATTGAATTCTGATAAATCTTCACACTGGTCATCTATCCTTTCCATTGAATAACTTGTACTTTCCCAAACCATTTGTGTTCAGATATGCTTGATATATGCACACAAGGCTTCTAACATATCATATGGTAGTAAACAACCCTTGATTACTAACTTTCATTTCCACATAATAATTTTATTTTTCCACAGATCAACCTATGTCAGCAGGGACATTTTAGTTTATTTTCCTCCTTTTTTTTTTTTTAGATTTCATGACTCTCTTATGTCACTCTCAAACGGTCTGCACAATCTATCTACAAGGTAGGTAGACAGTCATTTCAAAGACGACAGGATTTTTTTTGATGAAGGGATGTGAAATTTATAGCACATTCAGTTAGGCTGTAATATGACTTAAAATACAAACTTGCATGTGTGTTTGTGGTCAGAAAAGTAAGATTTCTGTTGCAGGTGTAGCTGGGATTAGAAAATGTAATTTTAAAAGCTGGGTACTGATATCCTTGCTTTTTTAAAAGCTATATATTTAGCTAATGCTAATAAGGATTAGCATATAAACTTTTTTTGAAAATGTGATGTGTTTCATGACGCTAACAAAGAATGACCAATATCATTATTGCACTGTATTTGAGCATTTGTTACCAGAGGCTTCAAACAGGTTGGGGCAGCATTGTGTGAGAAACTGTGCAAACATAACAAAAGATAAGTCACTTTATGGCCTAAGAATTACTTTAGAAAACAGCACTCAGGATCGAAGATATATCTTCCCTATAAGAAGCTGTAAGATATTTTTGTATTTTCTGTTCGGGTGAGTCAGGGATCTCTCATTTTCAGCTCACTGTTCTTTTGGACTTGCATGCCTGCACAGCTAAAACAAAAACATTCTGTAACTAAAGAGAGATGCAGATGGATTTGTGTCTTCAATAGCTGTTGCGGAACAAAATACTCATATATGAGAACTGAAAGGATCTCAACAGAAAGTGAGAAGCGTAAAACCCAGTGCCCAGAAGGAGATGCAAAAGTAAACTACACTGAAAAGTCATATATTTGATGCCTCTGTTACTTGTATGTTTTGCCAGCAATGTACAATACTTTCTGATTCTATTGAAATATTAACATTTGTAGATGTTAACAGACCTTAACGTGTTTGTACAATACACTGGAATTCTTATCTTCATCGTCAAAACTTTTTATCCATTGTCTGAGAAATTAATATATCAGAGTTCTTCAATTATGAGAATATGATAGTGCCATCAGGCTCTTTTTCACTCTGTTTTCTGTTACTGGTCATGGCCAGTTACATTTGCCAAGGGGAAGACTATGAGAAGCAAAGCTACTGTAGGTCCTCCTTGTATTTGTTGTCAGCTTGCTTATGCATGGACATGGACCATTGTACCTAACTACTGATTATGCATATGTATCCTGGTGAATCCCTCTTCCAGGAATGTATCTAATTGTTCCATGTTCATATATCATAATTTAATATTTTTGTCATTTAAAATAAGTGGTACTGCTAAGTTCCACTGTTCTTCACACGTTTTTTCAGCTTTAAGCCTTCTATCTGATAGTTTTCTTTGTGTGGGAGCTAGTTCTTATATTGCATTTAATGTGAATCATTGCTTCATACCCACGGTCTCTGTGTCATTCAGCATTTCAGAGGCTTCTGTCACATTTCACAGTCAGTCATTTCCCTTTCGTGGTAACAAATTCTAGTTTCTCTCAATCTACTCCAGATGTATTCATACAGAAGTTGTTCTCATCTCTGATTATCTCCTTTATACTTTTAATAGTATCCAGTCACATAGCTCAATATATTCACATTTCAGACAGCTTGAAATGCTTATCTTTACAGCTCTACAAACTCATATAATTTCTTGTATTAACTCACCCTGAAAAATAGATTATTCTGAAACATAAAACAGTGGGAAAAAAAAATACAATGAGTTTATCTTGAGAAAGTGGCTTGGAAAGCAACAGTGGCCTATCATGTCTAACATTTTTACCCAGTTTAATGTCTATGAAAATAATGAGGTGTAAATTTTTAAAAACAAAGATTTTAATCAAAAGCCTTCCAAATAGTAGGGAAAGGCCAGTCAGACTAAACTCATTGGGTGTTCTAATACATGCATTGCAACTACTTTCTCTGCCAAATTATCTCAGTATCTCCATTTTGTTCACCCACACAGATACACAGCTGATATCCCCACAGCTATACATAGCTGATACTACTGTGTGTAAAACAGCAATGCATGTGTTCGACATTAATGAGACTGTACAGGCATAATTTTTTATAAAGCAGAGCAACTAATATTTTTATAGCTGAAAAAATCTCATTTTAAATCTCTTTATCTGTAAATATTTTATGAAACTTGGCCTGAAGTGATGTGGTCAAAAGATGGCTGATTTGTCATGATGTTATTGCATATCATTTGCATTTCTCAAATTACAAAGTTATACTTCAAATTGTTCATTCAGAAAGCTTAATTTTCCTGTCTAATCATATGGTTGCCACCTATATAGCACCTGGCACTCTCATCACCTCCTCCCAAGCATTAACATAGATGTCCTCACTATGCTTCTGGCATTTAAAATCATCGTTGTCCGTATTTTGTAAACAGAAATGTTTAGGCATCTAATTATTGCATGTCTTAAACTATTAAGTATGTCATACAATATGCAAAAGTTAGGCACTTAAGAACATCAGTGGGTTCAGACTGAGTGATTTCCCCAGGTTCAAGCTGTGAGTAGAAACACAACCATCAGAGTCTGCAAGCAGATGAAGACACATGGCTCTTCTTCCTTACCGGATATTGTCTTTTACTTGAGACAAAATATGTCCTATGTTTTGAATCCTTTATTGAAAAACTTCATTCTTCAGCTCACTTGAAGACTTTACAAATACAGTTGTCCTGCTTTTGCAGAATTTAAGGTCAAGCCTGTCTTTGGGGGAACTTTGCTTGTTCTTGCTGCATCGTGCACCAGATAGCCAGATGGGGGAAAAAACCTTTGCTTGTCAAGAAAAACAAAGATTCAGCAAAGATTTAAACATGGGCTTAAGTATAGCCATAGACAACCAAAAAGTTGAGTGAGGGTAACTGTAGGTACTGCTTATTTGTTGTTGACTTAATGGGATTTCAGCAGGCAATTTAAGATGCACTTGTACTTATTTGGAGTCAGTGGGAAGTAAAACCGTGGGACCTGTATGTAACTTATGTGTTTTGTGGGAGAAGGATAGGCTGCTGAGTGAGACGTCCATCATGGTTTTTAAATCCCTGAACATGCTGAGTCTTAAATTTAGGCACAGAGAATTTTAAAGCACAATAATTATAATGCACATCCTCCTTTTTTTTTTTTTTAAGTCCTTGGACTGTTGCATCAGACTTAATCTGATGAGAAATAATTATTTCATTGTTTTCTTATACATGTTACGGTAAATGAATGTATATAGCTCATTCAAAAGACGTCTTAAGATCAACAGTTTTCCATTATGTAGTATTTCCTCTACCAAACAGCCAGAACAAAGACATGTAACTTTGCTTTACATCATTTGATTTTACTTCACTTTGAAACACAGGTTCAATCCTAAGCAGATTTTGAAGGACTATATAATGCAAGGAGAAATGCCTAAAGGCTTTATGTAAATGTAATTAGTTTGTAAGGATTACATTTTATTGATTATTAATAAAAAGAGATCATGCGAATTTCTAATTACTTCAGAGAAGAATACAAATATACTTCTTTCTGGAGTCTCCAAAACCGTATCCAGAGAGGTCTTTTTAGTTTTATATACCACTTTCAACAATAAACTGAATTAAATTACATGAATTATCCAAATTGTATGATCTAATGCATCTCCTAAAGTGGACTGCACTTACGGGATTACATTGTTCTGGGAAGCAAGAAAAGCAAAAGTCATTTTGGAACACACAAAATTTCAGCTATTGATGGACTTCAGCTCTGCATTTCTTGCACACAAAAACCTCATTATCCTACATTGTGTGTTATGCAAAAACATGAATGTAGTAAAGCATATAAGTCTTCAACTGTAGAATAACAATAACAAGACACCAACATCATTAATCAAAATAATTTCTTGAGATATTTCTTCACAAAACAAAGATGTGCTGTTTACCACTGTAAAACAAAAGTGATTTCCTGTAAAGACGTAGCGTGGAAATGCATCGAAGACTAGCAATGAGGTGACTGTGGACTAAGAGCAATGGTAACTTAGAGCAAAAATACCTTTCTCCACTTAAGTTCTGATAGGAAGATAACCATTGTGCATTAGATTTGCTTCACTCTAAAATTAAACGAGCAAAAAAAAATAAATAAAATCTCCTCAACTGACTGTTGAGGTAAAAACTGTTGGTAAAAACGATGTTAAACTCGCCCCTGGTAAATTCTTCCCAGTTGTGTTTTTTTAATCAAAAGCAGGAACTATGTGCTATTTGGTGGGATGTAAGGGAGGTGCACCCACACCCTGATGCATAGTTGGCACTTGGGAATGCAAAAGAGATTTCACTTTGCTCTCTAGTCAGGGGGGGATGCAGAGCCACTTTGTCTGTCTCGTTCACTGAGGGCAGTGTATTTCTCTTCTGAGATTCAAGGAAGTTAAGGTGTCTTTCATTTGTGATGGTCATATTTTTCCCCTTGTGCTTTTCCTGCCAAGAAGGAAAAGAAAACACAAAAAATGTAGAACTTGTGTAGAATCTATTACGCCTACAGCAGTTGTTCCTCCCCTTCCAGCACCTTAATTATACCTTTCAGAGAATGAATTCTTCCTGAAAATTCATTATTATATAATATTTTCGCTTTAAAGGAAAACTTGTTTGTTGGACAAAAGGGGCTTTCTCTTTTCTGTTCATTTATGACAGGGCAATTAGACTTCACCAGAAGCTTCTCTAATAATTACACAGAGCAAAGAGAAAAACCTTAATTAAATTTTAACGATGAGTGCGATTGTGCTGATTAGGATAATAGTGGCCATTATACACTATTGCAAGACTTCTTGTTTATATTGTATGTTGCTAGAACAATGAAGCTTACCTCAAAGTTTGTATTTATCTTAATTTGGTAATCTCTGCTGTTATTAATTGCAAACTCCATTTACATTCTCTACACATCACTACTATAATATCATTACATGTTGCCCAAATAGGCACATTTATATGAACGATAACAACCTTCCTGTAATATATCTAAATATTTTTCTCCTTTAGATTCTGGGAGCTTCGTGACCTAAAGTAGATTGGACTTTAGATTGGAGTAAATTAAGTGCCCAAAATGTTGACATGGACTTGGTCTAAAAGCTTTGCTTGCTCTCTTTTGGCAAACTGATTAGATACCTTACAAGGTGGGCTACAGGACTTGTATTGACCTCTTTTTCTGTGACCGTCACTGTAACACCTTTGAGGCTGGCAGAAGTAATTGGAGTATAGGCCCTGTGTTGAGAGACATTCGGACACTTAAAGGTATGGCTCAGCCCCCAGAGTTGTAGTGGAACAGCACGCCTACTGTCTTGTGATTCTTTACACACTTTATACAGTGACTTCATACAGTGACTTAGGTCATCCTCAGGTTTCCACATTGCCCACTCGAGCAACAAAAATGCGTGGAGTTAGAATTTGAGCATTTAAATGTATGAGAGCAATGCACATTGCTTATTTATACATCTCAATGGAAGAAAAGGAGTCCAGGAGGACACCATAACATTACAGGTGGCTGTGGGTAAATAAGAAGTATGGAGGCATCAGTGCTGTATCAAGGAGCTCCATAGGATATCTGGGGGATATTGAGCCTTAACTTACCATCCCCACTGATTCTTTTCGCATGAATATCAAGGTAGGACACTATCTCCTCCACCTTCCCTTTCCCTTGTAGACTACCCATCTGCACTGGTAGGTAGCCTGGGCAATACTTCCTGTGTACTCTGATACAAATCACTGGAAACCTTATCGCTATTTTGTCTTAATTCACAAGGTGGGCAATGTCACAACTTACAGCGTCACAGCATCCACTCAGAAGAAATGTTCGGTTCCTTGTCCTGATATGTCATTAGAAAATCAGTCAGCCTCAATTGCCTCCATCTTCACTGCAATCACGCTGCAGACTGTGGCTTGCTGGCTTACATATCGGTGGTGTCCCACTTGGGGATAAGGGCATACGTTTTTATACCAATGGGAGTGTAAATTACAAAATCAGTCTGGGATTTAATTGGCTGATGGACATGTTCATGCTCTAAGGTGGCTGCAGGCCACCTTTGCAGTGTCAAGGACTAGCTGCAGCTCTCACTCCTGCATGTAGGATCTGATCCTCCAAAGGAAGGAAGAGTGACTTAGTAGGAACAGAAACAAATGGTTTGGGATGAACAAAGGGCTCAGCCTTTGTAATTTAGTATTTCAGATTTCAGTGTCAAAGGTACAGAGGACCACTTGGGGTCTTTATTAAAGGATACCTAAAGAAATAATGAACCGCAAAGAAGTGACATGATCAATAGATTAGCTCCAGTTTACATTTGTTATAATTCTCACCTAATTGCTTGCTTGGGTCTGCCCATGGCCCTAATTGCTTACTGGTATGTCACCTTTGAACTCTGCTCTGTTAATTTTAATTGTAAACAATGGATTGTCTTTGAAATATTTCCTTCAGTTTTCTTTCTTTTCTGTCACAACTGAACCTATGCCTCCCTGATGTATTATAAAAAGGAAATGTTTTTTCCCTGCTGTGCCTGAAGACTGACTCTAAGTCAAAATTCAGAAGATTCGAATGGCCTAGACCTAACACTGACCCAAGAAGCACCACTATTTACAAGAAGCAGGAAAGGTGACTCACCAAGTATGGCACATGTTTAATATGCCCATATATCTGTGAGCACACGCACACCTTATGTTCAAAATAATTCAAAATGCCATGGCAGATAGGAGTTCTCTCAACTGTAGAGCAAATGTTGCAGAATTTGTGGATTAGTTTTTTTTTAACATTGTCTGCAGACCTTAAAGAATAATGTTGCACCAGTAAGGTCCTTCAACTTGTTCTAATATGAGTCAGGAACAGATCTTTCTATCCACTGGGTAACATTTACATTTATTCCTTTGTATGTCATACAGAGCCATTAATCATTCTAGCAGCCTCTCTACCTCATAGGAGATATAGGGCAATGATAATGTTTTATGTGTGTAATTAATCCTGTGGCAGATGTGTAGTTTCCAAGACTACTGCCATTAGAGTATTGACAGGATTCAGAACAAATATTCAGGCACTGGGTTAGTAATGATTTTAACATGATAATATCCAGTTACTCATAAAACCAGAATATTCAGACCTTAAGTTTTACATAAGTGTTATTATTTGTAAAGGCTTTAAGAGAGCTAGTGAGGAGGGTTTTATGTTCCTAATGCTGCTGTTGAACAAACAGCACACAATTAAGACAGCAGCTGGGTGTGCATAATTCCTCAATTCCCCTCCACTCTGTGATAGTCACCATTTGTGAAGTGAGAAGGGTAATTTATAGTGAAAATAAAGGTTATCCAGGAAAAACAAATGATGCCAAGCAATCTGCATATACCTTTACAGGTTTGCTTTTAAAATTATGCTCCCTGTCATTCCTGCTAAAAAGACCTTCTTAGCTGGATTCTTGGCAAAGGGACAAATTCAATTACATATCATGATAATATTGAGGAAGTAAAAATCCCCTAATTTTCTTTCATGAAGCAACCTCTTTGCAATGCACTTGGATCTTCAGCTGAGGATGGGCAGGATTGCTACTCTTCCATGTTTTGAAGCTTTTTCCTCCATTGGCTTTTCATTAGTTGTTACTGTGTTATTCCTTATTCTGCTGGGAGGTAGGTGTTCTGGTGATCCCCACGAATTTGAACGCTACACTTTATAAAGATACGATTTTTCACATTATTTTAAAACAGTATGTGCTTCCCAAAATGCATAGAAGTGTGGACTGGTGGCAGTGCCTCCTAATTTAAAATCATATAGCATATATGCAGCTGATATAGAATCATAGAAATCATAGAATCATAGAATGGTTTGGGTTGGAAGGGACCTTAAAGATCATCTAGTTTCAAACCCCCTGCCACAGGCAGGGACACCTTTCCACTAGACCAGGTTGTTCAAAGCCTTATCCAATCTGGCCTTAAACACTGCCAGGGAGGGGGCAGCCACAACTTCTCTGGGCAACCTGTTCCAGTGTCTCACCACCCTCACAGGAAATAATTTCTTCCTAATATCTAATCTAAATCTACCCTCTTTCAGTTTTAAACCATTCCCCCTCATCCTGTCACTACTTGTCCTTGTAAAAAGCCCCTCTTCTGCCTTCCTGTAGGCCCCTTCAGGTACTGGAAGGCTGATAGAAGGTCTCCCTGGAGTCTTCTCTTCTCCAGGCTGCACAGCCCCAACTCTCTCAGCCTGTCTCCATAGGAGAGGTGCTCCAGCCCTCTGATCATCTTCGTGGCCCTCCTCTGGACTCGCTCCAACAGCTCCATGTCCTTCTTATGTTGGGGGTCCCAAAGCTGAATGCAGTACTCCAGGTGTGGTCTCACGAGAGTGGAGTAAAGGGGCAGAATCACCTCCCTCAACCTGCTGGTCATGCTTGTTTTGATGCAGTCCAGGATGCAGTTGGCCTTCTGGGTTGCAAACGCTCATTGCTGGCTCATATTGAGCTTCTTGTCAACATCACCCCCAAGTCCTTCTCCTCAGGGCTGCTCTTAATCCATTCTCCACCCAGCCAGTATTTGTGTTTGGGATTGCCCCGACCCACGTGCAGGACCTTGCGCTTGGCCTTGTTGAACTTCATGCGGTTCACACGGGCCCAGCTCTCAAGCTTGTCAAGGTCCCTCTGGATGGCATCCCTTCCCTCCAGCGTGTTGACCACACTGCACAGCTTGGTGTCGTCGTCAAACTTGTTGAGGGCGCATTCAATCCCACTGTCCATGTTGCCAACTAAGATGTTAAACAGGACTGGTCCCAATACAGACCCCTGAGGAACGCCACTCGTCACTGGTGTCCACTTGGGTATTGAGCTGTTGACCGTAACTTTTTTAGTGCGACTGTGCAGCCAATTTCTTATCCGCTCAGTGGTCCATTCATCAAGTCCATGTCTCTCCAATTTAGAGACAAGGATGTTGTGTGGGACAGTGTCAAATACTTTGCACGAGTCCAGGTAGATGACATCAGTTGCTCTTCCCCTATCCACCAGTGCTGTAACCCCGTTGTAGAAGGCCACCAAATTTGTCAGGCATGATTTGCCATTGGTGAAGCCATGTTGGCTGTCACCAATCACCTCCTTTATTTCCCTGTGCCTCAGTATAGATTCCAGGAGGATTTGCTCCATGATCTTGCCAGGCACAGAGGTGAGACTGACTGGACTGATGTTCCCCGGGTCTTCCTTTTTCCCCTTCTTGAAGATGGGGGTTATGTTTACCCTTTTCCAGTCGGTGCGAACTTCACCAGACTGCCACAACTTCTCAAAAATGATGGATAGCAGCTTAGCAACTTCATCCACCAGTTCCCTCAGGACCCATGGATGCACCTCATCAGGTCCCATGGACTTGTGCACCTTCAGGTTCCTTAGATGGTCTCGAACCTGATCTTCTCCTACAGTGGGTGGTTCATCATCCTTCCAATCCCTGCCTCTGCCTTCTGCCACTTGGGTGGTGAGTCTAGAGCTCTTGCCGGTGAAGACTGAGGCAAAAAAGTTGTTGAGTATCTCAGCCTTCTCCATATCTTGGGTAACCAGGTCTCCTGTTTCCTTCCGGAGAGGGCCCACATTTTCCCTAGTCTTCCTTTTATCACTGACATACCTATAGAAGCATTTCTTGTTGTCCTTGACATCCCTGCCCAGATTTAACTCTATCAGGGCTTTAGCTTTCCTAACCTGGTCCCTGGCTTCTCAGACAATTTCCCTGTATTCCTCTCAGGCTACCTGCCCTTGCTTGCACCCTCTGTAGGCTTCATTCTTGTGCCTGAGTTTATCCAGAAGCTCCTTGTTCATCCATGCAGGCCTCGTGGCATTTTTGCCTGCCTTCCTCTTTGTTGGGATGCATTGCTCCTGAGCCTGGAGGAGGTGATCCTTGAATACTAACCAGCTTTCTTGGGCCCCTCTTCCCTCCAGGGTGTTATCCCATGGTACTCTACCAAGCAGGTCCCTGAGGAGGCCAAAGTCTGCTCTCCTGAAGTCCAGGGTGGTAAGCTGGCTGCGCACCCTCCTCGCTGCCCTATGGAACTTGAACTCCACCATTTCATGGTTGCTGCAGCCAAGGCTACCCTTTAGCTTCACATCCCCCACCAGCCCCTCCTTGTTGGTGAGAACAAGGTCCAGCATGGCACCTCTCCTCCTCGGTTCCTCTATCACTTGAAGAAGGAAGTTATCATCAACGCATTCCGGGAACCTCCTGGATTGCTTGTGCCCAGCTGTGTTGTCCTTCCAACAGATGTCAGTATGGTTGAAGCCCCCCATGAGGACCAGGGCCTGTGTACGTGAGGCTACATCTATCTGTCTGTGGAGGGCCTCATCCGCTTGGCCATCCTGGTCAGGTGGCCTGTAGCAGATGCCCACTATAACGTCTCCCGTCCCTGCCCGCCCTTTAATCCTGACCCATAAGTTTTCCGTCAACTTATCCTCCATCCCCAGACAGAATTTACCTGCAACGGCTTGACAGTATTATTATTAAAACTGATAAATAGCTATAAATCCTGTGCTCTCTACTTCAGACAGAGCTTTTGCAGAAACTGTTGCAGGGTGGGGAGAAATAAGTCTGCAGTGTTTGCTTTCCAATTCTCTAAGTCAGATGAATATAACAGAGATGGAGAGTATCAACTTCTTGTGTTCAGAAGAGTACTTGGAGAATGGGACTATTCACTGGAGAAAGCTTCCTTAAACTCTTGTGGATCATGAACACTGCCCACCCTCAGCGTTTATCTGTGCACCATTGTGCAACATTTTCAAACTTGAAACTGAAAACACCCACACGTCTATAGGACTTCGCAGACTAGCTGCTGTATGCCATGTGCGGCAAAAATGAATGGAAAGGAATTTCAGCCCTGCTGTGAGCTATCTCCACATCTCCTTTCTGATTCACTTCAAACTTCCTGCTTCTTGGCTCCTTCATTGCCCTGAAAAAGCCTGTCCATAGTACTCTGTTGCCACTGGGACATTTAATCTCCTGCTCTGCCTCTACATCATTAATTCACACATGGAGACACGGAAAGTGTGTATGTCAATGTGGACAGCTGTGAGCCTCAACTGCATGCACAATGACCCTCCCCCAAAACATGCATGTGACTGGTGACTGAATGCTTTGGGTCTGCTTAGGAAATGTGAATTAGGTAGGGTTTCTATTAATTTTAATTATCCTCTGTCACTGCTCTGTGTGAGGACATTTTGACCTATTTCCTTGTAATAGTCTCTAAGCTATTTTGCAGGGCAAGGAACTGGATCATCAACATGAGGCCTCAGAAGAAGTCAGGATAGAGGAAGAGTCTGTCTTGGTTGATGAGGGCTGGGTCAGGGACCAATTAAGCAACCTGGACGTCCATAAATCCATGGGCCCTGATGGGATGCACCCGCAGGTGCTGAGGGAGCTGGCGGAAGTCATTGCTAGGCCACTCTCTATCATCTTTGTTAAGTCGTGGGCAACGGGAGAGGTGCCTGAGGACTGGAGGAAAGCGAATGTCACTCCAGTCTTCAAAAAGGGCAAGAAGGAGGACCCGGGTAACTATAGACCGGTCAGCCTCACCTCCATCCCCGGAAAGGTGATGGAACAACTTGTTCTTGGTGCTGTCTCTAGGCACATCAAGGATAGGGGGATCATTAGGGGCACTCAGCATGGCTTCACCAACGGGAAGTCATGCTCAACCAACTTGATAGCCTTTTATGAGGATGTTACCCGGTGGATAGATGATGGTAAAGGTGTGGATGTGGTCTATCTCGATTTCAGTAAAGCGTTTGGCACGGTCTCCCACAGCATCCTCGCAGCTAAACTGGGGAAGTGTGGTCTGGATGATCGGGTAGCGAAGTGGATTGTGAACTGGCTAAAGGAAAGAAGCCAGAGAGTGGTGGTCAATGGGACAGAGTCCAGTTGGAGGTCTGTCTCTAGCGGAGTCCCGCAAGGGTCGGTTCTGGGACCAGTTCTATTCAATATATTCATTAATGACTTGGATGAGGGATTAGAGTGCGCTGTCAGCAAGTTCGCTGATGACACAAAACTGGGAGGAGTGGCTGACACAACGGAAGGCTGCGCAGCCATTCAGAGAGACCTGGACAGGCTGGCAAGTTGGGCGGGGAGAAATTTAATGAAATATAACAAAGGCAAGTGTAGAGTCCTGCATCTGGGCAAGAACAACCCCATGTACCAGTACAAGCTGGGGGCAGAGCTGTTGGAGACCAGCGTAGGGGAAAGGGACCTGGGGGTCCTAGTGGACAGCAGGATGACCATGAGCCAGCAGTGTGCCCTTGTGGCCAAGAAGGCCAATGGCATCCTGGGGTGTATTAGAAGGGGTGTGGTGAGCAGGTCGAGAGAGGTTCTCCTCCCCCTCTACTCTGCCCTGCTGAGGCCACATCTGGAGTATTGTGTCCAGTTCTGGGCCCCTCAGTTCAAGAAGGACAAGGAACTGCTAGAGAGAGTCCAGCGCAGAGCCACAAAGATGATTAAGGGAGTGGAACATCTCCCTTATGAGGAGAGGCTGAGGGAGCTGGGTCTCTTTAGCTTGGAGAGGAGGAGACTGAGGGGTGACCTCATCAATGTTTATAACTATGTAAAGGGCAAGTGTCAAGAGGATGGAGCCAGGCTCTTCTCAGTGACATCCCTTGACAGGACAAGGGGCAATGGGTGCAAGCTGGAACACAGGAGGTTCCACTTAAATTTGAGGAAAAACTTCTTTACGGTGAGGGTGACTGAACACTGGAACAGGCTGCCCAGAGAGGTTGTGGAGTCTCCTTCTCTGGAGACATTCAAAACCCGCCTGGACGCGTTCCTGTGTGATATGGTCTAGGCAATCCTGCTCCGGCAGGGGGATTGGACTAGATGATCTTTCGAGGTCCCTTCCAATCCCTGACATTCTGTGATTCTGTGATTCTGTGATTATTCACAGACTTGACTCAGGATGAGGGTGGTCTCAGTAGTTCCCCCAAAAGCAGGATATTTATCTTGGAGACATTGGGAATATATAGTGTCACGGTTTAAAGCTGGGCTGGCGATTAAACCTGTGGCAGATGCCCTCTGTTATCCCCCCCCCCTCCCCCCAGAGGGAAAGGGAAAGGGAAAAGGGAGAGAGACTTCTGGGTTGGAAAATTAAAACAGTTTTAATAAACTATAATAATGAAAAAAAAAGTATAATAATAATAATAGAAATAATCAAATATATACAAATATATATACAAAACCAAGATTGAGCTCCCCTGAAGTCAGCCACGTCACCACCGGCACTGCAGGGCAGGCTCCGGGAAGGCCCAGGCTGGGCCTAGCGATGGTCGAGAGCTGGATTCAGGAACGCACGGATCGGGATCGGGGGCAGCAGGAAAACAGACGGAGTCCTCCCTGGACACCGGCCATAGCAGAAAGAGAGCGAGACCCTCCTGATCCCCCCCCTTTATACCGAGAATGACGTGTATGGGATGGAATACCCTCGTTGGTCAATTTTGGGTCACCTGCCCTGTTCGCTCCCCTCTGCAGCTGCGACCCCCCCTTCGGCTCTTCACTCGTAAGCAATGAGGAATTCAGCAGTGACCTTGGTTTCTCTCAAGAATAAGTACAGCAAGAGCCTTTCTGCACAACATCCCTACCGGTGCCTCAGTGATAACTACAAACTTCGAGCGTTATCAGTCCTGGAAGCAGACACTGTCTGCAAAAACATGCAGTTAGTTAGAGGAGACTTAGCTGAAAGTAAAAATCACTGAAAGGAAAATCGGCCTGGTTTAGGCCAAACCAGGACATTCCACCCCTTATTCCATACCATTCACGTCATACTCAGATCACCACTAACTTTTCATTTTAAAATATATACAGATAACATTAGTTTATGATTCATCTCTATACAAAAAAAAGTTCATCAAGTTCATTTAGTTCAGGATTGTGGGTTTCCATCTGGCTAGGAGTCTCCCAGGGTAGGAGAGATGATATGAACTTTGTCACAGTTTGTGCCCACGGGTTGCAGGTTAAAGATGTCAGTCTCGACGAGGTTACTGGACGCCACTTGCAGCTAGCTCCGGTCTCATCACCACTGCTTCAACCTAAAAGACACTTATGAACACTGTTAGTATTATGCAGCAATTAACATCATGCAGTTCAGAATTAAGTATTCTCACCCAAGATCAGATCACCTTCAGGGACACATCGGACTCCACCATCCTGCAGCATCACCCACCAAGTACATCCAGGTCCTTGAGCAAAAGCAATCCCACGAATGGGTTTACCTTTGCCCGTAGCAGGAAGAACCCAGACAGTTTTTCCCAACAGATTCCTTTCATGCACCACAGGGACTTTATCCCCTTCTATTGTATGTAAAAGGTCTGACTGAGCAGGGCCAGCTCGGTTGATAGATCCTCTGGTGTTAACTAGCCAGGTAGCTTGTGCCAAATGCTTATCCCAGTTTTTAAAGGTTCCACCCCCCATTGCTTTTAGGGTAGTTTTTAACAGCCCATTATACCGTTCAACTTTCCCAGAGGCTGGTGCATGATAGGGGATGTGATATACCCATTCGATGCCATGCTCTTTGGCCCAGTTATCTATGAGACTGTTTTTGAAATGAGTACCGTTATCCGACTCAATTCTCTCTGGTGTGCCGTGTCGCCACAAGATTTGCTTTTCGAGGCCCAGGATAGTGTTCCGGGCAGTGGCATGGGGCACAGAGTATGTTTCCAGCCATCCGGTGGTCGCCTCCACCATGGTAAGTACATAACGTTTACCCTGGCGGGTCTGAGGGAGTGTGATGTAGTCAATTTGCCAGGCCTCCCCATATTTATATTTCAACCACCGCCCCCCATACCACAAAGGTTTTAACCGTTTGGCTTGCTTAATTGCGGCGCATGTTTCACAATCATGGATAACCTGTGCAATAGAGTCCATAGTTAAGTCCACCCCTCGGTCACGAGCCCATCTGTATGTTGCATCTCTTCCTTGATGACCTGAAGTGTCATGAGCCCACCGAGCTAAAAATAGTTCACCTTTATGTTCCCAGTCCAAATTTATTTGGAACACTTTAGCAGCCTGATCTGCTTGTTGGTTGTTTCGATGTTCCTCAGTTGCCCGACTTTTAGGTACGTGAGCATCTACGTGACGTACCTTCACGACTAGTTTCTCTAGCCGAGCAGCAATATCTTGCCACAGTTCAACAGCCCAAATAGGTTTACCTTTACGCTGCCAGTTGCTTCGCTTCCACTGCTTTAACCACCCCCACAAGGCATTTGCCACCATCCATGAGTCAGTATAAACATACAGCCTTGGCCACTTTTCTCGTTCAGCAATGTCTAGAGCCAGCTGGATGGCTTTTACCTCTGCAAATTGACTTGATTCACCTTGTCCTTCTGTGGCTTCTGTGACTCGTCGTATAGGACTCCATACAGCAGCTTTCCACTTCCGATGCTTTCCTACAAGACGGCAGGATCCATCGGTGAACAGGGCATACTGCTTCTCATCCTCTGGTAGTTCATTATACGGTGGGGCTTCTTCAGCACGTGTCACCTCCTTTTCTGGTGGCATTCCGAAGTCTTTGCCTTCTGGCCAGTCCATGATCACTTCTAAGATTCCTGGGCGATTAGGGTTTCCTATTCGAGCCCTCTGTGTAATTAATGCAATCCATTTACTCCATGTAGCATCAGTTGCATGATGAGTAGTAGGAACCTTACCCTTGAACATCCAGCCTAGTACTGGTAATCGGGGTGCCAGGAGAAGTTGTGCTTCAGTACCAATTACCTCTGAAGCAGCTCTAACTCCTTCATATGCTGCCAGTATCTCTTTTTCAGTTGGGGTGTAATTGGCCTCAGAGCCCTTGTATCCTCGACTCCAAAATCCTAGGGGTCGACCTCGAGTCTCCCCTGGCACTTTCTGCCAGAGGCTCCAGGTAGGACCATTGTCCCCAGCTGCGGTGTAGAGCACATTTTTAACATCTTGTCCCATACGGACTGGTCCAAGGGCTACCGCATGCACAATTTCTTGTTTAATCTGTTCAAAAGCCTGTTGTTGTTCAGGGCCCCACTGAAAATCATTTTTCTTTCTGGTCACCTGATAAAGAGGGCGTACAATCTGGCTGTAATCTGGAATATGCATTCTCCAGAAACCCACAACGCCTAAGAAGGCTTGTGTTTCCTTTTTGTTAGTTGGTGGGGACATAGCTGTTATTTTGTTGATCACCTCTATCGGGATCTGGCGACGCCCATCTTGCCATTTAATCCCTAAAAACTGGATCTCCCGGGCAGGCCCCTTGACCTTGCCTCTTTTTATGGCAAAACCAGCTTGCAGAAGAATTTGAATTATTTTCTCCCCTTTGTCAAAAACTTCTGCTGCTGTATCACCCCATACAATGATGTCATCAATATATTGCAAATGTTCTGGAGCTCCACCCTCTTCTAGTGCAGTCTGAATCAGTCCGTGGCAAATAGTAGGACTGTGTTTCCACCCCTGGGGCAGTCGATTCCAGGTGTACTGGATACCTCTCCAGGTAAAAGCAAACTGTGGCCTGCACTTTGGTGCCAAGGGAATAGAGAAAAATGCATTAGCAATGTCTATAGTGGCGTACCACTTGGCTGCCTTTGACTCCAGTTCGTATTGAAGTTCTAGCATGTCTGGCACGGCAGCACTCAACGGTGGCGTAACTTCATTTAGGCCACGATAGTCCACAGTTAATCTCCATTCTCCATTAGACTTTTGCACTGGCCATATAGGACTATTAAAGGGTGAGCGAGTCTTGCTAATCACTCCTTGATTTTCTAATTGTCTAATCAGTTTATGAATGGGGATCAGGGAGTCTCGATTGGTGCGATATTGTCGTCGGTGCACCGTGGCAGTAGCAATTGGCACCTGTTGTTCTTCAACTTTCAGCAACCCCACAACAGAAGGATCCTCTGAGAGGCCAGGCAAGGTAGACAGCTGTTTAATGTCCTCAGTCTCTACAGCTGCTACACCAAAGGCCCATCTATATCCTTTTGGGTCCTTAAAATACCCTTTCTTAAGGTAGTCTATGCCAAGGATGCACGGAGCATCTGGACCAGTCACAATGGGGTGCTTTTTCCATTCATTTTCAGTTAGGCTCACTTCGGCCTCCAATACAGATAACTCTTGAGATCCCCCTGTTATTCCCGAAATACTGACAGATTCTGTCCCTTTATGATTCGATGGCATGAGGGTGCACTGTGCACCAGTGTCTACCAGGGCTCGATACTTTTGTGGTTCTAATGTGCCAGGCCATCGAATCCACACAGTCCAATAAATCCGGTTATCCCTCTCCTCCTCCTGGCTAGAGGCAGGGCCCCTCTAATTAAAGATTGGATTCGTGCTGCTCACGGGGATTGGACCTTCATTTCCCCTATTCACTCTTGGAAAAAAAGGATTTGAGGCCCATCTACCCTGACTGGGGTCCTGCTCATTGGTAACTGGAGCAGCCATCCTCCTAGAAAAGTTCTCTCTGGTATTTCTTTTAGCTTGCAACTCACGTACTCGTGCCTGTAGGGTACTGGTAGGTTGTCCATGCCATCTGTTCATGTCCTCCCCATAATCACGCAGGGTAAACCACAGGATACCTCGTGACGTGTTCCGTTTCCTTTGAGCCGGTCCAGTAGGAGGGCGTTGCCTCCTAAAGGCTGCAACGCGGGCCTGTGTAGGTAGAGAGTCAAGTTTATTCTCGATCCTGGACAGTTTGTCTGACAGTTGTTTCAATGAGTCCTTGTTCTCCTTAGTCAGTTTTTCCACAGCCGAGACACGGGCCTGCAGTGGGGAAGAAATACTATCTTCATACTGTCGCATACAGTTAGCCATTTCGCCCACGCTAGGTCGTGCCATAGCATCTTCTCCCCAGACTAATATTGACAATGTATGGGCATGTGTTGGTGGAGCACTCTTCACAACCTTCCGGAACATGGATCGGTTGCATTCCACTTCATCAGGATTTACAGGATCTACAATGTCCTGAGGGTGTTTATAAATGATCTCTTGCACAGCTAGTTCTCTAAGGTAGTTAATACCTTTTTCTATAGTGGTCCATCTGCTTAGGTGGCTCATAACATCATCTTTATAGGGATACCTGCTCTTTACAGCTGACAAGAGTCGCCTCCAGAGACTGATACTGTTCGACCTTCTTGGAAGCATCTTATCAATACCACCATCTCTGGACAGGGATCCCAACTGTCTGGCTTCTCTGCCATCCAATTCTATGCTATCTGCCCCATTATCCCAGCATCGGAGCAACCAGGTAATTATTGGCTCACCGTCATAACGACTAAAATCTTTTCTTATATTTCGCAGTTCTTTCAGGGATAAGGAGTGGTAGGTTATCTCTACTTCCGAGTCCGAGTCCTCCTGTGATTGTTCTGCTTTAGAAGGACCTTTCTTGTCCTTCTTGTGTAATGGGCCTTCTTTAAAAAGACGATCAAGGAAACCCCCCTCTGTGTCAGGCCCTGACTCTGACTGAGAAGGGCCCTCACCTGGGTCCCGTGCTGGCTCTGCCTTAGAAGCCTCTGAGTCATCATCCTTCACTTTACTAGCTGATTTCTTTCGGTGTTTTCTCCTGGTTACAGGGGCAGCATGATACCTCCCGCTGTTGCTGCACTGACATCTAATCACATAGCACACCAGTAACGCATTCAGGACACACAAAAATAACGACATGCCCTGTTCGAATTTTGCAGGAATCAGCTTGGCAAAAAAGGAGCAGATACTATCAAAATCAGTTAAAAGACGCCCGGTGTGCGCAGCTACGGATTCGCGATTAAAGCTGCCCATCATTGTATCATAGAGATAAGAGATCGGAATAATAACTGCCCGGTTTATCATGACATAAATCAGTACCAAAACCCATACCAAAAAGACACATTTCGACCAGCACGCCCTGTTAAACCACATGAAAGCACTAACACACAGCGCATACGGCAAGTAAGGTATCATTACACATAACTCTAAAACAAGCTTTATAAAGAAAAGAGGTAACACAAGGCTCACAAATAACATTATCATCTTAGCTATCTGTTTTAATTTCCAACCCCTCGTAAATCTCAAAGGAAGAAATCTGATACTCTCTTGGCTGAGCTCTCCGGGTCTCCTCCCACTGGAGCTGGGATTCGACTTATCAGAGCAACCTGTCGGAGCTTCTCTCGAGCCCCACGTTGGGCGCCAATAAATCTGTCACGGTTTAAAGCTGGGCTGGCGATTAAACCTGTGGCAGATGCCCTCTGTTATCCCCCCCCCCTCCCCCCAGAGGGAAAGGGAAAGGGAAAAGGGAGAGAGACTTCTGGGTTGGAAAATTAAAACAGTTTTAATAAACTATAATAATGAAAAAAAAAGTATAATAATAATAATAGAAATAATCAAATATATACAAATATATATACAAAACCAAGATTGAGCTCCCCTGAAGTCAGCCACGTCACCACCGGCACTGCAGGGCAGGCTCCGGGAAGGCCCAGGCTGGGCCTAGCGATGGTCGAGAGCTGGATTCAGGAACGCACGGATCGGGATCGGGGGCAGCAGGAAAACAGACGGAGTCCTCCCTGGACACCGGCCATAGCAGAAAGAGAGCGAGACCCTCCTGATCCCCCCCCTTTATACCGAGAATGACGTGTATGGGATGGAATACCCTCGTTGGTCAATTTTGGGTCACCTGCCCTGTTCGCTCCCCTCTGCAGCTGCGACCCCCCCTTCGGCTCTTCACTCGTAAGCAATGAGGAATTCAGCAGTGACCTTGGTTTCTCTCAAGAATAAGTACAGCAAGAGCCTTTCTGCACAACATCCCTACCGGTGCCTCAGTGATAACTACAAACTTCGAGCGTTATCAGTCCTGGAAGCAGACACTGTCTGCAAAAACATGCAGTTAGTTAGAGGAGACTTAGCTGAAAGTAAAAATCACTGAAAGGAAAATCGGCCTGGTTTAGGCCAAACCAGGACAATAGCCAGTTTCACCATCTGTATTATCTGCTCTCTGATATTTGCCTCACTTGATGAACTTACTGAAGAGGGATTTTTCCCTTTTGCATTTCCTTCTGCAGAAGCAGTAGCTACAACTTGCTACATGATTTCCCATATGCTGAAATAAAGAAAAGTTCACATCACCTAAATCAATGTTTTGTGGAGAATTTAGTTTAGCAAAAAGTTATACACATTAGAATGTATGTACACTTTATTATTGTTCGATTTCCTTTCAGTTATACAAAATATGTTTGCCTCTATATTGCCATTTTTTCTCACCCAGTCTATAGCAATATACAAGTTCTGCCTGTAATATTGAATTGCTGTTAACAGCATAATTAGCCATAAGGATTTTTTTTAATGGTTAAAAAAAATTTAATTTCACCATTAAAATGGTGAAAGAAAAGATAATAAACATGTTGTCAGAAATGTTTGGAATGCCTGAATTCTGTGATTAATATCTGTGAATCTGTGAGTAGCTGCTTGCCAGTTTGTTCCAATTAAAATGTGAAAAACAAGGTTATTCATTATAAATAGCACAATTATCATGTGCACTGCTCCTTTGCTTTTTCTAGGTTAGAATGAAACGAGTTTCTTCATTACAGAAACAGTATGTAGCAAGGTTGAAGTTGGTGCCACATTTTATCCTATGTATGTAAGTCATTGTGTTTTAAAAAAAAAAAAAATCAGCCCCATGTTCTGGCTTTACTCATATAAGGAAATAAGAAGGACTGTAACAGGTCATATCAAGCATCTGTCCAGGACAGTAACAAACAGGAGTTAGTACAAGGTGCTTCAGAGTGGAATACAGCTTAGTGTAGCACTATGGACCTACAGCATAGTGTAGATCCTAGTTCCTGGCAATCCATGAGTTAGAGACTCTCTAGAACTCTCTAAGTCGGAAGTCACATCAAGAGCCTCGTTTTTAATAGCCACTGAGTGGTCTAATTTTGTGAATTTGTCAAATCTCTTCACTTACACTCAAGGCTTTCACAGTCTTCTGTAGCAATTAGCAGTATAATGTTAATTACATGTGGTATGGAGAAAGTTATTTTTGTTTCTTTTAAAGTTATTGCCTGGGATTTCCATTAAATGCTCCCTATTCCTGGTATTACAAGAAAGAGCAACGAAACATTTCCTTTTCACCCTTTCAGTACGGCTTATTATCTTATAGATATCTGTCCATCACATTTCTCCAGAGTTGTTTCTTAGCTAACAGAACCTTCCAAGCCAATTTAGTTTCTTTATTTGAAAATCATTCCATATATCTGAGCATCCCTGGTGTGTATTCCTGTGTTTTCCTGCAAAACCTCCTCAGATAAGGCGACCCGATCCATATTTAGGAATCAAGATTAGTGTTTTTAAGAGTAGTCAAGGTTTTATACAGCAGCATAATGATATTCTATGTTCTGCTCTTGGTTCTTCTCTGTTGGAGCGAGTCCAGAGGAGGGCCACAAAGATGATCAAAGGACTGGAGCACCTCTTCTATGAAGACAGGCTGAGAGAGTTGAGGTTGTTCAGCCTGGAGAAGAGAAGGCTTCAGGGAGACCTTCTAGCAGCCTTCCAGTACCTGAAGGGGGACTACAGGAAAGCAGGACAGGGACTTTTTACAAGGGCATGTAGTGACAGGACGAGGGGGAACGGTTTTAAACTGAAAGAGGGTAGATTCAGATTAGATATTAGGAAGAAATTATTTCCTGTGAGGACGGTGAGACACTGGACTAGGTTGCCCAGAGAAGTTGTGGCTGCCCCCTCCCTGGCAGTGTTCAAGGCCAGGTTGGATGGGGCTTTAAGCAACCTGGTCTAGAGGAAAGGTGTCCCTGCCTGTGGCAGGGTGGTTGGAACTAGATGATCTTTAAGGTCCCTTCCAACTGAAACCATTCTATGATTCTATGATTCTATGATGCTATTGTCCCTTTTGCCTAGTTGGTGGTTCATCACATTCTTTGTGGGAAGAGGAGGGTGGGTTTGGTCTTTGTAGTATTAGTGTTGCTATTTTCATTTTATTTTCCACAAGCTTAGAAATAGGGATACTGCCAACTCTTCTCTCTAGCTCCAACCTCTACTAATTCTGTTGGTTCACTTAGTTTTAGGACACTTTCACTCTCTTGTGTTGCTTGACCTGAAAGCATACTGTTTACTAACTACAAGACATAGTCTACCAAGGAAAAGGAGAAACCTAAAGAGTAGAGTGAAAATGAAGTTGCACTCAATTAGGTCTCTCTGACAAATAGCCTGGATAACAAAGGAGATATAAATATAACAGTTCATATGCAGACTATTAGCAATTTTGTACTTTAAGTTTAGCACATAAGGAATTTTTAAAGATAAAGTACTACTTCTTTCAAAAACAAAGCATGCAAAGAATATTCAAAAAATAACACAAAAATGTAACAGGATACTTGTTAGTCAGTTCAGGCTAAGAAATAGTTGACATTTGTAGATATGCTCTATTCCTCCAGTAAATCCAGGTATACCTTTCTTTTAAGTAGTTTACTAACATACACTGACAACTGGGTTATAACTAATTGCATGACATGGTTTATTTGGAATATATCCTCAGATTTTTGCCATACACGTTTGCCAGTCCTATTAATCATTTCCAACATGAAAGACACATTTTTTAACTCCTGCCCAGCTGCACAGATTTTCATGTTACTAATTCGATTTACATACAGTGTATGATCTTACCCTAAGAACCATGCAGTGTAGTATATTGTTTCCTCTTGGCAGTGTTTATAGCTGTAAGAGAGGAACTAGTGTGATTTTTGCAAATTGACATAATATCTGTTTATGATCTCTCAATAGCACATGCTGAACCCATTTGTACTATCACCTGCTTTTAAACTAGATACCACGAGCTGTGGAGAAATGGTGGCTATTGCAGCATGTCAAGATATAATACGGCTTCATCCATCCTCTCTTCCAGGAGTGTTGGGCCATACAGAAATGCCTAAAAAATTCCAGGCTGTTAAGCAGATTTCAGATTTGCTTTGTGAAAATCCCTGTCATGCAGTAAACCATACATTGCATAAACTTGAGTAAAAATAGCTTTGTTATGCTTTTAAGCTTCTGGCGTATCTTACCAAAATATGTGGAGCTAAGGCAAAATGGCTTTCCAATTTTAGGGAGATCTCCTACTGCTGACCAAGTAGCAATGGCAGAAGTAGTGCTGTCTCACAGACTGCATTTTTATCACTGTATTATCCACCATTACTCAGAGCAGATGCTCCTTGATTTATGCCAAAATGCACTAAATTCAAGTCAGTGATGTCCATATGAAACAGTGTAACCCAGAGTTAATCTAGTGTACTATGTGGTCCCTGTTTTCTTGTGCTTTCAAGATTGTCACTGCATACAAGAGCAAAATATTAGGTAATGCTGTTTCAACAACAACAACTGTAATTAAAACCCCTCAGAATGACAATCCACAAAAAATAAGTTATGGAGGGGAAGTACAAGGGTTTCTTTCATGGCAAAAACTGCTGTGGGATTAATGCCAGTCATACCGATACTGTTAATAGAGTAGCCATTACACAGTTAATATGTACTGATCAATATTAATGTAAATTAATTGACAGGAATTTACTGCCTCTAGTTAAACTTGACCAAGGCCTAGAGAAAATAGCTTTGAAAGATTTATTTTTCTTCATCACTCATTTTACCGTTTCAGCAAATATCTCATTTCTTTTTGTTTAGAAAATAATTTCGCCCAGCAAAAAAACTACTATGTAACACAAATGCTTAAAATAAGTCAGCTGGGGGCTGATTCAAAGCCCTTTGAAGTCAATGAGAGGTTGCCATTGACATCAGTAACTTTTGAATCAGATCCTCTAAGGGATAGATATAATAAAAGCTGATGACAGAAAAGAAGGTTAAAGCTAAAAGGTAGATAAAAGGAGATGAAAGGAGGAAAAATTGCCACACTCACCCAGTTTCATAGCACTTGTGGTGAATCCATCAGAATATTTAACCACTTAAACTAAATAAGAGTTTCTCTTTATCATGATCTATTAAATGACAGGGAGAAAACACAAACAGCATCCCAGATTTTCAGTGAAGCTAGGCTCGCAAATCAGGCTGTGTGATGTTCAAAAGTGTTGAGCTTACATAGGCTGCCATTGATTTCAGAGACAGTAAAGGCATCACTGAAACATATATGAGACGTTTAGTGTCTTTCATGGGTGGGTCTTTTCTTGATAATCTGTTTAGCCAATAAATGTGACGCCAAAGAGCTATAACATGTCACAACTGAAAAGACAATTTAAATGCCCTTTCAAATACTATTCTCTTCTTACGGCTAGGTCTTTTCTTCTTGAAAGATTCTCCTTCCAAATACTATTCTTTAAGCATGTTTTGGTTGGTTTTTTTTAGCAGAAACATTTTCTCATTCATTTCCGCTCTTCTGTAGCATCCACTCTGAATCCTGTACTTTAAGTATGTATTTTTCAGCTGGAGCAAGCTGAAGTTTAAGCAAACAGAAAATTATTTTTTCAATCATAGCTGGCATTTTAAAATATTAATATGCATTTATGGAAATACATGCTGGTGGAAGGCATCTCATTAATACCAGGACAGTCTTTGTCAAGTTAATTTTGAGACACTGTTTTCTGAGCTATGTGATTATAACAGCATGTACACTTCCTGTAACACTTGCCTTTATTTTCCTGAAATACATACACAGTCCATCTGGGAAGTTATACGATCCCCTCCAGCTTCAGGACAGCTCAAACACTATGAATGCACCTTTGAATTTATACTAAAAAATCCCACGTGGATAATATTAGTATGGTCAAATACCTGCGGCTAACTTTGAATATCCGATTCATTTAAATATTCTTAAGCTTCATATTTGTATCAACTACGAAGTTTATGTTCAGTTCCTAAAGAACACTCCTCTCTTTTTTTTCTTAAGCAATATGTCTTATACTCCTTTCTATTGAGACCACAAATATTTAACAGTTACATCTTTTGTCAGATTTTTCTAATAGCTCTTTAAGAATTTTCAGATTTGAGTATAAATAACACAATACACCCAGTTGTGTATAGTATAGTACTTTGAGGTCAGGTTTATTTTGAAAGCTCACAATGTAGTCTTTACTTTGGTGATTTATTATGTCAAAGCTGCAGAAAATTGACATTAAGTAGAACTAGGACTAGGACTACTTTATAGAGTCAGCTGTGAACACATGTACCTGAAATAAACAAAATGACAAAAATTTTCCCCAAGCAATGCTAAGTACTGGTGAAGATTTAGAGAGCAAAAGCATTGACGTATTTAGCACTGTGTGCTGGAGAACTGGGCAGGCTTGTCATCCCTACATCCTTAGATGCAAAGAAAGCATTTGACAGTGTAGTATTGAAGTATTTCATATTTCGAAAGATTTGTAATACTTATCCAGCCTTTATTAACAGTCAAGGCACTCTGAGCCAAAGGGAAGTGGTATTGTTCAATCCAGCCTTTATCTTCATGGATCAAGTTCCAGATGAACTAGCTTATGTTCATTAAAATTATCAGTAATGGTCAAGTAATGCCCAGTGATAAATTGGGCACAACTGTGGGACCATCATTTTTGCTTGTACAATAACCAAAGAGCCTCCATCTTTTATAGTAAGACTTAATTGATTTATAGAGGGAACTCATACAGGTAGGGAGCAAAATATATTAATGAGATTAAATACTTCTGCTAATGAAGAGTCCTGGGCATTTTTCCAGAGATTTAATGAACATTCTGGAAGATTTTGCTCCATTTTAAAAGTGCAAAAGCATGTAGGCCATTTTTTTCTTTCACTCTGAATTTTGCTTTATTGTAAAGAACTTTCAACTTGAATGATAAAACAGGTTAAATGGATAAGATCTTTTTAAATTTCTTCCAATTCTTCCTTGGATTCAGTTATCAAAGCTATAAATTACAATGCATAATCATATTTTCTGAATACTAAACATTCTGGCAGAAATTAATACTGATAAATATTAAATACTATATTGATTCATTAAAAATGAATGAACAGGATTTTTCATTGTATTTCTATAACAAATAAATATGTGCTTACACATACCTACTCTCCAAAAATATAAATTCTAAGCAGCATGTGTAGAATACATATCAAGGGTATCGTGGAATGGGGAGAAGAAATCAAATAATATTTGGGCATTTTTTCTCTCTGTGGCATTATCTGCAAGGGCTTCAACAGATTAAAACCTGTTACTGTGCTAAAAGACCACTTGGATCAACATCATGAACTGAGCAGCTTGCATCTCAATGAAAGGGATCTTTTGAGATGCATGCTTAGTGATTTTTGGAACCTTTAAAGTTTTGTCCTTGCATGATAATGGGTTCTTTTGGTTGGATTTTTTTCCACATGAATAGCTTTGGTTTTCTGAGATCAGTCAAGTACATGATATAAGCTTACCATGCTGGAGTTGCACATTCTGCTATTTGCTGCTTTTTTTTTTGTGCTATGCGTGACTTCCTTTATGGAAGAGACATAATTATAGAGTTGTCATTGTATCCTAGTACCTTTCAGAAACCTTAAGATGTAGACAGAGTTAACCTGGACTTTTCAAAACAGCAATAGAAATAGCAGCTGAACTAAAGTTATTATAAGGTATTTTAATCATTCACATGACAGATGTTAAATAAGAAATGGTCCAAGTCATAGAACAACCCGCCTGTGAATGTTTAGCAACTTAACTGCTATGGAATTATAGAGATGCTTTTAAAAGCTTTTCCTTGCTATTACATTCGAAACCAAAATCTTACGGTGACAAAATGTGAAGAAAAGCCTGCTCTTCAGATTGTCAAATTCTGTGTGCCAAATCACTGCAGATTTGTAGTCTCAGGAGAGCTAAATATTTTCAATGGTGGAGGCCAAGTGGCAGCATGAGCTGGGAGCCCAGAGGTCACATGACGGTGGTGAGAAGGGCTCAGCAGCACAGACATGGGGCTCTGAGTCTCTGCTCACAGGCCAAAACCTTCTGCTTGTTCTTCTGCTGGCCACGGGAAGGGGAGTGAGCCCAGCCTGGAGGTGCCATTGCTCTTGGATGGGGGCTCATGAACCACAGTCTCACACAGTGAGGAAGGGATGTGGGGAGGTCATCCGGGCCCACCTCCTGCTCAGAGGTGGTCCTGTTACATAAGGTTGCTCAGGCCTATGAACAGTTAAGTTTTGACTCAGTTCCCTCAGCCTCTCCTGGCATGCTAAGTGCTCCAGCCCCCTGACGCCCTTTGTGGACCTTTTTTGGACTTGCTTTAGTGTGTCCACATCTGTTCTTCACTAGGGAACCAAAAGAGGACACTGCACTCCAGGTGTGGTCTAACAAGTGAAACCCCACAGCTGAACAGTTACCCAGCATCTCCAACTCCACTTCTTTCTCCTCCCACACAGATGCAACAACTCGCAAATCTAAGGACTCCGTTCTGTTGCCTACATATAGGTGCCTTGCGCTGTTAAAAGATGGCCATTCCCAGACCTTCGTGACTCTGAGATACCAGCTTCATGGATAGGTGATACCAGAGCTTGGGAAGCACGTGACTTTCTGGAGCGGCAGCTGTAAATCAGCTCAAAGGTGCTTCAAACAACACTAACATCAGTGTGTGGGCAGCTGAATCCCTCCTTCAGTGCCTGATTGTACAGGGCCATTGTAGGAGATACTCAGATGCTGCCCTAACAACTTTTCCTGTCTCTTTCAAGGCAAAGGTGATGGCCTCAAAAAAGTCATCCTGCGGCACACAACTGGCCGTCCACTCACTTTACAAGATGCTTTTTGTTGTGCTTTTTATCATTCCATCTATCTGAAACACTCCTCACCTCCACAGATTTCAGTGTTTGCCCATTCTTTGTTTGTCTGATAGCTACTTCATTCTTCCCTTTCATCAAGACCAAAATGTCATCATTTGGAGCCCTGGATTACAACTATGCCAAATAGCCGTATTTAGCGTAGGGTATAAATTGGGGGTATGTTGAGTTTTTCTTCATATATTTCTGAGACATAAACTGCCAGGTGGGAACTGAGAAAGGAAATTTGCAGTTAAAGTAATAAGGAGGAAAAGACATTTAAAGTAATGCTGTAATTCTGCCAATTCAATTGTATTTAAAAGCAGACTAGAAATCTAGGATAATAAAGTTCCTAGAACTTGTGTGAAAATTGGCAGCTGGGTAGAGGACAGAAATATTCCCAGTGCCTCTGCAAAGGGGAAGAGTGGCCATACTCAGCCATAACAAATGCTGTCTGACAGCAGTTGGCTGGCCAGTGGCTGCACTATGGGCTCCAGAGCAGCCTGTCCCTGCCTGCTATGGTGTGGGAGGAGCATAGAGATGGAACACTGATGAGATGGATGGCACTGTGCAGAGCATGCTGCTCTGTAGAAAACTTAGTTTCATTAATTCTCCTGTTCAGTGAAAACCATTTTTTTTAAACAGCAGTAGGAAACCACCAGCAAGTTCATGGTACTAACTATAATGTGGGACTTAATTACCCTATTTGTCTAAATGCCTTCACCACTAGCCCTTCCTTTTCCTGTCAGTTTAGACCTATGTTTTCAGGAGCAGAGCTTGTCATGCTGCGGGACCTTCGCAATTATTAAGAACATTGTTCTTACCAATGCTCTTAATAATTGCGAAGGTCTGGCAGCATGACACAAAAAATATATCACAGAATCACAGAATGGTTAAAGGTTGGAAGGGACCTCTGGAGATCATCTAGTCCAACCCCCTGCTAAAGCAGGTTCCCCTAGAGCATGTTGCACAGGATTGCGTCCAGGAGGGTTTTGAATAACTCCAGAGAAGGAGACTCCACAACCTCCCTGGCCAGCCTGTTCCAGTGCTCTGCCACCCTCAAAGTAAAGGAGTTTTTCCTCATATTCATACGGAACTTCCCATGTTTCAGCTTGTGCCCATTGCCCCTTGTCCTGTCACTGGGCACCACTGAGAAAAGTCTGGTCCCCTCCTCTTGACACCCACCCCTAAGGTATTTGTTAAGTGTTGATAAGATCCCCTCTCAGTCTTCTCTTCTCCAAGATGAACAGACCCAGCTCTCTCAGCCTCTCCTCATAAGAGAGGTGCTCCAGTCCTTTGATCATCTTTGTAGCCCTTCGCTGTACTCTCTCCAGTAGTTCCTTATCTTTCTTGAACTGGGGGGCCCAGAACTGCACACAGTACTTCAGATTTGGCCTCACCAGGGCCGTGTAGAGGGGCAGGATAACCTCCCTCCACCTGCTGGACACACTCTTCCTAATGCACCCCAGGATACCATTGGCCTTTCTGGCCACAAGGGCACATTGCTGGCTCATGGTGAACTTCTTGTCCACCAGAACACCCAGGTCCTTCTCTGCAGAGCTGCTCTCCAGTAGATCAGCCCCCAACCTGTATCGGTGCATGGGGTTATTCCTCCCAAGGTGCAGGACTCTACACTTGCCTTTGTTGAATTTCCTGAGGTTCGTCTCTGCCCAGCTCTCCAGCCTGTCCAGGACTCGCTGAATGACAGCACAGATTTCTGGTGTATCAGCCGCCCCTCCCAGTTTTGTGTCATCAGCAAATTTGCTGAGTGTACACTCTGTTCCTTCATCCAGGTCATTGATGAATAAGTTAAACAGGACTGGGCCCAGTACTGACCCCTGGGGAACACCGCTAGCCACAGGCCTCCAACTAGACTGAGCACCACTGATCACAACCCTCTGGGCTCTGTCATTCAGCCAGTTCTCGATCCACCTCACTGTGCACTCATCGAAGCTACACTTCCTGAGCTTTCCTACGAGGATGTTATGGGAGACAGTGTCAAAAGCCTTGCTGAAGTCAAGGTAGACCACATCCACTGCTCTCCCCTCATCTACCCAGCCAGTCATGTCTTCATAGAAGGCTATCAGATTGGTCAAGCATGATTTCCCCTTGGTGAATCCATGTTGACTACTTCTGATGACCTTCTCCTCATGCTTAGAGAGGGCATCCAGAATGAGCTGCTCCATCACCTTTCCAGGGATGGAGGTGAGGCTGACCGGTCTGTAGTTGCCTAGGTCCTTCTTCTTACCCTTTTTAAAGACTGGAGTGACACTGGCCTTCCTCCAGTCCTCAGGGACCTCTCCTATTCTCCATGACCTTTCAAAGATGATAGAGAGTGGCTGGGCAATAACATCTGCCAGTTCCCTCAACACTCATGGGTGCATCCCATCGGGGCCCACAGATTTGTGGGTGTCCAGTTTGTCTAAATGGTCTCTAACTTGATCCTCCTCAACCAAGGGAAAGTCTTCCTTTCTCCAGACTTTCTCTTGTACCTCCAGGGTCTGGGATTCTTGAGGGCAGGCCTTAGTAGTAAAGACTGTGCCAAAGAAGGCATTCAGTAACTCCGCCTTCTCTGCATCCTCTGTCACCATCCTTCTCATTCAGCAGTGGGCCCACATTTTCCCTAGTCTTCCTTTTGCTGCTGATGTACTTGAAGAAGCCCTTCTTGTTGTCTTTGACATCCCTTGACAGATTTAATTCCACGCAGGCCTTGGCCTTCCTTGTTGCCTCCCTGCATACCCTGACAACCTTCCTGTATTCCTCCCTAGTAACCTGTCCCTTTTTCCACATTCCGTAGACTTCCTTCTTCCATTTCAGTTTTGTCAGAAGCTCTTTGTTCGTCCATAAAGGTCTCCTGCCCCCTTTGCTTGATTTCTTACTCATAGGGATGCACCAATCTTGAGCTTGGAGGAAGTGGTGTTTGAATATTGACCAGCTCTCATGGACCCCCCTGTCCTCTAGAGCCCTAACCCATGGGATACCCCCAAGGAGGTCCTTGAAGAGGCCAAAGTCAGCTCTCCTGAAGTCCAGGGTTGTGGTCCTACTTATTGCCCTGCTCCTTCCACGCAGAATCCTGAACTCCACCATCTCATGGTTGCTACAACCCAGGCTACCCCCAACTTTCACAACTCCAACCAGACCTTCATTATTTGTTAACACAAGGTCTAGCAGAGCACCTCTCCGTGTGGGTTCCTCCAACACCTGCGTCAAAAGGTTATTGTCAATGCTCTGTAGGAACCTCCTGGTCTGTGGGTGCCTAGCTATGTTGTCTTTCCAGCAGATATTGGGGTGATTGAAGTCTCCCATGAGAACTAGGGTCTGCGATCGCGAGGCTACTTCCAGCTGTCTGTAGAAGGCCTCATCTACTTCCTCTTCCTGATCAGGTGGTCTGTAGTAAACCCCCACAACAGTGTCACCCGTGTTAGCCTGCCCCTTAATTCTTACCCATAGGCTCTCTACTCGTTCTTCATCCTTCCCTAGGCTCAGCTCAATACATTCCAGTTGCTCTCTCACATAAAGGGCAACTCCACCTCCTTGCCTTGCTGACCTGTCCTTCCTAAAAAGTACGTAGCCATATATGACAGCATTCCAGTCATGAGAGCTATCCCACCATGTCTCTGTAATTGCAATGAGATCACAGCCCTGCGACCTCACATAGATCTCCAGTTCTTCCTGTTTATTCTCCATGCTGCATGCATTGGTATACAAGCATTTCAGAGAGGCAGCCAAGCATGCAGGTTGCCCAGGAGAGGCGCAAGAGGATCCGTGATGTCTATACATACCCTTGAGGCAGTTGGCCTTCTTGTTCCTATCTTGGGAGGCAGCTAAGGAACTTTTCTCCCTGCTCTGATTGGCCTGGCTTATTCCCCCAATAGAGGCAATGGCATGAGCATTTCCACTCTGGACCCGTCCCCCTAAGTCCGTCAGTTTAAAGCCCACCTCACCAAGTTGGCCAGCCTGCTGCCAACGATTCCCTTGCCTCTTTTAGACAGGTGGATCCCATCCCTCCCTAACAGGTTATAGTTGTCAAAGAGTGTCCTCTACTATATATCTACAGTTTAGTAAAATGTGACTGATTTGGAGCCCAAAATGACACAGATGAGCAGGACCGATGGATTTGGTAGCTGATCTGGAGCTACCAAAACTGGGTCAGCACAACAGATACATAGAACATACATAAAATTGAATAACCAGCAATGAGAGAAACCAATATGGTACCAACACAGGGACTGACAGTATGTGTTAGACCCCATAATTAGCTACCTACATTTACAATGCAAGTGATACTTGATGCTACAACAAGCTAAAACCACTTAGAGATCAGCCAAGTGGTTGTTTTTTTTTTTGTGGCAGGGAGGATAGGGCTTATGCCACAGCTCTGGAAACAAATTCAAAGTGTAGTTTTGTGTTTGGTGGTAGGGTCCACCTGATTTTTTTTGTCTGCAGGACTGGCTCCTGAGTCAAGGGTCACCGTGCACCCTTGTGGTCTCCTGTGGTGGCACTGAAATGAGTGTCTGATGAAAGCAGAAGACTCAGCTTTCTATGCCTTCCTTGCTACTGAAGTCATTGTTGCAAGATCGTAGCTTTAGTTTCTGCTATTTGACCATTTGGGTTACCCCAGAGATCATCACCTTTATGGAAGCTTTTGTAATTAGCAGGAATGGCTCCCAGCAGCCTAAGGGGGTTATACAGACTAGCAACAAATGCCAAAACTCATTTTTTCAAGTAATTTCAACACTGTTTTCACCCAGTCCTCCTAAAGTTCAAGCACAATCTCTTGAACCCAGTGTAGCTTAGGGCTAAGGAGACTTCTCCCTTGCCATTTCTCTGTTCCCTGACCTGGCTTCAGAAAAATCTCCCCATGGCACACACAATGGAGACATCACACTGTGCTTGTTTGGCTTTCTGACAACACTAAATCTGTCCTAGACACTTCTATTTTCCTGATCAATGGTACTGTACCTCCAAACAAGCTGTACTGCACTATGAGCTGGTCTCCACCATAAAAATGCACACATGATGTATATAAATACATGTACATATATTCATTTATATTCTCAGCACAGAGAATGAAATAATTCTGCACCATTTTTGTGCTGTTAAGGTGCACTGTTGCTTTGCAAGCAAAACAGTAGATCTTTCATTTGCCAGTGACATTGCACAAAGTGCTTATAATTCAGTGTTAGCTTATCAGCCGTCCAATCTCCCACTCCAGGGAATGTGTCAACCATCAAAAGGAGTGGAGGAGGTGTGCTGAATCTTAATGGCTTCTATTTCATCAGATTCACTTTCTTTAGGGCATTTAATCAATGAGGACAAGTAGTAGGCAGATTTTTAAATAAATGTGTCACTTTAGGTTAATCTGCAGTACAGTTGAATGTATTTGTTTATGCGATTCCCCGAGTATGTTCCTCTGCTGCTCAGCTGAATTGATAATCTGTAAATCAAAACATGCTACAAGTAGTTTTAAACTAGCCCTTGAGTAATAACTTCATTTGACCTACTAGTATCTAAACCATCCAGAAATTTCAGATCCAAGGGTGTTTAATGTCAGTGTTTCATATTCAGCAGACTTTCAAGCAAACCTTTGGTTCAGTGAATCAAATTGTTTTCTGGTCATTGCAGGTTTATAGGAATATTTTTGTGGATTGTTTTTATTTCTTTTTCTTTCCTTTTCCTTTTCCTTTTCCTTTTCCTTTTCCTTTTCCTTTTCCTTTTCCTTTTCCTTTTCCTTTTCCTTTTCCTTTTCCTTTTTTTCCTTTTCCTTTTCCTTTTCCTTTTCCTTTTCCTTTTCCTTTCTTTTTTGAAGCAGTCTATTGGGAAAAAGAAAAACCAAATGAGAAAGTGAAAAAAAAACACAAGCATTTGGAATATTTAAGCATTGCCTCTTAGTATTGCTTATTATTAATTATATAAAAACTAATGCAACCATATGATAGGATAATATATAACTTAAAAAATGCTATTTACTTTTAAAACACTAAACCCACACAAACAGATAAAATGGGTTGTATGGATATGAAGATACATTTGTTTGTGCTTGTGCAGGTGACAAGCAACTACCCACAAGTTCTGATTTACTATGCTAACTCCTTGCTAATTAAAACACTGAAACTGTTTATCCTTCCTGCTCAGATATGAAACAAAGATTATCAGAAAATTCATGGGGGAAAAAGGGTCTTGCATTAGTGTATGTTAATCATGTTTAGTCCATTGTAAAATGGATCTAAATTAGCCACCATTACAATGATACCAATATACGCTGGTGTTCAGAGAGACAAAAACTGACAAAACTAGTTTAAAAAATGGCTAGCTCATCTGTACTTGAGATCTGCACTGATGCAAAATATTGGCAGAGCTGCTTTGATTTACACTGATATGAACACCATTATAATCAAGCCTAACAGCTAAACTGAATGCTATTTGTGTTACTCAGCTGTGAGAACATATAAGGCTTGACTGTGTAGTTAAAACCCCCTTGGACATCAATGCTTGTTTTACCTGCATAATGACCACAGAGCTGTACTGTAATAGTGTAGAAATTATCTGTGCTATAATCGAAAACTTTTACCTACAGCCATTTATTGAGGTCTTTGGTGGAAATACTCTGCAGATCGAAGCTTGTGACATTGCAAAGCACATCTGTGATTAGCAGAGGCTTCTTGTGTTACGTAATATAAATCATTTGAGCAGGGGCATCCAACCAGAATATGACTTTCCAGTTCATGTGAGGAGTAATTAGATCGGTAAAGCACACCACATGCAGAGTAGTGAAATAAAATAAAACACATCAACAGATCTCATAAACAAAATAGAAAATAGGGCTGAGGAGGTGTTACCAGTGCTCTCAGCAATGTTCTTACAATTTTAAGGGTGATTCTCACGTGACCTTAGCCTTCCACAACTGCTCTGTTTCCCAGCTACGCAGCACCAGCATTGTAGATGCTCATATAAACATACGTATAATGGGTAGTTTCAAATGTATATTCATGTGCCAATTTGTATCACAGCTTCACTTTTCTCCATTCAAGACAAATTAAATTCATTCCTGTGCAACCTACTGTTAATATACAATTAGCTTCCTGAGACTGCAACCTATTTTTCTCTCCTACCTTGCAGGAGACTTTGAAGACACCAGGTAAAGAACACCTCGCTGCTTTAAGAAGGATCTCTAATATGGATGTGAATGTCATGTAAATTAAACCATTCTGTAAACTGTGCCTCAACCTCTTTAAAAGTATCTCCGTGTTAGCTTTAACATCATTATGTCCCATTGTGATGAAAATGGACTTTCCGTATCCTGTGATAATGAAAATAGACACTTTATGCAGTTTCTGTCTGCAATTACCCAGGCTTTTCTCAGACTCTAGAGAAATCTAAGCTAATTGCTTTGGGACTTTTGCTACATTTCCATAAATTCTTTGTTAATTTTTCATGAGAAACTGTTATTGCAGTTGGCCTTAAAGTTCCCATAGTATTCAATAATGTAAAGAAGTCATTATGAAAACATAACCAATTCACTAGCGCCTCCATCAAAGCTACACTCTTTTATCTATATGTATTCTCAGGTGAGACTGAACGACTCATCCAACCCCTTCAATGGCTTTATTTTTATATTTTGATACATACTTTTCTTCATCTGAGCTTACCCAAAGCAAATCTAAAAGTGGTTCTATGTGGTACGTGACCTTGTCATTATAGGACATGAATTGAGTTTTCTTTATCTGACAGTTGGCTGTGGAATTGCTTTTATACCTACTCGTCAAGCCAAAGACAAAGAATTCTGTTTGATAAAGATAAAGCTGGCTTTTTTGTAAAGATAAAGCTGGCTTCAATCTTGTGCACCGATTCAAGTTTTTCACATTTGTTAGTGATTTGCCTGTGCTGGAGAATATCAATTCAAGACCTGTGCCCGTCTCATACATCCCAGGCACTGTGGTGCTTTATTCTCCAAGGAAATGACTGACATGAATGGGAATATTGGCAGCATATGGCACCACTCAGGACGTCTGAAGTGGATGGTGCATTGTACTGTAGGGAGATTTACTCTGTTTTAGTTCTCGTTGCGCACGCTCCTGAGCAGTGCACATTCACCCCCTCTCTGAGATGGCAGTTTTACTACCGCTGTTTTTCTAGGATTTGCTGCCACTGATGCTAATGGTGAGACAAGTGAAAGAAGCAGTATGGTAGCTAGCAGGCTGAGATTTTGACTACTAAGAGTCTTAACTATTGGGTTTTTCTTTACTGCAGTGGCAGCAAAAATAGTGAGCGGTATCAGGAAGCTAAGCCTTCCATGTATATGACTTCAAAAGTGCTCAAACACAGTGTCTCTCTACTTTATCCAGAGCACTGGATATGTTTTTTTTTCCCCAAGAGGTACAGCCACCCTCTCCACACTTGTTTTCTTCCACACAAAATTGGGTTTGCTTTCAAAGAGAGAAATGACTGAAAGGCCTGTCCTCATCCCAAAAGTCTACACCTGTTGGAAGACTAATGGTCTTAACAGCCAGTCTTACTTTCTTTTCACCATCTTCCCTCCAACATCTGCTCCAAGCAGAAAATCCGGCCTCATGCATTCAGAGTGGCCCAGGGAGGAAAAATGGTTCCACTGGCAGGGGGGCAGGGCGTGTCTCTCAATTCGTAAAGGATGCAAAAGGCAGGAAAGTGCACTTATGTTTTTTCCCTGTAGTTGCTGAGTGGATCTGAGGAGACAGGATGTTATCTGGGATTGGGCTAAATGAGGTATTAACTAGGAGGGGTGGAAGAAAGATTAGTGGAAGAGGTGTTGGACCTGAAATGCTGGAAACTAAAACATCCAAATAGGAAAGGAGATACAAACACCAGTGCTTGCATAAATGTGTGTGCACATCTGTCTGCTCACATAGGATTGAGGCAAGAACCAAAGGAAAGAAAGGAAGGAGGATCGGAAAGGTGCAAATGCAGGGAGCACTTCCAAGTCTTTTTGCTTAAGAGAACTGCTGCAGTGATGCAGGAAAACAGACTTTGAACTTCTGGAAACTAATTGAATGGTTTGGCTGTGCTTCCCTAAGCAAGTCATTCTGCTTTGTTTGTACATGATAATTGCAACAGGCTTTACAGCTTGTAGTCCCTTTACTGGTAAAGATTATTTCACTTGGGTAAATTCAGTCCAGCAGGCCAGGTCTATTGTATCGTGAATATATTCACAAGTTCATACACAGGCTAGGTAATGCCTTCTTTTGTAGCTGAGTCCTCATGGTGTTTTCTTTTACATGTCAGTTACTTTCTAGATTTTCGATATGTTGTTGCTCTGATATTGCCTGAACCATGCTAGCAAATGAAGTGATTACATGAGCTAGCGAATATGGCTTCATTCTCTTCCCTTTTCTTTGCTTCAGTATCTGCTAAATAAGTCAGAGAAAGACAGCTGCCTGAACTATTCGTGGGAAAAAACATAAACAAGAGCAAACACATGCAGTAAAGTAGCCTTAGATTTTTCCAGAGCTGTCAGTGTTTACTTTCAGTCTACCAGACAATAAAGAAGATTATTTAGGGAATATATACACAAGGCACACATCAAATTTTCTCTGAATCATTAGTTGGCTATGAGACTGATCACCAAAAGCAATGCAAAAAAGCCCTTTCATTCTTACAACAATCATTCTTTTTTTATTAGCTGAGTGTATGGAAAAATCCCTTGACATACATACATATAGTCCCATTTTCCATACAAGTAAGTGCCGTTCAGCACTACCACATTCCAGCTAGCTCTGCTGTGAAGCCAATTGTTCATTGAAAGCTGTTGGGAAGATAAAATTCACATGCTTTCAAAAAAAACCCCAAACCAACAACCAAAACAAAACAAAAAACACCCCTGCAAACTTTTGACTGTTAAAGTTCAATATGCATTATGTTGTTCTTTACTTCAATGAAGGATCTCATAGAAATGCCTTTACAATGACAATGAAAAACATATTGTTTTACATGATGCTTCATTTGCAAATTCCCTGTGGCTAGTGCCTTTCTTTCCAAAACTGAAAGAAATGAAGTGTCATGTGTATCAGGTTGTTCTTCATTGCTCACATTCCTCTTTGTGTTGATGAGAATTTTTCAGTACAGGAATGCAGGAATGGTACTTTACTTAAAGATACTGCGTTATGTTAAGCAGACAGTGTTGTCATTATTTAGCAGCTATGGTAGACTGTGGATGCAGTCCTGTTGATTTTATTGAAGAGGTTGTCAGGATCTATAATTCACACATCGTTAACCGCTTCATTAAGACTATAGCAGCTCTGTGAGCCCTAAAGTTGTAGCAGTTTCAAGACAATACAAGTAAATGATCACTGGCTGAGACATGCAGGCATCTCCAGTGACTTGTTCATTGGATAGTTAAAAGCCAGTACTGTTTTTTAGGAAACACTTTTTTTAAAATATAAGAATAAATGCATAAAACATGTTCACTTAGAATTGATTTGATTTAAGTTAAAAGCATTACTTTGCAATGAGGTGTGCACCCTCACGTCGTCAATCAAAAAAAAAGGCAATAACATTCCAAAATGTACAGTCATTTAAGTATTTTCATATGGTTTATGTTTTCTTTACTGGAATATGAAGCAGCCTGTGTGCTGAAACAATGTGAAGCAGAACTCTAACAGATATGAGCAACGCGAAACACATTTATTTAAGAATTTAGAATTAATGGAGCATTAATTATATAGAGACATTTTTCATTTTCCCTGTTATTTTCCACGAGTTCTTCCATATTTCCATTCCATATATTCAGGCCCTTGCACTTGCTTTTTCTTCTCTTTCAGTAGACACCTTCTTCCCTCTCTCCCTGCTTCTTTTGTTAGAGCTACCAACTCAGACATAAACACATAGCACGGATTTTGAGCTGCACTTTGGAGCCTGATAGACTTGAGTGGATTTGGAAACAAACAAAAAGATTTGTACTTCCAGCGATTATGCAGAGCTGACTGTGGAAGCCTCCTGGGTGGGACGCATATGCAGCCCTCACAGCGTCGTCTAGGTCTTCCCCTCTCTTTTCCCTGACCTTTTTGCCTCTTCCATTGCCCCCCCACTGCATGGTTGCCACCATTTGTGCACCCTCTGGGATGCAGAAGCAGGGAACGGATCCAGTGGCCAGGTGACGTTGGCTTTGGGTCAGCCACTCCTGATGCCTCCTCCTTGAGCAGAGCTCTTTTATACCAGAGCACTGCTCATATTCTGCAAATGCATGTCTGCCAACGGGGAAGGAGCTTTCCTTCTGTTGCCAGCAACCACAAGTTTTCAGCCTTCCCTACCTCGGGAGCTGCGAGCACAGCTTGCTGGAACAGAGCCACCAGCCATCCCTCCTTCCATATGCAAGAGGGCTTTGGGCACTTTACTTAGTGAGGTCCTTATGAAGATCCTGCCCACCTACCGCAGAGCCTGCCAACCTCGTCCCACAGCTCCTTCACCTTGAGCGCTCTGGGGACCACTTGGGATACCCCAGCAGCTCAGCCCCATGGCCGCTCCTGGAGCTGCCCTAGCTCAGGGCCACAAGGCCTTGTGGCAGTCACTGGGCTGGGGCTGGAGGACCAGGCTTTGCGGCTGCTCACCGCCATTGATGCTCCAAGCCTAGGTGTCGCAACAGGTCTGTAGGAGCATTTCTGGGGCCCAGCATCTTGTACTGGGCCTTCCCAGCAATGGCAGCCTGGCACCCCTAAACCTGTGCTCAGCCCAACCTACAGGTACTCCGTAACAGAAAGAAAATCAAAATCTGCTTTCTTTGCAAAAAACAAACAGAAGTTATGCTGATAGCTGTTAAAGGCTGGCAGCCTTGTGTGGGGCTCAGCTCAGTGCTAGCATAAGGGTTAGGGTGAGCAAGAGAAGAGCAAACCCAAAGCTATAGCAAGAGTGGGACTGCAAAGGGGATGCCAAAAGAAACCAAGAGCTGCCTGGCAGTCACGCTTCTAGGAGGTTTCTATCATGCACTTTTTGAAGGCTGCTAAATAAAATAAATAGCATGATATTTTATTCATTGTTATCAGCCCAGGAGCACTCTGCAAAGCATAACTGATTGATGGTACCCCAAAAGTCCATTTGAATTTTGTTAACTTAATTCCTTGCAGCTTTACTGACACTTAAATTGCATAGTTGTTGCCACAAAGTAAATCTCTAGGTAAATGTACCGTCAGCAAACATATTGTGCCTTTCTTGGAGCCAGTTTGTGAGTACCTGTCTTGAAATTTTTGTAGGGAAAGAAGTCAGATTTTTATTTTCACAATTTTTTCCCCCCTCCTCTGCATTTACCTATAGAGACGTGCAGACAGATTTCTGCTCAGTCGCGGTAGATTCTTTCAAGGTTAAATCCCAGGTCTCCAGGGGAATGTATTATTCTATCTGTGAGACGTCAATGTTGCTAAAAATGGTCTAATCAGGAAAAAAAAAACTTTTACCAACAGCACAATCAATGCTGACAACTATTTTTGCTAGGGGACAGTGGCTGCATAATGGTCACCACTTACAACATGCTTACAATTTATTGGGATGTCTGGGCTGTAAAACTCTGGCTAGGGTTGAGATTATTCTATGTTTTGGTGCACTAGTGGTTACTGAGAAATAAAATCAGCTATGGTTTTCCAGCCTTTAGTGCCATCCAAACATGTCAAATACTGTAGGACAAAGTTGGCTTTTTTAAAAGGGAACTGAATGAGGAGTTCCATGTTTTCTTCCTGTAATTATCACTGGTGAGTATTTGTGCTTTCAACAGCAAAAGTACTGGTTTCATAGGGGGCTGTTGGATTTTGTACAAACCGGAAGGGCAGTCACTGTGTAAACAATTAGAGGCCAAGATTTTTCACCATGACCTTGCACTGACCTCAGCCTTGAGGTATAAACTTCTTTGCAAGAGGTAAAACATGAATGCCTTCCTGTCTGTCCAGGACAGATGGCCTAAGACATGGTAGTAAATTCAATGTGCCCAAGGCCATTCTCTAGCAATGAGGCCAACCTACACAGAAGAGCACGCACCCTTTCCTTTAAATTATACTACTGTTCAAAACACGGTGGCCAAATCCAAACCTACAACTTGGGTACAGTCACCTTCCACGTCCTGCAGACACTACAGGCCAAAATGGGGCTGAGGCAGCCCTGTCACTGTGTCAGTATGGATGGGTGAGCCTAGTGCCCAGCAGCATTCCCCAGCTCTTCTTAATTTAATAGTATAGAAATAGGAGGGGAACTTCTGGTGCTCCTCACTCTTTGTGGGAAGTAAATCTACTCATTCCACATTCATTTTCCTTAGAAAACTTGAAGGAAATATAAGCATTTACCTCTTAAAGGAAGGTCAGTAGTCACCACAGAAGCATCTGAGCAAGTTAAATCATATTAACACATTTTCCCAGCTCAACTAGCATATTCCTTTCACAGCCTCACCCTTTCCCTGCAACCTGTATTCATTCTCAAGTTTAAAAAATATGAGAAAAAGAAAATCAGCTCAAATATTCCTAGCTGACCTCATTGTGTGGAGGGCTGTTTGTGTCCAGAGCCAGGACAACAAGAGGGTTGTATCTATGGTAAATCAATGAGCACTAAATGCTATAGAAAGTTAGCAAGGCTTAATTAATTAGTCCCGCAAGAATCCATTGGGCAAGTCAACAGTAAAATATTTTTCCTAAGAGATCATCCAACATTGCAAGAGCTGAAAAACCCAGCAATCTGTGATTATGCACTGCAAACATAAACCCATGGAAATCAGCATAAGAAAATATTTGTGACAGATAACTGTAAAAAAAAAAAGATTGAAAAATAACTAGACAAAACAGAAATGTTTTTCCAATAGGAAAAAAGCTAAAGGGGAACTTCCCTGTCCTTCCCATGCAATTCCAGAAACCTGCAGACATAACAAAAAGATACTGCAAAAGTAGCAAGTATATCTGTAACATTCTCATGAACACTCCTTCCAGTGACAGAAGATCACCATAATTTAGTGTACTAAAGCACCATTGTCTGTGCTTAAGCCATGCCAAACTAAAAAGCCCTCTTGGGAATATTGAGATAACAACACAACCTTTTTCATTAAAAACAAAAAAATTAAAATAAAATAGATACTAGATGCTGACTAGATCTCAGCATGAAATGTTAGTGTCCAGAGCTCATATGCTTCAAAAATCAGCTATCGATGATGGCCTAGATGGTCAGTATTTTGGGCTACAAGGACTTTTGGTAGGACCTCATAGGAGAGCCCTTAATAGTCTGCTTTTCTGATGAGTAATGTAAATGTCCCTTTCCGGAACCTCATTCCTTTACTTCTCAGTCTATTCACAATAGCCAGGAAGTAAAGTTACTTTCCTTTTTTGTTTTTCCTTTTACACTGTTTTAAGACTTTCACCTCTGATCAGATTCTTCTCAAAACTGAAATCCCTCATTTCTTACCATTCTCAGTCTCCTTCAGACTCACTCTACAGTCCACATCTTGAAGTGTAATGGTCAAAAGACAGACAAGGCATGGAGCTGACTTCTTTCCATTGCTCAGTAGAGAGGGATCGTTAGTTCATATGTTACAGACTATGCTGTTTCATATCCCAGCAAGATGTGTTGATGCTTTCAGAATAGCATGACATTGTTGACATTGTTCACTTTGATCCATGATAAGACCCGACAGAGTCACTACCTAACCACTACTTGCACAGTTTATTTTCCTTTCTATGCATCATGTTTTACATATCTTTTGTGCTGGACTTCTCCAACTTGTGAAGATTACTTAGCACTCCAGTCCCATCCCTTAATGCACTTACAGCCCATTCCAGTTTGGTAGGAACCATATATTTTAAAAGAGTGCATACTCTATTTCATTATGTAAGTTATTGATTAATATACTGAAGACGGCCCTCAGAGCAGTTGAATGGGAATCCCCTCTCAGTACACACTCGAAGTTTGGCCAAGAAGTGTTGATAGCTATTCTCCAAACACAGTCTACCAGTCACATTCGTTCCTACTTCACAACAGCTTAATCAACACCAGACCTCCCTCACTTGTGTTTAGGAGCATTATGTAATACACAGTCAAAGTCATACTAAAGTCAAGACAGGTAACATCTGGTGTTATTTACTTAATGTCCTATCAGAGAAGGAATTTTGTTTGTTTTGTCTTGATTTGTTCTTGTTTTGTTGACAGATACTTAAGTCCTTGTTTCAAGCTATTACAAAGAGTTTGTTTTATCATTTGTTGTAGCATTATTCTGTGAATTTGAAGATAATTTAGCCTCCTAGCCTCAGCTAACAAGCTGTGCTAACACTAGATTCCCATTTCCTCCCCCTTGCAAAGCTGGTGGAATTATTTCTGCACTGTGACACACAAAACAAATCCAACTGGTCCAACTGCTTAGGCAAAGAATCACTTTTTGCACACTCACACAGACACAGTCTAAAAACTGAAGAGATTTTTAAGCACCTTGTGGCAGTCGGCTGTTTCAACGATTTCAACCATAAGCAGTTTTGCTAATCTCTTCTCTTACAGCATGTCTTGTATATGTTCTCTGAAACATCATAACTTTCAAGACCAAGGCTTGGGAAGAAAACAAAAATCAGCAAGTGATGATAAAAGAAATAGATAAAAGCCTATCAGCCTAGAAGTCTCCTGGCATAGACATTTTCTCCCATAAGGTCCTTGGCCTTCTCACACTTCCTCTAATGGCAGATGGGCAGTTCAAACAGCTCCCCAGCAAAAAGTTAAAACACTTGATAAGTTTCAAGATGGAGCTTGACTACGGCTTTGATTTTGTTACTGCATCAAATAGTGTTATGATACTCAACAGATGCTGACGTAAGTTAAACTATTAGCTAAGGAGGTATTAAAAAACTATTATCAAAGTCCTAGAACAGCTCTACAAGTTATAAAATTCAATTGCTTATGGGGTCCTTTTGGCTGTGTGGAAATCTGAATCCCAGAGTAGTCTAATTTTCGTATTTATCATGTATTTCACATTCATCATGTATCATGTATTTATCAGGTACCCCGTATTTGCGGTAGGTATGTCTCTTTAATCTTGGTAAAACACTACTTGAACTCTAGATCTAGGGTCACCTGAAAAAAGATACAAGATCTGCAATAATCCCTCTGCCACAGGTGCTTTATAAAATACCCATCCAACAGCAGTGTGATAATAGGAGTCCAAATGACTTATCAACAGATTTTCAGTAATTTCTCAAAAAAACGAGTCGTCTTCTCATTCCAACTGTATATTCACCATTAATAGTTAGAACCAACAGTTATAAACACACAGACATATATAGATAAAGTTCCTCAGAGTGGTTGTTAATGTTGGGATCAAAGACAGCCGTTATAAAAGTATTTATACATCCCCATCATCAGGTACCATGCACTGCTGTTTTTCTGGGATCTGGCCCAGATTTCTGACCTATTTTCTGGGGCCCTACGGCATACACAAAATTTGTGTACGTGGTCAGGGAGTATGTAATACACAGAACATGCATGACAAGCAAAGCATTTCTCACATGTGGCACTGTGCAAACACAAGCCCTTACATGCACACAAGCCTGAACAGTGTCGTGTGACCTCTTCTTGAAGGTTGATGGCCTTTATCTTTCAAATCCTTGCTGTTGTTTTTAGGCTTAATGTTAATCAAACAAAAGAAAAATTTATTTACAGATAACCAGGTTTTAAAGAAACAAAAACAGCAATGGCTTTAAAGGTTCCTTTTCTATCATGGAAGTAATATGAGGACAACTAATTGAAGATGATAATGTTAATGGAAGTTGATAAAGTGTTTGAGTAGACAGTTGTACAGATTTATCAAGTGAAGCATGCATCTTAAATGTATTAGAAAATTATCATCTCACACGGACTAAGAATGTAACATTTCTTTCCATTGAGATGTGCTTTACATCTGGGAGGCTGTAATGTGTCTTGCAAATGGCTTCAGTATTTCACAGACAAATTATATGTTTCTCACTTCCACATGTTCTGTCACCAAGGGAATGGAGACGCTAGAAAACTCAGCTCTAAAAAAAGTTCACTGGTTTTCCATCCAAAACAGCCTTTTCACTGCAAACCAAACTTTTTGCAAGCGCATCTCTATTTTGAGATGTTTCTCTTGTATTCCCTTAGCAAGCTATGACACAGTTAGGCAGACATGAGGAAACTTCAGCCCTGTGAACACTTGCCCACAAGAGACATGTAATCGCTGGCAGTAGTGCTTAATCACATTCCTCAGTCAGGTGTCAAACAGAGCAAAGGCACAAACACACAAGTAAGTTTTGTTTAGAGGACCTCAAAAAACCAGCCAAGTGGCAAATTTGGACATCTGTGCTAGACTGCGGCTGTCCTGTTTTTTCAGTCTAATCTGTCAAGATAAGATAACTATTTCCCCTTTCTCTTAAACAAACACAGACTTCCTTGTTTAAACACTGCAACAGTTCTAACAGAGCACAGGTTTTAATCACTCTCTGCTAAGTACACCAGCAAGAGACTCAGAAAAGAAGCAAAACATCTGAAATGTAAGGCGCTGATTTTGCTCTGTGCAAAAGAGCAGAGCATGCAACACTCAGATTTCAGACAAACTGTAAGCAGCGGGCTTGTAAGAAAAAAGTATGACTCAAAAAGAGATGAGCTCTTTTTTGGTCTCTTAATTAAAAGAGGCCAAATTAAATCCAATTCCACTCTGAAAGAATAATTAGAATAATTAATGGGGCGAGGTGTAACTTTTCTTTTCCTGTAGGGTATCCTTTCCTACAGATTCCCTCTGCTACTCAGATTATATTAATGTAGCACTAGTAAAAGCTTTTCCGTGAGCTTTGTGATAAATGTTGAACATTAATCTATAGGTAGCCACTGCTTTTAATATCAAAATCTAGGAAGATATGCCTCTCACAAAAACATTATTAAATATAGACAAACAAATAAATAAAATTAAAGTCAGCCATCTATTTTTTCTTAATATTGCCTTAGCTTTTTGTTCTTTTCAGGCTTTCCCCCCTCCTTTTCTTTTCTATTAGTTCTGATTAATTCCATTCACTTCTGTATTATTTATTTTAGACTTCTTATTGTTTTGCATGTTGTTCTCTTGCCTTTCTCTTCTGTAACCATTTGCTCTTTTTCTCTCTGAAAGGAGCGTTTACTTTCCGTTCATTTTTTACTGCTTTTATGCCCAGCACCCTTTACTGACCACACACTTTCTCTCTTCTTCTTCTATGATCTTTCTCTTATTTTATTTTCTTTTGTCTATTTTCATTACATTCTACTGTTTCTTTCTTGCTCTTCCCTACCACATTCATCCTCCTTTAACCTTTATCCCCAAAGTCTCCTTTTTCTTGCCATTGAATCCCTCCCTTTATCTCTTTCTTATTACGGAATTTCCCCACATCCTAATCTTCCACCTTTTGCTATTCAAGAGATGTTGTCTCCTACCCTCTCATTACTCATGGGGTCCTTCTTCCTGTCCTGCTCCAGAGGATATATTTCTATTGACAGAAATGCTATTCTCCCATCTTGCTCTTTTACCTCTTGGTTTATTTACACTACAGCACCGGCTAAGTCTTACCACATGCTTGGGAACCATTCTACCGAGGGTTTGGATCTTGTGATTTCTCACACAAACAATCCCAATTATTTTCTGCCTGCAAGCCACCTGGGTGTATTGTGGGTGTGTATTCTTTGTCAGGAGCCTCCTTCTCCCTTGCGATGAGGGTCTTGGGCAGGTCCATGCAGAAGCTCCTCATCACAAAGTTTCCCTGGTAGTTCATATAGACTTCCAAGAACTCCTCTTTCGTGGCACTCTGGTCAAAAGTGTTTCTCCTTTGTCACGGTTTAAAGCTGGGCTGGCGATTAAACCTGCAGCAGATGCCCTCTGTTATCCCCCCCCCCTCCCCCCAGAGGGAAAGGGAAAGGGAAAAGGGAGAGAGAGACTTCTGGGTTGGAAAATTAAAACAGTTTTAATAAACTATAATAATGAAAAAAAAAGTATAATAATAATAATAGAAATAATCAAATATATACAAATACATATACAAAACCAAGATTGAGCTCCCCTGAAGTCAGCCACGTCACCACCGGCACTGCAGGGCAGGCTCCGGGAAGGCCCAGGCTGGGCCTAGCGATGGTCGAGAGCTGGATTCAGGAACGCACAGATCGGGATCGGGGGCAGCAGGAAAACAGACGGAGTCCTCCCTGAACACCTGCCATAGCAGAAAGAGAGCGAGACCCTCGTGATCCCCCCACTTTATACCGAGAATGACGTGTATGGGATGGAATACCCTCGTTGGTCAATTTTGGGTCACCTGCCCTGTCCGCTCCCCTCTGCAGCTGCGACCCCCCTTCGGCTCTTCACTCGTAAGCAATGAGGAATTCAGCAGTGACCTTGGTTTCTCTCAAGAATAAGTACAGCAAGAGCCTTTCTGCACAACATCCCTACCGGTGCCTCAGTGATAACTACAAACTTCGAGCGTTATCAGTCCTGGAAGCAGACACTGTCTGCAAAAACATGCAGTTAGTTTCAGAAAATGCAGTTACTTAGAGGAGACTTAGCTGAAAGTAAAAATCACTGAAAGGAAAATCGGCCTGGTTTAGAAATGAACACACAAGGTCTGCAGAGGAATTTTTAAAACACTGTTCTTAAACACTACAGGAACCACACAGATCCATGCACAAAAAAGAACACCTACTTATGTCTCTCAATCAGAGTTTATTCTCTCCTCCTCAGTGATTCTGCAGGTTCAACTTATGATTGAGGCAGTTATATCCCTTTCCTCTTCTTTGTTACTGCTGTTTTCCAAGGCCAGTTCATCAATGAAGTAGGGAAAGAGAGCAGATAGGTCTGGAGACGATATACATCTTCTGGTAAAACGTTGCTCACCCTTGTCAGGTTACTCACCACTTTGATACCGTGGTCAAATGGCTCATACCCAGCTCTCAGAGAAAGACAAGACAACTGGCTTCCATTAGCTTAGTCTACCTTCTCTTGGCAAAGACAGTTAACAAAATATCTCCTTTCACCTTTTACATACAGGATAAAAAGAATTAGGTACCTGGTTTTATAGCACAAGTGGGATGAAACAATCCAGAAAGAAAGCATCATGGACAGACAGTCTGAAATATAGTGTATTTTCACAAAATGAGATGCAGAGAAACCATCATGTTTTCCTGCACAGTAATGTGCAGACATTACTTTATCAGTAATGTATAGACACTGGAAATAACATGCCACATAGCTGAAGAATGTTTCTCCTACCCAAAAGGTGCAGTGATCACCTCAGACCAATACACAGATTGAACAAAATAGTAACTCTTAAGTGCTCCAGTGATATAGCTACTCTTTTTGTTCATTGCTGAACAATGCCAACACCCAAACTCACCTTCAGAAAGAAGCAGTAGCTGAGGATCACAGGCAGCTCAGATCTGGAAACAGCCAGAAGGTGTGCAAGAAAGTCCTAGCAGGCAAAAAGTCTCAAACGCTTGGATACTGGGAAAAAAAGACTGCAAATTCAGTTAGAAAGTATCCCAGGACCAGGGACATACTAGTCATAGCCACATGAGGCAGAAGTGAAAAAACAGCTCTGAACTAACTGGGAAAAAAAAAACAAAAGAAGCAAAACCTGCTAGGGCCTGTGACCCAGGTTCTGATTGTCTCCAGAGGTGAGTTCCCCTCCTAATATGCTCATCAAGCCCAAATCACAATTTGCTATAGGGGGTTCCTTAAAGTGCGAAGTGCAGTACAGATGGTTGTCCATATTCTCCACCTGAAAACAGTGATATTAGAGCTTTGCAAAGATTTCTAGCAGTACTTACACAGAAATCCCTTCTGTTGCTGAAGAGTGTGAGCATCTTTAGAATATCTTTGAATCTAAAACTTATTTAAAGATAGATTTTAGAAATTTCTAAAATTGTACTGTACTCCTCCGTGCTTACATCTTTGGTCCTTCTATACATGATATCATCTCAGTATTGTGAAAAATTGATTGCATCCTTCAAAATTATGAGGTCTGTTTTGGAAGATTTCTTCTGTCTACGTTGTTGAGATCAACCATCAAAACAACACATCATTGTTGTGTGGAGTCTTCCACTTAGTGTTAGAAAGTTCTGCTGAGGGCTTTTATGTTTGTGCAACGTTATGGTGCCTTCCATCAGTTCTGATAAGAAGACTAACAAATTCATGGAAAGATTATGAATTAGAGACACAATGTTCAGATTTCCTTCCATGTGCTCCTTCCAATCCTGCCCTACAAGGGGGTCAGCTAAACAGTTTCATAATCCATCAAACATTTGAACATTCTGCAGTTATTAGTCACCTGGAGAAATTTACAGCTTGGGGAAAAGGGCATAGTTCCAACATGAATCCAAATATTAGTGAAGGCTGAGGTTATAGAGTTAAAGGATTTTCTCACAAAGGGAATATTGTACTGAAGAATTAAATGTCAGAAGTTTATGTGGGAAAATACCATCTCACCCAGTGAATAAAATGAGGTTTTCATAGAACTAGATGCAAAAAGCATGAAGTAAAGAATCCAGAGAAACACGGGATGGACTCTGCAAGAGTCCAGAATTGGAATAGAAACATTAGAGGCAGCAGAGTGGACAAGTGACTAGAAAGGAGAAATCCGAAAATGAAGAAATAGGGCTCTGTAAGACATGGGATATGAGTTTGACTATCCTGATTTCAGGTTGGTGTCAAGGCTAGGATAAAATTTGGCCTGATGTGGCCCAGGACTGGCCTGCCTTGCTGCCCAGGCACACCACTAGCTCATGCTTACCTTGGTGCCCACCAGGAACCCCAGGGCCCTTCCAGTCAGCCCCCAGCCTGGGCTTTTGTTTTTTATTACTGTGTCCCAGGAGCAAGAATTCACATTTACCTTCTTTACAACCCAATCTTTCAGCCTGTCAATGTCTCTCTATGGAGTGGCTATTCTTTCCTGTGTATGCACATCTCCTCCCATTTTGGTGTCATACACAAACTTGGAGCAAGGGCATTCAGTCCTATCATCTGGGTCAGTTATAAGGATATTGAGTACGACTGGTCCCAGTATTCACCCTGAGGATCTCTGCTGGTGAGTGGTAGACAGTTTGACTTTGACCTGTTGACCACCACCAGTCAGTTCAGACAGTTTTCCATACATCTTGTGGTCCATATGTCCAGTCCATATCTTAATAGCTTGTCAGCAAGGACACTGTGGGAGGCTATGTCAAACACCCTGCTAAAATCAAGGTAAGTGATGTCCTCAGTTCTCCACTCACCACTGAACAAGTTTTTTCACCATAGAAGGTGACCATATTGGTCACACACTGTTTACCCTTGGTAAATCTGTGTAGGCTTTTCCCAGTCACATTCTTGTCCTTCACGTGCCTGGATATAACAGCTTACAAGAGGACCCATACCACAACTTTCCTAGGGACAATAGTAAAGCTTGTAACATCCTCAATCTGTATCTGCTTTGATCTAATTGAGATTTCCTGTAACTGTTTTCAGTTTAACACCATATATATATATTGGAAGTACACAAAGGAAGTGCCTCCGAAGTTTGCATATAGCACTTGAGGACAGGTCATGCAAAATGGCACAGTAGAGGTAGATGCTTCTGTAACTCGTTTAGTTCTTAAGAAGCTCTTTAGAGGTTCATTTGGGTCTTAGAACATCCTATAGTGTAGCTCATGGAACAACTGGAGAGCCGTAGAGGAAAAAGAGAAGAAAAATCCTATGTAAACTGTGAAGAATGTCTTCAGTAAATATGTCAGGGCAAGCATCAATGATGATCTCCCCTTCTTGCAGGGACCCAACATGTGTCCATGCACACATGCCTACAGAATCTGTGCATGGTGAGTCCTGTGTGCCTGTAACGTCAGTACCTTCACTAGCCTGCCCTCTAAGCAGGATATACGCATATACTTTGGGGCTTTTGTTTGTGAACATGTTAGGTCGAGTGTCAGTGTTTATTTATGAAGGCCAGGATGTTTTGACTTGCACATTAAGATATCTCTGTTGAGGAGCTGAATCTCTTGTTTGAACACCCTAAAAACCCAGGAGGTAGGATGAATACTTATTTGATAAATTCAATAGAATAGATACCTGAATTAATTTCTTACAGGGCAACACAAAAGACATCTTAAAATATAACAAAACTTTACTTTGAATATTTGCTATGAGAAGAAATAGGTTTTGTAGAATAACATAATAGTGAAGCAATTAAGTTGTCGCTAATATATTTCTACCACAGTATATCCCTGCCTTTACTTTTAGGCAAGGTAATTTCATCTTTTACACTGTACAGATAGCACATAAAGTCACAGAAAGGCTGCATTGTTTTTCAGCGGAATGTGAATATTAGCTATTCAACAGTGAGGCAGATTCAAGACCCGTGTTGGCATAATCGATACAGTTTTATGAATACTTAGTTTATTAGTGTCATAAATAATTAATTCAATCCAGGTAGACTCCTATAAAAAGCAATTTACTAAGCTGCCCAACAATATAGCAACAAAATACCAGGAATACACTTTGCTAAGAGGCATAGTTTAAAAAAAATATAACTTATTAGATTAAAAATATGATAAATACTTTTCTTCTGAACCTGCAGTTCAGTTGCAGCATTGTCTTCATAAAAATTCACAACTATGTAAGGTGGAAGGACAAACAAAAGATGTCATTTTAAATAATAAAGGTTGAAAAAATGTAACATACTATAAGAGATACTTCCCATCTACAGGAGGTGGTAAATTAATGTATTACTTACTTCAGAATGATTTAAATATTGCTCAATAATTAATGTGCTACTGTGCTAACGTGGCATTATAGAGAAGAACTAATTCAAAGGCAATTAGTAGTATTAGATGAAAGTTTTGCTTTGGGGACTTCTATTATTTAGAAGTTATTTTTTATCATTAGTTTAAACTTGATAGCTTACACTTAAGCTTAGGCAGCTGTGGCTGCCTGCTACACACCGACGCCGGCAGAGATGCATATTCTCAAGCCAGTCAGTCCTTGCAGCTCAGAGACAGCAATCCCAGAACATCTCCGTGCATTCAAGCTGTCCCATGGGTGTGCAAACATTTTTAACCCTGCCACCTCCTCACTATTGTAGCTAAGATATAAAGGAAGAATGCAGCGTCCTGGCTTTGTCTTGCACTTCAGTCCCACGGAGAGACAAAGGTTAAGAATGAGGAAAATTAGGCAGACAGCCCTGTGTGGCCCAGAGAAAGACATGCTATTCTGTGGGGGCCAGCTCCCTTACATAAATGGGAGAAAGCTCTATGAATGAAATCATTTTGACTTCCTTTGCTCACATGTTAATATGGGCTTTCTTTCCTTTAGCTAAAGCAGGTCAGCCATGCAGCAAGGTCCAGCGCCGCATTGTGAACTGTTTCCGAGTCCCCGATGCCTGCACTGCGACTCAGGCCTGAAGGACATGACTCTGGCGGGCTTTTCCTGTGCTGCAGCCAGCGTGCGAGGGTCTGGCGTCCCCAGAGCCCGCCGTCCTGCTCCCGGCGAGACCCCCGCAGCAAAGCTCTCGGCAGTCCACACGCCCAGAGGAGTCAGGCAAAGAGGGCTGGATTTTAGACCAGCTTTCAGGGGCTTATTAAAATCGTGTTTGTGTATGCCCGGCCCTCATCGATAGCAGATTAAATTTTAACAAGGCCAGCTCCCCGTCATTTAGGAGTGCCAGCAATCACATACTAGTCACAGCGATAAGCTATCATCAGACAGACACTCTTTCTGCTGTTGCTTGTTCAGTGGCTTTTTTTAATCCTTGGATTACTTTGCACTCAAATTCTTTTACACTTTGCTCATTGAATTATGTTCACTCCAGAGAAGTGAATCCAGTTTCTTCTGTTCCCACAGTAATCATCAATTCAAGCTGAAGTGAAAGGGTCAAATTTAGAAGCAAGTAAATGGTGGTGTAAATTCTCATTAGCAAATCAATGCAAACCTGTGAACCACAGTCAGCCCTGCTTTAAGTGAAAACAAATTCCATTAATTTCTGTGGGAATAGCATGTTTTTTACTCTGTGTTTGATCCATTGGGCCAAATTACCTCTATACCCTTGACATCACTGTGAATTTGAATTAATTAGGGAGGTCAGCATCTCTGACACGGTGAATATAAATCTGTACAATTCACCTACTGAGAGGGGAATGGAGCTGAAGGAGCTAAAAAGGAGTCAGAACAACAAAATAAACTTGGTCACCGTAACATTTTTATCATCCCCTTGAACCTCGCTGGTGGTGGCAGCTTCTACCTTCTCAAAATGTGCACTGCATTAACAGATTCATACTCTCAATGGACTTGATAAGCAGATGGCTGGGAGGTGGGAGATAAAGTGCCCAAAAGGAAGCTGCCGTGCATACAAAGGAAATCCCATCCCTTCTGCCTCAAAGCCTGCCCTTGGCTGGCATTGCCCCAGACCAAGTGATGTTGCTGCGGGAAGGAAAGTGGCAGGACCTCTCTGGAGTACTGGTTAAACACGCGCTGAAAGGCAGTAGGTTATCTTACAATATTAAAATCTTTTAAACCAAACTAGAAATAGTGATGAATGAGAAAAACCCAATGCACACCCCAAAACCTGTAAGATATCCTTCAACCAACTGAAGAGTCACCCTGCTGCTCTCCATCAGCATGTGCTGTCTGCTCTCCTTCCCAGCGGCTGACAGTGCCCCGCATGCCAAGGAGGGCGGTTTATCTCATTGCAGAGTGGTGCAATTTATTGCTTCTTATGCAAGAAGGAAAATCTGCCACAGATGTCGGCCAGTGCTGGGGTGCACTCTGGACCAGTGCTCAACAGCAGCTCACCACTTCCACACCCACTGTCTCTGCATATACTGATGAGACTCTCTAATCCCCACTGGTTTATTTCAAAAATAGCCTTTAATCAGGCTTCTGCACTTATGGAGAAAGGAACTAATTATTTTACTTATGCCTTTGAAAATATGACACGTATTTAACGGTTTAAAAATCCGTAATGTAGTGTTACACATATATGCACATGTACACATACTTATATATACATATATATCTATACATATAAAATTTTAAAAGTAGATTTACGTATAATATGTCACACATTAGAAATACAAAAAACAGAAAGGGAAAGAAATACAGTTTACTGTGAAATTAGGTCTAACTGTAAGAATTTAATGAGCCTTTATTAATTTAAAGTTTGCATCAGATCAGATTTTCTCCTCTTTTTCAAAAGGCAACTTACCGATGCTCTGTCATATTACGAAGCCACTGTAAGAGACTTAAATTCTTATAACATGGATGCATTAGTCAGGTTAGGTCACATTCAGTGGTAATGTTGTCAAGGACAGTCTCAGCTGTTCTTTTTTTATTATTTATTTTTCACATTGTCCAGATCTGCTTGATGTTGTTTTGCATTTTTAGCACTGTTATCTCTGAAAGCCAAGATGAAGCATTATACCAGAGTCTTATTATTATCCCTGAAATATATATGAACAAAGGCACATGCAAAGTGTAAGCAGTTCGGAAAAAATACTATACGTTACCTTGGAAATATTTAATGGATCAGATTCTAGTTGGTCTTTTTACAGAATCGCAGAATCACAGAATGTTAGGGCTTGGAAGGGACCTCAAAAGATCACCTAGTCCAATCCCCCTGCCGGAGCAGGATTACCTAGACCATATCACACAGGAACGCATCCAGGCAGGTTTTGAATGTCTCCAGAGAAGGAGACTCCACAACCTCTCTGGGCAGCCTGTTCCAGTGTTCGGTCACCCTCACCGTAAAGAAGTTTTTCCTCATATTTATGCGGAACCTCCTGTGTTCCAGCTTGCACCCATTGCTCCTTGTCCTGTCAATGGATGTCACTGAGAAGAGCCTGGCTCCATCCTCATGACACTTGCTTTTTACATATTTATAAACATTAATGAGGTCACCCCTCAGTCTCCTCTTCTCTAAGCTAAAGAGACACAGCTCCCTCAGCCTCTCCTCATAAGGGAGATGTTCCACTCCCTTAATCATCTTCGTGGCTCTGCGCTGGACTCTCTCTAGCAGTTCCCTGTCCTTCTTGGACTGAGGGGCCCAGAACTGGACACAATATTGCAGATGCTGCCTCACCAGGGCAGAGTAGAGGGGGAGGAGAACCTCTCTTGACCTGCTAACCACACCCCTTCTAATACACCCCAGGATGCCTAGGAGAGGAGCGCTGCTGGATCTTATCCTCAATAACAAGGAGGGTCTGGTTGAAGAGGTGAAGGTTGAGGGCAGCCTTGGTTGTAGTGACCATGAGATGGTAGAGCTCAGGATCTCATGTGGCAGGAACAGAATAGCTAGCAGAATCACAACCCTGAACTTCAGGAGGGCCAACTTTGGCCTTTTCAAGCAATTGCTAGGGGAAAGACCATGGGACAGGGTACTAGAAGGTAAGGGGGCCCAAGATAGTTGGTTAGCATTCAAGGACTGCTTCTTCCGAGCTCAAGATCAGAGCATCCCAACAGGTAGGAAGTCAAGGAAGGGTACCAGGAAACCTGCATGGTTAAACAGGGAACTGCTGGGCAAACTCAAGTGGAAGAAGAGAGTGTACAGATCATGGAAGGAGGGGCTGACCACTTGGGAGGAATATAAGTCTGTTGTCAGAGGATGTAGGGAGGCAACTAGGAAAGCTAAGGCCTCCTTGGAATTAAACCTTGCAAGAGAGGTCAAGGACAACAGAAAGGGCTTCTTCAAATACATTGCGGGTAAAGCCAACACTAGAGGCAATGTAGGCCCACTGATGAATGAGGTGGGGGTCCTGGAGACAGAGGATAAAAAGAAGGCGGAGTTACTGAATGCCTTCTTTGCCTCTGTCTATACTGTTGGAGGCTGTCCTGAGGAGCCCCGGACCCCTGAGGCCTCAGAAGAAGTCAGGATAGAGGAGGGATCTGTCTTGGTTGATGAGGGCTGGGTCAGGGACCAATTAAGCAATCTGGACATCCATAAATCCATGGGCCCTGATGGGATGCACCCGCGGGTGCTGAGGGAGCTGGCGGAAGTCATTGCTAGGCCACTCTCCCTCATCTTTGCTAAGTCGTGGGCAACGGGAGAGGTGCCTGAGGACTGGAGGAAAGCGAATGTCACTCCAGTCTTCAAAAAGGGCAAGAAGGAGGACCCGGGTAACTATAGACCGGTCAGCCTCACCTCCATCCCCGGAAAGGTGATGGAACAACTTGTTCTTGGTGCTGTCTCTAGGCACATCAAGGATAGGGGGATCATTAGGGGCACTCAGCATGGCTTCACCAACGGGAAGTCATGCTCAACCAACTAGATAGCCTTTTATGAGGATGTTACCCAGTGGATAGATGATGGTAAAGGTGTGGATGTGGTCTATCTCGATTTCAGTAAAGCATTTGACACGGTCTCCCACAGCATCCTCGCAGCTAAACTGGGGAAGTGTGGTCTGGATGATCCGGTAGTGAGGTGGATTGTGAACTGGCTGAAGGAAGGAAGCCAGAGAGTGGTGGTCAATGGGACAGAGTCCAGTTGGAGGTCTGTGTCTAGCAGAGTCCCGCAAGGGTCGGTTCTGGGACCAGTTCTATTCAATATATTCATTAATGACTTGGATGAGGGAATAGAGTGCACTGTCAGCAAGTTCGCTGATGACACCAAACTGGGAGGAGTGGCTGACACAACGGAAGGCTGCGCAGCCATTCAGAGAGACCTGGACAACCTGGAGAGTTGGGCGGGGAGAAATTTAATGAAATATAACAAGGGCAAGTGTAGAGTCCTGCACCTGGGCAAGAACAACCCCATGTACCAGTACAAGCTGGGGGCAGAGCTGTTGGAGAGCAGCGTAGGGGAAAGGGACCTGGGGGTCCTAGTGGACAGCAGGATGACCATGAGCCAGCAGTGTGCCCTTGTGGCCAAGAAGGCCAATGGCATCCTGGGGTGTATTAGAAGGGGTGTGGTCAGCAGGTCGAGAGAGGTTCTCCTCCCCCTCTACTCTGCCCTGGTGAGGCCGCATCTGCAATATTGTGTCCAGTTCTGGGCCCCTCAGTTCAAGAAGGACAGGGAACTGCTAGAGAGAGTCCAGCGCAGAGCCACGAAGATGATTAAGGGAGTGGAACATCTCCCTTATGAGGAGAGGCTGAGGGAGCTGTGTCTCTTTAGCTTGGAGAAGAGGAGACTGAAGGGTGACCTCATTAATGTTTATAAATATGTAAAGGGCAAGTGTCAAGAGGATGGAGCCAGGCTCTTCTCAGTGACATCCCTTGACAGGATAAGGGGCAATGGGTGCAAGCTGGAGCACAGGAGGTTCCACTTAAATTTGAGGAAAAACTTCTTTACGGTGAGGGTGACTGAACACTGGAACAGGCTGCCCAGAGAGGTTGTGGAGTCTCCTTCTCTGGAGACATTCAAAACCCGCCTGGACGCGTTCCTGTGTGATATGGTCTAGGCAATCCTGCCCCGGCAGGGGGATTGGACTAGATGATCTTTCGAGGTCCCTTCCAATTCCTAACATTCTGTGATTCTGTGATTCTGTGATTCTGTGATGCCATTGGCCTTCTTGGCCACAAGGGCACATTGCTGGCTCATGGTCATCCTGCTGTCCACTAGGACCCCCAGGTCCCTTTCCCCTACGCTGCTCTCCAACAGGTCTGTCCCCAACTTGTACTCATACATGGGGTTGTTCTTGCCCAGGTGCAGGACTCTATACTTGCCCTTGTTATATTTCATTAAATTTCTCCCCGCCCAACTCTCCAGCCTGTCTAGGTCCCTCTGAATGGCTCCGCAGCCTTCCGGTGCGTCAGCCACTCCTCCCAGTTTGGTGTCATCAGCAAACTTGCTGACAGTGCACTCTATTCCCTCATCCAAGTCATTAATGAATATATTGAATAGAACTGGTCCCAGAACCGACACTTGAGGGACTCCGCTAGATACAGGCCTCCAACTGGACTCTGTCCCATTGACCACCACTCTCTGGCTTCTTTCCTTCAGCCAGTTCACAATCCACCTCACTACCCGATCATCCAGACCACACTTCCTCAGTTTAGCTGCGAGGATGCTGTGGGAGACAGTGTCAAACACTTTACTGAAATCGAGATAGACCACATCCACACCTTTACCATCATCTATCCACCCGGTTATGTCCTCATAAAAGGCTATCAATTTGGTTGAGCATGACTTCCCCTTGGTGAAGCCATGTTGAGTGCCCCTAATGATCCCCCTATCCTTGATGTGCCTAGAGACAGCACCAAGAACAAGTTGTTCCATCACCTTTCCGGGGATGGAGGTGAGGCTGACCGGTCTATAGTTACCCGGGTCCTCCTTCTTGCCCTTTTTGAAGACTGGAGTGACATTCGCTTTCCTCCAGTCCTCAGGCACCTCTCCCGTTGCCCACGACTTAGCAAAGATGATGGAGAGTGGCCTAGCAATGACTTCCGCCAGCTCCCTCAGCACCCGCGGGTGCATCCCATCAGGGCCCATGGATTTATGGATGTCCAGGTTGCTTAATTGGTCCCTGACCCAGCCCTCATCAACCAAGACAGACTCTTCCTCTATCCTGACTTCTTCTGAGGCCTCAGAGATCCGGGGCTCCTCAGGACAGCCTCCAGCAGTATAGACAGAGGCAAAGAAGGCATTCAGTAACTCCGCCTTCTTTGTATCCTCTGTCTCCAGGACCCCCACCTCATTCATCAGTGGGCCTACATTGCCTCTAGTGTTGGCTTTACCTGCAATGTATTTGAAGAAGCCCTTTCTGTTGTCCTTGACCTCTCTTGCAAGGTTTAATTCCAAGGAGGCCTTAGCTTTCCTAGTTGCCTCCCTACATCCTCTGACAACAGACTTATATTCCTCCCAAGTGGCCAGCCCCTCCTTCCATGATCTGTACACTCTCTTCTTCCACTTGAGTTTGCCCAGCAGTTCCCTGTTTAACCATGCAGGTTTCCTGGTACCCTTCCTTGACTTCCTACCTGTTGGGATGCTCTGATCTTGAGCTCGGAAGAAGCAGTCCTTGAATGCTAACCAACTATCTTGGGCCCCCTTACCTTCTAGTACCCTGTCCCATGGTCTTTCCCCTAGCAATTGCTTGAAAAGGCCAAAGTTGGCCCTCCTGAAGTCCAGGGTTGTGATTTTGCTAGCTATTCTGGTCCTGCCACATGAGATCCTGAACTCCACCATCTCGTGGTCACTACAACCAAGGCTGCCCTCAACCTTCACCGCTTCAACCAGACCCTCCTTGTTAGCGAGAACAAGATCCAGCAACGCTCCTCTCCTAGTTGGCTCATCCACCATTTGCATCAGAAAGTTATCATCAATGCACTGGAGGAACCTCCTGGACTGAGGATGGCTGGCTGAGTAGGCCTCCCAGCAAATATCAGGGTAGTTGAAATCCCCCATGACAACCAGGCCCTGTAATTGAGAGACTGCTCTCAGCTGCCTGTAGAAGGCCTCATCACCCTCCTCATCCTGATCCGGTGGCATGTAATAGACACCCACAACAGTATCACCCCTGCCAGCCTGTCCCTTAATTCGTACCCACAAACTCTCAACTCGCTCCTGATCCGCCCCTGGATAGAACTCAATACATTCTAGCTGCTCACTCACATAAGAGCAACTCTACCACCTCTCCTTAGTGGCCTGTCTTTCCTGAACAGGACATAGCCATCCATGACCACATTCCAGTCATGCGAGGTGTCCCACACAGTTTTAGGCAGAACTGTTTCTTCCCCACACGCATGCAATTAATATTAATACACTTTTAAAGGAGATTTGTGGGTACTTAGCTCCGTGCCTGCACAAGAGCCTTACAGAACTCCTATAGCTGCTAAAATGAATTTATGAACAAGCCAAAAGAGGATAATAGCATCCACAGGTGTAAAGGCCACTGAACTGTATGCCAAACATGAGGACTTGCTCGCTTTTCCTGCAATAGATATCAATATATGTTCAGGTAGACCGTGTTGTCTGGAGTTAGCACCGGGATCTGAGTGGTCGTCATGTATCTGTCTGCAAGAAAACCTGGAGCTTGGTTTGCAGTCTGCAACACTGTTCCTCACCTGACACTCACTAAACACACTTTTTGGAAATGGTAGCGAATTGCAATAAATTTCAAGACTGTAGATGTGAGGACACACAGCCAGGATTAAAATTCTTGGCTCTGAATATTTTAGATTTCAGATCTGGATCACAATCTAAGCAGTCAATGTTGGATTTGCTGCGGTCAGGGTGTCATGTGAGCTTCCAGTTGTATTACCTTTCAAAATAGCAGGAATTTTATGAAAGCAGCTGTTCTGGAGAGATTTTTTGCTGTTCTCCAGACTGATTTCAGCTGATTTGCCTTTATCTACCTCACACCGTCCTCAGACTCTGGGAAATGTACTTCAGTGTGCTCTGTGGAGCGACTGGGAGATGAATCTGTGTGTCATCAGCAGACTGAAAAGACTCATCTCACCTTCCCACTTTACTTGCTGGTAGGCTTATATATGTGAAATGCTGAAATGGCACAGGAGAACTATGTGGTGTAGTATCTAACACACTGTCAGATGGAGGAACAAACACCCAGTGCCACGGTGAAGGCTCTCTCTGCCTCCCTGATGTGAAGCCCCATCCCTTCTGCTGGGAACCACAGGAATATCAAGAGCAACACACGGTTGCTGGAGACTGTAAGACCTCGAGTATGAAAACCAGCAGTTAAAACCTCAGCTGGTCTTTACAGATCCACTCTGATGGATCATGGTATTGAAATAACTTCATCCTAAGCTAGAGCATCCTGAATTGCTCTAATTTCTACTAGCTTTTGATGGCCCCTTCTGGGGTCATTATTCTATTAGGATTTAACTTTGTAGCGCTCATGCTCTCTGCTCTTGTACGCACTGTACATATTACATTGTTCAGCCAATGCTTCAGGAATTATTAGTCACTGACTTTTAGTGCAATTCTTTAGATCTAACTGCCTATTTTTGAGTGACCTAATTAAAAAACTTGTTAAGGATTTCTTCCAACTCCATGTGGATAACACTTGCATCCTGGATGTGGATAACACTCCATGTGGATAACATCCATGGAGTTATCCACTCCATGTGGACAACACCCATTCATTATTAAGAACAAGAACTAAAACATGCTGCTGCTGTCAAACCATTGCATCATCTCTTTTTGCCTAAAATGAACTGGGTTTGTTCAGCCTTGAGAAAGGAAGGCTGAAGGGAGATTTGACTGCTGCCTACAGCTACCTAATGGGAGGATGCAGAGAAAGTGGAGCTTGAGCCTTCCCAAAGATAGTAGGAGAAAAGACAAAAGATACAAGCTGGAACATGGGAAATTTCAACTAGGTATAATAAAGGCAATTTTCACTGTGAAGGACATATTAGAAATAGAAAAGGTTCAGAGAAGAACGACAAGGATGAATAATAGTTTCCATATCGGGGGGAAAAAAAAGATTGGGTTGAGAGTCTTTACTATGGAAAAAAGATTACTTAAGGTGAAATATGTTAAAGTCTATAAAATCACGAGGAGGTATAAGGGGAAGACAACTAGGGAAGAAAATGTTTGCTGTTACTTCTAGTACAAGAATCCAGGGTCATCAAATAAAGGTAAGAGGGACTGAATCCAGGACACACAGAGGGTCTTTATGCAATGGACAATGTGTGTGGGAAACTCCTTGGCAAAGGAGGACACTGTGGATACGAAAAGTTTATATTCAATTTAAGAGGAGATTGAACAAGCACTTTGGAAAAAAAGAATTTTGTAAATTATTGCATAGAAAAACCACAACAGAAAATCCCCTGGCGGAAAATTGTCAGGAGATGGGAGAATATTAGCATAGAAACATTCCCTACTCTTGCTCTTCTCTAGGCACTTTCTTGTGGCCACTACTGATGACTGAGCCAGCCGGAAAGTGGTTGGGTTTATGTTCTTTGACCTTCCTTTACCCAGAGTACAGAGAAGAGTGTTGAGTTGGTAGATCCCCATGCCTGAGTGCAGCTGGGTCACCCACAGCCATTGCCTTTCCTGCCTTGTAACCGATTAGGCAGCGCTTTGAGCTCCTTGGATGGCCAATGTACGTGTGTCCTCCTGAGCAATGTAAGCATGTCCAGAGGCTGCCACGTGAATCTCAGCCATGAAACTAAATCTCAGCAGGCCTGAGACGGCAGGAGTGGGAAAGTGAAACCACTGGTGGCCTCTGCTATGTGGCCTGAACCTTCCTATGACAAGAGCAGCTGGATTTCCAAGAGCCTTCAGGCTCTTTTTGCAGGAATCTCAAAATGTGTTTCACAAGATAGTTGCCAGATGCCTAACCCCCCTTGACTGCAGCACGATAGCACTTCTGAAAATACGTAAGACACCTATCTACACCTTTAGGTGCTTAAATCTCTCGAGCGTGCTGACCCTGTGCCCTCCAGAACTTAAAAATAACTTCGCCTAATTGGACTCCTACTTGACCCCATGTGGTCTGAGGCCTGAACTATCTGCATAGGCTGACAGGGCAAATGAAAATATATTAATCTGAAGTGAAAACCACTTATTGCAGATGAAGCGGGATCCCTTGAGGTACATTTCTGATCCCAAAGTTACGGACAGGCACAGCAATTTTAATATTAATACTATGTTTTAAATAATAGAGAAGCTGTAAGATTATCCATTTATGGCCTAACGATATATGAATCACACTGTTATATGCCAGATTAAAGGACTGCAGTCTATAACTTTTCATAATTCTCTATTACAACAATACTATAGCAGTAAATACTATTAAACAGGAAATTGCTATATGTGGGGGTTTTTTTCCTCAACACAACAAAAGAGAAAGAAAGGAAGAAGGAAAATGATGGGGACAGGTCTCTGTCTGTAAGTATGTTTGTGCAGCATCAAGCTGAGCAGGCTGGAAGCTTTGGTGGGCAGGGTAAAATAATTTAAACCGCAAACAAAAGAGCTCAGAAAGGCAAAAGACAGAGCAGGAGGCATGTCAGACAACAGCATTACACTCACTGTGTGTGCACATGTGCTGAAGGTATATCTGATCAACAGATGATCTCGCATGTATGCATATTTTTCTAAGCATTCTACTATTTCTTTCTCTCAGAGAGCAGTTCTGTTATCAGACACAGGCATTCCCATGTTTGGCACATTCAGGATTCATTCCCATGTCTTTGCTATTTTTTTCATTTGTTTTTTTCCATTGCAGCATGAGGCACTGTAAGCACATTTTTTCAGCTCCTGATTAGGCAGAGACATCTTGTCCAATTCAAGGATGCATTCACTCACATTTTCATAAGCAGATGATTAGCTGTCCCTGGCTTTGCCAAGACAGTGGGAGTTGCACAGCTAAATCCTTGCACAGGTCTTTGAAATTATTCTCTCTTGATAACTAATTGCAGCAGCTGACCTTCCCAGTTTCACATCCATCCACAGTTTCCGAGCAACAGTGCAATGCACCACCTACTATGCCATTTATCCAGTGACCGTTATTTGCAAAACAGCACAAAAATTTCTTTCTGTCCTCTGTACTTAGTACACTGCTTTAAACTCAAAAGCAGGTGAGTGGGTAATGTTGTGATCCTGGGTCCAATCCTGCTCATCTGATCTCAGTGGCAGCTCAGACCTTTAGGGTGCTGCTACCCCCAGCTGCCCTCTTTAACTTTTTGAGAAAAAAAGACATGCCCATGTGAGAGGTAGCCAGCCAAGCGGTGCGGCTGTGACGCCAGTCTGCCCCGTCAGAGTCAGCACAGCCCAGGGTAGACACGGGGCAGCTCTGTGCCATGCCGCAGTGCCTGTTCCCAGCACATCCAGCTATGGGGCAAGCAGGGTACATGTGGCAACAGCATCCTAAAGCCCCAGAGTTAAAATTGGCACACCGCTTCCCCTTGCCTCCTGAGGTTACAGCTTGGGAGGAGCAGGAGATAAGGAGGAAACTCTCCTGTTCCTCTCCCAACCTCAGCAGAGGCAGGCTGCAGCACACTTAAAGGGCTTCTTTGGGGTACAGCAATTATCAGCTCAATGTTTACTGGATCACTTCAAATGGAAACAGCATGTCTTCAGCAACACTACAGGGGGCATTTGATTAGCAGTGGAGAGGAGCCTGTACCAAAAACTGGGATTCAGAAATTTCGTGTTCACCCTTTGTAACTGTAACCCCCCTGAAGTCAGGATGTACTCTTCCCCCAGCTATTTATTTAGCTGAAACACATAAAACTCTTGTTAGTGCAGCTAGGGTTGGATATTTCCTTTTTCTCTGTTCCAAGAGAAGCATTGTTCTACAGAAGAAACAGCTTGTGTCTAAAACTAAATAGATTAGCAAAATAGCTAGCATCAATGGGCAACAGGAGCACTCTCCCCATAGAGAACAGCCCATTCATTTAGGTGGTTAAGCAAGAAAATAGGAGTCTGACTTTAGGTGCCCAAGTTTGAAAGTATTGGCCTATGTTCTTGAACAGAGACCTCTCACGCCCTAAGTCAATTCATATCGACCTTCCTGTACAGCAGACTGGTGAATCCTAAAACCAGATGTTTGTTGTACACAAACAAAAAAAATCACCGCTGCAACTTCAATGATTGATAGTTATCTGAGCTCAGCACTGTGGTGTAGGTATATTCTTTGCTTGATATTTCCTAACACTAAATGTACACATGCATGAAAGGGAAAAAGATCTCCAGCAGCCGTGCCAACTTCATTCGAACATCAGATTATTCACTTTCTCAACTAATCAATAATTGTTATAATTAAAATTGATAGCTGCAAATAACATGACAGAGTGCTGCTGCCAGAATACTGATTGTGTATTTGGCTTGGAAAGATAGGCAGTAGAGTGGAACACTTATTTTCCAATTTGCTTTTAGCTGTGTGCAAATTGCTTTAGCTGTATCCAGCTGATTTAGACGTTGCCTGGAGGTACACTAGATTAATTGGGAGCCACACATTCATTGGTTACAAAATGGACTCTGTAATTGTGGAAATTTGTTAGTGCCAGTTATAAAATAACTATATAGTTCTGCTTTTTAGTTGTCCTTTCATTACTCTTTCAGGAAAGGGGAAAAACAATTAGAACCTTTCAGATGATCAAGATTGCTTTTAAGTCTTTATGTAAAACCACCAGTGCGACTACAGTCAATATTTTATGCAAGCGAACATTAGTGTGAACATGGTATTGATTTTTTTTCAAAACTGAAAAGCTCTTCAGCATCCACAAGAGGGAATTTTTTTTGTCTGTGTTGTGACTGAGCTTTAGATAATGAAACCATTATGTTGTTACTACTCAGAGCTTTCAAAAATAACTCTGTTGTTTTTTGTATCTTAACTAGCTTATTATGAAGCAGTAGAAAAATTCATTGTTGTTTGTTGGTGCCCAAAAGCATTAAAAAAAGACTACAGCCATAGCTTTTCTTAAGTCCAGGCTCCTTTTTTGCCTCTGTGTATATAACAGGAACACATAAATCTTACAGCTAAATACATAAATATAATGGACTACTTCCAAGTTGTACATTCTTGTGATTATTGATGGATTTAGGAGTCAAGAGCCATGAACTAGCCTTATTTCAGTTTGTCTTGTTCATAGCTTTACCCTAAAAATGAACAAATTATAAACGAGTTACTTTTCTTTACAACAGCTATGATGCTGGAAGTGTTCTGTGTCTTACTTGTGGTGCAGAGCATGGTGCAAGAGACTGAAGTAATCTCGCAGACAGGGTCCATGCCTGGCCCTGAACACATCCTATCTTTGTAAGGGGAAAAGATGCTGTTATGCTCACTGCCACCTTTAAGGTTTTTGACTGCTCAGGATACACACACAACAAGGCCGTGCAGAGGAGACCCTTGTACAGCTCTCATTTACAGTTCCTGTGATCACTCCATGCATACAGCCTTTCCCTTGCACATAACATTTGAGCCCATTGACCAGTTGCAATTAAACTAGATACTCCAAAGACACTATAATTTCACAAGTACTGGCAAGCAGGCAAAGGAGAGACAGCCTGTTAGTGGCCTCATTTAGGAAAAATTTAAGAAGTCCATACTTTATTGAACACCTGAGAGCCTAAACAGGCAAGAAAGCCATTGAAAACTGGTCTTCATTAGCTGCACTGGTCACAGAATTATTTGTTGTTCTTCAAGTCTCTTTTCCTTGCTGATTAGCTAGCAATTTGCTTTTGATGGTGTCAGAAGATAGGGGTTATTCAACTGTTGATTCAAGTAGAGCATCGACCTTGATGCTATCACTACGGACTAACAGATAGCAAATACAAGAAGTGAGCCAGGGGCAAAGCATAATCTAAAAAGGGGTGTGGGGTGTGAAAGGGAGATGGGGAAGTGGTCTGCATCCCTCACTGCCCTTAGCTACCCTGATAAAATCTTCTCCTGAAACCAGTGCTATGTTTGCTTTATAGATTTCACATAGAGAATTTTCAATTCTCATCCTACTGATGTTTGTATACTAGTCAAATGAGCTTTAGTGTGAGATAGAGGGGTAATTGTATTATTGATAAAAGTTGTCTTCATTAAATCAGCAACTTGTTTTGAATTTTGTTTTCCTTTGGATGTGCTGCCAGATGCTGCCAAGAACCTGAATGATCTGTGAATGAATTTTGTCCTTTTAAAGAAATAGGAAAAAAACCCAACCCTGTTACAGTTGAATTCCTGGAAGCTTATTTTTCCCTTTCAAATGAATAAGACTTAAAAAAAAAGAAAACAACCAAACAAACACAAAACCCCCAACAAAACATTACTAAATATATGTGGCACTTAACATGAAAGTCCAGTACAAATTTTGAACTTACGAACATATGAAATACCGCTTCCTGAAGTTTCAGCTGAGACCTCATCTAAGGTGCATGCTGAAGTGTTAATGTCTAAAAATACAGCAGCCAAAACAAAAGCATATAGTAAGGACAAAACTATCATGTTCCATGATGGAAATTTCCTTCTTACAGAGAAAAATACTCAAGATGGCTTCTTAAATGTGTATCAGTCAATTAATGAGGAGATATGGGTCATTGGTACTGATGGCTAGTAATCTAATACTGCCATTTAATGAGCCCCGAAAGAATGTAAGAATTGGTCTACTTAATGACAACAAACAATGAAAGAGAACAGGACCAAAGGTTTCAACTTACTGCCATGACAGGAAGTGTAAATGGGGACACACACTTCTGGTTTGCCACATATGGTCTCCTGGCTGATAATTTTCTAATCTACAAGAAAGTTCTCTTTCTCTATAGAAGAGGGACTCCTCTTTACTTCTGTCTTCACATAGCAGACAAAAGAAGACTGGTTCTTGGTCTATACCTGTTGGAAGCAAGTGAAATCATGTTCCTTTGGGGAAGGGGAGTTGCATGTGAGTAATGGGACAGGTGTAGTGCCTTCTAAAGACAAAGTTGCCAAGGCCATACTTGAGCTTTAAGCCTGCCTCATGCTTTATCCAGTCTCATCTTCTGTAAGTTGCTCAGATGTAATAAGATAATTCTTGCCGCTCTTTGGATCATAAACACCCTGTCTCTTGACACTGCAGACCTGTGCCACTGAAGAAAGCAGAGCATACTGAGATGGCAGCTCAAAAACCAGCAGCATGTGAGCCTGTAGCAAGCATCCGAGTGCTTCAGGACAGTCAGGTCTCCAAGGGCATTTCCTTCGTGTTAGGTGCATAAAGAACATCCACCTGTCCAGTGCCAGAGCTTTCTCTACTAGGAGCCATTGCAGTCCCCATTATCAGTGTCTGGGGACTCACTTGTGCTTGCTCAGTGACTTACATGATGCCACTGCTCCTTGTGCAGCTTGGGTGACCTTGCTGGACCCATGACTCTCCAAATCCCTGTATTTCAGTACAGAACTCAGCACTGGAGTCTTTAGAGCAGTCTCAGAAGTTTTCAGCCAGGTCACTTCTATGTCAAAGCCTCCTGTCCTCCCTACCCATCAGGGCCAGCTTTAATCATTCCTTCCCTTTTCTGTATACATCTTGAATGATTTGCCAGGCATATCACCAACATATACATACTGCTCTTCTTTAATAAAACAGAATTTTAGTGTAACCACAACTTAGGAAAATTAGAGCATAAGCAATCCAGGAGGTTCCCGGAATGCGTTGCTGATAACTTCCTTCTCCAAGTGATAGAGGAGCTGACGAGGAGAGGTGCCATGATGGACCTTGTTCTCACTAACAAGGAGGGGCTGGTGGGGGATGTGAAGCTAAAGGGCAGCCTTGGCTGCAACGACCATGAAATGGTGGAGTTCAAGATCCTTAGGGCAGTGAGGAGGGCACGCAGCAAGCTCATGACCCTGGACTTCAGGAGAGCAGACTTTGGCCTCCTCAGGGACCTGCTTGGTAGAGTACCATGGGATAACACCCTGGAGGGAAGAGGGGCCCAAGAAAGCTGGTTAGTATTCAAGGATCACCTCCTCCAGGCTCAGGAGCAATGCATCCCAACAAAGAGGAAGGCAGGCAAAAATGCCACGAGGCCTGCATGGATGAACAAGGAGCTCCTGGACAAACACAGGCACAAAAAGGAAGCCTACAGAGGGTGGAAGAAAGGGCAGGTAGCCTGGGAGGAATACAGAGAAATTGGCGAAGCAGCCAGGGATCAGGTTAGGAAAGCTAAAGCCCTGATAGAATTAAATCTGGGCAGGGATGTCAAGGGCAACAAGAAAAGCTTCTATAGGTATGCCAGTGATAAAAGGAAGACTAGGGAAAATGTGGGACCTCTCCAGAAGGAAACGGGGGACCTGGTTACCCAAGATATGGACAAGGCTGAGGTAATCAATGACTGTTTTGCCTCAGTCTTCACCAGCAAGTGCTCGAGCCACACCACCCAAGTTGCAGAAGTCAAAGGCAAGGACTAGGAGAATGGCAGTTGCCCACTGTAGGAGGAGATCAGGTTCGAGACCATCTAAGGAACCTGAAGGTGCACAAGTCCATGGGACCTGATGAGGTGCATCCACGGGTCCTAAGGGAACTGGTGGATAAAGTTGCTAAGCTGCTATCCAACATTTCTGAGAAGTCGTGGCAGTCTGGTGAAGTTCCCACTGACTGGAAAAGGGGAAACATAACCCCCATTTTTAAGAAGGGGAAAAAGGAAGATCTGGAGAACTACAGGCCAGTCAGTCTCACCTCTGTGCCTGGCAAGATCAGGGAGCAGATCCTCCTGGAATCTATACTGACGCACACGGAAATCAAGGAGATGGTTGGTGACAGCCAACATGGCTTCACTAAGGGCAAATCATGCCTGACTAATTTGGTGGCCTTCTACAACAGGGTTACAGCATTGGTGGACAAAGGTAGAGTAACTGATGTCTTCTACCTGGTCTTGTACAAACCATTTGACACTGTCCCACACAACATCCTTGTCTCTAAATTGGAGAGACATGGACTTGATGGATGGAGCACTCAGTGGATAAGGAATTGGCTGGACGGTTGCACTAAGGAGTTCAATGTCCAAGTGGACACCAGTGACGAGTGGCGTTCCTCAGGGGTCTGTATTGGGACCGGTCCTGTTTAACATCTTTGTTGGCAACATGGACAGTGGGATTGAGTGCACCCTCAGCAAGTTTGACGACGACACCAAGCTGTGCGGTGTGGTCGACACGCTGGAGAGAAGGGATGCCATCCAGAAGGACCTTGACAAGCTTGAGAGCTGGGCCCGTGTGAATCGCATGAAGTTCAACAAGGCCAAGTGCAAGGTCCTGCATGTGTGTTGGGGCAATCCCCAACGCAAATACTGGCTGGGTGGAGAATGGATTAAGAGCAGCCCTGAGGAGAAGGACTTGGGGGTGATGGTTGACAAGAAGCTCAACATGAGCCGACAATGTGCGCTTGCAGCCACGAAAGCCAACCGTATCCTGGGCTACATCAAAACCAGTGTGGTCAGTATGTCAAGGGAGGTGATTCTGCCACTCTACTCAGCTCTCATGAGACCCCACCTGGAGTACTGCGTTCAGCTGTGGGACCCCCAACATAAGAAGGGCATGGACATGTTGGCGTGAGTCCAGAGGAGGGCCATGAAGATGATCAGAGGGCTGGAGCACCTCTCTTATGAAGAGAGGCTGAGAGAATTGGGCTTGGTCAGACTGGAGAAGAGAAGGCTCCAGGGAGACCTTATAGCAGCCTTGCAGTACCTGAAGGGGGACTACAGAAAAGCTGAAGAGGGACTTTTTACAAGGGCATGTAGTGATAGGACGAGGGGGAACAGTTTTAAACTGAAAGAGGGTAGATTTAGATTAGATATTAGGAAGAAATTATTTCCTGTGAGGGTGGTGAGACACTGGAACAGGTTGCCCAGAGAAGTTGTGGCTGCCCCCTCCCTGGCAGTGTTCAAGGCCAGGTTGGATGGGGCTTTGAGCAACTTGGTCTAGTGGTAGGTGTCCCTGCCTGTGGCAGGGGGGTTGGAACTAGATGATCTTTAAGGTCCTTTCCAAGCCAAACCATTCTATGATTCTATGAATTAACCCTTTTACAAGCAGGACAGGTTTTGAAAGCTCATCACCTAGTGTCACGTGCAGAGATAAAACTCCAAAGCTGAGCCATTATTAGTACCTTAGAGAGCTATTTTATTGCCAGTGGGCTACAAAAGAAACCTCTAAGCAAATTAACATCAAATCATACATATAGCATTTATGTGTGACCCTCTAACAAAGGAGTGAGTACATGAGCATCTGAGAGAGACTTACATGTGCATGTACTCAAGCAAGAAGTTAAGAGCTATACTGAATAGCAATTACTGCTCTGCCTCAAGGGACCAAATCCTTATCTCTGTTGCACAAGTAGAATCCACCTCAGTCTAATGAGAGGTGCTCTAGCATAGAAAACAATGGACTCTGTCTTGATATTTTTAGTGTTTTCTTTCTATAGTAGTTTCTTCTGCACCTTGTTTTTTTAGGGAAGTAACTCCAAAAATGGGGACAGAATTTTGGCAGATAAAGGGAAAAGTGGTCAGCTGGTTTCAACAAAGACATAAGCCATTTAGAGAGGCTGAGGATTTGGCAAATTCTCTTTTAAAGGAAGCCAGCTTCTTTCCAAGTAGGCAGATCATGAATTAGCATAGCAGATAGCTGTGGCAAAGCTTGGTATTAAATTTTTATGTTCCAATGCATAGCATGGGGAAACATATTGTGTCACTGACATTTTAATGACCTTTTCTGTCTGGAGCTCTGCTTAAGAATCAGTGGCTTGATAAGGTTCACTGCAAACACTTAAACTAACCTAGTGACAGAGCTGTCACACTAGAGTGTCCTCCTTTCGGTGAGGACAAAAGATTGCAATAGCCTTGCTCCGGTGTGTCTAAGCAATGGAAAAGTGGTACCATCAATGTCCCTGTGGTCCCTCTAGACCTTGATCTGGTTCCTCCTACTCTCTTCTGGGGATATAGAGCCCCAAAGGAAGGAGACAGAGTCACGTTTCTGAAGCAGCGAGCAGAGCTGACCACTGCTGAATAGGGAGTTTTCCAAAGAGAAACCTGTTCTGTGTAAGGAAGGTGCCTAGTTTGAGCATATGTATTAAAGGGTCAGCTCCTTTTAAAGCTAATTGCAAATCTTTCCCCTTTCAGTCATCCACATTGTATGAGGACAGGAAAAAATTCCCCTCTCCCCTCAAGTTATTTCTAGTGTCACTTCGACTCTCAAACACAAGTTGAGGAAAGTACACTATTGAGGAAAGGGGGAAAAAATATGGAAAAAAGGCAGTTTTTTCACAGCAGCCCGTTAACTACGCAGGAGGTCCTTCTATCAGAAAACTCTGGGGCTTTTTATTCCACGTCTCATTTCCACTATTCTGTAAGAGTTGGATTTGAAACATATAAAGACAAAATTCTTCATTCGTCTTTTCTCTAATTAAGAAAATATAAGTCGGGTCTTACTGAAGCCCACTCCCTGCATACCGTTCTTTTAGAGACAAACTAAACCCAAGTCCTGTAAAAGCAGGAACTGCACATCCTTGTTCACAACCATGAGAGCAGAGCCAGGGCTGGGGGCTACTGGGGTCTGGCAGGTCCCATCCCACCTACCCCAGCCAGGAGCAAGACAACGGGAGTACAGCCCCAGCCCAGGGCATCACGTGGCCCTAGGGCAGGGATGGACAGCTGCGGCCGAGCTGAAACGGAGTCCTGGGCCCCTGAGCAGGGCTGGGGGGAGGCTCCATGGGAGGCTGGGCAGGGCCAGCAAGGCTTGGTAGTGCCCTTAGGGGCCTGAAAACAATTAAGAAAACTGCAGTCATTTACTCTACCTGTCAAGATGTATGCTTTAAAATTAGTCTCCTGTATTAAAGGTTTAAAGAGGCTTTCAGAGAATCTTTGCTTCCTGGTTTAGCTCTTTTTTTTAGCAGGCATTGCTGCACTGTTCAGTTTCATGAAGAAATCCTGTAGCATTATGCTCAAAGCAGTAAGTAAGCACTATTCTACCATCAGCAAACTCAAATGATGGAAATTATGTAATTAACATACACCATTATACCATTCAAAATGACTGCAGAATGCTGCTGAAACGACTATGAGGCTACTGGAACTGAACTACAGGTACCAACTTGGTCTGCAGGAGTTCATTTGTCTATAATAAAATCCGTGTTCAAAGTCCCCAGAACACTTGTCTATATTATGGTGGAGAATAACAAGTTTTCTGCATGATAAATATTGTCAGGCTGCAAGTAATAATTATCTTTGCTAAATCCTTAAGTTTGTTAATTTATCAGTCCAGACAAGAAGTTTCAGAGTTGCTACTGAGGTTGAAAGCACTATTTAGCATAAGCTGCACAAAAAATCACTAACAGCCAGTGTGAGGATGTTAATAGTGTTTACCTTCCCACCACGGCAACACGTGTAATTTCAGCTGACATCTCCTCTCCTGAATGAAAACCTCTTGCGTTTCTTGGTAAAGTAAGATTCCCTCAACAAAAAATCTCATAGAAAAGGCTGAAGCTATGAGATCTTAGGAAGAACTGACCTAACAAAAAAAAAGTACATCAAGGGGAACTGTAGTTCACAGTAATGCTACAGAGTGTTTAGTACAGAAAGCTACTAGGTGAAGGGCTAAAACTGAAACAAATGAAGAAAACGGAGCTCTCTAGAGCAGAACAAAGCTGGTTCATTAAGTAATGACTGTATGTCTTCAATTCCCTCTGATACAAGGAGATACAGCTTCAGACTTCCTATGTGGGCTTGGTATCATTGCCAATTTTCAGGGCATCAGATGGTTTCAAAATACCTTTTAAAACTGTAATGGTTTTTGTCAGTTATCTTAAGCTCCTTGTTAATAACGGTCTGCTTTAGCTACTCCTGGCATCTTGCGCTATCATCTATGAGATGCTATAGCTATTATTCAGAGGGAACTATAAATATGAACTATGCTGTATGAATTTGAAGTGAGACATGTTCTCTGTCCCAAACACTTCAGGCTGAAGAGAGACAAGATACATAATACAGCAAAAGATACAGAAGAAAGACAGGTCAAAGGATGGACTGTGATAGAAGGGAAGAGAGAACTGAACAAGGGCTGAGATCACAAATGTATGCAGGTTTCTAGCTGTGCAGATAGAGTGAGTTTTGATGATTTCAAATGGACGTAAAAGGGCTTATTAAGTGGTCAAGTGGGGTATGGAGGGGAGAGAAGAAAGGAGGAGTGTGGCAAGCAAACATGAGAGAGAGATTCTTAGGCAGAAAGACAAGGACAGTACATTTGTCAGTTGTGATAAAGATAGTGGCAAGACTGTGATGTCAGAAGGAAATAAGAACTAGATTCCCTGCTTGACTCTTTCACTGATTCCCTGAGAAAAGCCAAGGTGGAGAGCTGCAGAAGGGCACTGTGGTGTTCTTTGCTTATGCCAGTTTTTGTGCTGTCAACAGTCCTTGGTGTGTTCTAGGAAGGATTCAGGGGTTCTCTAACTTCATGTCCTCTGGGGGGACTTGTCCTGCCAGCACTTTGACAAGTGGGACTAATGACTCAATGGTTAAGCCCAGTCAATGCACCTTTCAGAAGTGGGGGGATGGCACAGCACAGAATTAGCTCTGTGAGCTCTCAGCTATTCCCTAAGGCCACCAGGGAATCTAAAATTACAAAACTGCAGAAACGTTATTCCTAGCCCCCATTTTCACCAGCTCTAGCCTAGCCCTGGTAACCAGCCAGCCCAGTCAGTTGGACCCCTGTCCTTTTTCAGCCTCTAGAGCTACATGATTGCTCAGAAAAACCCCAACCCGTTCTCTGTTCACATCCATTTTTTTCCCACTGCAAACACCACAGGCAGTAGCTCCCTGGCTGGGATTTTTGGGTCTGTGTGATGGGCTCCCAGTGACAGATCTTTCATTTCCCCAGCTGCATTCCATGGACAGGCTAGATACTCAAAGAAGTAAGTGCAATGCATAAGCCCTGCTTCACCTTTGCGGATGAAAGATAGGAGCAGGGTGACTGATTGCTGCTGCTGGAAAAGCAGACGGTAGAGGTGTCACCTGGAGGTAACAAAAAGTACAAGCCCTGCCTGTGGAAAACACAGTGCAAATATATCTGTATTGTGCTGCTTCAGCTGCCACTTTTCAGTGACCAGCCTCTGCAGCTCTTAGCTCCCAGGTTTGTAAATTGTCTTCCTTGTATTACTGCTTCAGTTTGCTCATCCTTTGGATGCTCACACAGTAGTGAAATGACCACAGCAGCAGCACGTCCATGCTCGGACATGTGGGTGGATACCTTTTGGCTTTGGGGAGTGTTGAACCAGGCAGTCAGGCTCACTGTTGCACAGCCTTTAAGGAGGTCAGCATGGCAAGTGTTAAACCAAAAGCAAAGCTATAAAGATAGAAGGAAGACAATAAGCTTAAGTGGAGGAAGACGATAAATGGCAATGGATGTTGGCCCCTCTTACAGACTTCAAGGATATAATAAAGTTATAACATTAATTTTAATTTTAACTGTTGCTTACCCTGTATCAATCAGAGTAATTCATTTCAGTTACTTAAGATGCTCAATCTTAAACCACACTAAATCAAAATCACCAATAGTGTGAATTTCTAAGATCTGTTTTGCTGCAGAGGCAAAATGGTCTAGGCTGAAAAAAAAAAAATCAATGGTACATTTCAATACAAAAGACACCCAAGCCTTTACTAGAGAAGTAATAAGGCATTTATTATTTCAAGAGCCCTGCATTCACAATATCCCCTTTTCAAAGAAAACACCCCTTCCTTCCCGGTTTTTTACGAGGCTAATTTGTAGTATGTCACCACTGTGAGACTTCTGAATGTGTTCAGAACAAGACAATAAGAGTAAGCCACAGATGAATGGTGTGTAGTAAAAATCAATAAACCTTATAACTAGTCACTAAGGGAACTGATTTTATGCCTATAAAAATAAAACAATTATAGCAATATTAATGGCAGATTCATCATAGTAATATAAAAAGTCCAAGTGTGCTTGTCTGTTGGGAATCTTTAATTCATCCTTCTGTATAAGTATTCACAAGGTAGGAGAAACGGAACTGACTTCAAGAACAAGCTTTAACTTGTAGTAGTAATTCACCCTGTCAAAAAAAAACAAACACAAAACCAAAAACAACAGTAAAACTTTAAAAAGCAGTTTTGACAATCAATATACCTGGGATATGCAGGAAAGGACAAAACTTAAAGCCTCAAAAACCTGACCAGTAAATCTGATTTTTTTCCATGTCGTGATCAGTGATTTCATATTACTGTGTACTGGGTTAACCGCACTGTAAGAAAGCAGGTGGTATAGCCACATAAAATATTTATTTTGCGGTAATGCAGGTTAAGCACAGCAAGGGACTTTTTTTTTTTTCCCCAACAGGTCTTCTGTATTTAGACAGCTATTCATTTGGGGGGGGTGGGGCAATAGAGATATAACAGAAAAAAATTGCCTATAATTTATAGCACACAGAGTGGCTCTAAAACAGGTATTAGAGATTTAAGTTCCACTAATACCATCCAAGGTGTTACTATGGGCCTTTTTTGAGCCTATCAGGGTCAACTGTAAGAGGTGCATTGCCATCTGGCTTGGTCCCCGCGTCGCCTGCTGGGAGAGGACAACACCACCAACCCAGCGGGGAGGCCCTGGACGGCTGCAGGTGCACACCACTAACTGAGCCCCAGGGAGAGCCTCTGGGGACACAGAGCAGTAGCTGTGTGGCAGCTGCAGACTCTGCTATCTACACCTATGACACATCTTTCAAAGTGGCCCATAGTCACCAAGAAAGTACAAAACCAACTTTTTTTCTTTATTCTGATTGCCAAATTATTTAAGGCAGGTATAAAAATGAAAGCATTCGATATACATTTTACATAAAATAAACTAGATTACAGCATAAAACAAGTAAACAGGCAATGGCATCAAAGTCTCTCTTCTAAAACTGGGTATTTGTAAACATTAAAAAAAAGACTGCAGGACTATTCAAGTAATAGAACAATCAGAGATGTCTTCTGGTATGCAGGCTATTAGGTTATCTGCCATTCAAGATTATCAAAAAAGACATTTCATTATTCACAGATGCTCATTATCTCCATTTAAAATCTATACATTATATACAACACAGTTTTTGTGGTACTAGAATCCCCATGCCTTCCAAAGGTATATTTTTCACAATACACAACTACAATGAAACAGTGAATACAGTAACATTTTACACTGAAGCATCTTAATAGGAGCCACCAAATAGACGTCTACATTGTACCAAAGTGTCATCACAGTTAGCCTCTCTGAGAGCTTGTGGGAAATATCAGAAGGGTATGCAAGGTTCAGGCACACTGATACATAACATTATTTATTTACAATTGGAAAGAAAAAAAAAGGAAAAAAAAAGGAAGAAAAGAAACAAACAGCCTTTTGCGGTTAACGCTTTCTAAACATGACAAATACATATCTCCTTTTACTGTGTGGTTCGCAACTTAGCAGCAGACCCTGTGTGCGAGCCTTGGTACTGATACAAAAAAAGTAAAGAATATATATATATTTTTATATATATATGTATATATATATATACGCATATATATATATAAAAACAGAAGTCTAATTACAGCAACATTTGTTACTCTGTGATAAAATCTGCAATTTACAAAAATGAAATGACTGGTTTTTGCCTGCCATTAAGGCATTTCAAATTAACACCATGGAACTGATGTCTGTAATAAAGCGCTTCCTCATGTGATCCAGTCACATGACAATGTATATCTCCAAACTCATCATTCTCTGAAAAGAGAAAGAAGAAAGTTTTAGTATGCAGTATCCTTTCCTCCTAGTTTTTTTCTACACCATGAAATGAGATCTGCACAGTACTCCCAATACCAAGAAGGAAAGACAGCAAGCCACATCCTCGTCCCTCCCCTGCCAGGAACAACTTACTAATAAGTAACCTGTGCTGGGATTTATCTTCTGGGTTCTGATACTCTAGCATCCATCAGCTCTTCCAGGGCTACAAAACTTCCTTGCTTAAATAATTCCAGGTAAGAGCCCTACACAGTCGCTTGTTTTCAGAGTCAGCTTTCAGAAAGACACCCATAACCATGGAACGTTACAGTACTGTTTAATACATTAAACTCTGAGGCTTAACATAGCAGTGATCAAAGAAACCCTAACGTTAAGGGTGCTTTGGGTTTTTCACTTGAGATGCGACCATTATAATACAGAACAATCCCTTTCCTCTTGAAGAGTAAGGTTGATGGCTGAAAAGTAAATTCTACTGAAAACCTAGCAAATAACTGAGAGGTAAATGCATGGAATGGGTATGTAACTTAAATACGATGTCACCTCTAATGGACTCCCAAGCAAACCTCTCTAAAAGCAAAATCAGCAAACCAAGCAGACTTGCAGAATAGATAAAATTTTAAGTTGTCCCGGCAGTACATGGATCTAACCGAACATGAACTTTAAACCCATTTTATAAAAAATGTGGATCTTAAACTATATTTCCTAATCACTTGTGTTGTCTTAATACCAATCCTGAAAACATCACAGAATCACAGAATCACAGAATGTTAGGGACTGGAAGGGACCTCAAAAGATCATCTAGTCCAATCCCCCTGCCGGGGCAGGATTGCCTAGACCATATCACACAGGAACGCGTCCAGGCGGGTTTTGAATGTCTCCAGAGAAGGAGACTCCACAACCTCTCTGGGCAGCCTGTTCCAGTGGTCAGTCACCCTCACCGTAAAGAAGTTTTTCCTCAAATTTAAGTGGAACCTCCTGTGTTCCAGCTTGCACCCATTGCCCCTTGTCCTGTCAAGGGATGTCACTGAGAAGAGCCTGGCTCCATCCTCGTGACACTTGCCCTTTACATAGTTATAAACATTAATGAGGTCACCCCTCAGTCTCCTCTTCTCCAAGCTAAAGAGACACAGCTCCCTCAGCCTCTCCTCAGAAGGGAGATGTTCCACTCCCTTAATCATCTTCGTGGCTCTGCGCTGGACTCTCTCTAGCAGTTCCCTGTCCTTCTTGAACTGAGGGGCCCAGAACTGGACACAATATTCCAGATGCAGCCTCACCAGGGCAGAGTAGAGGGGGAGGAGAACCTCTCTCGACCTGCTGACCACACCCCTTCTAATACACCCCAGGATGCCATTGGCCTTCTTGGCCACAAGGGCACATTGCTGGCTCATGGTCATCCTGCTGTCCACTAGGACCCCCAGGTCCCTTTCCCCTACGCTGGTCTCCAACAGCTCTGCCCCCAACTTGTACTCATACATGGGGTTGTTCTTGCCCAGATGCAGGACTCTACACTTGCCCTTGTTATATTTCATTAAATTTCTCCCCGCCCAACTTGCCAGCCTGTCTAGGTCCCTCTGAATGGCTGCGCAGCCTTCCGGCGCGTCAGCCACTCCTCCCAGTTTGGTGTCATCAGCGAACTTGCTGACAGCGCACTCTAATCCCTCATCCAAGTCATTAATGAATATATTGAATAGAACTGGTCCCAGAACCGACCCTTGCGGGACTCTGCTAGACACAGACCTCCAACTGGACTCTGTCCCACTGACCACTACTCTCTGGCTTCTTTCCTTCAGTCAGTTCACAATCCATCTCACTACCCGATCATCCAGACCACACTTCCTCAGTTTAGCTGCGAGGATGCTGTGGGAGACAGTGTCAAACGCTTTACTGAAATCGAGATAGACCACATCCACACCTTTACCATCATCTATCCACCGGGTTACATCCTCATAAAAGGCTATCAAGTTGGTTGAGCATGACTTCCCCTTGGTGAAGCCATGCTGAGTGCCCCTAATGATCCCCCTATCCTTGATGTGCCTAGAGACAGCACCAAGAACAAGTTGTTCCATCACCTTTCCGGGGATGGAGGTGAGGCTGACCAGTCTATAGTTACCCGGGTCCTCCTTCTTGCCCTTTTTGAAGACTGGAGTGACATTCGCTTTCCTCCAGTCCTCAGGCACCTCTCCCGTTGCCCACGACTTAGCAAAGATGATGGAGAGTGGCCTAGCAATGACTTCCGCCAGCTCCCTCAGCACCCGCGGGTGCATCCCATCAGGGCCCATGGATTTATGGACATCCAGGTTGCTTAATTGGTCCCTGACCCAGCCCTCATCAACCAAGACAGACTCTTCCTCCTCTATCCTGACTTCTTCTGAGGCCGCAGGGGTCCGGGGCTCCTCAGGACAGCCTCCAACAGTATAGACAGAGGCAAAGAAGGCATTCAGTAACTCCGCCTTCTTTTTATCCTCTGTCTCCAGGACCCCCACCTCATTCATCAGTGGGCCTACATTGCCTCTAGTGTTGGCTTTACCTGCAATGTATTTGAAGAAGCTCTTTCTGTTGTCCTTGACCTCTCTTGCAAGGTTTAATTCCAAGGAGGCCTTAGCTTTCCTAGTTGCCTCCCTACATCCTCTGACAACAGACTTATATTCCTCCCAAGTGGTCAGCCCCTCCTTCCACGATCTGTACACCCTCTTCTTCCACTTGAGTTTGCCCAGCAGTTCCCTGTTTAACCATGCAGGTCTCCTGGTACCCTTCCTTGACTTCCTACCTGTTGGGATGCTCTGAACTTGAGCTCGGAAGCAGCAGTCCTTGAATGCTAACCAACTATCTTGGGCCCCCTTACCTTCTAGTACCCTGTCCCATGGGATTTTCCCTAGCAATTGCTTGAAAAGGCCAAAGTTGGCCCTCCTGAAGTTCAGGGTTGCGATTCTGCTAGCTATTCTGTTCCTGCCACATGAGATCCTGAACTCTACCATCTCATGGTCACTACAACCAAGGCTGCGCTCAACCTTCACCGCTTCAACCAGACCCTCCTTGTTAGCGAGAACAAGATCCAGCAACGCTCCTCTCCTAGTTGGCTCATCCACCATTTGCATCAGAAAGTTATCATCAATGCACTGGAGGAACCTCCTGGACTGAGGATGGCTGGCTGAGTAGGCCTCCCAGCAAATATCAGGGTAGTTGAAATCCCCCATGACAACCAGGCCCTGTAATTGAGAGACTGCTCTCAGCTGCCTGTAGAAGGCCTCATCACTCTCCTCATCCTGATCCGGTGGCCTGTAATAGACACCCACAACAGTATCACCCCTGCCAGCCTGCCCCTTAATTCGCACCCACAAACTCTCAACTCGCTCCCGATCCGCCCCTGGACAGAACTCAATACATTCTAGCTGCTCACTCACATAAAGAGCAACTCCACCACCTCTCCTTAGTGGCCTGTCTTTCCTGAACAGGACATAGCCATCCATGACCACATTCCAGTCACGCGAGGTGTCCCACCAAGTCTCTGTAATTGCCACTAGATCATAGCCCCCCGACCGAACACGGATTTCCAACTCCTCCTGTTTATTCCCCATGCTGCGTGCATTGGTGTACAGGCATTTCAGGGAGTGAGCTGAGCACACCAATTTCACCCCAGGGGGATGGGAGGCCTCCTGGTCTGCCTCAACACTAGAGCGTTGCCGCAGTGGTGCAAGCCCAGCTACTACCCCATCCCCCTTCGAATCTAGTTTAAAGCTCTCCGAATGAGCCCTGCTAATTCCTGTCCCAAAACCCTTTTGCCCTTACGACATAAACCTTTCCCATGTATTACAGTCACGCCTGGTGTCTTATAAAACCAGCCATTATCAAAGAACCCAAAGCCCTGCCTGTAGCACCAGTCTCGTAGCCAGACATTAATAGAGAGAATCCTACTATTCCATCCCACGTCATCACCTGAAAATGGAAGGAGGGAGGAGAAAACAACTTGTGCCCCAGACTTTTTCACCAACCGTCCTAGGGCCTTGTAGTCTTTCTTCATCCCCCTCAGACTACGGGATGCAGCTTCTTCCCCACCTGTCTGGAAGATCAGCAGGGGGTAGTAGTCTGTGGCCTTCACCAGGTTGGGGAGTTGCCTGGTGATATCCCTGATTCGGGCTCCAGGCAGGCTGCAGACCTCCCTGTGATGGGGGTCAGCTCTGCATATTGGGCCCTCAGATCCCTTTAGGAAGGAGTCTCCAACCACTAAAACTCTTCTCCTCTTCCTTGTGGAGGAGGTAGCTATACGCCTGTCAGGTTTTTCTGACTGTGGTGGGACCTCTGATATAGGTTGCCTCTCCACCACATCCCCATTGGACCGGCTGTATTCCATTAGGGCTTCATATCTATTGCTCAGAGGCACCTGTGGAGGCAAGGTAGGCAAGGAGGGCACTCGCCTTTTGCCACGGCCATAGACTTGCCTCCACTCACTCCTCTCCTCTAGGTTATCGTTTTCCACCTGAGAGGGGCAGAGTACAGGGGTCCCTCGATCCTGGGAGCTCTCCGGCAGGTGCTCCCATTTTTGTTGCAGGGAGGGCAGAGCCTGGCTCCACCAGTCTATCTCCATTTCAGCCTCCCGAATGCTCCTAAGCCTTTCTACTTCGGCTTGAAGCCTTTCAACCTGGCTTTGCAGCTGTGCCGCTTGGCCGAGCAGATCATCTACTTGCTCACAGCGCACACAGCCCCCTGACACCACAGAGACGGTGTAGCATTCCCTGCAGCCTGCGACCTGCACCATCGCCTCCTTCCGTGGGAGCTCTGTCTGGGTTCCCACATCCATTTTGGTCTTCTTCCACCGGGTAGATACATAGTATATGGAAAATCTCAGAAGTCAGACTGCTTGTTCCTTCTTAATGATCTATGTTACAGTTAAAGGACACAAATAAGGACAAAATGTCACCTTAAAGAGAATAAAATTACAATTGACTCAAAGTCCCAAGTTTTTCTTCATCCTTAAAAACCGTGTCACACAAGGAACTGCAGACCACCAGGCTATAAAATCTATGATTTGCTTTCTCCTCTCTATGTTGAAAACATATAATTTAAGATTTACTAGCTATTTACCTTCTTTGTGCAGGAAACATACCAGATGCAGATGCCTGCGCAGCCACCTGCTGAGTGGCAACAAGGGCAGCAGAGGTCAATCCTGAGAGAAAGAAGAAATGAAGGGATGTTGATGTACTTCTGGTTTTAATGGATTTTTGTGCTCAGAGAAATGTTAGGAAGCATCTCTAAGGCAAACAGACAAAAAACCCCACCATCAGAAAATGCTGGGGTTTCAACACTACATAAATGGCAAATATTTCAGGTAACAGTGTTAAGACAGTCTGCTCAGTATTATCAATATGCCTTCATATAGTAAACTGAATTGTCCTTGACAGATATCTTACAAGAAAATACAGCATTCTTACTTATTGTATTCCTTTCCAAGTACTGCACTAGATGATGCTAAGTAGTTTGTATGAGTTCCTGAATAGGAAGCTCAGTAGAAATAACAGGTACCAGGAAACAACAAGAATCAAAAGTCACAGTGAATTGCAGAAATGACATGCCAGCTGCTCAGAATACAATACTTTCATAATAACTTATAATTTTTACAGTTTTCCTACTGAACAAGCATAATGTATCCCAAAAGGCATATGGAATCACTGAATCAATGAGAAATGTCAGGACTTTTACACAGGAAAAATAACTGCTGAGGCACCAATGGAACGTAATGAATTAATGTCATTTAGCCACCTATTGTGACAGCATGTACTTTGCTGCATGGGAGGAAACCTTCTTTTAATTCAGCTAGAGTCCAGGGTTAGAGAAAAACAGTCAAAGACTGGTATAAAACCTAGGGAGGATGAATCGTATCTTACTGTTCTGTTTTTTCCCTGACTGCAACTTTGTGCATTGCATTTGTGAAAATACAAAGAGTCCTCTTCCAGACGGTCAAATTACAACAAGCTCAAACCCTTGTGACTGCAATGCCTTGTACATAAAATATGTTCAGTATAAAAAGCTTTTGTCTTTGCTACACTTCTTCCATTGCTTACACAACCCTAATTATACAAAAAGGTGGTTGTTTGTTTTTTTTACTGCCTTTCAGCCAGTTAATGTCAGTTTGCAGTAGGAATCAAAACATTCACGTGAATGACAGCCTAACTGGTACATCTTTAATAATGCTCTAACGCCCAGTTTTGGAAACAAAACTTGGTATTTCTCAGGCATGAAGCTATCCATTTGCTGTTAGTCCATGCTGTGAATTTTCAAGCCTTCTTCCTAAATGCAAAGCACTTCTGATTTAACAAGGAGATCTCTATTCAACATGCTTCAGATAGGCAAGATTTCCAGTGTCAAGATAACAACTCCATGAGGCAAGTTAATCCCCACCATTGGAAATCTGCTCACCTTGAAATGGGTCATATTGTCCAGGTATAAGGGGGTAACCCATTCCAACATGTGTGTGATGGTGCGTATGGAGATGCCGCTGGCTAAAAGGAGAATGACGGTCTCGTTCCCTTTCTGCTTCCCGTTCACGCTCAGCTGCTGATTTTTCCACAGACTAGTAACAGTAAGTGAAAGAAAATTGATGTGAGAATTTTGAAAGGGACAAAATCACAATAAAATCACACTTGCCACTACCTGGCAACAACCTTTTGAATCCAAATGATTAAGCTGATTTTTTCTGAACAAGAAGTCTCTCTACTGGATTATTTGCACTTGATTCTAATCTAAAGCTACCTGGCTAATGGAAGATTTTCCAAGGCACAGAGATTTTGAGGCAACACACTGAAGCTTGAAGCCACCACGATGACTTCTAGTTTTGGGGTTCCTTAAGCTTGGCTGACTTGCCAATGCCTGAACAACCTAGTTGAGCTGCTGAAAGCTGATGTAAATGAATCCTCAGCCCTCTTCAATGCACTCTGGAGATGAAGCCTGCCTGAGCAGCAAGAAACACCTTTTAAAAATAGAATCAGAGTCAGTGACTCGCTCACAATTAAAACGAGCACCAACTTATCTGAAACTAAAATAACAGTATTTGCTCCAATGTGGAAATCTTCAGAAATGGGGACTGGTAGTCTGCTATTTGGAAAATGTGGCTTCTTGGCAAATATAGGGATGGGATATTACCAAATCCCACAGCCCAACTTCTCATTTCGTTATCTGTTTCCAAACAGGAGCTTCCTGTTTAACTGCAATAAACTGTGCACCATGAGGTATCTCTGAATCTGTGTTTCTATATGAGTCCATTCATTCAAGATAGGAAGAGTCTGAGCACAGAACTGTGTTCTATGTGTCACTTCCAGTTTATGCCACAGAAGCATCCTGACTATAAATTGCTTGTATTTTAAGGAGTACTACAAAGAAGAATCATGCATTCAGAGCTTGATGCCAGACTGCATGCTTCTTAAAATGATATTCTCTACCCCTCCCCATATGTGCCACTCTTCAGTAACAACAGATGAAGCCTTACAACAGGGGACTTGCTGCGATACTGGTTGGCATGCTGCTGGAGCAAATCCAGTGCTTTGGACTCAGTGGTTGATTTCGCATTGATGCTTGGGCTGGTATTGACTTTCTCCGCTTCTTCTCTCCCTGACATCTTCCCATAAACTGGATAATGAAATCCTGGAGAGAGATAGGCCCCTGCAGGTAAACAATAAATACCACATCAAGTTCCTGGTTTTACATTTTGGTTATATCAAGGTGGGAGGAGGGGATACCAGGACACAGGATAACATCAAAAACAGATCATGTGACTATCAAACGGCATCTTTACTCTTCAATTTCTTCACCTAATTTACCCTGATGAATGGAGGTTATAAAGAGGGTTGAGCTGATAGCCATTTCAGACATTTATGGGTCCTCTTTAAGTGGAAGGAATAGTAACTATAATGGTTCTGACAGTAAGCGCTTAGAATATTTTTATAGGCAATAAACTATCTGTCAGTCTAACAGCAATAGCAGACTGTCAAGGGTTGAGAAAACTGTAGCTGGGAACTGTGACAGTTCATAAAAGGAACATCTTGTATTAAATCAGTTTCATCTACAGAACTTTCCCTAGTGGAAGCACAAGCAAAACAAATGTGATCCATGAAGCTTCTAACTTACCCTAGCTACTAACAGAAATATTAAAACATAGGCTTTACTGCAGTTTGAGGGAGTAAATCTTAACTAGTGTGCAAGGTAAATTTCAGAATACATACCAGGATAGCTATGCATTAGGACAGGAGAGACTGCACGATAGGCTGGATGGTTGGGATCGTACATCTGTGGATAAGGATAAGCATGCAAGTACTGGATATATGACTGATGCTGACTCATTGGTGAGGAAACTGCTACTCTAGCACCCCGAGAGTCCTTCCAATTTACAGGAGTCTTTCGATCATCACTTTTCATCTTGCTCTCATCCACTGATTGAGAATCAGAACGCTTGACCTCTTTAGGCTCCTCTTTAATGCTTGCTAGTGAGACAGGAAGGTTAGGCAGGGAACTTTCCTTGTTAGGTGTTTTTCTAGGGCTGTCTTCTTTTAACTTTTTCTCACGATCAAGTTCTTCTGATTTTTGCTGATCAAGGTATTTGGGCTGATAGACATAATGATGCCATGTTCGTGAATCTGGATCCTAATACGGAGGAGAAAAAAAAATTTTGTTCTGAACTTGGTTGTTGAAATAAGATCGTTATTGATATTTCCCATCCTTCAGTTAATGTATCCTTAATAGCTGTTTTAATAACATATCCCTATTACATAGAGGAGAGGTTTGCTTGCTATAGAGTGCCTTGAGCTCAAAGTCAAATCAATATTCCCATGAAGGAGCAAGAGACTATTATCAAAATTTAATTCAATTGCTTCATCTTATATCCTTCTTCATGCGTTTAACTAGTTTAATCATGAAATACATATGCATTGTATCAAAGTTCTGAGACCACGCTATTCATAAAACATTTTAATTAAAGCCCACAGAGAGATTTTACCACTAGAGAGCAAAAAATATCTGTGAACCACAAAATTAAAGCTGGCTAATGATATGCCAGAGCACTTAGATTACCTGGAACAATGAACCTGAAAAACTGATCTAGCTGGAAAGATGCTCATGCTGCTTCTGATACTACAAACATTCAAGAATCAGTGGAAGTCAGACATTAAGGCAGACTTCTTCATCTGACAGTCTTATTTCAAGTTTGTGAAATTACACATGGATAAGTATTTACAGGATCAGGACCACATGGTTTAAAGAATATGTACAGGATATTATAAATACATTTTTGCATAATATATTGCATGTTTATAAACATGTTCTAGAATTAGGCAGGTGAGTTCTTTACAAGACTACACCAAATCTGTACTGAGGCGTAACAGGAAGACTTTTTTTTCCAACACAGGATACACAAGAGCTAATTGTAAACATTGTCTTCAGTTGATACACGTTTATGCCACATGCAGCAGAAACATAAGCACACAACTAGAGACTTGGACAGTCTGTTTCAAATACTCATTTGAATCACCAGAAATCTTCTCGGGGCTGTACCATCCCACTTCCTTTAGAGATCCCTAACTCCCACTCACCTGACCCCACCATACCTTGAAAGACAGCCCGTAAGGGTGAAGTCTGGGATGTACCGTACACCAGAACATGAAAGCATCAAGCCTTGGGGCTCCAGTTCAGAGCACAGAGACAGTTGCATTGCCTCGAATGAAGGCAGTGTGACATCTAGGAAGGTCAGCACGAAGCCACTGGATGGAATTCTGGTTCCACTGAAGTCAACGGCAAAACTGTCACTAACTTCAATGGTAAGAGGATTTCATCCATTGTGTAGGACTGTAGGGGCCTGAGGCTGGCTGAGGAGTGAAGGGGAACTTAACTGCTTCAAAAAGGTCACCTTGGGTTAAGATAAAGAGCTGAGCTTCAAGCCAACTCTTCAAAGAACCAGCTCACCCATCTTTAGTAAATGCCAACCGTCATTCAACAAAAAAAAGAAACACTTCAAACCATGTTTCAAATTTACTCTAAGTCCTCTCACAATGAAAGCTGCTTATTTTGCTTGAAATTTCTCATTTCTGAACTAAGCAAATTCCTTAGAATTTACATCTAAAAGAGAAATATAATTCCATTTTATTCATGCATGTAATTTAAAATAGTCTATCCAGGTCTTAAGCCTGGGTTCTGTCACCACCTTGCTAGATCTCTTTTTTTTCCCTTTTCAAACAGCTCAACTGAAAGGTCTCTTGGTCTATTCACGGACTACAGTACTATCCAGCATGAAAAAAGGATGGCAGAGCTTGTTTGGCTGCAAAGGTGGAAGAACATAGCAGAATCAGGGAAAAAATCTCACATGTCTTAAGGATAAATCAAGACACTCTTGCTCCATTTCCTGTGATCTTACCTGTTTAAATCTTGTGGTTGGATCTACTCCCGTTTGCTTCATAGAGTCCATAACAGACTTCATCTCCACAGCCTCCTTTATGAGCTGGTGGTTTTCCATTTGTTTGGCTTTGAAACTGTCAGACTGAAGCTGCTGCTGGTGATTGGAAAGGATCTGTGATTTGCTTGTCTCCTCATCTTTGTTAGGGACTGATGACCCCATTTTAGTGCTATTTTTGCTGGACTCTGGAGTCGAAGGGGCCTTTGAAATAGTGGCAGATGGAATATTCTTCTGCTTGTTGTCATCCTTCCCAATCTCCTTCAAGGAGGGGTCATTCTTCCTTTCACAGTCCCTCCCGGTTTGTGCCATTTTCTGTTCTGCTAGTCTCTGGTCCTCATAGTATTTTTCGTACTGCTGCCTGTAAGCAGGGTTAGAGGCCATTAAGGACTTTTGGTCCATATAGAGCCCATAGGCATACTGTCCATAATAAAGTGACTGAGCAAGTGCAGGGTGTCTTTGCGTTATTACTGACTGATGTTGTGGCTGCAAATTAGAGGAAGTGCTTTCACTTTTCTTGGCATCTGACAGTTCTGCCTTCTCTTTCTTTTCTGCCTCTTCCTCAGCCTCTTTTTTGATCTTCAGTCCCTGTGGGGTAGTGCTGTTCCCAGCAGCTGGAGCACTGACCTGTCCAGAGTGCATATAACTTGGGGAATAATAAGGATCGTAGCCATGGTAATAGGGAGAATGGGACTCTTTCGCTTGAGCTGATTGTGCTGTAGTTGAAGAATGTCCTTTTACAACACCGTCCTTATTAGAAATAATATCCGACGGAGAGCTGGCCTTTGACCTCATGCCCTCTGACCTGCTGTCAGAACCACCATCATCAGCCGCATCAGAAATATCTGAGTAAGCAGGGCTGTTGGTTTTAGCAGCCGCGCTATCTGCACCGTTTTGTGTCAACACATGCAGTGGTGCCATGGCAGATTGTCCATTCACCAAAGTGCTGCATTCCATCCTGGAGGCACTCCCTATGGAAGGGCTGGGCGCATTGTCTGTGAACGTGTAAACCTTATCAGCTTCAGCCTTAATACTTGCCATCCTGCTCTCTTGAGACTCTGACAGTCCATTAGCTAGCCCTTCATTCTTGTTGAGATGGTCCTTTAAAAAATGTCCAGACAGGTCCTTCCCAGACCCTTTTGAATCCTCCAGCTTTCCCAGCTTAGAATCCATCTTGGGACTTCCCATCTCTTTGCTTTCTTTGTCCTTCAGCTTTCGCTTCTCCTTTTTCTTTTTGTCTTTGAGTGATGTGAGAGCTGGGTTTACAGTGCTTGGCTCTCCCATAATTGTGGGCTTTGGTTGAATAGGTTTTAGTGGAGGGCTCTTTGGTGTAGCCTGAACAATAGTAGTTGTTAGAGAGGGCAGTCCCGGTATTGTCCCTGTAGTGGTGGTTGTAAAGGCTGTAGTAGGTATAGCTATTAATTGGGGAGGAGTCGGTGCTGGCGCTGGGGCAATGGGTCTGGTTGTTTTCAGTTTGGAAAGGTTTTTATCCACTTTGCAATTGTTCCCTTTCTTGCCTTTATCACCCAAACTCTTCTTGTCAATTAACCCTTCAGCCTCCAATTTCGGCATTTCAGTTTGCAAATTACCATCTGCTACCGAGCAGTTATCCAGTGCGGCTGCCATATTAGAAATTACTGGAAGGCTGTTCAATTCACTGTTGAGACCCTTCTTTTTGCCAGAGTTCTTGCCAGTTTTGGAACTGATAACTGAACCGGGGCCATTGCTGGTCAGTTCCCTTTTTCCCTTGGGGGTCCCTGGGGTAGTGATGGAGGAAGGAGATGTTGGTGCTTTCAGTGGATCAAAGCCTGGCAAATTTGTGCTTGGCTCACTGCATTCAAGTGCCACATTACTCATTGCTTCCTCACAGTCTGAAATTTTGTCTTCACTGTCAGGCTCAAACTCCAGTTTGTTTTCTGGGTCTAAATGTGCATGAGCCTGATGGTATCGTAGTCCATTAATGTGCTTGTACTTTTTGTTGCAGTTGGGGTGAGGACAGTCAATCAGCACTGGAGAAGAGCAGCCTTGGTCCAAAAAAGTAGTCTCGGGTTTCCCCTGTGGGGTGGTGGGAGTGCTTCTAGAATTAGTACGAATACGTTTTCCAGATTTATTGTCCTCTGAACTGGAGTTCAAATCTAGCTCCATTGGAGGCTTAATCTTCCTCTTGTTTGTGGATGAGGGGCTGGCTTTGACTTCATCCATGGAGCAGTTTGGGGGTGTCCTGCGCCCACTTGAGTTAAGGCTGCCCCTCCTTCCCTTCCCATTGGCACCACCTCGATTCTTATTCTGAAGTCCTCTGGACTCTGCAAAACTTGCATCATTCCCGGGTACAGCTGCAGCTGCAGCGGACCTTGCCCGCTTTCCCCTGCCCCGTCCTCCGCGCATTTCCAGGTCACTTGTTGGTGATTCACAAAACCTATATAAACAAGAGCAGATTTCATCAGCAGGAGCTGTGAACTGAATAAATACCAAAACACCACCACTTCCTGTAACAGAAACTTCATACATGTTAAAGGAAAGAGGTCCTTCTTCCAAATGAGAATGTTACAGTAACAAAGGGGAAGTCATTAAAAAAGAACAAAAATGGTTAAGAACGAGATCACCTAATTAGAACAATGAAGAGGAAAATTTTCCAAACTTACAGAAATGCATTTTTAAATTAATTGCCCTCTAATTGAATCCCATTTATTTCCCCTTCCCTCTCAAAAACACGAAACAAAAAGAAATAAAAACTCCCACCCCACATTGCAGTATAGAACAGAGAATTACTTGTTTCACTGGTGCATGTTTTCAATTTAACCAGTTGGTTTTTATTAATCTCTGTACAGCCTCTTGACAGAGATTGGGGGTGAAAATACAGCAGAGAAAAAAACAGACTCAGAATAACTGCCTACCTAGGAGGGGCCCAGTCATGCTTTGTGCAGTCCAGCAGTGTTCCCACGTATGTCTTGTTCCTCCATGTAACGTTTACCACTAGGACACCTGCCAGTGGGAGAAAAACAAAGTATTATCACAGTCAGAACAATAATTGGGGTAGGCTTTTTTTTTTGCTCTTTTTCCGGTTTTTCTCTCCTTTCCCACAAAATGAGAGCTTTATTCTCACTTGCTTTCAAACACTGTGGTCTGTATTCTTCCTCTTTTCTAGTTTCAGTGACCTCACGTTAAAACCCACAGGAAAGACAGCAAACAACAAAGAACAAGAGCATGTGCGCGCATGTGTATGTGTGTAAGCGAGTGTGTGCCTGTGTGACTGTATGCGTAATCAAGATACAGCTGACAGAAGGAAATGGGTTTTGCCATGTCCTGCTGTAAAACAGCAACACTCACCTCTTAATTTTGCTATTATTGCACATAATTGCTTTCTCTTGGCAGCCAGCCAGCATAAACTAAGCACCGTTTACAGTTTAAATCAGTAGGTGACTGGAGAAGAATCTGCTTTGCTTTGAACAATATGATAATGATGCTTCTATTTATTTGAAATTGCATATATCCCAACACACAAACACACACACATGTACGCATTGCAATTTTTGTTCAGCAGATATGGATGAAAAGGTGTACTATTTGGCTTGCTTTTTCTTCTGTGGAAAGTGAGGCACTAGACATGAAATTGCAACCACACAGTAAAGCTAAGAGGAATCGCAATACAGATCCATAGAAAGAGGGATCCTTTAAAAACTGTACTGTAATTTAATTGCTTTTCCACTTATGACTTTAATTACATGCAAATTCATCTGCCCACCTAAAGCAGACTTCTAATTTTGGTTTATTTGAATTATCCCTGTAAAATGTGTGCATGGTACAAATATCCGAAGTAACAATAAAATAAATGTGGGGGATGTCATTCAAATGTTTTCTTGTTGCCCTCAAACACTTTGTCACATAATTTATCATCATGTTTATGGACTAGCCAGCATAATGACCCCTTTAATTCATTAACATCTGCAGATAAACACACTGTAGTATTACTGAACCAGCCATGTCTTCTCATTCGAACGTTCACTGAAATAAAAAATGTATTTTACCTAGCAAAGAAAGGCACAATGCAAAATGTTTCCAATTTATGAGAGGCATGAAGACACTAACTTGCAGCTGCCAGCCTTGTGACTTTTTTCCTCTACTGTTCTAGCTGTAGCGTTTCTGTAACAGATACAATAATGGCACTGTGCCAGCATGCTTCCAGCCAGCCTTTTTTGCTTTGTCTTACCAGGGCGATTTCTCATTTTGCACTAAAACGAGCCCTCTCTACTGCACCAAGGTAAAGCAAACATGTAACCAGCCGCTTATTTCCTCAGGGGCCTTTTAACAGCAGGGAAGTATTTGAAGTGTTGTTAGAGGAGGTACCAGGGAAGAGGGGATTTCCTTGAGAACTCTCTGTAGCAGATTCGAAAATTATTCCCCGTATGGTTTTAAGTTGCCATTATGATAAGGTGACTAGAATTTCGTACGCTAGGGCGAACTGGTCTGAAGGATGAAAGATAAACGGCTCTTCCAGGCAGGGTCAGAGCCGGGCTTCGAACACCCCGCAGAATCAGGGTTCAATCGCTATGACATCTTTTTATGACCTACGCAAACGTGGCAGCCTGGAAAAAGAACAATCACATTTTACCCTCGCCCTGCTTCGAACAAGAAGCACCGCCGGGAACAGCAGCGGGGGCTGCCGGGTGTGCTGGGGGCTGCGCGGGCTGCCGTGCCCGGCCCCGCTTCCGCCCGCCGGCGCGGACGGGCCTTGGTCGTCGCCGGCCCCGCGGCAATCCCCGGCTCCCGCCGCCATTGGGCCGCGCCCGCCGCCAGCTCCGGCCCCTGATTGGCCGCGCCCAGCTCTGCGGCACCCGCCGCCGCCACCCCATTGGTGGCAGCGCCGGGCGGGGTGGGCAGGCGGGTGCAGGCGGGAGCGCTGTGCGGGCAGGGCGGGGCTCTGCCGGTCGCCCGGCAGCGCCGGGCCCTGCTGGGGAAGGAGGGCGGGCGGCCGCGGCCCGGCGCTGCGACACCTCGCCGGCGGCACCCGCCCTCTGCCGCCTCCCGGGCCCGGACGGCGCCTGTGTGTCAGGCGGGCAAAGGCAAGCGGACGCAGGAGTCCGATCGCGGGGAACCGGCTCCTGCGGCCCCGGCCCGGAACCGTCCCCCGCCCGGGAGGGGAGCAGGCGCTCCCACAGCGGCGCTGCCTCTGGCGCCAAAGTGGAGGGGAGCGTGTGGGCTCTGGGAGGGCAGATGCCGGGTCGTTCTCCTTGAGTGCTGCCATCGCGCCGCGCCTTGAAACCTCCACGAACATGCGGGCAAAACACAGGAGGAGGAGAACGCGTCAGCAGATCCGCGGAGGACACATTTGCGAGTGGAAATGGGGTTTCTTGCAACAAGCAAGTCCACGCTGCGTTCCACCTGCCATTCTCACACTAGAGAGAGATTTAAAAGGTGTTGCTCTGGTAACCCTGATGCTTTCCTTCCACCTTCACAGCTTGTCAGCCCTGACTCCATAATGCTCTGAGTGAAAATGACTGGTATTTTCCATCGCTGAACTCTTATCACGTCAGGCAGCCCATCTACCTGCAGCAGCACAACTGCTCCCTCCTGTCCATTTCCCAGTTTTTGTCCAATTTCCTCCTAAATGTACAAAGCAAGGAGGACTTTCTGACTTCCCATGGAGTATTACGGGAGAATTAACTGTGCCATTTATTCTTCCCCAGCTAGTTCACCTTTATCCTTTTGTTAAAATGTAATTGTTAGGTTCTGTGGTTTGTTTTGTTTGTTTGTTTTTTTTAAAAAAAAATCACTGTGTATTCCTATGTAAGTCTCCATCTTCCTCAATATTTGCAGTCTTGTCTATCTCTACAAGCGCTTTATTTATTAATTTCTATAACAGACGTAGGGATAGTCTGTTGCCTATTAATAGAAGAGAGGGCAAAGTAGAAGGCATGGAGTGGTATAATAATAAAAACCCTTGAAATCAATACACATTTCAGTAATTCTTAGAAGACATTCAAATGACCTTCCAGTGTAAGAAAGTCAATACTTCAAAAGCAAACACAGGTAAGTTCCTCCCTTAAAGTCAGTTACATTTAGCATCTCATTAAGTTTGTTAGCCTTAGCAAAGGCCCCAGTATTTAATTAGAAGGGAAGATTAATCTCCATGCTGCGTTAGAGTAACCATGGCAAGGAATGCATTTCCTTTCTCCAACGAACAGCACATTACTCTGCCACAGGTAAGATTCCACAGAACCGTCAGTGAAGGTAGCTCATTTTATCTTCTAAGATTATAACAGAAATGGGTCAAGAGAATGTAAGTAACATGGGAGGTAGGACTGACCCCTAAGCAAACATGCAACTGGAGGCTTATTAGACCAAAGCACAGAAAACGAAAACTGAGAAGAGATAGGCAAGTAGTCCACGCTATATACCAGATGCACTACTGAAGAGAAAGAATTATTCTTGCTGCACCCAGTCAGGGTGTACTATTATACGTTTCTTTGATCCAAAATACTTGTCCCAGCACAGAGTTCAGGCTCAAACCAAGAACTTCTGGTGGGGCTTCTCTGCACGCTCAGAGGCAGTACACAAATAGTACTACAGCAGTCTTCAGTTCACCTCTGAGTGTTGCATCTGAGTACACTGGGCATGCAGTTGTAGATGTACTAACCCTTTTCTCTAAGTTGTTCCAACTCCTCTTTTGAGCATGTGTGCTGGGGCATAGCTCTCCAAGTACTCCCTCCATCTTACGAAGTAACATATCACTTACAGGATCAAACCTCACTGGAGTTGTGTCAAGTCAGAAGTCACTATAATTAGACCTCCCATTACATTAAACTATACATTAGACTACACATCATGTAACAGTCATTTATTTAGCGTTGCCTGAACAAGAGTGAAAATGCAAAGACAGCCTGAGGAACCCACAGGTTTCATACTGTCTGAGCACAGAGATGTATTTTCACTTTAAAAAAAGCCCAAGAGGCTAAACTACTTAAGGTAACCATCACTGAAGAATGGGAGAAAAATTCAGATGCTTGTAATGCAGTGTACCTGAACGTATGGGGACCCTAAGATTCCAATTCAGGAAACCTGGCCAAATATCTAATCCTGTTCTCGTGAGGCTGGATCAAACAATAGTGAATATATTTTGACTACATGCATACACAGAGTATATTTTAGATGACATGCAAATGTTTCTTCCACCAAGTAAGGGTGTCAACTCAAGAGTTTCACCAATTACCAGAGCATAGTTCACAAGATTTGGATGTAATAGAGAAAAACTTATTCCCAAATGAGGGTGTAAATGACTTGATTTAATTTAGTGTATCATTCGATTTGCAAACTATGTAACTATTCACAGTTACAGTATATCAGAAATTAGCAATATCCTCCGCAGTCTTCAGTGTCAAACATCCTAAATTAAAACAGCCAAGAATAAGAAAATGAAAATTTCAAAAGTTACTACCCATGCTACTCTTTTTAATTAAGGAGTAGATACAGTAAGTGGTGAACGTGTTATGTGTAGGAATTACAAAATGGTATCTAACACAACAAAATTGAGTCATTACCTAGAAGTTTTCACCTACACTGGTCAGTACCTTTTCTGCCCAAATCCGCTATTAGCCAAGGCAGGATCATCCACAAAAGCCTCCCTGTACAGCAAAGGTGCACACAAGATGTTACCTAGTGCCCACCACTGTCAACAGAAGTCCCTCCTTTAACATCAAGGCGAATTTTACTAGCCTGTTAGAAGCAAAGAAAGATTCTGTATTTTGGTGTTTTCCTTCCCAGTGCATGTACCATTATGAGCTTTCTTCTTTACTCGTCACATTCGTAACTACAATGTTTATGGTAAAAATTTACTCAACAACAGACAAGAAAAACTAGCACATGCCTGGAGGAGCACAGAACCATTTTACATAAGCAGTTCTGATACATATTATAAACTGTACAAAATAACTGTGACAATTTATACTTGGATTTTGTTACAGAATGAAAGGTCACATGTCACAAAAGTGATTTCTAATAAAATCATTTTCAGAAATCCTCAGAAAGCACTTTTTATGAGTTCTGTGGATATGATGTATCTCTTTCCTTTCCCCTCCCTTCTTTTCAGTGACTGCATAACAAAGACCAGAAATAAAATTGACTATTTACTATTAACTGAATTTATAGAATGAAATATGTCATCACAAATTGCAAGTGTACTACCTAAATTTGTTATTCACTATTTGAAAAAAAAGAGCCATGCTCTTTTAAAATCAGCCTAACAAATGCAGATATGCTATTTTGACATAAAAACATCACGATCACAAGGCATCTTCAGTACCAAGCCAGGGTTCATGCTGGCTACCTTGACATGGCACTTCTACCAACCACATCAAGCTTGTAAGGATCTACTCAAATCTGACAGGATATACTCTTGCAGATGCTCCTTCATCTAAAGAACAAAAGACTGAAGGATCTAGTCAAAACCAGATACTAATCCTTTTGCTTTCTTGACTCTGTTTCCTTCAATGAACATAAGCCAAAATTTTTATGCTTTGTAATGAAAACTTTGAAAATGAGATCATGTGGTTAGGAATCAAATTATCACATTACTATCTTAAATGCAGGCCCCAATTTTTGAAAATACTGGCTTTAGAAAACAAACACATTCAAATTCCAATATAAGTAGACATTACTCAATTAATCAGATTGGAAAGCCTGACTTAATGTTTACAGCATAGGCTGCTTTTGTGTTCAGATCACAGCAACTGCTATAAAATTCTGATTTAGTTCAAGTTGATTACTTTCCCAGAAAACTCAAAAGACCAGTTATCTGAATGGGTAAATGGGTATGCCTTCGTTTTTGTAAAAGGAGCTGTTCCCTCTGTTCTTAGCAGAGAATCTGGCGAAAAGTATCTGCAAAATTCTGGAGAAAGCAGATCTGCACAAAGTCTTTCTGAACACTTCTGTAACTGATTTGTTGAAGAATATTTAAACGATCTTCTAAAACTAGGAATGATTTGTTTGCTTTTCAGTCACCAAAAGTCACTTATGTTCAAAAGTCACATAATTAAAAATAATAATAGTCACATAATTAAATAAAATAGTTATAATTTTAATTAAAAAAAATTAATATAAAATAATTAAAAAATCATAATTAAATCATAATTAAATCATAATTTAATCATAATTTAAAAAAAAAAAAAAAAAAAAAGGAAGACCCAGGGAACTACAGGCCAGTCAGTCTCACCTCTGTGCCTGGCAAGATCATGGAGCAGATCCTCCTGGAATCTATACTGACACACACGGAAATCAAGGAGGTGATTGGTGACAGCCAACATGGCTTCACTAAGGGCAAATCGTGCCTGACAAATTTGGTGGCCTTCTACAATGGGGTTACAGCACTGATGGATGAGGGAAGAGCAACTGATGTCATCTACCTGGACTTGTACAAAGCATTTGACACTGTCCCACACGATATCCTTGTCTCTAAATTGGTGAGACATGGACTTGACGGATGGACCACTCGGTGGATAAGGAATTGGCTGGATGGTCGCACTCAAAGAGTTACAGTCAATGGTTCAATATCCAAGTGGACACCAGTGATGAGTGGCGTTCCTCAGGGGTCTGTATTGGGACTGGCGCTGTTTAACATCTTTGTCGGCGACATGGTTAGTGGGATTGAATGCGCCCTCAGCAGGTTTGCCGATGACACCAAGCTGTGTGGTGCGGTCGACACGCTGGAGGGAAGGGATGCCATCCAGAAGGACCTTGACAGGCTTGAGAGCTGGGCCCGTGCAAACCACATGAAGTTCAACAAGGCCAAGTGCAAGGTCCTGCATGTGTGTTGGGGCAATCCCAAGCACAACTACAGGCTGGGCGGACAATGGATTGAGAGCAGCCCAGAGGAGAAGGACTTGGGGCGATGGTTGACAAGAAGCTCAACATGAGCCAACAATGTGCGCTTGCCGCCCAGAAGGCCAACCGTATCCTGGGCTGCATCAAAAGCAGCGTGGCCAGCAGGTCGAGGGAGGTGATTCTGCCCCTCTACTCCACTCTCGTAACACCCCACCTGGAGTACTGCATTCAGCTCTGGGGCCCCCCAACATAAGAAGGACATGGAGCTGTTAGAGCGAGTCCAGAGGAGGGCCACGAAGATGATCAGAGGGCTGGAACACCTCTCCTGTGAAGAGAGCCCGAGAGAGTTGGGGCTGTGCAGCCTGGAGAAGAGAAGGCTCCAGGGAGACCTTCTAGCAGCCTTCCAGTACCTGCAGGGGGCCTACAGGAAAGCTGGAGAGGGACTTTTTACAAGGTCATGTAGTGATAGGATATGGGATAATGGTTTAAAACTGAAAGAGGGTAGATTTAGATTAGATATTAGGAAGAAATTCTTTACTGTGAGGGTTGTGAGACACTGGAACAGGTTGCCCAGAGAAGTTGTGGCTGCCCCCTCCCTGGCAGTGTTCAAGGCCAGGTTGGATGAAGCTTTGAGCAACCTGGTCTAGTGGAAAGGTGTGCCTGCCTGTGGCAGGGGGGTTGGAACTAGATGATCTTTAAGGTACCTTCCAACCCAAACCATTCTATGATTCTATGACACGTGGAGTCCTACTTGCTCAAAATTCCCATTCGGTTAACAGTTCTGCCTGCTGCCTTTACTATTCTGAGTATCATTTTAAGAGCACTTTTGCTGATGCTAGAGGAAGTTCTATCAAAGTATACTATGCTTTGTAGTAATTTTTATAAGATTACGTCTTTAAAAGTTTAATATGGCAAATTCTTGTATCAGTATTCCTGTGGCATAGCAGCTCTTCAAGGGTGAAATGAAATTCCCTGTATTGAGAAGGCACCACATCATCACTTGACGTAGCACTACAGCAAAATCAATTCCTCGTATCTTTATGATCAGTGAATCCACAAATTTGTTTGCAAACCAAATTCTGTTTGCCTTTTGTACAAGTACAAATAATACAGGCATGCCTGGGATAGCCAAAGCCTGGCATATCTGTCATCAGCCAGTACACAGCCACCATGGATTAAGCACATTTTATTCTGCATCTGGCACTGCGAATTTTTTAATCCCACATATATCTATTTGACATTACTATTCTAACAGTAACTGAGGTGTATGAAGTGCAAAAAGCCGCAAGATGAAAATCTATAATCTCAGGATTATCTCAAGCTTTTTCATTGCCATTGGTTTAGTAAGAGCAATATAACAACATCCACCACATCATGATCAATCCCAGATCCACATATACACCTGCAATTCATCCAGGCGTAAAAAACACAGAACAATGTTTACATTAGACTTGCAATGCAAATGGCTTATTTGTCCCTGATTGCTTCCATCAAGAAAGTAATCTAAAATGAACAGTAAACGTTCTATGTATGAAGTCAAGTCTTCTACACTGAATACTGATCTGGTAGACATACAATTTATTTGCTACTTTAATCACACTCTGTCTAGCATGGCACAAGAACTTAACTACATCTACAGCAGGTGCACATGTAACAGACATCAACATCAGCAAGCCTGAGAACCTAATGACTGTCAGGTGGCCTGGAAATGCAAGACTGGTGGGGTGGTTTTTTGTTATGTTGGTGTGTTTTTTGTTGTTTTTGTTGGGGGGGGGGGGGGTGTTTTTTTTTTTAAGAGCCCTACTGCTGCGCTGAATGTTTGAAAAGTCATTTTAACCACATCCTGTAATCAAACCATCTGGAGCACAGATCTGACTAATGAGTCATCCTGGACTCTGGACTTTATCTGAACAAATACTGTATAGCAATGAAACTCAGAAGATTGGATAGCATTAAGGAAAAGAAGCATAATGAAATACTGCTGGTACAGTCATAAACCTTTGAGACGCTTAGCTGTGGTGTTAATTTAGTACTTTATGAAAGCATAGTAAGCTTAAAGGTTAAAGGGCTGAGAGGCTAAAACCTGCTATTTTAGTTGACGTTGCCCTGCTGGTGGTTAAAGCAGGTTGGCATTAGTCTAGCCGCATATACTATAGCAGCTTTTTCAACAGCATAACAAACTTAGTTCACATCCATGTGATTTCTAGTAAGTTCTGAGTAATGTCAACCCTAAATTTCATGGATACTTGATACAAATGGCATGCCCTTTCTTTCCCCCTTCATTATGACATCATCAGTACAATATATTTAGAGTAGCAACCACCACACTAGCTTGAAAAAGCTGTTTTATACCTTTAATGATATACAAACAAAACATGCATTCCCTGGACTTGCATTACATACTCTCATTTGCATTCAGAAAAGCAGCAGCAATTATACAGTGAGCAGTACCTCCTGAAGCCATGGAGTTGGGCCAAGGAGACAACTTTTTCATCCCACCTATTAACAACTGTAATATATTTTCTTAATCTAGAGGTTTATCCCAGAGCATACAGAAGAATAAACACTGAAATAACTGAAGAAGGCCTGTCTCCCCATGAGCCCATGTGCTTAATACACAAAAGAACACACAGCCACTTCCATCACTGTCACGTCTCGTGCAGCCTTTGTTCTGAAGCCTGATGAGCTGTACTGATTTGGGAAAATGATTGAGCTTCTTGGAAAACTAGACTCTGGCTTGTTCACCACCATCTATTCCTTTCTCATGAAGACAGTTGGTCAATATTCAGTTGAATGGTCAGCTAAAAGAAGCTCTGGTTTCTTTTTTTTTGCCTCCCTAGTAACATTATCCTTTTCCAGCTTTAGTATAAAACAAAACAGCAAGTTAGGAAGACTTGTTGCTGAGGGTGAGCTGAAAGGCTAGTGCCTCTGGACAAAGCTATGACTGAAATGCTAAAGGCACTTTGGCTCTGAAAAACAGGGCAGCATCTAATCAAGGAGCTTTTGTCGCTTATCAGTTATAATAACAATGCCACCATAATTTTTTCAGTATATGTTTCTTCTACAGACAGTCTGCATAACAAACAACCAATAAGCAAGATGTAAATGCAAATGGAGAGCTGAAAGAAAAACAAATGGTCCTAATCAAATACAAGGCTAAATTTTACACTCATTAAAAGAGCAATAAAAGACTCAAGGAAAACTGGGTAATACCCCAGAAAGTACATCAGATTGGGTCCCAAATGGCTTGTGGGTTTACCCACAACTGAATAATTCTACTAAAATATGAGCTACTTAGAATGGTGATTTTGAAAACTATGAAGCCACAATGACCAACATAATTTTCTCCTGTCAGATTTCTATCAAAGTGATTAGATTTTGTCAGGACTAGGAAAACTGTTTGAGAAATTGCTGTTACACTGCTTGAATGTCAGACCACGTTTGCAGTGTTTACAGGAAAAAGTGCAATTAATGTTATTATAAACTAACCATAGGTTTGACCTCCAGAGTACAACTAAAGATTTGTTTTTGCACAAACCTTACCTTTTCTTTGGCCAGAGGAACTGAACCGCTTCACTGTTCTATTGAAGCTTGAGAATAAAACTGCACTCTTACGTTATTTCAGCTGACACTAAAAAATGCAAGTTGAAAATCATTTAACATCTGTGTGTTCTGAGAAAACCAAATCTGTTTCAGAAATAAAGTATTTTGTTTCTAGCAGATTTTTTCTCTTTTACTTCAGTAATCATAACTGTGATTCACATAACTTGACAAGGAAAAATGTCACATAGTGTCAATTTTAGAAGAAGGAAATGCTGTTCTGTAATCCCCTGAATTTCCCACTTGCTTCTTGAGGAGTGTTATTTCAGCTCCTACATTGCTGCCCTGTGGAACACAAGGACACTCTTCTGCCTTCTACTAGAGTGAAAGAAAAAGAAGCCCCACAATCACACTGCCTTTGCTTGTACTCTAGGACCATATGTCACTTGAGATAAGCAACAGAACATAGGGCTTTCCAACTCATCTGTCACACTTGCTTCCTGCAGTTTATATTAATTACAGGATCTCTTCAGCTAGTTATTTCTCTCCTAAACTCTTTCACCCTTAAAAGCAAGTAAATAGCAAAGCAAAACAAGACTGGAGTGTAGGGAAAAGCGCTACTGTTTAAATATGAGAAGACCAAAAAGGGAAAACGAAAACCAGTTTTTCTCACCCTGATGAGCATTAAGGAGTTCCTTTAATAATTATTGCCGTCATTTCTATTCTTCATCTCAGACACCAGACCACAGAAATACTGTTTTCAGCAGCAGACTGTTGAGAAACAGCTGCAGAATAGGGAAGCTGGTATAAATTTTTGTGTGTATGCATGTGTGGGTGTATCTGTCTTTCAAAAAAAACCCTCTTAGGGAACGCAAACGTTTTTGTTTTTCTTCCTAAGGTGAGTATTAGGACATCTCAATAGAAGTTAGTGTCCCAGCTCTGAACTCTGCTACTGAAGGAACAGTTCACTCGGAGAATAAAAACCAAGCAAATAACAGATGACAAAACGCACCTATAAACCTTCAGGTGTCTTTGGTGATTAGTTCTCCAGTGCTCTACATCATGATAGCTGCCAGGTGCAAACAGCAGTACAATTATTTCTCAAACAGTAGAGCAGCTAATGAAACATAAAGGAATGGAAGACAGAAGAATTTGTGGAAAAGAAACAGCATGGATAAAGAAACAATTCCAAGCCCAAACCATGAAAATGCTTCCTAATCTGTAGACTGCAGATACCAGAATTGCAGTCAAGCCAGGCAGACAATTCTGCTCAGCCTCAAAGAGCTGCTGCTGATCCATGTACCTCCTTGGGATTGAGAAGCAGAGCCTCTTATAAATTATGATGCTTTATTTAAAGTCAAAGCATTTATTTGCTTTTGTGCCAGCTTTGGATCCTTTTCATCTCCAGCTACCAGGCCCAAGAGAGAACAAATTCCTGTAGCTCTGCTGGCAGCCAGCTGTGGCCTCAGTAAATCATAAAGCCTCCTAACAAGCCATTCTTTACAAAGGCCAACTGCAGTTACTAGACATGATAACTTCTCTATTACTCCACTCACTAGAATTTAAAACAGCAAGTTAAAGCAGTGGCTGAAAACACTGAAATCTACTGAACTGCATTTTACATCTCTCTCTCTCTCTCTCTCTCTCTCTGCATTAAGCTTTACTTATTTCATGAAGACTTCATTGTGCTCAGCCTGGGAAAAGGGTAAGTAAACACCAGAGACAGACACATCCAAGACAAAGGGGAGGGAAAAAAAACATTTGGTATTTCTTTTGCAGAACTCCCTCCGGATTTCTTACTACCGGTAATAAGAGACAAGTCCCTCCTCTTTCATTCAGTTTGTGGAACTTGCAGAGACATATCTTTAATATTTGTGGAGGTAAACTCTATTAAGATCTAAATACAGTCATACCCTACCAAGAAACTTAACAGTAAAATACATAAAGCTAAACGTGGTATATAGTCAAGCATGGGATGTACATTAAGAGTCCTATGAATACTGCAACTGTAAATTAGTAGTTCTGTCTCTTCTACCTCTTTCCCATCCATGCACCAAAAAGGAATCAGTTAAGTATAGTATGGTGAGGCCCACCATTCCACTTTTTCCTCTGCCTAGGAAAAGCAGATCAGCCTTACACATCTGAGGCTCTTCTTCCTATACAGATGCTTCAGTTTAGGTTTCGGAGTAACCTTATTGTAAGGTCTTTCGTTGCTATAATTAAAGATTAAAAACTAAACTATGCTTGAAACTCCACTTTCAGATTTGAAAGCCACAAAACAAATATTATACATTGCCAAGGCTAAATGCTACGTAATTTTTACAGCTCTTATCCCACAAACTAATTCTTTTCCTTAAAAGATAGCAGGCAGTGCTGTCTGTCCTACTATAAAATTCTTGTATTTGAATGGAGAAGAAGATGCCCAGAACACTTACAAGTATTTCAGTAACATGTTTAAGATACCAGTTCAGTTTTGTAAACAAGCCTAATGAACTATGACTAATAGTGTTCTCCCTGAGCAGAAGGTAAAAGGGCTTTTGTTAGCATCTGCTGAAGCAAAGTAGTTGTTTTGCTGGGAGAGAACAAAAGTAAGCTACTGATCAACTAACCACCTTCAATATGTGTCACAGTTCTCCAAAGCAGTTCAGGGTGATTTTCTTTCCTCTGTTTTAAATTACTTCCCAAGTGGGTAAACTAGTAAAACATCTAGTTAACCAGTTGGCTTATTCTACTTGTTTGTCAATACTGATGCAATGCAAAGGCAACCTATGAGCAAACTGATTTCCCACTAGTGATTGGTATGCTTTCTGCTAGGTGTCTTGCCAGTGACTGGACAATTTTCCCCTACGTGTCCTTTGTGCAGGCTGTCCCAATTTCTCCACTTATTAATAAGAGCCTGGCTAGTTGTTCCCTGACCTGCTGTGATCTATGCCGCTACTACAGCTTCTCTTGGCTTTTTCATGCACTAGAGCTATCAACCTTTGACCCTCATAGGTTTAGAAACAAAACTATTTAGACACTGAGGACAGACCAGTGTTGCATAAAATGTAAGTAAAATCTTACGGTTCTAGGAATCCTAATATAATAAGTTAAAAATCTCTGCATTTCTTCTGGCAGTGAAACATCCCCCAAAGGATCATCATAGGCATGCCCTCCCTCATTTAAGTACAACCAACATGATGACAGAAACACATATTTCAATATTAGGAGACTATTTTCCCATGTCACTAGAAGAAAAAAAGAGGCTGGACTTTCAGACGTGACTTAATTCTTTCCTTGGTCAGACAAACAATATCAAGCTAAAGCTTGCTTTACTCCAGAATCTGCACACAAATTTCTGTATAAATTATTGACTGCACTTTGGCCTCATCGGAAATGTTGGCCCCTCAGGCTGATAAACTCTGACCCCAGGTGGCACATCCAGCCCTCTCACAAGAGGCAGGGACATTATTGCTTTGCACTGAGGACTGCAGCCCCAGAGCCAATCAATCAAGCTCCTTGACAGCTTTTACAGCCTCCTCACATTAGGCCTAAGTCAAACTCCATGGCTCCTATTGTTCACATTATTCTTTTTTCCTCCTCTCTGATGAAGTTAGGGCAAGTCCAAGGCTTCAGTGAGAAAGAAAGGCTATTATGAGCAGCTCAGAGTTTATTGACTCTGAGCTGTACAACAATGGCCCAAAAGCCTTTTCCGTGAAAGTGACACATTACTAATTGCTAATAATCATCAGTAACAAAGATCAGCCTTTAGACACATACTTGTATGAAAGAAAGGTGTAACATCCAAACAGCTAGACTCATCATCTTTACGTACTAAGAAAGATTTCGTAAGATGATTTTATGAATACCAGGAACGATAACCTTTCAGTCACACAGAACTGTCATACTAATGTTGGTGTGTTCCATAATATAACTTGTGTATTGGAAAAACAGTGACCAAACCAGATTTGATTAAAAATATCCCTTGTGGAATTGTGCTATGCTAACTGTGGACAAACGGATATGTTCTTCTTTAGTCACTCTATAGTATTTCAAGATCAGTATCACATTGTGCTCAAAATGGAAAAACCCTTTCAGAACTAATCATGATGTCATTATTTTTCCCTAGCGTTCTCCTGAGGTCTGAAGAGCATTTAAGTAGGACTCCTACATGTCTGATACGGAAGAATACTGACTTGTCTTTGAAAACATTCACCCTTAATTATTACTATTATTTTTAAACAACCGTGTATCACTCCAGTTGCATGCATAAATCTTACTACCACCAACAGGTCATTCACAGAGTCATAATGTGCTGTCACCAAATGCGCAGAAACACTTTTTTTTGTGTAAGAATTTCAACATTGTGTAACATGACTAGATTTTACATTTGGCAAAGTCTTCTGTTTCTTTTTTCCTATATATCAAAGTTAAAACTGGAAAAAAAAAAAGGAAAGCAGGTTTTTAAGGACTCATTTTGATAGGAATGGAACTTGTGATCAACTAGCAGACACCAACTGGAGTAACTCCAGAGATCAGTTTCCCTAGATATTCAAGAAACAGAAGGAAAAGAGTGGCTTTTTTTTCTTTTTCTTTTTTTTTTTTTTCAAATTAGCTGTAGCTTTTGATGATTCTACCATTATAACTTCTGCTTTTAGGAAAAGATAATATTTTAAATAACAGATTAGAAATTGATAGCTATAAATGAATATATATTTACTTTCTTAAACCTGAACATCAGTACTAAGACAGTGAGAGGTACTTTCAATTAGACTGTTTCAACCGCGTAATTGTTAGTGCCCTGACTTCACAATTGGACTGAACTGGTAAGAGGTTCAGAGAGCTTTCTGGGAAGGTGCTGGCTGAAAGAACACCAGCTTCCTTCTGCTAAATCCCCTGATACAGCAGCTTGCCTTTTCAGCTGTCATTCAGTCCAATGTGGCTTTTCATACAAAACCAGAGGAGATCAAGTGCAGACTAAAAGCTTGTTTCAAATGAAGGATTCCCCTCCCTCCCTGGCTTTCAGCTGAAAGCATATTTACGCCCTGAAGAATGAGAAGAACTCGTAATTTGTAGTCCATCAAATAGCTTTTTTTCAGATTCTCCTGAAGATGAAGTTTCACCGTTCTTTAGGTGGACACCTGAATAAACAGAGCAGTAAGCACTGGTAATGCTGGAGTAGCAGAATAAAAATTAAAAATACAGCAGGCCTTTCAATTTATGTAGCTCCTGTGGATCAGTCACAGTATTAGTAACTCAAGTTTTAATCCCTATGACTATTCTCATATTTCCTTTCTTAAAAATAGTAACAATGCATGCTATATTAAATTTCTTGTCCCTACAGGGACATAAAACGTGGCTGAGAAAAACTGGCAAAACTGTGTGAAAAGGTAAGGTAAGCACTGCAGCACCCTGGGCTGTACACTTGCAGTGTTACAGTGTTGTCAATTAGCTCTCACTCACAGCCACTGCATCCAGCTTGAGCATTTTTTTTAAATGAAATAAATGTAATGCTATTCTTGTGAACTTACAAAGCTGAGAAGTAATGCTTCTATATTTAACCTAAATGCTGTTTTGCATGGATGCTCTGTAGGATGAATGATATCTGATTTAGAAAAATGAAAGTGATTTTGCTGAGCTTTCCAAAATCAACACCCATTTTAGTGGAACAAAACAAGAGGCTGCTGAAGCACATTTGTCTCTCTGATGATGTATATTCACCAAGTACAGCCCATAACCCACCTACTCACAGCAGCTTCAGACAGCTAGCCTCACCCACAGATCCTTGCAATTTAATGAACAGTCATACCCAACAAATCTTTCACCAATAGCCTGACAGTAGTTATTCTTTTAGACTCCAGGCCCAAAAGAGAGATTTGTCATTGCTTAAATAAATTCTACAGATGTAACAGATAAAAGCCCAGGGCTTTTATAAAACAGAATCGACAGAGCAGAAAGCTGTTCCTCTAGACTGTGCGCAGGCGCACTGGGCTTGCATGTACCGAAGGAAAGAGACAATGAAGGTTAGGAAGCATGAAATGACAGCCTTCTTTGCTTTTCAGGGAACGTAAATTTTATTCACAGAACGTAAATCTCAAAGTCATGGTTTTCAATCTGCATGTGTGATCACACAAAATTGATTTCAAGGAGATTTGGAAGTATTTAACTCATTGCTCAGAGATGCAAATCCCATCTTGTACAATCGTTAATGTAAAAACAGAGAAAAAAAAAGGGTGACGTTTCACGGGCTCTGCCTATACATTTTTATTTTTCAGATAGTCACAGCTCATTAAGCTTCCATTTCAAATATGGATCTGTCTTTACTGAAGCACCGAAATAAAGCTGTGTATGTTCCACATGTTTGAGGGCAGTTTAAAACTCTTAATGAATAATACAGCTTTAAATGAAAGACATTCTTGAATATGTTTGTCGCAATGTAACACACCCATGCTTATGTTCTTCCCTAAATGAGTAGGAAAACATTGTTCAAATGATTCATTAAACATGGCAGCAGCCCTAATGTGGATGCAGTGCTGAAAAGTTTTTGGAAATGCATAAAAACATTTCTTGACTTTGGAATGTCTGCTGCATCTCACAGTGGTTTTCTTATAATTTGATACCTCTTTCCTGATACTTCACTGCTTATCACAAAACCAATCAGGTAGAAAACCGGTTGTTGTTAAATTAAGAAATCCCAAACCACAGATTCGTAAGCATGATGTGTCAAGTGAATACACGATAGTATTAAAAATATCTCTGAACTGCAGCCTTTTCTAACAGAAAACAGATCTATTCTTGAACACAGATGAGCATCCCCTGTGTCAATAAACACAAACTGACTCTGTTTAAAACACAGAGGAAACTGGTTAATTTCTATCTCAATAAAATTTATGAAGCAATAAAAACTTTGTAGTACAAGCTGTGTGGTTTGTTTCACTTCCCTGTCTCATGAATTAATGAGGAAAATTCTTTCCTTCATTCTGTTACGCAGACTCATGCTGGAGAGGGAACCGTACACTGACCAAAAGCCCTGAGAGCCTAAATATGATTTCCACTGCTCAACCGCAATTTGTTTATAAAGTTTGGCAAGGAACATTTTAATTTCCCATCTTTGTGATGACAGTGTGTGTGAACTGGAGCACCACTACACTGTGAGTTGTGCTTAGTAATATAGTGTAACTCACGGGGACGGGGGGGAAGAAAGAAACGGCATGTCTCAACTAGGCTGTCACCAGATGATAGTAGTATAACCCTTAATCCTCTATTTATGATACTGAAAATGTCACCTAATTTAAATTTCTGCAACCCCTGAATAGGAGCAAAAGGGAAGGAGGGGGAAATGTACTGAATGTCTGAAAATATATGCCTGCAACAGCAAGAGCAGAAAAGACTGATAAAGAATTTATGTGTAATATTTAGTCAGATTAAGTGTAACTCTTCACTGAATGTTTTATTGTCATTTACGTTCTGACCACATGAAGAAAGCTGCTTCTGACAGGCCACAAAAGCAAGGCTTCTGGGAGTGTTTTGTTCTTTCTCTTCAAATACTCCAATACATTAATTTCCTGACCTCTCTCCTAATATAAAACTACAGTTCACTCCCTACATGATCATCTTTGTGAGAACAACTTCCACTCAGAGAGCAGCTAATCCACTATGCCGTCGTTATACTACATGGAATAATCTACCTACCTCACGCGTACCTCCCCTTACGTGAAATACCAGTGTGATGTATCAAACCCATACAAATTCTAGCTCCCTCAGTTCTAACGTGTGAATGTGGTTCCATTTAGACAATGCATTTTTTGTTATACCCCTGGAGATGGCGGCGGTTCACTGGGGTGGATATTCACCCTCCTGTACGCTGGGAGACAACTGCATGGGAAGACTGCTCCCTTGCTCTTCTTGGTCCTCCACACTATTTGTAGAGTTGTTATCATTTTTTAACTCACCTAGCTGCCTTATAATGAGGAGTCGTTGTGTTTCAGGACACAAGATTGCCTGAAGATGACCATCTGAAACCACAAAAGTAATCAGCAAAAACAATACTGTATTTTTCTCTCCTTTATACTTTCTGTCCAATATTCACCAGGAGATTAAGGCCCCTTAGAGAGAAGGATGGAGTAGGATCACACAGAATCGGGGCATTACATCAGGAAGAGAAGGCAGCGCTGACAGAGAAAGGAGGCCAATGGGGAAAAGGGCAGACCTCCATATGTTTCCACCCATCGGTTCCTGTTGATGGACCACATCTCTGAGCAGTAGACAACCAAATGCAGTAACAACAGATGCCACAACAAGAAGTTTGTAACACTTCAAGAAGGTGTAAAGGGAATGACAGTTGGCTGCCTTTCTCAAATCTTTGGCAGAAGGCTCTCTCCTCACCCAGAAGGCAGCCAAGGCTGTGGCACCTTTTTTCCTCACAGTTTCACTGTGTTCAGAGGTTCTACCAATGATCTTCGGGTATTTTAGTCAACTAGTTACTTAGATTACAGAGGCTGGGTTTCTTTCTGTCTTGTGACCAAGACAGAAAAGAGTACTAGATAAGACCATACATTTGCTTTAACTGTTAAGGGACAAAACATGGAGGTTTTTCTGCCTCTTTTGGGAACTGAAGAAAAGTAGGACTTTTGTCCATTGGTAGGGGGATGTTTTCTCCTAGAAGACCTTTCCTGTTCTGGTTTAAGAGCTTCTGCAAGTGTCATTTTGAGAAAGAAATTCTGAAATGGCCTATGAGAACTCCACAGAAGGGGGATACCTTCCTTTTCAATCAAAGAACACCGGTGGAGATTTGAGGACTGCAGATTTAATAACAAGAAACAGTTCCTTCCTAAAGGGAACTGTTTCTAAACAGTAACAGTTCCTTCCTAAAGCGAACTGAGGGCCCAATATGCAGAGCTGACCCCCATCACAGGGAGGTCTACAGTCTGCCTGGAGCCCGAATCAGGGATATCACCAGGCAACTCCCCAACCTGGTGAAGGCCACAGACTACTACCCCCCGGCTGATCTTCCAGACAGGTGGGGAAGAAGCTGCATCCCGTAGTCTGAGGGGGATGAAGAAAGGCTACAAGGCCCTAGAACGGTTGGTGAAAGAGTCTGGGCACAAGTTGTTTTCTCCTCCCTACTTCCATTTTCAGGTGATGACGTTGGATGGAATAGTAGGATTCTCTCTATAAATGCCTGGCTACGAGACTGGTGCTACAGGCAGGGCTTTGGGTTCTTTGATAATGGCTGGTTTTATAAGACACCAGGCGTGACGGTAATACATGGGAAAGGTTTATGTCGTAAGGGCAAAAGGGTTCTGGGACAGGAATTAGCAGGGCTCATTCGGAGAGCTTTAAACTAGATTCGAAGGGGGGTGGGGTAGTAGCTGGGCTTGCACCACTGCGGCAACGCTCTAGTGTTGAGGTAGACCAGGAGGCCTCCCATCCCCCTGGGGTGAAATTGGTGTGCTCAGCTCACTCCCTGAAATGCCTGTGCACCAATGCACGCAGCATGGGGAATAAACAGGAGGAGTTGGAAATCCGTGTTCGGTCGGGGGGCTATGATCTAGTGGCAATTACAGAGACTTGGTGGGACACCTCGCATGACTGGAATGTGGTCATGGATGGCTATTTCCTGTTCAGGAAAGACAGGCCACTAAGGAGAGGTGGTGGAGTTGCTCTTTATGTGAGTGAGCAGCTAGAATGTATTGAGTTCTGTCCAGGGGCGGATCGGGAGCGAGTTGAGAGTTTGTGGGTGCGAATTAAGGGGCAGGCTGGCAGGGGTGATACTGTTGTGGGTGTCTATTACAGGCCACCGGATCAGGATGAGGAGGGTGATGAAGCCTTCTACAGGCAGCTGAGAGCAGTCTCGCAATTACAGGGCCTGGTTGTCATGGGGGATTTCAACTACCCTGATATTTGCTGGGAGGCCTACTCAGCCAGCCATCCTCAGTCCAGGAGGTTCCTCCAGTGCATTGATGATAACTTTCTGATGCAAATGGTGGACGAGCCAACTAGGAGAGGAGCGCTGCTGGATCTGATCCTCACTAACGAGGGTCTGGTTGAAGCGGTGAAGGTTGAGGGCAGCCTTGGTTGTAGTGACCATGAGATGGTAGAGCTCAGGATCTCATATGGCAGGAACAGAATAGCTAGCAGAATTACAACCCTGGACTTCAGGAGGGCCAGCTTTGGCCTTTTCAAGCAATTGCTAGGGGAAAGACCATGGGACGGGGTACTAGAAGGTAAGGGGGCTCAAGATAGTTGGTTAGCATTCAAGGACTGCTTCTTCCGAGCTCAAGATCAGAGCATCCCAGCACGTAGGAAGTCAAGGAAGGGTACCAGGAGACCTGCATGGTTAAACAGGGAACTGCTGGGCAAACTCAAGTGGAAGAAGAGGGTGTACAGATCATGGAAGGTGGGGCTGGCCACTTGGGAGGAATATAAGTCTGTTGTCAGAGGATGTAGGGAGGCAACTAGGAAAGCTAAGGCCTCCTTGGAATTAAACCTTGCAAGAGAGGTCAAGGACAACAGAAAGGGCTTCTTCAAATACATTGCAGGTAAAGCCAACACTAGAGGCAATGTAGGCCCACTGATGAATGAGGTGGCCCTGGAGACAGAGGATACAAAGAAGGCAGAGTTACTGAATGCCTTCTTTGCCTCTGTCTACACTGCTGGAGGCTGTCCTGAGGAGCCCTGGACCCCTGAGGCCCCAGAAGAAGTCAGGATAGAGGAGGAATCTGTCTTGGTTGATGAGGGCTGGGTCAGGGACCAATTAAGCAACCTGGACGTCCATAAATCCATGGGCCCTGATGGGATGCACCCGCGGGTGCTGAGGGAGCTGGCGGAAGTCATTGCTAGGCCACTCTCCATCATCTTTGCTAAGTCGTGGGCAACGGGAGAGGTGCCTGAGGACTGGAGGAAAGCGAATGTCACTCCAATCTTCAAAAAGGGCAAGAAGGAGGACCCGGGTAACTATAGACCGGTCAGCCTCACCTCCATCCCCGGAAAGGTGATGGAACAACTTGTTCTTGGTGCTGTCTCTAGGCACATCAAGGATAGGGGGATCATTAGGGGCACTCAGCATGGCTTCACCAACGGGAAGTCATGCTCAACCAACTTGATAGCCTTTTATGAGGATGTTACCCAGTGGATAGATGATGGTAAAGCTGTGGATGTGGTCTATCTTGATTTCAGTAAAGCATTTGACACGGTCTCCCACAGCATCCTCGCAGCTAAACTGAGGAAGTGTGGTCTGGATGATCGGGTAGTGAGGTGGATTGTGAACTGGCTGAAGGAAAGAAGCCAGAGAGTGGTGGTCAATGGGACAGAGTCCAGTTGGAGGCCTGTGTCTAGCGGAGTCCCTCAAGGGTCGGTACTGGGACCAGTTCTATTCAATATATTCATTAATGACTTGGATGAGGGAATAGAGTGCACTGTCAGCAAGTTTGCTGATGACACCAAACTGGGAGGAGTGGCTGACGCACCGGAAGGCTGCGGAGCCATTCAGAGGGACCTAGACAGGCTGGAGAGTTGGGCGGGGAGAAACTTAATGAAATATAACAAGGGCAAGTGCAGAGTCCTGCATCTGGGCAAGAACAACCCCAGGTATGAGTACAAGTTGGGGACAGACCTGTTGGAGAACAGCGTAGGGGAAAGGGACCTGGGGGTCCTAGTGGACAGCAGGATGACCATGAGCCAGCAATGTGCCCTTGTGGCCAAGAAGGCCAATGGCATCCTGGGGTGTATTAGAAGGGGTGTGGTTAGCAGGTCACGAGAGGTTCTCCTCCCCCTCTACTCTGCCCTGGTGAGGCCGCATCTGGAATATTGTGTCCAGTTCTGGGCCCCTCAGTTCAAGAAGGACAGGGAACTGCTAGAGAGAGTCCAGCGCAGAGCCACGAAGATGATTAAGGGGGTGGAACATCTCCTGTATGAGGAGAGGCTGAGGGAGCTGGGTCTCTTTAGCTTAGAGAAGAGGAGACTGAGGGGTGACCTCCTTAATGTTTATAAATATGTAAAGGGCAAGTGTATTGAGGATAGAGCCAGGCTCTTCTCAGTGACATCCCTCGACAGGCCAAGGGGCAATGGGTGCAAGCTGGAACACAGGAGGTTCCGCATAAATATGAGGAAAAACTTCTTTACGGTGAGGGTGACCGAACACTGGAACAGGCTGCCCAGAGAGGTTGTGGAGTCTCCTTCTCTGGAGACATTCAAAACCCGCCTGGACACGTTCCTGTGTGATATGGTCTAGGTAATCCTGCTCTGGCAGGGGGATTGGACTAGATGATCTTTGAGGTCCCTTCCAATCCCTAACATTCTGTGATTCTGTGATATATTCTTCTTAGCAAACATCTGAAACCACCTAAAATAGCTACAAAACTACTCAAAAAAAGAGAGCAAACTAGGTTTTTAATGAATGTGCATTGAAAATATTTGTAGAAGCTATGTCTTTTTCCCTTCACCATATTACTGACAGCCAGGCTCCAGTTAGCGTACTACTTATGAGAAGCCTTTTTTTCCTTGTAGAGTTCAATGCACTATGCACAATCAGAAACAACCTCTTTTGAGTTGGAAACCTTGTGGGGATAGGCAGATGAAAAGGCTGCTTGGTGATTTCAATACGATTCCAAGGAAGAAGGCTTGAGAATACAGACGAGCTACACCAAAGGAAACCCACGTCAGGTTTTTGTCGTCTCTTTCCAATTGACAGGCTTGGTAGACTGGTAGAAAGCTTCTATAGGTATGCCAGTGATAAAAGGAAGACTAGGGAAAATGTGGGCCCTCTCCAGAAGGAAACCAGGAGACCTGGTTACTCCTGATATGGACAAGGCTGAGGTATTCAACAACTTTTTTGCCTCAGTCTTCACCAGCAAGTGCTCGAGCCACACCACCCAAGTCACAGAAGGCAAAGACGGGGAATGGAAGGATGAAGAACTGCTCAATGTACGAGAAGATCAGGTTCGAGACCATCTAAGGAACCTGAAGGTGCACAAGTCCATGGGACCTGATGAGGTGCATCCATGGGTCCTGAGGGAGCTGGTGGACGAAGTTGTTAAGCTGCTATCCATCATTTTTGAGAAGTCATGGCAGTCTGGTGAAGTTCCCACTGATTGGAAGAGGGGAAACATAACCCCTGTTTTTGAAAACGGAAAAAAGGAAGACCCGGGGAACTACCTACAGGCCAGTCAGTCTCACCTCTGTGCCAGGCAAGATCATGGAGCAGGTCATCCTGAAAACTATGCTAAGGCACATGGAAATCAAGGAGGTGATTGGTGACAGCCAACATGGCTTCACTAAGGGCAAATCATGCCTGACAAATTTGGTGGCCTCTATGACGGGGTTGCAGTGTTGACGGATAAGGGAAGAGTGACCAATGTTATCTACCTGGACCCATACAAAGCATCTGACATTGTCCCACACGACATCCTTGTCTCTAAATTGATGAGACATGGACTTGACGGATGGAGCACTTGGTGGATAAAGAATTGGCTGGATGGTCGCACTCAAAGAGTTACAGTCAATGGTTCAATGTCCAAGTGGACACCAGTGATGAGTGGCGTTCCTCAGGGGTCTGTATTGGAACTGGTCCTGTTTAACATCTTTGTTGGCAACATGAAAAGTGGGATTGAGTGCGCCCTCAGCAAGTTTGCCGATGACACCAAACTGTGTGGTGAGGTCGACACGCTGGAGGGAAGAGACGCCATCCAGAGGGACCTTGACAGGCTTGAGAGCTGGGCCCGTGCAAACCACATGAAGTTCAACAAGGCCAAGTGCAAGGTCCTGCATGTGTGTCGGGGCAATCCCAAGCACAAATACAGCCTGGGCGGAGAATGGATTGAGAGCAGCCCAGAGGAGAAGGACTTGGGGGTGATGGTTGACAAGAAGCTCAACATGAGCTGGCAGTGTGCGCTTGCCGCCCAGAAGGCCAACCATATCCTGGGCTGCATCAAAAGCAGCGTGGCCAGCAGGTTGAGGGAGGTGATTCTGCTCCTCTACTCCACTCTCGTAACACCCCACCTGGAGCACTGTGTTCAGCTTTGGGGTCCCCAACATAAGAAGGACATGGACATGTTGGAGTGAGTCCAGAGGAGGGCCACAAAGATGATCAGAGGGCTGGAACACCTCTCCTATGAAGACAGACTGAGAGAGTTGGGGCTGTGCAGCCTGGAGAAGAGAAGGCTCCGGGGGGACCTTCTAGCAGCCTTCCAGTACCTGAAGGGGGCCTACAGGAAAGCTGGAGAGGGACTTTTTACAAGGTCATGTAGTGATAGGATGAGGGATAATGTGTTTAAACTGAAAGAGGAGAGATTTAGATTAGATATTAGGAAGAAATTCTTTACTGTAAGTGTGGTGAGACACTGGAACAGGTTGCCCAGAGAAGTTGTGGATGCCCCCTCCCTGGAAATTTTCAAGGCCAGGTTGGATGGGGCTTTGAGCAACCTGGTCTAGTGGAAGGTGTCCCTGCTCATGTCAAGGGGGCTGGAACTAGATGATCTTTAAGGTCCAAACCATTCTATGATTCCATAATTCTACCTTTAGCCCTTCATTTGAAGGTTTTGAAAACTGAAGGGATACTATGGAAAACACTCTTGGGCAAAGATTCCCTGTTGCCCAACAGACCCATTCTACCTTTCCTTAAGTTTTACAAACTCATTTTACTTTTTGCTTCTCTCCTCTGAAAAGGCCCTTTTTTACTGTCTTGATAAAACTGCTTAGTGACTAAGAACTATTTCTGAGAACACCATAATCTCCATTTGGTCCATCAGAAATGCAAACGCGACTGAAGAGTTCATAAAGACAATTAATAGAGACATTTTGTTTACATTGATAGGATCCTGAAGGTATAAGCACACCCATGAAGCAATCTGTACCTCCTGAACAGTGATGAATTTAAGAACCATTCTTTTCAAGAAGTTTCTGGTTTTTTTCTGAAAGGAAGATGTTGTATTATCTTTAATCACCTATAGACTAGTGCAAAGACATGACTCAGTATTTCTCATGGTAAGTGACACAAGGCAAATCTGGTAAACCTGAAAAACTGGGAAGTGGAAATAAAACATCCTTAAACCAGAAGACTGTTTCACTAGCTCGCCTTTACGGAAGTTCAGAAATTAATCCATGAAAAATGGCAGCCACTGAGTTTATTTCAAGTACTTTTAAATTTCACAGATCAACACCCACTGTTTTAGAAACATTAAAACCTATTTTTGTCGCTGATATGACTGCCTTTAGGGGTTAAATATATCCATTTATAGTACATTTGGAAATTGCTGAAAAGGAGCCTACAGACATCCATGAATAGGAGGCTCTACCTGACAGGAGACTATCAATCAGAAACATTTGAGAGAGAAGAAAGGTAATTTCTTCTCTCCAAAGAATTTCCCACCAGCATAATTAACAGTCCTCTGGCAGTCAAGGCAGAATGCTTCTAAAAAGATACGAGTAAATTTTGGTCTTTGTTTTTGAAAGCAAAGACACTGCATAGAGAATCACAGAATCACAGAATGTTAGGGATTGGAAGGGACCTCAGAAGATCATCTAGTCCAATACCCCTGCCGGAGCAGGATTACCTAGACCATATCACACAGGAATGCGTCCAGGCGGGTTTTGAATGTCTCCAGAGAAGGAGACTCCACAACCTCTCTGGGCAGCCTGTTCCAGTGTTCGGTCACCCTCACCGTAAAGAAGTTTTTCCTCATATTTATGCGGAACCTCCTGTGTTCCAGCTTGCACCCATTGCCCCTTGGCCTGTCAAGGGATGTCACTGAGAAGAGCCTGGCTCCATCCTCGTGACACTTGCCCTTTACATATTTATAAACATTAAGGAGGTCACCCCTCAGTCTCCTCTTCTCTAAGCTAAAGAGACCCAGCTCCCTCAGCCTCTCCTCATAAGGGAGATGTTCCACTCCCTTAATCATCTTCGTGGCTCTGCGCTGGACTCTCTCTAGCAGTTCCCTGGCCTTCTTGAACTGAAAGGGCCCAGAACTGGACACAATATTCCAGATGCGGCCTCACCAGGGCAGAGTAGAGGGGGAGGAGAACCTCTCGTGACCTGCTAACCACACCCCTTTTAATACACCCCAGGATGCCATTGGCCTTCTTGGCCACAAGGGCACATTGCTGGCTCATGGTCATCCTGCTGTCCACTAGGACCCCCAGGTCCCTTTCCCCTACGCTGGTCTCCAACAGGTCTGTCCCCAACTTGTACTCATACATGGGGTTGTTCTTGCCCAGATGCAGGACTCTGCACTTGCCCTTGTTATATTTCATTAAGTTTCTCACCGCCCAACTCTCCAGCCTGTCTAGGTCCCTCTGAATGGCTGCGCAGCCTTCCGGTGCGTCAGCCACTCCTCCCAGTTTGGTGTCATCAGCAAACTTGCTGACAGTGCACTCTATTCCCTCATCCATGTCATTAATGAATATATTGAATAGAACTGGTCCCAGTACCAACCCTTGAGGGACTCCGCTAGACACAGGCCTCCAACTGGACTCTGTCCCATTGACCACCACTCTCTGGCTTCTTTCCTTCAGCCAGTTCACAATCCACCTCACTACCCGATCATCCAGACCACACTTCCTCAGTTTAGCTGCAAGGATGCTGTGGGAGACCGTGTCAAACACTTTACTGAAATCAAGATAGACCACATCCACAGCTTTACCATCATCTATCCACTGGGTTATGTCCTCATAAAAGGCTATCAAGTTGGTTAAGTATGACTTCCCCTTGATGAAGCCATGCTGAGTGCCCCTAATGATCCCCCTATCCTTGATGTGCCTAGAGACAGCACCAAGAACAAGTTGTTCCATCACCTTTCCGGGGATGGAGGTGAGGCTGACCGGTCTATAGTTACCCGGGTCCTCCTTCTTGCCCTTTTTGAAGACTGGAGTGACATTTGCTTTCCTCCAGTCCTCAGGCACCTCTCCCGTTGCCCACGACTTAGCAAAGATGATGGAGAGTGGCCTAGCAATGACTTCCGCCAGCTCCCTCAGCACCCGCGGATGCATCCCATCAGGGCCCATGGATTTATGGACGTCCAGGTTGCTTAATTGGTCCCTGACCCAGCCCTCATCAACCAAGACAGATTCCTCCTCTATCCTGACTTCTTCTGGGGCCTCAGGGGTCTGGGGCTCCTCAGGACAGCCTCCAGCAGTATAGACAGAGGCAAAGAAGGCATTCAGTAACTCTGCCTTCTTTGTATCCTCTGTCTCCAGGGCCACCTCATTCATCAGTGGGCCTACATTGCCTCTAGTGTTGGCTTTACCTGCAATGTATTTGAAGAAGCTCTTTCTGTTGTCCTTGACCTCTCTTGCAAGGTTTAATTCCAAGGAGGCCTTAGCTTTCCTAGTTGCCTCCCTACATCCTCTGACAACAGACTTATATTCCTCCCAAGTGGTCAGCCCCTCCTTCCACGATCTGTACACCCTCTTCTTCCACTTGAGTTTGCCCAGCAGTTCCCTGTTTAACCATGCAGGTCTCCTGGTACCCTTCCTTGACTTCCTACGTGCTGGGATGCTCTGATCTTGAGCTCGGAAGAAGCAGTCCTTGAATGCTAACCAACTATCTTGAGCCCCCTTACCTTCTAGTACCCCGTCCCATGGTCTTTCCCCTAGCAATTGCTTGAAAAGGCCAAAGCTGGCCCTCCTGAAGTCCAGGGTTGTAATTCTGCTAGCTATTCTGTTCCTGCCACATGAAATCCTGAGCTCTACCATCTCATGGTCACTACAACCAAGGCTGCCCTCAACCTTCACCGCTTCAACCAGACCCTCCTTGTTAGTGAGGATCAGATCCAGCAGCGCTCCTCTCCTAGTTGGCTCATCCACCATTTGCATCAGAAAGTTATCATCAATGCACTGGAGGAACCTCCTGGATGAGGATGGCTGGCTGAGTAGGCCTCCCAGCAAATATCAGGGTAGTTGAAATCCCCCATGACAACCAGGCCCTGTAACTGAGAGACTGCTCTCAGCTGCCTGTAGAAGGCTTCATCACCCTCCTCATCCTGATCCGGTGGCCTGTAATAGACACCCACAACAGTATCACCCCTGCCAGCCTGTCCCTTAATTCGTACCCACAAACTCTCAACTCGCTCCCGATCCACCCCTGGACAGAACTCAATACATTCTAGCTGCTCACTCACATAAAGAGCAACTCCACCACCTCTCCTTAGTGGCCTGTCTTTCCTGAACAGGAAATAGCCATCCATGACCACATTCCAGTCATGCGAGGTGTCCCACCAAGTCTCTGTAATTGCCACTAGATCATAGCCCCCGACCGAACACGGATTTCCAACTCCTCCTGTTTATTCCCCATGCTGCGTGCATTGGTGTACAGGCATTTCAGGGAGTGAGCTGAGCACACCGATTTCACCCCAGGGGGATGGGAGGCCTCCTGGTCTACCTCAACACTAGAGCGTTGCCGCAGTGGTGCAAGCCCAGCTACTACCCCACCCCCCTTCGAATCTAGTTTAAAGCTCTCCGAATGAGCCCTGCTAATTCCTGTCCCAGAACCCTTTTGCCCCTGCGACATAAACCTTTCCCATGTATTACCGTCACGCCTGGTGTCTTATAAAACCAGCCATTATCAAAGAACCCAAAGTCCTGCCTGTAGCACCAGTCTCGTAGCCAGCCATACAAAGTCTTCCAAATTGCTCTGGATTTCAGATATTCACAATGATTGCCACTGCAGTCACAAAGGATGAATTTGTGTCTAGATAAAACTGCTTTAAACTTATTTTTCTGTCACCTGTCCTGTCTAGAGAATGTAGCAGGCACAATCAAAAGTTAGGTTGTTACTGGCTGAAGATCTCTTTTCTTCAAGGCCTTCTCAATGGGAGATTAGTAAACTACCTACCTAAAATACTTTTATAGAGAACTGTGGGTTTTTCTCTTGTTGTCCATGAAAAAACATCCTCTTTCTTTTAGAGATTCTAGACATGCAATGTATTTGCAACCCAGTTCCTCACTGGCAAAAAGTGAGGTTAGACAATCAAATGGGTAAAGACTGTTCTTTGACAAAACTATATGGCTGACCAGCTGAGAAATTCATATGAGATCTTCAGACTTCACAAAACTTCAGGAGTGCAAGGGAGGACTGCAGAAAGAACCCAAATGAATGATGAATCAAAGAGAACAATGTTGGTAGAGCTCACTATTACTCTTTCTCTGTCACGGGAAAGTCAGCTATAGGGAAAACAACACAGAACTAGGAAAATCTTAAATACTATTACCGATAGGTGCTAGGAAATAACAAGGAAAGAATAAGAAAAGTGGAAATACTAAGAGTGAAATTCTCTTTATGGCTAGCTGCCAAGTGTCTTATAGATGCCATAAATATAATATACCTGGCTATATCTTCGAGACCTTGAAGAGATTTTTTTTTCCTTTTTTCCAAACAAAACTCAGCATACAACCAATACCCCTCAAAGAAACAAACAAACAAACAAAAATGCTAGTACATATTTACTGCTGGAAAAACATTCCACTGAAAATAGTTTGAAAAAGTGAAGAAGAGCAGTGTATCTTTATTACTCTCCAAACTGAAACCAACAGCTGTCCTCACAGAAGGAAGATTAGTGTTATTTATGTGCCTCACTCAGACTCAGTGGTATTCTTGGATCTCAATATGCTGTACTATGTTTATAACACTGCCTTCCCTCATTCCTCATAAGACAGCTTTAAAAGATTACAGAAAAGCAAAGGTTACTGGAGAAGTGTCCTTCAAAATTATGAGATATTTACTAGCTAGTGATTGGTATGAAAAATTAAAGCTTAAGCCAAGCACAGGGGTAACTTTCCAGGAAAGAGTACCTGCACACTCTCCTTTTTCCTTCAGCTGTACAGATTCAACAGTTGGTCTCTTCATTACTAGGCTGTCCATAAGAGAGTTGTTCTCTGTTCCATATTTGGTTCCCATGAGCCCTTGATTAAGAGCTGTCTGCTGTAATTTATGTAGCCCTCGTTTGGGCAGCACAATTTCCTTTTTACTGCCATTTTAAAGTATTTCACTAATGCTGTTCAACTAATTTTACATCTAAAATGAATAAAGAAGGTGACACACTGTGTCCTATAGGAAATCCCTGTGTGAGAAGTAAAAAAACAACCGAATCCATTACGAACTATCCCACTCTTAGAAACACTGAACTATAGAGTTGAGAGGACTTCGAGAAGCTGTCCAGTCCACCCCTGCTACTTCTGAAGCATTATCAGTGTTTATCCTGAAAAATGTTGGTATGGATTTTCCCCTAATAGAAGACTCCACAAGCTGCTAGACAACCTACTCCACAGGCTCATTATCCTTGCTGTTAGCAATGCTCTTCTAATGTCTGACTTGAATCTCTCTTGCCACAGCTTAAAAGATCATTATTTCCTGTCCTTTCTGCCATGGGCACAAAGAACAGACCAACCTGTGATAAATAAGATCTTGTCTCACTTAATACCCTCCCCAAACCAGCCAACCAAAAAAACCCCCAAAAAACAAACAAACAAATCCTAAATTAATTAACTTATTTCAGTATTGTGAAATATTTTTTAACCTATGCTTTGAGGTTATTTTCTAACCTATGCTGACCTTCTTCAGTCAAGATTTGCGTTTAAATAGAGCTGGGGGAAAAATGGAAACTTACTAAATCCTGTGATTATGAACATAATGCTATCTACTAATCTATTTCCACCAAACCTGTATTTCCTGCATGAATGCACTGTGGCTGACCCCAACTTCCTGCCATAAACACCTTATACTACTGCAGCAGTTAAGTATTACATATTTTTCAAAAAGTATTTGAAGGAATGGGTGTGGAGGGTAGGTTTTTTTTGAGGACCAAGGAGGAAAGTGTTGCACTGCTTTTTTTTTGGACTGCTTATAATAGAAACCTCTTTTGAGGTCTTCTGAAACAACAGTTCAGCAAAAAATGAATGCTGAAGCCACTGAGTCAGCCTCTGTAAGCCTTTTTTTCAAAAAGACAGCTTTCAATTAATCCATTTTACATGTTTCTCACCCCCCCTCCCCAGTTATTCTTATATAAGACCTCTCCCTCCCAACCCTTTCTCTTTGGAAATTTGGTAACCATAGTTTCTGTGTCCTGCTGAGACTTGATATGTAGAGCTGTATTCTACCTGCTATTAAGCTGCTGATAGCAGTGTTTCTGTTGCAATTTATGAGAAATGTCAGTTGAAGGCAGAGAGTATTGTACACACTGTATTTTCCCAGCTGGATACCTCTGTGAACAGAAAGCAAAAACATGAATACACATGCACCATACGGTTGGGGGAAGGGAGGAAAGAGACTGCAGGAAAAAAAGGCTGCAGGTCAGATGTGATGTTGGGTGGTCTAAAGCTGGTAGAAAATGAACATGTGAATGGGAAGATACCTCTAACATTATCAGAAGACACCAGAGGTTTTTAATGCAGTCACATCACCAATACAAAGACCGCTCTGTAGACTCCTCAGAGGCCTCTTTCCCTTACACATATAAATTGAATTGTTGCATTTTGAAAACTGTCCCATTCACCTGATTGTTTCTCTGACTCAGGCCTGGAGGTTCTTGTTTAATGTTTAGCAGGAAGACATTTTAATCCTGAAGACAGTTTAGCCACTTTAGCAGGAGTTATACTTGAGGGTCTTTTGGGGCCCCCCCCCAGCAGAATGAAAACCAAGTCACCAAGCACAGGAAATACAATCGTGTCTTGTCATGCTCTTCAATGCTCTTCAACAGTTTACTTACTTCAGTGACAGTGATATCATATAGCAATACATGTTTGTGAAAGTCTTTCCACCTCTCCTGGATAACAAGGATAGCAGTTTTCATATTTCTTCATCACACTGACAGCTGAAGGTAATAGACTTTACAAGAGAGGAACTGACGTCCAGTTCAGCAAGGACTGAACAGGAATTAAAGCAAAAAATGTTCGTTCTGTCTCTAAAAACATCACAGGACTGTAACTTTTTTACAGCAGAAGTATTGAAGATTACAGTAGAAAGTATTCACCAAAGATTACTACTCTTCAAGCACTGCCTCCCTGGAGGTCAGCATTTTGTGGCCACGACCTTCTCTCCAGAGAGTACTTGCAGGCAAATAGTTTAACAAATCCCATAATTTATGTCTACTTCACAGTCCACACTGTACAGAAACATTCACCTGTCAGTGAGGAACTACTCCAGATGTCGAGGTCACCAGTAAAGAAAAGACAGATTACCACAGCAGCAAAATCATTCGTTATGGAACACATGTTGCTCAAATAGTGTATGTGCCTTCCCAAAAGTTATCAACTCTTGTCACTAGTAACTAGCTTTCAGATTTGCAATTAATCTTTGTCATTCCCCAAATCACCTCCTCCATTTGAAGCACAGAACTGAAAATAATGAAAATCCCAAACCTACTAAAGTTAAAATGCTCACAGTCAAACTAAGGATAGAGCCAGTTACCATTTAAATAACAACATGAAACTCTTTGAAGGAAAGGCCTTTTGATCTCGAAGATTCAAATGCTGAACAGTGAGAATCTGAGTTCTTTAAATTTCCAGGGAAAAAGCTACAAAAAAAGAACTATGACCCAGGCTGTCCATCATGTCCTTAAATCCCTGGCATTTTTTACTGTTAAATGTAGCTCTCTTAGTGTGTCATTAGTGGTGATGTTATCATCAATACCACAGTTAATAAGTGGTTAAGTAACTCTTTTCTTGAAGGTCGCTCTGGTGTGGAGGTGCAGGGTGTAGCAAGAAGTGAACGGGAGACAGACCAAGGGTGAAACATGAGTCATGGGGGAGGGGGATAAGACCAGGGCAGCCACAAATAAACCTAGGGGTGACAGGCCTGCGTCGGGGGCAAGGTCGCTAGCCCAGCTGAAGTGCGTTTACACCAATGCACGCAGTATGGGCAACAAACAGGAAGAGCTAGAGGCCACTGTACAGCAGGAAGGTTATGATGTGGTTGCCATCACAGAAACGTGGTGGGATGACTCTCATGACTGGAGTGCAACTATGGATGGCTATAAGCTCTTTAAGAGGGACAGGCAAAGCAGGAGAGGCGGTGGAGTAGCGTTGTATGTTAGGGAGTGCTTGGACTGTGTTGAAATTGAGGAAGATGGTGAGGATGACAAGGTTGAATGTTTATGGGTGAAGATCAGGGGGAAGGTCAGCAGGGCGGACATTACGGTGGGAGTCTGTTATAGACCACCCAACCAGGATGAGCAGGCGGACGAGGCGTTATACAAGCGGTTGTCAGAAGCCGCCCGGTCGCCGGCCCTTGTACTCGTGGGCTACTTCAACTTGCCAGATGTCTGCTGGAAATACAACATGGCAGAGAGGAAGCAATCTAGGAGGTTCCTAGAATGTGTGGAGGACAACTTCCTCATGCAAGTGGTAAATGAGCCCACTAGAGGAGGGGCCCTGCTTGACCTGTTGTTTGTGAACAGAGAAGGACTAGTGGGAGATGTGAGGGTCGGTGGCCGTCTTGGGAGTAGCGACCACGAAATGTTAAGAGTTTTCGATAGTGGGGGAAGTAAGGAGGGGCAAGAGTAGAACTTCTGCCTTAGATTTCCGGAGGGCTGACTTTAGCCTGTTTAAGAGGCTGGTGGACCGAGTCCCTTGGCAATCGGTCCTGAAGGGCAAAGGAGTCCAGGAAGGCTGGACATGCTTCAAAAGGGAATTGCTAAATATTCAGGAGCAGGCTGTCCCAGTCTGTAGGAAGGCAAGCCGTCGGGGAAAAAGACCGGCCTGGTTAAACAGGGAACTCAGACTAGAACTTCAGGAAAAAAAGAGAGCCTACTTGCTCTGGAAGAAGGGGTCGGGTAACTTGGGAGGTCTATAGGGACGTGGCCAGGTCGTGTAGGGAGAAGATTAGAAGGGCCAAAGCTCAATTAGAGCTCAATTTGGCTGCTACAGTCAAAGACAACAAAAAAAGCTTTTACAAATACATAAACAGCAAAAGGAGGGTCAAGGAGAGCCTCCACCACTTGCTGAATGAGGAGGGTAGTGTAGTGCCAGGGGATGAGGAAAAGGCAGAGGTGCTCAATGCCTTCTTTGCCTCGGTCTTTAATGTCAAGATCGGTTGTCCTCAGGAGACTCGGCCCCCAGAGCCTGAAGTTAGGGACGGGGGGCTGTGTGAACCTCCCATGATCCGGGAGGAGACGGTTAGTGACCTGCTGTGCCAGTTGGACACCCACAAGGCTATGGGCCCGGATGGGATTCACCCCAGAGTAATGAAGGAACTGGCAAATGAACTTGCCAAACCACTCTCTATTATCTACCGGCAGTCCTGGTTAACTGGAGAAGTTCCAGCTGACTGGAAATGAGCAAACGTAACGCCCATCTACAAGAAGGGTCGGAAGGACGATCCAGGGAACTATAGGCCTGTCAGCCTGACCTCAGTGCCAGGCAAGGTGATGGAACAGATCATCCTGAGTGCCATTACACGGCACATGCAGGACAATTGGGGCATCGGGGCCAGCCAACATGGGTTCATGAAAGGCAGGTCCTGCTCGACCAACCTGGTCTCCTTCTATGACAAAGTGACCCGCTTAGTAGATGAGGGCAGGGCTGTGGATGTAGTCTATCTAGACTTCAGTAAGGCATTCGACACTGTCTCCCACAGCATCCTCCTGGACAAACTGGCTGCCCGGGGCTTGGATGGGTGGACTCTTAAATGGGTTAAAAACTGGCTGGATGGCCGAGCCCAGAGAGTGGTGGGGAATGGGGCAAAGTCCAACTGGCGGCCGGTCACTAGCGGTGTTCCCCAGGGCTCAGTTCTGGGGCCAGTGCTGTTCAATATCTTTATAGATGATCTAGACGTAGGGATTGAGTGCACCCTCAGCAAATTTGCAGATGACACCAAGCTGGGTGGGAGTGTCGATCTGCTGGAGGGTAGGAAGGCCCTACAGAGGGATTTGGACAGGTTAGATAGATGGGCCGAGACCAACGGCATGAGGTTCAACAAGAACAAGTGCTGGGTCTTACACTTCGGCCACAACAACCCCATGCAGCTCTACAGGCTGGGGGAAGAGTGGTTAGAAAGCGGCCCGGTGGAAAGAGACCTGGGGGTGCTGATCGACAGACAGCTAAACATGAGCCAGCAGTGTGCCCAGGTGGCCAAGAAGGCCAATGGCATCCTGGCCTCTATTAGGAATAGTGTAGCCAGCCGGTCTACAGAAGTGATCGTCCCTCTCTACTCGGCACTGGTGAGGCCGCATCTTGAGTACTGTGTCCAGTTCTGGGCCCCGCACTTCAAGAAAGATGTTGAGGTGTTGGAGCGAGTCCAGAGGAGGGCGACCAAGCTGGTGAAGGGTCTGGAGGGTCTGACCTACGAGGAACGGCTGAGGGAGCTGGGGTTGTTTAGCCTGGAGAAGAGGAGGCTCCGAGGTGACCTTATTGCAGTCTACAACTACCTGAAGGGAGGTTGTAGTGAAGTGGGAGCTGGCCTCTTCTCCCGGGCAACTAGCGATAGGACAAGAGGGCACAGCCTCAAGCTTCGCCAGGGGAGGTTCAGGTTGGACATCAGGAAGAATTTCTTTACAGAAAGGGTTATTAGACATTGGAATGGGCTGCCCAGGGAGGTGGTGGAGTCACCATCTCTGGATGTGTTTAAGAAAAGTTGGACATGGCACTTAGTGCCATGGTCTAGTTGACAGGGTGGTGTAGGGCAATGGTTGGACTCGATGATCCATGAGGTCTCTTCCAACCTGGTTGATTCTCTGATTCTGATCCTGTGATTCTGTCATATTTTTCATCTTTCCCCCCATGGAACTTTAAATATAAGTTTTTATCAACTCACACTTAGTTGTTAATACAGATTTTGCAAATTTGAATGCCTTGTTAATTTCAAATACAAAACAGTGTAAGGTCAAATAGCATTAAAAATCTCATTTGGGTAGAATTACAAACCCTCTGCCTTTTGAGTGGCAAGCAATAGAACCGTACTGAACTGCAGTTCAAATTTCTGTCATTTTTTAATCCTTTCTCTGGAGAGCTGTGAAGGAACAATGCTTTGAAAAGTGCTTTAGCCTTTGACAGCCTATGGAGTTTGCTGATGTCACACTTCCTAATTGACAGAACACAGGGTCTGCACGGCACATTGCTACAACATTTGTTTTACAAGTGCACATTTCACAGGAAACCAACGATTAATTCCCCAAAGACTTACAGGCATACATTTCCAAAAAGGGAAAAATAAAACTGTTACATATCCACACAAATCAAAATTTACAGAATTGTGGCAGGCAGCCAGCAAAACTACTCCAGGTCTGCTTTCCCATCTGCTTGGCCTGTTAACTGGAAGAAAATAAGATGAAATTGCTCCTTCTGCAACTAATTCTCAGAAGAACTCCCTAAAAAACAACTTCCATGTCACAATTTTAATAACGCAGAATGCCTTATGACAATCAGTAAACCTCCTAGCACTGTGCAATGTAGACACAATAGCTCAGAAACAGGTATTGAGACAAGAACAGTTCCCTCTTCCCCCAGCATTGAAAGGCTGTGCCAAGCCTCTATTGCTGATGACAAAACAGACCTCTCTTGATCCTTCCAGCAAACTAAGCCCTCCAGCACATAAACTTGGCCAAATCTTGATGTAGTGGGTGATCCTACCCCCTCCTCTACATCTGCCCCAGCCCTTTGCATGAGGCTAAAGCCCTCGGAGCAGGGAGGGTAGAAACAAATGTGTATCAGATCCTTGGTCACCTGCAATCACAGCATTAATGTAAATGAAACCAACGCTGGCTTATGCAGGTTGGTGAACTTGCTGGCACTGAGGAGCACACAAAATCCCTGCTGTTGCCTCTGTTAAATGGGAGGTAGCTTACACAGATCAACTGGCTGAGCAGCTGAGGTCAGTAACGCCTTCAGCTATTTGTCTGCCGAAGCCCTGACAAGTGATTCTCAGTTTATGGCAGTGTACCATGTCAAAATCATTACTTTTAATCTATAAATTAGAGACCCGTAGTAAAGACTTGCACAGCTTTTGTCTGTGGACCATTGCAATGGTATACAGTAATTAATATACTACAGGTTTCTACTTCACAGATGAAAAAATAATTTGACTAGGAGCACTTTCAACAGCTGCCCATAAATCAGCCCACTCTCAAGAGTTCAACTCAAGAGTTACTGTGTCTATTGTACATCTTAAGGTTCAAAGAAAGATTATTCGTGCATTCATTCATAGCCAAGAATGTATCCCAGCAATGAAATTTACCCTTCAAAGCTGACCCAAGCTTAACCACTGGATTGACTAAATAATTTAATTGCTCAATGATATGATATGTCCCTTCTCTGAAGGTTGTACTTTTGGTGAATTGAGCTAGGTTTATACCAGTGGTATGTTAATGGCACATATTCCAAAAGTGTAAGCAGCTGCTGCCCACAAACATCGCCAAACTGAATAACAGGAATGCAAACAAATCTCCTGGTGCACATTTAGGTTTTTTAAAGTATTTAAAAATTGTAGGGTTACAAAATTACTTTTGTGGAAGAAAGAGGCAGGAAATAGATGAAAGCAAAGCAGTTATTTACAGAGAGTTCCTAATAACTGAGTAACGTTGCCAGTATAAGAACATTAATTCTGTCACCTCCTTTTCATACCCAAAAATTTATTTTCCTTTCTGTGCAAAAGGGTTTCTGCGACTAGATGTAATAATGAAAAGAACAGCAAGTGTTCTCCTCACATACTAGAAAGTCAGAAGAGTCCTGCAGTAACTTCTCCTTGCCTGTTAGGAGAAGCTATCCGCTGCAGCTCATTCAGTCAACATTCCAGCTTTTCCTAGCTACACTAAGCCAATGCAGCTAGGCTGAAGATTAAGGAGAAGGGAAACAATTACATTGTGTGTTACGGCCAAGGATGCAAAGACTCTAAATCTTCTTGAAGCTGAAAACAAATTAGCAGCTTTGCCTGCATCAAGCTGTCTGTCCAAATGGAGATTTCTTTTCACAACAGCATTACTAACTGTGCTCCTTGAAGATAACGCTTTGGGGATACAAAAACATTTTCTCCAAGTTATTTCCTGTCACTTGCTTGTCTAGACCAACAGAACCATTTGCAACCCAATCACCACCCACTGCCTTGAAGCAAAACCAAGCACAGCTTTACTCCGGCCCCTCAAGAGTCTCTCCCCCCCCCTTATTCTTAGTAATTTCATGCGCCACTTGCATGGGCAGAATCGAGATAAGAACAAATGGCGTTAGCCTTCTTGTTCACGTTTCATAAAAATGCAGCATCATTTGGCAAATCCGAACCTCTGTGCCACCTTTAATCTTTATCTGAGGGAGGAACGGCCTGGCAGTTCTTGTGGAAAAACCTCCAGACTGGCTATCATGAAATAAATTACTAAAATGCTTCATTCCCACTGTCAATAGGAAGGTGTTTGCAGGGGAGATGTTCAAGTCCACTGGCATCTGCAGTCTCCCTGGTCAGCAAGAAGCCATACCTCAGTATAACAGCACAGCAATTAAGGCCATCACAACTTCAAGTGGTGGAAAAGGGAAAATTCATAGAAACCAGTATGCGCAGCTTTTGTGACACACATACACACACACACACACACACACACACAAAACCCAGGAGACAACTCTCGAATAAGACGTGAAGGTTTGTTGTGGGAAGTTTCCAAAAGAAAATGCAGGCGGTTCAGCGCATCGCTCTGATCCCACACGCCGGTATCAGAAGCACTGTGGACATCTCCCAGCCTTCCACCTGCACTTGCGAGGACAAGTTCGCTGCTGCCTCTTCTCTCCCCACCAGAACTATGTTTGAACACTCCCCAGCTAAATCTGTTTCTAACAAACCCTGACTAGCCAGTTCAATGAGAAACAAAGTACTGTGTCACTGTGTTCCAAAACCAAGATCTTTCACTCCCATCTGAACTAGCCCTCCACTCGGGAAGAAATGGCGCCTAGCTGGGGTTTGCAAAAAATTGGTGAGAAAGCTCAGAAATTGGCTGCTGTCAAAGAAATAAACTATAGTGCCACTTAAGAGTCACACAGGTCTGATGTGCTTAAAAATACTGAATTCTTAATTTTTATAGGACTACCAAGGAAAACTTTTTCTTTCCTTTATACAACCACGGAAAAATAAAAAGCTTTTTTCAAGTGCATGCAGACTGTGCTGAAATGTCATCCTCTCTTTCAGAATTCAACAAAAATTATCTGATTTTCAATAAGTAACAAATATTACTAGCTTCCACTGGCCTTAGTTCGGGTTATAGCACCTCTAAATTCAGGTCTCTAGCTGGGAATTGTTGCAATCCAGGAACAATTTTTTTTTTTAATTGCTCAGCCTTGTAACTAGTCATACTTCTTACTCTGAAGTTAAATGAAGTCTACAAATAGCCAGTGGTTCTCCTGGATGGAACTGGCTTGGATGCAGACAAACTTGTACTGGCTTCACTGCCACTGGTAGTGGTTTGAACAAAATTTCTCAAGAAGCAAATATTAATTCATTGCAAAACTTTGTCAGAAACCACAGAACGTACAGTGACAACTTTCATGACTTTAATAAAATTGTGGAGAATAACCTAAAAAGTAAGGTTTTTTTTAAAAATCCTTAACACACATTAAAAGTCATATTCTGCTAAAAGCTGACATCAGCTTATCTCTTCCCTAAGGAAAACAGGTCCTTTAGTGTAACCTGAGACTCTTTTTCTCTTTCTAAAATCTCCCAACTAGAGGGGGTCACATAGCCTCAGGCTTTAAAAGATCCACAAAAGCCAGCTCTATATGAATGCAAGGTTAAGAAGCATAGGTTCAGTCACTGTAGGGGAAAGTAAACAGGCAGTAAAACATAATTACTTGTTTCAACCTACTTAAATGCAGAAGTTTTAAGTGACTGGGGAAAAAAAAAACATACCTCTAGATTAATTGAAGACTGATCTGGAACTGCCCCCGCTTGAAACCAATTCTCCACAACACTTGTCCTCAGTGTTAGGGACCAGCTAGAGAATTGCCATCTACCAACAACTAACTTCAGTTCCATTTTATTAATGAATATCTTTATACTACTGGCTAAGTCACTAGAGAAAAAGCAAATGGCCTGATCTGCCTCTTAACGGTCATATAGGAACAACAACAAAACCCAAACAAAACAAAATCACTTAAATACACTAAAATATCACCCAAGCAAAGCCCTAGTAAACTGCCCAACTAAGCTTAACAAGTAACTGACATCTATTAATAAAAACAAACAAAAAAGCAGGGCAAAAGAAGGCTTTTCTTAAATAATCTTTTTTATTCTGATTAAATCTTTAACAAGGCTAGTAAATTCTGCCCTTGCAAACTAATTCTATGGCCTTTTATTTCCATAGCTATATCCCCTTAAAAATTCTTTGAAATTTACATCTGCAGCTAGTAAATACAAACCAGTGTTAATTTTGATGTTCCTGCTTTAGTTGATACTCCTTTAAAAAAAAAAAACAAAAACCAAAACAAAACCCCCAAAAAAACAGAATTAAAGCAAAGTGCTCTAATGCTGGCCTTTTGTTTTTTATCCCAGATGTTTTGGGTTTTTTTCCCCCTAAATCTCATGGCATTTGGGGATATAAAATTGATGAACCTCAACTGTGGTTTCCATTGCAACACTAGCTTTAATGAATCTAGACCTAGTTTTTCAGTCTGAATCAAGAAAGCTAATTCCCTTGAGCTTTTCTTTTTTTATATTCTTTGTCTTCACCCTCAACCTCTACCTTTCCTGTCTCCCTCTTTTAGAACAAAAATATAAGCTGTAATCTTTTAGTAACCCTGAAGGCCAAAGAACTCTTCACTGCTAAAAATTTTTAAATTGAGGTTTTCCTTCTGCTTTTCAGATTGCCTCTTGACACCAAGAGTTCCAGACTAGTAGCTAGTTACTACCACATTGGTAATAACTGGAAAGAATTATCAATATACCCTCAGGGTAACAAAATGTACGCTTCCACTCATTCTAAAAAAATGAAAAGCTGGATGTTAGGCCAGCCACTGATCTTATACAGGCAAGTTAGTCCCAATGCCAAAAGCAGCTTTTCACCACATAGCCTGAAACGCAGAAAAAAAAAATATTACTTTATTAAATTGATTATTTATCTGTATTAATGAAAACCTACAGTTCACCAACTGGGAGAACCTCTCATTCATCACTCTAGAAGACCAGCCATACTTCAGAGTGCAACAAAACTGGAAGACCACAGCTTATCCTAACTAGTTGAACTATGTATAATTAGAGTGACTGTGAGAACATCTTTAAATAAGTGGCTTAATCCCTGAACCACACCAGTTAAAGATACCATTTCAGTTGTGCTTTCATTCCTCACTCCAGCGGTATTTATTTAGTAAGAAAACACTTGCACGCATACATGCTTTCTTTATTAGCAGTCATCTCTCCCCCCTGCTATCTACAAATCTGCAGGCAGCGCAGGGAGTATTCCTCTGTAGCAGCCTGGAAATATAGAGCTTTTTTATGTAAGCACTGTCTGGAATTCGTTAAGTTTTCTCATCCTCTGCTTTGGGTTATACCAAGAGAGGTGCACCCAGTCTTTTCACTGGGCTGTAAAATGTGGCATTTGCCAGGACCCTTTAGATAAGCTGGCCATTACTACCCTGGCTAAATAAGACACTTTGGATATTTTTGGTCAGTTATTGCAACTGTACTGTGGCTATGCTCTGCTTAGCATTACATCTGTACCCGTAACAGTGAAGCAACAAGACAAGCACTAGGCAGTAAACAAATCACGCACCCCTCCATGCAACAGAGATGTACAGCCTCTCTAAACAAAGTTACAGGACTAGTATTAGTTAGACCCTGCGGTTTGTGTATATTCAAGAAGGAATGCTGACATTTAAATACCAAATTTAATATTTAACAGCATCTTTACACAAATTTCCTAAGTGCTTTTCTTCCAGTGGTGGTCTGCAGTCTTCAAAAATCTTCTGAAATAATGGTGTTGGGAAGGAATGGAAGGGGTGAGGAACAAGCTTGACTTCTCCGCTGCATTAATAAAGCCTGGAAATCAGCAGTGGTTCTGTTTTCACCTCATTTTTTTCTTTTTTTTTTTTTTCTGTTACAGATCTTCACTAATCTCTGATGCTTTCCACCACCTAGACAAACAGCTTTAAACTTAAATTACTGTTTAAATGAATGACTAATTGAACATTTCTGAAAAAAAGAGTGCTTTGTAAAAGAATCAGAATTAAACTCAAGGAGGTCAAAATATCTCCCATCTGACATATAGCTCTGCCAGCAGGGAATATCCATAACCTATTTTGCATTTCTCCTTCACTGAGAAGGTTTATACAGACATGATTTATCTACTGTTTGCTGTGAACAGAGCCTGCAAAGGTTTGGTTATCATAACCCAGATGATTCATGGCAACTCATTAAAGCCACATCAACTCAACCATGTACATCTGGTTCATAAGAGTCAGTCCCAACGGTTTAAAACCACTCTAAGGGGCTTCTGTGGATACATGGGGGTTTGGCTTTAAAATTACTATTTGCTTCATTTATTTTAGATGAAAACAGTATGAAATAAGACTACAAGTAGTTGTCTAATTGGGAAATTGAAGGTTGTGTGTAACAGTGTCTTAAGAGGAGCGGCTGAGGGAACTGGGGTTGTTTAGTCTGGAGAACAGGAGGCTGAGGGAGACCTTACCCCTCTCTACAACTTCCTGAGAGAACGTTGTAGCAAGATGCGTGTCGGTCTCTTTCCCCAAGTAATAAGCGACAGGACAAGGGGAAACAGCCTCAAGTTGCACCAGGGGAGGTTTAGATTGGACATCAGGAAAAATTTCTTCACTGAAAGCGTCCAAGCATTGGAACAGGCTCCCCAGGGAAGTGGTGGAGTCACCATCCCTGGAGGTATTTAAAAGACATGTAGATGCGGTGCTTAGGGACATGGTTTAGTGGTGGACTGGGCAATGTTAGGTTTAAGGTTGGACTTGATGATCTTAAAGGTCTTTTCCAACCTAAATGATTCTATGATTCATTCAAAAACGGTTCCTTTCTTGGTTCTCTCAGCGCAAGCATTTTGTGTTATAGCAATAAAATATATCAAAATTAAATTACTGCCATACTGGCTTTGACCAAGCAGTCCATCTAGCCCACTCCTTGCCCCTAACACTGGTCAGCACCATATGTTTCAAACAAATGCGCAAGAAACACTGCAGAAGCCAGTTACAGGACAATGTCAGAATTTATGTCCCTAAACAAGCACATACACTGGTAAGGTCAGGCAAATTGTTGAGACTGGCAAAAAGGCCCCTTAGACCCAACAAACCTCAGTGTACATACAGCTAAATCCCTCTCGCAGTCTGAATCCTGTAATGTTAAACTCTTAAAACTTTTTAATTGGTCTGTGTACATCCCAAAGCAGATGACTCACATGACAGGAGAAAACAGCTGGATTTTAGGTGTTCTGTTAATGTAGCTAGCAAAAAAAACCCCTATCTTCTCCACAAACCACTTCTCTGTAACACGGACATAACAAAGCCTGATTTTTAAGCCATATATATCTTTATACTTCTCTCCTACAAAAATACCCACTGTCTTTCAATTCTGAACCGAATATGGTGGCTAACAAGAAGAAACCACTGCTTCCTGTATCCAGCAAGTCAATGCTCTACATCAGATAGAAAGGACAGAATATAAATGCACCCGGTTTGAAAGCTTACCTGTTTTTTTTACAACTGTATCACTTGGCTTAATAAAGGATACTACGTCTCTCTATAAACCTTGCTTGAGCTCGAGAACAGTGTGATTTAATCATGTTTACCTGAATTTCTATGAATTACTATAATATTGATAAAACAGATTTTTTTTTAAATCTCTAATTTCTGCATTTGTTTACTTACATAATTGACACAGCTTTCAACATTACAAGTTTCACTGTTTCATCATGCCTTTGTATTTGTGAAAGTAGGAAACTGTGGTTGTTAAACCACAAAAATTGCTAAGGGGAATCAGAGGTAGTCAGACTACTTCTCATTCTTCCAATTCTATTTCTATAGACACATACACACCCTTACTTATACACACATGTACAAACACATATATAACCAAAGACATTTAAAACAGACTGCTCTTTTAAAATAACTTTTGCAAAACTAACGCCATATAGTAAATCAGGGAGGAATCCATGTCAGCTCTGTGCAACAGATAAGTTTTCAAAACAACATTTATGCATATTAGTTGCAAACGTGGCAGGCTAAGAAACCCGTACACAACAAGTACCAGCATGCCTCTGTCATCTAAGCGTTCTCCTTTCTACTGAAAATTTCTGCAAAATAGTGTCAGAACTGATGCTAGGATAAATTTGGAATACCCTGGAGATGATCCCATCAGATTTCTGAGATCCAGCAGATTCCTATTTCTTGTATTTGACAACTAGCCTCAATTTATAAAAATCAACAAACTAACCCTGATAAGAGGATGTTTTAAAAAAATACAACTAATTTCCCCATTATTTGTTACTGAACAACAACAGCAAGTTGTACCCAAATTACACAAAGAGGAAGAATGTCAATGCAGCAATGTAAGAACTGCAACACGGCATGTAGACAGCTTGTTCTGCACACAAAGGCAGCAAGGTGACGGATGGCTGCCTCCTACATAGTTTTCAGCAAACAAGACATCATCAGAACTAGTGTTTCCCACATCTAAAGGCAGACTCTACTATTAGATGCAGAACCAAAAACAGGACATGACCCAGGGCAACTGCATGTGAGAAACTAGACAAAAAAGCAAGCTCTAAGCAATTTAGAAAGTTGGTTGGTGGTTTCCCTTTTTTTTCCGGGTCATTTTTATTTCCTCCAGGCAATAAGAAACAATTACTGCTCTCTTCAAAACTGTTTTCCCAGGAGATAATTACATGATTTAGCAAGTACCTGATTCTAGATGAACCTTATTTCTCAGAGTACAGAAATACAGACTTCTAGCAGCTGCTTCCTAGAGTATCAGAAGAACCAAACAAACAAAAAAACACACGTCAGTAACACAACCAAGCTGGTTTTGGGGAAGGACTTTTACTGTTACTGGATGGTAGTTTCTGGTGTCAAATACCCGCATCAGCTGCCAACTTTCACGCTGACTTGCTGTCCTGGTTTGGCCTAAACCAGGCCGATTTTCCTTTCAGTGATTTTTACTTTCAGCTAAGTCTCCTCTAAATAACTGCACTTTCTGAAACTAACTGCATGTTTTTGCAGACAGTGTCTGCTTCCAGGACTGATAACGCTCGAAGTTTGTAGTTATCGCTGAGGCACCGGTAGGGATGTTGTGCAGTAAGGCTCTTGCTGTACTTTTTTTCTTAGAGAAACCAAGGTCACCGCTGGATTCCTCACTGCTTACAAGTGAAAAGCTGAAGGGGGGAGCAGACAGGGCAGGTGACCCAAAATTGACCAACGAGGGTATTCCATCCCATACACGTCATTCTCGGTATAAAGCGGGGGGATCACGAGGGTCTCTCCCCTCTTGCTCGCTCTTGCTCTTGCTGCTATGGCTGGTGTCCAAGGAGGACTCCGACTGTTTTCCTGCTGCCCCCGATCCTGATCTGTGCATCCCTGAATCCAGCTCTCGACCGTCGCTAGGCCCAGCCTGGGCCTTCCCGGAGCCTGCCCTGCAGTGCCGGTGGTGACGTTGCCGACATCGGGGGAGCTCGATCTTGGTTTTGTATACATATTTGTATATATTTGATTATTCCAATATTATTATTATACTCTTTTTCATTATTATAGGTTTATTAAAACTGTTTTAACTTTCCAACCCGTAAGTCTCTCTCCCTTTTCCCTTTCCCTTTCCCTTCGGGTGTGGGGGGGAGGGTTAACAGAGAGCGTCTGCTGCAGGTTTAATCGCCAGCCCAGCTTTAAACCGTGACAGATTTATTGGCGCCCAACGTGGGGCTCGAGAGAAGCTCCAACAGGTTCCTCTGATAAGTCGAATCCCAGCTCCGACGGGAGGAGACCCGGAGAGCTCAGCTGAGAGAGTATCAGATTTCTTCCTTTGAGATTTACGAGGGGCTGGAAATTAAAACAGATAGCGAAGATGCTGATGTCATTTTTGAATGCTGTGTTATCTCATCTCTTTATAAAGCCTTTTACAGAGTTAAGTGTAATGATACCTTACTTGCCGTATGCGCTGTTTGTTACTGTTTATGTGCAGTTTATCACTGCTGGGCACTGGTCAATGTGCATTGTTTTGTTATGGCGTTTCATACTGATTTATGTCGTGATAAACTGGGCTGTTACTATTCTGACCGCGGTAGCAGCGATTTTATCTGCGGACTCCACGCGTCCTTTAGCTGATTGTGTTAATGATTACACTTCCAATTTTACTTCGGGAAATAGTACCTTCTCCTTTTCTGCCAAGCTGATTCCTCTAGATTTTGTGAAATTCGGATGGTGCTGTCTAGGTGGCATGTTTTTATTTTCGGTTGTCCTGAATGTGTTTCTGATGTGGGATAAGATTAAGTATCGGTGCAGGGACAGGTGTAGGTGTTATGCAGCCACCTCAGATCCTACAGCGTGTGCTGCCGCTACAGCTCGCACCGCAGCTGCTACACCCCCCAAGATGGCCACTGCAGCTACTCAGACTCTAACAAGTCTCAGCACTCCCACGACAGCCACTGCTCAGACCCCATCTACTCAGACCCCAGCATCTAACGAATCTGTACCAATTGCTCCTGTAACCAGGAAGAAATACCAAAAGAAATCAGCTCGTGAAGAGGAGGATGATGACTCAGAGCCTTCTAAGGCAGAGCCATCACAGGACCCAGGTGAGGGCCCTTCTCAGGCAGAGTCAGGGCCTGACACAGATGGGGGTTCCCTTGATCGTCATTTTAAAGCAGACCCATCACAGAAGAAAGGTCGTTCTAAAGCAGAACTATCACAGGAGGAGGACTCGGATGTAGAGATAACCTACCACTCCTTATCCCTGAAGGACCTGAGAAATATAAGGAAAGATTTCAGCCGTTATGATGGTGAGCCAATTATTACCTGGCTGCTCCGATGCTGGGATAATGGGGCAGATAGCATGCAATTAGACGGCAGAGAAGCCAGACAGTTGGGATCCCTGTCCAGAGATGGTGGTATTGATAAGGCGCTTGCAAGAAAGTCAAACACTATCAGTCTCTGGAGGCGACTCTTGTCAGCTGTAAAGAGCAGGTATCCCTATAAAGATGATGTTATGAGCCACCTGAGCAAATGGACCACTATAGAAAAAGGTATTAACTACCTTAGACAACTAGCTGTGCAAGAGATCATTTATAGACACCCACGGGACATTGTAGATCCTGCAGATCCTGATGAAGTGGAATGCAACCGATCCATGTTCCGGAAGGTTGTGAAGAATGCTCCACCGACATATACCCATACATTGTCAATATTAGTCTGGGGAGAAAATGCTATGGCACGACCTAGTGTGGATGAAATGGCTAACTGTATGCGACAGTATGAAGATAGTATTTCTTCCCCACTGCAGGCCCGTGTCTCGGCTGTGGAAAAACTGACAAAGGAAAACAAGGACTCATTTAAACAACTGTCAGACAAACTGTCCAGGATAGAGAATAAACTTGACTCTCTACCTACACAGGCCCGCGTTGCAGCTGTTAAGAGAAAACGCCCTCCTACAGGACCAGCTCAAAGGAAACGGAACACATCACGAGGTATCCTGTGGTTTGCCCTGCGTGGTTATGGGGAAGACATGAACAGATGGCATGGACAACCTACCAGTACCCTACAGGCACGAGTACGTGAGTTGCAAGCTAAAAGAAATACCAGAGAGAATTTTTCTAGGAGGATGGCTGCTCCAGTTACCAGTGAGCAGGACCCCAGTCAGGGTAGATGGGCCTCAAATTCCTTTTTCCAAAGTGTGAATAGGAGAAATGAAGGTCCAGTCCCTGTGAGCAGCACAAATCCATTTCTTGATTAGGGGGGCCCTGCCTCCAGCCAGGTGGAGGAAAGGGACAACCGAGTTTATTGGACTGTGTGGATTCGATGGCCTGGCACATCAAAACCACAAAGGTATCGAGCCTTGGTAGACACTGGTGCACAGTGCACCCTAATGCCATCGGATCATAAAGGGGCAGAACCTATCAGTATTTCAGGAGTAACAGGAGGATCTCAAGTGTTATCTGTATTGGAGGCCGAAGTGAGCCTAACTAAAAATGAATGGAAAAAGCACCCCATTGTGACTGGCCCAGATGCTCCGTGCATCCTTGGCATAGACTACCTCAAGAGAGGGTATTTTAAGGACCCAAAAGGGTATAGATGGGCCTTTGGTGTAGCAGCTGTAGAGACTGAGGACATTAAACAGCTGTCTACCTTGCCTGGCCTCTCAGAGGATCCTTCTGTTGTGGGATTGCTGAAGGTTGAAGAACAACAGGTGCCAATTGCTACTACCACAGTGCACCGACGACAATATCGCACCAATCGAGACTCCCTGATCCCCATTCATAAACTGATTAGACAATTAGAAAATCAAGGAGTGATTAGTAAGACTCGCTCACCCTTCAATAGTCCTATATGGCCAGTGCGAAAGTCTGATGGAGAATGGAGATTAACTGTGGACTATCGTGGCCTAAATGAAGTTACGCCACCACTGAGTGCTGCTGTGCCAGACATGCTAGAACTTCAATACGAACTGGAGTCAAAGGCAGCCAAGTGGTACGCCACCATAGACATTGCTAATGCATTTTTCTCTATTCCTTTGGCACCAAAGTGCAGGCCACAGTTTGCTTTCACCTGGAGAGGTATCCAGTACACCTGGAATCGACTGCCCCAGGGGTGGAAACACAGTCCTACTATTTGCCATGGACTGATCCAGACTGCACTAGAAAAGGGTGGAGCTCCAGAACATTTGCAATACATTGATGACATCATTGTGTGGGGTGATACAGCAGCAGAAGTTTTTGACAAAGGGGAGAAAATAATCCAAATTCTTCTGCAAGCTGGTTTTGCCATAAAAAGAGGCAAGGTCAAGGGACCTGCCCGGGAGATCCAGTTTTTAGGGATTAAATGGCAAGATGGGCGTCGCCAGATCCCGATAGAGGTGATCAACAAAATAACAGCTATGTCCCCACCAACTAACAAAAAGGAAACACAAGCCTTCTTAGGTGTTGTGGGTTTCTGGAGAATGCATATTCCAGATTACAGCCAGATTGTACGCCCTCTTTATCAAGTGACCAGAAAGAAGAATGATTTTCAGTGGGGCCCTGAACAACGACAGGCTTTTGAACAGATTAAACAAGAAATTGTGCATGCAGTAGCCCTTGGACCAGTCCGTATGGGACAAGATGTTAAAAATGTGCTCTACACCGCAGCTGGGGACAATGGTCCTACCTGGAGCCTCTGGCAGAAAGTACCAGGGGAGACTCGAGGTCGACCCCTAGGATTTTGGAGTCGAGGATACAAGGGCTCCGAGGCCAATTACACCCCAACTGAAAAAGAGATACTGGCAGCATATGAAGGGAGTTAGAGCTGCTTCAGAGGTAATTGGTACTGAGGCACAACTTCTCCTGGCACCTCGATTACCAGTACTAGGCTGGATGTTCAAGGGTAAGGTTCCTACTACCCATCATGCAACTGATGCTACATGGAGTAAATGGATTGCATTAATTACACAGAGGGCTCGAATAGGAAACCCTAATCGCCCAGGAATCTTAGAAGTGATCATGGACTGGCCAGAAGGCAAAGACTTCGGAATGCCACCAGAAAAGGAGGTGACACGTGCTGAAGAAGCCCCACCATATAATGAACTACCAGAGGATGAGAAGCAGTATGCCCTGTTCACCGATGGATCCTGCCGTCTTGTAGGAAAGCATCGGAAGTGGAAAGCTGCTGTATGGAGTCCCATACGACGAGTCACGGAAGCCACAGAAGGACAAGGTGAATCAAGTCAATTTGCAGAGGTAAAAGCCATCCAGCTGGCTTTAGACATTGCTGAACGAGAAAAGTGGCCAAGGCTGTATCTTTATACTGACTCATGGATGGTGGCAAATGCCTTGTGGGGGTGGTTAAAGCAGTGGAAGCGAAGCAACTGGCAGCGTAAAGGTAAACCTATTTGGGCTGCTGAACTGTGGCAAGATATTGCTACTCGGCTAGAGAAACTAGTCGTGAAGGTACGTCATGTAGATGCTCACGTACCTAAAAGTCGGGCAACTGAGGAACATCGAAACAACCAACAAGCAGATCAGGCTGCTAAAGTGTTCCAAATAGATTTGGACTGGGAACATAAAGGTGAACTATTTTTAGCTCGGTGGGCTCATGACACTTCAGGTCATCAAGGAAGAGATGCAACATACAGATGGGCTCGTGACCGAGGGGTGGACTTAACTATGGACTCTATTGCACAGGTTATCCATGATTGTGAAACATGCGCCGCAATTAAGCAAACCAAACGGTTACAGCCTTTGTGGTATGGGGGGCGGTGGTTGAAATATAAATATGGGGAGGCCTGGCAAATTGACTATATCACACTCCCTCAAACCCGCCAGGGTAAACGCTATGTGCTTACCATGGTGGAGGCAACCACCGGATGGCTGGAAACATACTCTGTGCCCCATGCCACTGCCCGGAACACTATTCTGGGCCTTGAAAAGCAAATCTTGTGGCGACATGGCACACCAGAGAGAATTGAGTCGGACAATGGGACTCATTTCAAAAACAGTCTCATAGATAACTGGGCCAAAGAGCATGGCATCGAATGGGTATATCACATCCCCTATCATGCACCAGCATCTGGGAAAATTGAACGGTATAATGGGCTGTTAAAAACTACCCTAAAAGCAATGGGGGGTGGAACCTTTAAAAACTGGGATAAGCATTTGGCACAAGCTACCTGGCTAGTTAACACCAGAGGATCTATCAACCGAGCTGGCCCTGCTCAGTCAGATCTTTTACATACAGTAGAAGGGGATAAAGTCCCTGTGGTGCATGAAAGGAATCTGTTGGGAAAAACTGTCTGGGTTCTTCCTGCTACAGGCAAAGGTAAACCCATTCATGGGATTGCTTTTGCTCAAGGACCTGGATGTACTTGGTGGGTGATGCTGCAGGATGGTGGAGTCCGATGTGTCCCTGAAGGTGATCTGATCTTGGGTGAGAATACTTAATTCTGAACTGCATGATGTTAATTGCTGCATAATACTAACAGTGTTCATAAGTGTCTTTCAGGTTAAGACAGTGGTGACGAGACCAGAGCTAACTGCAAGTGGCGTCCAGTAACCTCCTCGAGACTGACATCTTTAACCTGCAACCCGTGGGCATGAACTGTGACAAAACTCATACCATGTCTCCTGCCCTGAGAGACTCCTAGCCAGATGGAAACCCACAATCCTGAACTAAATGAACTTGATGAACTTTTTTTTTTCTGTATAGAAATGAATCATAAACTAATGTTATCTGTATATATTTTAAAATGAAAAGTTAGTGGTGATCTGAGTATGACGTGAATGGTATGGAATAAGGGGTGGAATGTCCTGGTTTGGCCTAAACCAGGCCGATTTTCCTTTCAGTGATTTTTACTTTCAGCTAAGTCTCCTCTAAATAACTGCACTTTCTGAAACTAACTGCATGTTTTTGCAGACAGTGTCTGCTTCCAGGACTGATAACGCTCGAAGTTTGTAGTTATCGCTGAGGCACCGGTAGGGATGTTGTGCAGTAAGGCTCTTGCTGTACTTTTTTCTTAGAGAAACCAAGGTCACCGCTGGATTCCTCACTGCTTACAAGTGAAAAGCTGAAGGGGGGAGCAGACAGGGCAGGTGACCCAAAATTGACCAACGAGGGTATTCCATCCCATACACGTCATTCTCGGTATAAAGCGGGGGGATCACGAGGGTCTCTCCCCTCTTGCTCGCTCTTGCTCTTGCTGCTATGGCTGGTGTCCAAGGAGGACTCCGACTGTTTTCCTGCTGCCCCCGATCCTGATCTGTGCATCCCTGAATCCAGCTCTCGACCGTCGCTAGGCCCAGCCTGGGCCTTCCCGGAGCCTGCCCTGCAGTGCCGGTGGTGACGTTGCCGACATCGGGGGAGCTCGATCTTGGTTTTGTATACATATTTGTATATATTTGATTATTCCAATATTATTATTATACTCTTTTTCATTATTATAGGTTTATTAAAACTGTTTTAACTTTCCAACCCGTAAGTCTCTCTCCCTTTTCCCTTTCCCTTTCCCTTCGGGTGTGGGGGGGAGGGTTAACAGAGAGCGTCTGCTGCAGGTTTAATCGCCAGCCCAGCTTTAAACCGTGACACTTGCCCATAACCATTTCTCATTCCACTACTACAGGGTAACTTCAACTAGTTCCTTCAATTTTCTTTTCTACAGCCATTAACACCACTTTGGACACATTATCAAGTCATATCCAAACAAGGTCGTTTATGCAGATGAAAATGCCTACAGCATACATATGTAGAAATTAAACACTACACAACTTAGTAGGGCAACTGAGAAACGCCCACGTGAAAACCAGCAGTCTCAGTCAATTATATGAGTAACCCGCTATGGTTAGTTACAAAGCCCTGTAACAAAATGTGACAGACTTCAGATGCCAGCTTCCCTCTACGCATCTTAAGATTGAAACACTCTGGGAAAGACAGTCTGATTTATTAAATCTACTGATCAAGTCAACTGAATAGATTGGTGTGGAATAAATGAAAAAAGCTGTAGTAACAACACTCTCTTTGGTCTGCCACAGTTTTGTCTGAAATTCAAGGTTGCTTTTTTGCCCTCCTTTGCAGTGATTATCTTGAAAATGTGACTAATAAAACCAAACATCATCCTTTTTCTGACCTTGATGAACAAATGGAACAGAATGTGAGAACTTGTTTAACATTCCTAAAAGAAGACTGGTTATTTCAGATACCGAAAACCTTCAAAACATTGAATTCTCAAGTATACGCCTTCCCCTCTATAAAGCATGTATTACATTTATTAATGAGTTCTACATAAACTAACTGATTTAATCTTTCTTTACTCACTCTACTATTATTGTAACTGTGACCACCACATCCATTCTGTATTTGCATTCCCACAGCTAGTTGCTGCGGCATATGAAGCGTGCTCAGCAGCACAGTCAGTTCATAGCTCCCATATGCCATAGAGTATGCAGACATCCTACAAGTCTATTCTAATCACATCACAACTCATCTTACAGAGTGGCTAAATCAGATACAAAATAATTCAAATATCTCAAAACACAAGCCAAGGTCAGAAATTTTCATACCTTAGCTTCTTAGAATTGTTTAAGGTTAAAAAGCTATTGGATATATAGACAGCTAGATAGATGTCAGTTTGCATGTGTGTTTTTATTAGGTTTTGGAAAGCATTGAAGGAAGTGAATATGAAAGAAACATATGGGCATCACAAAAGAAATTTGTATTTCAGTTGGTCAATATAAACATCAAGATGGTTTTAGATGTCACCAATTACAAAGATCTCAGAGTATTCTGGATTTACACCAATTTAGCAAAGGTCATGTTCTGGCCTAATTAATGTCAAAATCATAACTAGAGAAAATGAGTATCTGATAGTCTTCCTTCTGTTAAAGATAAATAGAGGACCCATCTGTACCCTGTTTTCTAAAATTTGGCAGAAACGGCTTCACGCAAGCTGCTGTATAGCTGCTTTCATGAGCATGTCAGAAAATTTGAAAACAGCTAAATATATACGTATATGCGTGCCCTAAACAGCAAAACTTAATTAGAATGCAAAAATGATCATTAGGAACTCATTTTTCATAATACAGTGTTGATTGTGAACACTGGGAAAAACGTATTAAAATTTATGTTATTTTCTTCAGCAAGCAGGGTCTGAAACAGTAAACCACAAAGAGCACAGTACAAACCACACAATATGAAATCATATCAATTATCTTCAGTCTCTTAATCTACATTCTAGCTATATTTCTAGAGTATTTTAGAATCCCATTTTATCTATTAGTCACTCAATTAGTCAAATATTATTTATTGTAGTCACTCATAGCTGTAGTGTCACCAAACAGTATTTGTAAAGCTGTGAACAGGCACATTCAAAACCGTTTCACTCAAACACGCCATCATTGAATTCTGAGTTGTTTCAGAAAATTGTTTTAGACAAACTGGGAAAAAGGTTAAGGGAGTTAATTTCTGTTAACTAACAGTTTTTAAACCAGTAGAGTGCTGAGAAACGGGTAAATGGAATGTCATCCTGACCAGAATGCACTTTTTTAATACTTCATTTCTGGTGCCAAACCTTTAACAAGGCAGGCTTCTTAAATTCAGTGGGGGTCAGAAGTTTAGTTTATTCAGCAAGAATAACACTATTAACAGCTACTGCTCTTTCATGTCAACACAGTTAACGCCCACACATTCCAATTCTGGTTAATACAGGCCAGTCAAGGAAGATTGGAGCTGCTAACGGCAGTCATCTCTGCAGGGATATTTTAAAACAGAATTTATACTGTGCTTTAAAAACAATCTAAAAGGATCAATCTACCTTATGAATCTGCTGTAGACATACACAGAGAGAAAGATGGATGGATGAAAGCATATAAAAGCAAGTAAATCTGACTCTCTCTATTGATTTTTGAGAGGACAGTGTAGAGCACTTTGGTGAGGTCTTATGTATCACTGCAAAGGACCAAATGCCATTGTGCGTCTGTCTGAAGGATGTCAGGAGTTACCATGAAGCAATGCACTGCTGTATTCTTTCATTATATCCTTTTGTAAATAACCTTGTTTTCACTGTTGAGGGAGATAGATCACTAAAAATTAAATAATCCTCAAAACAAACATAAGCACAATCACAGGAAGACTCAAGAAGCTGTAACTGGAGAAATCCACTATTATTAAACCAAAAATTGCAGAAGTTTAGTGTACACATGCAGTATTTTTAGCATTAACAGGAGAATGCTGGTATTTTAAAAATGAGCTTTTGAAAATCAAAATGGAAAAATCAGCACATCACAGCATAATCCTCTTCCTACTTACTTTGTTCTAAATCATAGCAAATCAACGTTTAGTACTCCCCAAAGCTCTCCAGCACTCTTACTTGGCCAAATGCCTTCAAAGGGTATTAAAGAAATCACTCTGGTTTAGATAGCACTTCTTCACCAGATGGAACACTTCTCTTCGAGCAAGAATGCTTTCCTCTTAAAGCAGGTTTCAAATAACCAAAATGCAAACAATAATCACATCAAATTGAATTTCTGCAGGGTCTCTGGGGCTTCTGTTGTTACGTAATGGTGGCATTTTTGATCATAGTGTCTGAATTCCAAAATATTCAGCTTTCTAAGTTTTCATCTAAACTATTCATATATCCACTCCCATCACATATACCCCCCCCAATGTACATTTAAATAGCACATTTATGCCATGCTATTAGCTGTTTCTTCATGTGCTTTTCTCAATATAGCAACAGGAAACAATTCTATTGTTAACTGAGGTTACATGGTAGGTCATTTGGAAAATACAGTTGCTTAAATAATAAAAAACCTGCCATTTGTTTTTGAAAGAAAAACTCACTAGCTGAGTTATAAAGCTGTGGCAGCCATTGTACATAATGGTGTCCCAACAGACTAGCAAGCTGTGCCTTTAGTTAGCACCTAGGCAGATACAGAAAAGTCTTGCCCTTGTTAACATATCTCATAGACAAACCTAATGGAAAAAAGATTTACCTTCTTCGGTTTCATGCCACACAATTCCTTCCAAGTTCACGCTGGTCCCAGGCTCACAGGGTCCAAGGCATTCGGGTTCTGTTACTACTCCAGCCTCGCAAGTATTTATACCCACTGAACGAGTCCGTACCAAAAGCTGCTCGACTGGTGCTGCAATATTGGATGAAGATGGGGAAAAGTAGGAAGGCAGAATCTGAGGTGTGATACTGCTGGAAATCGGAGGTGGAGGTGCAGGCACTGTAAACAGGGGATCAACCTGAAAACAACAGACAAACTTACTATAATGGTGCTGTGAGATTTTTAAAAAAAAAATAAAAAAAAAAAAGAAAGACCAGTTTGCTGAGACTGCATTTGTGCATGCAGGGATTTGGTGTATCATGGGTAATTTCAGTCTGATGAGTTTAATTTTTTTTGACATCAGCCTAAATGCTGCACATGAAAAATTAAGTACAAAAATATCTATCATGCCAAACAAGGCACATTGCTAAGTTTCTGCAAGACTATTCCCCGTTGTCAGTACAAAGACATATACATGCCATTTTTTCATGTGCATCATAGAGAAATTAGCACTTGGAACAATTCTAATATCCATATGGCATCAAATATAATCTCTTGTCATCCAATCACTTAAAACACATTAGGATCACCCACCTAACAGCTTACACACAACATTTACATCTTTCTACTTGAAATAACAGATGAGGACTTTCACAAGAATCTATCCAAACCATCTAATTTCTCAAGGTTTCCAAAATGAGTATTTGGAAGAATACAACTCGCCAGACAATCAGTCTGTACACAGACAATTCACACAGAGACAATATCTATATATGAACAGAAGAAGTTATCTTTCCCGTATGACTTCCAATATACCCAGCAGCAGATTTTCTGCATACAGATTTGGCCTGAGGGTTTTCAGTATTTACTGTGGCCGTAAGGTCCTTTGTCACATAAAAGACAGCTAAATGAGGATATAAGTGTGCCCACTCAAATAGCTAAAACACCTACAATTCATGTTTATTTGGCCTACTGGCTCATAGATAGCACACCAAGAAATCGTCCTTCAATCCCATCATTTTTTTAAAATGACTCATTTCTAGCTGCTTTCAAATAGATGATCAAACGTCTTTTAAGCCTATGGTGTTTTTAATTTTGGACCTCGTAAGAAGACTCAACAGAAAAGACATAATGACTCACTGTACATTGTCATCTAGGTTTCATTCAAATGTATCAATATAGATCAAAGCTAATTTAGCTTTCTTTTAAAGCCAAGTTGGCAAGTTCAACAAAGGCAAGTGTATGGTCCTGCACCTAAGAAGGAATAACCCCATGCACCAGTACAGGCTGGGGGATGACCTGCTGGAAAGCAGCTCTGCAGAGAACTGGTGGACAACAAGTTCACCATGAGCCAACAATGTGCCCTTGTGGCCAAGAAGGCCAATGGTATCCTGGGGTGCATTAGGAAGAGAGTGCCCAGCAGGTCGAGGGAAGTTATCCTCCCCCTCTACACAGCCCTGGTGAGGCCACACCTGGAGTACTGTGTCCAGTTCTGGGCCCTCCAGTTCAAGAAAGACAAGGAACTACTGGAGAGAATCCAGCGGAGGGCTATGAAGATGATCAGAGGACTGGAGCATCTCTCTTATGAGGAGAGGCTGAGGGAGCTGGGTCTGTTTACCCTGGAGAAGACTGAGGGGGGATCTATAAATGCTTACAAATACTTTAGGGGCGGGTGTCAAGAGGATGGGGCCAGACTCTTCTCAGTGGTGCCCAGCAACAGGACAAGGGGCAACAGGCACAAACTGAAACATGGGAAATTCCATCTGAATATGAGGAAAAACTTCTTTACTTTGAGGGTGACAGAGCATTGGAACAGGCTGCCCAGGGAGGTTGTGGAGTCTCCTTCTCTGGAGATATTCAAAACCCGCCTGGACACAACCCTGTGCAAGATGCTCTAGGGGAACCTGCTTTGGCAAGGGGTTGGGACTGGATGATCTCCAGAGATCCCTTCCAACCCCAACCATTCTGTGACTCTGTGATTATGTGAAATGGGGATACAAAGAGAAAAAAGGACTAAAGAATATTATCCTTGTATTATACATCCTTTGTATCACAGATCAGGTCATTTCATCACATGGCCACTTTTGACAATGAGAAAACAAAATCGAAATCTAAAATTAAAAAGAACTTCTAAAAAATTGTAACAATTGTTACAATTGGCCTTTGTAACGATTCTTTTGTTTTGAGCATCATCCATACATACAAACTGCGAGCCAACACTTTTAATTGTGCACACAAGCCTTACGTGTGCTAAATATTTAACAAAAACGTTTTGGTGATCTTTGTATGACCAGCCTGGATTCTGATCTCAATTACACTAGAATGAGGGAGGAGAGAGGAGGGACCTATAACCACATTCTTCTCCAAACTCTTCCTCATTTGGCATGGGTTCTTTTTGTTTAGGACTAAAATAATCTTCAGGTTAGAGACAGAACAAAGTAAAAAAAAAAAATTGAAAGCAAAACATGAATACTAAAAGCATCCATTAGGAGTAAAAAACCTGCTAATACCAGCAAAACTCTACTGAGTAAAACAGAGTTCCTGTGCCATATAAACAATGCAGTCAAGCAACGATATCTTTATTCTTCTCTTCATGCCATCACAATTGCAGAGTTAAAGCACGGGCAAGAATGCTTTGCAGAGCAGACTTGAATGCACACAGGCATTTCAAATATCAACTGACCACCAACAGCAGCTGCTACTTGCAATGTCTAATAGTAAGCATAACATAAAACCATAACCATGTACGCCTAGTTCAGAGGGACACTGATTCTATGCTACACAGATTCTGGCTGTCTGGTGCCAAGTGGAGGCAAACGGATGGCACAGAGCCCTGCTCCCTGGCACTGGCTGCGTAATGGGGCCCTGTCAATGAAACGGGGTCAATATGTACCCCGGGCATAATTTAGAGGAGTTCCTAACGTATCTTACTTCAAGCCAGAAGACAACGAGGATCAGTTACCGGCAGGTAAACAGAGCCCTGTGGTTCAGAAAAGCCAAGCCACATCCCTTTATAAAACCAAGAAATGCTGATGAATGGCCTGTTTGATAGTTTACACGCTGTTTTGTAAAGCCGTGCAAAATCTCCTACTACACAGGCAACACCGTTCTTCCATAAAACATACTCATCACAAAGCCAGAGAAAAACCAAAATGTTTGCTATTATCATACTGAACTAGCCAATGTTTTAAATTAATGTAGACTAAATTGGCAGGTGTGTCTTCCATTTTCCGAGTATTCTAAACAGCGAGGGGGAGCTAAAGAAAGCACGTATCTGACAGTGTACCGTACTAAGTTCTTTGTTACAAATATTTGTACTCAGTTCTGGCTTATTTAGACCTGCTAATACACATTACTGTTTTCCGCTACAAACACTCACACAGGACAAGGCCAAAGAGTGGGTATTGCAGCAAAAGGGGCTGTTGCTCTGAGAATTAAAACACTAAGCATTTGGCCAAGAATTAAGTGGACATTTTCTGTCCCTGAGGTTCATGTTCATTGCACAAATATGACCTTACTCATAAGAAAAAAATATGCTGAGCTTAAGTATTGCTCCAGTTTTCCATGTTTTAAAATTATCCCATCTTGTTTGATAATTGTAACATCAGCACTGCAAAGTGGTTCTCAGCGATCACTGCGGTGACACAATTGTTTTCATGAATTCTCCAAAGGGCACTGATGTAAGCTATTAGAGGCAGAGAGAGAGGCAGGAAGGCCGCCATCTCCAGTGGAAAAAAGGCACATAAGACTAACATCTGTCAAACTGAGGAAAGTTAATGTCAAGAACAGATGCTCCGCAGTTTCTCACTGTTATTTTTGCATGATTATTCCCAGGTGCTGGCACACACTGAGCAGTAGCCTTGCTGTTTAGCACACGAGAGATTCCAATATGAGAATGAAAATATAATCTGGGAACGTTTATTTACATAGATGCTCTCTTTATACACATAATCAAAGGGCTCCAAAAAAGACAGAAATATTCAAGCAATATTTTCTTCATTCACCTAATTCCAAGAGCTTTTGAGAGGTGATCAGTGACAAAGGCTGCAAAGCTGGAGTGTTATTCATGGCAGCTTTCCACTGCCAAGTATTTGATTGTATCAGAGAGCTATGGCTCTTAGTAGTAGAAAGCTCACAGAAAATGAAGAATGCCTGCCAAGCAATGTAGTCAATGCTCCATGGAGCACTCCTCGATCTGAACATGACAAGAAAAAAAAATATTTTGGTGGCTGCATAACATTAGTCAGTATGAGGAAGACAGTATGGAAGAGAGAGAAAATATCATCCTAACTAGAAATAGGCAAGACTTTCTAATAAGCAGGGTTCTCCTTCAGTTAGTCAGGCACTTTACATGCTGGAATTAAGTTCTGCTCATCAATACTCATCTTCCTGATGCAGTGTAAGCTTCTAAAATTATGTCTAAAAATTAAAATTTTTTATCCTTTGTACACAATTTCCTGACAACCAGGAGAGATTCCAGTGGGTAATGCTGAGCTCACAGTAGAAGGTACACAGATTTGAGAGGACTTCCCAGATCAGAGAGTGCCCAACATCATACTATTGCAATCAGCCATATCATATTCCCATTCCTGCACGCATGGAAGAATTTTAAGTCTTTATGGGACAGAATCTGTCATGTACTCCTATGGAAAACTCACCTGAATGCAAGAACATTACCAGAGATACCAGAAACACCTGTGGCCCTATATGACATGGTACTAATATGACAGAAGCAGATTTACAGTAGTATTCAAAATAAAATAACTTTTTACAGCTATTTAAATGGGTAACTTTTGATCATATTATCAAGTGGAAGTATTCTGTATCTATATATGTCATCCATTTCAACTTTGAAAACTTTCAGAGGGTGTGTATCTTAAGAGTGAAATGTTTCTGTCAATCACAAAATGCAAACTAGAAAATAGCTGCCATGCAGCCAGGCCACGTGATGTGATCCATCAAAGTGTGCTATCACATGGATAACTATGAACGTATGTGTAGTTTCACCTCATTAATGAAGGTATATCTTTGAAGATATATCCCAATGATGACATAAGTCTACCAACCAAAGACCAAACGGGGTCATACACTACTGCAGTGCCACCCACCAGGTGATTTTGAAATGTATATGCCAAAAGCCATTTAATCCATCTACCAATATACAGCCTGGAGAAAGGCAGAGGAGCAGGTTTAAGGCTCAGGATAAGCCCTTCCAAGAAAGTACTTCTTTTTAAATTGAGAAAAAATCTACTGTAAGCATTCCCAGTGGGAACTTCTGCACTAGTAGAAAGAATGTGGGAAGATCTGAATCCTGTTGTGGGATATACCTAAAAAATAAAGCCTGACCCTTTGCAAAACTAAATCCTTCGGTAAAAAAAGACCCGAACATAAAGACTGAAAGGAATAAGAAACCTCCAACCTTGAAAATGACATTGAGTTCTTTAGAGTTATGAATTAATACTTCACAGAATCACTATGTCTGAAATGAAAAATGGGAAATAAAGGAGTTCAGCCCTATATAGAAGTCTTGCTTTCCTCAAATTGCTTTCTCTAGATTTTAAGGTGAAAGGGAGATTACTTTGTTTTTATATAAAGTATGCTTGCCCCTACCTTAATTTTCTAGAGCAACAGTGACCCCAGAAGACCTCATTCTAATCTCATTCACAGCATCATAAATCAGAAGTAATTCTAATTAAATCAGTGAAACTCCTTTGGAAGAAAACAAATGTGGGAGAATGTGACATGGAAAAAATGTTTGTGTGCTCAGGAGTGTGTCTGCATTTCTAGACATCTCATTGATCTTTACATCTCTTCTTGCTACAAACCTAGCCCCACAAAAAATTTACACCTCTAAAAACTAAAGCTATTCCTTCATACTCTAAAATGTAACAAAAATTACCCCTATGAATAATCTCCATTTCATCTGAAAATTCTCTGTTTAATCTGAATTCAGTATTTCTTGCATCTGAATTCACATAAGAGGCCGCTCAGAAGCGTTTTGACACCATACTTAACAGAACCGATGCTTTGTTTTCTTAAATAAACTAGTATTAATTCTGAGATGAGAAGGATTTAATTAAATCTTTTAAATACTGGTCATTACCTAAAGATATTTCATTTATTAAAACCCATGCTTATTATCTAATTAAAGCTTTTTTTTTAAACAAACGTTCTACATAAAATTGCTGGAAGAAAAGGTCAGTGCCATGAAGGACATGCTTAGAAAACAGGGAAGAAATACCGCAAGACATAAATGTAGAAAAGAATTTTGGTCACAGGGCAGACATATCTTTTACAAGCCTTACATTCAAAATACAGGAAAGTCAGAGGTACTAAGGAAGTTACTTACTTTGATCAACTTAGTTGAGAATCACAAGAGCTTGAATATAAAAGAAGGACGAAGGAGATTCTGACTGCCTAAATTTCATCCAAATTTTAGACTTAAAAACCTGTGTTTGAGAATAATCAAAAAATATGCTTATGCTTTACAAATATTGTAGTATGGATGAGAAACCTGACACATAATTGTGTTGAACTGAGTAACACAAGTAGCATCTACTTGGAGATTGCAAGTATTTCCCACTCTTAAAATGAACTTCTCCACTTCGACCAACTGTAGTTGGAGAGAAAAGAAAAAAAAAGGCAAGCAAAAAGACATACTAACACAAACTGACACTTTTTTCCCCAGTAAATGAACAAATCACTCACATCTGGAATAATTTCAATATTCTGAATATTTGTTGTTAAGCAAAAAATCCAGTTAAAGCTCTTACTGTGCTTAGTACTAATCTTTTACTACAAGGAATAAGGAAAAAATTCCCCTTGTATTCAAGGTCTTCTATGCCAGTCCCATCAGCTGCTGAAGCAGTACACATGGTTCTGCAAACTCAGAATCTTTTGACAGTTACATATTCTTTCTACATGCAGACCTCCAGACCTCCTCGGACATTATGTGACTGTATCTACACCACCTCCACAAACATGATAATGTTAATATTTTTTAGATCATCATTCATATACAATGAAGACCATGATGAAAACTCAAACCTTTGAGTAGGGTCTAATGCAGAAACAATGGTGCTAAACAACAGGCAAGGAAAATTCCTTGTCCTCCCTTATATCTTCTATTCTAGCTCAGATGCTTGGGATTTCCCAAAGCCACTCACCCATTTTACTGTGGGAAAGATTAGCATTTGACAGCTGCCAGCGATATCCTTCTGCCAAAGGCTGCATCTGTGAAAAACTGTATGTCAACTCTAATGTTTGGCAGAGTCCTGGGAGGATGCCCAGATCACCACCTGCAAATTTCTCATAAAGACATTTCTCTTTCAGCCTAAGAAAATTGTATTTATTGAGATAATTTTGTCCATAGGTCTGTAGAATACCTTTCTCCATTGAAACTTGATTTCTCCCCGTCAGCTCTTTCGTTTGCACTTCCAAACTTTTCTTCAGTCAGCCTGGGTGCTTTGCTAAGCTTTAACACAGAATAAACAAGCACTGAAATTCGCTCAAGATACCTATCCTATCTAGAGAGATACACTGTATTCCACAGTCAAGAAGGCAAATTCTTCTAAACAGTCAAGAAAGGAATTTCCCTGAACTGTTTGGGTTTAGACAGAACATGCATAAGATGATCTCCATTATCAGGTGGTGTCATGCGACTGAATATGGTACCAGCCATTTGCTGGTAAGGGTTAGGTACTGCTTTATCGCGTTCTGTGACCCTTTAGAAGCTTTTCATTTTAAAGCTGATAATCACCTCTTTTTCTTTCCAAGTTTCTGCTACATGCAACTTTTTGGGGTTCTGTGCCTGAAAAATGATAAGGTATTTGCTTATGGAAATCTCACAGCGTTACTAATAAACGGTACCCTGAAGTTGCCAATATTTATTTCTAACAGGTGTGAGACTTCCTCCAAATTGTTTTGGGTTTGGTTTTTTTTTCCTCTTTCTAAACCAAACATGGTACTGACACACAGTCTGATAATCCTTAACAATGAGACTGAAGGATTAAGTTTACAGTATGAAGGCAAATACAAGAACTGGAGTCAGCAAGGAAGATCTTTCCGAATTTACTTACCTGCTTGCCTCAGCTCTGAGGCCATTCAGTTTCGGCAGAGAGAAGAAACCCAGGTTTACTGTTCTCTTAATTCTCTTTCATGAGAGCATCCCCACTTTCAGCACCAAACCACCTGATTACAGGCTACTGAACAGACATACAAATCTTGTCCTTTCTGTGGCTTAGAAGCAGGTCACCTTGAGATCTCTGTTCTCATGTCCCTACCTCACAGACATTTTTCCCTATTGATTTTGCCTTACTACCTTGGGATCCTTATTAGCATGCTCTCTAAGCACTCAAACACAGGCAAAAGTTTACATTTGCAGAGTTTCAGTAAGGACTTATCACTCCTGTCTTGCTGAGAAAGAAAGGAGGCATGCAAACGACCCAAACTGACCCAGAAAATCCCAGACACCATTGTTGGAACACATTGTGTTTCAGTATCTCAATCTAACCTCTAAACTTCCTCCTTTCTTACACAGTCTCATAGACTATTTTTATAGTGTAATAGTGTGATCAACACCTGCTGCAAATGAAGCTCCCTTTCTGTTCAAATAAAGCAAAAGAAACCAGTAGTCCAAGTACTCCGCTTTTCATGTGTTATATTCTGCAATTACTTGCACTTTCTATTCTCTGCTCTGCCCTAATTGTACATACCCTTTCTATTCTATCCATTGCATGATGAGCTTAGAACAAAGACAAACAAACAAAAAGAAACATTTCTGTGCGCTTGGTATAAATTCAAGTATTTTGCTCAACTGAAATGAAAAATGAAACCTAATCTTAGCTGTCATGAAATCATGAAATGACTCTGGCAGTGCTATCAAACTATATAGACATGTACAGATCCTTTGAAGAAATGAAACTGCAGTTTATCAAGTGTGATTTATAAGCAACACTGATTTAGCTGGGAGATAACACTGCTGTCTAATCATTAGTAGTCAGACAACAGCCATGTGAACACATCAATTACGGGCCACTGTCAAAAGCCCTTGAGATCCCAGAGATTAACAGCCAATCCTCTGTTTTACAAGCTCACATCAAAAAGAATATTAATAAGAGGAGGGGCAATGTGAAAGCTTGTCAGAGTAATTCACGCACTAAAACAAGCCATTTTTCCCTTTGCTCTGCCTTGAACTGGTCCATGAAAAAAGCTGGCATCAGCTACAAAGCATGAAGCTGCCAATTTCTCAGAAAATGTTTTTCATTAACATATGGGAAGTTCTGAAAGGCTGCAAAAGCTCTATTTGGTAGATAAAGGCGACAACTTCTAAGCGTTTCTTTCCTGAATGTATCAATTATACAACCTCAATCATTATTCAGATATTTGGAAATGAACATCCATGCACAGAAGGGTTTGATGGCTTTTCTCTCCCTCAAAACCAGAGCTGTTTACTATTATAAATGAATTAGCCAGCCTTCAAGGCATCCATTTACTCTGTCTTGCTAATGACTTAGAAAAACTAAAGCAGAAATACTACCAACTCATCTTCAGGTTAATTTTGGTCTTCAAATGTGGGGAAAAAAATCCCACAATTGTGCCTTTCTTATTGACTTCTATACAGGGTGCTGACTAGAGGTTTACTCTTCTTACATATAAATGAATGGAAACAAGACAAGAATATACCTCCAAAGAGAGCAGTTATTCCTCTGTACAAATGTAAACATGCCTATTGAGATGGACCTCAAACCACCTGCTGGTGGCATTTTAAATGGAGCAATATTAAATGGATAGTCTTTGAGCTTGGTTCAATCATTGTCCAGTCATGAGTTACCCTGTCTGGACTCAAGTGTCTAAAACTGGAGAGATGTTTTACAGCATGTCTGCAAGCAACCTGCCTTCAATTCTACCAATACCATATTTAAGGGTATGCAATCTGGAAGGGAGAATTTAGTTTGTGGGGACTTTCCAGAGCCACCTTTATATAAGCTACCTCAGGTTCTGAGAGCACTTAACCTCTGAACAAAGAGGGGGCAAGAAGCAGGAACCTTTTAGACTTCCTCTGCTGCTCCAGAGCCAGTAATGTGAAAATTACACCTTGAGGCACTGCTCCAGAATACATATTCTTTGTCAGATGAACCAGTTTTAAAAGTTCCCACTTTGCTGTGGTCTTCCAGACACTCGTTCCCTTCACTTGGTTTTACCTGGATTATTACACGTAGATATCCTACTGGTGGATGGCATATTGTTAGTCAAACTGACACAGCTAAGAGGGTCATAATCACTCCTGGAAGGACACACAGGCAGGAAGCGTTTCAAGCAGCAGATTCATATCGTAGAACTGCCCCTTTAGTAAACAGCTGGAGCAAATAGGTGTCAGTCCCAGGTTGTTTGTTCAGGTTACAATGGCAATGTTAGCTTCCGCAGCTTTACTGCTTCAGGGACACCTGTAATGGCAATTTTAACTAAGCGTACAGTCTTGTATCAATCCTTCTGTTCCTACAGCTGAACAGGTGGACAACTCTTACCTGGCCAAAAAAAAAAAAAACCACAACTCATCTCACACTTTTGGTGGGATTCATCTTGACGTGCCAGTTAGTTATCTACAGTCCACAGGAAAGTGTGACTGTGACAGCTTAGTTTGAAATCGGCTTCTGCAGAGGTGGAACCACAGGCTAAGTGTATGCTTTGCACCAAAGGGGACAGACGACTCTCACACAATCGTTCAGCCAGCACAACCACGGAGATGGCAACTGTTGGCAGATGCAATATCTTAAACTCACAATGATGCTCGATAGTTTACTACTGTGTGTGAGAGTCCTTTGCTCACTTACGTTTACGCTTTATTTTCCCATAGCGAAAGCAATGCCTGGAACACACCAGGTCCTTAAATATCTATCACTTGCAGCTTAACAGCTGACACAATTTTATATTTCTATCTTATCCTAGACATGTTTTGGGAATATATCCACATATTCTCTCACATATTGGGAATATATTCTCTCTGATATATATCCAAAAAGGATGTTTCTCTTACATGTCCAAAAGAACACCATGCTATGAGAGCCACCCTGAAACATCTCAAGTTTTTAATTTCAGTGTATTCTGTCTTTCTGTCATTCTATGAGGACTAGTGATTTTGTGATTCAATTGCTTAAAAGCTAATCTGGGAAAACATTTATCAGGCAGATGTCTTCCAAAGCAATAACTTCATAAGTGCATCATAAAACAAGAAAGTGATTCAACCATTGCGCAGCTAATAATGGGGGGGGGAAAAAAAAAAAAAAAAAAGAATTTTGGACTGAAAGGAAGTTAGATTTATTAAGAGGCCATGTTTTTGTTCATCTGGCTGGGACAGGAAATTTGTCTTCCAAGTGTTCTCTAACATTGTTTTCAAATTTGAATGAACTAATACAAACTAATACCAAATGTTGGACTTAATGCGCCAAGTGACATGAGTTAAGTTTGACAGGAGTGGCCTCCCAGTATCTAGCAAACTAAAAAGAGTGACTGTTTATCTATTTTTAGACTGTATGCAAAACAAGGTCAAGATTTTCTAAATTTCCAACTTAAAGACATCATTTTCAGAAAGCACTGAGCAGTCTGTGTACAAAAATCTGGGACTTTTGAGATGTCTCACACTAGGCAATTAGAGATCTCATAAATCATAATTGAAAATTTTTATTTAAAAGCATAACCAACTAACATAGCGCCTGGATCAATGGGAACCTGTTAAGAAAAGTGGAGACTTAAACTGACTCTAATGACTCTTAGATTCGCTCTTACTATGCCTCCTAACTCACTACCAATAAATGCAGGATAAAACAGCAAGTGAAAAGAAACCCTTTCATAAAGCGAAGGGCAGGACTTAAATCGATTAACTTATTTTTGGTGGCAATCCTGTACAAATGCTCCGCAGGTTCCACGTGACACAATTCTCAAGGAGGTGTCAAAATGATATAGATGTAACTGCTGTAAAACAGGGAATGCATTAGAATATAAGAATTGGATGACAGTCCTAATACAGAACTCCTCATGATGCACAGCAGCAGAATCTTTATTCCAAACAACACCAGTTACTTTTAAAATTCACTATAAGAAAGGTTTTCAGCACTGTGTGTCAGGCTCTAAACACTTTATTTGCTTTAAGACAGTGTTAATGACTCAGCTAATCACACAATTTTATAGTTCTATAAGGTACTGTGCTGTAAAAATTAAACCGGTGTTTACTACCTCTGCTACCTTTCCTTTCCTTCTTATTGAATAGAGTCTTAAATGGGTTCAAGCAAATACTGTACTACAATAAAAAATAAGAAGCACACTGCTTGACAACAGTTCTCAAAATGTAACAGAGTATTTTAGATCAAAGCCTACTTGCAAACAAAGTAGTGCAGAACACTACTCTCAGATACTGGAATTAATGGCATACTTATTTTTCAATTTTGAGGGAGCTGCTCCATCTGAAAACATAGAAAATGGTATCAATGCTAAATTACATTAAAGGGATACTGACAGATTAACAATGAAGCTACTTGCTTGTACTATTACTAGCATTTAAGCTAACTGAAAAAGGAAGAAGTTAAATTTTCTCATTAAATTTTTTTTATTTGCTTCTGGAATTTCACTCCTTTTGAACACTAAAACCAACCTAGTCAATTTTCCTTGTTGTATCTGAAATACAAAAGGTGAAATACAACTCAGTTTGTATTTTTGCAAAATTACATGTTTTTGCAAAGTCCCTTTGATGTCAACAATGTTTATATGACAGGCCCTGATACAATACTGTTAGCACTGCATTGAGAACAAAGCTTCCTTTATCACTGGAGAATCCATACAACTAATGGCCAAGCACAAAAGACTGGATCAAAGACACCTGAAGATGCACTGCTTGTGTGCTGAGGATAGAGAAAGATGAACAGGTACACACACACACACAAACACATTGGAAAAAGCATGCACAGACATCCAAGATACAGAGAGTTGGTGAATCTAAGAACTTCGTACACATTCTTACATTGCAACCTAGCTTTTCTATTGATAAAAAATGTCAAAAAGAATCATATAAACACAAGCTTCTCTGATCTCAATAAGCATATAATCATAGAATCATTTTGGTTGGAAAGGACCTTTAGGATCAAGTCCAACCATTAACCTAGCAAGAAATAGGTATTTAAACTACCCTAGACTGGATTAGCTTGAGTATCTACTGAAGACTGACCACTTGATTCAATACTGTTTATAATTAAAAGGGAATCACCATGTGTTTTATGAAAATTAGTGTCACGGCACTTGAATACTGAGGAGTATTTGTTTACTGCTCCATAGAAAGAACACAGTATCTGTTATTCTGCCCCCAAAACAAGTGAATATTATTTCACATTCCCAAATCATGTTAAAGAGTACGATTATAATGTAGGAATGGATACAGTCAGTGCTTATGGCATAGTACAGCTAATTTCCATGACACAGTGCAAACAATTTGCTTTGTGGTTCTAAAACCTAGGAATGTGGAGATCACAGACGCATTTCATTTGGTCTGAATTTAGGCTCTAAAAGCCACTTTTGATGGAGCTATTCAGTATGGAAATATATCGGCAATTTTCAGTAACTCTATGATCCTGCCATCTCAATTTCACTAACTATAAAATGGGCATAGCTTTTTTCTTTTTTTCTCCCTTCCTTCCTTCTGGGTATTGTGAAGCTTATGGCCAGACTGTGTACTATATTTAATTAGAACTTAAAACCCAGAACTGATGCCAGATTTTCAAAATAGCTCACAAATCAAAACAAGAGGCCAGATGTTCAAAAGAACAAAGCACACTGGGTGCATGGCCTTCCCTCAGATTCTCCTAATGGCAAAAGTAGGTGCTAGACTGTTCAAAAATCTTACCATAGTTGTAGGTGTTAACCACATTAAAAATCTGCCCTTCAGAAATGAACTCTTAATGCCTCCAAGTGCTTTGAGATCCTTGGAAGAAGAATGAAATAACCATGCATTGAAATATTTAGACCTAATTCCTCTTTTCATTCACGTAAAAGGAATCTGGAATTTAGTCTTCCATCTGTTCGGGGGCAAAGAAGAGACTGTTTCTTGGCTCGCTTTTTCCTTGGTATCACACAGAAAGCTTTCTGCTTTTTTTTGCACGTGTTTGTTCTAGGCAAAATGAAGAAAGATGACTAAAACTGGAGGAGGATAGGATGCCAGTGCACAACTGACAAATTAAGCTATGTTTCCTTCTCCCACATGCAAGCCTGCAGCTTAGTCCAGTACATCAGAGGGGCACAAGGGAGGAGGATGTACTGGCTTTTTCTGCTACACTCACATTTGCATGAAAAGGAGCAGTCAAACGAAAATTAAGCACTTAAACAGCTTAAAAAAGCACTGCTTCAGAATACTGTACTTCAATAAAACATTCATTGTTATGCAATGCTTGGCAAATGACATTGCCATCACATACTAGCAGAAGAACCGTGAAGAGTAAATGCTATCTGAAAGAGAGTCTTGTACTTATGAGGCGCTAATGACCATCTAAAAGAGCGATTCTGCATGGTTACATCCTCTTTGAGATTCGCAGCTGCAGCTTCACAAGAGCAGCCATACATCATAATCTGCAGCCATTTTAGGCTACCCTTGTGCTTTGGAGAGCAGTACGGGCAGTAAGGAACTGCTAATCTGTAAAGTTACAATCAAAACCAAGTTTATTCAGCGGTGGTGACTGAGGAGGAGGAGGTATTCACAGTTTAATACTGATAACACCTTTGACTGTAACAGCACTGACACAGGGAAGAGATCTACATGTTTAGTTTTGACACAGGGAAGATCTCCATGTTTCATTTCATTAGAGAGGATACATACTCATTATTAGATTTTGATTACTGATTCATTATAACAGTGGCATGGAGTAGCACACAAGCCATTCTTTTAAAAGGTCAGATAACTGTATTTTAAGATTATAACACTCACATTTTAATTAACATGAGGAATTTGCTTATTGAACAACATGCTGATCCTATAAACATCATTAATTAACCGATATACTGAGACTTTTCAGACAGTCAGCAGCTTGGGAATAAACATTGTTTCACCATACTTTGAAACTGTTTGATAATCAAAGGCAATGTTAATATCCACTGAACTAGTCATGGATTTTGTGGGCAAACCAAAGATAGCCTCCGCTTTCTACAGGCACAAGATTCACAGCCACACCCATCATACCAAAATATTTTCTCCAATTATGCACACTTCTTCAAGCTCAGTCTAATGGAAGCATCTATAGGTCTCTGCACAGTCCATATCTGTGGCTTATTAAGACAACTCTTTGGATCTTTAATTAGGTTATACAAAGTAAAAGAGTCTGGAAACTCTTTTGTCATTACTGTGTTCCTTTGCCTTGTACATTAACTATCTTTGTCTCTTTCTACAACTACCTAAAGCACATTTCTCAGGCCAGGTCATTCAAGCTAGCCCTCCACTGCCCTGTAAATGGCATCAGTCATCATCTTGGTAACTCCCACAATATCTGTATGTACAAACTTGGAAGAGGAAGCACCAGAAGAGAGAAATGGGGCTGGTGCCAGTTTAAGCTGTCACGAGTTCAGCCAGAGGTTCATTGTAACCATGAAAGATTCTTAAGGTTCAAGATCCTTAGGACAGCAAGGAGGGCGCACAGCAAGCTCACCACCCTGGACTTCAGGAGAGCAGACTTTGACCTCTTCAGGGACCTGCTTGGTAGAGTACCATGGGATAACACCCTGGAGGGAAGAGGGGCCCAAGAAAGCTGGTTAGTATTCAAGGATCACCTCCTCCAGGCTCAGAAGTGATGCATCCCATTCCCAAAGAGGAAGGCAGGCAAAAATGCCAGGAGGCCTGCATGGATGAACAAGGAGCTCCTGGACAAACGCATGCACAAAAAGGAAGCCTACAGAGGGTGGCAGAAAGGGCAGATAGCCTGGGAGGAATACAGGGAAATTGCCCAAGCAGCCAGGGATCGGGTTAGGAAAGCTAAAGCCCTGATAGAATTAAATCTGGGCAGGGATGTCAAGGGCAACAAGAAAAGCTTCTATAGGTATGCCAGTGATAAAAGGAAGACTAGGGAAGATGTGGGACCTCTCCAGAAGGAAACGGGAGACCTGGTTAGCCAGGATATGGAGAAGGCTGAGGTAATCAATGACTGTTTTGCCTCAGTCTTCATGAGCAAGTGCTCGAGCCACACCATCCAAGTCGCAGAAGGCAAAGGAGGGACTAGGTGAGTGAAGAACCGCCCACTGTAGGAGATCAGGTTCAAGACCATCTGAGGAACATGAAGGTGCACAAGTCCATGGGACCTGATGAGGTGCATCCATGGGTCCTGAGGGAACTGGTGGATGAAGCTGCTAAGCCGCTATCCATCATTTTTGAGAAGTCGTGGCAGTCTGGTGAAGTTCCCACTGACTGGAAGAGGGGAAACATAACCCCTGTTTTTGAAAATGGAAAAAAGGAAGACCCGGGGAACTACAGGCCAGTCAGTCTCACCTCTGTGCCTGGCAAGATCATGGAGCAGATTCTCCTGGAAACTATGCTAAGGCACACGGAAATCAAGGAGGTGATTGGTGACTGCCAACATGGCTTCACGAACAGCAAATCATGCCTGACTAATTTGGTGGCCTTCTAAAATGGGGTTACAGCGTTGACGGATAAGGGAAGAGCAACTGACGACATCTACGTGGACTTTTGCAAAGCATTTGATACTGTCCCACACGATATCCTTGTCTCTAAATTGGTGAGACATGGACTTGACAGATGGACCACTCGGCAGATAAGGAATTGGCTGGATGGTCACACTCAAAGAGTTACAGTCAACGACTCAATGTCCAAGTGGACACCAGTGATGAGTGGCGTTCCTCAGGGGTCGGTATTGGGACTGGTCCTGTTTAACATCTTTGTCGGCGACATGGACAGTGGGATTGAGTGCACCCTCAGCAAGTTTGCTGACAACACCAAGCTGTGTGGTGTGGTTGACACCCTGGAGGGAAGGATGCCATCCAGAGGGTCCTTGACAGGCTCGAGAGGTGGGACCATGTGCACCGCATGAAGTTCAACAAGGCCAAGTGCAAGGTCCTGCATGTGTGTCGGGGCAATCCCAAACACAAAAACAGGCTGGGCGGAGAATAGATAGAGGGTGATGGCCCTGAGGAGAAGGACTTGGGAGTGATGGTTGACGAGAAGCTCAACATGAGCCAGCAATGTGCACCTGCAGCCCAGAAAGCCAACCATATCCTGGGCTGCATCAAAAGCAGCGTGGCCAGCAGGTCGAGGGAGGTGATTCTACCCCTATACTCTGCTCTCATGAGACCCCACCTGGAGTACTGCGTTCAGCTTTGGGACCTCCAACATAAGGAGGACATGGAGCTGTTGGAACAAGTCCACAGGAGGGCCACGAAAATCATCAGAGGGCTGGAGCACCTCTCCTATGAAGACAGGCTGAGAGAGTTGCAGCTGTTCAGCCTGGAGAAGAGAAGGCTCCGGGGGAACCTTCTATCAGCCTTCCAGTACCTGAAGGGTGCCTACAGGAAAGCGGGAGAGGGACTTTTTACAAGGGCATGTAGTCATGTAGTGATGGGACGAGGGGGAACGGTTTTAAACTGAAAGAGGGTGGATTTAGATTAGATATTAGGAAGAATTTCCTGACTATGAGTGCGGTGAGACACTGGAACAGGTTGCCCAGAGAAGTTGTGGATGCCCCCTCCCTGGCAGTATTCAAGGCCAGGTTGGATGGAGCTCTGAGCAACCTGGTCTAGTGGAAGGTGTCCCTGCCAATGGCAGGGGGGCTAGAACTAGATGATCTTTAAGGTCCCCTCCAACTCAAACCATTCTATGATTCTATGATTCTCTGATTCATTCACATTAAGTGAGTCACTTCCAGCTCCTACCTTTGTGCCTGAAAACCCTGTTCTCCTTGCTATCTGTGATATTCTTCCTAGCTACGTCCAGAGCACCTGGCTACCAGACAGCCAGATGAGAAATTTCAACTATTGCTAAAAAGGAGGTCTAGATGGAGACTTCCAAGACAGGACAGCAAAGGAGACAAGGATTTCAACCATCAGGTTTCTACAGGCACTGTCCCTTCAGGTTAATGAAAGGTTTTTAAAAAGGGAAGCCCTGACAAAGTTGTTCCAGATACACAGCTTACCCTGGGGACTTCTACACGTTTTTGCGGTTTCACGACACATTTTTTGAAATTATTTCCACATATTTTGAAAAACTTTCCTCTCCTCAGTAACCGGTTGATAAGTCCACAGAAACAACAGGGGAAATGACAGAATACACCAGGGAACCAGAGATTTAACTACAAATACGATCTGTCAAATGAACAGGAGGGTCTTGAGGAAAATTTTCTCCCTATACTCCACTTCTTCTACTAACACTGAGTATGGCACAAGATGGGAAAAAATGAAAAAGGCATTACAATGTGAGATTAAAATGCAGGGAATCAGTATCACACAAATGCAAGCAAAAGTAAGAATATTCACTCACCTTGTGGAAATGAGGAGAAAGAATTACGCATAAAGTAGTGATGGCCTTCATGAAGAAAGCAGGCAATGTGATATAATAAAAGTAAAAAGTCTTTCAGTGCTCATCTATCTTGATTTTTTTTTAAATAAATTGCTCTGGTTAATCAGGACATCGCAAATGTCAGTCTAAATGCCCATACAAACTCAATACATTTAGGCTGGAGTCACACATCTTGTTACAGCTACAACTGAGCTAAACTGAAACAAGGATATCAAACCCAGCTACTCATCATCAGCCCCACCTCACCTATGTTGAAGATCACTGCCTTTCCCTCCACACTGCCCATGTAACTCCACCTTTCATCCCAGCCAAGTTGGACACTGGGTTAGAAAAAGCACACTATTGTGATCACCTGGACTTTTCGGTGTGTTTTGGTGTTGGGTTTTTTTTGACACAAACAGGCTAGGGAGTGGCCCAACTTATAGAAAATAAGGAGAGAAAATAAGAGAGTACTCATCAGCAATGGGTATTCTTAATATTCTGGGTAGATGCTGTTAGAACTCCACATGGGATTAGAGCAGGAGTTTCATTTTCGGAACGTACCAAAACTGTTCCACTGATACCTGCAGGCTGAGGCACCCTCTGGCAGTCAGCTACCAGTTTTTTCCTGGCTCCATTCACACACATTTCACTGATACAGCTTCACTACACATCCAGATGCAAAGACTATGGTACGGACAAGACATTTGCAGACACTCCTTTGTAAGAGAGCTGCGCAAAACCTTCTGTGAGAGAACTGAGCAAAAATGTGACCTTTAGTGTCCAGAAATCAATAAAAGATTTACCATAGCCCACTTCCACACTGGCAAACCCATAGAGATACCAAATAATTTCTGTAGTGCTCTAAGAGGAGTTAGTCTTGGAGGTTCTGGTTCCTCTAAGTGCAGCCTGCCTTAAACCAAACCAAAGAAATTATGTTTCCCTACTCAGAAGACTTGTAATGATGCTTTGCTCTCATACCCCAAACCAATGAACGCAGTAATTCAACTCTAAAGTGGGCTAACAGTTTATTTTTAAATGAAGATGTAATTCAAAAGGAGAGTCAATTAATCTCAAAGTAACTAGTATTTCCTCCCTGCTCATAGACTGATCTCTCAGTGAATGCTTTACAAATTTAGTAATTACTAAAACAAATTAGCCTAATTACCTGGAAAACCTGGTATACTGACTTTCAGTTTCCAGATCAGATGACCTTCTCCAAGTTAAAACACTAAAAGTACTAAAAGTGTGAGCATGAACAACAAAAGCATCACACTCCTCACCCGTGGAGCTGGTTTTTATTCGCAAAAATAAGTAAATCCAGTGACTCCTTTTTGCAACAGAGGCAAGATCAGATCAAAAACACCCATGGGCCATACAAATGCAGGCCAAATAAGACAGAGAAAAATGTACTCTGACCTCTGTATTTAAACTTATCAAAGGTTTGTCTCCTTTAAGATACTGAAGATTTGTTAGTGCAAGTTAAACCACTCACCACCCCCTTCCCAGTTCTGAAAGTAATATTATATTTGCATGGCTTTTCTTGAAAGAATTAAAAGTTGATAAACATACTTATAAGAAAGAGGAGCTCTTATGCCACCATAAATATTATCCAGAGCTGTTTTTATCTTAATGAGTTAAAATCATGTCAGCAACTTCCTTTTTCCCAGAATTTTACCAGCCCCTTGGCTTCCAGTACAACAACAAAGAAAATCAAACTAAGCCTGTATCAAATTTCCCAAAATCCAGAGATTAAATAATTTCTTGGTTTTAAATTGTTGATTTAGAATGCAAATTTCCTTTTGAATTTACTGAGATCCACATTCAGCGTAGCATTGCTTAATTATTGTTTTTTACTCTACCAAGCAGACAGAGAGTTCATTAAGTTTATCAAGCATTCGGATATGGTACTACTGATAAAGAAAACCCTTAACGTTCTATTACATACTTCACTACACTGGAAGATTAGCCTGGAGTGAATGTCTACTGATAGTTAAGCCTCACATACCCGCAAAAAAAAAAAAAAAAAAAAAAAAGTCTTGAGAATTTATGAAACTTCACCCATTATTTCAATGCTATCATTTTTAACCTGCAGTGTGAAGACCCATCCATGTATCTGTTAGAAGCAGTAGCAACAATGAAACTACATACTTGTAACTAGATGCAAAAAAATATTAGCACACAGAGGCTGTGCCTTAAAATTTCCTATTGCAAATTTCCTATTTAAGACTGGTTTTGTAGCTCTGGCAGCCACATTACACAAGTTCTAAAGTACAATGTGAACAAAATCACAATACCAGAACATAAAGTTCTTTAAGGCTTACTTAGAACACTGCTTTCAATCACTTCAAAATACAATGTCAATGCTCATTTTACCAAATAGGTATCAGATAGCAGACTGGTTTAATGTTCCAACGGAAACAGTCATTTCACTGCCTAGGGAGAAAACACAGGGACATAAACATACACAAATATGCATATAATTAGACTGCATATGAGAGACCCAATTCTTACGCAGCTTTCAAGGCAGCATTATCCTTGCAGAGTCGTTACTGCTAATGTTGCTACTCATTTCAAAGAAACCAGATTCTGCCTCTAAATGCAATGGGTGAAGTGGCCTGTCACTTGGGAAGCCACATTCACTTCACCATGTACTCTCCCTCATTCTCTGGACAAGGAAATACAGTGGAAACTAAATACAAAATAAAAACCACTCTATTGAGAAGAATACTGTTGTTGGAGTTACTACTTAGTAGACTACAGTTTGAGAGAATAATATTTTTAACAGCACAGGCTACTGGCAACATTCTTTATTTTTGTTTATATATTAAACAGAGGCTAACATTTTATATACTGTCAGTAAATTTCAATCAAGCAATACGAAAAGAAACAACACATAGCGTTGCTAAGCACTTAAAAGGCCACACCTGAAGCTGATTAACTTTTTTCCTGTCCCCTTATGGAAACTATACAATATAATGTACACTAAAAACTTTCCTCGTCCTGTAGTAATTTCAAATATGAAAAACCGACAAGATCTTTTTTTCCTGCATCTTTTGATTTTTCTTTACATAAACTTGCCACTAGTCAAAGGGATAAAAAACTCAATGTCCATTTTATTATAAGGTAAAGGGGATCAAACTAAAAGCATATTTTATAATGACTTCAGGTGACCAAACACAACTTGCCAAACTCAGCTATGCCTACTCCCTCTCTCATGCAAAGCTACTATGGCCACTGAAGATGGAAAATGGAATATTTATAGCCACTTTTACATAGGCCAAACATATTCTTCAGAAGGTTCATAATCTGATCATATCAAAGCCAATTTTCACACAAACAATGATGACACATTTTCCAAGAAGGCTTCGGCTACCACGCTACTGGCAGCAGGGATATTCTGTATAAATAAAATGTTTTCTTTTCCATGACGTTTTTTTCCCTTAATATACATTTTCTTTATTCAGACTTTGTAAATTCATTTTCACAGAGGTGATGGTAGGGAAATTACAGTAAAGAAGTCACAGAAAATTCAACTCAAAAAGTAAAAGTTTTGAAAGGCTATAAATCACTGAAAAAGAGGAGGTTCAAATGAAGAATCTTAAACAACCTTTACTGTAGCAGTTACTCCACTGCTACTATAATGCCTTCTTGACTTTGATCTTTAAACCAATGACTCATGAAAATGATCTCTTCAAATTTGCAGGCCACCAGTAAGTGGGTCTTTAAAAAAATGTTGTACAACAATAAAGCAGGAACCACAAGCACTTCTTAACCATTTCAACTGTCAACTAATTAATTATGATACTGAAACAAAGGCCCATTTAAAAAAAAAAACTTGCTCTTAAAAAGGAAAGAGGAGAAAAAGAGAGGGGGGGGGGGAAAGGCGGCGGGGGAGGGGGGGGAAGTCTTGTAAGCAGGCCAAACTGCATTTCAGGGAGAGAGGTTCAAGAAAATATATTACGTTTGCTCACATTAAGAGAGGCATTTCTCCCCCACCCCATTCAGATGGAAAACAAAACAGGGCAGCTCTTCTTGCCACCTTCTCGTGCCCCTGAGCTGGAAGCAGCTCCAGTTGTCAGGTTCCTGTCAGGGTGCAAAGCGCACCAACATTTCCCTTCTCCCACCCTTTTGTTCCTACTTTGTATGTGCACTTTGCTCAGCACTCTTTGCTGTTCAACAATTCATTTTTTTCCTTGCCTTCTCTGCTATAGGAGGAGGCAAAAATAGCAGGACTTAGTCACAAAATATAAAGCTCATTTCCTGTACCTTAGTGCTTCATTCTTTCACCTCCTTGTCCATAGGATTTGGCTACCAAATAGGTCTTAATCTGTAAACAAATGATTGCTCTACAATTAAACCATTCAGTTCTATTTTTTTTTTTCTTTCTTTGGCTGTTTGGCTGCTGTCCAATGTGGAGGCTCATAGGTTCTTCTATTATTTAGTGCTGGTTAAAAGGCAATAAGCTCATTTAGAGTTTATAAAACTATAAGCTATCAACAAAAGCATTTAATGCTTCTCTGAAGCACTGAGGCTTTTGCCTGAAAAATTAATAATGTGTGGCTGCGTGTGCATGTGTACACATACATGTGGATGTGTGGGGGTGTTTTTTTATGTGCTGGCCTGCTTAAACACTCTGATGTCTTTAAGTCAGTTATTGTAAGACATGCATTTCAGTCCAGTTTTAATCATCTGTGTATTTTTTTCTCAACAACTGACAATCACAGGAACTGCAGTTTACCATGGCTATAGAGCTGAACCTCCCAACACTTTGATGTTGTATGAGGGGAAAAAAAATGTCATGCTGCTGCAGCATTTCACAATGTTTGCAAATATTGTTTCCTTATAAAACGTTGTTGTGAATCACAGGAGTCTACTAGAGTAAGCGAAACCTTTAGAGAAATAAATAACATGTTAGGTTTCTCATCTCTGCAGTTACAGAGTCACTCACAACCCAAGAGAAAACAAAATAACAACAAGGTCATTTTCCTTTATCTGTATTTTTGCATTTTTGCTCTTGGTGGAAGTAAGTTCTCAGGGACTATGAACCAAAACACAGCGTTTGTGTGTTCGCATTCATTCAAATCTTTATAAATACAACATGGGCTAGCAGGCTACCACCTCAGTGTGGGACAGTAAACGCAATGAAATATTTTTTAAATGTGTCTATAAATACGTGAATTATTGTAAATGAACAGCTAAATTTACAGGTGTAAATCTCATTTAGAAATGACAGGTACTTAGCAATATCAACTTCAGCAATATACTTTCAATGAAATTCTGCAAGCCTATTTAAAGGCTATTACGGCTGCTGACATCAATCTGCCAAGCTGCAGAGTGCTATGCTCCACTAAAGATTTGCGCCTATAAATTTAGCTACTGGTATATTTGAATTAAACACATTGTGTTCTCCATATAAGCAACTACAGACATAAGGCACTGAGGTGGACTGGCAATAAAGCAGAATTGTCACGGAGCCTCTGATGCCAGTTTTGCCTGAACAGGGACTGAAGTTCAGAGTGCCACTTGGGTTTAGTCCATGGTGTTTTAGTCTAATTTCCACACTTTCAACTCAAAATTTCACTTCTTGCCCAATGAATACAACAGTAAAGGCCATACTCCTATTGCAACTGCTCATAGGAATATGAACAGCACAGGAGAATCCTGAAAACTCAATTTATATAAAATATTAGAAAGGGACACCCTTACACACCATGTACTCATGTATATGCATACACACACAAGTACAGACACATACAAAGGGACACACACAGATTTTAATTAGCCATACCTATTAAGACTCACCAAAGACCAAATGAGTCTCTGTCTCCCTCCCCCCAGCCAAATGCCAGCTTCTGGAGTTGCAGACAATAGGTGGCAGGCAGACAGGTGGCAGGTAAGTTATGTTCATCCTGGAAAACTACTTAAAAGGTTAAAAAAAGAAATGTTGCACCAGGCCTGCAGCAAAATAATGCCTCATATCCTGAACTGGCACAGCAATCGCAACCAAATTTTCTTAATTGTAAGTTATTCTTTTTTCGAATTTATCCATATGCAATGTATCTTCAATAATTATCAACCAGCTGAAAAGGTTTTGTAGAAATTAAGCAGTAAGAGGCATTTTAAACCTACAGTAAATATTACAGTTTGAAGAAAAATGTAAATCTTGGAATTAGTTTGGAAATACTTGGCAACTCTTCCTCCCAGAGCAAATCTGAAGGCTCAAAAATAAATATTCAAGAGCATTAATTTGTTTCTAGATTTGTGCGTGCAAGTAAAACAGCAGCCATAATGTGGAAATTTGAGTCACATTTTGCAACTAATTGGAAGCAGATTAGAATTCTGCCTCAGGGGAACATTGTCAAACTAGAAGCTGGAGCAAATGAAGAAAGAGGTGAAAGCATCGTGAAGAGCTGACAGATTTACAGTGCTCAAGGCAATAAACGGGTACAAGATGAAAATGAATGTGCTTCACTGTACTGCATGCAGTTTTCACTCATATCTCAGCAATAACAGCATACAGCCATGAAACTATTATTTTCAGAGAGACGGTGAAGGAAAGAGTAAGAATGAAAAAAGCACTATTCAGGCGGTGTGCAAAAAATATAAATCATACTGTGTCTCAAGTTGTTACAAGAATAATCAAATTGGTCATACTGGGCCCTGTTTTGTAACCTGGACTCATCTCAAGCAGGGCTTACACTGACATAATGCAATGAACTACTATCTTGAGTTGAGAAAGGGCTGTTAAGCCCTTGCTCACTGTGAGCAAGAGTCAAAGCATCAAGCTCTTAAAAGAAGAAAAAAAAAAATCACACAGATTTTATATTTTTAAAGCTAAGAATAACACAGAACCCTGCAGACAGATAAATTGGAGACAGGAGGAAAAAATCCTTTTTAGGGGGTGATTAGGAAAGGTTGGAGAGGAATATAAAAATGAAAATAAAGTCTAGAGGCTAATGTACCAATGCTGTAATGGAAACAGCTGCTAGCTTTCTCCTTCAATGTTTGGCATCTGGTGCAGCATCATAGGAAAGACTGTTAGTTAAAGGATCTGGACATGAAATGTAAATATAGACTATTAGCCAAAACTCAGTTGCTGTATTTATAAAACAGTAGCACCTCTTTTTTCATGTATGTGTGTGTGTATACGTATATATATATACTTATACATATACACCTCCCCATATATATGAGTATATATATTGATATACATGCATGCATACACGTATACAATCCTGTCCTTAAACAGCAACTAGTAAATGACACTGCACCTTACAACTGGCTGAAGTGGGCAAGAACATGAACTTAGTTTTTTAGTAACACTGGGTGTAGAACAACCAGCTTCATTGTTCTCAAACTGCAGCAGTATTTTTCCTTCAAATTCCAGAACTCTAGTCCAATTCAACATACACTGCCTAACTTCAAACTCAGGACAAAAATTAACAGTAAAACTAGATGTCAAATTTGTTCAATATAACCAGAAATACTCCTGGAATATTAGATCCTTATTATCAGTGCAAGCTAACTAAACAACTCCCTGGACACTTACTAAATTAGATTTAAAACTCCTAGCAGCAAAACAAAGTTCAACTGAGTAATGAGGTCCACTTCCATTTGTATTTGCTTCTAACTATTACCTTTGGTTGCAGAGATACAGATCTAGTTTCATTTCCCTCCTTCAAAAAAGAACTGGCAAGAACATGAATGCAACTACTGCCATTACTCCACCGCTATAAGCCTATAATAAGGCACAGATTTGATAGTACTATCCATGTAGTGTGGTGAACCACACACAAATAAACAGTTCTCCATGAAGAATGAAAACCCAGAGATCAAACCCTTCCAATTCAAACATTATTGTTACTTTTAACATAAGCCATCCACAGAAATCAGCCAAGGAGGTGACAGGAAATCCAAAAATAATTTGGTCTGGCCCCACACACTATGAGAAAGGAGATTACAAGTTGCTTTTAAGTCTTCTTACTGGCTGATGGAAGCAATGAAAACTATAAAAACCTATGCTTATGTAACAGACACCTATGGTACCACTCCTGTGACCACAGTACAGCACAGCATCACTGAAATTCATCAATAAAAGTGGCATTTGAGTAGTGTGAATTTATGGGGGGGGGAGGGGGGGCGCGGTGTGCAGTGTGTGGACTTAACAAAACCCCTGAATTAATTCAAAGGCTAATGCAAATGACTAAATGTGTGCTAAATCAAACTGTCTAGTGCATGCAGTTAAAGAGGACAGATGTGCCTCAAAATTTCCTGGGAAACTGAGCCTAAACTTGGCACTTTCTTTTATCAGAATGAAGAAAGCAAGCTCTGGGAGTTTACAAAAGTGTGCCCAATCGGAGCTTAGCCTTCTGTTGCTAATTGAAGCATGAAAAAAAGAGCCAGTTTCTGAGGGCAAACTACAAACATATACTTTTTATATTTCACTGCCACATGATAAAAAACAGAATCAAGCTGACTCGTAGAAACTTGACTGGCAACCAAAGACCAAGCTATTATTTCAAACTGTTATGGGAAAGCAATAAAATTGCTACCAGGTCTCCTCACGTTACTCTTCAATAAAAAGAAGCCATCAGGGAAATAAGAGGAAAAGAAAACACATCAAAACCTCTAAAGTTCCTTTTAGTAAAAATATACTTCTGTGGCATAATGCCATCTGCTTCCTGGTTAACATGACAAGACAATTCAACAACTAAAATACCAGTGTTTTGAAACACCAAGTAACCACAATCAATGGATTTTAGTTTGCTCTTTTGACTGCAAAAACTGCATTCACATGCCACTACTGGCACATGCTTCAAACATCCCCATGAGGACATTTTTCTTACGTTATGATTTGATTCTCAGGAGACAGAAGCACCTCAGCCAAGCTGGGTTTGTGCCCAGGAATAAGATTTAGGCTAGGAAGACTCAAAAACTGGGAGAGGGAGATGGAAGAAGATAAGGCAACCAAATGTTCAGTATTTATTTTTTCTGAAGATCGGTTAAGACAAAATGGTTGAGGAAGATTTATCATAAAGGACATACAATTCAACGTAGCACATCTTCACTTCAAAATTACTGAAACAAAGAGCTTCACATTTTACTCCCAATGGCTTTGAGCTGAATAGCCTCAGTGCAGGTTACAAGTAGATGCTAGAAAAGTCAATCCCTTCATTTTGAGATTTAGCAGTATTTGCCAATTTACAGGAAAAGCAGACATATTATAAACTTCTGTCACTAAAATGCAACTTTTTTACTTGCAGTGTTGGCTTAAGATTTCAGAAAATTTCATCAACACCATAGCTACCCTAGAACTGGAAAACCTACGTATACACTCATCAATCCTATTTCATTGCATGCAACTTACTCTATGCATTCACTGAAGTTGTTTAATAAAGTAGTCTTATATTTGAGCATATATATATATATATGTATGTGCACAGGCAAACAGGGGCATCAGAAGAAACTACCTATTCCCACCCCTTTGAATTTTCTCTGTTTTTCAAAAAAGGGGGAAAAAAATTACAAAGAACTTTTGCTTGTAAGTCAAGTCACTCTGAATAGTTTTACAACCTTTCATTCAAATGTAAAGGCTTTGTTCCAATTGCCAAGACCATTTAGTCAGAATTAAAAGAGAAAATGCAATAGAGAGTGCTTACTGAAATCCTGGCTACAGCACAACCAAGTCATAGTCTGATCTTCTTATTTGCCCAAATGGCTACTCATAGCCTGCAGTAAATTGTGGTTTTAATTCAAGAATGTAATAATATTTTTAAAAAAAAATCTTGCGACATAAAACCTCATTTTAAGAAAACCCCTCAAGTCCTGCTATGAAAAATGGTTATTATCTTTATTCAAATTATCTCATTTCAAACATATTTTTAAGCAAACTAAAAAATGATAGCTTGTATTATTATCCACTTTGGCGAAACACTGCACCACAAAAGAGCTCCACTGGGCAGAAACACTCCGGTGCAAAAAGGGAAAAAGAAAAAAAGTTCGTCAAATTGAAAATTAAAAAAAAGACATGTAAACCAACTTTTGTAAATTTTAAAAAGATATTTCCTTTTTGTAATTATGTCATAATCAGAAATTTTCATGGAATACCATTTTGCTGTCTTTCACCCAACAGGGAATGTTATGTACAGACAAAAATTTTTAACAAGATCAATGTATTTTCTGTGACTGCTATTAAGAAATAAAAATAACTCCTTGACATGTAAACACACTAAAACAAACACTAGTTTTTAGCAAAACTATGGCCAGCCCTTCAACTGAAGTCAGTGCATCCACAGATCCACAGATGTGATGCTGTCTGAGGACTCACGGGAGGATGTATTTCTGTTGTACGAAATAATGCACAACTAAGACATCAGATGATCTCTCCAGCCTTTAAGGAAACACAGTGACATATCACCATGCACGTTAGAACATTACATAAGTACAATATAAAGCTGGTACAGTGCTAAGCATATTATGTAAAGAATAACCTAGTTGTTGGATCATCTCTACAAAGTATCTTAGCTCAGAGCAAGGCAGACTCTAAAACTTAGTTATATTCAGCAATGCCAATTGTATACCACAGAAGAAATCTGGAACATGTAGCTGACATGCTGTTCAAAAAGTGAGTGTTGTATCTGAGAAATACAGAACATGTTGCAATGACATAAAGCTGCCTAAGTAGCTGCGGAAGTAACTGAACCTTTTTTCAAGGGTGGGTGATGGAAATTCAAAATATAATGTCTTTATCCAAAATAGAAGTAAAGGTGGTGTTTCTGAAAGCAGAAATGTTGGTATTTCTGAGACCATATTCCTGGTGATGCTTGTAAAATGTGCTCAAATACCACATATACCACAGAATCACAGAATCATCTTGGTTGGAAAGGACCTTTAAGATCATCGAGTCCAACCATTAACCTAACAGTACCAAGTCAACCACTAAACAATATCCCTAAACAATATCCCTAAGCACTACATCTACTCATCTTTTAAATACCTCCAGGGATGGCGTGCTTTTTTTTTTCACCAATAACACTGTGTAAGATGTGGAGAAACACAGATTTTTTTTTTCACTCTTTTACTCTAAATAAGTAAAAAGAATGCTTCAGAAAGAACATTACAACCAAGACCATGGCTCCAGGGGTAAACTAGCATGCATCAGCTGTCAAGATACTGCTGACACACGGGGCATTTTGAAGGAAACTCTAATTCTAAGCATATTTGGCCTATGTCCACTAATTCCATTTCTTTATACCCTCTCTTCAGGCAAGACTTCTCATCTACTGCTTCACAAACTACATTTGTTGACCTTCAATCCTCATACCAGACGGTTTAGTAAGAGTAGGCCTCAGAGTAGGCTCTAAAAGGCCTACTCTGTGTAACCTTTAGACAGAATCAACTTTCCTGACAGTAATTTTCCTTTCAGCTAAAATAACAGTATGTTCTGAAGCTAACAGCATGTTTCGTAGGTAGGGTCTGCTTCTGGGACTGATAACAGAGTTATAGTTGTCACTGATTCTTGCTTGCGCTTAGTCTTAGAGAATCCAAGGTCTCTGTTAAATTCCTTGCTAATTATAAAGAAGGGCCAGAGATAAACAAGACTGTGAAAAACAACTTTGTAGTGTCTAAATTAACTTGATTCACAAGCTCTGGTGCCAGAAGAGATAAATCCAGTAAGAATCAGAACAGTATCTTCTCCTTGAAGCCACCTGCATGGGTCAACAAAAAGGCCTCGACCACACTTGCGCAGAAGCGGAGTCATACAGCAGACAGCATAACTATGGGGGGATTACGACCACTAGAGACCACCAGATCCCACCCAAGACCGCTTCCCCAATTTAGTATGCATGCACAAAGACAATTACATAATGTATTAGCATATGCATGTTTCTTGGAATAGGTGGGCTTTTCTTGGAATTGTATGAATATTCATTTTTCTATAATGTATATAATGAGTGTGCTTTTGTCCCTAGGTGTGCATGCTAGGAGGAGAAATCCCCCATGTACCCAGCTAAAATAAACCAGTGTCAGCTTTCTAAACTATCATTTGGTTTGAAGAGTTTTCTTCGTTACTATTTTCAGGTAACAATCCCATGTGTGGTTCCTAGACACGTGTAAACTTAGTGGCTTCAGAGGGGAGAATCTCATGCTCATTATTAACCTCACACCTAACACCTTTTTGGGGATATCTCAGACACTTGCTATCCTATCTGTCCAATGGATTTTAACAACTGTATGAATGCAGTCTAGCTCTCAACTTGAACAGTCTTGAGATGCCCTGGTCGTCAGCAGGACATACACAAGTGTTCTGAGATCCAGCTACTGCCCATGGAGACCATAGCAAATTTAGAAACTACACAGGAGGTAGTGGGACCGCCACCCACCAGGCCAGCAGGTACACAACATGCTGCTGGATTTTCTGGTACATGCAGTGAAGCGGCACGAGGGAGAAACAGCAGCAGATCTGCGTTGCCCTGTACAATGTCAAATTTTCAATTTATAGTGATGTTCCACCCTGCCACCTATTCTCAACAGTCTTTCGTCTAAGGGAACATCACTTTCTCTGTGGTGGATTGTTGGGTTTTTCTTGAACACACCTGTTCTACAAAGCAAGCACAGGACAAGGCCTGCTCTCACTGAAGTAACAGCATTTAGCCTACTTTTACAAATGCAAATCGCACGGATAAGGCAGAGCAAATAAAGGGGCACCTGCATTCAACATGCAAAGGATGTGTCCAATTAACAAAAAGCAGCCCACAGGACCTCCCGCAAATGTCAGTATTACGGAGCCTACAGATGAGACCCTTTAATAATGAGATCATCCATTTCTTATGCAAAGAAAAAAAAAAAGGCACGAGTTTTAGCATGCAAGAAAAACTGCACATTTCAGATTTATGATTTACATTGTTGTCGATAAAATAGCTTTCCAATTATCAAGGCCTTGGTAGGAGAAGCTGGAATGCATTATGTGTTAATGATCACAACCAGGGGTCCAAGCTCTGCTCTTTTGTCAGAGCTGTAGCAGATCCTCCCCGCAGCTTCACCATTAACATGTCTGTTTCCTGTCAGACCACTCAGAGATAATGCTATTTATCTCAGGGCGGCACAAGACCAGTCATTAGCTTCAGTAAAAGACCTCAAACAAAGGCCGGATGATGTTTTATCCAGGGCTCGTCGGCTGCAGCCAAGAATCTCATTGCCTAACAGTTCAGAACTTAAGTTATCTTTAAAAGAGTAATTTTCCCCCTATCAACAATTCTAGAACACTTCTCTGAAGAGCAGAAAAGTCTCTGCATGGAAAATTTTAGTCAATGGCTTTACCATATGTAATTAGGTGACTGATAAGGGCTTGCTAAAGTTATCGTTTGAGAGTCTTTTTTTTCCCCTCCCCCCCCCCCCCTTCCTTTTACCTCTTAGGGAAAAATTGAAGGAATAATTCAGGTTCTACCTAAATCGTAAGACCTTTGAAGAACTGACCCTTATTGTGTTTGCCTGCAGGAGGTGATTCACTTATTACAAATTCTTCAGTGACTGAGCTTCTGGAGATCTCTTCAAATGAAAGGGGAACTGGTTAACTGTATGTACGAACACGTGTTTTCACAGTCTCTCCTGTATTACTGCATTTCAGAAAGCTTCTATAAAGTGCCAGGTGAACTTTTTAAAATAATTATAATAATAATAAAAAAAAGAGAGAGAGTCGAAAAAATATGAGGAAATCTCAGCTATTCAATTCCTGGTTTTATGCCGAAAACTAGGAACAGATGGTACTTTCCATGTTACTTGAATCTGGTTATTGAACACCTCTATGGTTACGGGAGATTTTGCTTAGCACTTTTAACATACATTTCATTTATTGGACTATAAAATGCTACTTTGGAAAAACAAGTCTTTATATAGCTATAATTAAAACAGCCTTGCAGGTAAGCCCTTTAACATGGAGAACATGGTTAACCTCATGACATCTGGACAATCAATCCTTTCCTTTTTACTGGGTATTTATGAAGTTATTAAAATTGTAAAATTACCAATGCCCAAAGTGAAATATTTTTCCAGTAGTTCGAGTAAGGTTATCAGCTTCCCTACTTTATTTTATAAATGTTCTAGACCAGCCCCCCTTGTGCTATGCTAACTCTTGCTTTGCAGGGGAATTCAATGGCAGATCTGGTCACACACACTGGCAGAGGTCAGCAGGTTCACATGGAAAGCCTTCCTCGGACAAAGGGCAACACCTCTTCACCCTGCTCCAAAAGCAGCATCACACTACTAGACAGCACTACAGAACTTTAAGAACCTTGAGCTGTGCTTATTGTTAGACACCCATAGTTATCAATGTTTTTAACAGCTAAATCCCTTATGTAGCTTTCAAAACAGTTTGCTGTCAAACAACAATAGACTTTGTTCTTTAATTACAGCAAGTGACCTCCCTGCCCTTTTATTTCACAGTGAATAAACTACACCCAAGGCCGGCAAGAAAAGTACGTGAAAAGCATATCTCCATAACATCATTAAACAAAGCATGTACTTAAATGATTTACATCAATAGGTAAAATGAACACAGTTTCCTGATGAAGTGTAAAACACCCTCAATCCTGCTATTAAAAAAAGAAAAATGAAGATAAAATAAACAATACCAGCCAACATGTTAATTTGCTGAAGACAACTTTCAGATGTGAAATGCAGTCTTAATGAGAAGCAATATGCTAATGGAAGAGAAAAATTCAATCCTGAAATATCACTAGACTGATTAATTTAAAAACTACAGCTAGACACCTCTGATTATAGCTTTGTATCTTCTGTGTTATTTTCACGTAAACATACTGATTTTCACATGCCAAATACAATTTTCCCATATCTCAGAGTAAATTGTGACTGAATCCCAGAAATCTCCCTGCAACACACACAAATCAAATTCTTGTAGATACCCTGAACCTTTTCAATGTAACAGCTGTTAAAAACACAAAATCTCAGCTAAAACAGATGAAGAGTTCATGCTGACAAACAGTAACTATGCTAAAAATGGTATGGATGAGAAATGGAAAACGGAGACAGGTTTTAACACCAAAAATCTTAGAAGTGGTTAGCCTACCTGCCAAAGCTACTTATTCAGACATGTCACTGGTGGCTTAACCACGAAATGGGCTGCACGAATACAGCTCAAACATCTTAGAATTACAGCATACTTTGACTTTATCCACATATTAGGGGAGTGGCGACTTTTACAACATGCTTTCGGTTTCTGCATAAAAGAGCCAGCAGAACACAGTCATTGATTTAATTAGGCTTCATAAGATCCAATTTATCATGTTTTACATGACTTTCTGCAGCAAGGAAACTGAATAAATAGACCAAGAATAAGACACTGAAGCATGCTGTGAAAGCTAAACAGTGACTACAGCTCCTGGGAACCTGCTCCAAGCTTTTCATAAATAGTAAACAAATGCAATATTATATTCCACACCACATACAAAAACCTGTAGATTTTGAATCAGCAGGCATTAACTCATTCGTATCTAAGAGGAAACATCCAAATTCATGACACGTAATCTTTCACAACATTACGATTACTGGAAATTTATTTTAACATGATATATTTGTCTATGGACACAAGGTGCTTTTGTGCAAGTACAACGTATGTGTTCTAGTGTACAAACGTAAAGTAAGAACACTCAACAAATCTAAAATCCTTAAAAAAAACCCCACACCTTTCTAATGGTTATTAAACATTTGTGAAAAAAAGCCAGAACAACAAACATAAAACACTTAAGTTTCACTAATAGTGCCACAGGCTGGGCTTACGGCTGCAACCATTGTCAAGCAACGAGCTTTATTATTATTGTATGTCTAGAAGGGAACATTCTTTGGGAAGAGAAACACCACGGGATGTTATTTAAGACAGCAAGCAAGCACACCATTGTGCCAGACAATGGCCAACACTGCACGACTCTAATGTGCGAAGCCCTTATTAAAGTCGGTGTGTGCCAACAGCAGTGGCTGTCGCTGGAAACGCAAGCTCCGGACCTCCTCCCGCAGCAAGAGCCACCGCACAAAGCGTACCGCTGCCTCTGAACCGCTCCGCACAGGTTCCCTCTGAATGTGCATGCCATCCAGTTTACATCGCACATAAGATGACTTGCATGTATACGGATTCTTCATACAATTTCCTGTGTGACTAGAGAGTGAAAAGAACAGAAAAACGGGAGAAACCACACCACCCTCTAATCTCTGTTGCCATGACAGCAGCCTTTGAGATACTGAAATGTTCAGATTGCCAGCTAAACAAAATTGTTGAATGTGAACATTTGGCTGAGAGATTAAAAGGCTAAGGGGGTTGCAAAAGGGCAGTACCTCCCACATTCCAGGCAGCCACTGAATCCAATCAAATGGCTCTGACTCTTTAACCACAGCCATTGTGAAGACCGGATTAGGGCAATTTATCTAGATAGTTAAAACAGATTAGAGAACTGCAATTTGAAGACTATTGGCAACAGAAGTAAATGCCTACTGTACTAAGTTAATAAAAAGACCGTGAGATTTTAGGACACCTTTCCGCCACGAACAGAACTTTCATAAATCAAAGCGCAAACATACACACATGAATTACAGCAATCTGGTTTTCTCATCTGCATTTAGAAAAGGTCACAAGGCTCATTCAAATTCATCCGTAGATATGCTATCTTAAAAGCAATAAAATGCATACAATATTAAATTTAATTTGTTCCTTGCCTTGAACAGAAGCCCTTCAAATCATCTTCCATCTGATGTCACGAACACCCAAATCTAATCCTTAAATTCGACAAATACTACAAAAACTTCAACATGACCGAAATATGAAAATGCTAGTAACAGGTCATAAAAAGACGTAACTTTTCCCTGAGACCTTCAGCCCTGCCAGACACTTGCAGACCATACAGTTAACACCCACCCGAAAGTTTTCCCTTCGCCGAACGTTAACTCAGGGAGCTGTAAAAAGAGGTAATTTAAGACCAACAGCTGACAATAAAATCACAATCTAACACCCTGAGATTGTTCGTTTGGGGGGTGTTGGTTTGCTTTATTTTTCAGGCAGAGCAGGTTATCTTTGTTTAACAACCTGTAGAATTCATCGGACTAGGCCGACGCTCGCCCCCAGGTCCCCAAGAAGACGCCTTCTGCCCTACAGATAGAACAATTCCCACCGACACCAGAATCTCCTTGAACCAGCAGTTAACGAAAGCCAACCTGTTCCTCCACCCTTCCCAAAGAACAGTCGTGACCATCTATTCTTACAGAAAGCATCCTTCCTAACATAATAGAAAGGAAGAAAAAAACACACTCCCTTCAGATTTCTTTCATACATTTCAACCACTCAACAAACGAGCAGTTCACATCCAAGAGCCAGCAGGGCTCAGATAGGAAAGCTCCCCCAGACAGGAGACAAACTGCTCCCCACTGTTGCGAAAGCTGTTCTGTACGCACGCATCTCAGCACAAGGTGCATTCCCAGCCTCCTCCTTCCAGGAGGATGAGAGGCACCGCCTGTTGGCTCCTTCCTCCCTGGCCTCCACACCAGCTCCTGGGGCCTCTGGGCTGCTGTACCACAGGAGCCCCCACTACGAGAAGCATCCTGTGTCTCCATGAAGCGCAGCAGCAGAGCCCAGGTCTCTGCCGATGCCTCCTGCTCTCCCGCCCCAAGCACAATCTCAACTCAACAGAGAAGGGAGAGGGGTCCCTTTAGACTTTGTGAGAGGAACAGCTGCAAACGCCCGCTGGTGTTGTGGGAAAGTGTCAGCCCACACAGGACCTGCTGCTCCCGATGCCTGAGCTACGCACCCCCCTAGGCAAACACACAGACCTCCAGCCTCCAAACACATGCCATCTCACTGGTACCCAACACTGCTGTTCTCTGCTAAAACTGGGGACATCTCAGTCAGGGTCATCATCTCGGGGTTTCTTCTGAGGGAGTGTGATCAAAAGGAACAGACAAAACAGAGAGGTTCTCCAGGTCTGAGGACAGGGAGGGGAAATCATAAGAGCAGCACACTCAAAACATGGTGTCTTCTGTCTAGGGAAAAGGTCTCAGGGTCATTTTTTTTTTTTTTTTTTTTTTTTTTTTAAGAGAAGAGGAAGAACAGATGCATGTCAAAAATATGCAGCCGAGAGGAGGACACAGGAGCCAAAGACACAGTTGTGTGACATATATTGTAGACACAGGGAGACAGAGAAGAGGTGGAGAGGAGCTTTGTCCTACCTTTTCTGTTTTCAATTTCTTGATTCGCCTGTGGCTCTCCTCCTCTTCCTCTTCCTTCTTTACCAAAATAGAGTTCCCCATTAACCCTGAATCTGGGGTACTTTTGCTCGCCTCCCCCACGACAGAGGAGGCGCAGTGGAAGGGGCTACTGCTTCCACCACTGCCTCCCTTGGCCCCAAAGCCATAGAGGTGCCCAGGGGGAGCTTGGCTGCTGCCAGCCCCACTGCCGTTGGGGTGGCCCTGCTGCAGGTCATGCTGCTTGTCCTTCCTGGATTTTCCCGCATCCTTATCCCGCTTGGAGCCTCTACTGCCTGGGGCTTTACCTGGTTTCTCCTCTTTATTTTTCCCACAAGAGGCAACGGTGGTGGTGTTGCTGGTGGTGTTATTATTGCCGTTTGGGTTACTGCTCACGCTTTGACCCAGTGCTGAATTCATGCCAGTTGCCTCTCCAGGGCGCCCTTGGACTTCCTGCCTCTTGCCAGCACTGCTGATCTCAGGAATCCCATACAAGGCAGCAGAAGGCAGAGATTTATTAGCATCCTTAGAAGTTTTATTCCTTTTCACTTTTGATTTGCTAGTCTCTTTGTGAGAGGAATTCCCCTGGGGAGCAGAGGGCTGAACAGACGCAAATTTTAGGCCATCAGCTAAGGCTGAGGTAGCATTAGCCCCACTGGAAGCCAGACCCCCACAATCCTTGGAGCTGGTGTTGCTGCTGATGGTGGTATTAGTAGAATTATTCATCTCAAATTTCTGTCTGTCCTTCTCCAAATCGGCGTCCAAATCAATTATTAAATTCCCAACACCGATTTCCCAATCATCGCCACTGTCGTAAGTGTCAACCGCGTTTGGATCCACACCTTTTCCTGCAGTGGAAGTGTTCAATGACATCCTGAAGATGAGATCTCTAGAGTAAAAATCCTATGAACTTTCCTTTGGAGATGTGGGGACATTCGTTTATCTCCGTTGGGCTCTCTTAAGTTCAACTCTTCTTGTCTTCCTCCCACAGGTGTGTCTAGGTTCACAGCCTGCAGGCGACATCCACCTTGCCCTGTGAGAAGGGGAAAAATTTAGTATTTCTTGTCTAGGTGTCACCAGAATATAATACAACTAATAAAAAGGGGGCAAGGTAGGGGGAGTGAAATCATTCACCACTGCCACGTTTTTAAGTTGGTTAAACCAGAGGCAATGGCCATAATGCTTTTATAGCGAGGATCTTCAACCTAGTTATATATCAACATTCACAATCTCTCTTAAAAAGTCATGTCCACAAAAAAGAAAGAAAGAAAAAACTAAATTATTTAAATCCACAAAGCTCAGGAAATAGAGTCTCAGACGTGGTGCCTTGCTGTTGGAGCACATGTTGTAATCTAACCCCTTGGACCACCACCTAGGCACAAAAGGGAGAAAAGGAAGCACATACATTCACTCTTCACTGCATCCCATGGATTTTGTGGCTTTAAACCAGACCCTTGAAGTTTTGGGACTCTCCTATATGATCTTTTACCCCCCTTCCACTTAATCTCTTGGGGGGGAGAGGGAGTGCTAAAGAAAGTGGGAAACCTATTTTTCCTTGCCACAATATAGCTTCTGTTAAAAAACAACCACCTACAAACACAAATGTTTACTGGAACATATTAAACTCCATAGGTTAAAAAAAAAAAAAAAAGAAGAGAAGAAATAAAAAGGTCTTTTTTCTTTAAAAAAATATTCTCAAGATAACAGTTCTAAAAGCAGTTCTAATGTACTCCTAGGTCACACAATTGTTAGGTCTGTTAAATATAGTATTACTGACTGTACAGGAAACTGATTAAGACATACACTTTAAGTGATCTGCACCAAGGTGGCCTCAGTGACCGCAAATGAGTGTTTGACAAAGCTTAGTTAAAACGATTTTTAAAGGGATCTCTCCCTTTTACAGTCGACTGTCGAAATATTTACACATATATATGCATAACGCTTACCTTTAATCCTTTATCATTTTTTAATTAAACCAGCAAATCAAATGCTGTTCCCACTCGTCTCAGCAACAACTCTCTGCCTCATTTTACTTAAAGAGCAAGTGATCAAGAAGTAGAAAGCAAGTATCATCTCAGCCAGTATAAATCGGTCAATAACATATCTCCCCCTACTTTGGCACACGGATCAGAAGTCCTTTTTTTGTATGTTTAGGGTTTTTTTTCCTCCTTGCTTAAAGAAAAAAAAAAATGAAAGAAAAAAATGCTGAGCCTCACAACTTTACCAGCTGGTAGGTAATATTTCACATTCAGAACTGGAGCATCAAGGACCAGGTTTTTGTTTGTTTGCTTTTCCTGAATAAGCACCGAGAGGTAATAATCATCACAGTAATTAAAAAAAAAAAAATGTATCCCCAACTTCACACTCCGTCTTCAGCCCCGGACCTGGGAGCCATCCTGATCAGTAAGTAATGATCCCATGAAACAAACCTACAGGCGCCCGGGTGTTAGAAGACAGAATGTGCTAACATCGGGATAAATTAGTGAAAGGGAGGAAGGAAAAAAAGAAGAAGAAAGGACTGAAAATCTGGGCTGGATTCCGCCTGTTAGTTGGGAAGTGGCATTTTTTTCGCCCGTCCTGACAGATCTGATTTCTTGAAGTAACTTGAGGGGAAACGGCGGGGCGGGGGGGAAGCGGGGGAGATGGGCGGGAGGCGAGGAAGAGGAGGAGGAGCGGGGGGGGAATCACTGATCTGATAAACAGGTTATCAAAACATTTTGTGGGAGTGGAAGAAGGACAGCGTGCTCTCAAAGGAAGCAAATTTTCCCAGGGATAAGATTTCGGGGAGAGGGGTGTCTGTCCCCGTCCGCGTCCGCCCCCCCCGCCTCAAATCAGCCGTTGTTAAAAATAGTAATTAAAAAAAAAAAAGCATAGGCACAGATCAGAGTTTCAAACTGCTGTCTCGGAAAAAAAAAAATACTGAGAAAACCCGGGAGCTTGGGCTAATCAGTCATGCGGTGAGTAATCCAGTCATTAGAGTCCGAGGAGATAAAGCAGACCCTCTTTCCAAGACAGATCGCTCCCACCTTTTTGTCTCGGCAAACCTCGCCATCTACTTCTTAACCCCCTTCCTCCCCTCGCCCTCCCACCTGCCCCCTCCCAAGTCAGACGGTCTTGGAGCTTTAGTATTTTTAATCAGCCGGCGATGGGAAGCTAAAAGCCGTAATGAATTGCCGGTGGCGGCCGGGGGGGAGGGGCGCTCGCGCCAGCAGCCGCCAGCCCCCGAGGCGCGGCGGTTCCGTTACAGCGCCGGCCGCCCGCCCGCGTCACGTGAGCGCCGCGCGGACTCCATTGGCCGCCGCGAGGAGGAAAATGGGTGACAGGCGCGTCCAGCCAGCACGGGCCGGGTCTTCAAACACACCGAAAACACACCACGAGGGACCGACGGACAGAGCCCGTCAGGTCTGCCTCTCGCCCCGGCAGCTCACCGCCACGCCCGCGGCCGAGTGGAATCGCTGGAGACCGGGGGTTCCCAAAAAACACCGTACAACACGCCCCCCCCCCCCCCCCCCCCGCCAGCTCCCGGCGGCGGGGGTGCCGTTACCTCGGGGCTTTCCCCCCTTCTCGCCTCCGGACGGCGAGCGGCGGCCGGCTGGGAAACCGCGGCGGGGGGAAAAGGGCCAAGGCACCGGCGACCAACGGGCGATCCCACACGCGCCCCCCTCCCAGCTCCAGCCTCGCGTTTCTGGCGTCTCCGTGTGACAGGAGAAATGCCTCCCGTGCCGCCGGGATCTGTCGGTACCCCATCACTCCTCCTAACGAGCGCCTTGCTCTCGGGGCCGAGGGGGGAGGGGGAGGTATGCAGTCTTGTCTGTAACTGTGTCACTTTTATTTTTCCCCCTTGGTTAGTTAAAACCCCAAAAAGGCACTATGCTTTAACGCCCCCCCAAGTGCACCGTCAAGTATGATTTGTGTGCTACAGTGCTTTCACCCTCTTATTTCCCTCAAATAACTCATCCTGCTTGTGGGATTTTTTTTTTTTTTTAAAACCCCCAAAAAACCCTAGTTATCTCAACTCCCAAAACTCTTTTCAACACTCCCCTTTGCAGAGAAAAAAAAATCCCCTCTAAGTGCTATAGACACACCACGCAACCGTACTTACGGTCTGTATTGGATCGAGTTGACCTTTTCCTTCTAACTGCATTGAGTGTGTTTGGGTTGCAGCCGCTTTTTATTTTAGGAAAAAAAAAAAATAATGTCTTCAACAGATTTATTGTGTTTGGAAGCAGAGAGCACCAGATACCATGAACCTTCCTTTCTAGAAACAAAATTAAAGCAAAAACAAAAACGGGGGGACGAGAAGCAGCAGCCAGCAGCTCTCTGTCCCCCCGCAGGCGGACAGGCTGGCACACACACAAGAGGGGGGCGGCGGGGGTGCGTGCGCGGGAGCGCGGGCGCGGGAGCGGAGTCCGCTCGGCGCGGTACCTGAGAGGGACTTTTCTTTGTTCACGATGCCCTTTCCCTCCGGGCCAATCAGAAGCCAGCTTTTATGAAACCGGGCTCTCTGATTGGTTCGCCTCTCCTCCTGCCTGCCGGCGAGGGTGAGAGACAGAAGCGCGCACACACACACACACACACTGTACGCACAGGCATTAGGCATACACACGCACCGCGCACACGCACTCTCACATTAGACACACATACGCACTCACATCCCGCGGCTCTGCAGCCCCCATCCTGCTCCGAGTGCTCGCAGCCGGCAGCCTCCCGCTGCAGCCAGCTACAAATCATGTTTCCCATTTCAATTATCCTATATAACATTTAGGGCTTAGGGGAAGGGGGGGGGGATGGTGAAGAGAGGGAGGAGGGGAAAAAAATAGAAAACCAAGGTGGAGATTAGCTCTGCCAAGACTCACACGTCGGGAGGAAGACTCCCTCATTTCGTTTTAATTTAATTTCAGGGCAGTTTTCCGAAGCGATGATGAATGATTTTTTTTCTGTGCTGGTTTCAAAGAGGCAATTTAGAATCTCACGCATAATTTTTAAAGGCCCCCTCATTCAAAATTATAACAGCTTGAAGCCAGCGAGAGAGGGCTGGTGATACACACATGTGCGATTATTTTCGTGCTTAGTGGAGGAGAAAAGCAAACAGTCTCTGGAGGAAGGGGCTGAAGCGAGGTTCAGGGCAGGGCAGCACCCCCATCTCCGCTCGGGGGAGGGGGAACACCGAGGCGCTGCTGCGCTTTCGGACCAGCACTCGTTCTGGCGTTCACTCTCTTCCCCTCCTCACGTATTTTATTCCATGTTCATTTTTACAATATGACTTAAGTTACGCAGGTCGGGTTTTATTCTTTTTTTTTTTCTCTCTTTTTCGGAAGGAGGGGGAGCAGAAAATAACCCTTTTGTTTCCAGGCTGCTGATTTACTGCTGCACGCACTGAACTGTGAATGCCAGCGACCGTATAACTACCATGTGAACATCCTTTCACAGGAATTAGTAACACAAATCTTCCCTATCGCGCTTTGTGTAGCTCGAAAATATTCCCCTTAATCATTCCTTTTGTTTAAGTTGGGAGCCATTTTGCTACACCACTGCGTTAAATTGCGTTTAACCCTTCGCAGACGGTGGTGCTGGGTGGGGGCGGGGAGCTGCCTCTCGCCGGCACCGGGCGCCGGGCCGGGGGTGGGACCCTGTCCTTTTTCATGCCCTTAAGCACTGTTTACTCCCACCCCGCCCCCCGCCTTATTTTTTCCTTTTCCCTTGATCTCCCTGGGAATTATCTCCCTGTGAAAATCGATAGGGGATGTTTTTCTTGCCAAGCGCACGTGTTGCCCAAGTCAAGGTTTCCGGCGAGAAGTCAAAGCGTGGCATTTACGATGTCCTGCACACCTGTGACAGGGTGACAAAATACCTCTTTGGACTTCATCCAGCTGAGCAAATTACGGGCGTTAGCGTCCCCCCCGTTACACGCTTCCCATCAAAGGGGTGATTAGTGGAGAAGTAGCGGAGGAGTAAAACCTAAACCTGCTCGCTGCTGCGGGGGTGGGGCATAGGGGAAGGTGACACAAGATGGGGGGCTAAAAGCCACCCGTGATGTGGCACCCGGCCGTGCCTTGGCCACCAGGCCACCGTGACCAGGGCGTCGGGAGGCAAGGACTCCCTCCCGGTCCCGTGAGCCCCGTCTCCCCGTTGCCTCCCGGCCCCGAGCCGAGGGCAGGCGCGTCTCCAGCACACCCTCTCTTGGGAGGCCTGGGGTCCGCCCGGAGAAACCCTGCTCCGTTTCTTCTGCTGCAAAAACACTTCCCCTTCAGGGGCTGATAATGAAGGGTTTATTAACAGGGATAAGTTCATTGCCAAGGAGGCCCTTGATCACAGTAAATTTTTTTGTGATTACAAAGGGGGAAAAAAAAAAAAAAGGAAAAAGGCACGGCGCGTGTGTAGTGCAAACAAGGAATGCTGCGGTGCGGACGCGTCCCTGCCCTCCCGACCCGGGACGATGCCCCGAAGCGGCGGCGAGGGGCTGCTTCCCTGCCCGGTGCGGCTGCCCAGACGGCTGAGGACACTGCTGGGGGAACCGGGGGTGGCCGGTTATTTCCAATTCGTGGGAGAACGAGCATGCATACTGTTAGAAAGTACTTAAAATCACAGGTTTCCCGGGGTAACTTTAGGGTATTTCACTCAGTGGTTAGCAAAAATTTTAAGATCAGCAACACCAAGCCTACTTTTTTTAGTCCGCTTAGTCGCGGATCACTGTTCCTGTTTCCTTACAGTATGTATTTTTCAGATTTAGGTAATGGCCCTGATTTTTCAATATCGACCTCTGTTTAGACACGTTTCACTTTGGGCTGCTTCTCGACTGCGAAATTACAGTCATTTTCACATTATTATACAGTGAGTAGGAGACAGTTTGTATTTAGCGTTGGGTGGGGGAAGGGGTATTATGGGAAGTGATCTGCTACGGTCAGCACATAATTTCAGCCCAAAGAAAATTGCTTCTGAATAGATGGTCTGTTAACTAGCCAAGGAGCAGTCACTAGGAGAGATTGCAAAAATGCCTCTGCTTTATCTGTTACACCATCATTTTAATTTATGAAAGAAGAGCCGTCTCTCCAACCACACCTGCCAATTGATGGGTAAAATATTCTCACAAACTTCCTTAGATCATGAAATTCAGGCGGGACCCTCCCCTGTCCCCCCTCTTCCTTCTGGCTTTTGTGTATGACGGTACATGGAAGGAGCCTGCCCAATGTACTGCGCGATTACAGAAACAGGGTTTTATTTATCTATTTCTGTGGCAGAAATTACAGCACGACGACTCATCGGCCCGTGGGTGAGTCTGCAGCAGTCAGTTCCCAGGAGTGGCTACAGAAAGGACCACTTCACTCGCGTTGTCTCATCACGATAGAAATGTCCTTATTTCAAAGAGGCCCGTGCCTGCTGTGTGATTTAGTGGCTTTTTCGCCTTAATTTCTACCTGCTCGCCAAATTAAATTACAACTTTGTATTCCTGTGCGTTTTACAAGACAGACAGAAGGCCAGTAAATTAGTGGTTTGTCTGAAATAGGAAATCCGTTTTTAATTAATGCAGCTGCACACCGCTAATAATCCCAAAGAGATCCCCATCCTCACCTCCCCGCCCCCTCCCCCCGTTCTTTTTTTCTTTTTAATCTTGACAGACATTTGCATCACACACGCTAAGAAAAATTACCGGCAAACGTCTGTTTTTTAGCGAAAGAAGCGTGAGGCTCTTATCTTACACTCCTGGACAGTGTAAAAACAACGTTTGTTATGAGCTGTTCCTTCTCCCGGAGCAGCCTGGCGACACGACCCACAACTGCTCATGCGGGAGCCTCGAACCAGCCGCGGGGCGCAGGCCAGCGCTCTGTACCGCCGCCCCGGTCCCTCGCTCCCCGGTCCCCCGGCCGCCGGCGCCCCGGGCGCGGAGCGGGCAGCGGCCAATCACCGCCCCAGAAATCGCTTTCCCGCCGTCTCATTGGCTGCGGCGGGGCGGGGGTGTGCGGCTGGCGGCGGCGCTGCGCCCGGCTCTGCACCCCGCTGCGCCCGCGGATCGGTGGGAGGGGAAGACCGGTGAGCCCTCTGCTCCGTGCTCTCCCAGAGCCCGGGGCACCGGTGTCCCGGGGCAGGCTTCAGTGGGGAAATGAAGACTACAGCAAATACTTATTCACGGACAACTTCGGAAGGGCTTTTGTGAATCCTTGCCCACGCCCCTGTCCCGCTAATAGGATGAACATTAAGATCATTGGTGTTAAATTTATTAATGTCTGAAAATGCAACGTAGTCCTACCATCATTTGTAGCTGAGCGTTAATTACCTCCCCTCAGAGGAACTCTTCCAACTTTGTTCCTGCGTTTCGTGCTGCAGGAGTGGGGAGAGGTAGGTGTACGTGCAGACAATCTCAGTACTATACACAGCACGTCTTCAAAGATTAAACCATCCTTTTTTTCTTCAACTTCGCACTAAAGAGAAGACAAAAATTATTTCTCTTGAGGACTTATTTGCCAGATTAATTAGGTAAACAATGACTTTTCTCTTGCATACAACGTTTTGCACATGAAGTGTTTCTCATAGCAGATTTGAAAGCAGTACATTGGAAATCATCAGATTGATCCAAAAATTTTGGATTAGCACATCCTTACAATCTTGCAACATTTATCACAGCCTATCCTGCAGTCTTATGAATGAACTTTTAATTGATGTGCACAAACTACAGGCTCTGCAGATTAGTTGTGGATAATTTATTACAGCATTTCAGACTGCCAGTGATCCATAGACTGGAGTGTGGGAACTGGTGATACTAACATACAGAGGAGTCTTTATACACTTGGCAGAACTTAAGTTAGATACTACTTTTTTTTTTTAAAAAAAGAGGCAATGCTAACAATGTTTTCTTCTTATTTAGAACAGTCCATAGACTCTTTCACATTTATATGCATATTCACAAAGAGCCTCAGTTTCATATCTAATCTAAAGGTCAGTGTCTCTGATGTTTCAGCCCACAAATATAGGTTATATATGGAAACAAAGTACTACTGTGGTGTTTATAGAAGAGGAAGAAAAGTGACCTGGCAACTGGCAACTAGAGGGAATGATTTATGAAAGACTGTGTGTCTGTGTGTATTTATTTGGGGGTAGGGAGAGAGTGTAAAAGGTAGACAGGACAGAAACTCTCTTTCTGAGAGCACAGGGGATAAAAGAAAAAAAAAACAAAGAAAAACAACAGTTGAAAATTAAAAAAAAATGCCTAACAGTGAAATGTGCTAATCAGTGAAATAAATAATGTCCCAAAGGAAGTTTTTAAGTTCCATTGCACAGGACTTGAAAATTAGGCTGGGAAAAGCACTGAAACTAAATACTATGGGGAATGACTCTGTTTTGGCATTAGAATGAACTGAATGACTGACTAAGACTTTTCCGTTTCATTACTTAATACTTCTGTGAAGTTCTGCAGTAGAACTTGAACTACAAACCTTTTACCCAGACATGAATATAGCCTCAGTTCATTGTATGGATACTCAATTTCTCCTCAGGTAATTTAAACAACAGCTTATTTATTTATGTAGTGTATTGTGTAAACATTCAGATAATATTAAAGACATGCACTTCTTGCTTAGTAGACTGTGTGCAAGGAGAAACAGGCAATACATGTTAAAATTTGTTACAGCCTTTTGTCATAGCCTTAGTACTCTGTTACACAGTGTATTTTTTACAGCTGCTTTCATACAAAATAGCTTAATGTTTCACAGTCAATTATAATTTGTAATAGAAATGATGGATGCCGATTCAGTATTTTAGTCATGCAGCATCCACATTATAGTAGTACTAAGGTGAAAAATGTACAAAAGGCCAGTGGCTGGGTACCGTACTTCAAATTTTCAGAGAGAACAAATGAGCATGGGGAAATGAAACTGAGGCCCAGGGAATAGGATTGGATTGTTTTATTAGAGAGAAGGCTAGGAGTCATAGGCCAGGGAGAGGGAAGATGAGTCTTGAAATAGAATTTGCAGAGAAGTAGCCAGTCAGATGTACGGAGTCTGCAGCAGAAGCAGGGTTGAGAGGGATATGTTGTCCAGTGTGAAAGGAGAGCAAGAAGCTTGATGCTGGATGAGTAGAAGGAATAGGCCAGAGATGAGATCAGATAGTACATACTGGGAGTAAGATAAAGATGACTAAGAGGCAGAGTGTGTGCTGGCTGGTGAAGTGAGGAATGAATCTGTGAAAGTTTTCAAAGCCAAGGTTAGGTGTCTCATCCTCAGGGGAGGAATGAGGAAACGTGCTGCTACATTTTTGACAGAAAGGAGCTTGAAGAGGAATGACCCTGAAAACTCACTAAAGAAGTTACCAGAATGTGTTTGGGAGTTGATGTCTGGAAGATGTGGAAACTGCAGAGATGTGGAAGGAGAAAATAAATGCTCTGGGACAAGATGAATGCCTGAGATCTTGATAATCAGGCCGAGAGGCTTTTTAAGAAATGAAGTATGTGAGCCACTGGAGGCACAAGTGAAGAGAGTATCCATAAGATCTTCTGTATGTGTGCCAGAGCAGGCAACTGTGGCCTCCTGCTTTCCTGACTGTCCATGTTGCTCTCTTGTTGTTTCCTTTGCTATCCTGGGGCAGGAAGAGAGAAACACAAAGAGAGCTTCATAGCCTCAACTGCACAAGAAGGGACTTGCTGGAAAAGAAGCATGAGGAGACAGAGATCAAGACAGTAGGAAAGAAGGAGAGGGAGATTTGAGACTGAGAGAGTGAGCCAGAAAAGAGGACAGCGCAAATACAAAGGGGGAAGAATTATCTCATTAGTGCAGAGGATGGAGAACTGGGGGGGGGGGTCTGTTCTCAGCTGTCTCACAATTATTATGTGACCTTGGGAAGTTCATGGTACTTCTCTCTGTGACTTGGCCATCTTGCCCTGCAATGGTAACTAAAACAATGCGTGGATGTAAAAACATCCTTAATTCCTCAGCCAAAAATTACGCATCTGTGTTTTTTAGTGGAAGGGGAGCCTGGATCAGATGAGACATTACTCATTTTCAAGGTTTACATTCTCTGTGGAGCTACCTGAAACTTTGCAGTACTGCGTTCTTAATGCTTGAAGAGAAGACCTATCCAGCCTTTACGTATTTTCTGCATAGATGTGATTGCAAATGTTTAATTTAAAAAGAGAAGAAGCCTGATAAATAAATAAGAAAATGGCAAGGAAAGAGTTTGCGGAACACATAGATTTAGAAGTCCGGCAGTAAAGAATATCAAATCACAAAAAAAATGAATATTGTGGGAATTTCCCACAAAAGGCAATAAATCACCTAAGAATCCAGGAAATTTTATAAAACATTCAAAACTATTTTGGTGATGTCTTACTCTGTCAATATGAGGTGTGTGTACAACACTCCAATAGTCTTGTTACTCTCCTTGGTTCAACATCTAGGAGTTGTTCCACAGCAAGGGCCTTGAAACGTAGCTGGTGTTCACACCACAGCTGTGATAGAAGAAAATAACAATCATCATCATCACTGGTTGATCATCATTCTTATTAGGGAAGAAAGTTATGATTGTAGCTAAACTGAGTGCATCACTTATGTCTCTGTTTTAAAGCGGTGGCACATGCTCAAGCTGACACTGTTCACGTCAGAAGGTAGAGGTGATCCGTTCAGCTTCGTGAGCCTCTGCACAATCTGGACTTTGAAACCTGTGGGTCTTCTCATCACAATGCTTCTGCTTCCTCGCTTGCAATTTCGTGTAACAGTGATTTACTTACCTTACAGGGTGCCCTGAGGACTGTGTTTGTTAAGCATAGTGAGATCAAGTGTAATGTGATTAAGAACATCTGCATTAGATTTAGACATGTGTATTGCAAATAACGACTATTAAAGCAGACCTTCCAGTGACCGAAACTGCTCTCTTATTTGGAACTAGAGAAAAGAAAGACAGTCCGAAGAGTCACACACAGGCTTTACCTGCCTTATGTAAAGATGCTTTCTGCTTTCAAACCCTTTAAGCTGGAATGGCAGCAGACTTTTTGTCTTATTCCCTGAGCAGCCACAGGGATGTGAAAAAAGACCTGGTGCACGTTTTCTAATTCTGGTTAAAGAAGTCTTGAGTCCCTAAGGAGATGCCCAGGGGTGCTTCTGGAGCCTAAGGTTTTCTTTGGTGTCCTGGAGCCAGAAGTGCTATTTTTTCAACCATCTTCCCACAGAAATACTATAAAAGAACCTGGAAGAAATGCTGTGAGGATCACTGCTTCTACAGAGTGTATTCTAGGTCATACACATCAAGAATGCCCAACAGAAGATTTCCAAATTGTACTTAAAAGACAAAGATACTTATGAATTATTCCACACTCTGGACCACAGAATAGTATTTTGCAGACCACGTACTCCTCCTTCTCTTCCACTCCAGGTCTGAAATTTAGGAGTAAAGTATAGAATTTTTATTATAACTTTTTGCTTTTTCATTTTACACCTCTGTAAGTGTACGAATGTAATACCCTCAGCATTAAAAGAGTTGGTTTAAATTTTTCCCAAAGTAAAGTTTTATAGCTTTTAAACAGGGTTGTTGGGTTTTAATTTTAATGGTGATGTTAAAAGATAACTGTAAGTACACTGAAATTAATAAGAAGTATTAAAATGCAGTGTTTTTATTTGAATAAATGACTTTGTGTGAACTATTTCTAGCTGTAAATCTTTTTATCTAGCACTCTGTATTTTGCTGGTTAAAAGCATTCCTCTGAGGTCAAATAAAGATTTGTAATCAAATGCAGACCAACTTTCTCTTGTACTGCTGTTCAAAATGGTGAACTAGTTCTGAAATATAATCTGTTAGCATATTATTAATGGAAACATTTAGCACCGAGGTCAAGGCTTTTGGGGAAAAAAAATGGAAAGTGTACTTTTTCAGGAGAATATTTGCTGTCTACTCTTGTTTTTTTGAAAAAAAAAAATGGTTATAATTTGTCTTTTGGGGGAAAATATTAACAATAATGCATTGCAAGTGCACAAAATAAGTGGACAATGGTTTCTACATGATTACTTTGCAAGGAGTAGGTGTGAGAACTGTGCCTGTGCTGAGCACTACCATTGTCACTTCCTTAGTTGCACAGGCTTCAGGGTGAGGAAGAATGCCAGTGTGACCCTAAGCAGAAAATACGAAGCCCTAAGTATTATCTGCCCAACATTTTAACGTGTTCACATACTTCAGAATGATCAGAAACTTCCAAGGGTACATCTCTATATTCACACACTGTCTCACAACAACTCAGATTGCATATAATTGTTCCTAAATTCAGTTCTCCAGAAGGTATTTATAGAAAGAGCTTTGAGGAAGATGTGATTGTGTTCCTTTTATTTCTCTCTATTTTAGCCTTATTAAAAGGAGAAACGATGCATCTGAAAAGAAAAACATGAAGAGGAGACCCCATTGCCATTAGTTTGGAGAGCTGAGAGGTGGAGAATGAAAAAGCCATTGGTCTCAGTTTTACTACCACAATGGCCTTTTATGAGAGGGATTAGATACGCCTAGAGCTGGTGCAGCATTCAGTGCTGCCCTGGACAACAATCTTGAAAGAAAGACGATAAAAATCAGTTTGTCATAAGGTTAAATCACCACAGACTAGCTAGACTGGCTTTTCAGATTGTTTTTCATTTGGAGAAACGAGAAAAAACAGAAAGAGAGAGAGAAATATGGTTTAAAAGCTGTTTGTTTTTGGGTTTTTTTTTTTCTGTCTCTCCTTTTTTCCCCCCCTTTCCTGCAAGATGTAGCATTCAGAAAACACGTTGAGCGAGTTGAAGCATTAAAAAGATCAGTCTTTGGTTGCTGAATGAAAGACTGTTGTGCGTGTGACTCACATACTAAATAGAAATCTGCCTTCAAAGCCTATTTTACTGCCTAATTATATATACACAAAATGTAGCTGTCTGTTTCAATCAAATCCTAGGAAAAAGAATAAAACTCCTCTTAAGATGCAATTTTCATGGTTTTTCGTAACCTTAGAACACACACTGCCAATGCAAAAGGGGGAAGTACAGCTGCAAGGTCCAGATAAGGCAGCAGTAATTGTTTTTCTTTTAATTATTACTTTATAAAGACATTATACCTCCTACTCCGAATGAGGAAAATTAGTGTCCTCTCTTTTTTTTTTTTAAGTTTTTCCTTTCCTCCCCAAGAAAGCCTGTTATGCATTCCAGGAGCAGCCAGCAGCTATGGAAAGTACTTTAAAGCAGCCTCTGTTAATAACAAGCTTTCAGGAGGGATCTAGGATTTCCAACCCTCTACAAACCTTTGTATTGCACTGAGCACTTCATATGAACAATACCAAATATAGAGTGAAAGAATGCACCATATAAAATAATATAAAATAATTGCTGGCAATCAGCTCTCTCGGAAACTTTAAAGCTGGACAACATGTGTGAGCCATTTCTTTTATGAGAAACAAAAAAACCCAAACATATTTTAGCTCTTCCTGCAGTAGTGTATGTTCATGTGTGTGAGTATGTACGTAACTTTTTTTTTTAATCATCGACTATTCAGAGGTCTTTGTTAATAACTTCAACGGTAAAGTTTGATAAGCCGTTACTGATTTACATCCTCTTGCAGATACAAATCATTAAAATGAAGTTATATTTTAATGGCTTACCCAATATGTATCTAATTGCTCCTTAAAAGTTTCTTATTCTGAAGACATCACTGGGTATCTCCCTGGGAGTCTGCAGTGGTAGAGATAGACATTTACTCTGCAAATCACTGTGCCTGTGGAAGAAGTACTGCCCATCATCTGCCTGGGGATAGTACATCATATTCTCCCTGACCTGAACACTTCCGAGACCATTCCAGCCAAAACGAGACAAATTAACAAAACTGTTTTCCCCACTTTAGGTTGTTGAACCCCCTTAGGCAGAAGGGGCTCTTACTGGAAGAGGTGAAGTTTAGTAACTTCTGGGAAGAGGCATGGGAGTACAGTAGACTTAGAAAACAACTCTTATTTCATCTGCAATGGTTGTTTACAGCCTGATAGTCATATCCTGAAGCTGCCTCTATTGTTGTTAAGCCATTGATTCTAGTAGAATGTTCTTGCTAATTACTACAGGGAATAAGGTCAGAACTGGTCACTGAAAATTTAATTCAAACCCACATTTTATGGTCCAGCCACTGGCATTACTTGTGCTCACAAAAAGGCTGATCTCTCCAAAACTGGGCAATGTCTGTTAATTACAGAATTAATTAGATAAGGGGCCCGACATGTTCTACTGTGCAATGTATGTGCATTCAGCCAGAAGAAGTTTTCTGACAAACCTTTCTCCCAACGTCTAGTAATTTGAACTCTGACATAATGCAGGGATGGGGTGAACGGGTAAGATTTAGTTGTTCTGGTTGGTGTGATGAGCTTGCAGGTTTGCAGTACTTCTGAATGCCCTGGCAAATGGGTATCCAATTCACATGGATTGTGTCTTCTCTCTCCCAGACTGGCTACAATGGAGGCTTGTTGAACATAATGACTGTACTTTAGCCAGACAATAGGTATGCTAAGGAGATTAGCTGAAGCTACTTCTCTTACCTGCCTGCAGGGAGGGAATTTGGAGAACAAACACAGAACAAAGGACTTATGGATCAAGTGAAGCTACTGCAGGGGTGTGACTTTACAGCACACTAACTGCTGCAGTCTTTCTCATACGGGCATCCTTTGTGCATGGTGACGGTGCCGCTCAGCCAGACACTTGAGCTGCTCTAACAGCTTCTGCTGCCAAAAGGGGCAGTCCCATTCTTCAGGCCCTGGTTTCCCACTTTTTCTCCAGCCCTTCAAGCTGTGTGGTCTCCTCCTCTCCATTGCACAGCCTCTGGCACTCATTTGACCCCTAGGTGAATTAGTGGAGTTTGTTAAGCCAACAAAAAACTGTTGACTATTTTGTGGGGTTGGTTTGCTGCTGTCTCAGTGAGCTGAATCAGCTCACTCTGCAGTCAGAGGGGCAGTTGTGTCACCTCTAAGAGGGTCACTGGAAGCACGTCGGTTAGGTGGGAGTGAGGGAGAGGAAACTGAGGGCTGAACAGAGCAGGAGCACTCCTTTTAGTCGCAGTAAACCATGAAATTGGGTTATGCCATTTCATCTAATTATACCGTAAGGACAGAGAACTGCCTCTTCTCAGGCTGCTGTCCCAGCTGCTGTCACCACATCTGCTGGATGAATTGCCAAAAAATATGTTTTAAACATTAACCAATCCAGTTCATTTTGCCAGGAGCAGACTTAAGGATACTTGTGAAAGCACCTCATTCAGAGGAACAGGCAAAAAACTTTTGGTACCTAGGGATAGAAACCACTTCCTCTGGCACGACTGCAGTAAAAAGAAATTATATGCCTCTGCCCTTAGAGCATCCGCACTGTGAGGGGTTTAGTGCAGAAGAATGGCTGTGCTATAAATTCACAACAGTATACTTTGCAGTAACTTCGTAACTGAAGAAAAAAAGAGCAAAGAAATCAAGGTGTTGAAACAGGGACTCACAGAGACGCATGGGAAATCCTAGGCACATGAAGGGAAGAAATAAACCTGTTTTCATAGCAAGAGCACAGGGGTTTGGCTGTTAGATCAACATATGTAATAGCTGATGAGCTGAGCTGAAGACAGTAAATGGTTTGGAAGAAAAATGGTTTGGAAGAGTCCCACAGAACATTCTGGCCCAGGCCATTGACTACAGAAGAATGTTCCAAAATGGTAAGAAATTGGGAGTTAGGAAGTAATTGCAAGAGTTACTGTTTCTTGTCTTGGTCTGTGTATTTTGTATTGAGCGAAGTTCATTGAGCAATTTTAGAAACCCAAAGTAAATCTCTGTATGACTTCTTTCAGATACAAGGTACCTGATACAAAGTCACCTGATTTCTTGCCACGTTGCCCATTGGCTTCTTCCATGTCTTCTGCGCAGGTTACTTATTTATTGAAGCATCGTGTGTCTGTCTCAGACTCGCCCATGGGCACTACTTTGTGCTATATCTCCCTTGGCCTGCAGTGCGTCAGTCTGGGAGGAATTCACTGGCACGCATGGAGCCATAGATTCGTATTTTTTCACAGAGGATTTTAACAGTTATTCTTCACTGTGAATTTAACAAAACCAGAACTTTTTAGTGATATTCTTGACACATTTGCCTTGTCTTTTCATGGTCTGAAGTTGACCATGGAGAAATATCTTTGAGAAGCATCTCTACTCTTAGGCCTGGCCTAGACTCACTATTAATTCCAAATCTATAGTGGGATATCAGTCATCCAATCAATCAATCAATTAATCAAAAAAAATAAAAGACTCAAAAAACATTGTCAGGTTGTTACAGTGGTGGAACTTTAACTGTAGTAGTACTACCAGCCCAGCATAATACTATGGCATTACCTAAAGCCAATGGGACACGTACTGGTGCAATTTAGTCTCAGATAAAGCCAGTGGTAAACTCCGATTTCCTGGGGCAATGTTGCACATGCAGTTTGGTATGTTGCAGGCGTGCAAGGCCCTGTCAGTTGACCTAAACTCGCATTAATGATGTTTTTGAAAGAAAGTATTGGCAAAGACAGAAAAGAGGGACCAAAACTGCTTTTTTTTTTGAGTTTTCTTACTTCTTATTCTCCACAAAGAGTTAAAAAAACACCAAGAAAGTGTGGTTTATTTCTCAAACAGGTGTTCATAAAACCCCTTCAGAATATGTGGCAGAAGCCCAAATATGACAGAGATATCTAGTAGACAAACTGCTAGATAAACAGGTAGTGTGGATGAGTGTAAGTTCAAGTGTCATGCATGAAGTCTGTGGCAGAACTAGGAGCACGGTTGGAATCGTTGGACTTCTAGCCGTTTTGTAGGAGAGCACCAGAGTATGGGTTTGGAAAGGACACTGTGCAAGAAGTCCAAATCCCTGCCATTGCAGAAGACCATGCAGTAAGTGTTTTAGGAGGTTCACAGAATATGTATTCTACATACTACTGAAACGTCATAGGCCACAGAATTCATTCCCAAATCCTACATCAAATATGAGACCTATATCCAAACAACAAAAGCCACACCTGTAATATGTCCCAGGAAGACAGCAGACTTTTTTTTTTCCAATGTGTAAGCCTCTGCAGCAGAGAGGAACTTACTAGAGAAACCTCCCAGACAACCCCTGGAAAAAGACTAGTTCTATAGAGGAACATCAAGAGTACAAGATCTGAATAAAGATTGTTTCCATGCATCAGTTTGGCGTAACGTTGTGGAAAACACACATGAAACAGATGTCTCATAAATTTCATTGCTATTAGAAGCACCTCCTGCCTTCAGCTCTGACCAGTGCCTCTGATGACCCATAAGAGCAACATTCTTTTCTAAGTGCAGGGAAGTATTAGACTTTCTCACTGCTTTCTGTGCTTGTCTCCTACAACGAGCCCACTCTTGCTCAGTGAAAGTTCATAGGGAAAGAAATAAAAAAATTAATGGTGTCTGAGCTCTTGCAGAAACATCATGATTGTCCTAAAGCTTGTAGAGATGGTGCTAGGCGTCCTTTTCAGGATGAGGTTCTTTGCCAAGATGAGATGCCACTTACCTTTTCTATAGAAAACAGCCTTTCCTGTTGAGGACCCTGAGGTGGTGGTCTCCCTCCTGCACATCACAGAAGCCAGGTAGGGAGTATGGAACTTTCCAGGGAGAAGAAGATTGCCTTCAATGTTCAGTCCACCCAGCCCCAGCCAGGAGCCCCTTTTTGTGCTCTGGTGAGACAACTGTGTGACAGCGTGTTTTATTTACTTCTGTGACTCTGTAGAACTGTATAAGGCCGCAACCTTATACAGCTACAGTTAGGGCAAGTCCAGGTTTTGGATGTTGGGTGTATGAAAAAACTTTCTGTTACTGAAAAAGAGAGCATCTGATATTGCAGGCCATTGCTAAGCCATTGCAGAATGGCGAAATAATGTTAATCTGCCCGCTTTAATTTTATAGTTCAGCAGTTTAGTTTCCATTCCTGTTGCTGAATTGCCTAGTTTCCTAATTTTTTTAAAATATAAATCTAGTGGTTTTGACACTTCAATATATTCTCAAAGCAGAGATCACTGACTGTAAACCTCATGTCACCACAGGTTTTTTTTCCTTGGGGTTTTCAGTGGGAATTATTTGTACTTCAATTATCCTTTTATGACAGTGTAACATAATAAAAACAAACAAACATTTGATGGAAATTTACAAGAATGGATGAAGGAATTGTTACAGTTTACATGTAGAACATAAAGGTATAGTGTAAAATGCATCATTTATACTTGCAATGACATCAGCATGAAATACGAAGCATTATGGTACTAACGTGCACATATGGAAAGAAGAGAAATTATGAAAGGATAACTGATTTTAAATACTTTTTGATTATTAACTTTGCTGTCTTAAAATATTTCAGGATTCTATGACCTGTTTTTTAAAAATCCCAGAAGCCTAATTTGAGTTGCATAAGAATACATTAATACATTTTTAAAATATATGAATAAGTAAAAAAGGGGAAAAAAATCACTCCTACAATCCAGAAAGGATTTTAGTGGTTTTATTTAAAACGTTTGAAAAATGGGTTAAATGAAGGAGACAGCAACAAAGCCTTAAATATAGATGAGCTGACAACAACATAGTAAGAAAAATCTCATAGCATTCTGAAAGCTTGCTACAGCACTGCTAACATATTTTGTTACAGTGCTCTCTTAGTCCTTCACCAAATGTCTAACTTCAGATCCGCTTCACATGCTTTCCTTGCAGGGTTTAATGTACATGATTAATCTTGACTCGACTTAATACTGCTAGGAATGTGGCAATGACCTCAGCTGAACACTGGCAAAGTGATTAATGTTACATGAACTGGGATATTTTTTACGCAGGATCCTGAATAAACACAGACGTGCCGTATTCTGTTACAGACCTTTGCTCAATTGAAAATGTACTGCGGTTTCAAAGAGTAATGTTTCAGATGCAATAAACAACTTTAGAGGAAACATGGCTCTTGTTAAAGAAAATGCTGTTTCAGGCTAAAGTCCCAGTGATCATAAAAGATATATGATGCAATAAACAAAATGAACCACAGGCAAGACAGGTCCATTCGATGACTAATCGCTGATTGAATTTTCCAACACTCCTAGACATTCTATGAGATAAACTATTCACAAAAGGTCCCTATTAAATATAAGGTTGTCATTTCTTTTTTATTTTTATAGTGAGGTCCAAGATCTCTATGACTGTCCCCTATTGGTTGTTTGTGGTTTTGAATTTTTTATGATATGGGAAGACAGGCAAACAGTTGCTATGATTGTCAAATGTCTTAAATCAAGTAGAGAAAATGCAATAAAACACAGTTTCCATAGCAACACATTGTAACCTAGTACCTCTGGATTATGAACCAGCTCACATCTATTATCATTACTTGTTGACAAGCATAAATTGAGCCTAAAAGCATTAATTTCAGAGATAAAACTGGAATGTTGAGCTAAGTAATAATAATGTTTAAATATTTCCAAGGTAGTGGCAGCAAATCAAGGCTACTTATGTTGCCATTTGCATAATGTTAATAAGTGAAATGAAAACGCTTTTATTTTCAAGCTCTTCAGGAAAGAGGTAGCAAATATATACATCTCCAAACCTGCAAACAGTAATTGACATGAATTCCATGCTGCTAAAGGAATACAATGGGACCAATTATATAGGATGATATACAAGACACTGTAATCAAATAATGAGATTTTGATTTGCAGTTGTTTGACAAAAAACCTGGAGAAAAAAAGAACAAATGTTTGAACAGCTGTTTAATAAGACCATCTCCCTCTTCTGCACACTATTTTCCCTATTGCCCTTTGGACCTTTTTGTAGGTCGCTATGAAGCGCTAAAGCAGAAAAAGGGAAGGAACTTTGTTGGCAGAATTTATGTATGCCTGTCATCACCACATACATTTCAAAAGCATAAAGGTGATCGCTTTGTCTGTTTTTCACAACTCAGTAAGAATTGACCAAAACAATCAACAAGGATAATGAATCGGTTTCTGAGTAGTTCTCACTCTTACTCCTAGTATTCACGATCCTCTCAGAGCAGGAGCCCCTGGAGCTGCAGGTCTCCATTCACAGAGGCTCCAACAGCCATTGCAGGAAGCTCAACAGCAGGCGTGTTGGACCTATCGCACATTCCCTACAAAGCTGTTCTGCAACCCTGCAGATGTCCCTGGAGCTGCCTGGGCAACGGCGATCAGCTACCTTCACAAAGCAGTGGAGAGTAGCCCATGTACTGGGAGTCTAAGCCATCCATCTTACTGTGCATGCACAGAAACCATATCCCGTGCCTTTCAATTATGTGAGATCATCCTGGTTCTAGAGGGGATCCAGTTTGTCAGTCTCTGGCTTTTCTCCACAAAAGTTAAGATCTGTGAACTTTTTTAGAAATTTTCGGGTGGCTTATCAACAGGCAGGAATGGGTATTCATCTTTGTTGCTGCTGAATCAAAATCCTTGCCATTCAAAGGCTTTGATATAACTGTCTTTAAGGATATGTGTCTTGAATATTGCCTTTACATTGTTGCTGGAGTTTAGAGAAAAGACTTGGTAAGATAGATCCTAAACATAGATTTGTACTCCCAGGAACTTGGGACCGTAGCTTAGGAGGCTATTTAAAAAAAATTAATTGTTCACCTTTTAGTTTAAAAAAGTCAGATAGTCAGATTTGACTAGCATTAACCACTGGGAAGGGCCAATTCAATAAACATATGCAGCAGCTTTGGGAACAATGGAAGCATACAGCACGGCACAGCCATTTACGGCTTTAGAGTCTAGTTATGGGAATGAATAAATCCTCCTTAAAATGCACATTTTTTTTTCCTGGCTAGATCGCAACTTTGTAGACATTCTTACACGGTTTTGTAAAAAGCTCTTGCCAATTGCAGGAACAAGTGACTTACAGAGGTTTGCCTAGCAGAACACACCTACTCCGTCACAATCATTATTATGTAAATATGCACTTGAAGACCTTTAAAAATACAAGCTTCTTGGGCTTCTTTATGCAGGACAATTGCTGTGACATATCTTAATGTCTATAAATAATGCGGTAAGGGCTCTAATCATTACGCCTTACACATTTTGACATTTTCTATGGCTTAGGGAAAAATACAGAATTGTCTTTCATACAAATACAGTGGAGCTGGAATTTCATATTTTAAAGATCACAGACATTCCCAGACATTGCCTGAGTACCTAAAGGGCAACACCAATCCATTACAGGACTGGATGAGAGTTGAAGTAAGAAAGCTAGTTGCACCTATTTTTGGAAAATTTTGTGCGGGCCTGAGATTCTTGTAAGTTCAGTGATTCACTGAATGATGTGTTGTGCTTGAAAAGAATCTTCAGTACTGAGGGAACAAAATGATATTTGTTGTCTACCATAAATAAACTCCATGAGGGGTTGAAGAATTAGCAATTAATCATTGTCATTCAAGTGTGGGCAGTCTCAGATCATGCTTTTTTTTTTTCCCTGTGAGGTGCAAAGGCACCAATAGAAACCAATGGAAAAGTAGAATCTCTGTGCAGCAGGTTACCATTGAAGCAAAACCTTTTTTCTCCTGATCTCTCTGTGATCTGAACACACTGTCTGTAGCTTGAATCTCTGTTTCAGACAGACTAAGCATCCTATTTGGACTGTTCCTCCTATATGAGTATCTACCTCAGGTGCTAGGTGTCCCTTCCTTGGCACTTCTGCATCAATGTCCAAGACGCGCTCTAATTTCCACAGGAGGAGCCCTCTTACTCTGTGTTCTGCTGCTGTGTTGGATCTCAATACTATAATCTTTCTTGCATATTCCATCTTCTCTGTAGTTTGCTAATTTTAAGGTGATTTGGTAATCAAATCTAGACTTTTTTGATAGAATCTGAATTATGAGGGTGATTTCTGAAGCATATTCCTATCTAAACAAGGAGTCCCATAATCCTGTATATAGATAGATACCCCTAGAGTTCTCAAGGCAGTACTAAGTGTTCAAGCACTACAGTGATGGACAAAGTATAAAAACCTATTCAGATTACATATTTATATATTTTTATCAATTATGTTATGAAGAAAAGAGAGTTTAGAAGGAAGACAACTATAAAGGCTGAACTTGGTAGCATCAAGCATAAGCTTTCTTCAGAAAGGACTAGGCTGTTGTAATCTTTAGGGTGATTCTTGGGCTGTATTGCTTGAAGGAGATGCTTGTGATTTCAGTGATAGCATCAAGTATTCTTCAATGCTATTCAACAATGTTAGTAGTCACAAAGTTTAGTTTCAGTGACAGTGGCTGAAACATCTCTCAAGGATCTAGTGCTTCTTTTGGGGAGACTGTTTCAGCGGACACCATAGTATTGTGTCATGCAGCATGCCTTGTGTTACCGCTTGATCTGCTTGCTCCACAGTGGTGCAAATTCTGCTGGTTTTCAGCAGTGAAGTTGCCGTGGGCCTGTTGCACTGCCATATTTCTTTTTTTTTTTTTGTCCAAAGTGTGCCTTCCTCAAAGTCAATAGAGCTATCTGGAAGTAAAAGCAGAAGAACATAATTGTGGATTGGAAAAGGACAGGAACATCTCTTTCACCCGTTAAATTCCCAATTAAACACATCATTGATCCAAATCATTTGCAAAGGCCAGTGCAAGGTCATGTAGTTTATATTACTTAGGCAGAATAGTTTATAGTTGTTGTATCTGTCTTGCCGAGCCGATGATATGCAAATAGAAAGTGTATACATACATTTTTAAGGAGCCAAAGCAAAATCTATAGGAAAGCTTTAGGCTGCAGGAACTGTTTCAGGTTTGCCAAATAATACCTATTTAGAGACTTAAAGGTTGAAAGACCGTAAAAGATCCATAGAGCTGTTGTGTTTTCTTTTCTTTCACACTGCATATATAGTGCTATGGATATTCATAGCTCTGTGTCCACTTTCAATATATCGTGGCATATATGCTCACAGTTTTATTCTAAAAATCACTATGAAATTTCTTAAGCAGAATTAATAAGCGTATGAAGTATCCACTTTCTATATTAGCTATCATGTTTCAAATGTGTAGCCCACGGAGTTCAGTGGGAATTTGCTCAGACAAAACAAAATTAGAAGCTGAGTGAAGCCAAATGATGATTTTAAACACGAGTTTGAAATTGGGCCTCCTGCATCTTGGCCATTAACACCTCTCTGATTCAAAAGTAGCTTTATGTACATTACAAAGTATTTCAGCTAAGAGGGATAATCTATGTCAAGTTACAGAAGTTTAGGAGTAATAATAAAACGTAAAACTCCAGGGTGTTTGTACTGCAGCTTTGTCCAAGAGACACTAGAAGGGGTGAATTTACTAGTGGTAAGTTCGTGGGGTTTTGTGCAGTGTTTTAAAATGTTGCAGCTTCGTGTTGCAGCCGTTCTCTGGTCACTGTGCCCCTTACCGAATATTGAAGAAGGACTCACAAGAGCATTGATGAGCAGCCTGAAGCATCGTCCTTGGTCGCAGCACAAACCCCAGCAGTGCCGCCGTCATCTATAGGGTGAGATCAGGGCCCCACCTCTTGAACACCAACACATCTCGCAGGGCCGCCCACGCACTGCTGCTCACAACCTGCTTCCCAAGCCCCAGAGGCCCAATACCAGCTGACAAAGCTGTCTGGAAGTCCTCCTTCCTTCACTGTGCAGGCCTGCCTCACCAACAGCACATTCCAACCCTACAGGCTGATGACATCTGCATTTACTCTAATGCAATTATCACTATTGACTTGCACACATTAAGAGAGTGTTGCACTGGGAGCAAAATTTTTCTGTTTTTTTTATTTTCCTTCATGCTTCACAGAGAATATTTTTTACTTTGGTTTAATTAATTGGCTCTTGGATTGAATTGAGAAGGTAAGTGACGTGTTTGCCTAGCTGCAAGCAAGAGTGCTTTATTCTTTAACTCCAGCTTCACAGAATGAAGTATTAGCTGTCATAGCCAATCCACAACATTTAATTTTCTAAACTCAGTTTTGAGAGAAAAAAATAGCTCCACTCCTACCTTGGGAAAAGAAATAAGACAAACCGAACTTGAGATAGTTGAAATTATGGTCTATTCAGATTAGGTGGGCAAAGGAAAGGCTGCTCTACTGGCACGCCCTTGTTCCACCTCCTCTTATCATTAGTAATTCTATTCCATTCTTATCTGATTATGCAGGGACACATTAACTCACTGGCAAATGAATACACTATGGAAAAAACTCCCTCAAATGCAAATTAAACAGGAGTTGCTGATACTGAACACAAGGAAGCTTCTTGTACTCCTACCCGTCTGCTGACAAGGAGCTGCCAGCCACCCTGACAAAATCTACCCTTCCTAAAAAAATAAAAACCCTAATCTACCAAGCATTGCAGAAATTATGCCTTTCTCATCTCCTTGGATGAAATCTGATATTCAGTAAACCCTTAACATTCAGACTTATTACTTATCTGACATTATATTTTTGAAATGCCACATTTCAACCTTTAAAATAAAGCAAAGAGCAAACGTCAATTGCACGTACCTGTCGAGCCCAATTGTTGAACTCATAGACACACTTGAGCCCGATCCTCAGGGGTGCATGATTTTTCCAGAGGCTTATCATCTCTCCCAGGTAGGTTCAATGACAACAGTAAAACTCTAGCACCTTGCAAGGTTGGACAGATAGCAAAAGAAACGATATTTTAATGTATTTTTCAGGGATTCCATTTTGGTCATCTTTCTAACGTTCACTAACACCCCTTCCCTGCAAGCTTTAAGAGTAGAAAGTGTCATCTGTGTGAGAACAATGCCAATCAAAACAAACAAACAAACAAAAACCAAATAAGGATTAAAGATAACTCCAAATAGACCATACACCAAAATGCACACACACACTGGAAAACTACTTGTGTCTTTTCCATTTTGGTCATATTCAGTTTTCATTTTTGGACCAAGACAAAGAGCTCATAAAGTTGTTTTTAGAGCTATACTGTGTAATTTCTAAACTTTTTACTTTATCTACCAGTGATTTCATGGTGAACATACCGTCATAGTTTAGAAAAATGACATCTTTTATTACTTTTTAGTAGAGTGAAGGTCTAGGTAGACAGGAAATCGTATTATGCAGTATGCATTTCTGTGCTCTTTGAATACCTACCAGGCCTGATTTGCAGGCAAAACAAGGATCTGTGCCTCAAGCCAATGCATGCAAAGTGCATTCAGCATTCAGGAATATTTGTTTTTGAAAGTGCATGCAGTTGTATATGTTCATAAGCAATTTTTGTTAAGTGGGTACTTGTATGGCAGAGAACTGTACCCATTGGGACCGACAAAAAAAAAATGGATACATTGTCAAATTCACAATCAAAACTCCAATTTTGTATCTACAGTACAAAGCATTTAGGAAGCAGGTGTGGAAGATGGCAAGCACGGAAGGACCAAAAAAACACAGGGTACAAACAGCAGCTCGTGTTCTTTGAACTGCTTTCAGGAAAAATACGCTGATTTGCTGAGGTTCTATGTGAGCAGATTGAGTGAAAACTGTTATTTTCTGTTTTATATATGTCATATCACGTTAGTCATACTTTTTGTTTTGTTTTGTTTTTATCTGACACAGTTTTATTTTACTTCATCCTTCAGATTAAGGCGATGAAAACTAAGAACTGGCACAGTATGAACTTACAATTTATTTAATATTTTGACTTTCCAGAACTCAAATACCTCTGATCCATTTGTTTCATGGTGTTAGTTGGCTTAACCTTTTTAGATTTCTCCAAACAAAATAACTTGAGCTGCAGCATTTGCCAAGGATTTGAACTCTGGAAAGAATGGGAAAAAAAGCCACTTAGCTCCTGCAGTGTGTTGGAGAAAATATATTTATTCTCATTTGTATGTTAGATTCCCACTTAGCTGTCTTCATTCTTATTACTATGCCAATTTTGCCTGGACAATATGCTTCCTTTTCCAACACTAATCCTGGTAACTGCTTCTTGAAATGTACAGGGCATGAGTAAAAATAATATTAAAAATGGTATTCAATATGAATGCTCTTTCACTATAAGGTGAAGTGTAAATATAACAATTCCTGTCTATAATCTGTATTTATTCCATGGAAAAACTATTGAAGGTATAGTAACTGCATGAAAGGATTCCCAGTATTTGCACACTCAGGTTCTTTACACACGTTATTTTAAAACATGGCTTCTTTCACTTTGACACGACACTGTGGCTGTTCTTTTTCCAGCAAAAGGAAAAAGAAAGGGACCAGCCATACCGGATAGCAGTTCAGCTGGGAACAAATAATAGAAGCCATTACTTAGAGGGCAGAGGACTTCAGCAGCTCTGAAAATGAGCTGAGGCTTATGGGGAATAGTCAGCTGAATAACAAATTTGGATGAGTCTCAAATAAGATTCAGGAGATTAAATCTCACCTTTATGGGTTTTTTTTGCAGTGGGATGGTTTGCACAGGAGCACTATGTTCAAGCAGGATGTTGATGTTCTGGAGAAAATGGGAAAAAGAATCAGAAGAGAAATTTGAAGACTGGAAAACAAGTCTTCTTGTGAAAGGTTTGGGGTGTGCAGTCAGTTTTGTTTATCGCGGAGATGTTAAATGGGAGCATTGGTCATACTTGCAAATTCCTATGAGGAATCAAAACTTTGGTGATACAGATCTCCATCAGAGACATAACTGCATGGAATGAGTTGTTGATAAACTTAGACAAACTCAGACCATCTCAGTGCAATCTCGATGGGAGGCATTCTTTTTAACAATGAAGGTTATCAACTATTTTTACCATGTGCAAAGATTTTTGATAGATTCTCCATTGCTGATTCAAACACCCTGCCCCAAGCAATGAGGGGAATATGTGCCCAATTCTGGACATGACCTACAAACAATTTATTTGACTTTCTTGCTCCGGGCTTCTTGGGCAGCAGTGCAGCTCAATGTGGGGCAAGACTTCTCTTTCTGAGCAGCAGTGACCTGATATAACCATCCTCTCAAGGTAGAAAGTGCCTGTGAAGATACAGTACGTGCCTTCCTTGCTAAACCTGGAAAAGAGGAATGGCAAGAGGCCATGCAGGGCAGTTTCTTCCCAGCATATTCTGGCCCTGCTGCCGCGAGGAGCAGCCATCACCCCCATCCAGAGCCTGGCAGGACATGCAGGGATCTAGCAGGGTTGGGGAATGTGTGACGTGACTGCTGAACACATGATACGTGGTACATTTGTCACCCTAAGCCCACATCTCTCCCACTGTGGCAAGCAGCATTAGCTTCCATGAGTGCAAGAGTAATCTAGCAATCGTCCAGTCCTTGCTTCAGGATGAGGAAACATGAGTGTTTCTTGACTGTGTTTTAGCAGTGGTTTTTGGGGATAGGATACACAACCAAGGAAAAAAAAATCCAAATACAGCGCACTGATTCATTGTGTATGAGTCACTAGGCAGCCTTCAAGTCATGATGACATTGAAACACTAGTGACCCTGCTGGGATAGGCTCTGTTTCTAAATGAAATGTCCATGTTATTTGAATCTCTTTTCGGATAGCTTCATTTAGGATGGGCCAGCTTCGCACTATCAATGCCCTTCAACAGCTTTGCCTGAGTCTCCACATTATGCTCAGGTCAAATTAGAAACCTCGTTCAGCCAGTCACCGTGGCTGGCTCAGAGTGAAGAAAGTTACAGTCAGAGTAACAGGAAATAATTTCACATAATGTCTTCTTATGACTGTGAATTCTGAGGTTTTGGTTTTCTAAAATACATATATAAGAACACACACATGAAAAGAGGAAGAATGTTTGCCAGGTGGCATGTTTTCCAGCCTCTTACAGCTTCAAAAATATTCTAAGGAAGATTTTATGGCGAATGTTTTCCGATTTAGCACAATTATAGCAACTGAATATTTGACCCATTTTCCTTGGAGGAGTATTTTCAATGGATCCTTATGCAGCAACAATCTCTCTGTTCTTGTGAAAACTGTGGGTTTGGGGTGGTATTTTCTTTATTTTTTTTTTCATTTAATGACTGCCACGTTCCACTGCAAAAAAATTATCACTGTACTCTTCTTTCTCCTTTGCTTCTCTGCTACTTTTCAATTCAGGTGGATGATGTAAAGTCTTACTAATGAAGAAGCAATCTGTGATCAGCATCTGAGAGCTCTTTATACCCTATGCTAACAATGTTTTGATATAGTCCCCCCCCCCGCCTCTTCTCCCTCCCCCAGCCGGCTTCCTTCGCTGCCTGGCTGTGTCTGCCGTGCTGCTGCTGAAGCCCTTGCTGGCAGGCTGCCCAGCAAGCAGCTCTCCTATAGATTTCAGCCTCTCTCCAGGAGTTGCCCGCCTTCAGCATAATGGGCAACATTGAAAGCAGCAAGGCCTTCGGTCGACAAGGTCAGAGTGCCTTTCATTCCTGCAATAATCAACCAGTGTAGCTCTTCCTCAGACCTGGGGAGAGAGAAGATAGAGGTCAAAAGAGCAATTACATTTCACGTTGACTCCAGGAAAGGCCTGGAACACAAAACTGAAAAGAAAACAGCATAGAGCCTCTCTCTCGCACATTCCTTTTCTGGTCATTATTATTAGAGCAGAGCAGCAACCATGTCCATTATAAGCACTATAACATGAAGAGCCATTTTCCTCTGTGGATGAGATCTTTCTTCTCAGACATTTAGCGCTGTCAGCATATTGCAAAGGAATGTAAATGAAAAACACCATGTATAACCAGATACGGTGTGTAAAGGTTATTAATTACGTTTAAAATGTTAACCCTAGCCAACTGCGGAGCAAGTAGTTGTGCTAATTTCATCTGTAATCAGTCTTTGAATTATTATAACTTTATTTGTTTAGTATTAAGATGATAATTTAGGGAATATGATTTAGATGGAAATGTCAGTAATTTTCTTCTGTCATATTGCCATTACAAAGCTGTCTTTATTTGACCCTACAGCTGCTGGGCCTAATTACTTTAATGGCATTAATTGTAGTGACCATTGTGGTATTGTAGCTTTTAATTGCTATTACTGCATAGCTGAGATCATTGCGAAATGCATCATGTTTGTTTCACAGACAGCTTCTGTTGCTTCCTTGTATTCTTAAAGCATAGTCTGCCAGAGATTTTTCAAAAAAAATCCCCATGAAGCATAAATCTGAGACAGCCTTTTAAGCACAGCAACCTGCAAACTCCAATGTTAATGTGGTGTGATAGTAGAAGAATGTAACTGATCCATTTATTCATTGCCCTACCCTGTCTTTATGAAAGCTGAATTGTCTCAGTGTTGACAAAGGATTAAGAAACTTGGTAGTGACATTCCTCACAGTAAACAAAACCTCCCTCATTCCACATTTCACACTGAAGGCAGCCACTTCAAGAATATTCACTTCTTTGTTTCCAGCTATAGAATGCAAACATGGCTTTATTCCACGGTTTCCTAAGAAACGAAATGTGAGCACAATGTCTCTATCCCACGGAACACCTGGTATTATTCACTTCTCTGTTGAAAGCACTATATCACTAACTGATTGAAAAACATTTATTTTATCAACCATGACAAGCAACAGGATTTTTTTTCTTTGCAACATTATGGGTGCATGGTGAGAGGAAAAGAGACACAAAATTTTGCTCAAGATCTTTTGAGAGAATTCAGATCTCTGCAAGTACAATACAATTAGTGGCCAGCACTTAAAGATCAGATGTAAACAGAGCATTGATCTAGGCCAGGTCTAGGCCAGGTCCTAAAACTTAGACCTCACCAAGGCAAAACAAACTGAAGATTCAGAGGTAGCTGAATCAACACCAAATAGAGATTTGGTTAGATGATGGAAGCTGTTCACAGCCTAGTGGACTGTATTGCTGTAGTCCTACCAGCTCTGACATCTCTCTGGCCACGTCAACATTTGACCTGCTGGCAATGGTGGTTAAGATTCAGTTGTGAGAGTTGGCACCATTTTCCCTTCCATTTTAGTGACATCTGCTGCAGGCAAATGCTATTCAAATGGTTGACATAAGCTTTGCTAACTGTGTAATTTTTTTTCTGATGGCTACTACTTGCTAGAGGAATGAGTCTGAAGGGGGAGTTCTGTGGTGTGTATCATCAGGAAAGACGTTGCCTTAAAAGGATGGCTTGGGATGCTATTGTACTGGAAAATTCTGCTCATTTCCCTTTTCCTTAAGTACAAGTGAACTTTACTGATCTATGGACAGGTCACAGCAAAGAAAGCATCTGTGAAAATGTTCCACAGGGAATAATCCTGCAATAATAATCAGCTAGGTAGTCTGTGTGGAGAAAGAGGAATTAAAGGAATACAGATGTTAACTTTTTTGATTCTAAAATCACACACAATCCTTTCAGAATATTACAAGATCATCAGTTTTCCCTTTTTGAACATGTTTCCCTACCGTGATAACATTTTTGAATTATTAGAAATATACATGATACACCTTGAAAATTTTATCTTTCAAACAGATATATTGATTGCTCACCTCTGCAATACCTGGGATAACCTTGACAAAGGAGATGCTGCATCAGTAAGTGAGCTTGACTCTGTACTGTTGCCCTCATTAAAACAGGTGATAAGACAAGGCCATCCTGTAGAACTAAGAAGAGATTACTTTACCTAACTAAATGACCTAATGTTACGTGCAGAGACAGATGTAATACAGAAAGGAGAAAATGCAGCACCGGTAAATTATTGCTGAGTCTGTATTACCTGCACATTTCCATTCCTAGTTTATTTATAGAGAATTTTTCAGTCATGTCTAATTTATAAGATGAAAGAGTTCATGGAGCCCTTGTGTCATGAAGCCTCATCATTTATTGACAATCTTAGGCTGCAGGTTTAGGCACCTGTAAGCTGGCAGCGCTGCCAAAATCACAGCCATCCCCATGCACAGCTAATGTTGCCCATTCCCTCTGTTGTGCCGACCTGCAATGTGCCAGGAGCAGCATTTGTGAAGCAGAGACTAAAAGCAGCTGAGGGAACCCATTCATCCAAAACACACTGAGACAGTTCGTGCTGAGCTGTCTTTCAGCTGTATCAGTTCCGTGATCCCAGCTCACAGCACAAGCACACAAACACTTCTGCTGGCTCGGGCTGCAAGATGACACCAGCCTGGAGAGGAGCAGCCAGCAGCTAAGAGGGCAGAGGCTTCTCCAGCAGCAGGGATGGCATAGGTGCACCTCAAAGTACGGCTTTAATATTCTGGCATACTTCTGTGATCTTTTCCCTCACCTCTTTTCTATACAATGGAAACTTAATGTTATTGCAAACAAAATGCAACTATTAATTAGCTAAGTATGTCTGACAATGGCATTATAACTGCTCAGAGATGTATTTAAGCCTGGTGTTTTTTTTTTTTAAAGTAGTGACTGTGATTCAGGTTGCTTATCTGCATACCTTAAAAGCTGTAATTTTCAGAAAACTGAATCCTACTTCATATGATATGACATGTTCCTGTGTGATATGGTCTAGGTAATCCTGCTCCGGCAGGGGGATTGGACTAGATGATCTTTCGAGGTCCCTTCCAACCCCTAACATTCTGTGATTCTGTGATTCTGATAAAAATGGAAGCATTCAAATGGTGGCCTCGGTGCATGAAGAGAAGACGAGCAAGGCCTGGATGTGGACAAGCCACAGAGATGTAAGATGTCCTGGCTGACATCACTCAGCGAGTGTAGCAGAGCGCAGGGTAGAGTAGAGCTCATTTACTGGGATGAGCGTTTGTGGTGGCTGACTGATGGATGTACTTCTCCAGACAGGAAACTGTATTAGTTTACTGCCAAGTCTCTACGTAGTCACTGTAAGGAATAGCTTAGAAAACTACAAACCTCCCCAACAGCACATGATATAGTTCAATCTGTTAAAACATAATAGAACCTTTTCTATAAAAGTCGGGGAAAAACTCTCATCAACATTGTTCAGAACAGGAAAAAGACCAATATTCTATAAAATGTGTGTATGTGCTCTGTTTATGGAAATCTATGCAATATGAAACATATGGTAATGCCACATGGAAAGAAATATTTCAGAAAAATATTTGCTGGAGGAATAAGCCTGTCAAGGGAAGAGTTAGTGATGGAGCTCTTTAAACAATGTTAAACATTTCAATATAGACTTGCCCTCATTTTGTAAGTTCAGCTCTTATTGATGGGAATTACTTTTTTCTTTATTTTCTGGTACCTATCCAGACTTCTTGGAATCCTCTAGAATTTAATACCCAATCAGAAAATGTAGCATTTCCCAGTAAAAGATCTTTATTCATTGTCTATCATGCATTTTACTGTTAGCAGATTCTCACAGAACCCTAAAGGAAGCCTGGCAATAGCACACCATAAAAAAATCAACTTAGTCACTCATAATTTTCAGCTCCTTCTCTTACAGACTTGCAGACTCCCTAACTGCTTACAAAGATGGGAAGGACTTTGCAGCATGCCCCAAAGAGCAATGAATGTACAGTGTGGGAAAAGGAAGAAACAAGTTGACTGAAGTACTCCAAAATCAAGTCTTTTGTCATCAGAAACTGCTCTTGAAACCAAACTGAATTCCTTTGAGCCTGATCATTATCTGACTATGACAACCTGTAGAACAACTATGATGCAAAATCCTCCTTGAGAATGACTCCACAAACACTCCTAAAATCTCCATGTTAGCAATTCTGAAATCTCCAGTGATGTCTTTCCACAACCTCTCAATCTCCATAAATTGCCAGCAAGATCTGCTTTAACACAGCCGATCACCAGCGCTGGTTCTCACTGTTGTCATTCAAAGCGATTCCCTACCTCTGATCACACAGAAAAAAACGCAGCTTCTAAGAGCACACCTCCAGAAGCACTGTAATAAACAGCATGTGCTGGCACTGATCTGTCTCTGCCACCTCTCCTGCGTATTGTCAGTGGCCAAACTGCAATCAACACCCCACAGACTAAAATTAGAAAATGGTCCAGCTTCTGCTGTCAGTACATTTCTTTCAGTGCTTCAAGTTATGGCTTCATGTCATCTCATGTTTTCCTCACCGAAACTAAAAGACAGTGTAACCTGTCTGTACTACACCTTGTAATTATATTACATGTTTTCCTTGACTGTGAAACAAGCTTAAGAAGTTCTTCCCTCCACCTGTCCTTGGCTGCTTGCTTCTACCTGCACACCAAAGGTTATTGGCCCTCCAGCAAGGGTGGTTCAGCAATCTGGGGGGGCCATGCTGTTCCCTAGAGCATGAAATGACAAAGTAAAAAAAAAAAGTTAAAAAAAAAAAAGTTGGGCTTTCCTGTTTAGAGGACACCTCCAATACTGACATGGAAAGTGTGTCTTCAGCTTGTGTTTGTTGTAAGAGAAGCGACACTTACCTCTGGGACAGGGAACCTGGAGAAGAACTGCTTAAGAAAAGTGCCATGTAAACCTAGAAGAAATTGTGTATAGGGAAAAACTACACATTATGTCCCAGCATACATTGTAAGTTTTGTATTAAAGGCTGTTTCATGAAAAGTAATATACAGTTTAAATAAATTAATATACAAATGGTGCATCAAAGAAAGTTGTAATTAATTTTCTCTGGTGTTGTTGTCCAACTTAATAGACAGTTATGACCTTTCAAAAATGGATTTCCATGTACTCTTGTTTTCCCCGAAGAATAGCATGAAACATTGTTATGAATTCTGCAGGAGCTATTATAGATATTAGGAAGTCCACAAGAATAAATGATGGCCCTGTTCTTACACCATGAAGTGCAGTTAGCTCAAATGTACATCAGGACAGAGGATGTTAACTTATTAGAAACAGGAGCAGTGAATCAGCAAAGTCTTAGGGAAAATTAAAAAGCTGTGAAAGAGTATGGTGTCTGGATGAACACCATGTATGCATGAGAACAGGCATTATTTTTGTTTTTTATAAATCTAGGTATGCAAATGCTTCAGAGAGGGTGAGCAAGGATGCTAAAGACTTTCCAGTGACTGCTTATATGGTTGCTGAAACTTCTGCAGCTTCTTCTTTGTCCTGGTTTCTCTCAGTCAGTTTTCTTTACTCCCAAAGGAAACCCCTCCAAAGACTTTGTAAAATCCAGGAATAATATCTCAACTGTTTTTTTGTGTGCAAGGGCCAGATGTGCCTCTCAATGTGGCTCCTTAAAAGTGTGACTTGTATGTCAGGCAAGAGAATCTTGCTGGCCATTGGATTCTGAGTTTCCCAGAATGTAAAGGGGAGATTTTCTCAGGCACAATGGCCATTCACCTTATCCCTAAGCCACTGAATAAATAACACATAGATAAAACTGATATAAATACTAATATATTTTACTTTACTGTTTATTTGTAGTTCATATTTTGCTATTACTGTATTTAAGGTTTATTAGTTAATTATTTCCATTATTATTATACTTATTTTAATATAAGTATAAATGAATTAACTATAAATAATTCAATTAGTTAATAAAATATTTGGGTTTTCTTGCTGCTGGAGACATCCTCTGGAGAAAGTCCCAGTTGCTCTTTGAAGTGTTTCTAGAGATGAAAAATAATGCAGTAGAATTTTTTGTGCTGATTTGTTTCTTATCTTTTTTTTGCAATAAAATGTCCAGAATTGACTTTTTGTTCCATGTTGCTGTTTACAAGACTGTTACTGAAACATCTTGAACACCACACAATTGAAACAGCAATTAATGACTGAGTGTATCTGCCATCTTTGAATTTCCTATGCTTTGCTCGTGAGGAAAAGTAGAACTGAAAATACATCCAACAATGTTCAATGAATCTCGGCCTACTCATTTAGAAATTCAAGCTCATGGCATGATTTCCTCTCCCACTGTCTTCAATGACAGTCTTGTGTGCTACGTCTATGATGGGTACTGTTCAACCTAAGGACCTGCAGTTGTAGTTTTCCTCCCCTTTCGATGTATAAGGGGTGCAAAGACTTGTAAAGAAACTTCAGAATAATTCCTTCAGGTGAGTTTTGGAAATCGTTGAGTGCAAAGGTGTTTGTTCAATTTCTTTCAACAATTTTCTTGTAACTTTTGATAAAATTGAATCATTATCCACAGAGTAGGTGGCATAATTTGGTTATGATCCACATTTGCTCTTTTGCTTAATAAATGGATTTATTTATTAAGCCTCATTTTATCAAAGTCAGTCCTGCTTCAACAGTAGCATCACTAATGGCCTCATCATTTTTCGTAAATCTTTTTATTGCTCTTCTGTTCCCTTTGGCTCCTTTCTTACTGTTTTCAGCTTTTTGGGCTTTTACAGCTTTGCATTTCTGTATTCCCTTCACTTTTCTACTTTTGTCTTGTCATCCTTTCTTTCTGAGTAAATGTCTTCTGATGCTTCCTATTACTCTCATCAGTTTGCAATTAACTTTGCCTGCTTATATTTCTGCTTTTTAAGTTAGTATTTCATGTACTTACCTAGTCCCACAGTCTTCCAGCTCTGCCTTTGTGGATGAATATAACAAGAATTGTCAGATTAACAAAATGCATCATGTCTATCTTTGGCGCTTTCCACACTCATGTGAACAGCACAGAAGCAGGAATCAGCACAAAGTTTAGGCAATCTGCTCCCTCTCAGTGATCCTGCTAATTCTGTATTATTTTATTTGAAATAAAATAATTTCAACAAAACAACTCATGAGTGCCTCAGACCCTGGATGCCCTATTATTTGGTGATTTTGGTGGGGAAAAGGAAGAGGGAGGTGATGGTTTTATTTCCCTCTGTCTGAAGAGGCACCTGATGAGATCACTTTCTATGAAAGTTTTATAGTTTCTAGATGTATTTAAATGAGAGAGAAATAACCATCAGAGGAAAGATTTCAGATAGCCTACTGCAGGAGGAGACTTCAAGTCCGGACACTGCAAACAAGGCTGCAGTGCCCTTTGGCCTACTAGGGTGGTAACTTCAGTGCTCTGTGTGCTGGCTGTGCTGCACCCTATTGGGATGTGCCTAACTCACACCAAGCCCTCCATAGGCATACCATGCAACCCACTCAGCGACCCCTCTCAAGGACTCCAGGTAGCTTAAGGTTGTCTGCTGTGGCTAGAGTTGTTTGGAAAATCAGGCCCTAAGTAATGTGGGAACAGAGGTGTCATGATAGAATTTGGAAAACCACCTGAATTAAAGCACATACATTTAGAAGGCTATTTTCCCTACATTTCATATCAAATTAGCAAAGAAAAATAGGTTCTGCCTGAGGAATCACAGAATCACAGAACCAACTAGGTTGGAAGAGACCTCAGGGATCATCAAGTCCAACCTTTGACCTAACACCACTGTGTCAACTAGACCATGGCACTAAGTGCCACATCTAGTCTTCTCTTAAACACCTCCAGGCATGATGACTCCACCACCTCCCTGGGTAGCCCATTCCAATGCCTAATAACCCTTTCTGTGAAGAAATTTTTCCTAATGTCTAACCTGAACCTCCCCTGACACAGCTTGAGGCTATGCCCTTTATTCCTGTTACTAGTTGCCTGGGAGAAGAGGCCAGCCCCAATCCTGCTACAACCTCCTTTCAGGTAGTTGTAGAGAGCAATAAGGTCTCCCCTCAGCCTTCTTTTCTCCAGGCTAAACAATCCCAGTTCCCTTAGCCACTCCTCACAGGACATACCCTCTAGACCGTAGGAAGCAGGTACTCCAACAGTCTGACTCACCCACTGGACTCTAACATCCTGGTTTAGGCACTTTTGGTAGAAATATAACATGATGTATAGGGAATACTGCCTTTAGACTCCACCAGTTTGGTGGATTAGATTCCACTGATTTTCCAGTGTCACTTTGCTGATAAAGTATTTGACCTGTGGATCTTAGTGTAGTAGTCACAGATCTGAAAAAGTGTATTTCATTTAGGAAGTACATTACTTTCCTAAAACAACTGTAATACGATACTGCAGTAGCACAGCAGTAGGAGACAAGTTCTCTTGGGTGTTAGAAGAACTATATTCTCTTCTACAACTTTTAGAAGAGTTGCATATAAGCATATGCAGATAGAGGTGAACACTGCTGACACTGGTGAAAGAAAGGAAGCCCTAATGTTAATGATTTCCCAAGAACAACTCTTATTGTGTAGATCACTGTATCAAGCATATGGAGGCTTTATGTAATATAATCGATCAGGCTATCCCAAATGCAATTTATGCATTTACTATAAATTATTCATGCTGAAAATCAAATAGGAATTCTTGTGTTATATATGTAAATTGAGGTTTCAGTCATGTTATTGCCTAGTTAGTGAATGATTTGCCATTTGCATTTGCAATGATTTAGGGAATGTTGAAGGTGTGTTTTCACATAAAATTCTGTCTAGCTGGATATGTTTATAACAGATGAGGACCTGTCCTTGAGGCTAATGATATGGCCATTTTCTATTTTTGGTGCTCTTTGGGTGAAATCTTCAAGAAGAAAACTGAAAATTTTGCCACAGATTTAGTGAGAGAATTATATTTTGCTTTGCAGGCTTTTGAAAGCACCATGTAAGGCCTAAAATATATTGTGACTACAGACATCTGTAATAAATATTACCCAAATTCAGGGAATTATCTATAAGAATTCTACATAACTTCTCTCAAGCTCCAGAACATTATTAATTCGACCATTTGAATGCTAGGCAAAAACTAGCATTGTCCAGATGTCCTGGTGTGAAAGGATCAATGGAGAAAACAAGAAAGGGCAATGTTTCCTGCACAGATAGCTGAAGAAACACAGTAAGGAAAGGAGATGAACAGATGGAGGGAGCAGCAAAGAAGGAATCCTAAACAACAAACAAACAAACAAGCAAGCAAACAAGCACTCTCCATGAGACAGATTACAGTCCGGGCTTCAAGAATGCTTCTGCAAACATGTGAAAGAAAAAGCTCTGCAAACCATTTTTGTCTTGTCTGTCCTGTGAACAAACAGCTCTGTGGAGTCACAGGCTCTTCCTTAACTGTGGCTACTTGCAACAGATTCACTGTGCTTTATTTTTGGGTCATGCAAAAGGAAAAATGTGCACGATAAGCAAAATTAACATGTGTGATACAGCAAGCAACAGTTCCTCTAGAGTCCTGGGGTTAACCACAGAGTAATAATAAAAACAAAGAGTAGTAGTAAAAACAGTTACACAGCTGAAGTTGTATAACAAAAAAAAATGGTGATCACTGACATTTCAGGCTTGAATTTGAAAGGTCAAGTGTGCAATCATGCAGAAAAACCTTGCATGCGGTAGCTTGCCTAACCTGTTCCTGAGTTACCATAGCTGAGAGTGCATCAGTCCTGGTGCATGCAGTTGTCTCCCAACAATTGTGTAACTCCCCACCTGCAAATATCAAATTCACATGCTCAGTCTTTTTTTACTGAACATATGTGCTTACATATGAAATGTATTTCTGACTCTTTAAAACAATCAAAGTGCTCAGCCTGTATTTCATGACTGAAGTTCTTGTCCAGGAAGTAGCAGGAACGTGAAACCTGTGCTGTCACCTGCTCCCTTGTGATTACAGGCAACAGCAGAGCACTGAGTCCCACCTACCCATGCATATGATTAGCCCCAAAACACTTTGCTTTTATCAAGTCTTTAATATAGAAGAACAAAGGGAGAATGAGTTATGGGAAAAGAGTGAAGGAGATCAAACACATCTGTAGTCTCCACCATTTCAAGGAATTTCTTATATGGAAATGCAGAGCAACAGGACCATTATCGTTACTGATTAAGAGAATTAATTGGTTGGAAATCTGCAGAAGGTCAGGTGTTACAAGCAGTAGATGTGCAACATAATAAAAGCCCCAGCACTACACAAGATTTCACAATTTCTTTTGGCTCCCTCTGCTAGTTTATCTGCTAGTATTCAGTAGTGTGCAATCATGATGCCCAGAGGTATTCTGATGAAGTTCTGAGAGTCATCTCTGCAAAGAAAATAAAGCTTTCTTCTCTAGCAACTCCTTGTTAATGTGGGGTCTCTCTCCGTGGCTCCTACTGAGGGTTTCAGTTGAAAACCAAAAAATCTCAGCTGTTTTACTTGTAAAACGATTGTACTAGTTCCTCAAAACCTTTGGGTGTAAGTTTAAAAGAATTTAAAAGCAGAGCAGCTGATTTGGATGCATACCAAATGTATGTACACACCTGCAGATACAAGCAAAATCTTCATTTGTAAGCTTAACGAGCCAGTCTGCAAGTTCCTGTTTGCACAGGCGTATGTGAGTGTTAACATGCCTCACCAGACTAAATCTGGTAGCTGAAATCTACAACAAAGATGAGTTAAGAGAGCGTGTGTTGAGACAGCTCTGTAGTCCTCAAGTAGTACATCAGAGATTTGACACTGGCCTGAAAGGGTAAGTAAAAGGGAGGCTAGCTGTGGACTGCTCGAGCATGCTACTCCACTGAGGTTCATGAGGCAGAGTTTTACAGGTGAGTGGTTTCTACCATGGGGAATAGGGCTGTGAGCTCTGGAAGGCAGTTGAACAAGGGGCCCTGTGAGTGATGCTATGACTGTCTGCCTTGACGGCGTGAAGCTGTTGTGCCTGCGTGTGTGACATGCAATCCATTCTAATCCTCGGACCCAGAGAACTTATTGAGGTTTGCTTGTCATTATGAACCAGAAGAAATCAGGCAACATTGACCTCTCTAAGTACAGCAGTCCTGCCAAGTGCCCTGGGCTGTTTTACAGATCAAGCAAAGTAAGGAGGACACAGAGATAATTCACAACTATCTCTCCATAGAGGAGAGCTCAGCTGACCCAAAGGCATAGCTAAAAAAAGATAAATACTAGAATCTGCTTAGGTTTGTCATATTTGTGCCTTGTAAGCATTATTTTGAGGTTATGCAAAATAATTGTTTCAAAACCACAAAAAAACCCCTCTCTGGATCTAAGGTTTTACTGTTGCTTTTGTGAAGGAAGTCTCATGTGGTGTTTTGTTAGAAAATGAAGCTCAGTTCATAGCCATATGATTAAAACAGCTTCTTTCCTCTCCCCTAAAAAAGTAAAATCACATGAGCTCACTTACAAAAGCAACAGTCAAATCCTGGAGTTTGCTGTAGTATATAAAAACACAGCACCGTTAACCATCTCCTGGGATAATCAACTCATGCAGCAGCAGGGTGAATAAATGACTGAAAGGTCTCAAAGGATTTTTTTATTTCTTTTATCGAAAGCGTGCTGTAGAAGCGTATAAGGAACAGTTGCAGGGACAGTTCAGCAATCCCAAAACCAGAAGAAACCAGGAGAAGAGGTAGACCGATCAGACATGAAAGAGGGCAGAGGAACATCAAACACACGAAACATCATTTGGCAGTTTTCTATGAAGATTTGTCTTCAGGCTATGTGACAGTAGTTTATTTATTACTATTATTATTATTGACCTTGAAAGTTTTTCCAAATTCCACAGTGAAGGCAAAATGTTACTATTTCCCTGCCTGCAATTTTGAGAAATGTGCAATAAAGGGCTTTTTTTTTTTTTTTTTTTTTACCCACTGCTGAAGATGTCATTGCTAATGGCCTGATTCCATGTGGTGGTGGGTGACCTCCACTCCCATTGAGGCAGCGAAGCACTCAGCAACATTCACAATGGGCCTTTTTTTTTTTCCCAAAAGGAGAAAAAAATACTCAGCAAACCCAATAGCTATTAAATTAAAAAGACAGGAGAGGAAAGCAGAGAAAGTCTCATCGCTATAATGTACAGACCTGCTGTAATGCCAGATGCTTTATCTTAGAGTGGCCTTGGCTTAACTTTCATGTCAGGACTGACTCTGAACTGTGTTCAGACAGCTCTGCCCACCAGTGCACAGGCTGCTTCAGAAAAGAAGGAGCCGTTCCTTCACCTCAGCTTCATCTTTTACCATGCTGTGCCATTGTGCAACATCAAGAGGTGTCGATTCTAATAAAGGTCATGTTGTTAACGGGAGGGAAAAAAAAGAAAAGTGCTCTCTCTGCAAAAACTGCATATTAAACCTGTGATGTTTAATCTGATTCTGCTGAACTTGGGCTGGCATGAGCAGTCCCATGCTCCATACAGTGCGGTATTTAATGCGATTAGGAGATAATTAATAATAATCTAATCTCCACGCCAACACCTCTGCAAAGAACGAGAGCCAGGGCATAACTGGCTTGAGCGCCAACTCTCTGCAGTGTGCCAAGCCAACATGTTATAATGGGAAAAATGGGTGCTGAAACATTTATGTCAAATAAGGAGGAAGAGGAGTACTCCTAGCTGAAATAAAACAAAACCAAAAAAGGCCTTTGAAAAGGCACATAGCTACACGGGAAGTTCCCTCACTATCTATTCAGATCTTTCTGGCTGAAGGTAAGGGCAGCCAGGTAGCTAGGTGCCTCGGCAGCCTCTCAGCTGGAGAAGGAGTAGGTGTGGTGTGGCACCCTGGAAATCTCTGGTGCCAAGCTGATTAACATCTGCTGAAGATTCAGCATATGTTTCGAACAGCTGATCGGTATACACAAGCTCCATTTGAAATTTACCCAGGTCTCACAAATTATGGTATTTAAATAATTCAAAAATTACCCTTCAGCCATCTGAGTTCCCTAACTTACCTACTGAAGTTAGAACCATAACAAACCTGTGGAGCTATTCTCAGCAGGCTGGTTAGACTAAACCTCCCTGTAACATAGCAGATATGTTTGTTGTGCAAGTAACGAGGTCACTGACTGTTCAGCTGTAGGAGCAAACTTGATTAAGGCTGGTGATAATCTTTTGGAAGATAGCAATTTATCTCCATTTGAAGAGTATTATCTTTGTTCTACAGCTATCACAGAGAACAAGGTTAACAAATATTCCATGATGAATTTTTGAAAGCTTTAGTCAGATCTTGTACATTTAAGCGGTTCTAAACGGCTGTCAAAGGCAAGGAAACAAAGTGTCAAATTTGTACACAGACTTACCTAATGGCCTTTATCTGAGAAAGTGGCTTATGATTTATACAGTCTCCACCTTTACTTAAACAATTTGTCTTTTGCTCTGTAGAGAAGACAATCTTCTACCATTACTCACATGGGAGAGATTAGCCCCAAAGACTGATTTCACTGAAAGAAGTTAGGAGATTCAAAACATACAGAGACATGATGCAAATTGTATGATAATCAGCTTTTAGTACTAATTGCTTGTGATTTGTCAGTTGACTGTGTTTGAATATAAAAGTTATAAGTGCATTCTGTATTGAAAGGGATTGTTCTTATAAAATGTTTTGTATTCTCCTTAACTTCCAAGTAAACTGTCACCTTCAATGACATTGCATAAATCTGAATAAAAGTGCATATTTTCTATCCTTGAAATAACATTAGCAGCATAGGTAGATAAGAGTAAGAGCTCCACATCGTATACAAATTCATAAGGATCCTACTCTCAAGAAAAAAGGGAAGAAATGATTCCTGGATTTCATGAAGAAATAACCAATATTGCATACTGTGTATATTTTTTTAGAGAACTTATTCTTGTACTCTCTTTCTGGAAGTCTTCTGTTATATACAGGATAGCTATCTGGATAAAAGAAAGAAGCTACATATCTATGCATATAAATTAAGTATATGTGTATGGGTATGCGTATGTGTATGTGTGTATATACATACTCATATTTATGCATTCATATCCATATCTGCAGACATGTTTATATAATCATAAGACCTTTAATTTTAGGAATATATCAGAATGGCAAAGTAGAACAAATGCATCAAGACTGTATGTTTCTTTGCACATATTCATACTGGTGAAATTCCTGTGCAATTGTTCTGTGATCAAATGCTCTCAGCTAGTTAGGTCATGCAGTAGATTTTGTTGACTTCAGTGAAAAAGATTTTGAGACTACTTAAGCCTAAAAATATCGTTTTAAACACACATTCTAAATTGAGAGTTTGCACCTGAAATTTGAACAAGATACTTGGTACGTTAGTGCCACTTGATCCAAGAAGTTATAACTCTTCTGTTTTTCTCAGGACCTAGCTATGAGACGGTAGATAACATGTTTTTAGTGATGGCAACTGACTTCCTGGTGAGCCCTGTTGCCAGCTGTTTCAGCAGCTTTGCAGTTGCCATTTGGTCTGAGAATTAACACTGTTGAAAGTGTGCCAAGGCCATCTTGTACTGCGAGACAGTGTTTTCCTCTGGCTCCTTTTTGATTGACAGTCCTATTACAGATATCTTGTGGAATTGCTAGAAAGGATTATGGACATGAGGAAAAATATAGTATCTGTGGTACAGGTACACCCACGTATCAAGGATCAAGACTGTAAAATCACAGAATCAATCAGGTTGGAAGAGACCTCTGGGATCACTGAGTCCAACCATTGCCCTGATACCACCATGTCAACTAGACCATGGCACTAAGTGCCATGTCCAGTCTTTTCTTAAACACATCCAGAGATGGTGACTCCACCACCTCCCTGGGCAGCCTGTTCCAATGTCTAACGACCCTTTCTGAGAAGAAATGCTTCCTAATGTCCAACCTGAACCTCCCCTGGTGAAGCTTGAGGCTATGTCCTCTTGTCCTATCGCTAGCTGCCTGGGAGAAGAGGCCAACTCCCACTCCACTACAACCTCCTTTCAGGTAGTTGTAGACTGCAATGAATGAAAGGTACATGCAGTAATACTGGTTGTATTTAATTTACATTCCCAGACAAGTCAAGGATCCATATCCCACAGAGGAAATGAGAATAATAGTGTGTGTGTCGTGTCAAAAATGATGCCAGAGTTGTCCAACCTGTAGTTTACAAACTATGTGGTATGGCAAACCAGTGAAGTACGGTTCCTAGGCAAATGTAGCTACAGTCCAACTCAGGAGAGGAAATTGGACTAGGCTAGACAGGACTGTAGCAGGTGATGTGGAACACTGCCCAGAACTTGCGAACTGCAGGAATGTAGTTTGGAGGATATTCATAGCCAGCCTACTGTAATAGGATGCACCAGACCTACAAAGTATACGGCCAATGACAAAAAAAAAATCCTGCCAAGGCAGGCATAGTGAGCACCATGCATGCAGAGTACCTCTAACCTGTTAGATGAATGTCCTAAACAGACAGATAAAGGATGACAAAGGAGAGTTTTGGCCAAGTGAAACACTGCAACAGCTTTACAAATCTGAACCTCATGATAACTCAAGCTAAAAAGCATATAATCTAAAGGTCACGACATTAAACGGGTACACACTTCGTTGTCTGAAGTGTTCATACTCCCATGCACCCTGAATGTGGATCAATATGCTATTGAGTGTCTAGAAAGGGAAAGAGAAATTGTTAGACCATCATTTTCCACTTCCATACTGTCTAATTTTTTTTATCTCTTACTGCTGTAGTATTTGGCAGTGAGAATGCAATTCTTTTCAGGTACCTTGACCCATGCCATAGTAATGGTTAACAAATGAGACAACAAGAACAAAGAAATGCTACGTTAACATTGGGCTTGACCTTATCTCCACCCCATTACCCCTCCAAAATCTTGTTAACTTGTTGGCTTTCAATACAAGAAAATTCTGAAAATTACAGCAGCCTTAATTATCTCAGGCACTTTAGCCTTCATGCATAGTAGCATTTTTTTCTTTAAAAGTACATAAACAAAGCTGTAAAGCTGACTTCTAGTGTCATAAAACACTAAGGAATGGACAAACATTGAGAGATTGTGTCTTCACAAGGGAAGATTTCTGGTTCAAAGCTACATAAGACTGATAATGACCAAGAGTTGCTACTATGAGCTATGATGGAGTAGAGTGCCAGGGTACCTCAGCAGACCTGTGCAGAAGCAGATCTTCAGCATCACAAAGCACACACTTTATGGTCTCATCTGGCTGTGCCCTCAATGTCTCTACCATCCGGTTCTGAACCAGATCAGTGGCAGCCTGTCTGATGAAGGAACAGCAGAAGACATGAACAAACTCTGTTATAAGGACCCTCTGTAAACCCAGCTGTCCTGTGGCAGTCATGGAAAAGCAGGAGTTTCAGGTTGACTCAGACCCAGCAGGATGACGTTACCAAGCTGGTGGGCTGAGCTCACTCTGTGAGGACACATTAAATGATGTGTCTGCTCCTGGTGGCCCTCTCCTTTGCCCAGTGATTCCAGTTCTAGGAATAGATACTACTATTAATCTGAGTTGGATTTGGACCCATGGTGGGGATAATATATATTCTGGATTACTGATTGCAGATAAGAAATATAAACTGAAGAACGTGTGGGCATATGAACAGTGGGGTATATGCTATTCACAAATACATTTATGCTGGAATTAAAGAGATTGCTGTTTGTCAGCACAGTGAAATTCTGGAAAGTCCATGGAAAAAGAAGAGGAAAAAGTCTTACCATTTTCAAGCAAGTTCTGCATTAATTTGTGTAAATGATAACAGGAAAGTAGAACTGATGACACAGAAATCATCACATTCCCTCTCGTCTTGTCCCAGAATATTTAATGTTCCCAGAATATTACAATTCAGTAAATGGCAACCCAGAAACCTTCCCAAGCAATTGAGTAATTCACAATGTGTCTCATGAGATAGAGACACAGTAAATAACATCTGCAAAATGCAAGCAGGTGTGCAAATAAGACTCTTCACAGGTGAATCTGAAACTGGCATGTTTTTACACACTTGTAAATTCTTGCTCCTTTGCACAACTATGGCTTGAACATGACAAGTTGTCCTCTCTCACATCACTTTACTCCTTGTACACTTGGCTTCTGCATTGTGGTAAGTTGACTGTGGCTGGCAGGTAAGTCCCCACTTAGTTGCTCATTCACTTCCCCCCCAGCTAGGTGGGGGACAGAATTAGAAGTGCAAAAGTGAGAAAAACTCATGGGTCAAGATAAAGACAGTTTAATAAATGAAGGCAAGAAAAGAAAAAAAAATGCAAGTGATGCAAAGGCAATCACTCACCACCTCCCACCAGGAGAATGATGCCCAGCTAGTCTCTGAGAAATGGCTACTTTGGGAACCACCCTATCACCCCTCTCCCCCAGTTTTATTGCTGAGCATAGCATTATATGTTATAGAATATCCCTTTGTCAAGTTGATTCAGCTATCCTGGCTGCCTCCCCTCCCAGCCTCTTGCCCACTCTCAGCCTAGTCTCTAAGGGGGGACAGCGTGAGAGAGAGAGCAGACCTCAACACTATGTAAGCATTGCTCAGCAATAGCCAAAACATCGGGATTATCAACACTTTTTTAGTCACAAATTTGAAACACAGCACCACATGGGCTGTGATGAAGAAAGTTAACTCCATCCCAGACAGATCCAGTACACACATCATCTTACATATTAGTATTGAGAAAACATAACTCAGTCAATAATTTACTCTTCTGAACAGCACTGGCAAGTGGGTGATGGTAAAGAAGATGGTGCCTCCAAGTTGTTTCCAACTACCTCTTGAATACCAGGCAATGTTCCAGGACATTGGAGTTTTCCTTGCACTGGTGAGAGAAGTTAGTAGCCCACATAATCAGTACCATTTAATATCCTGCAGAGTGTAGATAGAATGTATTTTGTGGCAGGACAGTATTCTAAAGTCCACAAATTCAACAGATTACATATATTTATGCTGCAACTTTTTTGTCTGCGTACTTCAGGGCACTCTTGAGGATATATTATGCATTAGCATATAAGGTCCGCAGAAATATTAGGAAAGAGCAACTTAGCTACTGGATGATGCTGAAGCGAACTGAACCAAATTTCATGCAATCTCTGAATTATTTATTTATGGGGGCATGCATGTGTTTTTTTTCTGTTGTTTGGACTTCTTATGACATAAATGGATTTTCCAGCAGCATGAACTGTCAACACTGAATGCTGAAGGAAAGTAGATTTTCTGAAGTGTTCATTGTTCACACCCACAAAAGTGGCATTTTGAGGCATCAAAAGCTAGAAGAGGTCATCAGGGAACAATGGGGTGTCCTGGTTTAGCCTAAACCAGGCCAACTTTCCTTTCAGTGATTTTTACTTTCAGCTAAGTCTCTTCTAAATAACTGCACTTTCTGAAAGTAACTGCATGTTTTGCAGACAGTGTCTGCTTCCAGGACTGATAACGCTCGAAGTTTGTAGTTATCACTGAGGCAGCGGTAGGGATGTTATGTAGAAAGGCTCTTGCTGTACTTAGTCTTAGAGAAACCAAGGTCACTGCTAAATTCCTCACTGCTTACGAGTGAAGAGCCGAAGGGGGGTCACACCTACAGGGAGGAGCGGACAGGGCAGGTGACCCAAAATTGACCAACGAAGGTATTCCATCCCATACACGTCATTCTCAGTATAAAGCGGGGGGATCACGACGGTCTCGACCCTTGCCTGCTCTTGCCCCTTCCGCCTTCCCTTGCTTCTTCTGCTGTGTTTGGGTGCTGCTGCTGCTTCGGGCTGCTTCTGCAGCTTGAGCCTTTGGCCAGTGTCCAAGGAGGACTCTCTCTGTTTTCCTGCTGCCCCCGATCCCGATCCGAGCATCCCTGAAACCAGTTCTCGACCGTCGCTGGGCCCAGGCTGGGCCTTCCCGGAGCCTGCCCTGCAGTGCCGGTGGTGACGTGGCCGACATCGGGGGAGCTCGATATTGGTTTTGTATATATTTGTATATATTTGATTATTCCAATATTATTATTACACTCTTTTTCATTATTATAGTTTATTAAAACTGTTTTAACTTTCCAACCCATAAGTCTCTCTCCCTTTTCCCTTTCCCTTTCCCTTCGGGTGTGGGGGAGAGGGTTAACAGAGAGCGTCTGCCTCAGGTTTAATAGCCGGCCCAGCTCTAAACAGTGACATGGGGTCATCCATTAGTAAAATAATATTCCATTTAGCTTCCTTTTTTCTTCTTTATCCAATAAAACCATCCTCTCTACTGTCATCTACTAGTTCTGATGTTTATGTTCTTGATTTTATAGTCTAGAGGGCTGAAACAGAAAGAGACCCATTTTGTGTGTATTTACAGAAGCTTACAGCATCCCTTGTCAGTCTAGTTCCCATTAAACAAGAATAGTAGGAGCAATCTGGTCAGCACTACCCCAAACTAAAGCCATGCAAGCCCCTTATATAAACAGTTGATTCAAGCAATAACACTTTGTAACTCACGCCCTACACAGCCACTGGAACCTGATTATAGTCCAATAAATAAGACCTCTTAAACACTGTTTGAGAGGCTATATTTTTTGAGCTTAACTAAAACATCTAGAAATAATGGAAACTGAAACTAAGATGTCAGTATTGACAAGAAATATCATCATCCCTGGCTAAAATCTATTCGTCTTTCAAATATTTTATTTTATTTTATTTACAGGCCTTTCTGTTGCTCTCATCTCCAAATTACCTATGGCCTTCATAGACATCAATGAGGTTAGCATCAGACAGCATCTGGGAGACCAGAAAGATTAGTGTCTTCATTTTTCAGATGAGAAAATGGAGTCACACCTTGCAGAAGTGACTTCTTCCAGATCACAGAGGACACAAGAAGCTGAACAGAAATTGATCACCATGACAGTATGAGTTGAATTTCGGATGTTCTGCTTCTCAATTCAACACTTGCATTTTAGCATTCTCTTTTTTAGAGGTCGTTGATGCATACAGCGAATATGAATTGATTTGACTTAGCATACCTAACAGATATTAACAGCAATTGCTTCATTTAAATCAATGAAGAAAAAAATTATGCTGATTGAAAGGGAGGAAAAAAGTAAAAGAAAGCAGTATAAGCTGTATTTTAACATTTTTAAGAATGTAGTGTAAAAATGAATATTTATATTCTTCTGTTTAGTGTTCCAACCTAGAAGTTAGTAGTTCTACATTGCTCAAATATGAATTAAGTAAACTCTTAATCTCTATTTACCCGTTTTCAAACGCCATTACGTTACATTTATCATGCTGCTTACATGTTCTTTCTCTATTTTTGTGGTAAATATAAATCTTAATTATTCTCTGCTACTGTGAACTTTTTTACTGTGGACCATGCTTTTTTTCACATGATGAAAGGAAAATAATGACCTAAAATCTGAAGTATGTGTATGTAAGGCCTAATCAATAGCTCTAGTCAAACAAATTCCTCTGGCCTTATAAAATGTTGTAGGTTCAGATGCTGCCTATGAAAAAGAGAGAATTAAAAATGACCTAGAATTATTTAGATGAAGAGAAATACAATTAAATGATAACTTAGTGTTAACAATTTTGCTTATGACATACAAGCTTCATTCCATCTCATCCAGCAAATACAGTAATCCAGGCAAAATATTCATTAGGAATGAATCAGTGCCATTGTTGGGAGGCAAGATTTTAATGGCCAGTTGGTTTAAAGAAGGATTCTCTGAAAGGAATTGGTCAACTGCCAGAAGCTGTTTGCAATGACAAATTGCTCACAGTGAATTGTTTAGAGAGAAAACACTACTTTTTGTTTATGAAACAAATCTGCATGCCAGTCGAGCTTGAGTATGAAGGATGTTTGGTGTAAGGTCATGAATGCAACATTGGTTTGCTTTTCTTAGTACGTGCTGTTTATTTCTCTTGAAGCCATAACTGCTAAATAGCAGTAAAAAGTAGTTAGCAACTCCAGAATTGGGTCCATTATTGTCACAGAGAAAGGCTGCCTGGCAGTCTTTTCATATCCGTCTCTTTTCTTCATTGCCAATCCTCCTGTATTCAAGGGGTAATCTGAAAATATCTGTACGACGTGACTTGTGGACATTTTCAGGAATTCTAGCAATTGTTCTGGATCGTTTAAATTCAGTAACCTACCTTCCACAGCTGCAAAGCCTCTCTGAGTGTGTCATTCAAACCATCTAGCTCCTGTCAAGAACCAATATGCTTGCCAGTGCTCCCTCAGAGCTGCTAAGAAATAGCCATTAAAATTTGCTTTTATCAGTATTTCTTACAGCAGCGTAGTTTAATAAGATACGTGTTGTTCACAGACGTTGCAGAGGTTGTTTACACAATAGTCTGTAAATACAAGCATTAATGGTTTTGCCAGCAAAAGTTATTGTGAATGTACTCAGAAGACCGCAATCAATTTTCTCCACAGCACAGAACACAGCCTATGTCCAGTTGCACAACATTGTGTGACATTCTCCTCCTGCCTACACAGAAACAATTTCCAAGAGGCCAAGTTGCATCTCCAGGGCATTTATCTTTGTCCTACGCTAAATATAATGTAAACCTGCCTATCCTTTAACGACAATACTTTCACATATGGAATAGCCTTTTTGCAAGAAAGTTGCTATGGAAATCCATGATTAAATTTTTCTCTCTAAAAAAACCTTCCAGATCTGTGTCATTTCAAACTTTGCATTTCATGCAGTAACTGCCTACAAGTGGATTAATACATATCTGATGGGCAAGGGGGATGTTTTGCAGTAGAATCATCTATTTACTTTTCAGCAGAGTGGAAAGGTACTTTCTGTGGTCAGTGACTGACCTTTCAACAAACAGAATTCTAAACCAGCGTACGAGACAGACAAAGGAAAAGCAACTCCAATGTATTCAAATGCTTTATGCTGTATAAAAAGAGAGAGACCATCCATTGCAGCTTTAATGGTTGTGATGTGAAACTGTGAGGTCTCTCTCTGCAATTGACTTTACTGAGCATGAATAGTACTATATCTTTCCAAGTTGTCCCTCTCCCCGCAGTCTGGACAGTGATGTGAGCCGAATATTCCTGTATTTGCTAGGCAGTAGATCTATTCAAGCATCACAAAAAGGTAGAAGAAGCAGGCAATAAGTATAATGAATTCAGCACAAAGGCAGGCCAAATCAGTCAGATATTAATCTGCTGTTATCAGTAAGCCAGCTTGCAGAGGTAACTACCGATCAGGCATTGAGTACTTCAGCAAAGGATCCACTGACATTCCAGTTGAAAAGTTTTCTAATCTGCTGTACTTCAGGGCAACTGTTTTAGACATATGCCCCTCAAATGTTTTCTTAAGTCTTTTATTTTGATATTTACATTTTAAAATAACAGTATACAGAAAAATGAATGTGTGTGGGACACAAATCAGTGAAATTCACAAGCTGTCATGTACCTCCAAGCTTGCAGTTCTTTAATGCACAGGTTTCTGCATCAGTGAGAGCACCAGGACAATGAACAGATTTATGTTTACATCTTGTGGTTTTTATCCTTCCAAGTCAGTCACATACATTAGTTACCAGTACAGGTGTGATTTGGTATTTGCAAAAAAAGCAGTGATGTAAAGGCAGATCAAATTTAAGAGGATGTAATATCTGAGTCTTCACTTCTACTCAGCTCCTTGCTCCTACTGAAGATTACTACTCAAATGTGTCAGTTCAATTGTTTGATCAACTGTGTTTTAAAATATATCTGTCCAGTAAATATATTTTGTTTAAGTGTGGTCATTTCATAGAACCAGCATAGGGCAGAGCCACAAAAATAGTTCCTCAATATATTTCAGGGAGCATAATGGGGTAGGTGTTCACTCATCTGGTCTAAAGATTAATAGACAAAAAACCTGAAACCTTAAATGTTCATCCACGTTTTTGCCATGAAACTTTGCTGATTTGATTTACACTGCTGCCCTAGAGGCAGTTATGGAGGATGTAGAAGATCCCCCACACTGAGGCTGTTTCTGGGTCCCTTGCATCATGGAAAAACATTTGTAATTGAAGAAAACCCTCCAAAAATTCAAGACAACTCTCTAGTTTTGACCACAATGACAATCAGTTTTATAGTCTTTTGAAAACAAAACAGATCTTAAGGCTGATATCATTTCCTCTGTCACTGCAGAGTAAATATTTTTTAACTTGTCTGTTGTCTTATTCCTGATAAAATGTACATTTGTGCTGAGTTTGGACTGAAAACTACTTATTTGGTAGTGAGCTCTGACTTTTCTGTTATTTTCATTTAGTTGGAAAGCTCATAGACCATGTAAAAGTAGTAGCAACATGAACAAACGAAATGGGAAGGCTTCTTTGGTCTCTGAACTGAAATATTTCCTGAGAGCTTTTGGATATTTGTCCCTAATTATTCTGAACACACATACAATGAATAACAGAGAAGAAAAATCATGCACTTATTTGCATATGCAAAGTAACTCTACTGCAGTCAGCAGGTCTTTAAGATCATTGTACACATAACTTCTTTTTAGTGTTGGGACCCTGTTGCAAACACAACTAGCACTGAAAGTCTGAAACATCACGCAGCTTTATTGTGACACATTAACAATGTTCATGTGAGTAAGAGCAAGTTTGCATAGAACTCAATTGTGGCCAAAAATGCTGTGCTATGTAAAGTCATCATTAATTATATCATGATCATTACATCTGAAGCAAGCTGCAGATAGGAATACCTCTCTATTTTTTTCTGTTTCCTTCCCTGGTTTCACAGGCTTCGTTTGTCAGCTTGACAAAAAAAATTTCATTCCTTTGCTAGCGAAAAGGGGCTCTGAGTCCTGCAAGAGTGAACCTTGCTCACAAGTATGGGCAGGCATTTGGAAAAGACCCTAAATTTTGTGAAACATATTGCATTGTCTTGTCAGGTTGAAGTACAGAGCTGTAGAGAATGTCTTTCTATTCCAGTGTCTAGGGATTACTAAGTAAGCTGCTTTGTTTTTCCTTTCCAAGTACTAATCTTCTTTCCTGCGGCTGAGTAATGTCACAGGAGGAACAGTAAAATAGGGTCCCCGATCTATGTAAATATTATTTTTGTGCCTTTTTTAATACTGGTTTTGACATACTCAGCTATAACTGTTTTCTGCAGGCTTTCTAATTTGGTCCATCACAACTTCTCAGCAAGCCAAACAGATCTCTGTGACTAGGGTAGATAAGCATGACAGAGAAAGGGTGTCTATAAACAGAGGCAGAAAAAAATACAAGTTTACATCTGGGTCAGTGAACAATCACTGGTGTCTGGGAAGCAATGTCAGTGAACAGCAGCACTTAACATTGCTTAAAAAAATAAAGTGCTGCTGGTCTGATCTAGCTCTCATTGAAATCAGAGAGAATCTTTATCCTGATTATAACAGGAGCTGGGTAGAAATGTAATCCAAATTCCAAGCTGATTACATCCTTAATACATTCTACAAATCTAGCTATTTATTAGAAACATGGAATACTACATAAATCATCATCTGGAAATCAGAGTGCCTTTAGACAAAAACAAAACAAACAAACAAAAAGAAATTGAAAATGAGGAAAAACAGTTCGTCATCGGCAGAAGGGTTGAGTGAACTTCCTAGTGTTCTGTTTATGAGCACTTGCAGAAATATTCTAGCGGTTCATGGGTAATGGTTTTAAAATAAAAGAGGGTAGATTTAGACTAGATATAAGGAAGAAATTTTTTACAATGAGGGTGGTGAGACACTGGAACAGGTTGCCTGGAGAGGTGGTAGATGTCCCATCCCTGGGAAAATTCAAGGGCAGGTTGGACGGGGCTCTGAGCAACCTGATCTAGTTGAAGATATCCCTGCTTCTTGCAGGGGGGTTGGACTAGATGACCTTTAGAGGTCCCTTCCAACCCAAACTATTCTATTATTCATCTGTTCCTACTTCGCATTCAAAAAATGGTATGCAAATTAAAAATAAAACCTTAAATGTACACCAACATTTTTGAACTCAGCATAAAAGGTGGTTTTGCATTGGCACATAGCTAAGAGTACTGAACTGGCAAATATTAGTAAACATTTGAAACTTGCTCATACAAGCCCTTGTCTGCACCTGGTGGGTGTGTACAAGTGCAGGGCTTTGCAGATGTGCTGCATCTCCTGTTACAGCGAACTTTGAATATAAGTTCTTGTTTCCAAATTCTGCCCCACCTTTCCAGGTAAAAACAGATGAAAATGCTGATTTCACAGGACAAGGAATGTCATAGGTTGAAATCACTGCTGGCTAACAAGGGCTTTTCAAAATTTCTTTGCCAAAAAACTTCAACTACTTTTAATACTGGAGAAATGTCCTAGGAGTGCCTAGAAATGACAATTCAACCTACCAGCGAGTCTAATGACTAAATGGAAGAAAAGGGGGACACTGGCGACAAGGGAAGTGCAGGAGTGGAGCTGCTGTTCCTGGATGTGGGCTGTTGACATCTTTCTGCCCACACCCAGCACATTGAGATCTCTGGAGTGTCACTGGTTCATCTGTGACAGGGGGGATCATTAGATGTATAAGTCAGCAAGGTATATTAGCCTCCACGCAAAAATAACCCCCTCGTGTTCCCTGTACACATTCTTTCCTTTTGAGATTCAAAACATCTGGTAGAGGTCAGGCCTTCTCTTGAAGTTCATAGCATGAACTGTCCTGTTGAGTCTCCCATGAACCGTTTGGACATTCAGCCAGTCCATTCTCCCCATTTGCCCCTAGACTGATGAAAGCCACCTATTTCAGTGAACTGTACTGTCCTGACCATGCTACCTTGGGGTTTGTTTTCTTGATGGATTCCAAAATCACACCATTAATGAATGAGCTACACCTACTGCAGTGATAAGCCATGTGCTTCTGGCAGATGAAGCTTTGCGACACTTACCTCATTGAAGTATTTAATGTTTTTTCCATATTCTTCTATTTTTTCCTGTCACTTTGATAGCGCATTAATTACTAAACTAGTCATTGTGTTACTGATCTTTCTAAAGTTTGATTACTTTGGATGGAAAATGAACAATTCTTACCCCAAAGGAAGTAACCAGGATCAAATACATTGTGGTGGGGGAAACTGTGATAGAAAGGAACAGAAAAGAGGGATGACGGAAGACTGGGAAGAAAAACACAAGGCCTTCAGGAAAGTAGCAAAGGAAAAGCGAGAATAGATGTTATCTCATACACAAACTAACAGGTGGACAAATTAAAATACCTAATAGTTTACTAAGAGCTCAGGGGTTTTACATCTCGGACTCCAGTTTCTGGATACTTACTCTGACACTGGTACATCGTTCCGTGACTTTGTACTCTCAGCTGAGTTTTCCAGGACTTTTTCTAAAAATTTAAAAATATATGTTGCTACAGAGAATCTTAAGATGATAACTTCTAAGCTTACTTGTTAGAACCCGGAAATGAAATCAGATACTACTTGAATATTTCACATGTATTTCAGCCATTTAAATTACTTACTGCCTGGTAGGTTTTCTATTTCTCTCTGTGTTAGGTAATATTGATAGCATAATTAAGATGCTTAAAACTTTTCATTAAACCTTCTTGGTGCATTTAAAATGTAATTAGATCATTGTGGATTTGCAGCCTTCATTAGATCTTTTTAAAGAAGTGGAAGAATATTGCCATATAAGCAACATATATTCCATTATAGCTGTTTTATTCTGCTGCTTAATGAAAAGGAGATAAAGCCTCATGGAGATGTTTTAATACACCACATTGCAGCCTGTTCCAGAAATTTGTCAAAAAAAAATACATCATTTTATTCCACATTGCTGATTGTATTACAGATGAAAAATCAGAGCAGTTATACTAATATTTTTTAAGATGAACTGTAAAGCTAAAATGGAATCATGTACCATTCCCAAAAATCAGATACCATGTTATCAGATGGCTCTGTAGGTTCATGTGTGCTTGCAAAAGTTATTCTCAATATAGTTAACTTTTATCTCACCTTTATTTAAATATTGTTTACCCCTTTCTATTAACCAGTTGAGTCTGATTTTCCAAAGTTGTAGGTTGTCCAGGAGTCTGTAATTTGCTAATGTTAGTAACACTGATGTGAAATCCTGGTGTATTTGACAACAGGGGGACTTCCCTAGTACTTTCAGAGCAAAAGCTTAACACAACTCAGAGACTTGCTGTGGAAAACCCATCCTGCCCCATGCTGAGCTCAGTCAACTGACTGTAATGTCAAGAATGATTCACCTGGTGACAGCTGTGGTAAATCACGAAGCATGAGAAAGAGAGAGAGAGACAGAGAGAGAGAGAAGGAAGAATATTATGGCAACTCAAATTATATAAATATGCAGCTACATCAGGACTCATTTTGTTTTTAAATTATCTCTCAAATTCCATTTTCTCAAATAAGAATAACGCATTTACTACTGTCTTCTTTTGAGTAAAAACTTCCAACAAGATAAGGTCTCGTTGTGCCTGTCCCAAAGAGCTTGCATTTTAAATTTACAGAAGAATGCAATAGACTGATCAATCTTTTTATTTTCAGTAAAGATTTGTAATTTTCATTTTTCTTTTCTATTGAAAATAGAGTGATGTAACTGTCTAGCAGTGAATGCTGACGTACACACGAGCTGTTATTTTGTCTGGCTGGAAGAGTAGGCATGGATATTTATAGCTAACCCAGTAATATCACACAGGGAGAATGAACAGTTTTCCGAAGGTCAAAGCAGGGCCACGAATAGAACCCAGATTCACAAGTCACATGCATGTGCTAAGTGTAACACTATCGATTTATAGCAGACCTAAAATGAATTACTTTTAACTCTAGCTTCTAACACCTGCAGAGCCATCAGCACCAGTTCCTGTGTCTTTGTTGTGAGTTATGGCTGACTCTTCAAGAGTTGTCCCTAAACTATAAAAATAAAATAAGTGGGCAGAAATATAGTGATCACCAAATGCTCAGTGCTATTTTTTACTTCCTCATGTTTCATTTGGAAACAGCACTATTCGTCTTGCAAGGTAAGTGAAATAATAGTCTTATAGGCACTCAGCCTTTCCCTTTCAGATTACTATTCTGACTTCCAAATTAAAAACCCATTTTTCAACCAGGAAGTAATACCAGCAGGCTAAATGTTTCGTGTTGAGGTTTCTGTTCTACTAATTCTATAGTTCGCCAGTATCACCTCCTCCGTGGCTGGGTCTTATTATGCAGCAATATTGAAAAACAAACCACTCAAGGAAACATCTCTGTGGTACATGGCCATGTTCAGTTTCTATTATTGTTTGAAACATGCAACTCAAGTTTGAGTGGGGTTTTGCAACCAGATGGAAATCTTAGAGCTAGAAATGAACTCTCTCTAACCCGGGACCTTTCTACCTCTCAGTTTCTCGCTTTTTCTTCCTCTCTCCACCAAGCCCATAGCCAGATAACACTTTCCTGCTGTGAATTTTTTATAGTCACCCAACAGCTCTGGCAAATGAGAGCTGTCATAGTTTTCAGATGAGAAAATCATCTTCAGCTCGCACAGATCTATGATCTGATAGGAGTTAATTGACAGCTTGCAGGATTTGGTCTCCAGGTAGAGTTAGAGGGAATGGGAGCCCTGTGGGTTTCATTTTGGCAGAGATAAAGCAGGTTTTTATTCAGTGCTCGTGGAGAGAGCATAATTAACCTTTTAGAAGTTTTAAGAATGATCAAATTGTTATTCATTTTTGCAAATGAGAAAAGAGAGCTTCTTTCTCTGCCAGGAAAATGCCAGTGCAGATTTCAAGGTCACTTGATTTCCTTTGACTGAAAAGATTGAAATTGGAGAAAAAAAAGAAAAGTAAAATACAAACACTGAGAAATGTCATCATAAAATCATGCATCATTCAGGATGTGAAGTGAACAAATGTCCTTTTCTAATATAATATACTTTAGCTAGCATTTACTGCATGTTCTTATTAGCCTGTTGGACTCTACAGGTGATGGAGGTATTATTTACAATTCTTATTGTAAATAAGAAAGTTGGTGCTAACAGCTGTCTTTTATGTTGCTGCTGTAATTTATTTACAATTTATTCTTAAAGGTGAAAATGGACCATTATACAAGGTCAGTGGCTTGGTTTTCAAGATGTGTAATATAATATTTTCAAATGCTGTAAATTCCTGGAATGATTATATGAGTACAGAATAGAAGAATTAAACATCTGTATATTAAAAATAAATATACCTTAAGTCCCTTTAAAAAATAATATAAAAAAGCAGCTAATGACTGAGACTCCTGATGTCCTAAACACTCTGATGGTAAAAAAAACCTCTCAGATTTTTGCTTGTTGACTAGGCAATAGCTTTTATAAAATACAGACTAATATAGCCATGCTTCAGTTTCTGAGTTTCACTTTTCTAGAGCAGCTGATACAGGGCATAAGATAGCACTCCAACAACTCAAGCCACAGGAGTTTTTTGGCTACAGTAAATGTATAAACTACCAGTTGTGAGAGTCCATCCTTATAGATGGACTCCTGGCCCCTACACTGTAGCTGATTGTGGAAACTTTTGATGCACTCTTTTAATAAAAACCTTGTAAATAAGTTTCCTGCTTAAATAAATCAGCTTAGGGAATGAGGGATCACAGACTTTGCAATGAGACTTTAAAGAGTACTTTCCTTTAGCTCACATAGATTATCTTATCTTGTTTTGCTTAAAGTAAATCCTTATTATTACAGTACATGAAGAAAAGACTTTTTTGGCTTCCTAAAACCCACATGTGAGGACAAGGTGTTCTTGGCATGATTTCAGTTTGTGTTACCTGCTCTTTATAATGCTTCTTTTTTTTTTTTTTTCCCCTAAATACTATTGTCCTTTTGATTTAGGCAGGCTGGGTAGTAAACTGATACCTATGGTAACTCTCAAAAAAGTGCTGAGACAGTGGCTGTCTTCAGATACCTCTTTATTCTTAAAACATATTTAAGTATGGTAGGATAAAGCAGTCATAAATATTCATTCCTTCTTTTTTGTGGCATGGTTGTTACTATGCTATTGACTTTATTAACAAAGAATGTAGAGGGTTAGGCTATGAAAACTGGTTTTTTTTCAAGTTTCAGTAATCCACAATTCATAGCTCCATTCTTCACCCAAGTGAATAGAAAAGCTCTGCACACTTCACCTTAAAACATCTGTGCTTTCCATTCCAGTTAGGCACAACATCTCTCCCCAGAAAATAACACATCTTCCTACTGATGTACCAGAGCCTCCTATTACTAGGTGAAAATCATGATGTTCAACCAAGACAAATGTGAGTAGCTTTTCAGTCTGAGTGCCAGTGGGTCGTTAAGAGGAGAATACTTCTGATGAGGCTCTAGAAGGCTTTCCAGGTAAATCCTTTTATTGCTATGAATTGTTCATATTCAGATCATGGGTACCAGTAAATAGGAAGACTTTGCAGTAATAACACTGCCAGACAGTTAAATGTTCAACTATACTTTTTAGCCTAAAACTTAAACAGTTTTACAAAATATGTCTGCCATATCAGTTTCAAAAAACTATCAATGAGATAGCTTATATCTTCAAACTTGCAGCAGGCCTTTAGGTTTTTCATTCTGAAAAAATTATTTAGTTTTTACAATTTGAAAATTATAGACATGGTGACATTTAAACCTTTGCTTTTCGTAGCATTTCACACTTACACCATTTTAAAAGACAGCTATTGACATTTACAAAAATTTCAGAAACCAAATGTTCTAACATGCAGAATTCCAATTATACTGTGTAAGAGGGTTATTGACTATTTTTCTACAAGAATACTTTGAAGTGCTTGGTATTAAACCAAGAGCTAAAATGTCAGTTGCACATAGACAATAAATTAAGGTTTATAAAACCATGTAAGATTTATTTAATATTACAATTTTGACCTTTAGACTGCCTTACCCATAGCTTGCTTAAGTTTTCCTCTCTCTTGCCTTCCTTCTTTATCTGCCTAATCTTACTTGAATGTTAAACAAAGGTTGTGATGCCAGTTATGCAAAGTAATATAAACCATTCATAGTATTAGTACTTTCCTCCAACTCTTGTAACACAGCCACATAAACCGTGTTTTGTTCTTCAGCAGAGATGTTTTCTGAATTGCCCAGGGAGTTCAAGGAGCGGCATCTCCAGGGCTGCCAAGACACAGCTGTTTAATTTTCAGTTTCTCATTACAAACATCCAAAACTTTCAATGAAATGCAAAACTAAAAATACAAATGCAGGTCAGCTCTCATATCCTACCAACACAGACTGAGAGGAAGACAGGCAAAGTCAAAAGAGAAGCAGCAATAGCAGGACAAGAGGAACTCAGTGTTGAAGGAAAAAAACCAATGTTTGCAGAAGAAAAGTCTAAGTGAATGCTGTTTTGAAACACATTTCAGCTCACAGTAAACAAAATGCTACCCTGCAAAGCTAGAGGTTCAATTAAACTTTTTTTGCTGTCTTCACACTAAGAGGACTACCTCTTCCTGGACAAAGAAACTCCTATGTCAGAAGCTAAGTATCTAAACTATTTTTGACATCTCTCATATCAGTGGTATTATTGATCAGTAATAACCAGAAAAGTCAGGAAAGCAATTAGGGAAGGAAATAAATGTTGAACAATCTACAAATAGTCTTTGCAGCCACCTACTGCTGAGGAAGCACGTACTAAAAGGTAGAGCAACGTACACCAGTCAAGACTGAGGAATGACCAGAGACTGTACATGGAAATTAGAAACTCAGCTTAATGATGCTTTTTTCTTTGCAGAGCAACATGGATGGTGCCAAGGAGAGTTCACACAGAAAATATGCCAGGCTTTCAGATGTCATGAAGGAAACAGAGGAAGCAAATGTGGAAAACTGCATTGAAGTTCTACTCTAGATAATATTCTGCTATGAGCTTAGCTGTGAGACCCAGATGACTGAAAGGACGCACAAAGTGCTAGTGCAGAGTCACCACCTGGGAGCCTTCCCTAGACACTTTTCTTCAGATGTCTCAACTACAGAGATAAGGTTAAAAACTTGAGATTGGCTAGACAAAGATCAGAAATTAAATTCAACTCTATGTTCATTTCATTTTATCCAGACTGTAGTTTAAAGATACAAAGAGGTCACGGTTATTTTCTGAAATTTGAAGAAAGTCCTCAGAGATCAAAATGTTCGCTATGTCACAGCATGCTTCTTTCTCTGAATTTGAGAGGTGAGCTATAGTAAATGGGAACATTACGTTTTCTAACTTCACACAGCAACAGCTTAACATTTCAGCTTCACAAAAGCCACAACATTGTTTCTTCTAGCTTACCTTGAAAGCAGAGATTCCAAAACAACTTGTTTGTGTTTCTTTTAGTTTTCACTGCAGCTAAGTATCGGAATAACTATGCAGAACTAGATAATGCTGTCACAAGATAAAGTATTTTTTTCTCCAATTTGGATAGCAAATTTGAAAAAATTTTTTTTTTTTTTTTTTTTTTCTGATAACAGGCCTTGGTGAGGGCATACATGACTGATAGCTGCTTTCCTTCCTCAATATCAACACAGAACAAAAGTAAAATTCTGAACTGTAATTTGATCTATGTGAGGAGACTCTTCTCAAACAGAGCAATTTTGCAGCCCTGCAAATCGCATACCAAATCCTCCTTTTCTAACACCATCTTCTCAAATTCTTTGTCTTTTTTTTTCATCTTCTTTCTCCACTGTTGTGGTTATCCAGGCATTTCTGGGCAGAGCTCAAGCATCACAGGAAAGGGTTGTGTTGCCTTATCCCATAAATCTATCCTTGGCCCACACAAGTCTCTGTTTTAATTCACCCACTGATGTTCATTCTGCCTTTCAGCAGGCTGTGGCCTCCAGAAGGGCTCCTTTGCTCTCCTCTCCTCTGCAATCCACAGCAACTGCATTGTTCTGGTATCAGATGAATAGCCATCCTGACAAGACAAGTCTGAAATCACTGCAAAGGTTTAGGAATTTTTCATTACAACTGAGATTTTTGTATAATGTTGTGTTCAGGCATCTTTCCCTCATCGTTCCTATCTGTCTCAGTGCCTCAACATAAAACATAAAGCCCTGCTATCCAAGTTTGTCAGAATTTGAGGTGCAGCATTCCTGATGTTATGTAAAGGAAAATTAAGAGTCAGAACACAAAAATAATTTGAATGAAATGGGTTTCATAAATTCCATGAAGAGCAATTTTATTCAGTGGGGCACTAAAATTGGTAGCAACTATTTGCAGGATAGAGGTCGCGGAGAACAGTCATCTCAGAACAATACAGTGAGCAACTTTTCCCACCACAGTGTAGCACCCAGCAGAGAGGCAATATTAGGGAGCTGCAGGAGAGGCAAGCAACTGAAAAGATTTATGTTATTGGTTACAGAAAGAGAAGCCTTCAGTCACCTATCAAATCAATCAACCACTCTAGTTCGATTTAGTACATTATTCATTCAGTACATTAAATAGTGCCTTTAATTGTTTGCAGTATGATGAGATTTGCAGACTTCTTCAGGATTTCCACAAGATTAAATCTGGAGACCTAACAGGTAAGTCTTTATTATCTTTAGTTTTGTTGTTTTTTGTTGTTTGGGGTTTTTTTTTTTTTTTTTTTTTAATTTTTATTTTTGTTGTTGTTGTTGTTGTTTTTTCTTTTCTCTCACTTCCCCCTGCCCCCAACTAGTATTATATGAAGGGGGTGAGGGCACTCAATCAACTTTATTGAGCCACAGCAGTTTCCATACCTCTCAAGTGTCTGGATTTTATTGGAAAGTCCTCCACTTACAGGAATTTGAATTATGATAGGCTATGCAGTGTTTTCATGTTTTGTTCCAATTTTTGCTCTGTGGCCACTGAAATTGCAAGCAGATATCTCTAAAGGCCTAAGAAATGCAGTCAGATTCCTGTAAGTTAAATTTATTATGTTGATTCAAATACTGTGAAAATTTTTCCTGCCACCTAGAACCAATATTGATTTAAAGAAGAAGGAAAAAAACCAAAGAAAGCAATGAACTAATCCATCTAATTTATGTGTCCAGCAACACCACTTCCATGCCTGGATTTTCTTTATTTGTATTGGGCTGGTAAGGAGTCTGCAGTGCATTCTGGAAAGGTAGAAATATAAGGCCAACTACATTAGAATTGGGATTTAAATATACTGCAACACTGAATTAGGGAATGATTAATGCCACTGAGAGCTGTGGGATGAAAGAACTTGAGGATCTTAGTGTCATTTGACATGTGTGATTATTACGTGCATTTTAAAATTTTCTCTCATTTAGCCTGGTATGCTTAGCTGCATACTGAGCTAAATAAATAAGTGAAAGAAACCATTTTCATCTGGGACATAATAACTTTCCTTTCACTAGGTGGTGCATTGTTGAACATTAAAGGACAGCTCTGTTTTCTGGATGCTAATGAGGATGTTGTTTGATTTAAATGGCACTACAGCCAGAGATCCTTACAGTTACCATATGCTTAAGGCTTTCCTCATATAATTCCTAAGACTGCAAATCACCAAAACCAGCCGGTAGAACTCCCGATGTCTTTTCAAGCTCTATTTGTAACACCTGTACATTACTGGTTGCAAATATAGGTTGTAAATTGGATCGTAATTCAGAAATGTAAATTTTTGGCAACATTTGATAGTCAGGAGTTTCTTGCAGTGATATAAAGAGGAAGAAGTTAAGTAGATGGAATGAAGGTAGAATGAAGAAAGTTGCTTCAGCCAAAGGCGATTTGTGCAGAGGGAAACATCTCTTTGTTAGTGTGATATGTAATGAGCAGGACACAGGTGACTGGTGGTTTTTTGGTTGTTAGAGTCCTGTTTTCTTATCCTACATGTGTGAATTGCACCTGCTGTGCAGATTCGATTGAGGTGGTTATATATATTAATAACATAAGCACCTGAACAGTTGTGCTCATGCTTTGACTACAGTCTTTGTGTCTGAATCTCTAGACCACCCGCTGTCTGTAAGGACTTAAGGACTGCTCCTTCCATCATCTACTTTGATCAGAGAAAAAGTGAAACTGTGGCACAACAATATGTAACAATTTGGAGCTAATCTTGGTAACATTAATGAATGCGCTCTCTCTGTAATATCAGGCTTTAGCCCCACCACATAAGAAGAAGAACATATTGCACTTGAAGAAATTGCAGGGTAAATGTAGTCAGAGAAAATATAATTGCCCTCCAACCAGTCCTTAGGGCCCCCTGTGAGCCACAACTTGAGTGAACTTTATGTACTGGCTGCCCTGTATTTCACCATGTCACTGAACCTAGACTGCTTTTAGGAGAGATGTCCACTGGCTGTACCATGAGGTAATCCCTCCAGAAAAGTCTGAAGGGAACCTGGTGTGAAGTGGATGCAAAGCCAAGTGTGCACTTCTGAGACTGGTCTTGGGAAGACATGGAGGTGAACCCCAACACATATGAAGATGACATATGAAGAGGAGGAGCTGAAGAGAGTGTAGGAAACATGGAGAATGGGCAGGAAAGCAAAGGGCAGGAAGGAGTCAAGCACATGCAGGAGGAGAAGAAGTGGTGCGACTGAGCAGATGGTCAAGGAGTCGTGAGGGTAAAGGGATGAGGAAAATCTAGAGGGTAGAGACCGTGTGGCTGAGCAAGCAGCTTTGTGAGAATTAATAGAGAGAAGCATGGGAGTAAATGGAGAGGGCAAGAAAACAGTCACAGAAGGAAACAAAACAAAGAAGGAAGAAATTTTCCTCCAGGACACGGGACAGGAGGAGGATAATGCTGTTCCCAACAGCCACTGCGTGGGACCACACTCTTGTGTGGCTTTCGAATGATAGAAGGGCTTTCATATGCAGCCTGTTAATTAAATGGGGGAAAAAAAATCGTCTGAAAATTTAAAAAAAGAACAGTGACACTTTCACTGAACAGACACCTGCTATAGCAGCTGAGCTAGGACTGGGCTCTCTTATGGTTGTTACAAGGGTTTTCACTGTGCTTAACTTGAAATTATTCCAGGCACTGATCACACAGCCCCACGTTCGTAGAATAACCGAGGGGATTTTAATGATTATGAATGACTGGAAGATCAGGTTTCTATCCAACACAAATGGTATTGTAATAACAGGTATGAGAGGATGATAAAAGCTGAATATCAGATTTTTTTATGTGGGTTTTTTTTCAAGAAGCTATGTGGTTCCTTTAGGACTTCTTGTACTCTGCATTTATTTTTTTTAAACAGATGTAAAAAAGTGGATTGAAAGTTAACTGCCAGTAAGTGGAAGTAAAACCACAATGCAATCTCCTGCTTGTCTGTCTTCATTGTAACGTAATTTATCTAAAAATGCATCCCTTTGTACATGTGGGAAGCTGGGATGAGTTCATTTGAGTGCTTTTCAAGTGCAATGTAATAGTACATTTCTCTGCTGTATAAGGGCAACAGAAAATTGGACAAAGTGCACAACACAGATTTTTTTAAATATTTTTTTTCCCTTCTGCATAACCACACACTTTCAGCACTGGAAACTGCATAAACAAGATAGAGTGGAGTGAATATCACTTAACATCAGATTTGTGCATTCTCCTTTAGGATCAGCTTTTTCAGCTTATGTTTGTATTTATAGAACCACCACTGGGCCAGACCCTTTAGTGAGCTGTAACTGAGAGCAGATTCAAGAGGAACATCAAGTACTTTTAAAGAATTCAACCCAGTAACCAAAATTATTTGATGTTTTATTGGCAGAAAGTGGCTGTTGTAAAAAGAAATGAAATACGGTGACCAGTCATGCCAAGTAACTGTAGATGAATCCAACCTAAACTGAGTTCAGATAATTCTTGGAGTATGCTCTGCGTTACGATCAAATTCAGTTCAGGCAAACACATGTGCATATGCATGCGTTCATGAGTCCATGATATTTTGCAATTTTGCTCCTTTTTTTTTTTTCTCTTAAAAGGATCCTTTCATTTTTAACAGCCCCACTGATATTCTTCTGCTGATAGTCTTTTTCACAAATAAGTTGTTTCTGGAGGGTTCTTCTATTTTACATGCAAGATAATAAATAGTATGCAAATAACACACACATATGCCTTCTTTCTACGTGGAAGAAGATATTTTCTTCTAAACCTGATTTAGTTTGATAAATGTGAGAATATACTACAACAAGATATTTTAGGCTATGCAAAATACTGGACTGGAGCTACATTTAGTCATGGCATGGCAAATCCACTTATGAGTCCCCTGAGACAGCATGGTGGGCTAGAATAACAGCATCATTATTTGGAGTTTCATGTCTGTCACCCCACTTATTAGCATAGTTTTGAGGTTAGACAATGGTGTTGGTTTTCTGTGTGCATCCTCCTACTTATTCATTATCAAATTACTTTACAATGTTTATTTAGACTGCTATCATCTAGATCGAGTGTACCAGGTCCTAAAAATGTAACATCCTCAGTAACAAGACAATTTTCAGTGAACTTTTTTAGCATGTAACTTTAACATGGAACTGGAATCACCTTAGAAACAGGTTTTGAAAGCATTTTTTCAAGAATGAAATACTGAGCTTGATGAACTGGAAACAGTGGGAACTCCTTCAATGGGTTTTGGATCAAGACTACGGTCTCATTTTTGGAAAGTACTTGAGTATGTGCATACATCTGTTCCTGTTCAACAAAAGCATTTAAGGACATGGGCCAGTCTTTTTTGTCTCATTATTAGAGGTCAATTAGACTTATAAGTGCTTTCCTGATCAAATATTCAATATTGACAAAAACACCCATCACTAAGTACAAAAAAATACAAACAATGAGGCCCATGTCTAGGCTTTTGTCTGTGCTAGAGTAAAACAAAGAAATATCTTCCCCTGAGTTGAAGAGAACACTTTGCTTCCAAGCTACTGTTTACTCTCATCACATCTATTCAGATCTTTAACTCTCGATTAGAAGTATTCCAAATGTGCTGCTTGACACCCTTCAGCTCACAAGTAACACATGACATTCCTCATCCACTTCATGAAACTCAGAATTTTTTCTGTAATGCCTTCAACAGTGGCTTTATCTATCCACTCATGTGGTCATATCTAAAAAAGTTTAAAAAACCCTACCCACTCACCCAACTGAGAATTTTTAGTCTTATGGGTGCGTCAGCCCCAATTTTTATGTAGCAGTATCTTAAGGCTTCCTACCACTTACTATATTTGCATGATGTAAGACCTGCTGTAGGTGTGCATACATGCCTAGTTGGGTGACAGCATTGGCTAAACACAGACAGAAAGAAATGACTGTGATCTCAAATTATGAAATGTAGACAGTGCTCATTTTCTGGATAAATGTCTATAAAGTGCACACATGTCTCTCTGGGACATACATTATTTTGTCTCTTTTTCATAAGCAGCTTGCAACTTCCAGGACTGGTGTCTGCTTCTCCGAAGTGTGGAATGGCAGAAGGTGAAGACAGGAAATTTTCTTGTTCAAGACATCACTGCTCTTTCTTACTCCTCCATCTCTGTTTTTGCCTTTGTCCACTAACAAATGGCTTAGGAAAATTCTGAGCTGAGCTAATTTAATTCTTTCCCGTGTTCAAACTGAACTACAGCTGAGCAGCATTTGATGGTGTTCCCATAGCTTGTGTGCGAAGTACAAACAAGGGGAAATTGCAGATCAGGATGAACCTCCTGTCAGCTGTCATTTCCCACTGATATATTTTCCTGTAATTATTACTTTTTGAAAACTGGCATACATTGTAAATTATGAGGTTATTTGAGTTCTGAAGATGTACTACGTTTCTGCTCTGAAGTTTTTGAAGAAATTATTTCTTTTTATGTGTTTACACTAAAGCTCAAGTCTGCCAGAGAGAAACTATACTAGGTTTTAAAGTGATGTGTATGCAGTGCATTTCAATTTCTCTCTTTGGTGTCTGCACATTTTTTTGAAGATAGATATATATATATATACACACACATATATATATGTATATAGAGAGGAACTCTTCAGCTCAATCTGATGTTTTTATGAAATGGATTGCGTGACACCCAGAATATATTATGATACACCTGTTTAACATTCAGCCTTACCGGAAGTACAAATTTGGTATGTTACACTTCTCTAACCTTATGTTTTCAGTACAACACTATGCCTTTTTAGCACTGACTAGGAAATCAAATTGAATATGTCTGGGAATACAGTTTCACATTGTGCATAATCCTGGTTCTGCCACTGGAAAAAAAATCAATGAGGGTGAAGCATTGATCTCCTTGCAGAGTACAAATGAAGTTAGCTCTGAAACACACTGCTGGGGATTTTGTTATTCAAGTCATTTGATTGCTCAATGTGTTTACTAACCAAGTTCTTGTCATGCAGCACCTCACTAGCCTAAGCTTAGCTTCAGTTATGTATATAGCAAAAAAAATGGTCCCTTTTGGAAGAAGAAAAAGGGTTTACATATGCACAGTTCTTCTACTACGGGTATGTTTGCTCAAGGCTAAACTGAAATGCCTTTTCTTCAATGATATTTCACAATGTCACCAAATATATGAAAGTCTCACAGAAGGATATGTGTATATGAATCATTCCAGGAAAATATTCTCTTCTGTTATGATGGATTTTATTTTAGTCTGTGCTGGTTAGTCAATTTGTTTTCCTTTTTACTTTGAGAAGGAAATTTGACTGAATATTTCTTGATGTTGCCAAAATATGCATTTATTCTTGCACATAGATACCTACATAATTACAGGTATGACAAATACATGCACAAACACATGCACACACTCCTTAGACAGAGAGATGTACTTAATTTTTTATTTATATATGAACTACATTTCATTCTTGTCAGCAAAAATATTTTCCTAACTTACAGCCTTCCAGCTGCAGACAATAAATCAAGTATTTTAAAAGTGATTGCAGATGGTTCATTTAGTGCTGTCGTAATATAGTGTTTTCTTTAATGAAAATTTATATCATTTCCCTTGGAATAAAACTCGGTTAAAAAAAATTGTACTGAAAGACGCAAGAGAACTTATACATTTAGTGGTACACATTGGCTGGTGCTTGACAATAGGCAGGACCCTGACCTCCTGAAGTTATTTAATGCATCTACTCCGAGTTAGGATTTTTCATGGTATTGCCGTTATACAAATATATGTAGCTGAACCAGGTGGCATTTGTATTGACGTAACGCTCACAGATCAGCATTAAGCCTGAACTATATAAAGCAATTCCTCAAAATATTAACAAGATTAAGATAATGAATTCTGCTTTAAAGCATACTAAGAGCAGACAGCAGCTCTGGTAGTAGAAAGGGGAAAAAATGCTCGCTGGTTTTATTGTTGTTTGAGTATTCAATATTTAAAAAGATGAAATGTTAACTGAAATATTATAGCAAGTATAGTAGATTAAAAGGATGCACTGCAAACAAGTGTTATCTAAAAGACTAATATATATTATTCTTAATTTATTAGGACTACACATTTGCCATAATTACAGTGAAAAAGTAAACAAAACAGGAATGTACCAAATGAAACATTTCCTCCAGCCATTCAGTATTACACCAGGGGCAGCTGAAGTTCACAAGACAGCAAGGCCTTCTATATTTACGCAAAGAGCTGCTTTATATCAGAAACAATTACAATAAATCTCCAAAAGCATCATGCAGAACTCAACTGGTAATGAAACATTCAATGCCAATTGAGCAGCAGTATAAAATTAATAGCTGAGCTTTTCATCTGTCTATCAGTGGATTAAATTCACTCACTTTAAAATGTGAATACTTTGAGAAATTTTGATATTGCTTAATTAAATACTTTATCACAATGGTGTGTGAATGTAATAAATATTGTGTCTCTCATGTATATAGCACTGCCTTCAAAAAACATACCACAAAATATAAAGAGTTACAATAGAAATGAGTAAAGCACCCTGTCTCGGGTTGAAAAAGAAACTCTTAAAAATCCTTACAAGCCACCAAATTAATGTTTTCTTTTATGCTCACTGACTTAGTTGTGTGTTGTGAGTAATTCAAAACTTGACCTCACAAAATGCACAACGATTGGACCTTCTTAAATAGAGAGTAACAGAAGATAGCCTAAACCCAAACCCAGTCCAACCTCTTTCAGCCATGTGATGTCCACACCCATGCCACTGCCTCTTTGCACTCTTGGTCCTCCAACTGTGACTTCAAGTAACAGGAAAGCTACAAACTAGGATAATCTTCACATGGCAATGTGAAACACCTCATCATCTTTTTATCCTCCCTTGTCTGTTACTGCTGGTGACTCAATTATTCATTGCTCTTTTTTTCCTTTGGACTTGTAAATTGTGAATTTGATTTCTGCTTTTTCCACTATATTAATGAATATCATTGCAAGAACCCACTAGGTATCCTGTCACAATGTCTCTAAAATCCATTAGTTTTATTTCTGCAACCAAAACTTGCGTGCAGATTCCTACTACCTTTCCCTGTGAATACTGCATTTCCAGAGAGGAGAATGAGTGCTTCCTCATTATTTACATTTCACTCAAAATTAACAAAAAAACCAACACTTTAGCTCAGTGTTTCAACTACCTAGATCAAAACACATCCTCACATCAAAACTCTTGATCCTTTTCTTCAAGGTCAACTTACCTTTTACTTACATTTCTGCTACTGTCTTTTTCTACCTTCCCATAAATCCCTTTTCTTGTATGTCTGCTATTCTTGTTTATGCACCAACAGAAAGAAATTGCTTCCTGAACTCTGAGAAGTGGGCCACAGCCATGCTCTTATTTTCCCTTTCTTTTCCCACATAGGCTCCTAGATAAAGCATGTTTCTTTCATAGACATGGGAAACAGTTTGCTGCTTTGAGAAATGTGTGAAACACTGACAGTAAAGATACATCAAAATGAGATGAAAATAGATTTATCCCTTCCCTCACTTTCACTCAATAAACCCCTAAAAAAATTATCTCAAGCCAACAAACAACTTCTATAGAAATTCTGGCAATACCAGAATACTCCTCTTTTTTTTTCACCCTTATTAGCTCTGAAACTGAAGTTCAAGTCAAAGCAAGTATGTTCATCCGAATTGCTTTGCTCTTGTGTTTTTTATCCATATCCCTATCGACTCACCTCAAAATTAAACAGGACAATATGTCAGGTTTATTATTTTTACTACTACTGCTACTACTACTACTACTACTACTACTACTTATTATTATTATTATTATTATTAATAATAATAATAGTTGTTAATTATTGTTATTGTTATTATTATTTAAAATGTAAAATAAAACCAACGGAAAACACACCATCTTGATATTCTCAGCATCCTTACAAGAACTGGTTTAATTATTAATTGTGAATGAAATATCTGATGACTTCAGCTTTTTTTCCTGTATGTGAATCATTTGTAAACTAATCCTGATTTCCACAAAATATCTTTTATGCATCTGTGCTGAATAGTTTATGCAAACAAATATTAGCCCATGGCTTGTTTGCAAACTGCTGACTTAAAATGTTTGTTATTCATGGTGGATGACTTATCACAGAGTTAACACTTTATTGATTTAGTGCCCTGATAGTTTTTATATTTTAAAGGAACCACAATAGACTCTGAACTGTATGGGGAGTGGTTTTGATGGGTAGGAGGAGAGTACACTTGGATAATCCAGATAAAAATGAAGCAAGGATAAAATTAAATTTATGAAATTAGACTATAGGATCATAGTATATTTGACTTTGAGAATAAAGTTAATAAGCACAGAAAGAAGTTTTAAACGTAATATATTTTTTTACAAAAAATTAATCTACAACCCAGTGTGCTAGAATATACAGTTAAGGATATTTCCAATACAGATTTTCAAATTAATTTCTTGTATCTACTGAAATACTAAAATTCTCTGATTTTGGAATGAGAAGCTTTCATTACAGAACCGGTGATTATTCAACCAATGAATAACACAAGTATTTTACACCAGTGAGATGAACATACACTATATAAATATAAGAATACAACTATCCCTTACCATTCTGTCATAGTTTTCAATCCCAGTATTAAGAAACCAATTCACTTTCAATGGTACCTTATGTAGTACTACAGAACTATTCACTTACACAAAAGTTTACTCTCTGGGCATGTTAATGAAACAAATGTAAATTTTAACTTACATAATGTTATGTTAGGCCACACTGAAAGCATAATTATCTTTCAAAATTGTGAAAATACAAACAGAAACAAATCCAAGGTTTTCTAATTATTTTTTAACATAAAGTACATTTTCACAAAAAATGGAGAAATGCAAAGCCATTCCTTGACCAGCTCCTGTTCTGTAAAGCAAATGAAATAGAGACAACACGGAAACCTTTGCCAATAAAGGAATGGTGCCCAAACTCAAACACCTGACATTCACTTACTGCCACCTTTGGAAGCAGCCTGCCTCTCCAGGCTCAATCTCTTGCTGTGTCTCATTGAGACACCTCAAGAAAATATGAGCGGAGTTAAGGCTTCATAATTTAGACCTTTATGGTGAGTATATGGTAGTTATATCTTCTTTATACATAAAAAAGTGGTAATAATCTTCAATGACATCTTCAGCTCCTTCGTTTCATGAGGCATAGTTGACTATTACCTCGACAAAATACTATTGTGTAAAACTGTGATTCTGAGAGTTTCTGAGAAGAAATTTTAACATAATACCAGTTCCGAGTGTCTGTGGCTCAGGGGAGCAGGAACAGGCAAAGAATAGATTTCCTAGTGTTAAAGCCATAGATCAACACTGGATGAGTGCAAGTTCCATACTGTTTGTCTGAAACAATTGCAAAGCATGTAAGCTTTTTGTATGCTGGTGAATTGCTAATTAAACTTGACATATTTATGTCATTGTTTGGTATACAGCACAGGAAGTGATTGCTTACGTTCCTAATACTGAAAGAAAAAAATGCAGCATTTCCTTCTTCCAGATAAAACCAGAGCTTTGTGTTGAAGTGCACAGTGCCCTTGCTGGAACTCAGTCAATATCAAATATTTAATCCAGACTTGAACTTCATGACTGTACAGTCACTTGTAGTAGATGCTTAGAGACATAACAGGATTACAGGTCTAAATCTTATATATTGGTAGTTTTTGAACCTTCAAGGTGTTATCGCAACATAAATATGCATCTTTGGGTGAACTCTCTGCCACAGCAGCCTTCCTCAGCACACAGAGATTTGATCCGAATCTGTGGTTCTTGCTGAGATATGCATTGCATCATTGTCTATTTTCAGCTTGTTACATTAATCAAAACCTATCCCATTTATTAAACTGCTTCCTGCAGCTCAGGCATTTGAAATTCAGAGTGCCAGCAAGCAGCTGCCAGGCACTGTGAAGGAAAGAGGTGGGGTAGATTTGAGTAATGTACAAATTGAATTTCGAGTGACTGAGCAGCCTCTTTATCTCTTAGTGACACAACCAGTGATTGTAACAGTATTCTTAAAGGAAATGAAACCTGGAGCCACGGTTCAATCATTGGGTAGTTACTATAGCCCTTCCCAGCAGTCCTTCCAGAACTACTGATGAGTGTGACCTTTGCAAAAATGCACAAAGCCTTGATTTCTGCACGGTTAACCTTTACAAGCTGGAACCCTCCTGTGGAACCTAACCACAACAGAGGGATGCTTTGGAATAAAAACACACACATATTTTACAAAAGAACACATTTCCAAAAAGGAAGGGGGAAAAAAGAAAGAATAAAGGGAGAAAGAGAAAATATTTTGGATAGAGGCATTTAACAGTTTTCCCAACAGTTGATTACCTACATCTCTGTTTTGATCAGTACTTTTTGTGCTTCTCATATTCCACAGGTAACAGTCAATCCAGAAGTCTAGCACCAAAGCTGTTTTTCTCAGAAATATTCTCTGTGCTTTAGAAGTCACTCAGCCAAGAAGCTGACAAAACAGAAATTCAGTACAATCTTAACATCGGGTGTTCCACCAAAATCATAGTGGCTATAGGTACCGCACCGAGTCAGTCAGTGGACTCCCACCTCTCCATCAGTGTTCCTTCCTTGTGCTCCTGATACCCATGAGAGACTCCAGGCATCCAGATTTGTATCTAAGAGTAACAGTCATAAGAGATTTTAGGAGAGGGTTAATTACCATTCTCCTATCCTTGCACTTCAGAACTTCAGCTTGGCCATGGGCATTAGAAATCCATGTTGCCTCAACCAGGGGTGTGTGCTTCTAGCATTCCTTCAGGGCTGCTTGAGAAAGCAAAAGCTCATAATTTTCCTGCAAAACAAATTTTTGGTGATCATTTTAGACAATGCCACAGGAGGTAAAAGAGGATGTAGGCTGGTGGAATGCTTTGTAAAGATGTCTCCTAGAGGAATCTTGATGATAACAGTATTTTATTATCTTCCAGGTTCTTTTCTTATTGTCCTTGATGGCACTGATAAGTCTTTGGAAAGCTTAAAATATGTCTTTGAACAATGTGAGAGGCAAAGTAATATTCTTTTATGTTTTAGTTCAGTTTCCTGAGTATGTGTCTTTGTGGAAATGTTCTTTGGGGTAAGATCTTTGGAAAAATTACTTTTTCAAAAACAAATCCTTACAATGTAAACTATACATTTGTCTGTGTACATTTTATTTTGGTGTATAGAAGTCTACCCTCTCACATGTGCTGTCCCAGTGTTTATCCTTGTCATGCTGGTAGTACAAAATTCCTGCTGTTGTATTTTCTTGGGTGATTTCAGTCAGGCCAAGATATGAACTGAAGCATTTAACACAGAAAAACAATGAACAATATTAAAAAACAAGAGGGATTAAATGACAGAAGAGTGTCACTGAAAGAGCACAAACTGGACAAATAACTAACTCTCAAAAAACATTTTACCTTTAATAGTGAATTAGAAGCTTCATCTTGAGAGGCCGTGTATTAATTGTCATAAGTTTTGTTTCCCTGGACAGACTGAAAACATATCACAGCTTTTTGCAATGCATTCTGTAAACCTACATCTGTAAGATACATGAGTAAGAACAACTTCATTCTAACCTTCAAAGTGAAGCCACATGCTTGGAGCTCAGCAGGAAAATTACTTTAATTCATTCTAGATGACCTTTTCATTGAAAAGCAAACCCCTGCCCTTAGGCTATTTAGAAAGGCTAGGTGTACCTTTTTCCTTTTACTATTATGAGGCATATATTTATTAGTGCTCTATAGTGTTTTTTTCACACCAACTCCTGTTAGCTTTTAGAAAAATCAAACAACTCCCACCTTCATCCCTACCCTTTTCACATTTCTAGGTCATTAACTACTTCCAGACTCCTGCTTTTGAGATCTGAATGTAAAAATGTTTAATTCAAAAACAGAGGAAAAGGAAAAGGATCAACAGTATAATTGATACTATTCAGCAAACAATAGGTCATTAAAAAGCTTTCCTATTCTTTAAAACTTGTTTTGATTGCTTTAAATAGTCAATTTAAAGAAAAAAAAACTCTAGTGAAATGGTATTAAATTTGCTGCTTTTCATCTCTGCCAATAAGGTTCTTAGTTTGGTTATATGGAGTTAGCACCCAGGGGACAATGTTAATTATCAACAGAGGAAATCATGCTCTGTATGCAGATTGGTGAAAAGTCTTTATTAACTGCTAAGAAATAGTTAATTTGTCATTAGTCAGAACACTGAACCAGAGGCTTCTGCCTATGAACCATTGATTAAAGTTTATGGTAGCAATAACCTCACTGAAAAAACATTTGTTACCATGCTTAATGACCAGATTTTAAGCCATTAATCTTCCTTTGCAGGTTAACCAACCAAATGGGTGTAAGCTGTTTGTAACAACCAGTGCCACCAGTATTAATATTCAGAAGTTTTAAACATCAAACAAGCTTCTTAATATATAGTCTATAGTGATTTATTTATTAATAGCACCAAATATGCAAGAAAAGAGACTCCATTGCAAACAGACACAGCATGATATTGTAAACAAAAAGGTATAATTTGGCTTTTAACTAGCACGTTTCCTTAGATAGAGCACATATGCTGTACAGCAGTGGAGTGCCATGGCCTCCTTCTATAGAAGTACTGAGAGATGAGGGAGTGTGCAAGATCGCATGGGAGGCCCTTCTGATGGACTGGAGTCAGGGGCAGTATCCACTGTGACCGTAACTACCAGAGTATTGTTGTAAGCACTGTGTCACACATCTTCGTGGTGATGAGAAGGTGAACTTGCCCTCTGTCTTACCTACCTTACCCAAAGACAGACCTGCTCTGCCTGAAAGGCTGGTCTCCATTTCCACAGGGAGTAGCATGCAAATGGTGTATCAGCCAGTGCAAACACAGAGGATACTAAAACTAAACTGTAGTTTACTCCAGTGGTAATTTTCTAATCAAGCCAAGATCATCTCCACCAAGTATAAACCAATACATCCATCCTTTAGTCTTCTCCAGAGGCAGTGTCACGCTTTGTTTTTCCCTCACTGCAGATTTCCCAGTGTTCACTAGTACAAATCTAAGGTACAGAGCAAAATTACTCTGTGAGTAATTCCTTTTTCTAGGATTTGTACTTAGTTCTTTTCAGTCTTGAAAAAGTCAAACGGAGGAAGTAGTTACTCTGACACCAGTCCAGCAACATTTATCTCAGGAGTACTTCTGGAATATGAGTGAGTCCCAGATTGCTGCCTATACCCTCTATAAATGTTTTGGTTAGATTACTGTATAGCAAGTGCTTCATTCTGTATGTCTGTAGTCGTTGGGCCAGTGCCCAAAGAGAGAAGCAGTGCTATTATTAGAAATCCAATCTGAAGGTTCCAAACCATTGCAGGATGCTATTTCAGGACAAACTCCCCCATGCTATGACCTATTGAAAATAAAGCTGAAGAACCTGTGGTGGACCACTGATGGTTTTTATGAACCTATTTTATCTTGGCTGAACATGCACAGCGGTGTGTAGCTAAAAATGCGTCAGTGACAGCATTGTTAGGCTTGAGGTAAAGAACAGATAGCCTTAGCTGTGCACAAGCACCTGACAGCTTCCACTGAGCTTAACTAATGCAGCTTTACTATATACAACATCTCTGGGATCTCAGTAATGAAGTGACCCATCTTTAATCATTCTCCAAATCACAGTAATACAATAACATTTGTGACCCAGTCACTTAAGATAGTTACTCTTGAGTAGCAAAATAATAAAGTAGGAACAGGTGGGGTGGTTAGATCAATAGCGATGGTAATGACGCAAACGGTAGCAAACTGCGGGGCTCTATTATCAGCGCAGCAAGTACTTAAACCAAAGACAGCAGCTCTGAGGAATTCAATCACTCTCAGTCATTCCTTTTCTGATGGCTATTTTATAATTGTGGGAAATTTCATGTACATATTAGTTTGTCAAATATCCTTGGCCAACTTTCATCCAGTAAACAAGCTTTGCTACTATATGAGTATTTAACTCAGCCTAGCTCTCAGTAATAATGACTGTATTTCGTAGTGCTTTGGGAATACTTGTTAACTGAATGGCTGCACTGAGAGGTGGCAACAAAATATTCTTGTACTCATCTTTGATTTTGGGGTTTTTCTCTTTTTGAGGGTTGTATTGTTTGTTTTTCCCCATCCAAGACAGTATTAAAAAAAAAAGCAGTTCCTTACACACTAAGACAAATTTCAGCAGACAATTTACTTTTGAAGTAAACCTAATCTAAAAAGGTGATTTTCCTGAAACCAGATACTTCTAAGAAAATCATGTCTTGGTTTAGAGTGCATATTCCTGCAATCTTGTGAATTTGACCTATGTCTCATTAGTCAAATAGTACTTAAGAATATTTGATTTTCAGTAAGGAGCTCATGCCTGAAAATTATGAAGAAGTGTTTTAACCACAAATAAAATGTGGATGATAAGCATGAAAAATCCACTTATGGACTTTCTACATCATAGTCTATGATGACACTCATAGCATGACTTCTGAATATACACATGCTGTGCTATCGGTGGCTTAAAAAGTACAATTTCCTTAGCATGGGCACTGTCTTGGACAGGAGAGAAAGACCGTATGAATGTATTATTTCCCTGCATCAGGTAAGGAATAAACTACACAAGAAGATGCACTGTGTTTTGACTGACATAAAGAGAATCAGACAAAAAGGCTAATACCAGAGCAACCATACTGGTAAAATGTTACACCACAACTGTACAATAGCACTGTGCCTCACTGAGGCTTTACTGTTTAGGTCTTAATGAGCTTTGATGCTCTCCTTCCGGAAAATCCTTTTATGCTTTCTGTTGACTCCATATGGCACTCTGATGAGCTCACACTTCTTAAGTACTCCTGTATCAGAAAACAAGAGCAAAGCTGAAACAAAGTGAGTCATCTGTTTTAGTCTTTGTTTTCACTGCATGAGATAATGTGGAGGTGTTAATTACAAGACTTCACCGAGTCTTGACTAATAACAGTGTGCAAACAAATGTATGTCAAACTCAGCTACAGAAAGCTTCTACTAATAAGGTAAAACTAGCAATTAGAGCTGACAATGAAGTCATACTTTTCCTTGAATATTCATTTATGAAGTCGTTGTTTGTAGGCTTGCTTCTGTTTTCTTCAAGGAAACTAATAGGAACTCTAGTCATTCATTAAAAATGACTTAAATATCATTTGGTGAGCGAGCACACTAGATTAATTCTCCTTTGTACTAATCCACTGACCCTTTGCATCAAAGGAAGAGGAGTAATGTTCTCCGAGATTCCCCAATCTGTGACCTTGGCATAATACGAACAAATTGAATTCCCAGAAGAAGAAAAATGATACTGACCATATAAAATCACTAACTGCGTGTCTGAAACACCGTACATTTCATTTAAATTCTACAGTGGAACTCCTTAGATTACAAGAAGAACGAGTATGATTAGCACACTAAACTCAGTCCTGTCACTTGGTCTGGGGCTTTTTTTCCCCTTCTTTACAAAGCAGTTTTGACATGCTTCTTTAAACACACAAGCTTTGCGTTCCCATGCTCGATGAATGCATACCAGGAGGAAGCAGGCTGCACATTCAAATCTCTTTATATGCCTGAATCCCCAAATAAAAACAATTGCAAGTTCAAACTCAGCCATGCTGTCTAATTCCATATCCATGGATTAATTATTCCCGTAAAACCATTTAATGATTATTCCAAAATCCATTCAATTAAATACAGATAATTACAGGGTTTTTTTTAAACAGCATTTCTAATGGAAAATAGGAAATACTGTCCTGGAAAAACACTCACTAGAAAATATTTCATATGTAGCTGACAAATTGAAGACATTAATTTATTTTTTTTAAAAAAAGAAAGTAAATAAAATTATTCTGTTTGGAAAGATCCTTTCTTTGATCACCAGTCTCCACTTTCTCCCCGTGTTACAATTGAAGCCTTTCCCAATGTTAACATATGGTGGCTATACGCCACTGCCGAGCATTGCTGAAACTCTGCCAAATATAATATTGCTCTGGTGCATCTTTCCTTGTGGTGATATCTGTCTGAGTAATAATTTGGCTTCATATCGTTTGATCTATTCCCAAATACACTTCTGCTTTTTATATCTATCTAGGTATCTGTGGAAATCTATAGGAATATCTGTATCGATATGTACACAGCCACACAGCCACACTCATTATCAGTCTCCAATTCTTTGGCTCAACTATTGTTTTCCAGACCCAACTCAGGGTTCTTGTTGACCTACTGCTCTGGGAAGGAGAAGATGAGAGGACTAAAACTGTGACTAGCCAGTGCACGCTCTCATTTCTGCTTCTATTTGTACGTTGGCACCAATGATAACGACAGGACTGGCAAGCATAAATCTGCAAACCTAATGCAGAGACCTGGAGTCCATTCTATTCTGTGGGTGACTGAAGAGTGGGAAAGCTAAAATTTTGGTAGCTGGAACCTCTATTTTAATTCAAATGCATCCACAGGGAAGGAGATATAGTAACAGCTCTGTTACTTTCACAGCCAAAACCACACTGGTATGAAAACGTTGTTTGATGTTGCATTTCTTTGTCTGATAATCTAAGAAAACATATTTGAAAATAAATAGGAGTAAAGTTAGTAAATTCAAGATGAGGTTTGCAGACAGAGGTTATGGACTTTATTAGACCACTACAATTATAAAATCAGCAAATTATTAATTCTGAAGTACTTTATTTGATTGTGACATTAACCAAAGCTTTGAAAAAGTGATCACATTCTTCAGGTACTGTTCGAAGTGCATATCATGCCATTACACCTTTAACAGAGAATTGGTGAAAGTAGTGTTTTATGCATTCTTACTTTATTTACAAGTTTATGACTATCTACAGGCACTTCAAACACAGACATTTCCTCTGCTTTAGCAATGCAAAATCTGTCATAGACCTCTAGTGCATAATAGTTAAAAGCAAATAGTTTAAAGGGAACAAAATCAGGAGGAAAACTGTTGCCTTCAATGAAACAGAATTTTGTAAGAAATTGTTTCTGTTAATTATTTCTTGCAGCAGGTACTGGCTGTCAAGGTAATGCATTACTACACCATTTGGAAAAAGCTACAGTTCTAATTAGATGAGCAAATAAATGTTCATTTCAATTTATTAATATAGCTACAGGCCTTGTTGCAATTTATCTCTCATTTCTGAGACCAATGCATTGCAGGCTGGAAATCATTGTGGTGAAGTAACCGGCTTTAATAATGGATACAGACGGTGAATTATTCATGCAGAGGGGAGCAAGCCTTGATGCTTTCCGCTCGCTTCTTTAATTAACTGTGAGATACTGACGAGCCCTATAGTGTGTCTAGGCTTTCTAAGTTTATCTCCCCTGTAAATATGAATTCTCTTGTAGCTGAAAAAATATTCTGTTTGTCATCAACAGCTTAATCCAGAAAATACAATCCTGACAAAGTAACTGCTCCACCGCTGTTATTTTTTTTGTATTGCTTTCATGTCAGCACCGTTTCTATAACCCAAGTCTTCAGTTTCAGGCCTCAAATTAACTCAGCTCTCCTCTGCAAAAGTTATACAGCTTACAAATTCTGGAAAAGGTTGCCTTGCGACTTTGATATTCTATGCTCTTTCTCCACCAAAAGTGATGGGTAGGGAATGCACTAGCGAAAAATGTGCTATACTCAAGGCATGTCCTCAGATCCCACAGGAGAACAGGGTAACTTTGCAGTGGTGGGATTTTTTTATCCTAATGCTTGCACTGGGGTAGTGGGCTACCAATGGCAATGGTGTGGAGAAATTCCTACACTCTATGAGGCGCAAGTGATCAGTCAAAGCAAGATCTTTCAAACTCCTGGGGATAAAACTCTGTAGTTTTGATTGTGCTTCCTTCAACAGAAGTGTTTCTGTGAGCCCAGTTATATGTGTATATGAATTTGTTGGATCTGGCTCCAAACCAGGAAAAATCTGAAAGAGTACAGTTCAAGAAAACTTTACTAAGACATATGAAGTAATAGAGCTTTTCCGCTCAGTTTATTGGACTAAACTTTTGTTTAAAACTGTTGGTTTGTAGCTGCTTAAAGTTAATGAGCTACAGAAGACATTTTTAAGCCTGTATTTGGTGTAGCATCAAACAAACACTGCAAACTCATACCAAATGTAAGCACTGCAATTATTTGTATGGGGCTCTGTATGCTATTTATGTGGGTTTACCAATGTGCTTTAACGATTTCTTGTAGGGGATCAATGATTATAGTTTCTTAATGAAAAAAGATTAGTAAAAAAAAAGCCTTCAGATATTTTTCCTCTTTTTTTTTTTCCACAAGTTTTTTAATTACAAGTACAGAGTAGAGCAGGAGAAATGCACTTCAGAGACACTTTCGGCTGAGATATAATTCAGTGGTTTTGCTGCAGTCACATTAACTACATGCTTAGATAATGGATTGTCCCTTATCTTACAGATCTATTAGCTGTTACTAAGCAAGTAAAATATGTAGTGCACATGAACATTTATTGAGCAATTTTAGTATTGCAATGGTAGGCTTCCTTTGACTTTCAGCATTTCTGAGCTAAAGAAAGAATCAGAGGGAGGTCTTATACTACCACTTCTTTGTAGAAATTGAATCACTATTTCTATAAATCAAATACCATGTTAAAAGCTCAGTGAAGTAAGCAATGATGTATGTGAATTAGCAGCACAACTTTAGTCAATAAAAATCAAAGTGGCTTTATGAAGGTATTGATGTTTTCAGCTCTTGCGAAGGTTGAATACATTTAAGCATTTACCCCTGGAGGGACTGTTGATCCAAATGAATCTATTCGCTTTGAAACCAGATCATGGTCATGGCAGTAAACCAGTTTACATGTACCAAAATAAACGTGGCACTTATATTAACCGTAGTAGCTCTTAAGTGTGTAGCAATATGAGAGCTATTCTTACTGCAACAAAACGGGGTTGAAAACAAGTACTTGATTGCAGTATACAGGCTGTATTTTAATTCAATTTTCCATTTATTTTTGCAATTTCAGGTAAAGGGAGTGGCGGTAGAATGCAGTTATCATAACATTTTCACATATTCCGCACAAAAAGAAGAGAGCTGATTGTGGTAACAGATCTGTTATTTTCTCATTTTCCTTAGTAGATTAAAGTAATGCCTGCTTTAAAAGAGAAATGTATTTTGTTTTCATGCCAATGTTATGCAGGATATGCCAAATCTACTCCTGATTGCATCTGTGTAAACATAGAGAAACTTCAGCAAAGCCTTCCGTGAGTAACACCATTGGTTTCAACAGAAATACTTGACATTGATGCTGATGTACCAGCTCCAGATGGTCCTATGTGTTGAACATTGTTAGCGTGGAAGCAGTGTGTGCTGAAGGTGGTATTTATTTTCACAGAAATAATGACTGTGTGAAAAATAATACCTTATTTCTGTTTGAATAATAACATGAAAAAGGTCAGGCTTTGCAGGATTAGCTGTGGGACAGGGAACCTCATGATTGTAATCATATGACGAGTGGGAAACAGTACGGAATGCCTCAGTTGATAAAGAAAACTACACCCTTTGGTTCAAATACAAAATACAAGCTGTAAGTCTTCACCTGACAATTTAAAACCTTTTTCTCTCTGTACACTGCTCTGAAGAAGCTGACCGGTACTCGTGGGCTTAAAAGGTAATGTATTGCCTGTACTTCAGTGTACAAAAGGGCAAACCTCCTTTGAATCCCTTTGCCTTCTCCTCCAAGAAAATAAAAACTTATAAATATCTCTTCAAACCCATCATACTTAATAAATGTCGTCTTGCCTGAGGGCACTTGCAAGAGACAAATGTGTATTAGAGGAACCTCACAAAACTAAAACCCAAATCCCTGCGTAGTTAGAAGCAATAGATCTTTTTAAGCACATATGAAAAAAGAATTGTAAATTAAAATGTCCTCCGCAATGTTTTTTTTTTGTAGGTCTCTCCTTCTCTAAAGAATAGTGCAGCATTCAAGTGTGGGAATGTTTCTCTTAAACATGCGTAAATCACACATTTTGCCTCGGAGGCTGCGGCAGAACCATAGGGGCAGTGAGGGTGGGGAGAACGAAATACTGGTCAAGCAGTGTGTTAATGACACATTTACACAAGCAGTTTATATGGTAGTAATGAAAAAGGACTCTTTCATCCCATCCTTTCATTACTTAGCACAATCTTTAAGAGGATTAGATAAAAAAAAAAGGGGGGGGGGGCGGAATGTGCTTATCAGTTGATTCTCAGGATTGGTGCTGCTGAGTTCTTAGTAGATTGCCCCTGGATTTGGGATTACTGCAGCGCGAGCTCTTTCAGGCATCGCTACAGAACAGAAGGCAGTTTGTTTTTGCAGCATTCTCACCCTCAGATGAAGAGCACTATTGACTTTGTGATGAAATGACACGGGACTCTAAGTTGCTGTGGACTGATCCCTCTTGTTGCTCCATCTTTCACTTAAAAAACAAACTACATATTCATAATGATTTCTTTACGGTGGATGATGCAGATTGCATTGAGACATGCACTAATTCCTCAGCTAATATGATTAAAAGCTGCTGACACTCTGAGTTTAGGCACAGCAAGCAGCAGACTCTCATGAAGTCCCTGAGCTGGGATTCACCTCTACAGGCAATTTACCCTGGAGCAAACTGATTGCAGAGCCTTGTGCAAATCTGGACATTTCAGTTCTGTTTGGATCAGGGATCACTTTGTACTGGAGCAGATTATGCTAGATGACGTGTGTGTGCTTGTCTCCCTCTTCCTAAATCGCTCAGTACTCTGCTTTGTGCACAGCACTGCTCTGCCATGTGGCTCTGAGCTCGCTGCCATCAGCCACCACTGCTTTGGGCTCTTGCAGGTGGATACTCGAGCATCATTCGGGGGCACTCGCAAAAGTCTGACCCATTTGATAAATGCACACATATATTTGATGGTGTTGATTATATCTTGTGGACTACAGGCTGTAGCACCAGTGCTGGCTTCCCAGCATTATCACCCTGTTTCAAATCTCCACTTTCCCACTGGCTGAAGGAAATAAACTAGTGAGGGGAAAATGGGCAAAACTGGCATACTGACTGTTCATGAAATTCATTTCCATTCTTACTAAAATTTCATTATGCACTGTCATGAAGAGATTTTATTTTCCATCAGGTATGGGGCACAAAGAGGGAAGAAGATAATCAGATATTAATCTTCAATTCTCTGATATCTCTCACTTGGTATCTTTAAATGTGGGAGAAGAATACTGGATGACAGGAAAAGAAGTAAACATTTCTATTGATAATTCTAGTCTCGATTGGAAATAGACTGAAATCTAAAAATAAAAATACAGGCATCTTTAAAAATACTTTCCTACTGTCAGTTAGGAAATCAGACATTTTATTTTCTCTCTAACCATTAATGATACTGTATGAGAACAGTTGTCAACAACAATGAAACAAATTACAATTAATGATACAGTTAAAAACATGATTAAGTAAGATTTCGCTGGACTTAAAAAAAGTGCAATGGGCTCCCTGCATCTGGAATCACCAAAAGGGATAAAAGTATTTCATAATTCATTAACTATCTGCCTACTCATGACAGTTTTGGAAGTGGTTTGGACAGATCATCGGACACAGGCCTGGAGCATTTTAATATTAAAACGTGTTCTCTTGCCTTTAAATCCTCTTTTGTTTTAGTTTCTATGCTTTTGTTTCTTGACAGACAGGGAGCAAAGTTAGGGGTTTGGGCAAGGGTAGAGGAGAGAGTAAATATCACAGAAATATTTTCAGCTGACATTTTTTCTGTTCTGTTTCTGATTTTGACCTGGAGATCTCTATTTGACTTTTCAGTCTGAATGGAGCTTTTAACTAAGAGCATGCATCTCACAATTGATAACTGCTCAAGCTAATTATTTTGCAGCATTGAGGATTTTCCTTTTATTCCCCACAAAAATCTATATTTAGGAGAATATTATGGTACCATGGTTAAGCATCCAATAGTCAGAATGCACAATCTTAGCTCTATGCCATGAACATTTTAAATTATACTAGACCTTAATTACAGAATTAGTCTTCAGAATTGCTGAACAATTTTTCCACAATCTGTGTACAACATATGGTAAGAGACTCCCCCCCACAACATTTTATTGTCCATTTATTTTAATATAACAATTCTGTGTATTTCACTAAGTTAGCTTTCAGAATGAAAGTTCTATCAGCCAATGGATTGGTATTTTAAGAAATTTATAGGTTTCCATGGCGCCATAGTTCTTGCTACAAACACTCCTTAGAGGTGGATCAGGGCATAACCTCAACGTTAACGTAGTTGGAAAATTCCACAGACTATGCATGGATGTATGTTTCTGTATATGTGTATGTATACACACATACACACACACACGTGCACGCGTGCATGCATGCGTACCTGTGACATTCTTAAAACACAGCAAAAACAAAAAACCAGGTTTTACTGGAAATCAAACTGTTGGTGTTTCTTGACTAAAAATGAATATTTGTAGGCCTTTTTTCCATTTAATCTAGTTTAAATAGCATTTTAAATAAAGTATTATTAAAAACCAATTTAAAAATGAAAAAAAAGGATTTTAGAGATGCAAACTGACAGCAGCTTAGCAATCTAATGTCACGGTGTTCTGGAAATGAGCAGCCCCCTCCTCCTCACACCTTGCTCTTCCTTTTGCTGGCCGTGTGCATGAGCAAGTTCAGCTCACTAAATCTGCAGAAAACTGACCCAGTGGGGGTTGAAGGATATATCATTAGCTAAATTAGTTTATTGGGAGGTCCTGGAGCTGGTATGTGAGAGTAGTTGGGATTACACAGCCGGATGCAGGGAAGTGAAAGGAAATGAAAGAGGACTGGGAGGATGAGACCTGCCCATTGCAATGGTAGTGAGACGTTAGATCAAGTCAGCTGTCTCAGAGAGACAGCAGTATTGAAAAAAATGGATGTCTTAAATGCATGTGTTGCCAAAAGGTTGTTTTTACAGGAGATCTTTCTGTTAAGAATGTAATCACGGAGTTTAATTAGTTTTTACTTATTAATAAGCATACAGAGTGTGTGTTTCTTTGAGCATTTCCTATACACAACTTCTAAGCGTGATTTCATTTAGTAGCAGCAAAACACCATACACCTCTGTCTTAAACGCTAGTCTTGCAAAAACTTGTGCATTTGATTTGCTTTATGTGCCATCAGATTTTGAGGCTGTGTGGTCTCCATCCTTGGCACCCTGCTCTGACTTCAGAGCTGACCCTGCTGTGACCATCACATTGGATGAGAGACCTCCTGAGGTCCCTCCCAACCTGAATTATCCTATAATCCTAAATTGTCTCACATGACTTAAACCTAAACAAGCGCACAAGTCTTTTTTTATGATTGGGACATGAAAGTTCAGAGACAGCGGCAAAATATCCTAAAATGCGAATGATACGTGACCACACAATCAAGCACCATGTGTAAATAATGAAAGGCAATAGTACTACTGGAAATATTAGTGCTAGGAACAGAAAGAAAGGCAGAAAGGGTCAAAACGAACACAATCTGAAAAGACAAAATCTATACTAGGTCAGAAAGTAATAAACATGTTTGGTAGAAGCTCCTGATTGTACGTGATAAACTGGCTCTGTTTCTGCACACAAGAGCAGAAAAGATCATTGTGAAATTCTTGAGAGACCATAGAAGAAAACAGAATCAGTCTACTTTGACACTTCAAATGCAGACCAGATGAAAGAAGGAAATAGCAGAGTTTATTGCATGTGGCTGGGTCTATGCCCACAGAACGATGCAGATGTAAATAGACTAAGAAGCTGAAATTTTAATTTTTAAAGTCTAATTGGTCAATTTAGAAAGAAATTGAGGAAATAAAAGACAAAAGATTTGGAAAACATATGCCAATCAGTCACTGTCTCAAGAAGAGCTTAAATTGATAGAGAAACTTGGATTTCAAAGTCGTTTTCAAAACAGCTCAAAATCCATTGCAGATCAAACCTCAAACCTTTCTTTGTCCCTCTCATATGCATGCAAAACTCTCTCACACAGGTTTGATGATATATTCAGTCCAGGTTTACATCACTGAGGATGCACATAATCCCCTGGTTCCTCCTACTCTTTCACAAATCACAAAATAATAGAACAGTTCCATTTACCTCAGGAAAAACAAATGGTGAAACAAATTTCCCGGTGTTACAGCACAAATAAAGAGCACATTAACCTGGGAGTGGGGCTGCCTACAGCTATACTGGATTGAACTAACTTGGGTCCTCTGACAAATATGTAGCCATAAACTTGCTGTGTGGTCTACATATGCATTTCAAGGGAGCAAAGCCAATACACTTCTTATTTCTAATCCCATCTCATCCATCTCCCCCAAACTCGAGTAGCAGGAGGTATAGCATGATCAAGACCCTTTACTGTATGGTGGAGCTGCACAACAGCCCTCTACCAGCTACTCCCTCCATGCAAAGGTGCAAGCAAGCTGACAGCAGTATCCACCTTAACCAAAATTTTCTCCCACTATGCTTAAAAATGGAGAGTGTTCAAGAGCCCTCATTGAAATACAGCTAAGCTTTAGAAGATAAAAGACTGTGATGTTTCCTTACCATTGTGATTAGTATTTCAAAGCCAAAAAATTCCCGACCTTGGATCCAGTTCATCCTTAGCATTGTAGATGCCTCGCTTTTGTACTGAGTTGACACAGAAAAGAAGGTGAATAAAAAACTCCAGTGACACCTTTTGTTGTCATATTATTCCTCTTGATCATTTTGGATACATATGTCAAACAGTTAATTCACCATGACATTAAAAAGCTGTGACTAGGACAAAAGAAAGTAAAGATACAGTGAGCGTACTGAATGTGAAGACTCTTTTTTTCACCGTGCTTTCTTTCCTTCTTTTCTTTTTCTTTATCTTTTTTCTTTTCTTTTTTTCTTTTCTGGAGGCCTAAGTAATTTCTACACAAAACATCTCTGCTAAGTTTATTTTCCACTCCTAAAACCAACTTAGAACAATGCTTTTGTTCTGTGGGCATTCCCATCCTGAAGTAGCTTTCCCCTTTCGTTTTGTTCCTACAACACAATTCTTCACCAGCGACGGATTACAATAGCTTTGTTATGTTTAGTAATAACATGGAATAAGCACTGCTGACTTGATTTGTTTGGACATGGAGAAGATTGTTAAACTCTCTGTAGCTTAATATCCTTGTTGGTAAAATGTTTCTACAGGATTACTGTGAGGGTTCATCAGTTAGCATTTGCACGATACTTTGAAATTTCTGGATGTCAGAACTGCATACTTATCTTATATAAACACATATATGATACATATGTGATACATATATGTCTATGTATATGTCTGTCTATCCATCTATCTGTATGAATGTATGTATGTACATATGTATACTTAAATATCACAATTAAATTGCTGTTTTATTGCTGACATCTTCCTTTGCCTTAAACGTTGCTCGTTATGTATTTTCCCTGAATGGTATGAATAGGGATTTTTCCTCACTGAAAATTACCCTTAACTCCTTTTTATCCCTTTTTAACCCCCTCATGCCCCCAGGAACCCACAATAGAATGTTTTGCCTTGTCATGTGTTTTAGCTTATGAATTAGGAAATAGCTTCCCTCTGCTCTTCTTGGCCTTGACTTTCTGAACCAGAAATAGAACAGTTTTGCAGCCACTGATGTCTTCCATATGGCACAGCCCTCTACCTTTTACAACTGTCCTGTTAACAGACCAGCATCTCATGCAAAATTTCAACTCATAATTTCTTAAGAAAAAGAATGCACTGATAACACAAAATAAAATAGTTAAAAAATTCAGATTCCAAAGATTCAACTATTAATGCATTTAGACACAGCTTATTACCAGAAAATATTGTCAGTACAGTAATAAAGAGTGTATCAAAATAAAGATGAGCTGGAAAAGAAAAGAAGTAGGAGATATCCATCTTCTAGAGGCACTGATGTCTTTTTGGTGACCTTAAGCATCGAGTCACCAGAATTATTAGTGTTATAGAAATGGCTTTACATGTAAGATGTTTAGGGAATAAATTACAGCCTTTAACACCTAGTAGCAGCACAGAAGTGCTTTCAAGTTCCTTACCCTTTTGAGAAACAGAAAATTTTTCTTAGGTACAAAATAAAATTCTGTTTGCGAAAGAAGATAGAGTAAAAATCCCAGTATACCAATGTAGGAGCCAGATCATTGTCAAGTACTGACAATAAGGGAGAGCAAAACAGCACATTGTGGATAAGTGCTGTAATGATCAGGTTTTGGATACTGTGTAATTAATTTCAGAATTAATTTTTTTTTTAGAAAACTGATTCCATTTTCTTCAAAATCTTAACACCCACACCCCATGGAAAAGTATAGGCCTTTCTATTTGTATTAATTTGATTCATTATGACAATACTGTCACATCACAGTCACAAGCGATAAAAAAATCCGTGTCTGTCCTACGTTTTATACCATCCTACTGTTTTATACCAGCAAACAATAATGAAAAGAAGAAAAGATGCAAATACATGATACCACCCCCACATACTTGCTGATTTTCTAGAAAGTGAAAACATTAAGAAGCATAAAAGAGAAACACACAAATTTGTCTCCCACAGAATGAGTAACTGTTCAAAGACAAATGACAAGACATAAATAGCATCCATAAAAGCAATGAATCATCTAACTCTACAGGAATTTACCGGCATCGTGCAGCTGATAAGTGAGTTTGCTGCTGTTGATCACCTAGGGTAATTTCTAACAAAACATCAAACAATTCATAGGTGTATGAAGATCTCAGAGGGTGTTTTCATCCACTGACAAATATCTGGAGAAATTTCTTGAAAGGTGTTAGAGAAGAATGTGCTAATTTACACCTGCCTCTCTTCTTCCATAGTGCTCTGTTCTCTGGCCTTTGAAGACTAACATAAAATCCTGAGAAATTAATGGAAAAACTGTCTCATTTTAGTGGGATTTAGAACATATCCTGAAGAAAGTTTTGTAGTACGGTTGAGGTACTTTCAGTTAGAGGAAGACAGAGAGTAGTATTCATTCAACTCTCAGAGCTGTGAATTAGCAATATGAAATTATGTTGCTATCATCACCCATGCATACAACACAATGCTAAAATATACACTTCATCTCTTGCAGTTCTTTACAGTGTGTTAGAAGAAGAACAATTAAAGCAACAGTTGAAAAGCCAACACTGCAGTATAAATTTCTTCATCACTTTTCACTTGTAAAAGAAACAAAGCAAACCTAAGATATGGCATTTATTGTAATGATGGGAGGCCACTTGGAGTCCAGGCTGACTATAGATCCCATTACTAATTGAATTGTTTGAGCAAGAACAATTTATAACAAAGGAATGCAAATAGATGAGTGATTGCTGATTTCTTGAGCCATGTCTAAGGGGCAAATATATTGATGTCTGTCTTTATTCAGAAGCAGAGCAGATGTCCAGAGGACCTATACCTACACACAGATTGCTGAAAGAGTAACAGTCACATTGACAGCCACAACACTGGAATTCTGTCTATTTCAGTAACAGTGGATACAAGTTTCCAGGATGAAGTCTACCATTGTCAGGCAAGATCCTGCTCAGGATCCTGCTCTTCTCTGACAAAAGTACACATCCTTAAACTATTATCTATCTTACAACTGGTGACATCATTGTGGGTGTCAAAGAAGACACCTACAGTCTTAATAGCACACCGTAAATACTTGAAGCCTAAGGAAAAAAAAAATGCAAAAGCAAGGCAATAGCACTGCATGTATGAAGAAGTCTTAGCAGCCTGACAAACCTGCTGGTTTTCGTCTTTCACATAACAATTTTTAGATGTTTTTTGCTTTGGGGAATTGCTCTCTTTTACACACACTATTTTGCCTTCTACTGTTTACGTGATATACTATAATACTTGACAAATATTTTATCTTTTCACAGTGATCTTCTGGAAGATCTAATTCTATTTTAATGGCAGAACTATGTGATAGAAGGCCTTGTTTCTCTTAAGGACTCGATATTTCTGCTGAGGGTCACTGGGCCTTACATGAACAGTTTATGTGCACATGAACAATTCTACAATTCCTTCTGTGAAATCAGATCAATTTATGTGTTTGCAATGACATTTGAGACAGCCTGAATGGCAAGATTTCCAAAACTATTATTGAACGTTCTAAACTCCACAGAAATTGCTGGAGTTGTCTCTGAGTAACAGAACAGAAAATTAAATGGAAGAAGCTACCCTAAGTTTTTATAATTGAACTATGCAAGGGGTACAGAACATGTGCAGAAGTAAATTAAATCCAGTTTACAGAGTATCTGTGGTATCTTATTGCAGTCTACAACTACCTGAAGGGAGGTTGTAGTGAAGTGGAAGTCGGCCTCTTCTCCCGGGCCACTAGCGATAGGACAAGAGGACATAGCCTCAAGCTTCACCAGGGGAGGTTCAGGTTGGACATTAGGAAGCATTTCTTCTCAGAAAGGGTTATTAGACATTGGAATGGACTGTCGAGGGAGGTGGTGGAGTCACCATCTCTGGATGTGTTTAAGAAAAGACTGGACATGGCACTTAGTGCCATGGTCTAGTTGACAGGGTGGTGTCAGGGCAACGGTTGGACTTGATGATCCCAGAGGTCTCTTCCAACCTGATTGATTCTGTGATTCTGTGATTCTGTGATCTTAAATTTCTGCAACTTAGCAAAAGTGATTCATAAGATAAAATATGTCACAATAACATCAGATGACAGAGTTCTTACTTCATCATCATTATATATATGTGGGATTGGACTGGTAATACTGATTCAAAACTGATGTGAAATTCCACAACTCATTCGGAGCTTTGTGTCAACACTTGACAGGATTTCGTCTCTGAGGATGTTAGCATTACAGGCAGCTTATAAAAGCCCATCGAACTCATGACTCATGTTAAAAAAGTCCACATGTTAAAGGAAACTAATTATTCTCCAGGAGTGTATTTCATCCCTCTGTGCAAGAAACTCACTCAAGGCCTTCACATTTCTCAAGTCCCAATTAGATCCTTAGAGGAAGGCAGAAGTGGTGTTAAACGGTGTCAATTAGATGCCACAGAACCACTAAACAGAGGAGGATTTTATTCCCTGTGAACGTTACAACTGGAGAGTGAGGAAGCTGATCTAACCAAACATTTTTGTCACAGGAACTTGTATCCTCAGGCTCACTCAAGTGCACTCACACGGGCATGCATGTGTGTATACTCATGCCTGCAAATAAGAGCCAAAACATCACAAAACTGTTGTTGCAAGTCTGAATTAAAAATGGAAACAGAAAATAAAAAGAAATAATATATACCCTGTTTAGAAATTAGTCCTAAAGTGACATAATAAAATAAATGTAAAAACTGTCAGAGCCTTTCTCTTGACCAATACTAGCCCTTGGGAACTCCAACACAATTTAAAATTACTTATTCATGAGAAGAAAGGAGTGAGAACTTCATACTTCAAATACAGTATCTAAATCAATGTATTGGAAATTATGGCTTTTCTCTACTCAATATAATCAGAAATGTGATCTTCTTTTTTTTCTTTTGATGAAGAATCTTGTAAGGAAAAAAAAAAACCACCAAAACTCAATGCTGAGAAAGCACCAGTGAGGAACAAGTCACTCTCTATGACATTTCATTTCTTAGCAGCTTGAGAGATTAATGCTCTCTTCTGCAGCTCATGCATTACTATTCCTAGCTATCCTGAAATGAAAAATCGTGTACTCAAGTCACTCTTTAGTGCATAAATGTTATACAAAGAGAAAGGAAATTTGCATTTAGGTCTTCTTTTCTGTTAAAATATTACAGACTTGATCACATCAGGGTGAGAAGTACTTTAGTGCCTGTGCACTTTCATATTTAGGATCACTAAAACAGCTTAATATATTCTAATTACAAGGTGGGAAATGAAAGACTTAAATTATATTAAATTATATGGGGGTACACCGATTTGAAAAGTCTTGTCATATCTACATTACGTAGAAAATCTAATGACACATCCTTCCATACCCAGAATCAGTGAGGGCAGAACTGCCCAACTTATCAGCAGCTGGCAACTGAGGAAGAACATAATTTTGCCAGTAGCTTTTTATGGTAACCGAATATCAGAGGCAAAGGCTATTACAAGGACATTTTAGTGCAAAGAGCTGTTCAAACACATGCAGTAAAGAGTGCACTAGCACTCTCGTGCTAGTAGTAGACATAGCACGTCCACACCTTGGTGAGGAATGGCTTGTTGGGTGGATAATACAGTTCAGTATGTCTCCCCTTGAAATGGACAACTTGTCCTGTCAGCAAAATGAGTGAAATAGGAGCTTGACAGAATAAGCTGTTACAGAGATGAGATTGCCATCAGTTAATTTGTTACTGGAATCAACAATGTAAACCTGAATTTACTTGATCTGAGTGTTGGGGTCAGGAAGACAAAGTATTCAATAGTGTCAAGAACGACACCTGAGTTCTCATAGATCTTTTCTTCTACAATAGCTTTTATACCCATACAAGAAATTCTGGTATATGTTTTTAGGAAAGCCAACCCCTACGTTTATATGTTGTGTTGTTTCAAGACAAAGAAACTCCTGTTTTGTATGCTTTTATTTAGCTTTTGTACAATGAGCTATTCAGATGTTCTACTGAAGACTGGCCAGACCAAACAAGAGATGTAGTTTTCATTAATTTCTAAAGATGGGAGAAGAAACCTGATTGAGGACCTTCAAGGAATATCAGTTTTAGCATTATTTCAGAAGAGAAGCCTCTAAAAACATGTCTCTCTAGGTCTGGAGATGGCAATGTGAAAGAAATACAAAGTTTTTTGGGTACAGGTTTCACCACATCCATCTACATAAGAGAGTTTCACCCAGTAGTAACTAAACATTACTTGAGTTAGAAGAGGGTGTCCATGGGAAGCTTGTCCTCCAAGTTTCTCCTACAGGAGGATTTCACAAGCATGAAAGTGGAAGAAAATAAGATACTAAAGTTATTTGGAAGAGACAATTCCCCTTCAGACTACCACAGCTATGGTAATAATGTGGATAGAGAGGGGTCATCTCTCTGTCTCCCCCTTGCCCCCACCCCGACTTAAAATCCATCCTACTGCAAATACACTCAAAGATCTGAAGGAGGTGGTTGTTCTTAATGTAATTTTGTATTTCCAGCAATTAAAGATACCCTTCTGCACATTTTTTAAACTCTCAGTCTTAGATTAAACCTTGAATCAGACAGAAAAAAAAGAAATCGTACCAGAAGGAGAAAGACAGGAAAAATACCAGCTTTCATCCAGCCTAACTTAATGTCATTGCTTTTAGTATCTACCATAACAATAAGTTAGCTGGTTAGCACCAGAAAGCTGTTCCTCCTGTGCACTAATTTCTACCCTTGTAACAATGAAGATGACAGCTGGTGCTTACTAGACTTTTCTTGCCAGGGCTCATCTTGCAAGTTGAACTTGGCCAGTTCAACTAACAAAGTACCAAATGTGTGTATTGACCTCATGCTTTCTGCTTCAGCAGCTGTTTTAAATCACAGTCTGTAAAATTATAAGTGTGGGTACCTTATTTCTGAATTATGCACTTTGAAGGGGCAAGTACTGGGATTTTATCTCTCTCTCTCTCTATATATAGATATTAATGGTTCCAATCACTTAAAAATTGCATGCGATATAAATTATTTTCTATGATGTCATAAGTTTGGTCTGTTGTTAACTGGGATTTACTCACCCACGTTTTCATTCCTAGATAAGCTGATTCTCTTGACATGATAAAAACTGAATTTTAAGTCCAGATTTTCAAAAAGCTGATCTCTAGCCTCATATTTCATGAAGACTTTTCACACTCAGAATTCACAAGCTCTGTTAGCTATTGTGCCATGCAACAGCATAATATTGAAGAAAACGTGTCAAAGTTTTTGACTAGTTGTGTTAAACTACTGAAAGACTGTGCCTAGAAGACAGACTGTTGTTGTACTTCCTGCACGTTTGTGTAATAAATGTCTAAGAAGTTTGCGATTATTTCATTAATGTTTCATAACTGCGAAGAGGAACAAAACCATGCCACAAATTAAGAGCACTTACTACTTTTCCAGCTGTAATTTGTACTGTAGATGGATCAGAAAGAAATAGAAAGAAATTAAGAAGGGGAAAGGAGAGATAAGATATATAACAGAATAAATAGAAAAAATAGGCATATTTTATTTCTCTTGGCATTTTACTGCTAAGGAACTACTGTCTTTTGGAATACAATTTTCTAGTTTCCTTTGGGAAAGTGGTGAATCTCCCAGGAACTTCAATGGTGCTTCCTGTCAAGATTCCCCATGATTTTACTAAACATCTGTCCTCTGTGGTATGCAATTATATTGCTCTTTTCTCTTCACACTGACCTCCAAGTTCAACTGCCTCTGACATGAGCAGCAGGAGAGAGCAAGCGGTTTAGTACCGTGTGAAAAGAAAATCATGAAGCTGGAAGATGAAAGTGAAGTCATTATCGGGGCAAATGGAAACACTGGAGTGCGGCTCAGCATACAACCTAGGAGAAAAACACTGCACAGAAACTGAACAATGCCAACCGTGCTGTTTATTTATCAGTTTTCTAATGTATGGATGGGACAAAATGCTCTCATAAAGCCTTATTTTCTGAATTCTCTTGTGAAATTATGCTTACACTTAGTAATAGGGTGCCACAAAACAAAGAGCCAGGGGCTTTGGATTAAGTCGAAGAATATAAGGCTAATTGAAGGCAGGTTGCTCATTGATAGCTTTTACATCTAAAGAATGATCATGAAGAGGAACAGTTTACTTGCATTGGCTCGAAAATGTATGCCAGAGGCCTCATTTTGTCAGAGAAATGCACTTTTTAAGTGTTATCTGTGATTAGGAGAGTAACCCATATAATATAACAGCAGCCAGTACACTTCTATCCTGCAACCCCCTTCCCAAGATACATTACACCCATACCATGCTAATCTTCCCCTGCGGAGAGGGAGCAGGAAACCTAGACCATTACTAAGACTTGCAGCAGAAGGAATGATGCATTTGATATGCGTAACATCAGGTGCACAGAAAGGCCACATCTTTGTAACACTGCCCCAAAGGTGAAAACTGGACAACCAGTGTCATCATTAATCTTGCAGCACTACCTAAAATGGTGCAGTCATTTAGTCCAAGAAAGCCCTTCTTAACAGCCAGGATGCATATTTGATTTTGATCCAGTGACAAATGTCTTTTGATGGCTTTATGTCAGGCCAGTAACTTGCTGGATTACGTATCTGCGAGAAAGCTGAACACAAGAGTCACTATAGAAGGCTCCGAGTTTCAGATCCTTTCTGATAAGGACAGTAATTTTTTCACAAGACACATCTACATAGAGCTGTCTTTGGAGTCTACTGTGTATCACTAATATTTATTCATACTCTGGTAATTCTATTAATAAATGAAGAATATGCAATCACTGTAGTTTCATGCATGTAATTCAATCAGTGTGTAAGAATTAGTCTTATACTAAGTTTTCAATTCAGTGCTCTATTTGTGTAGCATTGAGAAACCAGAGATCATATAGGCACTGAAATCTCTCCAGCCTTTGAATAATGAAAACAATATTAAAGAAAGCATAACCTTTTCTCCACCAAATCATCCTTTGAGCATTAGGAATCTGTTCACAGGAGTTAATTAGGTTATGCACATGCCAATGCAAATGTTCTAGCCTTTAATCTTTCAAAAATATTTGGAAAGGGCTTTTTCTCTCCATGTAGAATTTATTTATGTAATTCATCACCACAGACCCCGCATGGCCTTACATTACAACTCTTTGTTTGCTCCTGTTGAAACATACACTACTTCCAGAAAAAAAAAACAGCATCAGTGAAAACAGAGACATAAAATGGGATTAAAATAGGAGTTCTGCAAATGTTTCAGACAGTTTCATAAAAGCTTATGTTCCATTAACTACAGGTCTGTGGAACAGACAACTCAGAATATAGCAGAAAACTGCATGCATTTTATTTGCCTGTTTACTCAACAGTTTAAGTAGGAATAAGTACTTACCGTGGTAACCCTTGGGTGACACGGAGACTGAGAGACTTTTTTAAGACACAGATGCTACACATAAGGTATGTGGCTTGTGGATTTGCACACTGCCCTATTCATGAACAGTGAGAATGACACCATCTTACCCTGACATAGGTCTTGAAAACCATACTTCTGGAAAAGAACATTATTTATGTTACGTATGAATAGTTACAGTTTGTGTGTTTAAGATGTGAATGCCTCTTTTTGGTTGTGCACCCACTGGAACACATAACATATCCTTACCTCCTTCAGTGCTCTGGGAGGGTAATGTTGGACTTAATGAGTAGCAATGTGGGATAGCCTTGTGAACATCACAAATGGGACTTTTATTCATTTTCCATAATGAATGGAGAATGTATAAAGCCACTGCACATGCAGACAGCCTTGTGAATCCACAGAAGTTCAGAAATGGAGTAGTATAACTGGAAACAGATGATTAGGTGCTTATGCACGCTAAAACTTAGCAGAGGGCTGTTTTTTAAAGTGGGTACCTTTTTGAATTAGGAGAAAAAAAACTTGACTGAATACATGTTCATGTCCTTTTTACAGTTTTGCATCTACTTGGGTGGTTATGCAAATAAACATATGTAGAACCTAGCTTCAACATTGAACCCATTAGTATTGAGCTGAGCTTATGGTTCCCAAGGAGAGGATTAGTCATAAGAGGAGATATTTGTTAACTCTGTATATGCTCCCTCTTATCAGCCAGCTGTTGATATTTTCTTGTCTCCCTCAAACTCCCCTTGCTTTCCCCACATAAGTCTGCGTAACCCTTTACCATGTATTTGCCACCTATGAAGATAACCATTCATCAGCTGGTCTAACTTTGTGTGGATCCCAATGACTATTCCTCCCTAGAAAGCTTTTCAAATGCTGTCATGTAGGGACTCCCTCCCAAGGAGTCTTACAGGAGACAGGTGCTATTCCACATTATTTGCTCAAGAAAGGAAGGAAAATGCAGCTATCTACTTACCATCATGGGGACAGGATGGATAAATATGGCAGCAGAGTCTTTAGCTTAGGAATGAATCATCCAGGGGCTTGAAAGAAATTCCTTGTGAAGGAACCACCACTACTCTCCAGGTCTCATCTGACAACAGATATGACTCACTGGAGGCCACATCATCCTACAAAACTCTAGAAATGAAACACTTTTCAAAATGCAAACAGATATGACAGGACAGGGGTTTATTGTGAATATGCAGTTTGGTACACATGCAAATAATCAGGAGAGAGTTATTTAAAGCGTACGTTCCTTGGTTTGTGACCGTCTGTTTTGTTCAGCATTGGAAGAGGGTTTAGTGCTGTGAAAAATGAGAGAATACCTTGATCCATCAAAAGGGTGCTATTCACAGCTTTCTAACACAATAATGGAGCCAAGCTCCTCTCAGTGACATCTATTGACAGGACAAGGGGCAATGGGTGCAAGCTGGAACACAGGAGGTTCCACATAAATATGAGGAAAAACTTCTTTACGGTGAGGGTAACCAAACACTGGAACAGGCTGCCCAGAGAGGTTGTGGAGTCTCCTTCTCTGGAGACATTCAAAACCCGCCTGGACGCGTTCCTGTGTGACATGATCTAGGTGAACCTGCTCTGGCAGGAGGATTGGACTAGATGATCTTTCGAGGTCCCTTCCAATCCCTAACATTCTGTGATTCTGTGATTCTGTGTAATAACAAATAACAATGATATAACCCTGCACTGTGTCCTGCTACCTAGATTACCGTTTTGTTTCCACACAAACCATTTGTTGCAATTTGCTTAAACCAGGAAATTATGGAGTACAGAGTGGAGATAAAGCATTTTCACCACCATCTCATTACTTCAAGAAGTACCATATATTACTGCCAACTTGTTTATGTTACATTAACAGTTTTTAACCTCTTTCCTAGGAAACAAACCATATTAGAATTTATTACCTAGGGAAGCTTCCTGGCAATGCATAGACAAAGAGGATATTCCCTTTAATTGCTCTGAGGAGTATTCTAGAAAGGTATCCCTTCTAACCCAGACAGGTCCGAACAGCTTCCAGTTGGAGACTGAGGCAAAGAATACTAGAGACAGAGAGGGAGCAAGCGAAGAGAAGTGATGAGTGCAAGCCTGCCTTTCTGATTTGCTGGGTTGTTTGCTCAGCCAAACAGTGTGGATTATCAGCTAAACTATTGTAAACCGTTGCCATTTTTCTAATGTAAATGAAACCACTCAGAGTGGGATGCCTACATACTTTCAAAAATAGATCATGCTCAATAGTTATTCTGCAGATCCATTTGCACAAGAAAGCAAATAGCTCTTCTGTTACCACTCTTCAAGACATGAGAAGAGCCCAGCCAAGAGTAGCTGAACGTGTTTTAGGGAGGGTGGGCATGTAAGAGAAAAATGGTTCAGTAATGAGTAATAGGAAGAGAAAGAGGTGTGAAAGACTTCTAATGTTACAGTGCTGGCTGGCTTTAATAAATTGCCATAGAGAACAGGCAAGAGTAAATATCAGAACTAAGAGTCTCCTGTTTCTCCAGGGGCTATGTTAATGACCCCACACCAGCTCCTGCTGAAATCAAGCCTCAAAGCTATTAACTCGTCCAGTTGACCAAAAAAATCCTGCCCCAAAGAATATTTTAATTTTTCATAATGTCTACAAGATGCCTAAAAAAACTCAAACAGCCAAGCCTTTATTCTAACACCCATGGAAAGCTTCTATTTAAGCGGCTATGTGACTGATACAGTGTATTGGAGCCTCGGGGGAAAAATATCAAGACTAAATATGGATTCATCAGTTTCTAAAATGCAGCCACATTTCCAGGAAAACATCAAATTCTACTAAAAATTACCTATTTCCCATGTTTTTCTTGTACAAGCAATAGATGGCTTGTTTAACAGATATAAAGATTAATATTAGTCATAAGAACACATAAACTAAATACTTCTTCTTTTAAAACTACCCCTTAAATCTCATTAGTTCAATTTGACACTGAAAGAGCCCTGATTTAGAAATGATTTACACTGCGCAGATTGTTTGTCCAGATTTAGAGTTCTTTTATGAGATGAAAAACGTGAAGACGAATTTAATATTTCTCAAATGAATAGGCATGGAGCTTGAAATCTTCCTTTGACAGAGGTAACTGCATTTTGTTTCAGTGTTAATAAATTCACTTTTGTAAGATCGTGATTTTTTTTTCTTAGATTCATTCCTAGTTACTGCCCATCAGTCTCTGTGTAAAGCCATCTCCTCCATAAGAAAAAAGCAACACAACCAGCCAAAGAACAAATATATAGGATTAGTACATTATGAAGAATAAAAAGCGGCTTTCAGCTTTCTGTCATGGATTGTATTTATCACATTTCTCTCTACCAGCTTCTAGCAACACTGAGGAGATAAAGTAGCCTGGATGCATTTTTCCTGTATAGTGTGTTTTACAACAACAATAATAGTAAGAAAACTGTGAGATGATGCATGTATTTTTCTTTTTCCCAGTTTTTATTTTTCTTCGAAAGAAAAAAATACTTCTACAAAAAAAGTGGGCTTAGACTTTTCTGTCTGTTATGCTAATATATTCATAGAAAAAGCTGGTGCTAAGGGCGGTTCTCCAATTAAGACAAATGAGGCACATTGAATTTCTCCCTCAGGGCACAGCAGGGGTGCTGGCAAAATCTACTTTATTCTTTCTGTCAGGGCTGAACTGGAAACAAAAGCATGAAAATTCAACACATCCACTTACAGAATAATAAAGGCTGTTGTTTAAAGCGTGAAGAGTTTTGGCACCCTTCTGGGGCCTTATGCAAATCATTTTTCCTCTCAACTGCTACCAAACCATCGGTCTTGGAAATTAAAGATGTACTTGGTCGGTTAACAGCTGAAAAGGGAAGAGCAGCCTGAAAGTCAATTAGATTTGTATTAAGCAAATAAATCAGGTCTGACTGATATTGGCTAAACTAAAATGTATTATTATGGTCTGACAGTAATTCTAATTTGATTGACAAATGTATGTAGTATATTATTAAGGTAAATGAAAGATGAGAATAATCCTATTATTTTTCTTAGAACCACTATCAAGCAAATAGCCTCTCCCTCCCCAAAACACAATAAAGACCACCAATGTTGTATTGTAATCTACAGTATGATTAAAAAAGCCCAGAAGTGTATTTTATGAGATAAATAAGTAATTAAGACAGAGTATGACCTTTAGAAAATGACGTTTTTGTACTGATTTTTTGTGTGTCTTCCTAAATACAGAAGTGTATGAGGTTAAGCTAATTTTTTTTGGCTTTTGTGCCTCCTCCTTACAGAAAGCCTTATCCTGAAAGTGGTGGTGGTGTATATCATATGCTAGTAAAAATGCCAGCACCTTGCTTAGAGTGGTACTATTACCAGCCATAGCACCAACTGTAACAACAGCAGCAAATTTTAGGGAAAGCAAAAAAGCTTAGCACATATGATGTTAATAAGAACAATGCAGCTATTAATCAATTTTTTTTTCCGTTCTTGGAGCCAAATACCATCGCAACTAACAGAATCTGTGCAATTAAGGCAAATGTCCAAATCTGGCATTATAGGATGGTATATGCAACAGTACGTGAACATAATTTAGGCAGACAACCATCCTTTACACGTATGTAGAATCGGATTTGTAATGTAAATGACTGTATAGGTGGTTCACTGCCTATACTTGTGTGCTAACACCCAGTCTGTATGTTCGTGCAAAGAGTTTCCTTTCAGAAGCAGGGCACACGCAAACATACTTGTGCAGTTGTAGAAGTCTGACAGTCAGAGCTTTATCATCCTTCCTATTTCCTAAGCATAAATTATTAATGCTGTACATCGTTTGTTTTTCTTGTGAAAGGGAAAGATACCACACTGCACTAATGTGGTCAGGAGCCAGGATCTGCCTGTCAAAATACAGCACAAAAACCAGACAGATCAGTGTTAACTTTAAGACTATATACTCAGAAAGTGTCATGATAACCAATAGAACAGTGGTGGAGTGCTTTGTATAACTGGTACACCAATAAGTGTACAGTTTTGTTCACTGGTTTTTGGGCTTAGGTTTTATATATTTGAAGGATATCACAAGATTTTAATAAGGAAAACATGTCAAATACCTCTTTGCCTCAAGCTTTTCTGCATTCATAGTTTTGTGGAATCCTGTTTTTTAGAGATAACATATGGAAGACAGAAAACCAGTGCAACTGAGTAAATGTGGTGGTACGGAGGGAAGTGGAAAAGAATTTTGTAAATGCTTTTTAAACTCCAAATTCAAGGCTAGAGCTGGCAGAATACTTCAAGAAAGTATTCATAAACATATGCTGGAATAAAAATAACGTATCTACTTTGATGGTATTCAGAGATGTTTTTATTTGTTTTCCATAAACATTTGTACAAGTGATATTTTTTGTTTCTTTTTCAAGAATGTTAATTGAAAGCAAAGAGCTGGTGAATAGCCATGCAAATCATTGAAGTAAATGGTTTTTTTTCTGAAGTGGACAGGAAACCTTCTCTCAATTGAAAAAATAAAAAGTGAAATAATAACTGTTTCTTAAAAATATTTTTATAAAATTTCTGTGCCTCTAACTCTGCTTAAAATCCATGCACCCCCACCTTTTTTTTTCATCTAATATGCTTTATTATGGGATATCATTATTGTAGAACAAAATGGTTTATGATTTTAAAGTGCTAAACAAATGTTGGCTTTTTTTCTTCCAACTTGAAAAAGGGCTCTTATTGATCAGTCTCAGGATTTTGGAATCACAGAGTCAGGAGTTAATGCTGGTAGGGAGGGAGCTTGGGAAGTGCCCCTGGAGCTGCCCCCTCCAACCTCTCCTCACAGGGCAGGTGCTCCAGTCCTGACCATCTCAGTGGCCCTCTACTTGAAGTCCCCCTAAACTGCCACATCCCCCTGATCATTATTGTCCTGCTAATTATTTCTAGAGTGATATTCTTCTAGGGAAAAAAAAAAGTAAATACTTTAACTAATGAGATATTTTCTCTGAATCCACATGAGTATAACATTACATTGATAAACAATGTCACCTCACCAGCTGTAGTTTGGATATGTTTATATAGAAAGTGTACATACATATTAGTATTCTAGAAATAACAGTCTTCAAGTACCATTACCAATTTTTAGAAAGGAGGAGATGTTGGCAGTTAGCATTGAGGATGCAGAACAGGGAGGCTGAGTTCCAAGTGATGCAACAAACCTTTAGGGAAAATTAGTTCATTCCATTGTGATCAATGTTGGTCTTGAGAATCAGGGTTCGTTGGCATGCATCAGTTACAAGCTGGGAGAGAAGTAAGGGGCACTTTTGTTCTCCCCTAAGCACCAGCTCCTGCTCTTGTGGCAGGTTTGCACTTAGCTGGGTAACATTTGCAGGCTGCTCACTTAGGGCAGCCAAAGGAGTCTACTATTTCTCTTTTGCGTCTCACACCTCAAAACCATGTCATGTGCTATTTCTTAACAGTGTTAGACCCACACAGTGATTAAGAAAAAGTAAGAAAAAGTCCTCTTTTTTTCTTTCAGTTGTGACTGACCCTCTCCTGGGAAGGAGAGAGGTCAGCTGTTTGAACGAAGTCTTTCATCTGTAATAAATACAGGAACAAAACAAAAAGAACATGAAATTAAACAGAAGAACTGAAATCTCAAGGGAATATTGCTCAAAAAAAGTGCAAGACCAAGATTTGCACATTTATGGGTTTAATGAAAAGATCAGTATGTTTCACATTATTATTAACTAACTTTAAAAAAAAACCAAACTCTTGCACAGCATATTGAGTCACAGAATAACAATTCTTGGCAAGTCACAGACTCAGAAGGATTGAGGTCAGAAGGGACCTCTGGATATCACTCAGCTGAAACCCTCTGCTCAAAACAGGATCAGCTAGATCTGATTGCTCAGGGCTTTGGATATTTCTGCAGATGGAGGCTTCACGACTGCTCTGGGCAACCTGTTGCACTGATGATCACTCTCAAACGTTTTTTTTTTTAAAAAAAAAGCTTCAGTGGAATTTTCTGTATTTCAGTTTGTGCCCAATGTATTTTGTCCAGTCACTGGGCACCACTGAGGAGAGAGTCTGGCTCCGTCTTCATTACCTCCCCTCCACCTGCCCTGATATTTATACACGTGGATGAGATTCCCTGAGTCTTTCCTATTCCAGGCCAAACAGTCCCAGCTCTCTCAGCCTCTCCTCACATGCCACATACTCCAAGCCCGCAATCAACTTTGCAGCCCTTTGTTGGACTTACTCCAGTCTGTCCATGTGTCTTGTACTGGGAAGCCCAGAACTGGACCCAACAATCCAGGTGCTTCTCAGTAGTGCTGAGCAGGGAAGAAGGATCACCTCCCTCGACCTGCTGGCAACACTCCTCCTAAAGCAGCCCAGAAGGTACTGCTTGCTGGAGATTTCCAGTTGAGTTAACAGGAGACATACACAAGCATTGAATGTTCCACAACGATCTTAGGTACTCAGCTCTTAAAGGCAATATACTAACCCCTTGCTTTGTACAAACTCATGAATAGAAAGTCAATTTTAATGGAAGGGAGAAAGAAAGCTTCAACAATCTCAAGGGAATCCGCACTGACCATTAGGTCAGTGAAGCCTGTGAATCTCATTGTGAATGACTACCTTTTCTAACCTAATTACAGACAGTGCAGCTCATTCAGGATTGAAAGTGATGGAGTGGACTACGTGGCACCTACCACTACTTACACTTAGTCTCACTTGCACCTGGACCTCACATTGGGAGCTGAAGAAGTTTTCACAGTAGGTCTCATTTTCTTCTTCTACTGCTACTTTGACCACTGATGTAGGACAGGTTATTAAACATGTCTGCTTCTCACTCTGTCTATCTGTGTGACGTGCAGATTCTTCCCCAGCCTTCAAACCTCTCTAGCAGTGAGGCTGGAGAATTCTCAGGCTTCTCATCCTCCACTCTAAGGGAAAAATGTACCCCAATTTCCACAACAGCTTTTAAGACAAATTCTCACAAATATTAATAAGGAAACACCCAAAAGACACAAATGGATTAAATGGCAGACAGTGGGTTTTGATCTTCTATCCACAAGGAGCCATTTCTTCCCATATAGGGCAAAAAATATTTTCTATCACCTCCAGTCCAAAATGATCATCGCTCGACAGAAAGAGTGTTGAGAGCTATGCTCTTCTTTAAACAGATCCCGCTGAAGTCCTGGTGCAGAATTCCTGGTTTCAGAATTACAGGTTGCAGATTTCCAGGTCAGCAATGTTTATACACAACTCCAAAAAATGCTTTCAAGATATAAAGGTACAAAGCAACGATCTGAAGCTATTCTGTGTTTTTTAACGTCTTTTTTTTTTTCCTTTCTAAACTAAAATTTTAGGGTTAGAGCTGCACAGGTATTGTTTTTGCATTAACAGATAACACCTGATATATGTGCTACCCACTTAGATACCAGTAAGTCTAATCTATAGTCTATATTTAATAATGTCCAGTACTAGCAGCACGTTGATGAACATGAAGCAAAAATGAAAAGGAAATTAATCTCATTTGTGACATTTTAGCTCTCATAGTTTTATTAACAACAAGCTGTAATAAGTACAATACAGCTCCAAAGACAATTATTCCTTTTTTTTCCCAGAAGCACTGCCTCCTCACTTTCAAACTAGAGGCTGGGTACTATTTTAATGAGATTTCTGGTTGGGGGCTTTAAAACAAATGAGAACAGTTCATTTAGTAAAACAGCAATTAATGTTGAGGGGATTATATCTGCCTTTTGGGTTTTTAAAGGTTTTGAAAGCTAATCTATGTTAAAGAAAATTGGCAGAGTCCGGGTCTCTAGGTTTGCTGGTTTTATTAAACAACTCAGAGTTGGACCACCACCGCAGTGAATGGTACCTGACTCAAATTCACTATCGGTTTATATAGAAACTAATAATCAATTACATCATAAACATTTCATAAGCTTCTGTTAATAATCCACTAACTATTTCAATTCCTCTTTCTTCCTTTGTCAAGAGTCCACAAAAGTCCATTCTTTTCCATTGGTCAGCTGATCTTTATGTTCTGGTTCCGCTCCGACTCCGGTCGACACCCCGTCCTCGATGTTCTTGCCGTGATCAGCGTCCCGCCCTGATCCAGGTTGACCAGAGTCCGGTTCCCACCGCCAGTGTCTCCTAAACATTCAACCTTAAAAACAACTAAAGTTATGTTTAAAACCTTATCTATACTAATTTTTATTTCTAAGTGTCCTATATTTCTTTTAAGGTAAAGAAAAGGTTAACCATACATCCCCTTTACTAAAATCATCAGAAGGTAATACTTCTAGGCCTACTCCTGCTTAGCTACTCATTAAGTTTTGATTGATGATTTGTTCAGTCTTAGGTCAGGATTACACAAGGAGCTTTGAGAACAATATTCATGGACTGTGAAAGCCCACCTGTGTTTATTCAGATAGACTTATATTAATTATTCTATTCACTATTCTATTTCACCCCTATTGATTCTTGTTTCTCTAACTCATAAGAACTTTTTCATTAATCGTGTGGAAATTTCTATAACATCTAAAAATTTGCTTTCTTAAGATAATATTCTTTAGAAACAACACCCTGTCCTTTTATGGTTAATAAGCTGAAGACTTTCAATTTAAGGTAAATAATACAATAATACTATAAAACTCAGGATACTCAATGCATCTTTTATAACTATATAAATAGTGTATGATTATACGATCAATTTTTAATGGCAATTCCCCATCTTACAGCTGTGTATTAAAGCCACAGTAGAATTTTTTTCTCACACACATATATATGAGTAATATTTAATTTTCCTGCTAGACCTTTATTAAGATTCTTTTGCATCTGTAGGCATTTCCAAATTAGCAACTTCCTATTAACTTCAGATAATTTAAAACCAGTTAACTTGACATACCTACTAAAATCTAATGGTGGTGATGTAATGTGGTTTCATCACTTCTTTTTCATTTTACATTCTTTTAATTTTGATTGCCTTTATTGAACTGCACTTGATGGACATTTAACACACTTGCATTACCCTCTCACGGCCAGCCTTATCATCTAGCGCTTACAAAAAGTACTGGAACTTCTTTGCTGAAATGACTGGCCTTGTGGTAATTTACCAGTGCAAATAATTTTTAAAAAAGAGCCTCAGTGCTATTTTCCAGGAAGACAAATACCACTTCAGCATGGGGAGAAAAGTATCAGGGTGGGACTGAGGTGGGAATCCCAATCTTAGGTGGTGTAGTTCTTAGGAAATCCTTACCTTTAGAGAGAAAAGGAAAGAAAATATAAACTTGTGATGCAGATGTTTCAGTATTATAAAAATATGACAGGCCATAGCTAAATTCGTAATATGATCTCATGGACAGAGACGCTGACTGCCTGAAAAATGTTTTTTAAAAATTGTTTATTGATACTATGGGATATATAGAACTTAAACCAGTAGATTGGAAAAATAAACATTCAGGTTTTCGCAGCTCTTTTCATTTTAGCTTTTCATAGAACTTTATGAACACTAATGAACCAGGTTTCAGAACACGCCCCTGAGATACATAATACCAAGAAAAATAGTTCTTGGACTGACTGTACTGGAAAATAATATAATTATGAAAGAGAACAAATTACTAGCAGTACAGCAGAAGAGATGTCCATGCTAACCGTGTCTGTCCAGAGAGCCTTTGCAGCGTTAGCATATTCTTTTGTCTGCTATTAAAGTACCAAAGCTTTTGGCAACGCTAAGTGTGAGTTGCCCCAAAGTGAGAGGAGACCACAAATCTAGACCAATTACAGTTTCAGATCAAAGGAAAGGTTTATTTTCTGTTAATGCCTCAACACATCAGCATGATTTATAAGGTCTGGCTAGAGCAGAATAGAGAGAATGAGGAGGGCTATTTGCCTTGTACAAAGACATTCAGCCTAGAAATCTGAAAAAAAAAAAAAAAAAAGTGTTTGCATTTCTGATAAGGCTGTAAACCTCGCCTACTGACTGGCTGTTTCCTGACCTCCTCCCCTCTTTTTTTAATGAGAATTTAAATGGCTAACACACTGCTGTATCATAACCTGGGAAAGTTTTAAACCCGTGAAATTTAGAAAGCTATCCACTCCCCTCAAAATCTTGAAACTTAAGACCAATTTATTTGTAGTTCATATTTTCTAGATACTGGAGACATGCCTTTTTGTAAACATGTACAAGCAAAAGGTAGTTCTAATTTAAAAAATACATGTCAAAAAAGGGTAAATGCTTTTCAGGTTGCAGGTTTACTAGACCATGTAATGTGACCTGCAAAGTACAACCTGAATTTCACCTGAGTCATGATGAACAACTTCCCTGAAATCATCTAGGACACCTGGTACTGTGAAATATGCAGTCTCTCCTCCTGTACCCTACCTTTTCCAGACTCTAGTGCTCCTTTTTTTCAACTCTTAAAGAAGAACTCCCTTATATTAAATTGATGCAGTCTCAGAAGCGGGCAAGGGGCAGTGATTTCTTCATAAGCTTGCTAGCTTAATCAGATGGAACCTTTATGATGAGTTTGTACCAGCTCCAGGGCATCCTAGAGGTGGTGGGTAAAGAAAATGCTTTGCATGTATAGCCATTCTGTATTCCTGTAACCTTTCCACTGCGTGGATGAGAACCAAGTGGCCTGACAGGTATTTCATGGGGAAACGGTCACTCAGCTAATAGCTTCACCACAGAAATCACAGAGGCTGCTGCCATTGCATCCCTGCATCCCTCTTGCAACCAGAGGAGGCGAAGATGCTGAACATGGTCTGCACGTCGGTCCGTACTTCAACGGATGGAAGTGGAAAATTTTGTCCTCTTCATCACTTATGGGTCGTAAATAACATTCAATTTGCTTAGACTGCACATCACATGTATACTTTGTCATCTATCCACGCAATAGCCAAAAAGGCCACTCTGAAATTGTATGTTTCCAGTTCACTTTATATTCTGTGATTTTTCTGTTAAAACCAAAATATCTGGGAAGGACTTTCCCAATCATGTAACCTCCTTCCAAGAAAAAATAAAGTTTCAGGCAGCTGATTAACAGTGATTCCACAGCTAATCTACTAAAAAGGCAGGGGAAGAAGGGAGGAGGAGGAATAAAACGGTGCAGGATGATTCACTGAAACTATTTCTATGGTTTAGGTTTGTAGTGCCAGAACTAAAATAACAGTGGTCAAGGATCCTCAGACAGAATGTTTATTCTGAATTACTGATGTCAGATAGATTCCAACTTAAATTACTTCTGGGGCATTGCAAAATGAAGCATTTATTTTAAAATTGTAGTTATCTCCCCGCACCTCCAGCGCTCCCAAAAGTGTGAATCTGGGCTATTCTGGAAAGAAAAAAAAATAGTCAGCTCTTACTATATTTTTTCAGCTGGACACTGTGTATGCTTGTGGAATGCATCTGCACAAATACTGTACTTCTTTTACATTCGGGAAGTGATATTTCAGAACAAGCTCTTGTAAAACAATACTCAATTTTCTGTTGTTTGGGGAGAAGCCAATACAAAAATTAGATTTCTTCCTTTTTCATATACGAACTCTATAATAAACAAAACTAACTCCATAAAGCAGATTTACAATGCTGCCATTGTGTGGGGTTCAGCACAACTACAAAATATTACATTGTGCAAAATTAATGCTGCTGAAAATATATGTTGCCAGCAGCTTGGATAATTACAAGGAAAGGCAGTTAGTAATGAATTCCTTTTACTCAGAATTCAAATCTCAGGACTGAATGTTGCCCATTATTGCAGTTCAAAGGCAGCTATCTCTAGAATTGTTCTTTTAATGTTTGCTCGATGGTTTTAGTTGTTCTTTTCTTGTAGGCACACAATTGTTGTCTTGATCTTTGTGATAAAAAGAGCTACACTAGAGCTTTGTAGTGAATCCAGTTGGCTTGGTAATGTGCCCGTAGTCAGAATTCCAAAGTGGGAAGACAAAGGCTTAGAAAATATAAGGCTGAGAGCTGTTTGTTCAGGGCTGTGGGAATATAACACAGACGTTGGAAACCAATGAGCTCTCTCGGTTACATCCACATTCATAAAGTAACTATCCAATTCTACGCTCTTTTGTCTTTTCCCAAACCAGAGTTTTAACAACTCTTTAAACAAATGTGGCAACTTCTTTGTAGCTCCACTCCTACCAAAATTCCCAGAGTGCTATAATTCTTTCCCTTTACATTAAAGCTCCATTTGTTTAGCTCTTTCAAAGTTGCATTTATTTCCCTAAATAACTATGCATCAACAGAAAGGGTTTCACTTAAACAGACAAAAGCAAAAGCTGCTTTTAAAACCAAGTGTCAGTTTTCACAGAATCACAAATTACATTCCAAAGATATTTTATAAGGCTTTCCAAAACTAAAATTAGAATACATGTCTGTCATTTATATCTTAGTTGAAAACATGGGATCCTGGGTTGTATCTGAGTAATCTGTTACATCTGTAGATCTCAAAGGACTTTGTAAAATGCTCTGTAAAAGCTGAGGCACAGAGGCTGAGGCATAGAGATCGCGTTCCAAGTCAGAGACAGAATGAGGAACAAAACATGGGCTGGCAACAGCAGCTTCTCCATATGTCTTGCTATACTGCTACACTGAAATGCAAAACAGGAGCAAAGGAGCTAGCACAAGGATGGAGAGGGAGGAAGAGTGAGTGAGGCTTGGCTACCTTCTCAGCAGCTGGAGTAGTAACTCATTGCTGGTGGCCTTCTTTAAGTGCAACAGCAGCTGACTTGAATGACAGAATGACAGCTAGAGCAAATGTGTGGCTGTCATTCCAGATGAATGATATTTGGCTGGGGCATTGTGGTAAGATTTACACCTAAGAGAACCTTTGGAAAATATAGAAGGAGCCATACTGTGTAAGTCCACTGAGCCAAGATAAACTCAGAGGGGGTCAGCAAAACCAAGAAAACATTAGTCATATTGTTTCAGAGGAGAGGCTAGCTGCCCTTCTCAAGATGTCCAGCAGATTGACAGGCAAACATGCTTCAGCAAAGGCAAGAGGTTACCAATTCCTCAAGCCACAAGAAAAGGTACTGTGGGACATAGTACTTACCAGAAAAAGGTGTTGCCCATGGCACAGACATGAAGTGTAGACGTATCTTGAGTTCTCCCTGCCTTCACTTCTTCCCTGAGTTATAGGAGAGGGTGGGGACCTTGAAGGTTACCTCTAAGTTATATGACAAGGTCAGCATCTACTGGTGCTTTTGTTCTTTTTCTTTCCTTTTTTGAAACCAAATATAAGTCAACACATCAATCACAAAGTAATACAGTGGATGAAAAAAACACAAGTGAGATAGGAGAGAGGAGCAATGGTGACACCTCACTCCCCTGATAGATGACAGCATATTTTGCTTCATAACACAGGGCTATCAATAATTACTGTCTGTGGCTTACAACAGCTTTCTGCTTGCAGAGGCACTTCTTGTTTTAGACCAACTCTTGCTGCAGTGACCTGTGCAGCCACTCAGCTACTCAGTCACCTGAAACCTGTTTACATTGCTCTTCCTATTGCACACGGTCAGTGAGTGCGTAGGCATGCACAACATCGTAGGAACAAACAAGAATAGGGTGACTGTCTGCAAAAAGGCTGTATAGTCAGTGCCCTTGCATTTGCACCCTTTAGACTATGATCAGGTTGTATATTAGGCCCAGGGCTTCAGCACCCTGAGCTGACTGCTGACCTCGTGGGTTGAATGATAATGAATTGCAGGTTGCCATCAAGATCACGTCACTAGCTGACAAAGGGAACTCGGTACAGGCCTTAGTCAAATAACAGAAATGACCATCTATAATCTGTAATCAATACATCTCCCACTTATTCCTTTGGTTTAGTACAAAATGGAAAGGTGCCCTGTCTTCTTTCCATAGAACCAGATCTCTGGCCACGGGGATAGCTGCCAGTTTTTTAATAGCATTTCTTCTATTTTAATTTGCTAGGTGGTAATCCTAAAAAAAGTTAATGCTCAAGAAGCTTTTTATGTTGAGATAAATCCTGATTGCTATGAAGATAACAGCTACCACAGCTTTCAAGGAAAGCCGTTTCACTAGCAGTGTGTGGACTTTTCTGTCAGGAATTAAATGGCCGAGTAATCCCACTAAAGAACATGAGGAACAATGTTGTCACAGTGAGTGATGTTGGGAGGAGATCTTTGAATCTGACAGGACTATTCTAATGCTGCTTTTCTCAATTTACATTCTCTGTACAGAATAAAAGCTTGGCTTTGTGTACTTGAACTGAAATAGCAAGGAGAATTGCTGAACGGAGGCATCTATTAATTTTGCATTAAATAATTCACCTGGTATCCCATGGGGAGTTAATTGTCATTGAAAATGTTATTTCATGGCTACTCAATGAGCTGTATAAAAGTCTGTTTAAGAAGTCTACTAAGAAGAAATAACTTTTCCTCTTCAGTTCAAATATCTTGAACCTGATTTATGGGTTACCTGAAATCTTACTTGCACTCTATCCACTGTTTATTTCAAATAGTTTCAGTAGCTTCACTTGTACCATCCAGGTGTGCCCAAAATGAACCACCCTGGTGTCTTTTTTTTACAGTTCTGAAAACTTAGATCAGTGTCTATGTGGTTTAAAAAAAAAAATTCTCAATTGATACTCTCTGGCACTTCAGTTGGTTGAATAGCTTTAAAAATGTGACCAAAAAGTTGTTGGTTCCTACCCATGCAAGAATTGTATTTTCTGTGTTAGAATTAAAGTATAATCTCATGTTCAATGGCTTCTTTGTTGGCTATTTATCTAACCTTACCTCTCTAAGCTTTACAAAGACAGGCCATTTTATTTCTCGTTTGAATTTGTCTAACTGCATTTAGCAAGTGAGCAACATACACGTCATGTTACGCCTTCACTACTTATAGGCACTCCTGAAAACATGTCAGCTGTTAGAAGCTTCTCATCAGACATGTATTTCACTTTTAACAAACATTTGTGCAATTTCATGATCATTTTCTGAAATACATCTTCCTAAAATGTATTGTCTGTTTCTACCTCAACTGGTTTCTGCCTGTAATCACATCTATGAAGCTGCTCACAATCCCTCTCCACCTCAACTAGAGCATAGTCCTATTGCATTGCAGTCAGGCTTCAAGAAGCATTTGGAGTTAATTTGTCAGAAGAACAGATCCTTGCACATGTAATGTTAAAGTGACTCAGACATGACATCCCTTGTTATTCTCCAGCTGTCTTAATGCAGGTGCTTTGCAATGTTCTTGTTTAATTCCCCGTAGTTTCTCTGCAGCACTTGTCTAGTGCTGTCCTCCCCTGTTCACAGATACTACTCTGAACAAGTTCTATGAAAAAATCAGGGTGCATGTGTACCCATTAAGCTCTCCAAGAGTTAGTTTGAGACCTTCTGTTTAGAATTTCTTGCAAATCTTTTGCTTCTACTTAAGAACACATGTGATGAGATTAAGTCCTCCTGGGTCATCAAGTCCAGCCTGCTACCATTACAATTACTTGTCTTCCTTGATTCCTTCCACAAATTTATCAATCTTGTTAAAGTTCTTGCTCCTACTACTTGTGTCGGAAGGCTGTATCAGTTTGGGAAGCTAATAATCATGATAGATAAGATTTTCCATGTTTTGGTAATAGATACAATTTTCTAAACAGAGAAAGGTATTTGTTAATCCAGCAGGAAGTAACTTTGAAATCCCATGTTGAATTTATCTCTTCTTTACTTACCTCTGTGCCTTCAACTATTCCTTCCTACAGAATTTGTTCTAAAACTTTGCAAGTTCTTGCGGTTAATTCTTGTCTTGATCACTCTCCTTCTTAAATACAGGTATTTAATTTGCATTTTGTGTGCCAACGATCCCTCAAGTTGATTAATTAATTTTAAAAAACACTTAGTAATGAACCTGCAGCTTCCTAGGCAGGATCTCTCAAGACTCAGGGTGGAGAGTCTTGAGCCCATTTATCTTGAGAACTGTATGAGTCAAGATGTACTCCAGTCTCATAGCTGTGAGATCTACTTCTATGTGATGAAGCAAAACATCTTGTTCAACTCAAATACTTATTCAGGAAATTGTATTGTTCAAAATCTTATTTCCATTTTAATTAACACTAGGTATGCATGTTTTGCTTTTTTGTGATCAAACTGAAGAATCTGTTACTCACGGAGATTTCATTTGAATCAGGTAGTTGCAAAATCTGGTTCTTATTTATCAGTGCAAGATAAATAAAATTGTCTTTATAATTCACTGCCCAATTTATGGTATATGGCTGTGAGCATACATAGCTGCATAATATAAAATGACTTTTAGAGGTATGATTTTTCTGTTAAAATTGTTTTAAGGTGGTCTTTGAAAGAGAAAGCTTACACTTGTCTATCACTCCTTACCTTAATTGATCCTAGAAATCTTAAACTGCCAAAGACCTCTCTGTTTCTATAAAGATAAATGACTAAAAAAAGAAAATCTAGTTCTTACCATTCCCTTGTTTCCCTACAGGATTTTGTTACTAAAAGGAGGACTGATACTTGAGATGACATTTTGTCTTGTCCCCAGCTGAGATTACTGAGAATGGTGATGCTTGAACTGCTGCAGACTGAGCTCATCAATCCTCTGGGATTCATCTCCTGTTACCTCACTGGTGTCAAATACTGTTTAGAAATCTGTTCAGGTGACTTATTATGTAGGAACATCTTTAATATTTTTCCCCCTGAAGATCTATAACTGTTCTCTTTCCCACTACTATGTCTGCATCTTTTGTGCTTTTACAATTACGTCCCTGTGTAAACCATTTCATCCAAAGCATCTAACATCCAAACAGTGAACTGGCAATACAGGAATAGCATACCATGACTATTACAGAGGAAAAGAAAGCAAAGTCTAGAATAAAGACTCCCCTTACTGATAGCATATATTTTCTGCAGAGCATCCTGGTCAAACTGCTCTTCTTGGAAATATGTTCAGTGAATGTTTTGAACACAGCTATTGAACATTACTTCAAAAGATGTGACAGAGGAAAGTATAGCATGCATTTAAAAACAACAACAAACCTGACAAAGACAGTACCACAAATCCAGATACAATATGTAAGGCATTTTCATGTTTATGTTCTTAAAAACTTTTAAGACACCATGTTTAATTAACAGGCCATTTCAGATGTTAACAACCAACTTACTTGAAGGTGTTTATAGTATATAAGGAGATAAAAATTAAGACCCCTATGCTTTGTTTTCTGAGTAGCAAAATATGAAGTAAGTCAAGCAGGAAGATTCTGCAGTAGAGAATCAGTTGCATCTCAGATGAAATAACGTTCTGCCTTCAGAGAGAAAAATATAATTCACTCTCTTCATACTGAGCCATTAAGTTGTATGCTTCCAGAAAATATATGTATGGATACTTTTTAACATTTTCTAATTCAAATTTTTAATTGAATAGAAACTGCTCCTCTGACTGCATCTGTTTCTGTCAAATACACAGATACTTCTCTTTGTAATGCCCTTCCTCCACCAGAGATCCCTGAGCTAATTCATGACACTTGACATTAATCACATGCACAGATCAACAAAAGACTTTGCTTTCATATAAAAACTAATTTAGAACATATTTCTAAATTACTGCTTGTTATTGCAGTCAATTTAATTAGCTAGTTAATGACAATATCTGTTCATAATCCACGTAGTCAAAAATACCAAGTTCAGTAATTAGACCATATAATTCCTTAACAACTCAATTTTATAATGGAAAAGTGCTGTGCTTTAAGTCAATTTGCTTCTAATACTCTCCTATATTCAAAATTAGAAATTCCTTAGTGTATTCTTTTAACATTCAAAGCTTGAGAGAGAATATTTAGGTTAGAAAGCTCAGCTCCCCTCTGCATTCCACATTAGATTGTGTGTAAGTTATATTGTGTTTTCTGTCATTTGCCCAGTCCTTACTGATTGTATCCTATTTATCTAAATACTGGGCTGAAGAAACTACTTTAAAACAATTGTAAAAATTTAGCCTTTGTTAGACAACAACGATAATAAAATAATTACAGACTACTGTAGCAAGTAATATTTGGACTTATTAGCAACACAGACATTGAACGTTATTTCAATCACTGTGACGAAGGAAAGCATAGTCTAGCATTTAAGACTGTGTTTTAAAAAATCCCCCACAAACTTAAAAACAGTACCACAAATCCAAACTGACACTTATAGTAACCCATGGCAATGAAAAAAATCCTGTCAAAAAAGCATTAGAATAAGATAATTTAATTTCTCCCAACTGCCTGCCTTTCAATTCTTTATCCCTGCTATCAGATTTGAATAAATTTCATCTCTCACACTACAAGTAATGAGCAGGCAATGACTTATGGAGCAAAGAGACCAAGTTGAGACGGAATTAGAATACAATTTTAGTGAGACAGAGCTGAGAAAGTGGAAGTGTTACTCTTTTGACAGATTTGGCAAAATACCCAACATTATTTCAAATGCTCTTTCCTCTCTGTAGAGAAACTGTCGTTTTTTAAAAAATGGGAATACTCAGGAGAATACTTTTAGTGGTATATTGTTAATGTGATTTAACAGAGGAACTAGTTATTAAAGAATTTGCTTTATAAAAGACCAAACAAGACTTAAAATAAAATACACTAGAAGTCACACTGGATGACAGACAAACAGAGGAACCTGATGCTCTACTCTGCTGGTGCCCTTCTAGAGAATCAGTCTCTTCAAAGCCTTTTTGTGGCCAACTGAATAAAAGTACATTATCCTTCAGGTGTCTAGAGAAGGAGTACTCGTAATTACACTCACAAGGCTTAGGATGTAATAAACCTTTCTTGTTCTGATGACTGTGTATCCAGCACCACTCCCACACCAACAATTTCAAAAAACAAGGAGGCCTCAGGAAATTGAGTCTCTTTGCCTAGAAGGAAAAAAAAAATCAAGAAAGGCATGCAAGCTCACAAAGAGTTACTTTATGAAGCTAGCAGAAATTCATCCCAAGGTCTAGCCACAAGAATAGATGCATTTAATGTAAGAATGATTCTGGCACCCAGGAAAAGTGACAGGAGACAATGAAGCAAAAAGTGGCTTTGAACTGATGAAAAAAAATGTATTTCAAACATATGACAAAAGAAAATGAAAGCCTTGAACAACAGTTTTTTAATTAACTTTGCCTAAGTCTTATGAACATATCCTTCATGCTGTCTTTTCAAGTAGTATTTAAAAAACCATCTCCCAAACAGATGTTAATGGAACAAGTTGAAAGAATAGTAACTAGAATATACAAATACTACTTTATTTTCTAAATATCCCTACCTAAAATCTGCAGTTCTCACATTTACTTGCTTCATAATTCTTTCTTACAGTAAGCTACAAATCAAGTTTAGAGTACAGGTTAAGCCTGCATGTTTCAGGGATCTGAGACTCTGTCTATACTGTTTTTTCCTAACAAACCTGAGATCATCTTGGTTACACTCCAAGCTAGCTGGAGGCAAGCCAGCTCTGATCCCAAAGTTGTGTAACTGCTTTAGTGCCTCTTAGTAGGGCTTATTAGCTTGGGCTCAGTGCCATGCTAATGTGGTTACACAGCTTCTAGTCTGGACCAAGTTCAGGTCTAGTTGGCTTGGAGTGAGTTTTCATTTGCCTGCCTTCAACTGTGTAGACATAGCTCGACAAAACCACCCTTTGTCACTTTTTAGCACACAAAATCAGCTCATTCTCACTTAAAAATTGTTAAGAAGTAAAATATTTTTAAAAGTATATTAACATTCTTATGTAAAGTTAGTGAAACAAGTCAGCAAGTCAGACTATGTAAAAAGGTGCATAGAAAGGGGTTACAGGAAAAAAAAAACCAAACCCAATCTCAAATTTCACACAAATACAAATAATGACATCTAGTATCATTAATGAAAGTAAGGCATATAGTGTAGAATTTCCCAAGAATTCTACAGCCTCAAGCAAAATATGATTCAATAATTCTGATAAACAGTTAGTGCATACACTCCCTACACAAATTTACAGTGTTAAAAGAGAAGACTAAGTTGTACATACTATTGTAGGAAGCAAAAGTTATAGAGTGGAATTGTACAAATTCAAAAACTCTTCCTTTTTGGAGTCTTCTTTCAAAATGGTATTACTCCTCCTCATTTATATTTATTTACCTGAAATCAGTCTGACTGTTTAAATGGGTAAGTATTGACAGCTATGCTGTTGAGGTTGAAGAAATTTTATTTCATGATTATATAGAACATTAAATGCCAGATTTATACAAGTTAGTAAGAAGGCTATCACAGTCATCTGCTTCCTTAGCCTTACAGGAAGGCTTTTGACTGGGTTGAGTGTGTATCCTTGAAAAGGTAGCACATTGTATGGGGATAGTCAGTAATTTTCTTTTATGACTGTATTCTATCAAAGCCAAGCTGAAGATGTAGCTTTTTCAGTTTTTCCTTGTAACCTCCTTCCCAGGTGAAATTGCTGACATCATAATCTCAGCTACTTGGAGAGAAGTTGCTTTCTGATTTTGCCCTTGTGTTTTCAGTACTTGCTATAAATACAGAGTTATGTGTACTAATTTTTCAGATCTCAGAATCTTAAAGCTGCATTTGTTTTTGCTGAAGAAAACCAAGGAGAATACTGAAAACAGTGTGAAAGAGAAATTTACTGCGTATTAAAACAGTGGAGATTTGCTTCACAGAGATATTTATCTTTTCTACAGTAATCTTTATGCTTAGCCAATGATACCTACAGATACTGTATGCACAAGTGCCTTGGTGGTGAATGGGCTAATGCATGGTACGATTGGAAGGGCCGATTAACTGTTAACTGGCCCTAGAGAAGGGAAGCTATATCTCACCTTGTAGATTAGGTAAGACCCTTGAGAGATCGTTATGCAGATGCCCTCTTGCAAACTTCACTCCAGAGACGAGAAACACATTTTACCTAGGTCTTCTGTCTTTAGGACCCAAAGATTAGATGCTACTAATTTTCTTTATTAACCCTGAGATAACCTGATTATATGTCCATGTCCTTAAACCATTCTGAAAGGTTGTATTAACTCCTCAGCCTCCTTCCAAACACACACTGATATGTGCTGTCACAAGGCATTCCTGGTGAAAACCTACTGAAGGTGGTTATAGTCACAGCCTTGTACTCGTAGCCTTCTGCGGTACCTCCTGATGATACTGCCAAGGTCCTGAGACACTGTCTGTGTACAGAACATATCCTGATAACTTGACCAAGACATAGGATCCCCATGTAAATAGGAGAAGCCCCCCCAAAGATTCAGAGAAATTTTACTTCCGTTATTTAGAAAAGACAATGCAATGTTCAGAATATAAGGTAAAAAAACCTCTAAACAAACACACACTCCCCCCCAATAACAAACAGAAAAAAAAAACCACAAAAAAAAGCTGTTATTAAGTTTAGCTGATATTTCTGTAGTATTTGGTTTTCTATTCATTATTATTCAATCCCTAGCACTCCTTAACAAAGTTAATATAGCTAATAAGATCCTATCATCACTGGAAAAGCTGTTTGATGAGAAGTTCTGCCCTACAGCATCAGAGGGCATGTCCATGTGTCTGCAGCTTTCGGTACATCATGGAAAGCGACATTTTTAAAATGACAGATCATCTTTTTTCGTTTAAGCTTGCTTTCTCTTTCCTAAGGGTCTTGGAACTGTGATTCATATCCATCCCACATCCAAAGCTGAAATATACTGAATTTGCATGGAAGAACCATGAGAGTCTGGGAGGGGACAAGAGAAGGTTTTACACAAAATAAAAGCAATATAGTGCCTGAAAGAGCAGCTCACAAAATATTTTCTCCTCTTGCTCAGCAGAGCTGTTGGTTGCCTTTCAAGTAGATCTCCACAGCCTGCTGTTTTCTTCATTCTACACAAATATAATTCAATCAGATATAACTGTATGAAGGGAGGATTAAGAACAATGAGAAAATTAGAAATACAAGCAGTTTCCACTGTATTACTGTAATTTTTTAATTAATCCATTAAAAAGAAAACCAAACAAGCATTGCTTGCTACCCACATCTCCATAGGAAAACTGATTATTGATTGGCTTGATGTTCATGAAGGGAAAGGATAACAGCAAAGTAATCCTGCATGTGCTAAGAACGTTTTAACTAAAAACTAAAAACTAACAGCAGCAGAGCACCAGATCACTGCTAAGTAAGAAAATGCCAAAAAAATGTAAAGCAAGTTTTCTTCTCTCTCCTCCTTTGCCCTCCCCCACTACTTCTGCTTTTCCTTTAGTGATTGCTTCCTGTCCATTTTTCCAGTGTATAAAACATCTGTGGTTTGCTGCAAGCAGTCAGTATTTATATAGAGAACCACAGAGCAGGTGCCACTTAAAAAAAAAAAAGGAAAAAAAAGAAAAAAAAAAAGAAACAAAAGAAAAGAAAAAAGAAAAAAAGAAAAAGAAAGAAAAAAGAAAAAGAAAAAAGAAAAAGAAAGAAAAAAAGAAAAAGAAAGAAAAAAAGAAAAAGAAAGAAAAAAGAAAAAGAAAGAAAAAAAAAGAAAAAGAAAGAAAAAAAAGAAAAAAAGGCAAAAAAAAAGCAGCAAGCAGCAACCCATGAGTGTTATCCCATGACCCTGGAGGGTCATTTTACTTGTTATTACACAATGCATGTGGGAAGGAGGCTTCCTATGAAAAGGCTGTGTATAGCCAGCAAGCAAGATATGACGACTTCCTTTTATTACAGGAAAATGCAGGTTTATAAAATACTTATCTCCCTGAATCAAAAATCTTTATGAATAATTGATTATGTTGAATCTAGAAACAGGCCATGTTCAAAAACTGCATAATATAGCATGTACTTTTAAGTAGGGATTATGAGATGTGAAATCTTTTCCATAGTTATCATGTGAGCCTAAACTCATTCTCATGACTGTCATGCTTAATATAAGTACAGCTGTCAAAGCATGGTATTTCCCAACCAAAATGAAAACAAAACAATTTAATTCTGAGTAAATGCATCTGATTACCAGATAACTTCTTAATTTAGTTTATATTTAACATTCCTCCACAAAAAAAAAGGAGGTACTTCAACATCATATAAATTCCTATTCTTTAAACATCATTTTAGGAATGCAGTTAAGAGAATTTGTTGGATCTAATTGTAGTTCACCAATCCCCACCAGCCTTGTTTCTTCTTCTGAGTCATATTTATCAGGTTCATTGAATAAAAAGCCTGAAGGAACTTCCATAAACTGAATATTTATATATCTCTTTCAGGTCTGCCCTTTTCTCTTCCCCCCTCTACAGTTTCCACAGCAGCTCATTGTGAAAACTAGAGCTGTGAAGCATAGAATCATAGAATGGTTTGGGTTGGAAGGGACCTTAAAGATCATCTAGTTTCAACATCCCTGCCACAGGCAGGGACACCTTTCTACTAGACCACGTTGCTCAAAGCCCCATCCAACCTGGCCTTAAACACTGCCAGGGAGGGGGCAGCCACAGCTTCTCTGGGCAACCTGGTCTGGTGTCTCACCACCCTCACAGGAAATAATTTCTTCCTAATATCTAATCTAAATCTACCCTCTTTCAGTTTAAACCATTCCCCCTCATCCTGTCACTACTTGCCCTTGTAAAAAAGCCCCTCTGCAGCTTTTCTGTAGGCCCCCTTCAGGTACTGGAAGGCTGCTATGTGGTTTCCCCAGAGCCTTCTCTTCTCCAGGCTGAAGAGCCCCAACTCTCTCAGCCTGTCTTCATAGGAGAGGTGCTCCAGCCCTCTGATCATCTTTGTGACCCTCCTCTGATTATGTCCTGATACAGGACAATCTCCAAAGTTAAAACTCCAGTTTTAACCTTTGGTGCTTATAAGATGGATCTTAGTTGTCCTTCCAAGTGTCTGCAACAAAGCTGATTTCGGAGTGCCAAAGATAATCCGTGTAGATGACCTAATTAAATTCACAGGAAAGCTATTATTTTTAAGATAAGGTGTTTCAGCTACTGGCTATTAAAAAACGAAAGATTAAAATGCCTAGAAATGAGGCATCTGCAATTCCTATTCAGTCAGAATCCTCCATTCCTGTCAGCTGTGGATATGCAATTAGACAAAGTGGACCTTATATCTTAATTTAGTATGATTCACTACAAATCTGTATAAGAAACAAAAATATTTGTTCCATGCAAACATATAAAATTTTTAAAATAGAAGTAGTGTATATTTGCTTTATGAATTAAACACATAACTGAATACACAGGGTGAATTGTTATGTTTAAAATAAAATTAGAGAAAGTAAAGATAGGAACAGTCTCCCCTCAGGTCAAGTAATTGCAAAATTATGCATATCAATTCATTAGCTATTTTGAAAACATTCCTAGACTGACCAAATCTCACTATGGTGATAGTGCCTCTTACCCTTATAAATATTGGCTATAGTGCTGCATTAGAGCCTTTGTAAAAGGTGTGCAGTGTGCTTCACCTAATGTTGAACTAATATTTGGAACTGGTATTTGGAAAATTTGCAAACTGAATTGTCTAAGATAAAAGCAATTTGTTTACAATGAGCATCTGGGTGTTAAGATGAAGTGAGGGAGCCATTCCCCAAACAAGGTAGGATTACTCTGAAGAAGAAAGAGAAAAGCCCCTGAACAGCTTCAGCTATCAGGCCAGTGTACCTGCTGTTAGATCAGTCGCTGACAGTGGCATGTCTCCTTTGTAGCAAAGGAAACTCACACTGACATCTTGCTAAACTAGCCATAGTTGTCATTTCATGCAAGGGAAAAAGGGACTGGAGAAATTGAGAGAATATAAAAAATTAAAGAGAAGGAAAAAATGTCCTATGAGCACACCAAACCACTTAGGCAGCCAGTTTTCTGTAAGTATTGCACATTCCACTCACTTTGGATGTTGCAGGAAACGGGCTCCATCTGGCAGATTTTCTGTGTTTGAAGCAAAAGTGCAGGGTTCCTCAAACTCATTACTAAATGGGCTTCAGATTTTTCACACTCAGATGTTTTCTTTTCAATATATGCTTTACAATTCTAAGAGCCCCCAGTGTCTTTGTTTTCCCCAATCCTAAAATGACTCGTAGAAATGAATACTTATACCCTATATAAAAAGAGGGAGAACGTTTCTCTTTTATGAGCATTTCTAGCATATTCCAACTGACTTTAAAATGTGCACATTTTAAAAGCAAATATGTTAATAAATACATTACTTTAGTGTACAAGTAAATCAAGAAAGAAAGTGCTTCATGAAACTCCTTTAACTCACTGCATAACAGGAAAGCAGAACTGAACGAACTCTCTTGCTTGAGTGTCTAAGATCCTAGTTCAACAAAGCTAATAGGAACTAAAGACTCAGTCATCTTAGAGAATCACATGCTTTGCAGGACCAGACTAAGACAGCAAGGAGTACCACAGAGATCCTCTCTAGCTTAGAAGAGGTAGACTTGTCAGGTTTCCTGTGCATACACTGGCCTCTGCAATCCCTTCTTCCGTAGTCAAAACAATGGCTTGCAAAAGGCACTGGTTCACAAGCCGTCCTTAGACATCAGCCCTACTTGCTGTGAGTCCTGCTCCTCATGCTTCACTGACAGCTGATTTTTCCCCTCTAAAGGGAGGACTTGGCGCAAAAATTCTTGCAACATTCCCAGATTTGCACTCACCCTGCAGTCCTTACTTAAGCTAGTGGGAATTTTGTGTGACCATTTCTAACTGCACCAACTAATACACTAAGGCATAAACACATAATTAAAGAAAAAGTGAGAGTTTTCAGTTGTGTTTTTGATAACTGAAATATAATTAATGAAAACAAAGGTGAGGGTATTCAGATCTTTTAGCATTCCTTCTGTAGCACAGTTCAAGTGTGCAGTTTTGTGATGTTTGGGTATCCACTGACTCTCTTCAGTCTTCAATTCCCACAACTTCTTCCAACAAGTGATTAAAAAACATTCTCAAAAGTGAAGCTAACAAAACCGTAAACCGATGCACAAAAAGGCTTCCTTTACTGAACTTGTTAAAGTTACATCAACCTGACAAGCAGGGGTCACTGAAGTTCAAACCACAAATGTTCACATCCCCGAGGAGAATGGGACATTATTAATATTTTTGTATAGAACTCCTGAGTGAAGCAGTCTCTCTCAATGATGAAAGGAAAAGGGCATTCCACTGTGTACTGTGAAATATATTATATATCTTCCACATAGTTGGTTGGGGATCAACTGCCAGCTTCTTCACGGTGTGAGCACTTGATTGAAGCACCAGCTGTGTTCAAGGGATAGAAAGAGACCTTGAAAATGGCAAAGCAAGACCCAGCGTTCAGAGCTGACAAAACAAAACTGACAAGAGAGGCAATAGCTATTCTTTCTGAGTGCTCATCATAGGAAATGTCATTGAAAAGAAAGAAGAAAGAGAAAGAGAAAAGGGGGTGGGAGAAATCAAATAGAGGTTTTAGTATTACTTGAATATGCTCTTCTGTTTTCTCACACATTTTCTTTTTATTAAGAAAAAAGAAATGTAACTTAAAGCTTGAAGGAAAATTAAAATGCAGGAATTGCACCAGAAAAATCTTCTCTTGTCAAAAACATTCAGGAAGATTCTTGCTTGCTGCTTACGTGAATTAGAATTAACGGAGGCCATGGAGCTGTGCTGGTGTAAGTCAGAAGGTGTAAAGCAGAAAAAAAAATTAGGACTACTACATTATAAAACTCAGACAAGAATTACATTTGTAAGGGAGCTCTGCATCCTTGTAATTCCTACCAGAACAAAATAATCACAGTCCCACTTTAAACATAACTTTTCACTTTTTGAAGTATGCCTGAGTTACTTATAACTCCTGGGAACTTAAAGCGATATTTTTGGACGGCAGGAAGTATCTAAGGTCAGTCTCCATCTGTTATGTAAAGACACACATAAAGTAAAATAGGTGCTCACTTTCCATTTACAAATTCATCCTAGTTTTTTCACTGTGCTTTCAACTTTCAAGACTTTTAACATTTTTTCCCCCTGTAACTTTTTTTGTGCAAGCTTGTTCTTTGGCAGCCAAAGTGTTGAAATGTCAATTGGTATCCCCCAGAGACTTCATTTCCACTGTCTGACACTGCCAACATCATCATGTGGTTCAGGGTTTATCTTTCCTGCTGTGACTGAGCTGGAAAATCTAAATCAGCCCTACAGAAAAGGTTGAGCAGAGGCCAGCCATAATCAGATAGAAACTATATATTTTTGACCAAAAGATAGGAGGAAGGGGGAGGGTAATCACTTAAAAAAAGCTATGTAGACAGCTAATCTCTCAGACTGGCTGCATACAGGATTCTGTTTAATAAGTAGCTTAGCAGGAAAACAAGAGAGAGAAAAAAAGTGCTATTAAAAGGGCAGTGGTAAAGTCTTATCCATCCAGAACTAGATAGATTTTCAAGGGAAAAAAGATGTACAAGACAAAGATGCAGAGGAACTAGAGAGTATATTTCAAATGATTTTGCATGTGACTCAGTGTCATCACTTATCAGCCCATGTGGTCAAGTGAACAGGTCACTAGACTGGGAGCTAGGGAAATTTATGCTTTATCTCTAGTTCTGCTATTGACCAAATCATCATGGGAAAAAGATTCTTCGCCCCCCTGGACCACCTGTTATCTGTTTAGTGCACAAGATCTTTGGAAAAGAAGCATTTTGTTTACAGTGATTTAGTGTTTTGCCTACCTCTTTAAGAAGAGTTTCTAGGAAGGCTCACCCCTAATACAAACAATCTAATAATTATAATACATTTCAAACACAGATTAATAGTTCCACTCTGATACTAGTGTGACATTTTTCTGTGTTTAGTTTACAGGCCAACACCTTTAACAGCATATTTGTTCAGCAAAAGATAGAGTGCTAATCTACAGGGACCAGAAATGGCTTTGTCATTTTCTAGATGACAGCTCTCATTTTCCATTACTTTCTGGCAGAAGAATTACCATGAGTCTTCCATCTTTCTCAGCAAGACACTTGCTTATCTAGTTGCTGGAAATGCTTTTGTTTAAAATTCCTCTGGTATAACTCTGCCATGGTTAGAAGAAATGTTGCTTGGTTTACAAAACAAGTCTATGCTGCACTATCTCTCTGATGCATCTGTGCTAAAAAACAGTCAGAAAACAGATGAGGAGCAAAATCCAGTTATTAGGCATATGAAAACTATTTTTTTTAGTAAAGAAAAACAACCACTTTTGCTAAGGGTTAAGGAACTCTTTTACTTCCTTATTTGAAAGGGAATATAAACCATGTCAATATTTGAAAAGAATACATGAAAATCTGAAGCTTAGGCAAATTCTGGAGTTGGTGTGACTATTTGGACTCAAGCGGAAACAGGACCTAATCCACATTAGACACTTCAATTATCAAGCAAAGGCAGCCTAATATAATTGTGCAAGCACATGCAAAGGCAGACTCAGATAGAATACAGGTTATAAAGAATAATTGTAAATATCACCTTTGTGCTTGTCTAATCCTGAAGCAATTCTGTGCACTAAAAAATTAATTTCCAGTGGATGTGAGTGATTTCAGCATGTCACTAACCTTTCCCATTTCATTCTTTTGAGCCTAGATAGCTGATAAGGATCTTGAAAAAAACCAAATAAATCTTCCTAGTCGGTTTGGTCTTTTTGTGATGTATGTTGGTTTTGGAAAGTACGGTCTTGAATAATCCGTTGTGACAACTCCTACTCAGTCACTCAGTACATGTGCTTCAGATAACGTTACCCTAGGATGGCACGTACTGTAAACTGTGGTTTGTCAATAAATCCACAATCGGTGATTCGAGAGCAAGCATTGTGGACAATGAGAAAGGCAGAATTGACTGAAAGAGCAATGGATGAAATCTAGAAATTCTCAATCTTATTTTCTTTTGTAGTGAAAGATGGCAGTAAAATGATCTGAAATAGATAGAGTTGTGTTTGTGCCTAATGCACAACAACACTAATTTACAATGGGCAGAAGCATTCCTGAGGCAAAATTAGAGCTAGCTAAAAGGCTCATAGTTCATGACTTCATTCCCCAAATAAATCAAAGGTAAAAAGCATGAAGTCAGTCCAGAGTATTTACATTTTTTAGGTCTAATTCTTTTTTTTATAAAAAAAAGTCTTTTCTACTGTGCAGCATGAACTACAAACTCCCTTTATCGCCATGGAAATGCAATTTACAGCACATAACTATAATTCATCTTTAAGTGAACAGGCTTCATGTTATTTATGTAGGAACAGTAAATAGATTTCAAAGAGAGGAAGTTTATTTTCAGTCTCATTGAAAGGGCACCTTTTTGGATTCTTCATGTTTACACACGTACACAAAATCACACCTACAATAGTTCTTGTGAAAGCAGTGAGAGTCTTTCCTTCTGCCCACAGAACTTACTTAGGAAGAAGCACAGCTTCTTCCAAGGATTCCTCCTTGGTGGACGTCGCAGCTTGGCCCAGAAGAAATCTGTTGGTGAAGCTTTTTTTCAGAAAATGGCAAGTACCAAAAACTGTTTCCAGAAACTCACTGGTTCAGCAAAGCTATCTCTGTGGGGTGTCTTCAGCTCTAGGAAAGATGTCATGGTTACAAGAGACTTTCTACAACAAGGTGAGGTTAACAGTTTGATTTGGTGTATATTTGGAGTCTGCCCCATTTACAGAATAATCACAGAATCACAGAATGTTAGGGATTGGAAGGGACCTCGAAAGATCATCTAGTCCAATCCCCCTGCCGGGGCAGGATTGCCTAGACCATATCACACAGGAACGCGTCCAGGCAGGTTTTGAATGTCTCCAGAGAAGGAGACTCCACAACCTCTCTGGGCAGCCTGTTCCAGTGGTCAGTCACCCTCACCGTAAAGAAGTTTTTCCTCAAATTTAAGTGGAACCTCCTGTGTTCCAGCTTGCACCCATTGCCCCTTGTCCTGTCAAGGGATGTCACTGAGAAGAGCCTGGCTCCATCCTCTTGACACTTGCCCTTTACATATTTATAAACATTGATGAGGTCACCCCTCAGTCTCCTCCTCTCCAAGCTAAAGAGACCCAGCTCCCTCAGCCTCTCCTCATAAGGGAGATGTTCCACTCCCTTAATCATCTTCGTGGCTCTGCGCTGGACTCTCTCTAGTAGTTCCCTGTCCTTCTTGAACTGAGGGGCCCAGAACTGGACACAATATTCCAGATGTGGCCTCACCAGGGCAGAGTAGAGGGGGAGGAGAACCTCTCTCGACCTACTAACCACACCCCTTCTAATACACCCCAGGATGCCATTGGCCTTCTTGGCCACAAGGGCACATTGCTGGCTCATGGTCATCCTGCTGTCCACTAGGACCCCCAGGTCCCTTTCCCCTACGCTGGTCTCCAACAGCTCTGCCCCCAACTTGTACTCATACATGGGGTTGTTCTTGCCCAGGTGCAGGACTCTACACTTGCCCTTGTTATATTTCATTAAATTTCTCCCCGCCCAACTCTCCAGCCTGTCCAGATCTCTCTGAATGGCTGCGCAGCCTTCCGGCGCGTCAGCCACTCCTCCCAGTTTTGTATCATCAGCGAACTTGCTGACAGTGCACTCTACTCCCTCATCCAAGTCATTAATGAATATATTGAATAGAACTGGTCCCAGTACCGACCCTTGCGGGACTCCGCTAGACACAGACCTCCAACTGGACTCTGTCCCACTGACCACTACTCTCTGGCTTCTTTCCTTCAGCCAGTTCACAATCCACCTCACTACCCGATCATCCAGACCACACTTCCCCAGTTTAGCTGCGAGGATGCTGTGGGAGACTGTGTCAAACGCTTTACTGAAATCGAGATAGACCACATCCACAGCTTTACCATCATCTATCCACTGGGTAACATCCTCATAAAAGGCTATCTAGTTGGTTGAGCATGACTTCCCGTTGGTGAAGCCATGCTGAGTGCCCCTAATGATCCCCCTATCCTTGATGTGCCTAGAGACAGCATCAAGAACAAGTTGCTCCATCACTTTTCCGGGGATGGAGGTGAGGCTGACCGGTCTATAGTTACCCGGGTCCTCCTTCTTGCCCTTTTTGAAGACTGGAGTGACATTCGCTTTCCTCCAGTCCTCAGGCACCTCTCCCGTTGCCCACGACTTAGCAAAGATAATGGAGAGTGGCCTAGCAATGACTTCCGCCAGCTCCCTCAGCACCCGCGGGTGCATCCCATCAGGGCCCATGGATTTATGGACGTCCAGGTTGCTTAATTGGTCCCTGACCCAGCCCTCATCAACCAAGACAGATTCCTCCTCTATCCTGACTTCTTCTGAGGCCGCAGGGGTCCGGGGCTCCTCAGGACAGCCTCCAACAGTATAGACAGAGGCAAAGAAGGCATTCAGTAACTCCGCCTTCTTTGTATCCTCTGTCTCCAGGACCCCCACCTCATTCATCAGTGGGCCTACATTGCCTCTAGTGTTAGCTTTACCTGCAATATACTTGAAGAAGCCCTTTCTGTTGTCCATGACCTCTCTTGCAAGGTTTAATTCCAAGGAGGCCTTAGCTTTCCTAGTTGCCTCCCTACATCCTCTGACAACAGACTTATATTCCTCCCAAGTGGCCAGCCCCTCCTTCCACGATCTGTACACCCTCTTCTTCCACTTGAGTTTGCCCAGCAGTTCCCTGTTCAACCATGCAGGTCTCCTGGTACCCTTCCTTGACTTCTTACCTGTTGGGATGCTCTGATCTTGAGCTCGGAAGAAGCAGTCCTTGAATGCTAACCAACTATCTTGAGCCCCCTTACCTTCTAGTACCCTGTCCCATGGGATTTCCCCTAGCAATTGCTTGAAAAGGCCAAAGTTGGCCCTCCTGAAGTCCAGGGTTGTGATTCTGCTAGCTATTCTGTTCCTGCCACATGAGATCCTGAACTCTACCATCTCATGGTCACTACAACCAAGGCTGCCCTCAACCTTCACCTCTTCAACCAGACCCTCCTTGTTAGTGAGGATAAGATCCAGCAGCGCTCCTCTCCTAGTTGGCTCATCCACCATTTGCATCAGAAAGTTATCATCAACGCACTGGAGGAACCCCCTGGACTGGGGATGGCTGGCTGAGTAGGCCTCCCAGCAAATATCAGGGTAGTTGAAATCCCCCACAACAACCAGGCCCTGTAATTGAGAGACTGCTCTCAGCTGCCTGTAGAAGGCCTCATCACCCTCCTCATCCTGATCCGGTGGCCTGTAATAGACACCCACAACAGTATCACCCCTGCCAGCCTGTCCCTTAATTCGCACCCACAAACTCTCAACTTGCTCCTGATCCGCCCCTGGACAGAACTCAATACATTCTAGCTGCTCACTCACATAAAGAGCAACTCCACCACCTCTCCTTAGCGGCCTGTCTTTCCTGAACAGGACATAGCCATCCATGACCACATTCCAGTCATGCGAGGCGTCCCACCAAGTCTCTGTAATTGCCACTAGATCATAGCCCCCCGACCGAACACAGATTTCTAACTCCTCCTGCTTCTTCCCCATGCTGCGTGCATTGGTGTACAGGCATTTCAGGGAGCAAGCTGGGCACACCGATTTCACCCCAGGGGGATGGGAGGCCTCCTGGTCTACCTCAACACTAGAGCGTTGCCCCTGTGTTGCAAGCCCAGCTACTACCCCATCCCCCTTCGAATCTAGTTTAAAGCTCTCCGAATGAGCCCTGCTAATTCCTGTCCCAGAACCCTTTTGCCCCTACGACATAAACCTTTCCCATGTATCACCGTCACACCTGTTGTCCTATAAAACCAGCCATTATCAAAGAACCCAAAGCCCTGCCTGTAGCACCAGTCTCGTAGCCAGGCATTAATAGAGAGAATCCTACTGTTCCATCCCACGTCATCACCTGAAAATGGAAGGAGGGAGGAGAAAACAACTTGTGCCCCAGACTCTTTCACCAGCCGTCCTAGGGCCTTGTAGTCTTTCTTCATCCCCCTCAGACTACGGGATGCAGCTTCTTCCCCACCTGTCTGGAAGATCAGCAGGGGGTAGTAGTCTGTGGCCTTCAGCAGGCTGGGGAGTTGCCTGGTGATATCCCTGATTCGGGCTCCAGGCAGGCTGCAGACCTCCCTGTGATGGGGGTCAGCTCTGCATATTGGGCCCTCAGTTCCCTTTAGGAAGGAGTCTCCAACCACTAAAACTCTTCTCTTCTTCCTTGTGGAGGAGGTAGCTATACACCCGTCAGGTTTTTCTGACTGTGGCGGGACCTCTGATATAGGTTGCCTCTCCACCACATCCCCATTGGACCGGCTGTATTCCACTAGGTCTTCATATCTATTGCTCAGAGGCACCTGTGGAGGCAAGGTAGGCAAGGAGGGCACTCGCCTTTTGCCACGGCCATAGACTTGCCTCCACTCACTCCTCTCCTCTAGGTTATCGTTTTCCACCTGAGAGGGGCAGAGTACAGGGGTCCCTCGATCCTGGTTATCGTTTTCCACCTGAGAGGGGCAGAGTACAGGGGTCCCTCGATCCTGGGAGCTCTCCGGCAGGTGCTCCCATTTTTGTTGCAGGGAAGGCAGAGCCTGGCTCCACCAGTCTATCTCCATCTCAGCCTCACGAATGCTCCTAAGCCTTTCTACTTCGGCTTGAAGCCTTTTTTAGCCTCTGCATGGTTTGAGAAGGGACATGGTTAGGCATCTTGCACAGAGTCAAGTGGATATGCAGCACAAGCATGCATACTTACACATTCTTTGTTACTTAAAAAAGAAGCAAAAAGGAAAAAGAAAGATTTGTAACAATGAGAAGCGAAAATGAATTCTGATTCTTTTTGTAAACCAGAGTCCTTGTTTTACTCTGAGTCCTACTGGAAAGCTTCAGCTGCTCACTGTGATGCCCCAACTAAATCTTTGACTCTTACTAATCTTTCTGAGTACCATTTTTTCAGGCTCTCCCTTGAAATCTACTATTCACCTTCTCTTTGATGTATTTCTTTCTTCAACACATAGTATTTTACTTCAACATTTGTGATTAATCAGCTTTTTCAAAGCAAAGTGTTGTTTAGTTTCAACATAAGGAACAAACCAAGAACAAAAGGTACATTAACACAATCCACAAGGCTTTTGTAAACCTCTACAACCACTAACTGCTCAGCATGTCTGAACAGGGAAAATTTAGCTATTAAGTCAGATTTCCAAGCAGGGTAAATTTGCAAGGGCGCTCTGTGTGTCTCAGTAATGCTCAGCTTACCTGATAGGGTGTTCAGTCTCCAGATGGCAATTTTTTTCTTTCACCCTTTTCAGTTTGCTCTGCGCTGTCCTTCACCTCACTAATCAACAGATCTCTTCCCTGTGTAACTGCAGACAATTTGCCTCGCTGTTTCAGTCACAACAGAGCATTCACAGCCCAACCAGTATTTCTACCATCACAAACCTGCAGCTGGTTTAGAGATAGTTACCCAGTGCCTGTAGGAGTTTAGGAACTCAGTGAATCTGCTGTTTATTTTTCAGAAATTTAGCTATGTCCATAAATAAAACAATAATGAATTTTTTTAAAAAAACACCTTCATAACACTGACAGTTGCTGTTTGTTTTTTAATTGCTAGCATGGTTATCTCAAAAACACAACCATCAGCTTTTACTCAGCTGTTATATGGCAGCAGCAGCAACTCCTTTTTGGACCAACAGGGTTTTCCTTGCTCAGACAGTCTGACTGTAGGTATGTCAGGACAAGTTTTTGTATTCATATCTGCTCTCTTATGAAGAAGTTCTGGAGACATCCCGGGTCATCACCTGCAGAGTAAAGAAGTCCCATCCCACCTGTCTCCTAGTTATGATAGAACTGCTAATTGACATTAACTGCTTCACCTGTAAGCCCTCTGAACACATCCCCTGTTCATTGCAAAAGGCAGAACTTGTCACTGAAATTTCCACTCCAACTTTACAGACTTTTAACCTGTGTTCCTCAATAGCAGCTTATCATGAGTGGTGGAAGAACCCTTCCAAATAGGCTGGCTCTAGGAGAAAAGAATATAAACAAGGAAATGGGGTTTTCTGCCTCAGCTGAAAATCTCAGTTCAACTGCAAGTCAGAAGTTCTCTACTGATCAGAAATAAGATTAGCATTGAGATCTGCCAGTTATCATGTTTGAGCTTGTGTGCTTCTGTCGGTTTTCTCTGTTCTAAAATCGATAGTAGTGTCATATTTCACAAACATATATCCGATCTGTGGGAAAACCAGTCTTTCTTTTTAGAAAGTACCTCCTCAGCTATGAAAGCAGTTGTTCATTTGATACTATGCACTGTAGTAGAATGCACCTGGACTGTTCTAAGAAAACTGTTTCACAGTAACGTCTGCTGGAATTTGTACATCTTAGATGTTCTGAAAACCAGCCTTAAATTTGTTTGTAAATGCATGTTGACCCAAATTGGTCTCCTTTGAACCATGTTCTCCACAGTTGAAAATCACAAGGAAGTCTGTATTTTTGATCTAGAAGTACCTAATATCAGCTTGAATTTATTTGTTTTGTTTTGTAGAGACATGCCTTTATAGTTAGTGTCTATGTTCATGCAAATTCACTTGTAGTAAGCTACTTTGGCATAGGCCAGCTTTAGGCAGAAAAAGAAAGGGATAGGATGTCTAGAGCAGTTTTTCTGTGTGACCTTTTTTTCCTTTTTTTTTTTTTTTTCTTTTTTCCCAGTTTTCAGTATCATTGAAATAGAAAATGGGAAAGAGAGGGGGTGGAGAGGTTTCATACAATTTTAGGTAGACAGACCCTGTAGGCAATCCTGACAATTCCTCCTTCATCTTTATTGAAGGGGAATTCTCCTTCACAATTTCTCTGCTAATAAGTCCCAGATGGTTTTAATGACAGGATTTATAGGGTGTTTCTAGACTGTTGTGAATTGCATCCAACAGACCCCTGCAGAAATTCTATCCTGCATCATAAGATCATTTTCACCAGGGGCATGAATGCTGGGGCATCACATAACAGGGGCTATCTTTTTCAAACTTCAAAAGAATTCTTACAAACTGTGAGGGCTGCCTTCTCCTCCCACTCTCACCTCTCTTCTTGTGAGACAATGTCATAAATATTTATAGCTAAAGGGCATGGAAGTTACTTTCCATTGCCCATCTGAGTTAGAGAAGGTTCCCCTCCCTTCCCAATTACCAGGATTTTGGCAGCCTTCCAAGTTTCCTGTGTAATTGTTCTAATAGACAGCAGAACATTTGAATTTGTATTTTGCTTGTACAAAGAATATATAGTTACTGCTTAAAAGGGTGACAAAATCAGGTGGTTTATTTTTTAGAAATATAAGACCACAAAGGGAGGTAGAGCCAATTCTGTCCTTATTGAGCATAATATTGGCACATCGGTTTAGAGTCCATTCAGCTGGGGAAGACAAGTGATGATTAAAAACATACCTATTATCCTTGTATCAGGTCAACAGTCAAGGTCCAATGCCTTCAACACAGACGTTACTGTCATTGTAAGGAATCCGGCTGGTTTAAGGTGAAAAATGCAGCTGACCATTCTTTTAAGCGGTCATCGTCAGCTCTGCATGTAAAACAAATTATAAAACGCAGCAGATCTTGTATTTATTTGAAACTTATCTGACGCTAAGTCAACTGGTAGTGTGCTTCCTATGTTATGCTATTTTATCTTTAAGGCTACAGTAAATCACAAGCATATATACATTATGCAGGAGTGGATGTTTCAGATTATGGGAAATGTGGTGAAAAAAATAGTTTCAGTAAAAAAAGATTAATTTTGAAACTCATTGGGAGTACTAGAGTGATGTCTCTGTAGGATAGAGTCACCACTCAGCAATGGAAGGGTAGCACAAATACCTGAAACAATTTAATTCCATATTACCCCATTGTATTTGGGATTTTTGTCTGGGTTTGTTGTTTCAGATTAAGAACGGTAACTTTACTTTTTATTTTGCATGAAACTGTACTTTTGGCTCATCTTGTTGAATGTTATTGCCAACGTATGTTGAGCCACTGTTCAAACAAAACCCCAAACAATACAGTCCAAAATAACTAATGCAACCACATATGTGAATTCCCTGTAATGCCTTAGAGAATAGATTATATAAACTGAAGATATTTTAGCACACTGATAGGAAATGGAAGATGAGAAAAGTCTAAATCCTGCTAGGCTTTACTGTAACATAAAATGAGATAATTTCTTGGGACTTTTAACGATTTCTTAGTAGAGGTATACCTGATAAGGGTTTTTGAAAGAAGAGAAGCATCAGTAAAATAGAAAAATATTAGAGCATGCATGGCACAGTAACAATCTCCAATCACTTTTCTTTTGCAGAAACATTTTTGTGTATGTGGCTTCTGAAACTCATGTAACAACCATTCTGTAAGTGCTTTTATGTATATGAACTAATTCAGATCTATTTCTGCAAATAGTAAACAATAAGGGAAATAGACAATTAGGTTGAACAGGTACGGAAATAAATTGACACAGCAGAATAAAAATGAGCCTAAAGAAGAATATTGCTCTGTTTTCATATCTCATGAGTGAAATTCTGGATACCATTTGGTGTGCTGTTTGCTTCAAAAGATGCTTAGGGAGCCAGTAAAAAACCACGCCATTTGGATACTGAATGCATGCATACCCAGAACTACGGAAACTTAATTCTGAATTTAATGCTACTTCATATGCAGATTGCATTAGTTCATCCAATGGTGTAGTATCAATATAAATTTACAAAGTATCAAAGTCACAAAAGTCTCCTGACTTAAACAAAGCTGGATTGCACAGATCATCTACTTCTTCATTTTGTTGAATGAAACAGGAATTTGTAGACATTCTTTGCTTCAGTTACAGTGAATTTGGTAGTTTTTCAGATGTATTCCTTTGAGTGGAATAGGTAAATGCATAAATGACTGGTACAGGATGGATTTTAAGAGGCAATATTTCCTCTATGCTGTAGTAAGGGCTTGTGCGTGGTAACACACCTCTTATCACAATCCCTACCTCATGCCTTAACACACCCCCAACCTATTTGTCCTTTTGATATTGCAGAGGTTACCTCCTGAGAAGTCAGATTTCAAGGTTCAAGAGTCATCCTACATGCAAAGTGAAATTCCAGTTTTCATTTACATCTGGGCAACAACACTGAGTACCCAGCTACATCTCCACAGGGAGCTCAGAGCAACCCCGACACCATCATAGCTGTGAGCCCCCACTGGAGAGCTCCTTGCCATCAGCCAGACCTTCAGCACCTGAAGAATAAGAAAGGTATTTATGAGCAAAAAATTATTTCCAAGCTGAAGGGAAAGAAGGTGAGGGAGGTGAGGCTTCCCTTCTTCAGATGGTCTCCCCATGGCTAATTCTTTGCTCTTTGGAAGAAAAGGAGAGGTGCATCTGTAATGCCTATTCCCTAATAAACACCTTTCAACTCTCCCTGACAGTGGTGCTCTATGCTATTCACTCACACTTTATCAGTGGGGGGCACCTTTTAATGCTATTTGCTTCTGTGAAGCTTCCCACAAGTCACCACAGACAATTACTCTAGTAATTCAAAGGCAACTACCATCTTTCCTCGAACACTGTGGAATGTAAATAGATGCATCCTCTTTGTGAAAAAGTATCTTTCCAGTAATTAATTATTTAAGTACATTATCAATTATTTAAAATATATTACTTATTAATCTTGAATTTAGAATTTCAAAATAGCTCAGTATAAATAGTAAGCCATAAATGGATAAAAAGTTTCTCAAACCATGTTTGATTACATGATTGCTGCTCGCTAGAAATACATATATGTAGCACAAATACCATACCTGCCTGCAAAATTACAGCTGTGTGTCAGTTGCAAATATGATGTTACAGCCCTCTACTTCTATTAAATTAGTTTTCCTAATTTGCAAATGAGGCATCTTCTGAAGAAAAGAATAATTATGGCTGCTGCACTTACAAAATCATAGAGCACTTAATATTGGGAGGGACCTCTGTCCGACCCCCCTGCTCAAGCAAGGCCACCTAGAACCAGTTTGCCCAGGACCATGTCAAGATAGCTTTTGAATATTCCTGAGGATAGAGAACCCACAACTTCTGTGGGTAACCTGCTCCAGTACTAGGTTGCCCTTAGAGTGAAAAAGTGTTTCCTGATGTTCAGAAGAAACCTCCTGTGTTTGAGTTTGTGCCCATTGCCTCTTGTCCTGTCATCAGGCACCACTGAAAAGACCCTGGTTCGATTGTCCTTCCATAGAATCATAGAATAGTTTGGGTTGGAAAGGACCTTTAAAGGTCATCTAGTCCAAACCCCCTGCAATGAGCAGGGACATCTTTAAGTAGACCAGGTTGCTCAGAGCCCTGTCCAACATGACCTGGAATGTTTCCAGGGATGGGGCATCTACCACCTCTCTGGGCAACCTGTTCCAGTGTTTCACCACCCTCATTGTAAAAAATTTCTTCCCTGTATCTAGTCTGAATCTACCCTCTTTTAGTTTAAAACCATTACTGCTTGTCCTATCACTACAGGCTCTATTAAAAAGTCTGTCCCTGCCTTTAAGTATTGAAAGGCCACAATAAGGTCTCCCCAGAGCCTTCTCTTCCCCAGGCTAAACAACCTCAGCCTCGCCTTTCTTCATATGAGAGATGTTCCTCTGATAATAATATCCTCTGATAATTTTTATGTCCCTCCTCTGGACCCACTTCAACAGGTCCAGGTCTTTCTTGTTTTGAGGTCCCCTGAGCTGGATGCAGTACTCCAGGTGGGGTCTCACAAGAGCAGAGCAGAGGGGTAGAATCACCTGCCTCAACCTACTGACTATGCTTCTTTTTTTTGCAGCCCAGGATACGTTTGGCTTTCTGGACTGTAAACACACATTGCTGGCTCGTGTTTATCTTTTCATCCACCAATATCCACAAGTCCTTCTCCACAAGGCTGCTCTCAATCCCTTCATCCCCCAGCCCATATTGACACTGGGGGTTGTCCCAACCCATGTGCAGGACCTTGCACTTGACCTTGTTGAACCTCATGAGGTTCACATGGGCTCACTTCTTGAGCTCATCCAGGTCCCTCTGAATGGCATCCCTTCCCTTGGACATGTCAACCACACCATTCAGCTTGGTGTCATCTGCATCTGAGGGTGCACTCAATCCCACCGTCTGTGTCCCTGACAAAGATATTAAACAGTACTGATCCCAATACAGACCACTGAGGGACACCACTTGTCACTGATCTCCATTGAGACATTGAGCTGTTGACTACTACTCTCTGGATGCAACCATCCAGCCAATTCCTTCTCCACCAAGTAGTCCATCCATCAAATCCATAAGTCTCCAATTTAGAGAGAAGGATGTTGTGGGGGACAGTGTCAAACGCCTTACAGAACTCCAGATAGATGACATCAGTAGCTCTTCCCTTGTCCACTGATATAGTGACTCCACGAGAGAAGGCCACTAGGCTGGTCAGGCAAGATTTACCCTTGGTGAAGCCATGCTGGATGTCTCAAACCACCTCCTTGTCCTCCATGTGCCTTAACATAGCTTCTAGGAGGATCTGTTCTATGATTCTCCCTGGCACAGAGGTGAGGCTCACAGGCCAGTAGTTCCCAAGTTCCTCCTTTCTACCGTTTTTCAAAATGGGTGCAATGTTTCCCTTTTTCCAGTCACCTGACTGCCATGACTTTTCAAATATCATGGAGAGTGGTTTGGCAACTACATCAGCCAATTTCTTCAGGAATTCTGGATGCATCTCATCAGATCCTATAGACTTATGTATGTTCATGTTCCACAGGTGGTCTCAAACCTGATCTCTTACAGTGGGAGGTACCTTGCTCCTCCGTTCCCTGCCTTGACGTCTATCCACTCGAGATCTGTGGGAAGAGAGATTGCCAGGGAAGACTGAGGCAAAAAAGTTGTTGAGTACCTCAGTCTTGTCCTTGTCTCTTGTTACCGTTATGCCCTCCCTTCAGGTATTTATATACATTGACAAGAAACGCCTGAGCCTCCTCTTCTCTAGGCTTAACAGTCCGAGCTCTCTCAACCTTTCCTTATGTAAGACATGCTCCAGTTCCTTCATCATCTTTGTGGCTCTTCATTGGACTCTCTCCAGTGTGTCCATGTCTCTTGTACTGGGGAGCCCAGCAGTGGACCAAATCATTAATGAAGATGTTAAACAGAACTAAACCCAGTATTGACCCCTGAGGTACACCACTAGTCACTGACCTCTGACTAGACTTTGTGCCACTGACCATCACTCTCTGGGCCAAGCCATTCAGCAAGTTTTCAATCCACCTCACTGCCTGCTCATTCAGCCCATACATCAACAGCTTCTCTATGAGGATCCTATGGGAGACAGTGCTGAAAGCCTTACTGAAGCCCAGGTTAACAATATATACTGTTCTCCCCTCATCTGCCAGGCCAGTTATTTAATTATAAAAGTTTATTGAGTTGGTCAAGCATGACTTGATGATGTTGCTAAGCATGGCGGATGAAGTTGCTAAGCCGCTATCCATCATTTCTGAGAAGTCATGACAGTCTGGTGAAGCTCCCACTGACTGGAAGAGGGGAAACATAACCCCCATCTTCAAGAAAGGAAAAAAGGAAGACCCGAAGTACTACAGGCCAGTCAAACTCACCTCTGTGCCCGGCAAGATCCGGAGCAGATCCTCCTGGAAACTATACTGAGGCACATGAAAATCAAGGAGGTGATTGGTGACAGCCAACACGGCTTCACTAAGGGCAAATCATGCCTGACAAATTTGGTGGCCTTCTATGATGGGGTTACAGCACTGGTGGATAGGAGAAGAGCAACTGATGTCATCTACCTGGACTTGTGCAAACCATTTGACACTGTCCCGCATGACATCTTTGTCTCTAAATTGGAGAAACATGGACTTGCCGGATGGACCGCTCAGTAGATAAAGAATTGGCTGGATGGTTGCACTCAAAGAGTTACGGTCAATGGCTTGATGTCCAAGTGGACACCAGTGACAAGTGGTGTTCCTCAGGGGTCTGTATTGGGACCGGCCCTGTTTAACATCTTTGTCGGCGACATGGACAGTGGGTTTGAGTGCGCTCTCAGCGAGTTTGCCGATGATACCAAGCTGTGTGGTGTGGTTGACGTGTTGGAGGGAAGGGATGCCATCCAGAGGGACCTTGACAGGCTTGAGAGCTGGGCCCGTGCGAACCACATGAAGTTCAACAAGGCCAAGTGCAAGGTCCTGCATGTGGGTAGGGGCAATCCCAAGCACAACTACAGGCTGGGCAGAGAATGGATTGAGAGCAGCCCTGAGGAGAAGGACTTGGAGGTGATGGTTGAGAAGAAGCTCAACATGAGCTGGCAGTGTGCGCTTGTAGCCCAGAAGGCCAACCACATCCTGGGCTGCATCAAAAGCAGCGTGGCCAGCAGGTCGAGGGAGGTGATTCTGCCCCTTTACTACGCTCTCGTGAGACCCCACCTGGAGTACTGTGTTCAGCTCTGGGGCCCCCAACATAAGAAGGACATGAAGCTGTTGGAGTGAGTCCGGAGGAGGGCCACGAAGATGATCAGAGGGCTGGAGCACCTCTCCTGTCAAGACAGGCTGAGAGGGCTGGGGTTGTTCAGCCTGGAGAAGAGAAGGCTCCAGGAAGACCTTCTATCAGCCTTCCAGTACCTGAAGGGGGCCTACAGGAAAGCTGGAGAGGGACTTTTTACAAGAACATGTAGTGATAGGACAAGGGGTAACAGTTTTAAACTGAAAGAGGATAGATTTAGATTAGATATTAGAAAGGAGTTCTTTAATGTGAAGGTAGTGAGACATTGGAACTGGTTGCCCAGAGAAGTTGTGGATGCCCCCTCCCTGGCAGTGTTCAAGGCCAGATTGGATGAGGCTTTGAGCAACCTGGTCTAGTGGAAGGTGTCCCTGCCTGTGACAGGCGGGTTGGAACTAGATGATCTTTAAGGTCCCTTCCAACTGAAACCATTCTATGCCTCTATGATTCTATGACTTCCCCTTGGTGAAGCCATGCTGACCACGTCTGATGATTTTCTTGTCCTTAATGTGCCTGGGAATGGTTTCCAGGATTAACTGCTCCATCACTTTCCCAGGGACTGAGGTAAGGCTGACTGGCCTGTAGTTCTCTGGGTCCTTCTTCTTGCCTTTCTTGAAGATAAGAATGACATCTGCTTCCCTACAGTCTTCAGGCACTTCTCTCAGTCACCATGACTAATCAAAGATTTTCAAGAGTGGCCTTTCAGTGAAGTCTGTCAGGTCCCTTAGCACTTGTGGGTGCATCCCATCAGGGCCCATGGACTTATGTCCAATCTACTTAAGCATTCCTTGACATGATCCTCTTCCACCAAGGGTATGTTTTCCTTCCTCCAGACTTTCTCAGGTCCCAGGGAAAGTCTGAAGCATCCCAGGCACCTAGGATTCCTGAAGGCCAGTCTTGCTAATAAAGACTGAGGTGAAGAAGGCATTCAGTACCTCAGCCTTTTCAATGTCATGCATCATCAGATCGCCCTTCTCATTCATCGGTGAGCCGACAATTTCCCTGTCTCTCCTTTTGTCATCTGTGTACTTACAAAAGACCTTGTTTTTTGACACCTCTGGCAAGGTTCAATTCCAGTTGGGCTTTTGCTTTCCTAATCTTTTCCCTGCATGCTCAGACCATGCCTCTGTATTCCTCCTGGGTTACCTGTCCCTGCTTCCATCATCTGTCTGCTTCCTTTTTTTGTTTGGGTTTTGCCAGGAGCAACTTGTTCATCCACACAGACCTTCTGGCATTTTTGCCTGACTTCCTGCTGTTGGGATAGACTGCTCTTGAGTTTGGATGAGGTGATCCATGAGCATTCTTGAACTCCTCTTCCCTCCACGGCCTTATCCCGTGGGACTCTACCAAGCAGGTCTTTGAAGAGAGCAAAGTTTGCTCTCCTGAAGTCCAGTGTTGTGATCTTCCTTTTTGCCCTATTCCCTCTTCTCAGGATTCTAAACTCCACCATCTTGTGGTCACTGCCTTTAACCTTCACAACCTCAATGAGACCCTCCCTGTTGGTGTGTATGAGTTTCAACACAGCACTTCTCCTCATTGACTCCTTTATCACTTGGGTCAGAATGTTGTTGTTGATGTGCTCCAGAACCTCCTGGGTTGCTTATGCCCTACTGTGTTGTTCCTCCAGTAGATATCGGGGTGTTTGAAGTCTCCCGTGTGTACTAGGGCCTGGGAACATGAGGCTGCTCCTATCTGTCCCTCTTCCCATCACAAGCTCCAGCAGTCCCTCCAGGAACTCCAACTGTTATTGCACACAGAGCTGGCTTAGGCTCAATCACTCCAAAATGGTCTAATTTTCTCCATCTGAATAAGTTCTTGTTCTTCACACCATGGGAAAGGAGGGAAAATTTCATTCCAGTGAAGAACAGTCATTGTCATTATGAACTGAGAAACTGAGGATTATGGAATCTTCCCTGCTACGCTAACGCCAAACAGATAGGCAACTGAATGAGAAGCAGCAGAAACTGCGTTTTTCTGGAAAGAAATATGTAGTGAAAGATGAAATAGAGACAAATGTCTTTGCTGTGTAGTGCATCTGTCAGGATTTCCACCTTACACACATGGACACATGTCAGACAGCAAAGAAGACAAGTCTACACTGCATTAGGAAGCACTTCTAAGAGGGACCAAGCCAGTAACACAACATGACAGTGTGGGGAACAACTTAAGCTTTGCAGCCCCTTTTTAGGAGAAGTTGATACTGAACTCTTTCCAAGAGACCTTTCTGCTTTCTCTAATCTCAGCTTGGTGATTTTTCAGATGGTAATGAATATTTAGTGACTTGCTGAATATCACACACTATATAGAGTGAAAGGACGGACTCAAAATAGGACTCTCAGGTCCCATGTTAGTGAGCACCACAACTGGTCTTCACATATGCTCTCATGTTTATTTAAGAAGGATTTCTTAGAGCTGTTAAGGATAATTATTTTTTTCACATGCACTGTCCACAGCTAGATAAATTAATAGGAAATAATTAATTAATTAAATGATAAGAAAATACTATTTACAAAAAGCACTTTTCCTTCAACAACTGTGTTACAGTATTTTAGAGTTGCCTTGCTCCATGTTTTTTGCAGCCCCCACATTATAATAACCCCCACCCTAACTAAAGCAATGGCTGAAATATCCTCATAAACAATGATGTGGAATGCATATTGAGTTTCCTCCAATGGAGAGTTCATCAGGAGTAAAACTGCTTCAAAGAGTGAGGAAAAGCAGGTAACAAAAGAAGTTACTCCATTCTAGCCACCTTTTGAGAATAAGCAAATATTTATTTATTTAATCAACTGATTCCTCCCTGTTCATTAACATTTTTCTCCTATGTGAATCTGACTCAGAACACAGCTGCCTTCCCACCTTACCAGTCCATCAGAAGACCGGGTCCACTCCAAACCCAAATGATGGGTTCTGTGCCTGTTTACTTTCGTGATCTGTTTGCTTCAGCTCTGATACACCCTCTCACAGGTGTCAGAAATAAAGTCTTCTAGGTGAATTATCCACAGGTGTAGGCAGCAGAAAATTAACCATTTCAGGAGGTGTGAATAGTAGCAAGCAGAGAAGCAGGCAATTGAAAATGAACAGCTAAATAATAGGGAGAAGGTATTCTATTTGATCTCTTTAAACTTAGCCAGTGGGAAGGAAAAGCAAAGTCTGAGGGAGGAAAACACTTCTACTTTTCTCGTGTAAGGGACATGCCTGCCTATGAAACATCAGAGAATTTATATGCAGATTAATAAACATTTGTACACCACACATTTCCTAAGGCTAAATGATACCAGCAAGGTACAGCACTGTGGGAGTGGGCAAATGTCAGAAATCATGGTCTTTCCTGCCTAATGGAGTATTTAGTGACAAGTGTAAAAGCTACATTAGTGCACTTTTTATCTGTTCCCCTTTGGTGTGAAATGTTTTCGTTGTTGTATGGCAAGCTATGGTTTTACAGGCTTTTTAATAGCAGTTGCAGTCTGTTCTTGAACTTTCTTTGTATTTCTTATTCTTTGCAAAACAAAAACTCCACAAAGCCTGTTTTGCAAAATGAATTGCACTCCACTTTTTCTTGCTTTTTCATTTTTAATTGAAAATAGAATCTAGATAAAAAGAGAACACTCAAGTGTGAGAGTTAACGTAAAGCAGAACCCATGTTTTACCTAATGTATGATGCAAAGTGACCTTCATCTGTGCTATGTAGTTCAGGTGTTTTATTGTTCCCCTCTCAGAAAGGAATAAATTTATTTTCCTTTGGCTCTCCTGACCAGGTTGTTTGATCCTTTTCATTTCCATCCAGCCCACTATAATTTTCAAGGTCTCAACTCAGGCTTCTCATGACATTTGATCATATCATGTCACTTCTGCGACTGGCTCAAAAGGTTGCTCTCTTGAAGATGAGGGAGATTTGACAGACAAAAGGGAGTTGGAAGGGGACTGTACCTCCTCTGACAATTCCTGATGCTCTGCATCCTCAAGGTCCTGTAATGACAGCTTTGCTTAGCAGCAAATCCCCTTTCCCTCTCACAAGACACCCTGGAGAGTCCCACTTGGAAGATGATGGAAGTCAACCAACTCTTTGCTCTCCGGATTAGTTGCCAAACACCCAATGGTGTTCAGGCAAAGATATCCATACTTCTCCTTATCTTCATGCTCTTTACCTACCTGCTACATACACAATGGAATACTCAATTTAAAATCAGTCTATAAGATCTAGACACACATCTAACTAGGAAAAAGCCCACATTTTAGATATCATATAACCCTAACAAAACAGCATTAGTAACATTATATGTATCATTTCTAATATATTTGATCAATTATTATTAATTTAATCAGAGCTTTCAAGCAAAACATTTGCCGCAAGTTTAACTGACTGCAACTCAGTTACTTGGGTGAATAATTCTTAAGTTAAAGGTTTTGAATACATAACCATACACACTCTTATATCCTCCTAGTTGTAATTTCAGCAACCTTACATTCCCAACACCAAACAAGGATTAAGTACCATGTTATATAAACAAGATGGAAGCATTTGATAGTGACTGAATGTGGAAAGTGGAGGAGGAGGAATGCTGGAAGGGAATGCAACTGCTGTCATCAGGGCATGGAAGAGAACAGCAAGCGCACATAAATCTACTTCAATAAAAATCTTGCTATCATAATAATATAATTAATCTCTCTGAACTTTTCTGATTTTCACCTTAGAAAACAAGTACGTCTGGGGATGTTATTTCACCCTTTCTATTACAGGTTTGAGAAAGCAGCCAAGACTAGTTAGACCTAATTGCACCCATTGAGGCACTTCAGATGTCAAGACTGACTAACTAACTAATTCACAAGTGGATTGAAAGCAAATTTCTTGTTACTAGGCATCAGCTTTTGTTTTTTAAATTTGTTCAAGGTCATGAAATGGTCAGGATTGAAAGGTGGCACATGAAATGATGTTGGGATTCCCCCTTTTTTCTCTTGCATGACTAGTTCCTTACATTTGATGACTTTGCTGCCATAGTTAAGCATTTACATATTTCCACAAGAAAACATGCCAAGTTATTTTTAGTAAGTAATTTTTTAAAACAAAGAAGTAACCACCTTCCCTTCAACAAATCCTTAAGGCATGAACACAAACCAGTTCCTTCTTGTCTATTAGCAGCAAATCCGGGAGAGCACCATCCCTGGTTGGCACATCTAGGATTCAAGTCAAAAAGTTTCTTCCTTTACCCTCCACAAACCTTCTGGACAGCTTGAAAGTGAGCAAATTTTAGCAACATAATAGGTTAATTCTACTGAATAACAAATACAATGAATAGCTTAAAAAAAAAGATGCAAAATTTCTGGCGGTCACTCTGAACCTTAATAGCATAAATCTCCAAACATGGAACTTGCTCTGACCTTAGTAATGGTTGAAGCACCTGTACCAATGGGTGGTTGGAATTAGGCCCAAGACCCAAATAATCTTGGAAAAAATAAACACATATTTGTCTTCCTGAGGAAGCTGTTGTTTGTGTTTGTGCTTAGTTCAGCAAAAGATTCAAGCTGTCTCTTCAGTGATGAACTTTTTGTGGATGTTGGTTGATAACTTGGTAATGATGTGAGCAGACATGGCAAAGGGGAAGAAGGACACAAATTTACCAAGTTACTGCTGTTGATCTCATTGGTGAACCTGAGGTTACAGCATGATGTGCAAGCCAGCTTTCTACATGAGTGGGAAACTGAACAGATATCATAGCAAGTAGCAAACAATGTTTTGTGAAAAACACTTGTTCTTCTTTCTGAGATCTCTGTTGGCTGCAATATGCAAGATATTAGGAGCTCAAAAATTCTGCTATTACACCTATTTCATGCTCTCATAAATCTCAAAGGCACAAAGGTTAAATTAATTGTGAAATAGAAGTAATAAGCCTGATTCTCTCCCTACCAGGCAGGCCTTCTCCTTTTGGGCAATCGCCATGATATAATGTATACTACATGGCAGAAACTGGCATGTCTGCCATCCCTAGCTAGTGTTCTAAGATTGATAAAACATTGTATGAATTGATTTAAATATGTAAATGCATGAGAGAGAGCAACCACAAAGTAACAGGGGGAGGGGTGGGAGGGCTAAGACAGGCCATATGTTCCTCTCCTCTTCCTGCATTTGCTGCTCTCATATGGAGAATTCCCTGCTTGACAGATGGAGAGAAGCATGCCTTATGGAAGGTACAGGTGGGTTTCTCTATGCAAACTTAAGAGCTAGAGGACAAAGCAGAGCAATTACAAGTTCTCTGCATAAAAATCTATGACCCTTATCAGATATATTACAGATGAATTCCAGATAACTACAGAAAAAAATAAAACAATAAAAAAAAATCACTGATCTTTACTAACATTGTCACTAGATCATTGGCAATTTCTTATTTTACATTTAATAAGAAATTGGTGCTAGGAAGAGAACAGTCAGTAGCTCAAGAGGCTGGAAGGAAATAACTTCATGCCTGTTTTTTTAAGAACACTGTTTGGCCATTCAAAATTTCTCTCTTTTGTGTTTTTTTTTTCCCCTCATCTCCAGATAGCTACAGATCTATCATTTAACATTATTTGCATGAATGTGTGAAGTTGATAGATTTAGATACTGTGGACGGATGGCAGGTTTTTCTTTACCATAAATCCTGTCCCACACCAGGCAGCATGAGAGAACATTTTGATAGATAACACAAACTGAAGCTTTTTGATAGATAATAAACTCATTAATCAACGTCCTCCAAGTGCCATAAGAAGAATTTAAAACGTACCACATTTGGCACTTGTAAAAGTTTCTCATTTCCAAATCACAGCAGTTACTACTCTGTGCTTTTTGACTAGCCTCAGTAGCCATTTCAGTGTGAAAAAATGACCAGTGGGGGTTAAATTTAGTGTAAGACCAAAAAAGGATGAGCTTCACAGTGCTATCATTAATGCTCTCTTCCTCTTCCCAGAAAACACTGGCAGGCTTCCAGTTTATTAAAACAACAATCAAAGGCAGATCTTCTCTCTTTATACACAATGAGTCAAGGATGGATCATTTACTCAAATAGAGCTGTTTACTGAGGTATAAAAGCAAAAATGCATTTTGGGAGAAATAGCTCGTGAATATTATGCAAAAAATGCTCCATAGTTGTGCCTCATACAGAGGCATTCCAATCATTATTAAATGAAAACAGAATACCATGTTGTTTTTCTGAAAGCCCAAAGTACAAGATCAGGAATTAAATCACCTTTAAAAGATTAATTGATAATTATTTGCACACAGGAGCGTTAGCATTTGTAAGCCTATTAATTTAGCTAAATATGAAAGAAAATTGTTTGCCTGATTGGCATATATTCTAATTTACAGAAAAAGTTATTAATACACATCTACATCTATTTACATGGAAAAATATAAGTATAGGGACACCATGTGTACAATGACAGAAACATGACAGGCATATATTTTTATTAACAATAGGGATTGGAATTTGGGGTTTCTAGCTTGTGAAATAACTACTTTGAGATGACAGGTTGTAAGTTCATCTGAGAAGTCCTTTGGTTCACATCGTGCTTCAATAAAGATGGGGGAAGAGGAAAAAAGAATGAAAGAAGCAGACACAGGGCACAGAAAAAAAAAAAACAACAAAGAAAAAATGGAGTTCAGAGCAAACCGAGTGGAAAACTAAATACACAGAAGGTGAAATCCTGACCCTATTGAAGTCACTGGGCACTGTGCCACCGGCTTCAAGGAAACCAAGATTCCATCCAGAGACTGCTAAAACAAAAATAAAAAAAGGCAGGAGCAGAAAACCACATTTAAAGATACATATGCTTTCTATCAAATGTAGGTCACCTGTTGGTGGATAATCTCATTTGGGAGGGAGCACTGTTTTCCCATTTTCTATGTATAACACAAGCTTCTTCAGTCAGAAAATGAAATACACTTGTATTTTTTATTTTCACTGAAGTACTGTAAATACTGAATAGAGAAGTACTGAAAATAACTGAAGCATTATTTCAAGGGGAGGAGTACAGGCTATCTGGAAATCTAGTTTAGTCAACTCTAAATAGGTAGGCTCTCAAAAGCTCAGCCTCTAAGAGATTCACACATCCCTAATAAAAACCCTTCCTGTTCTTGTAACACCTATGGTTACATCTCTAACAATAATTTCAGAGGTTAAACAGGATTGCTGTGCATCCAAATGGCAGCTAAAGATGTAAGGCATACAGGCTTCACACTTGAAGTCTCCTCTCAGGTAGCGGAGCCTCAGGGAGAAGCCTCTGTAAAATATGCTTTGTTTGCAGGCTGCGTTTGGTAAATCCGAATCTTTGATAATGACACAATTGTATTGAATAGTGGCTGTGACTGAATGCTTGTTGAACTTTTAAGATATGATTCAGCACAGCACTATGAGAACAGAGCACAATAACATTAAACACCAGATGGTATTTCAAAGCCCATCAGATACACAGATTCCTTTTTCTTCTCTACAAAAGATCGGCAAGGCCTCATGTCTGAAAAAAAGCCCATTAAGATAAATGGAGTTGGTTTGGTTTTGTCTTGCTAGGGCTATTATAAGAAAGTCATCTGAATGGGTCAAATTACAAACCGCTCTGGATCAAAGGAGAACAACTGCAGTAGCAGGTCAAATTGATCCAAGCTATGTCAACTCGATTAGTGTGAAACCCTAAACTGCAGTGCAAAAACTCCTTAGCATGGGGCTTGACAATAATTAACAGAAGTAATACCTCTTTTGCACTGGAAGTTAGGAAGGTGTTAGCTGGACAGGTTCGTCAGAAACCGCTTTTGCAGTTGCCTAAGAGGGAGAGATTTATGAAAGCAGCATCAGGACCCCAGGCTCAACAGGGGCAAGCATCTCTTCAGTCCAAAGCACCCACTGTCAGGGCGGGTGAGGTGAAAGGTAGCAGAGCACTACCAATCTCGGAGTTACGTATGCTTATGCAGCTGAAAGCCTGGCTGCTGATTTTGTGCCATGCTAGAGAGGACTTTTAGATTTTGAGTCATGTTCAGCCTGGGAGGAGTTCCCCTGAGATGCAAGGAATTGCCTCCATGATTTATTTGGTCTGTTGGCAGCATCACATTTGTTGACTTGTTTCAGTGATCCATTGGTGCAACGTGGTTTGTACGAGCAATGGGTGTCGGTCAAAGCCGATATTGCAGGCTGGGGGCTGTGTGCAGGTATGTGTGTGTGAACTTCGTTGTACTGTAGGTAGCAAAGCTTACAATGTTATATAGAGCATAAAGACAGACTTGTAGAGCAAGAGTTGTAGTAAAAAATTAGACATGTTTGTGAGGGAGAGTAAAGGAGTGGAGGGGCCAAAGAAGGGAAAGTTCTCTTGAATAAGCTAATTATTTGACTGAAAATAGAAATGGTAACTTGCTTGCCCCCTCCCTGTTGCTGATGGCAAAGCAACAAACAGCAAGAGCCTCCACCAGTTAACAAAGACTACTACTCGTGAGGCAGGATACATACCAAAACCTGGCACAGTCTTGCCAAAGGAGCTTCATCACAGATGTCCAAGTGTCCCCTGCTGCCTTTCTTATATGTCAGCAATAAACGGTGCCAGTACATCAAGCAAATGACTGACATAAATTTTCTTGAGAATCCAGTTGGGTGTCTTGCTTGTAACTGAGTTACTGGTTGTTGAACCTAGAGAGGCCATTCGCTGAGGAAGTAGTTACTAGGGACCGTGTAAATACCTTACAAATTGCCATTTGCCTTTTTTGTCCATTCAACACAAGTCCTATAAAATTGTAGCATGTGTCCTTCTGGCAACAGCTGAGTCGCTGAATTAATTATCTCCGCCTCTAGTCATTATACAGCTTAATTCTGTCACATTGGAGTACTTTTTAGGATGCAGGAGGATGCCTGTTTTTTGATGTTTAATTCTGACAGACACTTCAGGCACCAGAATTTTGCTGGGAGTGCCAGCGGCCCAGTTTGATGCAAATAAGCAGCTTTTAGTAAGTGATGCGTATTTCCTCTCAGCTGCAAACATTTGGGTTTTCTTAGGGGCTGTGTGCAGTGAAATGCTATGGCCGTTCAAACAGACCAGGGTGTCAAAACCCCTGATGATTCCTAACACTTGAACGCATCACACAGGAGCAATTAAACTGACAAGGGGAAAAAAGCTCTCCTCAGTCCAGATTTACACTGTGTTCCCATTCATGGACAAATCAGCAAACATTTCAAATGCCTTGACTGAGTAATGAATGGGTTCTGGGTTAGTTACTGTGCTGACAGCAGGTTTTAAATTCTATTGAGTCAGGCACGGGGGAAGGTGAATAGGGTAGAATTACAGGAAAGGATTAATGAGGGGTTTCTTGCTGAACATACTGTTGCAGTGTTCTCTCAGTCACTATACCAAACAGTCACTGATTCTTGCCTTAAGGACTGTACTTTTATAACCTAAAATATGCCTCCTTAAACAAATCCACATCAGGCAATGTGTCAACACTTCATTGGTTTCAATAGAATTAGTTTCCTAAACACTCTTTTCTGAGGCAATTTTTGTACTTGAAAATGCATTACAAGGAACATTTACTACAACTACAGTACAATGATGTATAATACGACAAACACAGTTTTAATCAGTGCAAGCTGTAACAACAAATATACTGCACATATGGTCTCTCTTTCTTTCATTCTTTTTCTCTCCTCTGCAGTCGTAGTAAAAATCCATATATTTGCCTTTTTACAACCATTAGTTGCTACTGTTAGATTTAAATATTACCTTGAAGAAAACAAAAAAGAACACTGAAGAAGATGCAGTAGCAATTTTCGGATGATGACAGGTGACTGTTTATTAATGTTGTGTTCCTGTTGCTCATCATAGATACGAAAGCATGCCAAGTCATAAAATAATTTTCCTAGAAAAGGGAATATGCACACAGCCTTCACTATACATTGCGTGTGAAATCAAATGTCAGCACTGTTTGCCAGGCTGAGCTGGGTCACATTCACTGAAGAGTCTTAGAGAGTGCCAAGGGCTGTCAAGGTGCCACATCCCTGGCTCTGGAGCATCCCAGAACTCAGTCAGCTGCTAAAATTAGGTTAGTATAGAGACAGTGATCTGAAGAACCAGGGGAAATATCCTTGTTTCTTTGCCTGTACATTTCTGTTGGCCTTGTTTCAAAATGTCATTTTTGAAGGATTCTCCCCACCCCACCCCCAAAATAGCATTCAATAGATTAGGACATCTACAGCAAATTACCTAACTTTCAGCCCTTGGTTTCTTTCATGACTTTTGCTTTGCTTGTATACTGTACTCTTATTCTTGAACCCTCATCATCTTCTGGCATTTTAAATGATGCTGGCAAGGAGTCTGAACCACACTTCATCAAGGGCTGTCAGTTCCCAAGATATCCTCAGCTGAGGTAATATGAATAATGGGAAAAAAGGTCTCATTTCCTTTATTCTCACCCATAGGCTACAGGTAAATCCCCCTCATACCCTAAATAAACAACCCTTTCACACACCAGGAAGAGTTTCATTCCATCACTACAGGTACAGGTGCCATGCTGTCACCCTAAGCAAAATGCACAGAATGATGAGCTTTAGTTTGATTATGGGAAGTGTGCCTTTGGTCTAAGCATATAAATTTTTTTCCTCAGCATTGGACAATTTTAAGATTCAGCTGAATGGGGTGCTAGGCCATCTTGTCTAGACCATGATTTTGCCAAGAAAGGTTGGGCCAGATAATCCTTGAAATCCCTTCCAACCTGGTATTCTATGATTCTCTGACTCTATGAAAATAAAATGCAAAAAACTCTCCCTAAAGTGAATTATGTCAAAGCCATCCATTACTGTGATCAAAATTCACAAGACTAAACCGAACACTAGGAAAAACATATCATTTTACTTTTTTATTACTTTCACAAGCAATGGAGAAGCTTAAACACATGTTTTTCATTCTTTCCTCTAAATTGTCTTGGTAGAAACATTTAGAAAGATCTTGAAATGTGATACTTGCCCGCTGTCTGGGTTTCTGTTTTTTTTTTCCCATGTTTTCTACAGAGAAAGAGCAGAAGGAGGAAGAAGAAAAACAAACAAGCACAAACCCACCTGAATTTGAAGCACACCTATTCTCCACCACTACAGGAAGTCCCCAGCTCTATAGACATGCAGACCTATTGGCTGATTAGGTATCATGAGAGTATAAGAAGTACATGTTATTCGTGCTGGCCTTGTTCTGCCGCCAAAGAAGACAATGATGATTCCCACTTTGGTTTCTAATCAAAGTACAGGTTGGCCTCTCTAGTTTTCAGATTCTTGCCCACCTGGCTGAAACACCTGTGCAATAAACTCCTCACATGTGCGCAAGAAAGACTGCAGCATACTACATCTCTACATGGCCTCCTAAGGATGTGAATCTGTGCTAATAGGGCATATTTATGCTGTAGCTATCAAGAAATAGGTTTGCACTCTCTGTGAGGTAAGGAGGTGCTGTTCTGAATACAGGAGCTCCAAAACTGAAAACTGAACATTTCATAAAGAAAGCAGGTAAAGAAATATTTAACATCATAAAAGCAGATGCACAGTGTCAGATCTAAGGTCTGCCTGGGTCCAGCCCACTGCTCTGTGTCTGACAGTCTCCAAAGCTGGCAGAACTGGAAAAAAGAGTGCGACGGGCATCCTGCCTCTGGCATTTTCACTCATTATCAGCACCTGGGGGCTCAACAGCTTCTTCAGAGCTGATTTGTGCAGCTTAGTATTTATTTAATAGCCCTAGAAAGATTTTTATTTTATGAATTCATCTGATCACTTTTGAAGCCATTTAAATGGAAGCAGGAAGACAGTAGGTTTGTAAACAGTGAACAAGTTTACAGAGGAACAAGTAAAGCATAAGAATAAACAGGCTACAATAAACCATAAGTTTCTAAAAAAAAAGTTTTCAGTTTGCTGCTAAGGATGGCAGAAAAAAAGTCACTTTAGTTTGGTGAGTTATAACTTTAATAAAAAGGCATGTATAACAAAATCAAATGACTTGAAATGCTTCTTTTTATTCCTGCAAGGACAGATCTAAGGAATTTCTGTTAAACACCCCTCACTTTTATTAATTTCAAATGGGGGTCATTCAGACCCTGAAGTCCATCCTCTTTCAGTTTTTCTAGGTATGCAATAGGGGAATGTATACTTACCACTCTTACAGGAAAAGCTAGTTGAGTAATACAGGCTGACGAATGTGAACTTTGGTGTCTCCCAGGGCCTTAACAGAGTTTGCACCCATTTATCTGAGAAAAAAAAATTGACTCAGTAGAAATAATACCTCCAAAAACTCCTAATACAGATAACTAATTTAATCAATAAAATATAAGTTTCATTAACTTCAGTGAGGTCTTAAATGTCAGATATACCCACCCTAGAAGGAGTGATGAAATTTCATAAGAGAGGAAAAAGTTCTGCATGAATAAATGAGAAAAATTTCCCTGTGTCTTCAATATTAGTATTTGAAATATGAAATCAAGCCTGTTGGTAGAGGACACAGTTGAAAAAAAAGACAGACAAAAACCCCAGTGAGTTTAATGAGTGTGACTACATTTTAAAACTACACCTGTATACTTTTCCAGAAAAGACTGAATCTAAGTCTTGGAACCCAAGGATTATGACAGTAACACATTAACGTCATCTGCCTGGACTTATGCAAAGCATTTGACACTGTCCCACATGACGTCTTTGTCTCTAAATTGGAAAGACATGGACTTGACGGATGGACCACACTCGGTGGATAAGGAATTGGCTGGACGGTCGCACTCAAAGAGTTGTGGTCAACCACTCAATGTCCAAGTGGACATCAGTGACGAGTGGTGTTCCTCAGGCATAGGTATTGGGACCGGTCCTGTTTAACATCTATGTCAGTGACATGGACAGTGGGATTGAGTGCACCCTCAGTGAGTTTGATGATGACACCAAGCTGTACTGCAGTCAACACACTGCGGGGAAGGGATGCCATCCAGAGGGACCTTGACAGGCTTGAGAAGTGGGACCATGGAAACAACATGAAGTTCAACAAGGCTAAGGGCAATGTCCTGCACATGGGTCGAGGCAATCCCAAGCACAAATACAGGCTGGGCAGAGAATGGATTACGAGCAGCCCTGAGGAGAAGGGCCTGGGGGTGATAGTTGATGAGTAGCTCAACATGAGCTTGCAATGTGCACTTGCAGCCCAGAAAGCCAACCGTATCCTGGGCTGCATCAAAAGCAGCGTGGCCAGCAGGTCGAGGGAGGTGATTCTTCCCTCTACTCTGCTCTTCTGAGACCCCACTCGGAGTACTGTGTCCAGCTGTGGGGCCCCCATCATAAGAAGAGCATGGATCTGTTGGAGCGAGTCCGGAGGAGGGCCATGAAGATGATCAGAGGGCTGGAGCATCTCTCCTATGACGAGAGGCTGAGAGAGTTGAAGTTGTTTAGCCTGGAGAAGAGAAGGCTCCAGGGAGACCTTATTATGGCCTTTCAATTCTTAAAAGGGGGTTATAAAAAAGATGGGGACAGACTTTTTAATAGACCCTGTAGTGATAGGACAAGTGATAATGGTTTTAAACTAAAAGGGGGTAGATTCAGACTAGATATAAGGAAGACATTTTTTAGGATGAGAGTGGTGAGACACTGGAACAGGTTGCCCAGAGAAGTTGGGGATGCCCCCTCCCTGGCAGTGTTCAAGGCCAGATTGGATGGGGCTTTGAGCAACCTGGTCTAGTGGAAAGATGTCCTTGCCTGTGGCAGGTGGGTTGGAACTGGATGATCTTTAAGGTCCCTTCCAACCCAAATCATTCTATGATTCTACGATTCTACGATCATTTCCATATGAGTTGCTGGAGACGTACAATATTTAAATGAGCTGCATGAGGAATAGGAAGACTTACCTGAGTACTCAGGACAGATAGTAAAGCTGAGATTGACTTTGGCTATAAAGCAACAGACCACTGTGAGTAATACCACCTGTGGATGCTGGATCATGGCACTATTGCTTATTGGATACAGAAGTTGAAAAAAAATGTTAGTTTATATCTACTGAGCCAGTCTGATTGATTTGGTATAAAAGCTAAGAATAATTTTGCATATGCTAATAACAGAATTATAGCATTGTTGTTCTTCAAAAGGAGTCTGCAAACTTCCTGAGTAGCCCCCGTTTAGCAATTGCAGTTTTATGCTCTCTAAAATAGCCATATCATTGAATTATTATCAGAAAAGCACACATAGGCAGCTTCCCTATTGCTGCTGATGTTTTAAACACATGAACTTTTCCTGTAAGAGACAGGACAAAGAGACATACATTTTCTCTCAGAATTAATATTCAAGCTGGAAAACCTCCCTTCTCTAGAAGAAATCATGCATTCTGGACCATCCATACATGAAGGTAAGAATGCTCACCTCTTCAAGATCAGCAGCTTTCTTGCACAATTATTCTATAGAATTGTTTCTATATTCTCGTGATTACTAAAAAGGTGTGTTGTGTTGCTGTGTTGCAAACAAAAAAAGAGAAAAATGAATTGTTGACATAACTCCAACATGCTCTCAGCGTTCTTGAGCTCCCAAGAAGAGGACACTGTTGTATGATGGTTTTTAAATCCAGAGGGCTTTTCATTCTTTTCTGTCTTCATCTTACATGCATCTCAGGAGAAATATTATGAATCTGTTTTAATTTAAATAGGATTTAAAGCCTTTGAAAAGTGACAAATTGATAGCACTTTGGACTGGAATGTCATGTTTACAGAAAAGGATACAGTAATCTCAGCATACATGGCAGACCCTGTGGCAGCCTTTCATTTTACATCCAGAGCTATGATTCCAGCAGGGGTGATAAAGAAATGAAAGCTCTCTATCTCAATCTGCCCATATGAGAATGTGTATTTATTATGAACTTAATCTTTAGCCTTTTTGTAAGGTGTATCCAAGGAGGAACTGGAAGCCATTTGCAGTGTTTCTTTTGAGTAAGGTGGACATTACTATAGTGAAAGAAATGAATTACGAATATCACATTATTTCAAAAGGACCTTTCATCTTATGCTAGTACAGATCTGCTCAAATCTTTCTCTCTCTGTTATTGTATTCCTACTGAGACTACATGGTGTTTGCACAGAGCACTGTATTCTCACCCACTTCAGATTTAGAAAGTAGAGAGACTTGGGAAATACAAACATATACCTAATTTGAAAGTGGTAAATAGCTTGCATTAGAACACAGTAAAATAGTCTACAGTCCATAGGAAAGGGTATCATTCCTATCCTGTTTGAGAAAAGCACTAGGGTTTGAAAGGAGAGAGGCATTCAGGGAGCTCTGTGTAAAGAACTGTTTGCAGCAGAGCCTGTTCCTTGGGGAAGCTATACAGATGGCCTCTGCAACAGCATTAGGAGGTCAGCAACGTCCAGACTGTTACATGGATATCATAAAATTACAGAGAAAACACATTTAGGCTTTGAACAAGGACTTGAATTTCAGTAATCTCAATCCAATTGTTCATTGTTCTATTTGAGCTGGAAGAATTTCAAGATAAGCACACAAATTGTTCTCCTACATGCACGTTATAATACCTGATACATACATTTTCTTGAACTCTGTTATTAAAATCATACAGATGTTCCTGAACACAGCTGGCTTTTCACTAGCTCATCACTCTGCTAGAATGTGCCAGTAATTTAATCTGATGTAACACTAAAGCCTGACTATTTTTAGTGACTTTATGCCTAACTCCAAAGATCCAGAGGCTAGCACTAACAGACCAGAGTTCATACAACAGTTCTTTATCTCTGCAATACACACAAGGATGAAGAGTCTATTAGAGTCATGTATTGCCAGCATATATCCTACTTTTCTACAGTGTGAGGCATGATTTCTGAGTACATCCCTTTTTTCATTTCAGTAAGCTTTCATACTCCGTCATTACAAAATGTAACACAGCTTGGATTAAATCTCATATCTTCTCTGTTTTGCAACAAAAAGAGGGCAAAAGAAAAAAAAGATATTTTTCTGCAACAATACAAATAAGAACTTGAAAACTTAGTGTAGGCTATGTGTGCTGACAACATCCAAATAATCTTCAGTTAGAGGTCGTGTTCTGTACAATGCTGTTGACTTCAAGGAGTTTCACAAGGCAAAAACTGATGCATTAATCTCCCATGAGCTGCAAATTTTAGCACACTGGACATACCACATTTATTGCATTGCTTGGCATCCAAAAATTATCTGGAGGGAGTCACTAAGGTTGTTGCAGGTCACGTAAGTCATTAACAATAGCTGAGCAATGAAGTTCCATTTTCAGTTTAAACAGTTTTCTAACACCTTGCTGCTCAAATTCACACAGTCTCGATCCAGATTGGGTTATTCTAAGACACTTAAAAATTTTATTCTATATGTCCCTGTATACTGTGTCCCTCTATATTCAACCATGTAAGCTGTTATATTAAAAAGAGTATCTACAATTCTGGAGGCATACTTTCTCCTAACTACAAGTAGAAGTTTGATTATAGGTTGATTTGCTAGTAGTTAACAATGTTTGCATCCTTTTTGGCATTAGATTTAGAGGTAGATGGGAAATGGCCCACCCCCCCACACAACGGCTGAAATTCAAGTTTGTCTCTTCTGTGATGGGATAAACCCCAGGCATTCCAAAAATGTGCATGCATCTGTGTCACAGAGGGAGAGAGAGGGAGGAAACCTGTGTGTGACCCATCTATCCTCTAAGAGCACACAGACTGAGAGTTTACATACTTACTGAGGCATAAAATATACAGAGTCAGATCCTTTGTCTGACTCTAGCACTAAGTAACAGCTGGTTTTGGGTGAGCATCTCTTTATGCTGCTTACTGGAGCTGTTCCTCTTTGGATAAGTATGTATCCACTGGGCCAGGGAGACATCAGCTGCTCAGCACAGAGGTTAGGAATCTCTCATGGACATAGCGGCTCTTGGTCCAAAGACTATCTGCTTATCTAGGCACATGGTTTTGAAAAAGGAGTGCAAGAGGAGCAAGAGTTGACTAGGACACATGGCTACTGCATTAGCTGCTTCCAAAGCTTTTGCTATTTTTCTTTTTAACTGCGCTCTTGAGTCTTTACACTACTACAATTTAATTCATCCTGGACCTTTTCTTGGTGTTCCTCCTAGCATTGTTCCCTTTACCTTTAAACTGCCACAGAACATTCAGGAGTATGCAGTAGTCATCTAGACACCATCTCTCAGGCCCTATGGCAGGTACTAAACCAGTAACTTTAAGGGTAGAGTTTGCAAGGGAACTGATAAGTGGCATTGTCTTGCATTCAGCTGAAAATGCTTCGTTACTTTCATGAAAAAGACTGAATACTGAATTTCATGTCTGCCCAATAAACGCTGTACACCCCACAAGGAAATCTGATTTAAGAAAAAAGATCTGTGAGGTTTTAGAGTAAGTCTCTGCAGGCCCCTCAAATCTGCTGCCTCTATTGGTTGTACATGGAAGATAATCACTCAGTAATGTGCAGTAATGTAAAACTCTAACACAGACCTTAATACACAGAGCAATTCTGACTTATGTACAGTGTGGGAAGTAATTGTAGTTCCTAGAGGATGGATTTATTATTATTGTTAAAGAAAAAGCAGTAATTAAATATAAGGTATTTATTCTTTTCAGTACTTTTTTTTTCAAAGAGAACTTCAAGGATTTCATCAAAAATATGGTCCTGTTCTTCAAATCTGTACCAAAGGCTTGGCAGTTCTATTTTATCTGATCAAGAATTTGAATGACACAGAAACTTCACAGTAGAAGCCTAATTCACCCTCTTTGTTTTCCCATTTCACTAAACTAAACCAACATTTTTTCTAAACAGCTATCACAAAATAATAAATTATAATTTTGCAGCTATTCAACCTAGCCAATTTTTATGCAAGTGCAGTAATGGATCACAAGGTTAGCTGTGAATTGTGATCCCTTGTGCAGTTTCTTAAATGAGGGGCAATGCCAACTCAGCTTTGCTTAGCTCATTTATTCTGCATCTCAACTTGTATATTAATCATTGCTGGCAACATCAATTTGGTTGTAATTAATCATACAGGGAGAAGCAAAGAAATTGCACTGAAGTGAGTCATATTAACAACGTTATCTGATTGCTCTCAGTGTAATTTGCTAGGATCCTGACGTGTGCATACAAGGCTTCTGGCTGGTACTTTGCACAGAAGGAAATTTGTAAATTGCTGTGTACGATAGGTAGAATAATGGGTAGCCCAATTAGCCATATATGTAGATTTCTAATGAGCCCTGCTTTGTTGCATTACTTTTGTGCCCATAATTGCACAGGCTCTCAGCCCTTTAGCTCTCAAATTGCCAATGAAGAAAAGGGACCTCTAGTACCTCTCTGTTACATAATAAATAAAACAGAGTCCATTTCCAGGCAAGCCAAGGAGAATTCCGCCCTGCTAGTCAAAGATAAAATACAGAGGAAAAGACTGTATTGAATTTAAAGCAAAAGTTAACTGGAGGAAATGAAAATGGAAAGCAACTAGCTAAACAGGTTTTCAGTATTGATAAGGACTTTTTTTTTTCCCAAAAAAACCAAACTGAAACATTAGATGTTGATGGTCTTAGGAGGTAAATAGAAAATATGGTTCTACTATTTCAAAGGAATTCCTCTGTTAATGAGACGCTTGAGATCTTGAAAAACTTGAAGTTTCTTTACACGTCCAGTTAATCTCAAAACAGGTTAATGATAGACATAATTTTATTTTTAAAACAATTGAACTATGGCTTAATTTCCATCGGAGATGTATATCTCTATCCAGAGAGGAAACAGGAAAAGAGTATGGCAGATAATCTTAAACAATAAAACAAAAAGCTGAAAGCTGAGGTCTAGAAGCAAAATTACATCTGTTTTGCACATTTACATACATCTAATGCAACTGTGTTTACATCCAACATGCAGTCTAAACTTTAAACTTGAGTCTGTACTTTACCTGAGGGTGTCAAACTTTCATAGAAATGTACATGACTGTATATTTATCAATTACTGCCTGGAATGAACATGCAAAGGAAGACTGTTATTTCACACAGCATTGTACATTAAAGCTCTGAATATATTAAAATTAGTTCTCCTACATTAATGATCCCACTGTTCAAAAGATATAGTTTCCATTAAACCACCTTTTTTGTGGCAGAGCTTCAATGATAGCAAATGAGAAAGGTCAGAGATAAGGTAGATTGGTTTCATGTCTGAGTGCAGCCCAACTTTTCCGGGAAACCAGATGACCTACATAAACCTTGTATTTAATGGTAAACGTATTTCAACTAGGGCAATGATTATAGGAGGCCAATTAGCCAGTTACAGGAGACTGTGCAGCAGACCTCTGGAAGAAATGATTTCATTTCTTTTGTTTTAACTGGAACAGCAGTAGGAAAACAGGTTTCTTCTATCCTGAGAGCACTGAGCTGACTGAAAAAGGGAAAAATCAGGTAATAGGGAGAATAAAACGAATGTCCACTGCCATCCTACATTTTAATTATTCTGTCTGCAACCTAGAGACCTGGATAACCTGTTGGCCCTCACAACACCTCTGCTCTCCCAGTGAGAAGGAAGGGTGTGGGAGCAGAGTGATCTGCTGGGCCAGGAGCCTGTCTTCTGCAACACGTGCCTGGGCAATGCGAAAGCAGGAGGCAAGAACATGGTGACAGAAATGCACCACCAGCCTCCAGCAATCTATGGTTTATGGACATCCAAGCTAGTGTTTATGTTGTTATGTTTAAACTAGAGGTATTGACTTAAAGGTGGTCCTGCAGAAGCAGAGCTGAAACACAGTTTATATGGCTTTTCTTTCTAAATCTCTGAAAAATAATTACCCATAGTTGATGCTTAATGCTGGGTTCACTGCAAGACATCTAATGAAGTTCAAGCCTAGAAAACATTTCCTGTGCTCTTTGAGAGGATTATTGCCTTCATATTATGCAAAGCTGCTCTGGTTTGAACCTATAAGACTAATAGGAGGCATTCTTAATCTCCCTGGTTTGATTATCAAAAATTAAAATAGAGGTAATATTGCTTGCAACTTACTTGCACACCTGAAATTGCAAGGTAAGACAGTGTTTGCCCTGCTTGCAAGGCCTGGAGCAATAGATCAGCAGTTTTGTTATGTATGACTTCTGAATTAGGCAGCAAATCCCATAAAACAGTGGAAATAAGGAACTTCTACAGGACAGTCCAATTGCCACAAGAATACCGAATTGTTTTTGTTCAGAAAGGGGAAGATATGGTGCTAATTGTAGGTAAATCACCAACACCAATCTCAGCTTATATTACATACCAGAGCAGCAACCATAAAAATGGCAGATATCCTAGTTGGTAAACTTTTTAATCTGAATAGTGAGGTCAGCATTTCTACACACTGTAAATAAGTGGGTACTGGCATGTCGCATTCACTGTCCGTACTCTGAAAATTGTGTTTAAAAGTCAGAAAGGACTTGAAAAGAGGTATAATTGAAGTCTGATATCTGTAAAATAGGCCTTATCTTGAGACACTTAACCAGATTATATTAGCCTATTTATTTGTCCAGAAGAAGCAGTTATAGTGAGTGTGTTGTTATGTATATGCATGTAAAGGGCAGAAGTTACAAGATTTAAGGAGCACGGGGCCACAGTTGTGACCTGTGTCTGAGGACAGATGAAAACCATTGGAGCTAGCTCTGAAACCTATGTAAGCAACAGCGGGAAAAAAACCCCTCAACTTTAAAACTGCATGCCAAAGTATATCCAATCAGAGCAGCACGTGATGCCCTTCTCAGACATATTGCAGAGAAGCACTGACAGCCAGTGGCAGCTGGAAACAAACTCTTGGGGTGGCTCTCGTGCCAGAAGAGTGTAGGTATGTCCCTGAAGGGCCTGCAGCCCGTGGGTGACCCACACTGGTGCAAGGACAACAGGGAACAGAGCCACAGACATGGTGACGTGTGGAATTGCACAAAGCCGTGAAGCATCAGCCAGCAGGAAGAAACGATCGGGCGCATAACAAGGGAAAGCCATTGGGCAGAGCATCTCAGCCTCCTGCACCACCCCCACCTTATCAGGTGAACTCTGATGGACTGAGCACAACTTGCAGAAAACATATGAAAAGTTGAGACTGCAGAGAGGGAGGGATAGATGTTTATATGAGTGCTTGTATAATTGCTTGTGGTTTTCTTTTTCCTCTCAACATTCAAATCAATGATCAGAAGTGTATGTTTACTGGCAATGAGTTAAATACATTTCCCCAACTCAAGACAGTTTTGCTTGTGGCAACATATTGAAAAGGAAAAGCGATATTTGATTATAAATGGCTCTATAACAGAAGGCAGCATAATGAAATCCAATGGCTGGAAGATGTATGCTAGTCAAATCCAGGTTGGAAAAGGTAGAGCAGCACAGACTGTAATTAAACAGGACAATAAGCAGAAACATGCTGGTATGCTGCTGGGCAAAATCTTGAAATCAAGATCAGGTAGAAGGACATCACAGGTTTGATTCAAAGAGCTCCATGTCTCTAGCCTTTTTAATAAAGGACACATCTGACTGGATCATAATAGTGGTCCTTTGCAAGCTTTTAAATCCTAAAGTATTAGTCTCTATACCTGAGAGTAGAAACGGTGTATAATAGCAATAAACAATAGGTAGGCAGTATACAAAACAGTGTCTTGACAGCAAAAGCTTAAGAAATAGCTGTTTCCCATTCTACGTTTTGTACCTGTGCCCATGCTGTAATTCTTTGCGTAGAAAACATTTTGCTGTTACGGCCATTTGTGGAGCCCGATCACGAACTGGAGAATTTAAGCAATCTGTGTAAAATACAAAACTCTAAAAAACAAATACCAAAATCAGCATATAGATAAGTATTCCCCAAATAGTTCGTCCAAACTTTGATACATCTCCTGAGCTCAGAAAAAACACTTGTCAAAGAGAACATCACTGTCTCTGGTCATTTTTTATGACCATGTTGTAACAAGCCCTGCTTGTATTAACCTTTGAATAAAGTTTTTGAAAGCATCAAAGCAGTTTAGGAACCAAACTACAATTTCCAAAAAAGAGTTTCAGCAAGGTGTAGAACCTTCTGTAGCACTGAGATCAGCAGATATAAGACAGGTAAGTACTTTCAAGCATTTTCATAGAAAGTGTCTTTCAAAAGCAAGAAGGAGGCCTTGAACACTTCTGATTCTTAAAAATTAGTACCTTTAATTTTTTTGAGGGAATTATTATGACATTTTGCCACAACACAAGACCAAGCTTTGCTTGTTCCCTGTAGTGATCGTAGCTTGAAACCCCACTCAGTTTCTAGTTTTTGTTCTGTAAGTTGCTTAGAAACTTATCGAAGAACATGGAGATATTAATGAACTAGCTTTGGTTAGCGTGTAGTTTCACTTGAGAAACATGAGTATGATTTAAGTCAACCAAACACAAATGCTGGACTTACATGAAATCACAGCAAAACTATGTTTGCAACTCCATTAAAATTACAGGCCAATAAGTACAAAAAATGCTTGACTTAAGTGGGTGCCTACGTATAGGACTATGCCTCAAAAATATCCAGGCTCTCCAGGATTATTGCTGATCAGTTTCACGCAGAAGATGTTTTTACACAACTCAGTATGCTAGAAGTTATACTCGTAACATTTGCGAATTTCCTACATTCTAACTACCTAACTAGCATAAGCATATTTGAAGTTTATTATTTCTTATGATTTTAGACTGTGAATACTCTGCCTATCTATAGAGCTTATAGTCTTGAAAAAAACAAACCCACAAAGCTATAAATTCTCACCTTTTACCAAGCATCTCAAAATTGAGCATTGCTAACACGATGCAGCTCTGGTCACTTCAAGCCACCAGCTGTTCCACAAAAGCTGTAATGTGATGGCATCATTACAGGCATCATATGTTCTCCAGGAGGAGCTTTGTAACCACCTAAACTGATAAGGTGTATTGCAGTGCTTTAAATTCCGTTCTAGATAATCTCAAAAATTGCCACATATCCAAAAAAGCTTTCATAAAAAAAAAATCTCAAATCTAAAAGATAGGACCTATCTTTTATCAAAAGTGTATGAGCTTAATAAAAAAAAAGTTCTGCTAATAGAACATTAAGGTCAAAGTGCAATAACAATATAAAAGAGCTACTAATAGGGCCCACATGTAAGAAAACACTCTCACAATTTTCAAACAGAATTTGATTCAACTCAAGTCAAATTCTGTTTTCCAAAATCAGCAAGAAATTTTAAGAGACTATATGCATTGAAAAATATTGCAACTAAACTAAGTATTCTGTGCTACAAACAAAGGGATAACTAAGTTTATGGGAGAATTGCATCACAGAAAAAAAAAATTCTTGAAGATAGAACATTAAATTGCAAGGTGAATTCTCATGCCTGTGATGTCTTGTAATCTGTCAGGGAATGCAACAAGAAGCAGGAACTTGCAGTCTGATATATTGCTTCATTATTATTATTTGATATTTTAATATAGTTTTGGTGTTTCTTCTGGCTGTCTATGGGGCTGGGAAAATTATGCTTTTGATGCATTCACAGGGAGAGAAACATGATGGCTGAGTTTGTTTCCAATGATGCTTTTGAGATTGGCTATAACAAGAGAGAGTGTGTAATAGGGTTCCTACTAACATTGGAGATTCTCAGTTGCCAGTTTGCCAGTTTTTCCTTGTGTTCAGGGCTGAAATAATAGCCAGGTTTGGATTCAGAAGTTTTCTTTTCAGTCTTAATTTTGTTGTGGGTGGTAGTTATATGGTTTTTGACCACAAGTGTGTCACAGCACATCAAAGGTTTCTGTGGACCCTTTGGCATTTATTGCCAGACTTTGTTTATGGGTGTCTGTGATTACAAGATACTGAACTCAATGGCTGAGATGGTATCTGTGGCATCAGCCTTGTGCTCTGACATCCACATGAAATAACATGATTTCACAAGCTATTTCCATTTACTATTTGTTGCTTTGTAAACTGAAGGCACAAACATGCAGCCACAGCCATAAGTAAGTGGCTCAATATGTATATACATCCATCATATAGAAAACACACAACTCTATTTCTGAAGGCTAAGGGAAAATATACTGGTTTACTTCCAATATTTAAAAAAAATGAATGAAGGGATCACATTTTTCTAAATAACTTGATGTAGTTCTCAAGTATACAAAACTAGAACAGTGGAGAAAGCCGCACACAGGACATTGAGATGTTAATATTGCAACCCTTTTTATTTTTTTTTTATTTTTAAGGAAAACATGTGCCCTTGATTCTAGCTTGCAGAATCAATATTATAAGCATTCCCAAAGAGCAGCGATCCCAGATGTGTACTTCACCGCTAAAGAAGAGTTAGGATTTGTTAGAGCACTATTAGAGATACGCAGGCATTAGTTCATGGATACATGCTACACATTTGTCATATGACTACAGCATGCTAGAGCAATTCCAGCGCTCCTTCACTGATGGACCTGGGGAAGAAAGAGTTAAAGTGTCCTCTTGGCAATTTTCATTTTTGAGACAAATATTAAAATTGAAATAGTACAACTATAAATTATAAATTCCAATCTCTAGTGAAAAAATGGGGAGAGTATCATGTTCTGGAGGGTAAAGGAAGTCCTACACTCATAAATCATCTACTGAATGTTTTACTTTTAAGCTAGTGAAATAGTCAAAATGTGACACTACACACATGTCCATTACATCACAGGAAGTTAATTGTTTAAAAATATGCCTTTTTGTAAACCCATCCAAATGGTGGTGATGCAGTATTACACTTGCTGTTGTAAAACAAAGGAAGTCACATGCATGCAAGTCAACCAGTTATCCTGAGGTGGAGAAAGGAGGATTACGGCAGTTGAAAGTTACTTGAGAAGCAGCTGCCTTAGCTGCATGTGAGTAGGGACTGTAAGGATGAAGGCTCCCTTAAAGAGGTATGAAATGGATTTTTTCCTTTATAAGCCTAATTTGGCCTGTCCTTCTCTTATGGATTGAAAGACATTTTTATTTTGAGTCTCACCCACTTGTGAAGAAAAAATAGTCAGGATTTCTACAAGTCTGTGTTTCTAAAGACCAGAAGGTATTGATCTGAACATAAGGTAGATGGCAGAATTAAGGCAGAAAGAATATCACAGGGGGAAAAAACCAACAAATAATCCTTTATGACTTGCATAGCCTCTTATTATTACTGATATTTTTTACACTTGAAAATCTCTATTTTTCAGCCTAGCTTCAAACACTGCATAAAGTGAAACCTTTTTGGGTCATGTATTTTTCTCTCGTGTACAGCAAACTAGTGATATTTGGTTTTCACAATGATTTAGTGTTATCTTAAGAAGCAGCTATTACTTGGACTGACAAGCGTTGCCACATATCTCTGAAATTCTCTCTCAAAATTTAACACGAACATAAGAAGTACAGCAGGGAGGAGAGTCAAAGAGCTATTCAGATTGTCATTGGCAAGAATGTTTTGAGGATGGCAGCCTTTCTCATGTGCTTAATTAAACATATGTGAATGTTGACACCTTTTAAAAGGAATTGTATGAACTAAGATAAACATCTTATATCATTTAAAGACCCTAAATAATGTATCAGAACATACCTTACTCCTCGTTAAAAATAGAGCCTGGATTTGAAAGTAACTGTTAAAATGAACAAGATTGCTCCTAGAGTAAGATCTCTCTGAAGAGAAAGAATTAGTCCATTGCAAATGGTTTTCTAATATTTCATCTTTGAAAATTCCTAGCATTTTATGAGCTGCTTATCATTCCAGAAAAGGTTAAGATTCTTTATAGAAAATAAAAAAATACATTCTTAGTAGGTACATGCAGTTCTAGGTGAGCTTATCCAGTTTAATTTTCCGAATACCATAGATTTTCCTTTCCTGTAACTGATAGGTAACTCCATATGAGTCAAGTAATGACAGACTAAATTATTTACATTTTCTGGGGGTCTACATAACTGCTGACCACAGATAGGGAAAAAAGGAAAAACAGTGCCATTGATGTCCCTAAATTAAAAGGCTGCATATGTACTAATTTTGCAGGCTATTCCAACACAGATGAAACCTACCAAACCCTACAAATTAATGTACTGGGAGCATTCCTTCCCAGTCAAAAAATGTGATCTGTTTAATGCTGAATACGTACATAAATGGAACAACTACGTTCTGCTTTCTCCAGTGGTCCTACTTCCTCCAGCATCTTTCCTCCAGGAGGACAGGAAAAGACAGAAAATGCTGACAGAAGACTTCTGACTGACTACACAGGGTGGGGGCAGAAAAAAAGTGTTCCTGGCCATTTAGTTAGTTGTCTTAAAAAAATGAATTTTTACTTAGTGCAAGGCAGGAAGTTCCATGATGTTGTTGAAAGGAGCACAGTCAAGGCCCATGAAGGAATATTTTCAAGGCAAAGGTTCAGACATTCAAAGATGCCAAAATGAGAAGGAACCACTAATGCTGTCTGGCTTAGATATTTACACATAATTTATAGACTTTCTCCTGGAAACATATTAAAAATCACATCTAGATCATTTCAGATGAAACTCAGACTCCCAGCATCCTGATAGTAACTTTTCCTCTGATAAATTCTCAGTGCTAAACCCCAGCATTTTATAATTGCCTACTCCCAACCACTGGAACTTGTTTCACTGCTGTCACTCAGATTGAGAAATTTGCACCTTCTGCATGAAGTCTCTGGCCTAGGGTAACTAAGTCACCATTCTCCTCGAAGAACTGAACATCCTTATATGAGGCTAATTATTCAGATACTAGGTCACCTTCACACCCTTTTACTTCCTTTATATTCTGAAAGTTGGTCTTAGCCTTCTTGATCACAGCGCTGCATATTATCTCCAGCTACCCTAAAGCTCTTCCAGAGTCACTGCTTTCCAGTCGGTGTCCTACCCCACAGCCGTACACTGGAGTTATTGTCCTCACATGTATCAGCTGTGCTACAACATATGAGTTGGACTGTTTAAACAGGTGAATCAGATCAATTTTCAGGAAAAATTTCTTCCCTTTTTATTATTTATGGCCAGACCAATCCTTGTCCCATCTGAAAATTGTTGCAGGAAAGACATGGTATCAACATTTAGATTCGTTCGTAAAAATATCCTTGGATCAAGAATTAGTCTTTGAGCAGAAACAGTTCTGTTGATTGATATCTCTCTGTTAACAACTATGTTTCAGAACTGGCAGCAACAAATTAAAATTCCATTTAAAATTTACTTCCCTTGTCTGTTGCTTTAAGCTTTGGAAAACTGGCCCTGCTGAAGATACAAAAATACACAGTAGTGGTTGGTGACGTTTTCTTGTCATAAAGTAAATGCTGTAGGGTCATGATTAAGATTATCTAAGCAATTGCTAGTTTTAAGTTCACAAATTCACAAGCAGAATGAGAGCCAAGTTGAGTTACCTTCTGTTAGTTGCAAGACTTTCTGGATAGATAAGTTAATTTATATTTCTTTGAGAAAAAAAAATGAAAATTTGTTACTGGATGCTTGCAGAATTTGACAAAATGTCACACACACAAAAATCACCTACCACTATATTTTTTCTTCAGGGGAATTACAGACTTATGCCTTAGAGCGCCCCCCCACCCTGCTCCCCACCTCTTTTTTTTTTACTGTTTGAAACTGGGCATGTTGTGGCAAACAGTTATCAGTATCCTACTCCAGTCTGCACTGTGATTCTGAATTGCTGATGATTAATAAGTGTCTGATGTCTGGTATCCCCATCCTATCACACAAATTATAATAAGTGATTTTAATGTTTTAGTTACATACCACATTTTAGCAACTTCTGGTAATAACAGCTGTCTCACCTTTGCTTTCATGCATGAATATCTCCGAGGCCTCCTTTACTGCTTAGAGAGACAACATGAAACATTGACAATGTTCTTAAAGAACACAAATGTAACCCTAGTTACAAGTGAAAATAACAACGCAACACACATAAATCTTTACTATTAGACAAAAACATTTAAATAAGCCAACTGATGTTCTTATGCCAAGACAGTATATCTGTTTGCTGCTCTGTAAAAACGACTGTGAGATTCTGCTCTCTGCTTAAATATGTCTGAATTAATCTTCATCTGGGAAAGGTTTGTCCATTAAAGGAACTGCAGGAAATGACATTTAATTTAGAAAATCTGGCCTCATTGTGTTTATTTACTTTTGATTCCTGTTTGTATACAAGCTTATACAAAAGCTAACTGCATGCGTACACACATATATTTATTAAACCAAGCTAGGTCTTTTCTGGCAAAAATAAATACGCATTTTGGTCAGTGCTGAAAATATTCTAGAGATACATTACTGTAGGCATTTTTCTTCAGAAAAGAAACAGATCTTCATGTGCCTTGTATGCACTGATGGTTGTGATGAGAGCCTGGAATTTGGGAGACCTGTGTAAATGCTCTCTGGGAACAGTGTCCTTATCTAACGGAGTAATAGACAGATGATGACCTTTCTCCAACAGGAGACCTAAGCTTTAGTAAAAGAGGCATTGAGTGGTCTATTTCTGCTGATGTGTTTCAATTTTTTAAAATGAGCACAGGAGCTGTGCCTGTGGGCAGACAAGTGCTGCCAGTGCTCCAAGCACACCTGAGCCCCACCTGGGCTCCAGCTGCCTGCCCCCTCTTGGTGCAGGCATGGTGCTACCTGCCTTGGCTCCCGCACTCATCCTGCCTGGTCCTGACCCCTGGTGATCCCTGACTTAGCTGCTCTGCTGGATCTGCCTTCACTCTCAGCTTCAGAGCTCAGATGCCAGTGCAGGTTTATGAATTTTTCTCACCGATGTTTATTTTAGATTCAAGAAAAGAAAACATTCCCTCTTCCAGCAAAGCCTATAATCAACCAGGGTGGCAATGGAGGACAGAATTAAAATAGTCCTCAGCATCTATTGACAGCACCTTCTGCTGTCATAGAGAAATGTAATATATAGACAGACCTTGTGACAGAGCCAAAGAATATCAGATGGCAGACTATGACTATACATATTCTGCTCAGTAATAAGGATGACTACAGTGTCTCAAGAGCTGTTTCTTATTAAAGACTTGGACTACAGCTGTGCGTTTCAACTTCTTTTTTCAGCTCAATTTGACACGCATAGCTTGCTGCATGATGTCAGTGACTAGCTTTTTGTAGTCACACTTCACCAATTCAGAAGGAATCTGTCGGACATAGGCTGAAAGCCACATTTAGAAAATTTTCACAGCCCTTGCGTAAGTAGGCATCATTTGCCTACTGCTTTGTGTGTCCAACAGCTCAAGCACCTCTAAAGAAGTCCATGTGTCAAAGGCTGAGTCTGAGCTCAGTTTTCTCTTTATACTTCTCAGACACCTAGTGAAGTGACAAATACTAATTCCCAGCAGAGTGTTTCCTCACTCCCTTCTCCTCAAGCCTCACAAATCCTTTACAACACACAATTTCAAAAAAAAAGTTGTAATACAACGTTACGTGACATCTTACACATTGTTGCCAACGTTATCAGAAGCAATACATAAAAAGATGGATGCCACTGAGGAAAAGTTAGTATTTGAATATTGAACTTTCATTTCCCACCTGAGGTGGGAGCTATATCAGGAATATAACAGTAGTACACTAAGATCACCAAAACAGTGGCACTCTTTTACAAAGATACTTGAAAACCTTTACAGTATAACAATGCTCTTTAACAACAAATCTGTGACACAGAATCTAAGAGGGAGACTCTAACTCACATGAACAAAACTCCCTAGGCAAAGCAAGTTGCACTTTCCTTGTCATGGAAGAATTTTTACCTCACCTATAATGTAAAATTCCAAACCATAGGACTCTCAGAATAAAAATATGGATTTAAACATTGATAGTTTCATTCGAACAGGATTTTTTCCCAAGCATTTTCAAACCATGCTATCTAGACCATATTAAAGACTAACATGAATTATTTCTCAAAATAAAGTTTTGAGATTGAAAACTCAGCTTTGTTTGAGTTTCAAGAATAGAGAAGTGGAATCTGAATCCAATAAAATTAAATGTTTCTGTGATTACAGAAAACTTACTGTTGTCCAAATATTATGGGTACTCAAAAGAAAACAAACTACATTTAAGGGTGATTATGGAAGCTCTTCTTTGGCTAAGAAATAGCTGTTAATTCAGCTTAAGGCTAATGGGAACATTTCAATTATGAACCCCAAATAAAGGGTTCGTAATGGAAATGCTGACAGACACTTAGCTGTATTGGCAGACAGAGTGCCAATAATGCAGCAAATACAGGGGAAAAGGAAGTATGTTTTGGAAAAAAGACTGCAGAAGTCAGCAAATACAAGGGGAAGCAGAACATCACACCAAACTGTTCATTTGTGGTTGACAGTCAGTCTGTAAATATACTGTACATAGTTAGAGATAGTTAAAGAAAAGAATCATCAAGATTTTTTATTGTTCTGTTTTAAATGATAAGGGGAGAGGAAAAATATGACAACGTTTTTATAGAATGAATTTACAGCCTGTTCTAGATAACTGCAATAACTGAACTCTTAGCATGAATACCCTCTCCTTAGGTATATATAAACAAGATTTATCTTACTTTTAAAGTATTTATTTTCTTCTTTGTAAAGTAACTTCCTGCTCTGCTGCAATCACGCAATTGCATGTTGCTCAAGACCACATTCAGCTGCTAGCCCAGGGAACAACTTTCAGGAATACTGCCACATTGATTAGACAGATCAGGGAAGCAGTGTTATGAAGAGATCATAATTACTGATTCAGTTGCTGAGCTGTGGCCAAGCACATCATACTAATCATTTACCATGTACAGCAAAGGGGAGAAACAAAACATTGTAACATTTGGTCAGCCTGAAAAGATAGAAAACTAGTCTCCAAACAGCAACGCCAAACTCAGCTCTTAGTATAAATCAGCTCTGGGCTTCATCTTGCTCTCATTTTGATGAACCACAAGACTCCATGCTTACATCAGAATCCTGCTTTTAATGCTGAGATTGGCAGGTTTGAGAATTTTACAATGTCCATGTCCTAACAGCTGTAAACTAATCACAATTATGCAAGTGAAGTTCATAAACCTTTATGTGCTCTTAGGAGTAAAAGGCCCAGAAAATTAAGGAAGGTGATTGAGAGTAATCACCACGGATTTACAATGGGAAAATCATGCCTGACTAACCCAATAGCCTTCTACAATGAAACGGCTAGTTTAGTGGATGAGGTTAGCAGTGGATATTGTTTATGTCTACTTCAACAAGTCTTTTGACACTGTATCCCGTCACATTCTCATCGACAAAATGATGAAGTACGGGCTAGAAAAGCAGGTAGTGAGGTGGATAGCAAACTGACTGAACTCCTGGGCTCAAAGTTTTGTGATCAGTGGCGTGAAGTTCAACTGTAGACCAGTCCCTAGTGGTACAGCCTCATGCCTGATATTAGGCCAGTACTGTTTAACCTTGTTGTTAATGACCCAGCTGATGGGATGGAGTGCTCCCTCAGCAAGTTTGTGGAAGGTATAAAACTGACTGATTCAGATGGTTGTGCTGCCATTCAGAGAGACCTTAAAAAGCTGGAAAAAGGGACTCACAGAAATGTAATCAATTTCAACAAAGGGAATTGCAAAGTCATGCACCTTTCAGGGAATAACCAGTACACATTGGTGACCAGCTGGCTGAAAAGCAGCTTGGCAGAAGACCTGGGTATCCTGGTGGACACCAAATTGAACATGACCCAGCAACATGTATTTGACACAAAGAAGGGCAAACAACCTCCCAGACTGCATTAGGAAGAGTGTTGCCAGCAGGTTAAGGGACCTGTAGCACTGGACTAAAGACACATCTGGGTGCTTAGTCCAGTTCTGGGCACCCCAGAGCAGAGATACATAGATATATTGGAGCATGACCAGCAAAAGTCTACGAAGATGGCTGAGGACTTGGAGTATCTGTCATATCAAGAGATACAGCCCTGAGAAACCTGCTGGAGATGTCCCTGCTTTGATTAGGGGGTTTGACTAGACAATCTTCAGGGGTCCCTTCCAACCTCATAGAGTCTGTGTTTCTCTTAGAAGAGACAATCTGAATCTGTTTGTTGGAATGTTTACGTGAGCGTCTCAGGAAAACAGAAATTCCATTTAGTCCTAGACATGTCAGATTCTGTGCTATGGTAAGTCCAAAAGAAATGCCCCGGATTGCTTGTGGTCCCTCAAGTGACTGGGTGTGGTATTAATGAATAATGACAAAAATGCAAATTACAATTTCTTGATGTATATCTTTTCTAGCAATACACTGTTTTTCAGTGTATATAATTCAATACCTGTTTTACCTCACGATATAACGAACAGCTACAGAAAACAAAAATATTTTATGTCATTGCTTTGCTAATACCCTGGGAACCACTTATTCCACCCACATTCTATCAAGATACCATTATGGAAGGAATAAGCTTTTTGTAACACACGGCAGTATCATTTTGAGACTCTTCAAGCAATGTATGCAATTACTACAAAAACACTTTTCTGAAATACCCTGAATCACCACCTGATACATCCATTTATCTAATTCCATGTTATACTAACGTCAGAGAAGCAGTGTTATCAACAGTTAAAAAATAAGTCCTTAAACAATTCCAAATTTCCTCTAAAGACAGACCTTTATAAGTCCTTCCAAAAAATAATAATTGAAGCCTTATTTTCTTCACCGATTTTCAGTTATGAGCTTTCTTGCTGTAGCATCAGAAATGTAACTATTGAAACACCCCACATCATCCATTCCAGTCTGGCATAGTCACTCTGTTTAAATATCAGCATCCAGAATGCAAGTATATAACCAAATCTCAAGTGCTGTTTTGAAAATTTATCATTGATTACTACACAGCCTAGTTCACTCTGGTGGCTGTTTCACAGATTCAATATTGGCATGTGATTTCTGACCCATTTGGAGTTCCCAGCATATGCTACCAAAATCTGTCCTTCTTGTCACAATCCTTTCTTTGTTAGGCTGTTTGGCAGTTATTTATGCACTCGGACTTGGATTTATAGACACTGTTGCAGCAAGACTCTCTGACTGAGGATAGTGTAGTCACACAGATTTTTCCTTTCATCAGTCCCCTTGCTTTTGCAGTAGCATTTTCTCATTCTTTATTATGTTTTAAATTACTTCTTGGGCTGGAGTTATATTTCAGATTTAATTTCATACTCATTTTATGATCACTGAAAAAGCAGTTGGCTGTTTATCTGAGAAATCTTTCAGAGAGGTTATATTTTCTTTTTATTTACCTTAGCGAACAAGTACAAAGTTACTAGTTTTCTAATAGTAGTTGAAAGTCTGTGTTTTTGTTTGCATAGTCCTTACCTTCTTTCACTTTACTTAGATACTGTAACGCACTGCGGGTTTCATGAAAAATTACAGATAATGTGGTGTAAATTTGCTCCGTATCGAGGAACATACTGAGCTTACTGTGAGCTCCAGATTACTGGGGTATCTTTATATACTCTTAGACTCTTTCAGTGGCAAGCCCGTAATTAAACTTTAAATGTATTTAAAGTCTGTATTCATTAAATTATACTTACAAAATATAATAGTAGCATTAATTTTGGAAAGTTCTAAGTGCAAATTTTTTTCATGCTCATTTCTCTTTTAAAATACTAATAGATTACTTTAATAGGACTATTCATGTGCATAAAACCAAGCATGTGTTTAAGTGTTTGCATGATTGGATTCTTTGTATAGAAAAAAGCCAGTGAAATTACATTTGTGTAGCTGGCTTTCCCAATTTTCAGGACTGAGAGAAATGCAACAAATGGAAATTCATTGCTTCTCCAGGGTCTAATAAAAGTTAGCAGCTGTCCTTAACAGGCTAAACTGTGCAAACCTGGGAAACAATCATTGAACACTGGGGGTCTTTTCTGCATTCCTTGGAAAGGAGTGGTAAATCAATCTTACAATATTTAAAGTATCAGACAAATTAGAACAATACAGAGAGTGAGAATGGGTAAAAAAACATAGGAGGCTGTGCAGGCAATCCTTAGTGACCTAGGTCTGGATATTGTGGGTAATTATTATTAGGTGTTATTCACACTGATCCTGAAAAGCAAAATCAGCTTTCAATCATAAAGACAGTGTACCCTGCTTCTGAAGACAGACTATAGAGTCTGACAGAAAACTCTTTGCTTCTCAGCTGTCTCCATTGTACGTTCTAGTTAAAAATAATGAGACTGTTGCTGAATATTTTATGAATATTTACGTGCAAAAAATGATAAAAAGAAATGAGAATAGAAAGAATAGAATTCAACACTTTGTTCTGTAGTTTATAAATTAGTTACATACGTTATGTTGTAGTTTTGTTTAAATTATACAGTGCACTTTTGGTCTTGTACTCAAATTGTGTTTATTTCAGAAAACAGTCAAATCAGCCACAAATGGTTGCTTAGCCTTTCGCTGTGGTGATTACCTTTTGTATGACTGGAATACTCTTAGGGACAGGTCTAGCTTTTCAAGTGTGCGACAGTGAGAAATGAAATGTCCTTAGCCTTCAGTCAGACCCCAGTGATTCACAGAATTGGTGCTTGAGTATCGTACAATTTGGCAAAAAGGTTCTGAAAGCTGGAGAGAACCTACCACTATGCAGCTGTGCTGCAGACATGGACAATGTGATTCACAAGGCTGCTTCACATAAAATGTTTCTGAACTGAAAAAACCCCCTTATTGTCTATTAGGTAAAGCGCCACATAAAAACCATTTGGATGGATCCTGTGTCTCTTCAGAGTCCTCAAGACTTTTCAGGAACACAGCTGTTTCACAACTGTTAAATTCTTCTCAGAGTCTAGCCATCTACTTTATATCTCACCTAGTTGCAACTCCTGACCTTTTTAATTCCTTGTGCTTTTTTTCAAGAGACTACCAACAAACCTGCCAACTGTACAATACTCATGGTGGAGACAGCAGTTAGACATATGATCCTCTATCAATAGATATCACTGATTTTGTCTCAAACTGTTATTGGAAGTAGAATAAATTATAATTACAATCATTCACAATGAAAATTTCCAGTCAGTGGCAAAAAAAGAAAATGCTTAGTAGTGGAAAATATAAATTAATAGAACCTATGGATAGGGTCACATATTAAAGAACAGAAATAAATTTTCTGCCTACAGAGGATGAATTTTTCTCTGTGGTGTGTCTAGTTGGTGAATAGTTTTTAAGCATCTGGGAACACAGACATGCAAAATCTGGAACACATGTTTTGCAACAACAGCAAATCCAGGGGAGCAATCAAAGTAGAGCTCACACCAAAAATAACTTAAAATTGGCTACAGCTGACTGCTTGTCCTCTTTCACTTTGAAATCATCAATTCTGCTTTAACTTGCATGCTTAAATTTGTAGCTTTTGCTGCTTGATAAACAACTTCGAGAATACGCTCACTTACCATAATCCCTTAAAACTTCTCGAGTTCCTTCCTAGTCCTTTAAAGACCTCATGGAAAGAGTTGTTTAGCAAAGACAAAACTAGGATGTGGTCTTCACTGTTTACAGATTCCTAGAACGGATATCTGGCAGCAGCTATGGAAATATGTGCAGGCTTGAAACACGGCCTCACTTTGAAGCTTACATCATTTTCCAGCTCATGGAAACAGTCAGTGGTTTTGTGTCTGCTGTCTATATTTTCCCTCCTACCAGTGCTCATCTCCTTCCAGTTTGAGATGTTTCCTTAAGAGGGGGATCAGGTTTTACAGAAGATGCGTCCAGTGTGCCTCCTCTTCTAACGGGAAGTCGTCATTCTCAGTGCTGATAAAAAGTACTGTGGGAGCCTGTGAAAAATACCTTGTGTTTGCAGTTTCTCTGCATAGTTCACAGTACATTTTTGATAGCAGAAATAGTCTTAAGAGGGACGTTTTCACTGACTGATTTTAGGCACTGGGTTTAGGCTGCTAATCTTCATAGATTCCTTACATAGCCAGCAGCAGGAGAGAGGGATTCCTCCACAGAGTGATTCAGAGCACCTGATGTGAACTCATGGTTTGAGCCACCCTCAAAATAACTTATATGTCTCTCTTCATTAGCGATATGGAAAGCCAAGGCAAATCAACCCATTCTGACACAGGACCTGGAGTTCAAACCCCAGCCAGGGATATGAAAGCTGCCCTTAGTGGTACACGAGTCTATATACAGAACAGAGTAGTGCAATATAGTCAGTGCTGTATTGGGACATATATTTCTAGCAATTTTAACACAACATTCAGTAAATACAACATTTATCTGTGAAAAGAAATTAGATAGTTGATAAGCCATCAAACTACACAAATTTTTTCATATATAGAAACACTTTTATTAGAAAGGACCTTAGAAGTTTTTCTTGAGTAATAGTAAGTAGAGTCAGCTGCAAGCTTTGGCAAGTATGTCAGTGGAGAAGTCAAATATAGATAGCGTGAAGGACCAGTGTTATCTGGAGTAGCTACAGCTGTACCGGAGGTAGAGAGATAGTTCACATTCCACACAGTAAAATGCGGAGATAGTGTGAAGTGCAGAACTACAGCTACGTCTGGAGAAGATTTAGTGACCTATGCCTCTATCCCAGAAAGGGAGGGAAGACAAATGTTTGGAAAATGCTAAGAGGGAGAGAGGAGTGGATAAAACTCCTTTGGCATCTCCAAGCCCATTCATTACCAAAAAGACAGAGGCACAATCTTTACACTTTTAGATTCCTACCGGCTCCTTTCAGCACTTCAGCTATGCTGCTGCTGGTCCAAATTCAACTGGTCACTGCAAGCAACAAAGAACAAATTCCTGTGTCTGAATCCTTGTCCTGGTTCTGTAATGGAGTAAGACCTGGAAACGCAGGCAAAGGAAAACTGGGAGATTTCTGGGCATACATCCAACAGGTGGTGTGAGGATAACTGGGAACCCAGGACTCCTGATCACAGTGATGTCTAGGTTCAGCCTATAAGAGCTTAATTGCATATTTAACAGAACAGCTGCTATGCTGGGACCTTAACTGTAACACCCACGTGTCACCCATAATTCCGTCAGACGCAGAACTTTTAATCCATCTTGTTTTCTTTTCCCCTGTGCAGCTCTGTTTACAACAGTTTGTTGCATTTTCATCTTCTGACAACTAATCAAGCATTTTAAACTTTGTTATTGTTTGGATCTATCCTGTCCCCTTATTCCCTGTAGTCTTTGAAAAAAGCATCATACTAAAATTTGAATGTTTTACTTTTCCTCAACTTTATGTCTCCACTTTGTCTGCATATGTATATATAAAACCACACACATGCATTTGCTAATGACACACATGCTTCCTTAACGAGAAGTTTTAAAAAATGGACCTAGTTATTCTGGAAGAATATAAATTGTCATTCATAACTCAAATGCTGACTGGGAATCAAGGTATTTAAAGAAATGTTAGGGTCATTATCAATTTTTATGTACCTCTGGGAAGCATTAACAAATACGCCAGGACACAGGGAAGGGGACAGTTGAAACAGGAAAGTGCAAGGATTTCTGTGTATATTCTTCCTTCATGCAGTTTTCTAGTTTTGTTTGTCAACTCCTTGAAACCATGGAGAAGATCTGGGTAAGCAGCCAAACTTCTTGATGTTTATTCTAACTAAAACAAAGCTCTAAACCTTTTGAGATTTAACCAACACTAATAATTTCATATCTTGTTTTGTAATCTCTTAGTCTCTTACGTAAACATACTGCATTACCATCATCCAGCCTTCCTTAAGCTGCCTCAGCTTTATTCTATACTTTTCTTTTATGAAGTCTTATTTGGTCTGTTGACTGACTTTTGATTACTTACATATTGTTCTGAATTGGCTTAATGTCCCTAAAGACTTTTTCCACTTTGTGCATCGCTTTATCTTTGTTTCTTTTGTCTCTTGCTACTTGCATACAAAAGCTGATGACATTTTCAGTTGGATTTAAATCCTGCAGGTACAACAGAGTCCTCAAAACTGATTGTTTCCATTTTCTGATACTTAGCTTAGCATTATAATTGCATATTATCTTTAGGGAATCTGTTTTGAATTAACTCCTTATGATGAAAGTTAAGTGAAGTATTCTGCATAGAGTAGCAAAACCACAACATTAAGAGAACAATCTGTGGGGAAAAAAACATTTTCTTCTCTCCTGACCTGAACAGAATTGCTGTTTTCTTAGGCAACATACTTCACAACAAGAAAAAAGTTGACTCAAAAACCTGAAATTTTATTGGTTTTGGTTTTGTTCTTTTTTCCGATGGACCTGACTTCTTCTCATGAGATGGGTGGTGATGGATGGGATTTTAATAGGAAGAGTTTTGGAAGACTTTTTTTTTCCTTTACGCACACTGGTGTTCTTCAGTGAAGTCCACCTTTGCACCATTCCTGCTAAAAAGGGCAGAAATACTACTCCCTTTCTTTAGTTTACTGTTCCAAGGTTATCCCTTTGCTCGTCTCTATGTATATTTGCTTTGCACTTCATAAGTTACGGTATTCCTCATTTTTCAAGAAACAGGTCAGTTCTAAGGCTACAGTAGTGTTACAAAAATATTTGCTTTATGCTTCTCTGATTTATGGGGAGACAAGAGAGCTGAATATCCAGGGATACGTGACGATAATTCTGAACAGTAAAAGAAGGGAAGGAAACTGCATATGAAAACAACAATAAATGAGGGAGTGATGAGGTATGCTCATGTCACACAGAAGTTTCGGGTTTTTATTGTGTTCAAATATATATACTCTATCACGACAGCAGGCTACACAGGGAGAGACCATACTATTCACAAAAAGCTTCCATATAAGAAAAATACTAGAAATAGGAAGTAAAAATTCAAGTCCTTGCCTCTTTGCCTCCTTCACAAACAGAAAAGCTGAGAACAGGGTTAATTTTAAACAGCCAATACTTCCCATATTTCATATTTAATCTTCCAAGTAGGTAATTCATCAAATATTTATTATTAAAAAAAAAAAAACGTTTCAATTCACTGAAGCATCGTCTACCAATTTTCGAGTATATTGTTTAAGAGGTTGATTTGAGTGACATATACATCTGTTCGTGATAACTAAGCCTCCTAGCTTTCAAAATATTGTGCTTCCACTATTTTAGTAAAGCCCTGTTTCAGCAGCACCCAGATATATGTCCCCTACCTTGAGCACTAGACTCAAGCTCTGGAAAGAACAGGATTTTCTTTTCTTTACACATGATTGAGTTCAGCTCCCTGGCCTTCTGCAGGATTCAGTCCTTATCCTTTAAGTGTATCAGTCAATCAATAGCTATTTGGGAGAGTACAGCATTTGCCTCTGTCTTTGATTTGTAATCCTCTGAGCACACTGAAAAACTCTTGCGTTCTCCAGAGTATTGAATTGCAGGATTTCTGGCAGCCTCCTCTCTAGCAGCAATAAAGATTCTTCCTCTTCTTACTTTCTAAGTAATGCAACTCTCAGGTTTGGGCCCACCTCCATTTGCAACAGGATTATTAAGTGGTGTGCATAGCTATGTAATAGAGTTCCTCAGGTTTTTCCCCTACTTTGAGAGGCTGTCAGCAGTTTCTTCCCACACCGTAAAATCAACAAGCCCATGACTGCACTGCCAGTATGGCTGTGCAGAGGTTCTTGTATTTCAGCTTTTCAGTCCAGGTCATTAGCTACCTTTTGTCAAAAATCTCCAAGTAGTACTACATGGCCCAAATATTGTTTTCCAATTCAGTAACACAATGGTATGAACTAGTATTTTTATATGAAGGTGACCAATGGCAAAGCTGAATTTGCAGACTCTGTTTTATATAAAGTCAAAATACTTCTGTTGTAATATGAGTAGTTTAAGAAAGTGTGTTAAGATGAGATATCTGTAATTCCCATAAACCCTTTATTTCTAATCACCTTTGGTCTGTGAGTCACTCATTAGTAAAATGATAATGGTTGTCTACTAGGAGCAGCTCAGGGTTATACTTTGTATGCATTCTCTGTGCAACATTTTTGTAAAGGGACTGAAAATAAATACTAAATAAAGACTTAAACAAATCTGTGAAATACATGTGATGACCATAAAAATGAAATGCTGGCACTACCTAGTTAAATTTTTTTGTGGTCTTCTGGAATATGAATCCTGTAAGAAAATCCTTACCACTGGATTGCCATTCTGGAGGACTTCTTTCCAAACTACGGAAACCAGTCCTAGTTCTCAGGGGACCGATGGAAATGTTTACATCTTTTACCAGACTCCTTTTTCTGCTCAGCACCAGTGAAACTCCTAAAACAGCTACCAGGTTCCCAGGCACAATCACCTGCTGCTGTATACTCTAGGCGCTTCAACATGTAGTGCCTGTGAAGAATGTGCCTTGAACTTGCCCAGTTTTGTACATTGGTCACTAAAATCAGCAAATTCAACAAAAACTGTAACCAAATCTGAAAACAGGTGGGTTTCACTGCATTTGGAATTTTGTTATTGCAGGTGTGGACAGCTCTACTATAAAGGCTGAAATTAGTCTTTATTTCATATTATGGTACTGTGCAAAATGGAAAAAAGAAACCTATACATTTTAAAGAAAGGGGCTATTTTTGCACTGTAACAGAGGTAAGGGAAGGCTGGAAGACCTAACATTTTCTTTGAGTTATCAAATATTTACCTAGTTCTTCAGCATAAGTTGTGGGATAAAGAATATTTTTCCAGACTGGTTTCCGTGATACCTCTACTCATTATTTTCTCGAAATTTAGTAGTGTATCCTATAAAGCTCTAGAGAGAAAGTATGCTAATTTACATCTCTAAGAGAATTAATGTGATGTTAAAGGGATCAATTATTTAATTATTAAAACACTGAACTGAAAAGACTGAGGTATGGAAGACCCTCATAGGATTTTCATGGCACCAAAAAGTCATGTATTCCAAGCACAAAATTACTATGGGTTATTTAGCGACACTGTGCCTTTGTATTTTCAACATATTGCCTTATTAATGTAACCTTAGGATTTGAACTATGTGAACTCTTTTCACTGAAATGCAAAACCATGCAAGGCACAGTAGGGTTTAGGATTTCAATGCAAACTGAAGCATTAGGGTATTCAGAAATCTTCAAGGCTGGGCCAACTTTACCTTTCCCCCCTCTTAAAGTTTTAAAATAAACTTTTACCTGCTCAAGTCATCTTTCCCTAAGTGAAAGAACATGGGCATGGTAGAGTTTACACCACTACTGTTTAACCCTGCTCAGGGCTGCCTGTGTGAGCAGCACACCAAAAGGCCAGCATGAGACTGACCTGTCATGCCACTCTTAGTGCTAAGACTGATGGGTGCACAGTGTGCCACTGTGAGAGATATACTGAAGAAGCATTGCCCAAAACAACACAACAGCTTGGATTTTCTGGTGAGAGTAATTTCTCACCAAAACTTGGGAGAGGCTCCTTCTCTCATCTTTGCAAAAAACCTCCTATCTCTCACTGTATTTACCCAAAGGACACGTGCTGCTTTTCTCCCTTTTCATATCAGTTTGATATTTAGTGAGCAGAAAAGGAGGAGATTTGCTATCCCACACTATCATCATATCAACATACAATCTTCTCATCAGTCTGCCATATACCCCACTGCTCCTCTTCCCTCTTGTAGAGTTGAGTATTTGCCACGCAGCAATATGACAAATTCAACTCTGTTTTGGGAGAAAACATAGTAAGGATGTGTGTTTCATTAAAAAAAGAAAGTCATGCCAAATGTTCAGAAGCATAAAGCATCTGGGTGGTCCCAATATTTTTTGAAAGAAGGCTGGATGGGGAGTTGAAGATTAAAGCTCCTGTGAATTTTATCATCACTTTTACACAGCAACATTTTTACCCTACAAGTACCAGTTTAGAAATAACTTTTTCAGACATATTACCATCTAATAGTTAAGCGTAGATATGAATCATGAAAAGAGAATAATTGGAAAATTTTTTAAAAGTGACTTGTTTTCCCTCTAAAACATACATCATTCTGAAAACTAGACCCCTTCCGTCCTTCCTTCTACAGTCCTTCAGCAGGAAAACGCCTAATAGTAAAGTTGACTGACAAAGATCCTTTCAAATACATTCTGATCAAGCTACGTGAATGAACAAAGATGGTGTATATCTAAAAGCAGAGCTGACTCCTGTAATAAGATTGCCTGCTTAAAATTTGTAAGCTATTTTCATGGCGACAAAATTACCACAAGCACATAGTAGCTAATTTCCTAAACACAATAAAGTGGTTATTTGCCATAATGGCCACAGGCACTGCATCAGTTCACATTAAAGGCTAAGAGGTTAATAATTTTGAGTTTAAAAGAAGAAAAACATGACCGACTTGCTTTTGAGTTACAGGACTGTAAAATGCATTTGAAATCACCAATTTCATTTTTTTGTGGCTTTATAACTTTTTAACAGACACATTTGTATTTATGTATGTATTTATTAAATCTTTTCCTGCCTGAGACCACATATGCTCAGTATGTGTAATTTTATAGGTCAGTTATGAACTTCTATAAAGAGGTGTGAAATGAAAATATTGACAGCTGAGTTTGCTGGCACAATTATGACATTCTTCAAATTAAAGGTCAAAACACTGAAAATCATGGATATTCCACAGCTCCAAAAATAAACAAACACACCCAAACAAATGTTAGAATTTTCCTGGAGGTTTTAGTATTTCTTTAGCTCAGCCACTTTTAAATCATACCATTTCCCTTGCCAGACAGGCAAATGGTCTCGTTTGCTTGCCTTCCTTTCCACCACTTTTCAGAAATATATAGAAAGGACAAAGTCAGGAAACAAACACAAAATCCTCTGTTGAAATGAAAGCTGGAACACACAGATGTGTGATTTTAAGGAAGCAAAGGGCAGAGCCCATTTGACAAGTTTTTTCCAGGACTGGCAGGGAAATGAGCACAACAGGGAGATATGAGCTGGCTGAGAAAGAAGTCAGAAGACTACCACTGTAGCAGATGTGTCTTTAAGCAGCAGGACAGCAACGGAGATGTCATTGGGGTGTATGGTGGCGAAGGCACCAGTTTGAAGGGTTAGTCAAAAACTTTCCGTGAATATTTATGGCTCCATTTAACTATCACTTGAAATGAAATCCCAACTCAAATGAAGGCTTTTGCGGGTAGCAGGTCAACAGACCAAATAAACTTTAATGTGGACCATGATCAGTTCAAGAATGCTTTCCTGGAAAAACATGGGATGGGATTCATCAACCCGAGAAATTCCTCCCAGTTCCATACTCAGTGTGGCCAGCATTTCATCCTTGGCTCCTGGCCATCCCCTTGTCAACATTTGCATTTTTTTTTAATTAAAATTGTTCAGGGTACAGACAGATGTGTTGTGGCTACAGCTTAACTTGATTAAGAGGTCGCTGTCCTCATCTGCTCACTGCCTCTTCTGTCTCCCTCCTGCTCCCTTAGCAATGCCAGCACAACTGTATAAACAGTGACACCTTCACCAGTTTTCAAGAAAAAAAGTGTTGCAATAAAACGAAAAGCCTAAAATGTGTGCAAGTTACCATAGGTTATTCTCAGCAGTTACAAATGCAGTAAAGCCAGAAAATCTGAACCAGCTGAGAATGTGCAAATGCAGTCACTCATCTCCTAACCCAACCAGATGCAGCACAACCAGTATATCTAGCTATGCCCTTTCACCAAGGGTTAAACCTGATTTAACTAGGAGCAGTGTTTTCAAGTGACATAGTAAATTCAAAGATACTGTGTGGTGGTTCTGGCTTTGTTTCAGCATAAGTCATTTGAGAACTGAGATTTAAAGTGGACTCAAATAAGCCTGAACAACAGCTTGTGCGGTTTTGAGTGGTGAAACAGAGAGCCCAGTGTGTGCTGCGCTTCCTTCCTTCTGCCAATGCTGTGATGCCTGAGTGCATAACTCACACAAGAGAGCAAGGGGCACTCCACAGATAATTCTAAGCATGAGAGAACTCAGTGATTCAGGTGGTCATTTTTATTTCAGCCTGCCAGCACATTAATATGTGAAACACATCTCATGCAATACCAAGATCCAAGTCTGAAAGGTATTCCAGGACTCAATGACAGAAGACATTACAGATCATTAGCAGGGCCTTGAAATGTATCTTTTGTTGCATGAGTAACAAGCCCTAAACAAGGATAGAGTTGGTGTCACTCTGCTTTTTTGCACTCTGACAGCAGAATTTCACACAGAGCTTGAAGTGTAGTGAAACGTTTTACTAGGTAAATCAACAAGCAGAGCTATTAGTCTAAGCTGGAGGAAATAAAAGCAGACAAGCCTTTTTGAATCAAACAGGCAAAGCTGAAGCCGGGAAACATTTTTTCAAATAATAAAGCCCTAAGTGCTTTGATGAATATTTTGGGGCATGGTCTAGAATCTAAAGATCACCCAAATGGAAAAAAAGTTAAACGCATTATTCAGTCTAAAGACCAGATATAATCTACTAATCTTCTTGTATTAGGATAACCTGTAGCTGCTTGCAAAATTGTTGAAGACAACAGTTATCAGTACCTGGGAAACCAAAACCATCACGGACCATAATGTCTAAGGAGCTATTAATCATTTAAATACCACCTGTGACAGTAGTCCAGACACTGATGTAACATCTAGCACAGCTTTTTTGGCTTTAGTCAGAATGAATGAGTAACTCTTGCTAAGCTGTTGAAAGGATCTCGTGGTCCTTCATGAAGTTACAGGAGTTGCCAAAAATTGCTGGAAAAGAAGGAAAAGATCATTGTAAGAGCCCTTATAGCATAGCTTAAAAATTAATTTTCAGTAGTTGGGGAAAAATGCTTGGCTGACAGAGCTGAAAATCAAAATCGTCTGCTTAGCCATACAGCAGATAAAACATTACCAACCATTAGACAAGATCCACTTTGCCCGTTCAGCATCACTCTGACCCAATGAACTAGACGAAACAATTGAAAATCTACAGACCACTGCAGGAAGGGCCCTGACTGCCAGACTGGCACTCAGCCTTGGTGTCATCTTGAGTCTTGGGCTCTTTATGAGCACTCCCAAGAAGAACAGCAAATGGCTGTGGGTTCTGGTTTTGGATTGGGACCGACAACCAACTTGTTACACACAAGCTAAGGAGTGACAGCTGTTGTATGGAAATGAATTTTAGTTAACAGGCGTAGTTGATAGACTACAACAACTGGCAAGTTATTTCATAGGTCTGACTGAAGAGAACCTGAGGACAATCGATGAATGACAAAAGGGAACAGCAGGTGGGTTTTCATTCAGATTATTCTTTTCATGAGGCAGATCCTTTACTGCCCTTGTGTTACTTGTTAAGACATACAGCACAAGCTGATCCCATTTGACTTCAATGTCAACTTTAAAAAATAATGGAAGCAGAGATACTCTGAGAAAACACTGTGAAAGGCCTTAAGTGAATGCTGTGCACAAGAAGGATAGTATCTCCAGCTCTGAAAGATAGCATTTGTACCTCTAAATATTTACAAATACAATTACCTAGGGTAGCAGTAGAGTACTTTCAGAATTTCAAAGCTGGGCTTCCTGCTGTGGCTAATAAACATGAGAACAACACATGCCTTCCCCTTTCCACATTCCGTGTTCATACTTGTTTCCTTCCCTTCAGCAGAATGCAAAAGGGTATAACAGATCACTAGGTTTTGAGACTCTCCCTTTAAGACCTTGCAATCCAGAAGGTAAAGAGAGTGAAAGATTCCAGTCATTCTGAGAGTGGCCATAAATGAGAAAATTTGAAAAAACAAAGTGCACCATCTTTGAAGTTCAAGACTCCATTGCAGGACTACTGGTCTTAAGTGTGGGATTGCTTCTGGTAGCTGTGACTATATTGGGATTGGACTATAATGGGATTGAACTCTTACAGAACAGAGGTTAATTCCTAAAATAACAGGTGTGTGCCTTGCTGATGTGCTCAAAGATGTAACATGGAGAAATAAAGGCAAATGGAAGAAGTTAGGAGGAATACACTTGAATGAAAGGAAAAAAAACAGTTCTAACTTTGTGGATGTCATTGCATTATACTTCATGAGGATGCGTTAGTCAATGTAAATCGCAACATAAAAAAAAATCCTTACCTCCTCCTCATTAAACAGACCCTGCAACACACAATCCAGCATGGAAATTTCAGTCAGATTCATCAGCTTCAGTAAATGCTACCAAATGCTTCTTGATGATGTCTGGAGATAGAAAGAGGAAACAGAGAAGCTAAATATCTGCAGGAAACAGGGCAAATGAAAGGAGGTTGAACAAAATTCATTTACCTGCACTGCCAAATAGGAACAGATGGTGAGATCCAAGGGGAGATATACATTAAAGACTGGAAACCAAGTAATTCATCCTGCCAGCTTTCAAAGATCCACTACAGCTGAAAAACCTAAGAACCATATACCAGCAATGTTAAACAACAATAAACACGACTATAGGGCAGGTAAAATGGAGTGAACATGCTGAGCAGAGGGAGTTGAATGCTTTCAACAGCAAGTCCATGAAGCATTCTTGAAGTCAGGTTTCAAGGAGTCGCCAAGCAGAAAAAATTTAAGAGAAAGGAGAAAGAGAAAAGGCAAATTGTGTGATAAAGTATATGAAGCAAAACTATTCTTGTGTTGAGATATTGAGCAATCTCAGCAAACATTTCAAAAAGCTCAATGGAAAAATAGGGTCATTTTGAATTTCAAGGCAGTGAATAACTTTAGAAGAACTCTAAATTTTTTTAAAATAAGCTTTCTAATATAGACGTAGAGACAGTAAAACACAAAGAAAAGCTGTCTGACAGTGCAATACTTGGCTCCACATAACATTTTTCAGGCTCCTTAGGCATAAATGTTGGCTTCCTGCTACTAAATTCTTCTGGCCCACAGAGTACAGATGTCATAAAGGAAAGGCCCAAATTTTTCAAGGTCCTCACACAGCTGCCATTTTGCTCAAGAGCAGGATTTCTGTATCAGAGCCCTCCCTGTAAAAGCTCATCAGATAACCTGAAAAGCTGCCCTGGAAAGCTCCAAGGGTATTAAGAGGAGATTGTACATACGCTTGGAAATTTTGCTTGGCACTGAACAGCTGTAGCTACTGCTTTTTTTCCCCTCCCTTTTCAATTGCATTGCAATCCAAAGCAGTTAAGACTCCAGCCCTGGGGCAGAGTCCAATTGTACCAAACAGGAGGGAGGTCTCAGATGCAGGCGGAAAGGCCTGGATCAGCTGCACCAGTGAACAGTGCCACTCAAGCCAGGAGTGCACACCAGCAGTCCCTCTGTGAAGGACAGCACTAGAGCATCATCTGCACACACGACATGCACAGTACAAACAATAGAAAAGGAAAACAGGAATATTTTCACAAGGTTGCTATATTAAGTTCAACCTCAACACATAAATCTCATGTTTGAACTACTCCTGCTTTGACGTTATTAGGTTACTAGTATGCTTTAGCCAACACTTGAGCAGCACACACATTTTTACCTGAGTACGAAGAGTCTTCTATTTCATCAAATTGAACTGGAATAGTTGAGACATTTAGAGGTTAAGAGAATAGACAGGAGGGAGACATATAGTGTGTTTGCATAAGTCCTTCCATTTCCTTGGTCAATCAAGTTAAACAGTTAACAATTAGAGACCTGTTAAGTCTCATCTAGCCACTAGAGTGAATACCAGCTGTATCTTGGAAGTCTTAAATATTTGTACCTGGAAAACAGATCCATGATAAACAGTAAAAATAAAATTTAAATGTCCCAGTGTTGTTCCCGAATGAGATTTCCTTCTCCACCTTAATTAAGCAAATGGCCAAACTTCAGTCAAATGGCATCTCCTGATTCTAGCACAGGTCCCTTTTCCCAGGTTCCTGACCCTCCTTTTCAAACATGCAGCTGTGCTCAGGCATCAGGAGTTGCTCAGGGGCAATCTCACTGTCCTCTTGACACAGATGAATTTTCTTTACGACCAGTGAGATCCCCATTACAGATGGCCAAGACAGGATTTCAGATGCTTTCTGTACCATTGTGGTGCCACAGCAAACTGATCAAGAGGGGCACAAGGCAATTCTTGGCTGTTGTGCCCAGGAAGGCTTTCTCCTTTGCTCTACACTACCTGGAAACCCCTCCTATTCTGATGCCTGTTTGTTTCATGCTGTCCTCCCTTGCCTTATGAATGGTTATAGGGTGAGGTTTGACATCGCTGTCTGAGAAGAATTTCGGCAGAGTTAATATGCGTTGGGCAGAGAACAAATAAGCTCCTCAACCCCTTCTTTCACTGCGACGGAATGGCTGGGAATTTAACATCTCTGTGAAACAAGCACACTCCAGAGTCCACAGTAATATTAAACATTTATTTAACAATATTCTCTTAAGTTTCTAATGAAAATAAATTTACTAAGCTATCAAAAATCAACACCAATCCTTGCCAAAACATAAGGAAAGAAAAATTTGGCTGGAGTCCCTGGGATAACGTCACAGACGTTTCTTTTCTAAACATCCCTCTCTTCTCCTTAATCGTCTTTTTGGCAATTTTGGGGAGATTATACACTCTCTACTCAGTTATGGAGGCTCTAGACTGAAGCATAAGAATCCACAGGTGAAATGATGGACAACTTGATTTCCTGTCTTTTGCCTTCTCCCAAGGCATGATTTTTCCAGTGCGCTGAGGGCAATCTGCCCTAAAAAGCTGTTCTTTGGCAGAAGGTAAGGGGTAACTTTGAGGCAGGAGACCTGAAGTTACACTTGCTGTTCAGGGAGCGTAGCTTCCCATTTGCAAGCAGAGACAAAAAGACCCATAACACAAAAAAGCCCTGGAATATTCTGGTTAAAACTGATTGGTAGCAGTTGGCTGAGAAAATTGGCAAAGGCAGAAAGTCTTCTCTTCTCAAAAGCTTTTTGCTCTAACATTTATGACTTGTCTGCTGTGTAAAAGGCTCATCATAATCACACACACAGACTTCTCTTTCATCGTCACTGGAGACTTGTCTCCCTTCACCCTGTGAGCAGAAGAGAACAATGCCACCTTTTGGGAACACCCCTCTGGAAAGTCTTTTGGGAAGCCTGCAAAAAGCCAAATTAGCTACCCTCTTTTTGTAACACTTTTTTTCTTCTGGGTCCCTTTAGTCTCCTCTGTTCCATTTTTATCCTTTTTTTTATCATGGATTGACCAGACGGGGTGAGCAGAAAACTTCAGTACTAAGGAAGAATGGAAGAAAGATATACAGAAATCGATAGAGGTGATTTAACTATTCTGAGTAACCCAAAAAGGCAGATGAAAGTGAAGATGGGGAATTCTATCCTTACAGAACACTAGATTTTAAATGGTATTTAGGCAAGAGTCATATATGGAGTCACACTGGAGGAGCTTTTCATACTAACAAGACAGCAGCGTTCAGATCTCTAGTTCTGTGTTTTCTAACTCTCCCTGAAATCTGCCTATCTGCTGCTTTTCATGTCTAAATAACCTTAAAAGTACAGGTCCAACTGCCCTGTGCAGACAGGATGAAGAACAGCATCAGTGTTGATGGAAATTGTTTGTTTCTTTTAATTTATTCATGTAAGGAAACTACATATCATCACCAGAGCAACCATGTGCAAACAAAGAAGACAGCCATATGTAGGCCTCCTGAAATATAGCCCTGCGTGTGTACGTACACTTGTGTACACACATACACCTCCACAGCTTTTTTGTGTAAGCCTGTTTGCATGAGAGAAAACAGCAAGGAAACTGTAAGCATTGGGTAAAGCAAGTTTGTTCAGCACAAAAAGAAAAACCCTTGCTGAGGAAACTTCGCCGCCGACTCCCTCCCTTTCCTGGTGTGTTGGTTCCTCAGCCTGTGCTTTAGATTACATTAAAACTCTAGATCTGTAAATGGCCTGGGGGAGGAATGTGCTCGTGTTTCCTTCTTCTCGAGTTTCAGAATTACACATTAATCTACAGGAAACAATTGCTTGAGCAATTTAGAAATGGCACGGGCAAGAATCCACACATTTCCCTTACTGCAGCAAGAAGGAAAAAAGGGAGGGAGAGAGAGCAAGAGAACAGCGGGCTGCTATTGTGCTACTCCCTGCCACACTGTATTGATAGTGTTCAGTTTAGCTTCTTAGCAAGGTTAAGTGTGATAATTGAAAATGTTCGTAGCATTATGGTACTAATGCAACTGCATTGTAGTTCTACACTTAGTTCCAACATGGTGAAATTATCAGCTATTTAACAGCCTTTTTATGCTATTCTGACTGCAGTACTTTAATCCATACCATAATGCAAATGCAATGCCTGTCACACTTTTTTCTCTCTTGAGCGATGAATAGAATTTTGTACTGACTTCTACAAAACACTTCCTCATGGGGCAAATACGTTTTTCTCCCATTATAGAATTATGAAGGAGACTAAAAAAATAAAATATGTTTTTAAATCTGACACCTGTTGAAAGTATTTGGCTCATAAACTTGTAACAAAAGACAGGTCCAGTGGAAGATAGAATTACACTGGAAAGAAAACATTTTCTGTCAGCACAGCCTAAGCAAAAATACTCTCGATGCTTCCCACACCACAGCTTTGTGCAGGTTTATTTATTTTGTCTTTTGTACTGTGTGGGCAGCATAATTTGACGTAGTGAGAAAACTAGCAATTTTATGCTAATGCAGATTTCTCAGAAAACTCCAGTCAGTTTAGAAAGCTAATCCATTACCACAGAAGCCTCCAAAAGGGAATGTAGTAGCAGACAGAATTCATAACTGTTGTCACTTCACCCGATCCAAAATATAAATGGAGAAAATAATGAAGATATTAAAAAAAAAATAATTTAACAACCTGCCTCTCCGGCCCCTTCAACAACCAGGAACAGATATTCAAAGAGAATTCAGGGGCTATTAAGTGCCTGTTTTTTTGAGAGTCCTAAACACAGTGTTTTTACGAGTCCTAAGTAAGTAACTGGGCTCTCACAGCTCTGCTTCTTAGAAATTCTTGAAGTTTCAAGGGACTTAGTTTCAGCACTTTTCAAAGCTTACATTCAACTCCTGAAGCATATACAGAAAAAGCTTTTTTTTCTTTTTTTAAAAAGAACTCAGCTACAACATCAGCACCAAACTCATCCATTGCCTCTGAGACTCTATCAGATTAATAAGTAAAATTAATCTTGTATTCCACAAAATCATTAAATTTCTCTTTGTTTAATATTTGTGGGAAAAACTCAAGTGTTAAGAATTAGATGGCACCAAAGGCAACATGTTTATTCAGGGATTTATGTACAAGCAAAAGTGATTGAGGAAGGAAAAAGCAGAAGGATAAGGCCCAAAGCACCTAGGAAAACAACAATTAAGGATTCTGGAGCAAATCCTTGGCTGCATCTGCAATACTATTTTTGTTCAAGCAACAGTGGGGTTTTGAAATGAATCCCTTGAGCTTCCCCACTTACCGTGTTTTGCTTTGGTCCTTGCAGTGGTTTTGGTGTACTTAAACTAGATTCCTCTCCGAGGAAGCTGAGCCAGAAGTTCCACTCCAGGTGCAAACCTAATGATGTCCAGCCTGTCATGGAAACACAGATACCTGAGTCAAAGACGGTGCTTCGGACAGCTTTGGGCCATGTGTGATGAGAATATATGGTTTGAGGAAACAGACTAAATTTAGTCTGATTAAAAGCCACAAACCACATAGGGAACAAATATTAGGAACTCGGCATCAGCTACATGAATCTATTGCTCCACTACAGTTGCATCAAATTACTGTTCACGTAGGCACAGCCTCTATCCTTCAACATATACGTCTTCCCATTCAGGCCTGTCACCTCTGGCCAGAGTTAACCAAGAGGCTTCTGTGTGGACAGACTTCTTCCTGGCCTTATACTGCAGTTTTCATTTGTAAAGTTCACCTTTCGCTTGGATGGACAGTTTTCCTTTTTATATCAGATGTGTACACCAGGGAATGTAATCAGGAGATTTCTATTGATTGCTCTCAAGCAATTTAGTTCTGGTCATGGTTGTACTGGATTTGCAATTATACTGAGGAGAGGTATTATTGACTCTGCCTAGTAATTACCAGGCTGACATCAGGCTCTGCTATAGCTGAAACTAACTTACATCTCTCTGACCAAGTTACCGTAATGAGACGCTGTTATTTTTTTTTCCCCTAAGCAGAAGAAAGCTCATAATTTTGTCTTCCAAGCAACATAAGGAGGGAAATTTAACACCGTATTTCTTTAAAGAGTTATGTGTACTTACAGCAGAGAATACATTTAACCTTAATTAGAAAAGGTTTGGGGATCTGGGATATTCTCTAAGTGCTACTATATTTGTAGAAAAGCACTGCCAAAGCATATGCAGGATAAGGGAAGTTAGATCAGCTGTTATTTGAAGAAATGTAATAGCATTAGCTGGACTTCTCTGGAGGCTCGTCCTACATGCTTGGAGCCATTGTTATCAGTTAAAAAGCTTTAAGAATAGTACTGGCAATCCTTGCCTTCTGAGCCTAGTGATAAAAATGAGGAAGAGTATCAGCATCGGGACTTCAGACATATACATGGCCCCCTTTCTCACACAAACTGCAGGAAAAACACATTGTAGCCTGGAACAACCTTTTTTATGGTCATACCAGGACTTTTAACCTCATGCTGGCATGTGTAATGCACATGCACACTTTACCAAAAGTAAACCAAAGCAAATTAAACCTTCAGTTATAATTTCTGCATCATTCACTGTACTCCTCTACAGAAGCTATGAAAACCAGAAGCTGAATCTGCGCATGGCTTTTCCAGTTTGCTTATTACTGTTTGCTTTGCAGTTACTGACACAGTACTTCTGAGGGACAATAGCTCGTATATTGAGAAGTAATCTCTGTTTGTAAGCCAATGCCCTCTTTGCACCCTGTCACGTAAAACACCTGAGTGACTTATCTTCTGTCTTAGATGCCCAACTTCTGACTAGGCTAGAGCACAGGCAGATACAGGAGGAGAGTTTGGAAGTGGACTAGGACTTAGAGGAAAGGTGCCACGTGATTGAAAACAGCAGACCTGATCCCTATGCAAATCCAAGCCAGCAAACACCACCGCAGAGAAGAAAAGGCCTGGCAACTGCAAACACACAAATGCACGTATCAACTACTCAAGAAAACTCTGGCTTCTTCAATCTGCCCCAGCCCCATTCTGTCAGCCGGGGCTCATCAGTATACAAACACCTCCTAGCACCTTATAAACGTGGCAGCAACACCTATACCTTGCATGCAAGTGCCAAACTATTTTGTTTGCTCATTCTTGTGGTCAGCTTTAGGGATTTCTCGGACGATACAGAGATATTTGGTCTGTCAACAAGCAGAGCAGGTGGATCCTTCTGGCACCAGACCTGGATGCGGAACAGGTTGTGAATGCCTCTCTGAAGCACAGGAAACTAGTGACAGGGACAAAGGAGGTCCTGCAGAGAGCAGCCCAAGAAGCAGCCAAGCTCCAAAGCAAAATTTGGCAGGCATGTTTGTTGTTATTGAAGTTAACTACAAAGAAAATCCCAGAGAGGGGGGAAATCTGGACCAGATCCAGCATGCGCATGTGCTGTGCTAGGAGCAGGGTAAGAATGCCATTTTCCAAATGTCTAATGTATAGGTATGCATACACAAAAGCACACACAGACACATGCATAACTACTCACTGCATCTTCCTAGAGTCAGAAAATAGCTTCTGTCTTGGCCCCATATTTAGTGCTGCCTGTGACATAAGCACTATTGATGAGAACATCAGTGCCATGCATCGCGTTTTGTAGAGGACAGCCAGATTTTTTTGCTAGTTTGGCTGACAGTGCTTAGCGCTTCTTGCAGTGATAAGGTTTGTGTATTTTTTCCTGCTGTCTCTGCGCTGGAATGGGAACGATCAGACTTCAAACTTCTCAGATTGCCCTGTTTTGAGTGTACACTCCCACAGACACCCATCGTCCATACAGAAAGCACACTGATGTTTTGCAGCTACTCCCTAGAAATGCCAAAAAGTTAAGGCTGTGTGCATAATCCTCAAACCACATTTTTTCTTTCTTCCTCTATGGTCATCTTCATGAATATGCAGAGAAAAGCTGATAAGTCTGTCATCTCCTTGGGGTAACATTTTCCAAAGCCTTTAAAATAGCTTTTAGAAATAGCTTGCACAAGAAGGAATCTAGCTGTCATCACATGTCAATGACTGTGTTCATACTAGCAATTTTCTTGCAGTAGCTGAACCGAAACACTGAGGCAAAGCAATTGTAGCTGAGCTCTTTGCATGTCTTTTATGATGGGGTGCAGTGGCGGGTGGGGGAGAGATAATTCAGATTTAAATACTTGTGTGAAATACTCAAGCCAGTTCTGCTTAAAGCTGCTAATGTAGACATATGCTTCAAGATCTTTATAATCTGCACACTTCTGTTGCATTAGAATCCAAGGTCAATTTACAAGCACCTGTTTGCATTGTAGAAAAACAGATGAAGTGGCTGCTTCTTGTAATACACAACTGGCTGCTGCAGTAATCCTGGCAGACATTAAGCAGAATGCGGCATAAAAATTCTCAATATTTTTAGTGAGCAGCAGCAGGGTGTTTGTACCTACTGTTCCAGGAAAGCAGTAAAAGGTTATATCATTTAGACTTGTGGGACCAAAGATGATCACCAGCCTAGTTTTTCTCATAATTGCAATGTAATGAATAAATTTAACATCTTATGATGTGTCTGCACTATTGTTTCTCAAGTACCACAATGTAAACTCATTTGTTTAGGATTTTTTTTTAAGTCAAAATACATAGGTGCCACATATTGCAATACTATGTATTTTCCATGCTCTGACTGAGCAAAGTTCTTGAAATTCATTTATGTTACTTCCAGAATTTAACATGGATGAAACTAATTTTACTATCATTGTTAAATGTACTGAGCTCACACGAAGAGCGATTTTCTAAGGCTCATAACCTAGCCAAATCAAATTCATGTTTTCTCTGGAACACACAAAGTGCATGTCTGCGCATTATGATCTATTTCACTGCCAGGTTTCAACTTTCAGCCTCCAGCTGTTTTGGCTGGGGAGCTGCTTGACATAAAATAAATAAACAAATAAATGCAATATTAAGCTAATGAGTAAAGTGTACTCTCTCCGTTCTTCTCTGGTTACTAAACAGCTTTTCCACAGACTTGCTCCTCAGGAAATATTGCTTTTAATGCAGAGAGTAACCCTCTGAAATGCATGCACTCATTGTCACACCTGAGCAACTAAAAGTGTTTAGGCTAGTTTTGTCATAGTCTACATAAATGACAAGACAACATCTTTATGCACTTCATGAAGTACAGCAGAGATGCTATTGGCATGATTTTACTCACTGTTGGTCAAAAATGTAAATAAAATATTCCTGTCTTATTTGATCTAATGCCCCAGGAAATCAGCTATGCAACAGTTTAACACGAATGCAAAGCAATTTCACGAAGACTAGGAGCTGTGCAGAGAATTGGCTTCCTGACAACCTCTTTCTCTTCATTCCCAATGTAATGACAAAGTAAATGTGGTGAACAAAACTGGTACTAACTGGAAAATCTTAAAACTGCAGCAGCTCAGATGCTACTGTCACTGACAAAACTCAAGGAAGGAACAAACTTGTAGTTGCGAAGGAAATTGGTCCTAAACAGCTTTCAAAATTAGGAGCTGGCCAAATTGTGAAGTATAGCTGGGAAGGGCTGTCCAGATTCTATTAACTGTTTACATGTGTCTTGAATTTCATAAGTAGTTTTTCAGATGACCCTTCTCTCTACAGGTGGGACTTTCAGTTAGAATTAGCACAGACTTAAGATTCAGGACTTGCTGATGGAAACTCACACTCAAATTCCCTCCGTTTCTTGTCAGATTAACAACACAAGAAGAAGAATCTCAAACACTGAAGCCAGTAATCACATTTTTTGCCTTCATATGTAGCAGAGGAGGTCCTCATTATGTAGCCAGGATTTTCTTTTAGAAGTTTCAGCAATTTTTACCACTTGATCAGTAAATCAAATTCTGTTCTGAGCTACGCTAGTGTATCTCCATTGCAACTTTGCTGTGTGCCTGGCAAGCTATATAGGCTTAGATAAAATTCAGATCAGAATTTGGATGCAAGTATTTGGATGCAGGAAACAAAAGAAAATTAAATCCGCTCTCCAAAGTAATGTAACCTGGTTATGGAGACAGACATATACTTAAATCTCCTCACAAAATTATTGCATGTATTTATTTAATTGGCTGTCTAGTAGTCACCTATCAGTCATATTAATCTGATTTTCAAGCTTATTGAATGCTTAACCCTTTGAAAGAGTTTCTTGTTTTGTGACTTAAAAACATCTATATCATTGAGACAAAATGTTTAAAACAGCTCAACAGGAGCCTGAACTACTGGTTTTCTGTCCTGTTAAATTAGGCTCCCGGTAGATTTTTAGATACAGTATTTGCAAAAGAAAAACACTGTCCTAACCCCTCTGATCATCTCCTAGGAAACAGTTTGGGGGAGACGCAGTGGGAAACAGAAAAAAGGAAGACTGAAAAATGTCCAATTTGTGTTCAGATATACATGTGCATTTGTATCTAGTTATATAGATGTGAAGGGACAGATCTATGTACAAATGTGCGTACTTCAGGAAGAGACAGAAGAGATTTGTGGATTTAGTTACGATAAATGTTTCTACAATCAACTGCTGAGTTAAGTTGCATTTAGTTCTCCAGTGGGGAACTGAGAGGCTAGAAGTAGGCTGAACCCGAAATGTTGCTCTTGTCATAAAAGCTCAACTAGGTAGAAAGCTGGGAACATAGCGGTTGACAAAGATAGAGCAGAGAGCTTCGCGGCTTATCCTTAATTAGGTGTTGGCACTGGCTCTTGTCAAACAAGGGGAAAGAGTGTATGGTGAAGCACAGTGACACACACAGACAGCACCAGTCACAGTTGGAGAGAATACAAAGTGCATGCAAGCTGGCATTGAAAGGGATTTAGATAAGTACTTGAGGTAACAAAAATCGAAAAAAGAGGATGATAGAAATGGAAGCTTTAGATGAATTGCAACAGAGTGCACCTTTATTACAGCTTATCAGTCTCCAGACAGCAACAAACTAGCCTTCCTAGTGCATTTCTCTTCTTGGTCTCCTGGATTAAAGGTCAAAGTAACTCAAATTTATATGTTCTGTCTCTCTTGCTGCTTGCACACATTGAGCACACATCTTTGTAGATTGGTATACCAAGGATGAAAGCTTCAGCTCCTTGAATATAACAAAGGCCTTTTCCTTTGTCAAAGAGGCTCTGTTTCCCCCTCAAACAATTATCGTCTGGAAGAGGCTGCAAACAATATGATATTAAAAGGTCACAATAGTGCTGCTGGAATAAATACACATCTGGCAGTACGCCAGTCCTAATCCTTCTTGTCTAGAATCACTGTTCTATTTTACAATCATTTGACATATTCAAATAGCTAATATGTGGGTTTATTAATAATACATATAGGCAGTATCCTAACATACACAAAAGCTGTGTGTTTTCACAATGTGTATAAGCACTTCAAGCAATAAGCTGTGCACATTTAGCTACCAGATGGTAGTTCTTATCACAGATAAAAACACATATATGTTACTATAACTACACCCTAAAAAAGAAAATGATACGAAAAAATACTCTCCACATCACAGCTTACATTATCCATCTACTTAGGCAGAAAACAGCATAGGTTTTACTGCTAGGGAAATGCAGTGCTTGGGAGAAAAATGTGATTGCAGAGGGTGAAAAAAGGTAGAAATCTGGGGTAACAGATTTAATATGGATGTTCAATGAAAGGTTTGTTTGGTGTAATAATAGCGTGCACATGTTGCTATTAACGCATTTAATCTCTGAACCGCACACAACATGTAGCAGAAGATGTGCCCATCCTAATTCTCCATCCATTTCTTTTTTTTAGCACCACATGAGCTTCATAGGAGGTCTAAAAGTAAGTATTTTAGGGAAATAGTTTGCATTGGGATATCATAACATTTTGGTAAAAAAAAAAAAACAAAGGAAAAGAAGTATATTTGATTCACTAAAAGCGACAGGAACAGTACACCAAAATGTCCTTATGACCTGATCTACATCCGTTCAGAAGGTTATTAGGAGTTCACAGCTTTGTTTTCTGTGTTTTATACTTCTTTTGTCTCATGTTTTCCATTAAAAAAAAACAACACACCTGCCCCCCACCAAAATCTAAAAATGTAGAGTGAAGAGGTTTCAGTCTTTATGGAAAGATTAATCTCCTCCTACAATGCCTTGTAAACATCTGTGGATGAGCAACCTTAAAAGTATTTTGATGCAAAGCAAATTTAAGCAATTCTCCCTCACCGTCACCCACCGCTTTGCAAGGGCAGAGAGCGGCTCCGTGGTGCCGGTGGCTTGGCTCCAGTAGCACTGCACTCTTGGCAGGCAGCCAAGCCAGCTCTGTTCCCCAGTGAAGCCCCGATTCTATCTGCTCCAGCAGCGCAATATATTCCACTTCAGGTCAAAAGCAGGGACCCAGTAGTATTAACATTATGCTAATCTGTAAAGACATTTTCACTGGGCTAGATAGGCTGATGTTACAGAGATCTTTTAAAGGCTGTGGGGATAAGAAATGGCAGTAATTGTCAGGGGAAGACAGAGTATGCAGAATATAGTCCAAGGTGACAATAGATAGTTTTGTCAGAACTGAATAAAACAATTACTTGCTGGGGAGATTAGAGTTTGAATATGGATACAAGCTCATAACCAATTTAATCTTTTGGGCACTTAAAAATAATTGCAAAAATATTTTCCCTTAAGTGAAAGGAGAATCCTTCAGTGTCACATTTGGAAAAAAAAATGGAATATGTAAATAAGTCAATCTCAGCATTACCTTCTGTAACAGATAAACCTCAAGTATTTCAAAGCAACTAAGGTTGTTCTTTGAAAAGGAAGCAGATGTGTCTTTTGTTTCCGGAAATCAATATACACTACCCATTTTGCAGATATGGTGGAATTGCGATCAAGCACTTCTGAAATACACATTGTTATATTTTCATTATTACAAGTGCTCGAGAAAACACTACAGCAATACAATAAAAGTAGGTTAATGCACGCAATTGAAATTCACTATTTGCAACCAGGAAACAAAAAAACAAAAAACAAACCCAAAGAAACAACCCACAACACATTTTTCAGTTTCTCCCTAACACATTTCTAAGAAAGTAGTTCAAGACTCATGCCTTTAGGCACATCAGAAACCATTAAGAAGTACATTTCTGGAAATCATAATGTATAAAAATTCAATTGAGGCTGCTAGAGATTTTCTTTCAAGCTCCGAGGAAAAAATATTTGGCTGGAAATGAACCATCTGCAAATCCACACAATTAAGTACATGGCTATGTTTTAATATACTTCAAACCATGTGGCACTGACATGAAAGATAACTTAAATAATAGAACAATAGAGATTCAGTAGATGGAAATACATTGTTCTTTAATTAAAAAAAAAATAATTGCTAAAGATCCGTCACAGTAGCGTAACATCTCTCATATGAAAGTACGGCCTTCATTTATATTTTGCTAGTTATTAATTTCCACCTATCTCACTCCTTCATTTGCATCTTAATGAGCAGATGTTAAATGGTTACTTCTTTAGCAGACCTGATTATCATCTCAGTTCAGCGATCGTTACCGCTTTGCAAACAGGATTTTGTCCTCATTTGTGAAATAGGGCTCTGCATTTCCTGTAATCTTATTTTTAGTTACAAATAGCACACAAGACATCGATGTGCATGCACGCGTGATGCCTGGGCACACCCGCACATCCTGACACAAATTTCCATTCCAGCCAAAGGAATGGTGGTTTAAAAGATTTTCATCTGCAGCAAATTCAGATGAAGTGCAGGGACTTCCACCCCCTCACCTCAGCCTTCCCAAGCGCTTTGCATGCTAATCGCTGCGCCCAGCATCTGCCCCTGACAGGCAGCCTGCTCAATCCGGCAGATAACAAATGCGCTCTGATGGCAGCTGGGCCCGGTCGTGCCACATGCTCCAGCAGCTACTGCGCTCCGTTCCTCTGATTAAACAGGCAGCCGGAAAGAGCTTACAGAGCTATAATTGCCTCCGTTATGAAACATCTTCACCTGTTACCCAAAGCTAAGCTGAATCACAGCAGAAATTATTAACGTGGCTGTTTTCATGCCAGCTTAATTTGAGCTGATGCTGCCATTCACTTAACACAGATGAATAGGTGTGTAGGACGAGACTTTAAACAGAGATGACACCCCAATGAATATTTGCTAGCAACTGTACTGCAGGGAGCTGGGTTGAAGAACAACAGACAATTGTTAAAAGCAAGTGGATGGGGGTGAGCGGAGGAGAAAGGAGCCACTGCCATCAGTGTCTTTGCTGCCAATAATTTTCCAGCCCGATGTCAGCTTTTAACAGCTAAATAATTTTTTTCAATTAGTTTCCACAAACGCTGGCAAACACAAGCTGACTTTTTGTGCATACACAATGGTGTGAGAAAACGACTCTGCATCAAACATGGCCAGATATGTGCTACTCCGCCAAACAGGCATTAAATTTTAATAGTCTGCTTTCATTTTTGCTGCAGTGTGCTTCAAGACAATTATAAATTACAGCATTCTGCTTACTTTTGACTAAATAAGGCATGTTTTAGCATTTGATTTAGAAGTAATGTGTGCTTGACATATGAAACAAGTCTTGCAGATGTAATTTATCACACAGTGTTCTATGTTTCAATAGAAATTGCTGCATTACTTAGTCACCACTTTGATGAGTGGTTATGACTTAGACGTGGCATTTAGATAAATGCATTATTGGAGTCAGCATAAGGCCAGGATTTACTTGCGACCTTCAAAACCAAGGGGGCACTCCTCATGTTTGACTTCCAGAACCATTAATCAAATACCTCATCAAGGCTTAGAGGGATGGGGGCCCTGAGTACAGAGTCTTTGTAAATTAACTTTGCTGAGGAACCCCTGCAGGTTGCAGGTGAACAGTCCTTGACCTTCCTGCTTTGCGCTCCCACCTCTGCACATGTGCTTCGCATACCCACAATTAGCCCAAGTGCAGTAGGAAAGAGATATGGAGACTGCTGAATACACTGGTTGCAAACCCTGAAGCAGATTCAAACACAAAAAAGAGCTCCTGAAAGCATGGGCAGATACAAAGGGCCTGAGCACAGTTACTGATTTTGCCACTAGAAATGTGCTCGGTTTTGTACAAGGTTCAACAGGTGCCCATAATTATTCACATGTAAATGCATAATTTTGGCTCCTAACCATTACTAGTGACCCATTGTCTCCTGCCTGCAGGAAGAGGAAATTACAGTGTAATAGCAGAAGCATTACTGAATGTTTTAGATTTGTCTTTCTTATCAGTGAGACATTAAAGATAGCAAGTCCAGGCTCGGTAGCCAATGGCAAAGCATTTGGGTTATTTTCTGCTATCTCTAAGGTCTGACTGCCTAATGAAATAGGTCAAGATGCCTCTTATGGTCAGTCCTTACATAAACAAGAACAGGAGGAATAAAACAGCCTGTTGATGGTTGTGGGGATGACCAGCAGATCCAGATATGTGCAAATTCCGTTGAAAGGCTGAGATTTTGGTAGCCATAGCTTTAGTATTCCTGTGAGGAGTCATTCCTCATTCTGACCACTTTTCCTCTCAAATATGTACCTTTTCAGAGCACTTATCTCTATTGGTGCTGTGGTTTTAAAGGAATATAGACTTATTTGATATCCTAAAATGTGATGCTGTGTTTACAGTTAAACTGATGAATGGTTGCACTGACAAGATCTAACTTACTACAGATAGAGCTGGAAGGCTTAATTAGTTTATAAAGCTTTTGAAACCTTTGGACGAAAATACTTTGGAAATGCTAAGTGAGTCGTGTTCAGATTGTACCAGCCAAGAAGGCAGACTTTGGGACTCCTACTACATAGTCTGTTGAGCAATACCAGCTACAAACAGGTTTCATTTTTAATGGTCTTAATTAAAGGGATGTGCTGGTTTAGAAAATTGAATACATCCATCTGTTGCACACAAATGAAATCTGAGCAAAACTGTGAGACCTGCCTTTTCCAAATTGTTTCAGAAAGAAAGGTATCACAACTCTTCAGCTCAGATCATAAATTATTGGTTGGGATGGGAAGGGGATAAGCATTAAAAAACGCAGCATAGCTTTTAAAAAAGACAAATGGAAAAAATGCAGTGCTTCAGGTCACAAGCTGTCTCTCTAAGGTAAAGGCAAATGGATCATCTTCAGTGGGAAAGAGGAAAGGTTCACATGGAACTACATGAGGGTTTTTCTTTTTTCCTACTTCAAATTCTCCAACTTTTAGGAACAGTGCAGTGCAATGCGTTTTCTCCTTTGTAGCTTAACAACTGGGAGCAAGAGCAGTAGGAAAGAAGGATTAGAAAAGGGAAGCTGCAAACATTTCATGCTCTGCCCTTTCTGAGACCTCCTGTAGGTTACCCCTTGTTACCTGCTGTTCAAGGCCCTGTGCTTGGGCTCTGGAGTGGCAGAGGGAAGTGGACAGGCAGAACTGACTTCCCTTTCAGGGCAGACAGACATAGTATCTGTACATTTCCTCCCTTGTGTCTTCATTCCAGCAATTTTCCCTGTTTATTCTGCTCTCTAAATAGACCTTGAAGCAACCTGCCTATTTAGAAATACTCACCCAGGAAGCTCTGTAATTTTCAGTGTGCTCCAGCGTGTGGACCAAAAGCTATAAAATGAAAAATTTGACCATGAAAGTAGCCAGTAGCACAGGAGAGTAAAGGAGCTCCTTCTCTGTTTGGTACCTTTGCAATACAGAAAGATATGGTCAATGCTGGAAGGTGGGGTATAAGGAATAAAGGATGCCTAGAAGAGTGAAATCCTTTTGGGTATGGGCCTTATCTTGTCATTTCTTCATACTATGAGATGATTGTTCTTCTAGCAGATAGCTATAGCTGTGAGCAGTGAATATTTTAAGTGTATAAATTTCTCAAGCTTTCTATTTTCCTCTTGAAAGATCAAGCAGAATTTGCCAACAGGAGAAGGCTTCAAGGAGTGGGTCTGAGGAATAAGAAGTTTGCCTGAAACTGTAGATCCCAAGTTTTAGAAGGACTTACAAATAGGCACTTCAAGAAAGCCCTGAGTTACATACTGTGTTTTAATTCAGATCAGGAAAAACAACCGAAACCAATTAACAGTAATTGAAATTATAGAACAGATAGCTGAGCAAGATATGCTGCAGGAAATCACCTTCTAGAAAGGAAAATCCATCCCTCTCATCCAACAGATTTCTTTGAGAATAGCAATAATGTAGTTGATATAGATATGATTTACTTGGGCTTTGAAAAAGCATTTGACAAAATACCTTACAAGAGACTTGTGAAATTCAAATGATAAAGACCGGAGGGCTAAAATACTGCCAGGAATCAGAAATCAGTTAACAGACAAAAAAAGAAAAAAAAAATAAAGAGACTAATGGTCAGTTTTCATCATGACAGGTTTGCAATGGGATTCTTCATGTTTCTATACTGGAATAAGACTCTGTTCTCTTTATTAATGTTCTGGGACAAGGGTGGGAAAAAATTTGCAGACAGCACAATTATTTACATTAGTCATCACTAGAGAAGGTTAAGAAGGTCTGAAGGGACCTTACAAAACTAAATGAATAGGCAGCAGGGCTACTTGCACATGAAGTTGACAAATGCAAGATAATGCAGATAGGAAGGAGTAATTAGAAGTAATCAGACTAAATTAATTATAAACATCTGGGCACCTCAGCAAACACAACAATGCGGAACTCCACACAATAAAGCCCTTGAGAAAGCCAGCAACATTTTAATGCCTCTAAGGGCTGTTACTAGAAGGCATAGATGGACAGGGGCAAATTAACAAACCACCAGCTCATACCTGCCCACAAAGTCTGGTGAGGTTTCATAGCTCAGGGACGGGAGAAGGCTGTCTTTATCCTCCCTCCTCTCCAGCCACCTCCCAGGTCTTCACTCGTTAGGGGAAGCTATTTCAGAATCTAAACGAATATAATTTGTAATTTAACACCTAAAAAAGGTCTTAGAAGCCATGCAGGATTCCAACAAGTGTAATTAATGTCCAGTGCAAAATGGTGTGGCCCTCCCACTGCCCCCTCCACCTGCCACCCGTCTGGTGTTGCCCCCCTGCTGCTCCGGCCACCTGCTGGCTGTCTGGGATTGCTCTCCAGCTGCTGCACCCACCTGCTCACCCATGTCCTCGGAGGCACCCCTGACCCACTACGCTCCCTCTGCACCCTGAATGGCCTTGGACGGAGCCATCACTGCAGCAGGACTGTGCAGAAGAGCACAGGAGAGCTGTCAGGGGCTGAAGGGAGGCAGAGGGGTTGCAAACGGTGGAGGAAGTCTACGTCCATCTGGCAGTACCAGCAAGGTCTCTCAAGAGATGCAAGGCCTCAGGCAGCTGAGCAGCTGCTGCTCTGTTCCCAGTGCTAAAGGCTGGTTCAGCCCTACTGTTCAGTGAAATTTGTTGTTCCTGGTCCTTGCACTTCACTGGAAGGGAAAGGAAAGGCACCTGTCATAGGCAGATGTGATGGTGAGGATTTCAGATATCTAGGCATCAACATTGTATCTGGTTTCCAGTAAAGAAGTCAGATAACACAAAGTACACTTAAAAACTTATGTTAGTGCTTCAATAGATTACGTTATAATGGTCTGCTTCCACTATGGATCAAAGCGATCTGTTACACTACATGGTTAATTTCTCTGCCGTCAAGAGAAGGGAAGGATGATATCCCTTTTCTTTCACATTTCAAGTTCTGTGTTGTATCAGTGGAGAACACAGTATCAAGTCACAGAATGACCTGACCACACACAAAGAAGTCACATTGATAATAATGGTTAAGGGATTTCTACTAAGATCTCTCTATATTTATATACCTATACACACATGCTGTATTATACCATAATGAGACTTACTATTTTTATTTAAAAATAGATTTTCTTTCAAATTTGCAGCCAAATGCTGATAATAGTTTGATTTAACTTCCTTGACCAGAATATCAGCATACTGGAGTCCCTTGGAATAACCATGGATAACCATGATTCGTACCCTAATATAAACACAGCATCAAAGAGTCAATGTATTTAAAAATAAAACATAAATATTTTGCTTTTAATGTACGTCTGTCCACGGGGGAGCGAGGTCTCCTGTTTGTTGTCAGTCTTACTGGAAATAAATATAACCACACTATCCTTTTCTATCTATCTGCTATATGCTTTCACATATGTCTTTTTGTCACCCCATAACCTGAATATGTAGGATTTTCAGCATGCCTGAAGCTCAGCTGGGAATAAACTCCTCAGTTTAAAAAAATCCAGGATGGAAATGAAAAGCATATTCTAGATAAAGCACTTTCTGTCAGTCAGTATGAACAACAGAATTTAGAAGAGTGTTTTGCTGCATCCTTAGATATTTTAAACCATTGGAGTTACAGCAGCTAACAGTAAACAGTAAAAAAATCTCAGATGGTGATCTTCCAGATACAGAGACCCTTGTAATCTCCAGCATACCCTGTCTATCCTACTCCTAAAGCTACTGAAAAACTGGAATATAGCATGCAGTGCCATGTCACTTAGCTGTGCTTCTCCGTTTGTACTTCATAATCTATGCTAATTTCTGTTTTACTTCCAGATGGCACCTTCAAGAAACTGTCTGATTATGTCTGATTTAGGCACAGAAAACAGGGACGAATGAACTTGTTAGTTTGCCATCCAGGTTGGTTCTTTTTAACCACACTGGCCTGTTGCATTTTTTGTCTTTCCCATTCATCTGTTCTAGTTGGAAACGGTATGTGGGAAAAGCACTTGGGACTCTTGTTTGAAAATAACACCTGAAACACAAAGAACTTTAAAAAGCAGAACAGAAATAGAGCATGGTTTAGAGTCAAAGATGGATGAATATCCATTCGGTTCACTGTAGGGAAACTGGAAGCTCAGTCACAGATGGATTGTTAACTTTCAACAGTGTTTTTACTATTGCGCCCAATAAGTCTTAAAAAAGGTACAGATGGTGTTCCCAAAGAGGTAATTGATGTTTATTTTTTTTTTTAGTTTTCTTAGGGTAGACAAATGCTAAAAAGCTGCCACAAGTCTTTTGTTCTGTCCTGACATTTAGAATTATATGGGCTACTCAAAATAGTAGCCCTCACATTTACTTATGGGATGGTTACAGGTGCTCCTTTTCTTCCATGCAGAAAGCCTAAACATGTTCATCCTAAGCATGCACTGCAAAATTTAAATGTTAGTGCGAGATTTTGGTGATGGAAGAGACAGTTTTCCTTTGTGCAGAAAGAGTAGGAACCCATTTAATTGACTTGGCTCTGAGAGCATTAATTAATTTACTTTTTTTTTAATGTTTTGACATCAGAGAGTATAAGTACTTTATAAATTAAATATAACTTACTTTTTAGACACTCCTGCAAGACAGAACTTTTCCTAGAGTGTTATGAAACATTTTGTTCCCAGGTGTTAATATTAAACATGGCCACATGCTAACAAGGAAGAAAAGCTTTGGGAAATGTTTCCTGCTTTTTCTTTCCTGAGTGCATGGTACAGATAGAAACACACCTCCTGAACAATTTTTCTCAAGTTCTAATGGAAAACAAGACCGGTAGACATTTACAGGGAAGTATTACAGTCTTATAGGAAAGTGTTACAGTTTGAGGGGCTTTCTGTAATGCTAAGGGATGAACTACACTTCCTACCACATTAACTGGCTTTTAAAGAGAGGCTAGAAAGAGGCATATTCATTTTAAGAAAAGCAGATATCCTTCTAGCCTACAGTCCTTTTCCTCTTTTAGTGCTTGGGAGGGAGGAACCTCCTGGAGCTGGACACTGCTGTTAGCCTTCCCCTTAGTAACCAGCATCACTGGGAGAAAGGCAAAGTCCCTGGGCAGGAAAGTATCCTCCTGCGCACTCTTCTCTAAGCTCTCCTTCATCTTCCTGGCTGCCACAGCTTGCTGCTTAACTGCTGCCCTCCGAATGTGACGTGTTCCCATTCAGTGTCAAGGACACACAAGGTATATGCAGCTACGCCAGAGAATGTATTTGCCATACATATCACACATCTGCTCCACAGCAGCTCCATGAACCATGCTGGCACTCCTATTCATCTACACAGTAGATTTTCTGGTTAGCACTAAGACAGGGGAAGGTCACCCCCCCTCCCTGTGCTGTCAGGTTAGTGGATCCAAAACAGCAATGCTTTTTTAATATGTGTCAAACTATAGCCTTTTTTTCCAAACTGGGAAGGTGCAGAACTGATGTCTTTGACATAAGTGCTTGGGATCCAAAGCCTGCAGCAAAACACACAGTTTCTACAGCTTTCTGCTGTCCTACTTTGCTAAACGACCTACTGAACTGAAGGGAGGTTTTTTTCTAATCCACCAATAGCAGCTGGCTCCCTTACCAACTTGAAGTTATGGGAGGAAAATAAAATGTCAATAAATGAAGGTCTTGGCACTCATTCTGGGTGTTATTTGCTAGCAGTACTAAAAGGGGAAAAAATGGAACTAGGCTAGGCAGTCTAGAGGGAAACTGTGGAAATGACTTGTAACTAAGAGGATGTGACCCTCTGCATAATTCATAATCGTTAGTCTAAGTGACACTTCTGCAGTATGTGCACTCAGGCTCTCCAATACGACAGGTCTGAACCCAAATGGCTCACTCAGCAGCAGTCCGTTTGTGATCAGATTTCCCTGAAAGACAACTCTCAAAGCTACATTTGCTCCATGTACATGTATATGCATGCTTTTTTTTTTTTTTTAAGTAAAGATGCTGGCTCACCTTCATCATGTGTGTGCAATTTAAGGGTTGCTCAAGTGATTCTTTGAAACTACATAAAGGCAATTCTGCTGTGCCTTGGAGACAGCATTGCTGTAATGTTCTGTGCATATATCTGCATGATTTCTCAAAGCTAATTCAAATTTAATGCATTGGTAATTCCTTTTCTGCAGAAGTAACCCAGCAGTAATCCAAAGGTTACAGAATGATCTTCCAGATCAAATAACAAGTCTAAAATAATATAAACCGGGAAGCAAGATTATAATGGGTAGAATTAGACTTTCAATGAGTCACTCCACCCTCTTTACAATCCTAAACATAGCAACCTGATGTCAAAAATATTTTTAGAAAGTGCAGCCAAAAGAAAGGTATGGTGTTTAAATCAGCTACAAGACAGTTTACAGCACTGTGTTGTCAGTAGGACATTATAACAGAGGATTAAATCAGTGGGAACTTTAAGAAGCAGGGGCATTTATGTGTTTGGATGTGCACAGAATTAAGGCATTTGGTTATTTACATAATTTAACAAAATATAAAGACTATCAAAACTGTTTATGGAAAATGTAAATTATTCACAGTTAAATTTTGGTGTAAATCGAGCCTAACTAAATGAACAAAAAAAATTACGCTCCTCTTGGGGTTTAGACATCACAGTACTAATGGGCCATTAGTTTCCATTTCATGCAGGCAGGCACTTGCTGTAAAATGTTATCATGTCAGGCTACCTGAAGCAGCAAGTTAAATGGGTTTACTTGGCAATGACCAGTTGTAAAGAGAACAAATCTTGTTCTGTTTTGAACAGCCATGTTGCAGTTTAGTCCTACTTAGCCTTATATTTGACCAAAACAACAAGCAAGTATAAGGATATAATTAGGCTCCTTGAACCCTATGACTTTTTCCTACACTGTAGCTGGATCAGTACAAACATGTTGCAGCCAGCCCCTGTGGCTTAACTATGAGATACAGCTGGCAAACTGGAAATAAACCCAAAAACTGAGTAGTCATGAGAATTACATACTCAAAGACACAAAAACTAGTTGCTTTTAATTTGGGCTGTGCTCCCATCTCTGATTTATTTTAAGCAATATTTATCACTTAAATCTACAAGATATTCCACAATGCCCACCTTAACCCTTACTACATATCCTGAAGATCAGTGTAGCCCAGGTGTTCTCACTTTCCCCCTTGTATTTCCACAAAAGAGAGAAGTTGTATCTTTCCACTGCCTCTGCTGTTTGCTTATTGACACTTACACAAGCTGGTCTGTGTGTATGTAGACAAGAGACTGTGGTCATCTTCATCTACTGTGAAGAACTCATTGAAAACAATATTCTGCAGTCTATACAAAAGGGATCTGACTTTTCAAGGGAGGCTAATTCCAGCTGTCTACTTCTGGATTAATACTGTTTGTGGAAAATGAAAGGACTTTTTCAGATGAAAGAATTAAATAAAGAAAAGTTGGGGCAAACCGAGATCCAACACTGTCATGGGGTCTCCTATAAGTTTCTGAAAAGCATATTTCGCAGTACTCTCTACCTCCACACCTCAGAATAAACACACCTACAGGTGTGTTAGAATGCACTCACACTAATTGAGAATAACACAACCAAAAATCTCTCCTATTCAGTCACTGAAAGAACCAGTGTTTCCAGGAAGTGGACTTTTTTTGACAGCATTAATAATGATTGCCAGAAAAAACACCACATCTATTTCCACATTAAAATAATAGTAATTTAAAAAAAGGCGTCCGGTAACTTGTGCTTAATCCTGCTTAGGAAAAAAAAAACACAACCTTCTTCCTGGTTTTTAGGTAGCCAATACAAAATAAAGAGGAATAAAAGATAAGAAACTAACATTCCTTCCTCACTTTTGTAAGCCACTTTTAAAAGTGGACGTAATTTGCATGACAAAGGTTTGATATTAATTATTTGCCAAGCTCCATATTGGGGGGAGGTGGGTGTGAAAAGATATTGTATTGTATTAGTTTTGAATGTCAACAATGACTTATTACCTTGAACAAGTTTACAAGGAAGGCCAATATGTTTTCTTATAGCAAACCCCCTAAGACTGCTGCTCTGTAGAGTCAATTACACTGCTGTGTGCTCTCAAGCAGACTTATTTTTCATAAACAGAGTGAATGAGGAACAAGGTGAACGAACATCTCTGTAGTGACTGAGGACTGCCTTTCCATGGTTTGCACACTTCAGTAGGAATCTCGCCTACCAAACTGAAACCATTTATCACTGAGCAATGCAGGGCAAGCACTACTTCCCTGTTACCCCCAGAGGAATTAACACAGAAAACATGACTCGCAGTGTCCACCAGGAGTTTTTGGACTCCAACAAAACAACAAAACAATGACAAAAATATAATTCTTAATGGAAAAAAAACCCCACTGTACAATACAATCAGTTCCACTTTATGCTGGATCCTGATCTGTATGCTTTTGACATATCCCTGTGCAAAAGGAAGGTTCAAAATTAAAAATACCGCAATCTGCCTTCTTAGAAGAGCTCATTAATGTCTGAGCTCAGTAGAAGCAAAACAAGAAATGTGAGGTCTTTCCATAGAGAAAAAAAGAGCAACAAACACCCTCTTGCCCTGAGATCTAAAAAAATAACTGGCTATCCCCAAAGGATAAGTGCTAGAGAGCAGCAAGCTAAGTTCTAACATCGTGAACTATAGTTTATGTTTGGTGACTGTTTATCAAACAAAACCATCATGGTATTGTAAATCAGGTAAAATTCAGTGTTTGCAAAAATATTTTCAGATGGTCTGTGGAGGCAGCAAGATTGTATACAAAAAAGACCCATGAATATTAAAGAAGCAGTCCCTTCCCTGATGTTTGGTTTTGCTCTCTGCAAATTTTTATATTAAATATTATGGAATGCATTAGTAATACTAACTGCTTAGGTGTCACGGTTTAAAGCTGGGCCAGCTATTAAACCTGTGGCAAATGCTCTCTGTTAACCCTCCCCCCAACCCGAAGGGAAAGGGAAAGGGAAAAGGGAGAGAGACTTACGGGTTGGAAAGTTAAAACAGTTTTAATAAACTATAATAATGAAAAAGAGTATAATAATAATATTGAAATAACCAAATATATATATAAATATATACAAATATATACAAAACCAAGATCGAGCTCCCCCAATGTTGACCACATCACCACTGGCACTGCAGGGCAGACTCCGGGAAGGCCCAGGCTGGGCTCCTGGGTACAAAGAAAACACATACTAGCAAACACTGGCACAGCACTGTACCAATCCATCCACCCAGACTGGGTCTCACCTGTCTGCACGTGCGCATATGCATTCCTGGGAAATTTCTCCTAGATGAAGGAACAAGCTTTGATGAGAAAGGTATTAAAGGAAAGATTTTGACCCTCTGTGGATCTGTGGATGGTAACCTGGCTTGTTACTGGCAAGGAACACCTGCTTTTATCTTTGACTGATGATGCCGTGTTAGACTAATTCTTCACCGGTCCTGGACTGAAACTTATACCATCTGTGTGTACCAGATCTGTGTATTTTCTTTCGGAAATTCTATATTTGCAACCAATGAAGGAGAGACATGCTTTACTATGAAAGGTAATTAATCGTGTGTTAGATGGTGCAAGCAACCAAGGGTTCAGGGCTGAGCTGCTGTACATCTGTGAGGGAGCTCCTTCCCAGATGACACATAGAGAGTGCTGATGAATCCTCCACAACAGAGAACAAGCAAGTCTTGCTTTCTTTCCCTGGACTGACTTGACCCAGCATTTACTGCTGCTGCATGGTTACAGTGGCTTACTGAAATGTGGCTTGCCTGGGGTACCTAACCTGTTTTCCTGTATCTGGCACTGCCTCCCCAATTTAAATCACGTCGAAAACATTGTTGTCTCTCAGGTGGGTATCCCATAGGTATTAGAAAGTAAGGACTTTGGAATTGACTTTGGGTACGTCACTCATTTTAATCACACTCTTGCTAATGGTTTTTGTCTCAGAATGCATACGAAAAAAAACCAAGCTGTAATTTCATCACAGATCCACTGCCTCTATTTTTGCATTACTCAGGCTAAATTATTGCAAAAAGACACCATTGCTCTGAAAATCCCTACTGTTCCCCAAATGTGTCACAATCTATTTGGAGTACATGAGCTTCATCTCACAAATCTGTAAAATTAATTTAGTAAGAATGATTTCTAATGTTAAATAATTGGGCACTGAAAGCTTACTGCACTCATCACATGAAAAGAGCTGAACAAATGCACTTATTTACAAACACTTGTCTCACTGATAGAAAGAAAAAATGTTCGCTGTAAGTAAAAACACTTAAAATGTGGATTAGATTAACATTTCAATTTAAGACCCTGCAGAAACACATATCAAGAAAAAACTAATAAAATCCTTTGGTAATATCTTCTAATGCCTTTAAATCTGGCTACAAAATGTGACATTGCAGAGATCATGCACAGCACTGTAAATAAATAGATCCCTTTAAGTGTCTAATCATTAAGTACATCCTAGAAAAATTTAAACTGAAACAAGATGACAAATACAATACCAACTTCTCTGATTAATCATTGTAGCAATATTTATGTCTTTGTTACCAAGGGAGAAAAGATTCATTTCCCTTCATGTGCCCCAGTTTACAAGCAATTTAGTGGCCTCTGCTTGACGAAACAAATTAATGATTACTCTGGATTTTGTGAACATCTAAAAACAACTAAGAAAATTAATACCAGCAACAGTGTGTGCATGTGCATACGCACACACATGCAGCTTGATGGTCTTTGCACTAGCCAGCAATGGCTCAGGAATTGAGTTCACCAAATGGATAATATTACCGAAAGAGAGCAGAAAGAGCAGAGCTGAGGGAGAAGTAATCTGCCATACTGCGTGAGAAAATTACATTATTATCCAAACGTAGATTGGTATACTTGCCCAGTACTCACAAACCCTATCCCTTGATAATCATCTTTACACTCAGCTGTACTTCATAGCTTGTTTACCATTTTCCACTGATGTTTACCCACTAAGTTTATTTGATATTGGCCATTTGAAAACATTATCATTTAAATTAGTTCTTGTAACTAATGAGCATATGTTTCATGTGTGTTCCTCAGGAACAAGGAAATAAAAATGTTTTGGGTTAATATCCTCTTTTTTGATCAAGTTTAAGCATCTTGGAAAATAGAGAACAGACTACAAAGATAATATAGCAAGAATTCAAAGGAATGAACGTATACATTACAGGAATTTTAAAGACTATTCAGATGTCATGAGTTCATGACTTTTCCGGCAGAGCTAAACCTGATAGATATGAGGGCTCTAAGAAAAACTAATTGCTTTATGGGTAACAAGAAATTCTAAGGTTAGAAGAAATTCTGAGCGGCAGCTCACTTACCAGCTCATAGTCCATGCTATCGTGTCTGGACTATAAGTGTTGAAGCACTGAAACATCAAAGAAAAAAAGCTGTGCAATAAAACAAGGAAAAGGGACAACAAAAATATAACAACACTACATCTGAAGGGCAGTTGGTAGTGGCTCCCCAAAACTTTACCTGTTCTACCTCTGAAGGTCAAGGGAAGAGGTTTTAGTTTAAGAAAAGACATGCCAGTCCAGTCTGCATTTTTAGTTTTCCTAATTTGGAGCTTAGTATAAGAGAGGAATATTAGATGTGAAAAGTACTGAAGCAGAAAAAAAGAATATTAAAACACTGCACCAAGTGTCAAAGAGGACGTCATACTGAGAAGAAAAGAACAGTAAGTGGGGAAAAAAATGCTAGACACTTAAACATGCTATTTGACCCTCTCTACCTTCCTAGCCAGTTCTGTATGTTTATAACTTTGGAGTAATTTCAAATACCTGCATTGCCTCCAAAGTTTTGGCTTTGATGGATTTGCTTATTGAAACCATTGACATTTAAAAATCAACCAGCATTTTCCAATTTGTGATGCACTGATATTTTAGATACCAGAGTGTGTCTCGAGAAATATGTTTTTCAGGCAGTGTGGGCAAACACATGGTAGGCTAGGGAATGCTCTATGCTGATCCTGTTTGGAACAGACTGGGAGGAAGCCTTCAGGCTCTGCAGCTGCCTAGTGTCCTCACCTTGTCTAAGGATGAGAAGTAGACTACAATTTGGTAGAATAATACTCTTCGTACAGTTTTGAGAAATCTAACTGGAAATACTAGCATTTGCCAGCTTCCTAAATGTTATAAAAGTTAATGGAGACATCTTCTATTTGGTGACTGCCATCAAAAATCTGGCATGAGAGGTTTCCATGCATGTTCTACTTAAGTTAATGAGTTCTTCATGTAGAAGACCTGAGAATGTACCATTAGGGTCTTTAAATCCACTCTTGTTTGAAGAAGGTCTTTGCGATCTTGTTAGTCATCAGTCACTTAGTTTTTACCATTTCTTACTGGCAAAATCTCATGGCCATTCTCCCTAGTTTTATATATAGACAATAAACTTGAAAACTCTCTTTTTAATCAAGCAAATATTCAAAATGCAGAAAGTAAAATTCTAATTCTCTGCTTGACTGAGAAACTCACAATAGGTCTTAGTCACACAAAAGCCCCTGATTAGCATTTCAGAGTCTGCTGTCTGCTTTTTTCTTTAATTCTGGTTAGCTTTTCATTTTTTTTTTTAATATCCTAGTTAAACATCTTTTCATCTTGGCCACTTGTACTTCTTCATACTTTTGAAGTACATTTGTGATGCATGATCATTCTACAGTGTTTCACGAAACAGTTTCTATCTTATGGAATAAAAACTTCAAGTGGTTCCTAACACACAGTTTCTGGTGTTAAAAGTAAAACCTTGTCCATAATAGGTCAAGTGGGGAACTGTAAACAAAATGATAAACTTTATTTTTAATAATTGAGCCTAATAATTTGGCTCCCATAACTGATCCCTAATTTGGGACCAGTACCAAACTAATAGCCAGCATGGAACCATTTTCTTCTCTGATCTGAAGTTCGACTGCAGTCGTATGTCTGCAGATAACTAACATAGGCAAGTACCCATCATCTGGGAGCTTAGAAAATCATTTTGGTTTAGGACAGAGAAATTTAATGGGAGAAGAAACAGCGGTATTTTTTTCTGTGAGAGCAAGCGTTAATGTCATTATGAGTTATTGGGGAAAAAAGCAACATAACACTTCATAGTTACAATGGGAGGGTTATCTGTATTTTGCTTTTTCCTCCACTGTGGCAGAGTTATGTTTCTAAACTAAATTTCACCTTCAATACTTCCTCAAGCTTCCAGAAATATCCTGCCTCCCTCTTTCTGTGGGGTAATTTTTGTTAATGCCAATAATAAATTCAGAGCTAAAAAAATTCCATTAAATAATTTATTATGACTGCTGTTTCATTTTTAAATAATTCTTTGCCTATTTGCTGAGAATATTTGCTGAACCTATGGCTTCCTATAAAACTGTGAAAGCATAAAACTAGGGAAAGCCCCTGAAAGAGGACAGCTTTGCACAAGAAGAACCAGAAATTCAGTAGGAGATGAAGTGAGCAGAACTGCCTCAAATGGTCCCAAGGAAGACCTGTTCCTCACATCTGATCATTATTCTGCTTTTTTATGAAGCATCTCACCTCCTCTTCGTACCAGCTCTGCCCAGGGATTTATCAGCAATGAACAACTCCCCTGCCCACAGTGAATTTCAGGCTCCACAGTGTTAGACAACTGAAGCAGGGAAGACCATCCTCGTGCATGTCCTGCAAACCGCTCCCTCCAGGCACTTTGACTGCCTGTGATATACTCACCAACACTGAGCTGTGGACAGCCGGGAATCCCTGCCTGATTTCTGCCACTGATGCACTGCCACACTGCTACATATCAAGCAGTTGCCAGGTGAAAAGACTATCACAGGACAATGAATCTCTGAGCAAATGAGATCCAAAAACTACTGCCCTGTGACATGCACTAATGCAAGTGAAAAAATGCACACACAAAAACCAGCAACACTACTCTCCACAAACAAAACTCGTCATACAAAATGTTTAATTTGGCTGAGTGTATCTTAATCCTTTTCTAATACCACAAACAACATTCTCATAGTCGATTATGGGGACAAACAGTTCTTTAATCAATTTAATAAACATAATCTTATTAAAGCAACTCCTGAGTCAACCATAGATCATGTACTCCATTAACCTGAGTTATAAAATACTCTGCTAAATGGACAGACATCAAAGAGGCTGCTTGAATTCAAAGATAAGCTCCACTGTTTGGATGGGGAGAGAAAGGAGAGAAAATGCATTTTCTGGCAGATGCAGTTTAGCTGTTTTAAGTTTGATTTGAATACAAATAAGCAACAATATTAGCCACAGCTACCTGTAGGAATAAAAGGCATCCTGGAAAAAAAAAACTACCAGAACACATGAATTTAAATTACTGCAGAGCTACCCATGCCTCTGTATTCTCTTTCCCCCCAAGTACAGCAAGTGGTTTAGTTTATTCTGCCCACGGATGTCTCAAGACACAGATGTTGTCCAAGACTGTCACTAATCCTTTTGCAAGGAACTTTAGATTTTTGGACCACAGACCTATTGATCCAGCTTATTCTCCATGAAAGCCCTGACCAAGGGGACAGATTTACAGACAGAAGGACAGATGATAAGAAAGAATGTCTTGTTATGTTAAATAATTACTCAATCCACACTCACTTGTTTTGAAGTCTTCCAGAGAAATTAAACGTTCATTTGGTGGCTTTGCAACATCAGAGGTTTCTGCTGGGCTGTAGGCAGGGAGCAATGCAAAACTTGTGAATGTCTGCACATCTTCTCCCTGCTGCCCACCTAGCTGATAGCAGAGGAGATTGCCTCCAGTAGGATTCATATGCAGTCTCCGATAGCATTGCAATTCCTTCTTTTCTTCCTGAAATTGCTTAAAATGAAAGGACATAACTCCGGTGGAGAAAAAGAAATGTGGACTGCCATACCAGTTCTAGCTGTCCCACAATATGTGATCTGAGAACAACTCCAGTAACTGAGAACAGATCTGAGAAAGCACAAATACCTAGAGACATGAGTTATACATGTTCAAGGTCGGTTAAGCATTCTATCAACAAAAGCCATTAAAAACTTAACAAGATATTTCTGCCTCTCACTTCTTCCAAGCCTTAATGTGAACCTTAAATTTGTCTATTATTTCTAGAATAGTTGCTATTGGTATTTATCAACTCACTTTCCTTACGTGTTATAAATGCATTTATTTGTAAACAAACAAGTGCTCAGACTGTAGTCACAAAAACAGCTTAAAGGTCTTTTCACATAGATATTAGTTTGCAGTTGTTTGCAAAAGAAGTCCAGGGCTGGAGTGGGAGGGGGAACACGTGCAGACAGTTGCAGCTTCCTGGTCAACCCATGCCTTATCAGACCCTTAAAAATGTGTAAACATTTCATCATGTAACAGCAGCTTGCATACAGTACTACTCACCTGTACATCTCAAAAAGCACAATAAAAGAGACATTTAGGTTTATATTAATTTCTACATGGAGAAACAGAGCTAAAAAATGATTTCCCTATGTTTTTGCTTAAGGCCAGTGGTAAAACTTAGAAGATAAAACATGTCCCCACAATACTAGGCCATAATCTACTTAAAAAGAAAACACTGACTTAGGAATTGAGAGGTGAGTTCACAACTGGGACATGAGCATAATTAATATCATATATTACTTTCACATGATTTCTATGTGATACATTTTTCCTATTTCTCATTAATTTTTTAATTATTTTTTTCAACAATTAATTTCTAATTTTACCTAAGGTTGTTTTGAAAGAAAAAGGCCTAAAACGTTTCTTCTTAAGGTGAGCAATAGATTTTTTTTCCTTTAATTAATTAATCATGGAGAAACTGTTAGAATTTTCTCCATTATAGCAGGAGACCATCATTTTGCTCTTTTTAGATCCACAAAGAGTTAGATTTGGAGACAGAAAATCAAACATAAAACTAAGTTTTCTTTATCTCCCCAAGCCAGTTTGCTAAATGCTTTGAAAATAAAAAAGAGGAGAGAGAATATTATAATTATAGTATCATGAAGGGAAACAATAAACACATTAAACTATGAAGGCATGATCATTATCAAGGCTTAAAGAGGAGATCAAGTCAGGTCTAAGTCAGGCATTTCTAACAAGAACATCAGCAAGGTTCATTAACTACCCTTACAGCTTTCTGAATGTAGTAATTTACATAAAAATGGATTTAGTGACACCAATTGCTCATTACTGTTGGTTTGCGTTTAGGTTCATAAAGTATCATTGTAAATAAATACACTATCAATATATTTTCAGAGGAATATTCTAAAGGAGGAAAAGGATGAAGATTCACACTGTTATTCAGTATTACGTAGTTACATCTATGCATAGATACTGTTAAAACAGTGCCCCAAGACAGGTACTCTGCATTCATTTATCTTCATATGGGTTGTGTGCTCTCTTAGACCTCCCCATCTTCTTTTGCACCAGAATTTTTAGCCTCTGTTATTCTTTCCTGCAAACTTATTAAATTTTGTGATTTACCATCTCCTTATTACTTCTTTCTAGGAGTTACTGTCTACAGAGTATGTACTGGTTTAACTTAATAACATTTTGACTCAATTTAATGTTTTAACTTAATAACATTTTAGCATAATCACATTAATAACATCTTAGACCAATGTCAAGTAAACCATGAAAGCTATGTAGGGATTCTAATTCGACTTTTGAAGCAGGCATAGGCCAGTTGAATTTAAGCACATTCAAACTGTTTAAATGAGCCACTAACAGAAAGGTAGAAGTATTCCCAAAGAATACACAAAGTGACTTAGCTTGGCAAAGTAAGTCTCTTGGCCTACTCTGCTTCTATGGAAGATGCAATTAGTCCGAAGGGACAATTGCACTAACAGAGTTCTTGGGCTTCTGTTCCCAAGCCAGATCAAATAAACGCATGCAGGCTAAATGTTTAGCAGACAAAATAATGTTTTAATAAATTAACTGATGGGGAGAGGGAAAGGTTTTTGGATAAGCAAGGTGTTTAGGTGTGAAACGGAAGCAAAGTATCCTTCAGCGTAAGAAGAGACTGTAGACAGTGATTAATGTTATTAACTTAAATGCAGAACAATTAGTACGATTGAAAGACTACCTGTGCTGCTGAAGGAGATGTTAACAATGGGAAGGTTATTAGTCCTTTGGGAATGAGTGTGACACATTTTGTCAGTGCCCCTAGAAAGGTGAAAATTTAAACTCAGATTGCTATATGGCAAACTAATGTACAAACAAATATTTCTATCGATACAATGATTAATATCTTTAAAATAGACCTTAGAGGTAAAATTAACAATTTTATTAGTTATTTTCAAAGTAGTCTTTACAGGTCTGGTCTAAAGAAAACCAAAGATAAGAGTATTTTTCTATGGAAAACATGCTTCCTTTCCCAGGAGAAAACGTAACCTCTTTCAGTTATTTGCATTAGTTTTCTCCGGTGCATAATAGCTGTCTGATCTCACACATGTACTGTCTATAAGGGTATTTCATTTTGCGGAATGAAAATTAAATACACTCTAGACATACATATAGGAACTATGATTTTTTTTCTGGTTCTTCCATAGGTGTTATATAAATTTGTTGTTTATTTCTGTATTTTTTGTTTTGGCATTGTAGTATCAGTATATCTGCACCGAACAAGACTTTAACACAAAATATGTTTCTACATAACCTAACTTCTCTTGCTCTTTTCTCGTTCTGAAAAGAAAACATTTAAGCATTACATTTCATCTTTTCATTCCCTCTGCTGCCTTATCTGTGTTGCTTTCTCTTTGGAAATGTCTTCTCTTCCTCATATTGTCTGTTTTTTCTACATTCCTTCATGCAAAATCCAACACCTTTTATTCAAATATCCATTTCTTTTTCCTTTCAGCTCTCAGTTTCTGACTCAGATTCTGTTCTGTTTAGTCCTTTAACTCTGGTCCTAATTAGCTCTGTAAATAATACTGTCAACACATGTTTTGCTAAGAATAATTATAACACTCCAGACAAATTAAACAGTGATATGTCTCCTGAGCATAAGACAAAATTTGGATCCTCAGAACCATAATGCTCAAGATGAAGCCTAGTTAGGTAGAAGTAATTTTCGAAACAGCAGTATCTTACTCTCACAAATCTGTGTGGCTCTGGGTGATATGAGTTATCTCAGACATATGTCACTACAGGGGATGAAGTTGAACACATCCCAGAAATAGTTAAGAACAAAATAATTCCAGAGGCAGACAACTCTCTTCATCCTATGCTTGAAATATTTCAATCAGAAGGTACCACTACTATTTCTTCCATAGCCTCTACATGAACTCATGATCTACACATGATTACTGAAAGGAAAATCTGTAAAGAAGGCAAATAGAGGCACTAATTTTGCCATTTATACAAAAGCTACTTAGTTTTAACCATAGATAGAGATGCCACAGGGCTGAAATATTGTCTTTTTTGAAAAACATAGTCTATTAGCAGCATCATACCACTTGGTGCTTGGAAAACATCCAAAACCAGCGTATTACAGAAAATAGAAAATTCTCTCACTGCCTGAAAAATCTTAGAAAAAGCAGAAGTTGAATTAAAAAAGTTATGTGTACTATTGTATGAATTGCCTGTTTGCACAATCTTTTTTAACTATACAAGGCTGAAAGTGACATTTATTACAACAGGGTTGCATGTAGTCATTTCCAGTGACACCCAATTGGGCTAGTGATATGCAAACAGAAAAGAAAGACTATTCTTGCTTTGAAGAGTTGATGTTTAACCTTGTTTAAGCAGAGGTATGCTGCTGTAAACATAGAGATACCACACCATTTGATCTTGCAAACATAAAGCAAGAAGCCAAACCAAGTAACAATCAGTAGAGACAGATGTCATGGTACTAGAAAAAAATTTTCTGCCCTATGGAGTTCTAGCAATTCAAGTGTTATGGTTAAAAACAATAAACAAACCCCAAAACAATTACCATCCTCGAAGTCTGAAAAAAAACCCAAAGACCGTATTCCAAACAAGTTACTTAATGCACAGTTTTGTGCTAATGATTCCAATAAACACACTTAGAGGGAAAGGTGGGGAAGACATTCCAAACATTAGCGTGTATTAGGTGAAAAGCTGAGTACTGTATGAATTAAAGAGGTTAGGAAGATAAAGATGACACTTTATGGCATCTTCATCCATTTGGCCTTTCCAAAAATACACTGCAGACATACTTCCATGCAAAAACTCTTACTTGGGTGTTTGTCTTCATTTTTCACTTATATTGTTAAAATAATTTCTGTCAAGATCTAGCAGAATGCAGTAATAGGCTTGCCATCTTCAATTTCAACTTTCTTCCAATTTTCTTGCAAAATTTTAAGAGACATGGCACATGACAACATGTCCTCTATTTTTTCTAGACTGAGGTAAATTCTGATAGCAAAGTCAGAAGGTAAGACTAAATGATTTTTTTTAGGGCTTGAATATTGCTAATAAAGTTGGAATTCCCACAACCTTATATTACGAAGCTATTCTTGGTAACTGCAATGGTATCAGAATTTGACCAGTACTCCTGGGAAACCTCACTCTTTTGAGATATTTCCTATGTAGTTTATTTTAAATTTATTAAAGATTAATTAATATGATTAATATGCATTAAATATGTTTAATATATTAATAGGTTTATTTGTACAGGTATAATGCATCCATAATTTGACATACAATGAAATATACCATCCTACAGATGGGGGGGAAAAAATGCAAAAAGACAATGTACTTTATACTGGAACATGCAAGTCCTGTTGGAATCCAGTTTTAGAAGATGTAGCTGTCAATATATTCTCCAACACTGAGCAGGAAACTTCAAATGAGCCAGAATGAAAATGTGCATTCCATATTGTAGGCAAGTGCCAACGTTAGCAATCTCTGCATAAATCTAGCTACTCAAAACTTGGGTTATGAAACCACACATTAGTTTAGTCATTTGTAACCAACAGGAAAATTGCACTAAGATACTATGATTCGAAGTACACAGTATTGTTAAAAAAAAATAAATAAAAAAATTACACATGCAATTTAGCAGCCAGAATACAAATAAGTGCAACAATTTTTTCCCCATTCCACATGGTTAAGCAGTACTAGTAAAAAGTATTTCATTTGCAAATATTACTGTAAACACACATGGTCAATTTGATATTCCTTCCAAACTGTTTACTTAAAATATGTTAATGGCAGTGCAACACAAATCCTTTAGTACATGCTTTATGGTTAAATAATGAGATGGTATTTATCATATTGTTTGCTTATGAAAGCATTGCATACTTTCATGCCAAAACTTTCACAATTGGTGGGGACCTGCTAAATATTCCCCATTTCTGAAAAGCAGTTCACCAACCTAGGATCCCAATAGAAGGTACTCTAAAACGACACTTAAATCAAGAAAAAACTCCCACTATAGCCAGCAAGCCAACACCTAATTCTTTTTGTTCCATTTTTCAAAAAGCTTCTGGCCAAATATGTTGAGAAAGGAGCATTTACGAAAGTTTTCAGTTCTCTGTTTGGGTTTAGGCTATTGCTCTCAGCTTACATTATCTAGCAAACCCTTTGTACATCAGAAACCCTTTCTAGATCAGAACCTAAATTTACCATAAGGACTCTCTTAACAAGAAGTCTTTTGACTATATGTCTATGATAGTATGCCAAAAATGGAGTACAAATCTACGTATTCTTTTTTCCTCTCAAGACAACTGGAATTCAGTCATTGACTTCACCAATTCAAACACAGACCCCCAGATATAAAAGTCACTCAGTCATGAGGTGCTCTGCCTTTCAAACATGACATAAATGGAAGTACAATTTAAACAGCTCAGGTCATGCATGAATTTGGTGGGAAAATTCACTCTGAAATATGGGTCCCCAGATTACGGCTCTTAATGTCTAATGTCTTAAAGATGAATTCTGAAGAAGAACAAGAATTTAGCAGCTTAGATGAGAATTGTCATGTCATGTCTGAGAATCTATATGTAGATATTTATTACAATGACAGGCTTCGTTGTTATTTAGTACTTATTAGTGGTGCATCTGAAGTTATGTTAGAAAAAAGATGTAAATATATTAGATTTGCTCTCTACCTACACATTAAACGGACCTTTCTGACACTTTTTAGCACTATAAACTTTCAAAATCTGTCCCAATATGCTTTTTTCCAGTCTGGGACTGAACATGGTCATTTTTGATAAGCACAGATATTAGACTACTACTATTCCCCTGATAAGAATTACCTTAAAAAACAGTAGAGGGAAGGGAGATGTCTCCACCCACTGCTCTGAGCAACTCAGGAAGAGAAAAGAAACAACCATCACCTGCATCAGGTCCCTTTAATTCAATGACACTGGATCTAAGCACTTTCATTGAAGATATCAGACTGTCTATCCTTCAAAAAAGCTTCCAAGATAAGGCTAGTTTTGAGACCTCGAAGCTGGACCCTACATGCTCAGCTATTTTAAGGGTGGCAAATTGTTTCTTTACTTGAAAATACACCAAGAAGCGTTGAAAGTGATTGAAAGCAACTAAACTTAAGAGCAAATCCCATATCTCACAGCTCTGTCCGACTTCCACTTATCAGCTTAATCATATTTACTTTGTGCAAGCTCACTGGCGTGGAAATAACAGCATACCTGTACTGTAGATTAAAACCATAAGAAACACCTTCAATGGTGGCTGCAGCTAAAGAGTTAATCGTGTGTGGATGTCAATCATCATCAGTCAGTCAATCATGCAACTAATTCCTTCAGGGGTCACAGTTACAACAAGGACAGCAGTTGACGGGAGAGCTGACAGACTGAGAATCCTACCACCTAGGTAACAGTTTATGCATATCAAGTCACTCCTTACACAAACAGATGGCATAGTCCCTTCAGCACAGGGTAAGCCCTTGGGCATTTTTGACATTTTAACCAAAACAATCCTTTGAAGAACAGGAAGAAAAAAAGTGTCTCCATTTTTGTACTGCCATTGCAAACGATTTACCACAGCAAACTGAATTTGTTTTCCTCCCTCTCTTCCCTTCCTCCACCACAAGTGTCTTTTGCCAACAATAAAATGGGAAGAAAATGAATGCAACTGATTTTCAAAAATTTTATTCTTTTAATTGACATACCAATTTATGCTAACATACATACAAGTGGCCTGCATCCTGTCACTTCTTTAGAAGAGATAATTATCTTTGCACAGCTGTAATGTATTTTTTCTTGCATTGAAGACAATTCTTACATAGACAGACTTCCACCTGCTTTCATAAGAATGAAATGTTCTACTTAAGAATCTGTCATCATTAGATGAGCCTAAAAGATGCTAGCATGATTTCTTACTAGAATCCAATAGCTCCTAAAATATTTCCCTTAACTTTCTAAGCAAAAAACCCCAGTGATCTGCTGCTTAGTCAATAAGATTTGGAAAGGGGTACTAATTACAGAAACTTTGAAAAATAAATAGCAACCTTTTGAAGACCCTAGCACAAAAGCAAGAACTGCATGTAACAGAGAGAAATAAATGGTCGTGTATATATTTAGGAACTCATTATCAGAAGACTGATAGCCATTACCTGAATCACTGAATTCAGTTCTCCTTCTCTGCTAACTCTAAGCAGACCATATGCAAGGTAGGTGGAATAAATATTTAGTGTACACATACCACAAAACACTTTCCAACAGTTCAGTAACTCTTTTCAACAACTGGCATAATGCCCAAACCCACAAACTAAAGCAGTACAGGAAATGAGAAGGAGAGCTTAAAGGGTATCACCACTGTCCTAGGCCCTGTAGTACACAGGCTGCTCTCCTAGGAACAGGAGCACATGCCTCACCAACCAGACAGAGGTAGTTCACTGATTCCCAGTACTCCCTAGAAATTTCAGGCATGGGAAAATCATTTCCAGATTTGAATCTATCATTTTTTCCAATTCTGAGTATAGAAGAAAGATAGATTTTTTTTTTTTTTTGGTCAAATTGAAGCTGCTGCCCAAGACAGTGGCCTATCTCAGACGCTTCAGAGAAAAGTGTAAAAATCTGCAGAAACCAATATATGTCTTTAGGGAAGGAAGTCCTACTCTACTCCTGTAGCTGGCCATTAGAAGCTCCAAAACAAGGGAACAGCATAAAGATGGTGCCAAAAATGCAACCAACAAGCAAAAGTCAAGAACTTTTTTCTGTTTTTTACACCATTATCTTGATTTCAAGAGTATTTCAAACTGCTTTTGTTGGCTGCAGAGACAGTGATTTCAGAAATAGCTCAAATCATTCATTAACTTCATATTGTACCATTATTGAAGAAAAATGTTTTAAATTGGCTTGGATTTCTCCTTGCATTTTCAGCACAGCTATCAGATTAATTATAGCTATGTTATTTTTTTCCTGTTCTTTTTTTGCTGCTAGTTACCAGCTAGAGGTAAAAGGTCATATTGCATTCATGGACTTGCTGCCTTCAGAGACCTATAGGCAAATTTTACACTGGTTCCAGCCAACAGGACTGCAATGTAACGTGAGCTAAAGTCAATTGTATGATGCAGTTATTGGCTTAGTTTCTCTGATATTGTAATCCTGTCACCTTAAAATGAGGTTTTTGTAGCGGTGTGCAAATCAAGCTGTGACCTTCAAATTGCCGCAATTTCTATTAAGGTTATGTATATGGGTCAGATAAAGAGTTAACAAATGCTGAATGAAGTGTATAAGCAGGTAGTAGATATAATAGACAGTAGATATAGTAGACAGTAGATTCTGTCTTGGTTGATGAGGGCTGGGTCAGGGACCAATTCAGCAACCTAGACATCCATAAATCCATGGGCCCTGATGGGACGCATCCGCAGGTGCTGAGGGAGCTGGTGGAAGTCATTACTAGGCCACTCTCCATCATCTTTGCTAAGTCATGGGCAACGGGAGAGGTGCCTGAGGACTGGAGGAAAGCGAATGTCACTCCAGTCTTCAAAAAGGGCAAGAAGGAGGACCCGGGTAACTATAGACCGGTCAGCCTCACCTCCATCCCCGGAAAGGGAATGGAACAACTTGTCCTTGGTGCTGTCTCTAGACATATCAGGATAGGGGGATCATTAGGGGCACTCAGCATGGCTTCACCAAGGGGAAGTCATGCTTAAGCAACTTCATAGCCTTTTATGAGGACATAACCCGGTGGACAGATGATGGTAAAGCTGTGGATGTGGTCTATCTCGATTTCAGTAAAGCGTTTGACACGGTCTCCCACAGCATCCTCGCAGCTAAACTGAGGAAGTGTGGTCTGGATGATCGGATAATGAGGTGGATTGTGAACTGGCTGAAGGAAAGAAGCCAGAGAGTGGTGGTCAATGGGACTGAGTCCAGTTGGAGGCCTGTGTCTAGCAGAGTCCCTCAAGGGTCGGTACTGGGATCAGTACTATTCAATATATTCATTAATGACATGAATGAGGGAATAGAGTGCACTGTCAGCAAGTTTGTTAATGACACCAAACTGGGAGGAGTGGTTGATGCACCGGAAGGCTGCGGAGCCATTCAGAGAGACCTAGACAGGCTGGAGAGTTGGGCAGGGAGAAATTTAATGAAATATAACAAGGGCAAGTGTAGAGTCCTGCATCTGGGCAAGAACAACCCCATGTACCAGTACAAGTTGGGGACAGACCTGTCGGAGAGCAGTGTAGGGGAAAGGGACCTGGGGGTCCTAATGAACAGCAGGATGACCATGAGTCAGCAATGTGCCCTTGTGGCCAAGAAGGCCAATGGCATCCTGGGGTGTATTAGAAGGGGTGTGGTTAGTAGGTCAAGAGAGGTTCTCCTCCCCCTCTTCTCTGCCCTGCTGAGGCCACATCTGGAATATTGTGTCCAGTTCTGGGCCCCTCAGTTCAAGAAGGACAGGGAACTGCTAGAGAGAGTCCAGCGCAGAGCCACGAAGATGATTAAGGGAGTGGAACATCTCCCTTATGAGGAGAGGCTGAGGGAGCTGGGTCTCTTTAGCTTGGAGAAGAGGAGACTGAGGGGTGACCTCATTAATGTTTATAAATATGTAAAGGGCAAGTGTCATGAGGATGGAGCCAAGCTCTTCTCAGTGACATCCCTTGACAGGACAAGGGGCAACGGGTGCAAGCTGGAACACAGGAGGTTCCACTTAAATATGAGGAAAAACTTCTTTACTGTGAGCGTGACCGAACACTGGAACAGGCTGCCCAGAGAGGTTGTGGAGTCTCCTTCTCTGGAGACATTCAAAACCCGCCTGGATGCGTTCCTGTGTGATATGATCTAAGTAATCCTGCTCTGGCAGGGGAATTGGGCTAGATGATCTTTCGAGGTCCCTTCCAATCCCTAACATTCTGTGATTCTGTGATAAACATGAGACAAGTGTAAGATGTAGTTAAAAGTTACCTGTTGCATAAGAAGGCTAATAGTCTGCATGAGATGAGCAATGATTCATGCATGAAATGGTAATATCGAAGGTTAATGTTCAGAAAGAATTAAAGGCTTTACTTCTAATTGTCTGAACTTAAAGGAGCCAAACAGTGAAAACAAACTCTAACGAAAACAGAATAAGCCCACTAAAATTCCGAAGTGAAATAACACATCACAGGTGAAGTGCAAATTATGAGCCATAGATGCAACCAAAAATGAAAAAGTCAACACATTGAACTATAATATCAATTTTTATCAGTAGCTTTTGCATAGAGTAAATAACATAGAGTGCATGGGAGTTTTCTTCTGGAAATTCAGCAAAGAGCATCCCACACAAAAAGAAGATTTTTGATTGATGGGATATTTTTTTCCTATTGTATAATTTTGCTCTGATTTGGATCGAAAACAGACATTTTGAAAACTTCCCATGAACAGGAAACTCTCTGAACCTTGCAGCTGTTAAGTCAAATTGATGATCTCATCAGTTTCGCTGCTTGTACCCACAACAAATTGACAAAAGGTCGAATTCACTGAGCAGCTGCAGGAGGTTCCCATGAACAGTTATGCTAGCAGATTGCCTCAGACCAGGAACACAATATTTCTCAGTTTTGTTGCCACAGAATGGACCCTCCAGGTCACTGCTCCAGAGCCAGAGATATGACAATTAACAGATAAATGAACAGCGGAGTCCCTTCAGTTGCTTAAAAAGAAAAACAAACCCCACAACAAATCTTCCAACCTTTCAGTACTCAAAGTAGAGAAACAGAATTGAGAAAATTGCTATCTATTTCAAGAGAAAGAGCAAAACTCCAAATAAAGATGCTCTTCATCATTAGTTCTAGTCTTTCCTTCTTGGAGGATAATTGGCCAATCTCATCTCCAAAATAGCACAAAGAACTGCTGACAGATGTATACAAAATATTGCTCTGCCTTTCCAAAAATATTTCGAAGAGAATCCCCTCCCTAAAGAAATGTTCTGAGAAATTATTTAAGCATGTCCCTAGCTTAAGGCACATCCTTAATGATTTTTCCAAGAATAGTCTGCTTTTCTTACTTATCTCACATCTGCATTGGTATTGCATCCAGGTGACATCCACATTTAAGAAGGAGGAAAAATGTTTTTCCAGAGACATATTTCACTGATACACCATATCTTACATAAATTGTAAAAAAACATTATTTTTTTCTATGTAGACTTTTACATTCCTTTTTTCATCTCTTTCTACCACTTTCCCCCTTTTCCACTTCTAATGCAGCTTTGTCCTGCTGGGGTACCTGTGATACACCCTCCTGGAGGGGGTTGTGAGGCGGCGTGGAGAGGGGGGGAGTCTGTGTGTGTATTTTTGCTTACTCCATGCTTACCTTTGCCAAGATGCATTAGTGTGAGGATAAATGTGGTTTTAGCTTCTCCTTGATATGCTTGCTGCATATTTTGTGCCCCAGGATTATAAAAGAGGAATGCTCAAATATCCATCAACAAGTACTGTAGCAATCGTCACACAGGTAAAGTGTGTGTCTTGGCAGAAAACGTAAACTAGAAGTAAACCAAAAGAGCTGTGCAATCACAGATTTTTCTTTTTGGTTTGTTTTTTAAGAAAAGAATCTGTTCCTCAAGTCTCTAACTCAAGATTATGGATTGAGCCTTAATGGGCCCTGGTAGAACTCCAGTGCAGTACACGAGAGAGATATGAGTTTCCACCAAGGATGAAAAAGTTTCATATCCATCTCCTTGTTAGCCAGTTACTAATCTGCTATCCACATTTCCAAACAAAAAAAAAGTCACAGCGCAAAAGGAGAATGCAAGAATCTTACCAATGTCTGGCTACATTTACAAAATGCAGCATATGCTCAAGAGGTAAGAGTCAGCGGTATTGAAGTTCTCTGAGAAGTGATTTGAGAAAAGACTTCTCCTCCTGCCTAGCTTGCAGTGAATCTTGCATAGTCTTTGGAAGCCTACTTATTCAAAACAACAAGCTAAACTGAAATATATTCTAAGGTGCTGCCCCTAATGAATTGCTTTTGCTCAAAATTGCAGGTATACAAAAAGTGACAACCTTGTAAATTAACCTAACCAAAAGATTAAAAGGTTTGCGTTAAGCCTTTCAATGCATTACACCTCTTCACATGAAATTTTTAATTAAATAGCAGCTTGCTTTCAAATCTTTGAAGTTTGCAAAATGACTTCACATTTACAAATTTTAGAGGGGGGGAAGGGAGCAGAGGAAAGAGTGAAAAAGCTATACAGTTATGTCTGTAGTAAATTCACACCCAACACTAAACATGAGAAGGGAAGACAATTAAAATACTACAGAAAAGAAGTACAGCTGAAACCTAAAAGAACTTTTCATAACTACAAGAATTATATTTGCTTTCCAGAATGGGTTGAGAAATCAAGCAAAAAGAAAAAGAAAAAAAAAAGAGAACAGAAAAAACAACTTCTGGATTCATTTTGATATACTAACCTTGCCAATAAAAATGCTTAAACCTCAGTTACAACTCCCTGGGGAATGGCAGCTATTATCCCCTATTGAGTTGGTGCTTACCATACAGAGCCTGAACAATTCATACAGAAAAATAAACCATAACATTCCTGTTTATTATTACTTTAGCTGAGAGGTGCTGACATTAAACAGTTCTGTACTGCTGCTATAAATCAGCGTGCTGTGGATGTTCTCAGCATGGGACTCGGGCTCCCTGGCAACAGCTCTCATCAAGGCAACCAGCTGTCAGAATTCTTCAAATTAAACTGTTATTACTGTAGTATTCATTAGTCAGTTACTGACTATTAAGATATTTTTATATCTGAGCCATTGACATTGGGTATTGCTTTTTAATATGCAGGTTATATATAAACATGATTAAGTGGTTCATGTGGGGTTGACGGCTTCTATTATAGCTTGATCTCCCCTTTATAGGGACTACAGTGTTGGAGATAACATCCTGGTCTGTACTAAAATTAATTTTCCATTTGAAAGTCTTGTATTTCTGCTGTGATTGATAAGCTGTTTCCTCAAGCACCAGCATTCATGTTGCAGAGGTATAACATAATACAAAAGAGATGTGCAATAGATTGTTTTGACCATGATATAGAGTGATAAATGTTGGTAATTTTATTTGCATTTCTGTCCATGCTAGATGTCTGGTCACTTTGTTTAGGTAAGAATCATATAACAGTGATTGCAAGAAAGATGAGATTCAAAAGCTTTTAATGCGTGCTGTAGTTGTTTAATTATTTTGTAATTTTTTTTCTGAAATATTAAAAGTTACTGAAGTTTCCAACACACACAGTCTTCCTCTACAGTATTTCTCTTTTCCATATAAAGATGTGCAATTTTAAGTTTTTCCTGCCTTTCTCTGCATTCACATATTTGGGGAGTACTTTTTATGGTGGTAATCCTGTTTTCATCTCAGATATCCCCTTTGTTTACTGCGTTCTTTGGATAAGTCTCCTTTAGCTAAAATATTGTTTTGATCCTGTTTCAAACTCTTTCCCATGTAGGGTTTTGTTGCTTTGACAGAGCTTTTTTAAGCTAGGAAATGTCAGTTTTCCTACCATTACTCTACATTGGCAAGCACAGAAAAGCTTTGTACAGGACTACTCTTAAAAATCTGTGTGTGTCTAAACAGAAAGCTTTCTCCATTAATTCATTTCCACAAACTGTAGCAATGAGTTGTAAGTGCAGCGGTAACCAAGGTAACATGGAATATGTATTTCCCTGCATCATGTGAAACACCTCCAAGCCATTCCTAACCAGAAACGTATCATAAACTCATATATCAATACTTTGATAAAAACTTGCACAGTTTCCTATTAATACCGCTAGAGAGCATAGAAAAAGTGTCCTACTATAGGTTGTGCAACAGTGAAAATAACATCAGAATCCCAGACAGCATCTTATTTGCTGGGTGTACATAACCCTTAGCTCCATGAATTGCTTCACCTGCCCCTGAAACTTAAGTGCACTCAGTGGTTGCTTCAGGGCATCCAGAAGAGTTACATTCCTCCTCTCCCCCATTAGCTGCAAACATACACCAAAGCTTCAGAAGAAGCAAAAAATCTAGGAGATATTGTGGTCACTTTTTCTCTAGTGAAAATCTAGAGCAGTTTTACTGAAATGAATAGAATTACTATGATTAGAAAACAAACAATAGTCCTGAAAATTCTTGCAGTGAAAGCAACTCAGAGAAAATATCTTTTCAGAATGCTATAAAGAGGAAGGTTGCACTCCATTCTTGGGTTACTTGAAAGAACTCCCTATACCTCTGTGGTGGTGAAAGCTCTTCAGTATATAAGACAATAAAAATTTTTCTGCCTTGGTCATGCTTTTATAGGAGGTTTACTGTACAGTTAATCAATGAGAAGAGTTTCTTATCTCCTCCTTCCCTCCCATTTTGACGGTTAAACACCAGAAGTAGTTAGAAAAGAGAAGACTGGGAAAATCATCCCAGAGAAAGAAAAAGTCAGGATACTTTATACATGTCAAAACCCCCACACCAGTAAAGTTATGACACTGAACAGTTGTATAACGGAGTTCCCTATTCCATAAGGAGTTTAGCTTTCTGAACATCTCTGAAAATGTGTTAAGAGAAGTGGTGCTTAATCGCTGTTGAGGCAGAGTCATGAAGGTTTTGTCCTGCAGTTATGCCGGTGTATGCCAGTCCAGACTATCATGCTGCCATCCCTTCTTACCTCACTCAGGCAGTTTTATAGCTATCTACTTGGTTACCTAGTTCAGATTTCCTTTTGTAGTAGCTTCACATAAAACTAAGGCAATGTAATTACATCTAACTCCATTGTGCACAGGCACTGGTAATCTTTTTTTAAAAAATATTGCTCCTGTAAATTTTACACAAATCTTATAAACTTGTCAGTTTTCAGTTGTTTCTAAACACTGTCAAAATGACCCTGAATTTCTTTCTAAGTCTATGAGTAGTGAAAACTTCTATTACTACACTTAAGTTTCAGCAGCACATCAAGTAGGGTATAAAAATGCTTTTTAGATCATTTACAAGAGATGGAGAACTGAAGCCTCAGACTGGAAGGAAAAATCTAATGTGGAGTAAAAAGATGTATCCGGCTAGTTTGGACTCAGAATAGAAGTTTACCCCACTGGGAGCAAGTGTACTGCCAGCAAGCCACACATGCATGATGAATGAGACAGTAAAAATGTGCTTATGGAAGTGTGATGACAGTTCTGTGTCCATAAGACATCCATCCCCAAGGTGCACTTGTGCATCTATTATATATTTTGGTATTGTTTTTTCTTCAGCTTTAAGTTATTTAAGAAGGTGAGAATCTATGCCCAAAAGGCCATAAAGAGAGAAAGTTAGCAGAGACCATAAGGTGACAACATGAGTGGCTAGAAAGATTTATCATCAGGAAGAGCAAAGAATATTGTAATATTGTAAATACCCTAGAAGACTCCGCAGCTGGTGAAGGCAGCTCTGCCATTCACTCTCCTGTTACGTCAAGGGTAAGTTATGTTTTCCTCCTTACTGTGCACCCCCTCCAACTCAGGGCCCGATCTGCTCTTCTCACAGAACAGAGCCTGGTGATTTTCTGAAGTGCAGCAGCCTCCTCTCCAATACGGTTTTCTTTTTCTTTCTCACTATTTCCAAGACTGGCAAAAAGTAAACAGATACTAAGTTTTCTGCAAGAACTGTGAAGTCTGTATTTCCTTAGCTAGAACAGGCAGGTGCAAACGGGAGTAGGGCGGCAAGATAAAATGCAGCAAAAACACCCCAACAACCAAACCACAAAGGAAAGTGTTTCAATACCCTACATGTTATTACACAGCACTTCATGCTGATTATACAAACTCCTAAATTTTACTGACAACGCTTGAGCGTAAGGGGTTACAGTGTTCAATGCTCAGCTATGCTTAGGTCAGCATGACCTGTTCCTTTCATACAAAAGAGTGGGTCTCTAGACCAGTGCCTGGGTTTTCTGTTTTATGCTTTGAAGATAGCAAATACATGAAGCGCAACATCCAGGACCATGCTGTAAAGTTTACCTGAAGCAACTGTAAAGAAGCCCTGTTCTCTAGAGCTTAAACAGAAAGTGCTACAAGAAATAAAAATTTAGATCAAATGATACAGATGAAAGGAGTTCAAAAAGACAGAACACATGGCAACAGCATGAACGACCCAGCAAAATGACACTCTGGATACACGGAATGCTTTGCAATGTAAAGAATGGGAAGTTCAGTATACATTGTTAACCAAGAGACACGCTTTGAAGCTGTGTAGTACACTATAAACAATGCTAAAGAGACATATCCTGCAGACAAACCAACATGCATATAGGGCAGTTCAGAAGCACATATTTAAAGGAACTCAAAAGGGTAGATGAATAACTACCTCAAACCAGATGCTAGTTCAAGGTAAAATTAAACTCATGTACATTATAGGTAGCTGCCCAAGGGAAAATAATTTATGTAGCCAAGGGTGACCCAGAGATGACAGCTTTCCTCCGCCATCAGTGTTTTTACTTGACTCAGTAGTTAGTGTAGCAAAGTTTCTGTGGCTCCACTGGATCATGCTTATGCTGAGAAAGTTGCGCTAGCTTGATCAGGACTAAGATAAATGCCGTCAGTGCTATACAAGATAATTGTACTGTGCTAAAAAGTCAGACCCATTAAGTCAGTGTATAAACGAGTCAGCTGTTGTTCAGACCTCTTCTATCTAAATGCAAGCAGCAGTGGCAAAATAACCTCCCTCTCTACAACCTAGAAGAAGAAAGTGTTTAGGAACAATATTCAAACATTTAAGTTTATGGAAGATGAAAACAGAACAAAAAAAAAGGATGTATTTCGGCAGATTTTGTGCTAGATGTGAACTCCAAGGTGTTTGCAAAAAGCCAGTGCTGTAGAACAGCTTATGTACTGTAGCTGTCAAAAGGAAAACTCAAAACTTTTCCACACATTTATCTGCAGCTATGGGAAATTAAAATCAAATATATGGTAAGAATATCCATAATTCTCACCACAGCTGGTTCAATGTCTTAATGCATACCACATTGCCAGTTAATAGGAAAATAAATTGGTAACTCTTTTATGCAGTATTCACTCTCCCCTTGTTACATTTGGCAGGGTTTCTCCTCTTCTGGAAAGCAAGCCATAATACTCCATTGTTGTGCAGAAGCTGAAAATAGAAAATCAGCCTTTTTCTTCATCAGTTAAGAGAAGGCAGCAGAAAACACTCAGTAATGCTAACTGGGAGATATAGAGCAAAGAATGATTCCATCAGCAAAGTGATTGGACTGATATGTTGTTTATAGGGGCAACCAGAGGAAGAACTCTCTTACTAATGTTAAAAAACTCCTTTTGGCATATGCTTTCTAATGATTTGTTTACTGACCTAAAATAGTCTTCAGAACTGGACAAACTATGGCCCGTTGCAGAAATCAGGTGTTTTCCGGGAAACTATACACTCAGTCAACACAAGTGTGAAACTACTGCATGTATTTAAACCAACTTCAACATTACTCCTGACATAAATGTCTGATATTCACCACTGTGACAGGAAGGCGTGTTTTTAGGGCAGTAGAATTTTATGTGCAGGTGTTACATGTTCATTTCACAGCAAGTAAAAATTTACAAAAGCTATCTGTGTCAAAAATACTAGCAGACAGTACAGTGACTGAATTCAGTGCATACTCACAACTTACATTTAAAATGCTCCAGGTACAGATACTAATTCAGCATAAACATGGCCTAACTGTTATACCAAGGCCCACAAGAAGACCATCTTTCCATTGCTATTAGCTATGAAATACACAGATGGCAATAGCCCTCAGAAAAACTAAATAACAGTTTTGCCATAATAAAGTGTTGGAACAGGTCATGTTGAGAAAAAACATGCTTTAGATAAGTCAGCACCAGTTCCCCTGGTCATTGCTGGAACCTGTCAGCCAGATGTCTGAAGTTCCAGAGCCTCAGAGGGCTACCTGGCTTGTGAAGAAAGAATGGGGTTACTACAACAAGTGAGGAACTGGTCTTTACAAAACAAAAAACGTTTTTGTCTTTACAAAAAAAAAAAAGCATATCACATCACAGGCTTTGTCTGATATATAAAGTACAGAGAAAGGAAAATTCTTGACTTCTTAAAAGAAGCCTGTAAGAGGTATAATGGAGATACAAGGGCAATCTAGGATGACTGTGGTTGATTGCCTGGATGGAAGAGTATAGCGTGAAGATTGGTCCATTTCTTTCTTCCAGCCACAATCTTCCAACCAGGATCTTCTGGAGAAAGCAGACGGTAAGAACTGAACTAAGTGTAACCACATTGCTAAGCCAGCTACAGAACATGACCTTAATGTCTGAATGCAGCATTCTGCATGTGCTCTCCCCGCAAAAGTCAGAAAAACAAGAAGTGAGATTTTTCCCAAAGAAGTGAGGAAAAAGTCTCAGTCTTGGATATTCGCAAGATCAAGTAAAATGTATTTATAATGTAGCTTGGGTTTCAGTATTTAAAGAGATTTAGCATAGCATACCTCTACTTCATCTCATGTATGCATGCAAGAAAACTTCAAAATATTTTACCTAAGCTAAACAAGACAGGGTTTTGTAGTTTTACTATGTCAGCAAATTCTCTTTCTCAAGAACTAGGAATTTTTTTCTCCTTACTCTTAGACTAGACTAGGAGGTAAGGTTTTCCTCTGCTTCCCTTACAGTTCCTCCTAGAGCCACTCAGCAAGTTAGCATAACAGTCACACTAGCTACAAAAAATTATACATACAGAGCACTTTCTTATTGACAGACGTCCATTCTACAGTCATGTTGTGATCATTAAGGAAACTCTGCTTTGCAATGGTTTTAACCTATGTAACGGGAGATTTTGTGGATCTCAGTGACACATTCATCATTATGTTGAATCAAAAGTGGCTCTTTGTAGTGGAACAATTTACTGGCTTGTACGGAATAAGTTATTGACTGAGAGTTCTCCAAACAACTTACAGGATGAAGTTGCTGCTGTTATCTGCAACTCACTCCTGGTACCACACCTTTATCATGGTATACTCAGTAAAATGGCACCAATATTCTAAATTTAAGCTTTCTCATAGTGGTCAATGTTCTGAGTGAATCAGATTTCTGAAGATCAAAAACATTGAAGTTTCATATGAACAAAAGTGTAGTGCTGCATATTTTTTAACACAAGGCTATTTCATGCTTAGAAAAGTTCTACTTTAATTTGAAAAAGTCATTTAGAAAGAAATTGATGACAATGATTGGTTTAGATAATTCCTATGTGGAAAAGATAACACATTCAAGTAATGTTTTTTAAAGCTGCTTTAAAGAGCAGTGGCAACATGCTAATCTCACTGAAATCAAACCCTGTTCCCTAGAGAATGTCCCAAAGTTAGCATTTTATCTAGACTTCTAACACTTTGCAAGGTTAAAGACCTGTTCTTTGCTGTTCGTCACTCGGGTTGTATGACTACTCATTTTCAAAGAAACAGCTTGTCTGCTTAAGGACATCTATATATATGCTTGCTGTTTGTTTGCTTGTTTAAATGCAGGCATTCTCGGATGACTGCTTAGGACTATCTACTGAGCTCACAGTAAGTGAAATCTAGTTGAAGCCAAATGATTCCCAATTGAATCAGTTTAACCCAAAGCCATTTCTCAGTTCTGGCTGACACAGGGTAACAGTCCTTCTTCCTCATGTAATGTTTGAGCAAAGGGGGTGGGGGCAAGAGGAAGAGAAGAAGAAAGTCACAGCCTTGTGAGCATTCTCAAAGTGGAACGTACAATACTATTTTCATCAAACAGCTTATATTTAAAATATAAGGCTGTAACCACAGGGAAAGAAATAAACCCCGTATAATCTCTGTGCTGTTTCCATGAAGATTGACTGTGACTTAAAATAGCTGGAGGTTATTAACACTGTAAATCTTTCTGAAAGATATTTCAGTTGCATTCAGAAAAACCAGCATATCATGGAAGTGACATAAATTACAGACTTTCAGGCTATGTTAGAATAATTAAATCATTTATTATACCCAAAGTTATAAGACTGACTTTACAAGACACCCCTTCCTGCATGCCCCTGCCCCCAAGAAAATCTCTAACCAGTTGATCAAGTCCATCTAGTCCTCCAGTCTGGAAAACGGATTTTTCTTTTGGATATTTTTAAGTTAGTGGAACATTTTTAATCAATGCATGAGAGTGAATCTTTTCTGTGTGGAGAATTTTATGGATGAAACAAAATTAATCTACACTTTTTTGTAATAATTGGAAAAACGTTGTGACTTTTCACTATAAAAGGCCCTTTGCTAAGGCCCTTAACCTGACCATACTTAAGTATGAAATTAACTTTGCACCTGTGCGTCCATTGTCTGCATCGTTACTCATATATGAGAAATAAGCTCCTCAGAGGAGTCATGGTTAGAGGTGTGAATTAGACGCAAATGTTTTTAATGAATGCCACACTTTGACATGTTGAATATACTAATAACATACAACTGAAGGAAGGCTAGAAGCTCTGCATATAAATTATTTCTCTTGTGTTAAATTCACAATAATCACTGTTACCTTAATACAAAAATAACTAGATGGTGTGCCAGAGCCTGTAAGATTAGAAGGGTGTAAAAATTCCTTCAGACATGAGATCCTAAGACTCTCCCAATTACATTTTACACTTCCTCTGTGTAATGCTTGGGATATTCACCTGCAGCATTTTACGGTTCCCCTCCTGGAAAAAGCAGGGGAGGGGTGGGGGGGAAAGGGAGGGGCAGAGACATCTGAAGACATTATGATGTGCATAAAAGATATGGATAGAAAAACAAAGGTCTAATTCACTGCTGGTTCCCCCTGCCTTCCCCAGCTGCTTCAGACTAAACTAGACTAACTCAAACACATAGTATCTATATTTTTTTTAAAAACCAACTCATTTACAAACACTTTTTTTGTAGCATAAATGTTATGTAATTCATACGAAAAAGGATTTGAGCTTTATAACTCAAAGCCTTACAAAATATATAAAATATCATTGTAGTGGTACCGAAAAAAAATCAATATGGTTACACATTCAATTTTATTTACTAGTAAATGAAAAATGGGACATCTATCCGGAGATGCCCTTATATCCATTTCTAAAGGAGAGGAAACTTTCACTGTAAAGCTGAGTCAGTAGAAACTTGAACTGTAATTTAATGATTGACTGAAATGGTGCACAAAGTGCCACAAGTATTTAACAGTAATAACTTAAAACACACTTAAAAATATTAACATCATACTGAAGTTTGATATTTTACTGCACTCTTCAGAACTTATCAGAAATACCTAATTTTTGATACACCAAGTAACCTTATTTCCTATTTTAAAGTTTTTGCAAAGGAGAAGACAAACTTGGAATGAAATCGACATGGGAAATGCATGTAAGGAGAGCTCATGCTGGGTGAACTTGTATGCAGAAAAATGTTGACACAAAGAGAGGTTGGTAAAATTCAAAGTAGAAACAGCAAATAGTAAAATACCACCTCTTAATCCCATGTAAGTCTTCTCCACACTGCTGGGGAGGTAAAAAGAATACAATAAAGTTACAGATAAGAGTGAATTTTACACACTTCCACACACTATAATTATGGTATTTTGAAAGGTGTGACCTTACTTTACAAGCTGAGTAGTAAGGAGTCATCAGCTGTGTAAACACTAGCCTTAACCTTTTGCTTAGACTCCCACAACTGTTGTTTCTCATCTTTTAATTACCTGCTTATTTCTATTCATTGATTTTCTAAATACAAAGCAGATATAAGGTCTAAACTGCAAGTCTTGCGTTAAATAATTAATACTAATATTTTGGGCCTCTGCAAAACTTCTCAATTCTCTTAACTGCCTATGAATTTATTTTATTTTCCACCATGCTACAGTTAACTGTGAAATCTATCGCACAGCAAAATCTGGAAAATGTAGATGAAAAACAATGAGGGACTTGATGTGTAACAGAAGTAATCACTGTGAATTATCGGAGTCCATAACGCTTCAAAAATCAATAAGAGAAAAATGTTACTCTTTTTAAGTGTCATATTACAACAATGTTTTGCTGAAAACTGTTGTCTGCATCCAATTTAGGAAGGCATCTGCTCATGTTTGCTTAAAACAAAAGGGTGGTTGACTTAATGAATTATTTACAGGCATGCAATATGGCAACAGTATCATTATGAACTCTCTTCTAAGATCTCCTCTGGCTACTCCTGGCAGGGTGTCAATTTGCTTGTTTTTATGGTAGGTGCATGAAATTACGGAGCTATTCTCTGAAATGAGATTCTGCTATTCTACTCGCTATATGTTAGCAAAGTCTATGAACAAACTGCAGCATCACTACAACTCTGGGAAAAGGCTTATTTCTTAATAAGAGAACAGTGTTCACAAAAAAACAGTTTTGAACCAAAATTTTTGAATTAGGTATGCAGAGATTTACCACAAATAGGTAGTTTCCTAAAACTACCAAGTTTTATAAAGTATTCTTGACAGTAACAAGAGCTTGTCAGTGGCTTTTAAAAGGAGTCCTTTAAACACAAGGATATTTTTTAATGAACTTTCCTTATTCTGCAAGAGCGTATTAAAGGCCTACCTGACAATTACACCAGCATTACTGAATTACAGAAGCCAGAGGAACAAAACTGTTTGACAGCAAGGATCCAGAAGTACAAGGACTTTTTCTGAGCAGCAATGGATACAAATTTCAAATGGCTTGGGCTACTGAAGCATTAAGACCTCATGTCTGCAGACTTTACAGAGGCTACTCCACCACTTTGTTCCAACAAATATGGTACAGAAAAAAGAGCTTAATGAAAATATCCCACATTTGCATCAACCCACTGAGCAGTTACTAATAGATCACTATAAAAATAGAAGAGAAAAATCAAGTAGGGATTCCCCAAAGCTCTGCTCCCAGTCTCATACTATTTCAGTCACTAATGACCTAGATAACAGAGTAGGGCATAATTGGTACATCTGAAGATGACACCAGGCTAAAAGCAGTTGCAAGTGCTGGAGGGCAACTTTAGAATGCAAAATGATCTTGACAAACTGGATAAATAGCCCGGGGAGGGTGGGGGGTGGGGGGCAGGGAGAAAGAAAAAAGAGAAGGATTACAGACCATTATTCTTGTCCTTTGGTTGGAATAATCAGTCACTCAAATGTGGGACAGGGAACAACTGCTCAGTGGCAGTACTGCACAAAAGGATCGGCAGGTTACGCTCAATCATAAGTAGAATATGAATCCACAGCGTTCTGTCACTGCAAGGAAGACACTTGAATTACCAGGATGCACAAACTATAGCATGACTATAGACAAGTGAAGTAACACCTCTGCTCAGTGCTGCTACTGTCTTAGCTCTGTTTACCTCATGCCAGGAAAGATATTTTTCTAACCTGTCTCTAACTGGTCTGTAAGAGAAGCCTAAGAAACATGGCTCATGAAGACGGAACTAACTGTACTACTTTATCCTGATGAACAATAGACAAAGGAGGAGAGCCCAAACCTTTGCATACTGAAGTAGTTTTCATGCACATGAATAATCTAGTTTAAAATCAATATTCCATCTATTCAGTTAATTTCAACAATTTCAGTGGTAATTCCTGACTTATTATCAGATTAGAAATAAGCATGCATTGTAACAGACATGTGATTGAGCTTCTTGGGTACTCATCTGAGGCTAGAGACTGCCAAAACCTCGTGTTTATATTGTACTTAGTACACAGAAATTAAACACTATCAAAAAGTAACTTTGTGCCTTTGATGGCAAAGCTATTTGCTCAGAACCTCTAATACAATGATATGACCCAGAAGACACTTCATTATCTCTCCTTAACAGTTGCTTTGCAACAAGATATTTCACAGGAAAAAAAAAAAAAAAAGGAAAAATAAAGAAAAAAAGAAAGGAGGAGGGAGAAAAAAATCATATGAAGAAGCCTCAACTCTTTCATAAGCCTAGAGAGCATGGAAGCCATATTGTTTTCAAGTGCACCTGTTTGTAATTGGTTTAATAAACACTGTGGTTTTACACATTATCTTTGTGTGTTCAGCTGGGGTGATAAATTGATGTTCCGTATTAACAGAGACCTCATTCATCTCACTTGTGCTCAATGTTACTTATTTTCTGACCCAAGCGGTATGCTTGTTTCTCTTTGGTTTAAATCTTCTGGGACCTATAGTATTTCCAAAACAGGTCTAAAGTCACATGGAAAAGATTCCAGGGACAATATCAACTTGTTGTATAATTCGTTAATTTGGGCAGGTTCTGGGTGACATTGTGTTCTCTGTGGTGGGGTCTTTTGTCTGCAGGGAGACAAGGACAAGAAAGCTAGTGCTTGTGTGTGTCTGGCATCTAGAATGAACCGCTTTCTCTGCATTTATTGCACTCCAGTTATGTACTGTGAGAGAAACTGCAACTGTGCTTTTCCTTTGGGGGACAAAAACCTGCCAACTTGACAAGTCTATGGTCAGTTTGAATAACGTATGAGTAAATGGGTATTTTTCAGAGCTATGAGAGGGCTTTAACTCTTTCAAGGGAGGCAGAGCTGAGAAACTGAAGTGGAACATTCCAAAACACAGGAAGAGGCACCTGGTTAGCTCTTATTATAGACTCCAAGGAATGAGCTTTAATGTTTATGTGCAGTGCTAATGCTAGGAAGCTCTTTATTCTGTTATTTTGAAAAAAAATTTCCTCTGAAATCCTCTTAGAGGAATCTTCCCTTATGTGATTCAAAAGGGAGGTGTTCTACCCCTTAATATTTGCAACTTAAAAATTAACCAAATACAGATTTTAACTGTGCTATATAGTATGTTTACCACTGCAGTATTTCCATATGTTCAAAAAAAATGATTTCCATTATGTTCAAAAAAACCCATAAACAGGCCAGAGACTTTTTAGCTTCACAGAGTAGGGATGAGACCAACTCTATTGTTTAGGTGTATTTCAGCACAAAGCAGGAAGGAGTTCAGAACACTTATAAACATAGCGTGTAATTTTAGTTAATTTCCCTGGCTCATAAAGATGTGTCCCTATTTAGCATGGCTGATAGTGTCAGTTTGTGACAAGGGTAGGTAGATTGTAGGTTGGACTCAATTTATTAAGTGGGAGTCTAGCTCATGCAGCCTTCAGCAGTTCCAGACTTTCTGTTTAGCTACAAATGGCATAATCAGTCTTCCCCTTACAACAGCACTAAACTTGGTGTTTGAAAAATGCATTGTATTTATGAAGAGAGAGCTGTTCAAGAATAACAAATTATCTCTATAGTTAGGGTACAGCCCTGCACTTCCTGTGCTGTTGTAGTCTTAAAGACATTCCTTGATCTATCTTCAGCGAGTAATTGTACTCTTCTAACAGTGTGCTTGTCTGCACTGCTTGGGTCCCAGGATGACCATCAAGCATAGGCAATGTGAACATCAGGGGGTATCTGACAGGGGTAAGCACAGAGGTATGTGACAGGATCTTAACTACATAGTAGGTTGATATAATTGCCTTCCCAGAGTTCAGCAAGGCTTTGCAGCCCCAGAGATACCACTGCCCTCCTATAATGACCGCTGTACTCCCTTCGCACTCTTGCCAAATGTACTTCAGCAGTGTTTCTAGCCAATGTTTCCGCTGCTGTTATTTATCTGCTCACATATATGGCAGTATATCAGAGAACAAGTCTTGAACTGTTTCAGACTGTTTGGTCAAGGTATTTTTTTGTTGTTGTTGAATATGCTTTCATAACTTGGTCTTCTTAAACAGACAAACAGAATACATCAAGCTTTTATATGAGGCTGGATATAATGCATCCAGTGGCTCTGAACCATTTCCTGTATGTTTTCACTTTACAGCACGATGTCTGTCTTTAAGCCGTTTTTTCTCCAGCCCCGACCCCTCTTCCCTGTTTTGAATATTCAACTGGAAAAAAAGACATTTAATGTTTTGAAGAAGCTGAATGGACTGAAGACTATGGCAGTAGGAAACATTAAAATATCAAATGCAGTGTTTTCTTGAGTAAACTTAAATCTTGCATGCTGCTGTTTCAGGCATTCACTCCTGTGACACATGAGCTGTGGCACCAGTGCAGTGGCTCCAGAGGACACGGGAGTTTCAGGAGATGAGGTAGAGGCAGTGCCTCTGTGTGAGCCTGGCTCAGCAAGCGTGATGCATGCTGCTGCCTGGTTGCTGGTGGGAGCTGCCTGCACTTTGCAGCTCCCTCTGTCACCATTGTCACTGCACTCAACCTTGTTGCAAGCAGTCATCCCGAGTCTGGGAATTTCACTTAATCTACTGCCAAACGAACTTCTGGACACCGATTCAGGCGTTGAGGGAAAAACAGGCGTAAGCACTTAGACACACACCTGTGATGAACACCTGTCCTCCCCTATCCCCACTCTCAGGTCACCTTGTTTTCACAGGTTGCAGGTTCCCCATGGCCACAGTCCCTCGAGGGTGTCCCTGTCCTGGCATGTGTGTCCCATGGCCACAGTCCCTCATTAGCACCTGTACCCCTTTGGCACATTATACCCTCCCTAGAGTGCATCTGCAGCCCCAGCTGAAGGCTGGGGCCTTTCTTAAACACATCTTATCAGGCTTTGCCTGTGCTTCTCCGACTGACGCAGTCATATCTCGGATGAGTTTTCTTTCCAGTGCTGTTTCCATTGGTGTCAGTAGTGGCTGCAGCCAGCTGCCATGGGCCCACGTGGGTCCATGGCCTCCTCCCACACTATGCACTGCTGCAGCCCCCACCACTTAAACCTTGTCATTCCTATCAGTACAAGCCTTGAAGGAGCCCATCCTGCCTCATAACAGGAGAAAAGGCAAAAAAAATGTGGCTGACTTAATCCCTCAGCAGCCCTGCTCTCTGTTTTCCACCTGTCTCATATTTCCTGGGTGACCTTGTAATGGCAGCTGAGGGCCTCCACAGCCAAGGTGCCTGGATGCAACACAGATTCCAGGGAAATAAATAAATAAAACTGTGCTTCCCTATCTCACACAGGTGTTTTGAAGATGTGCCCTCATGGGGATCCCTGACATAAGCAGAGGTTGGTACAGGGAGGATGGCTGAGAGCTGCTGCCCATCCCCATGGGAGGAGGCAGGGATTGTCCACGTGAGAGTCCCCTGCATGAATCCTAAAAGTGGCATAAACCCATGGGGTGGACTTCTCGTTTCCAAACTGAAACCTGTCCCAACAAATGCTGTTAAATTTCTATCTGCCATTAATCATGCCATTGGTTGTTTCTCAGAAGTCTTCAGGAAAGTGCACTGGAGAGGCTGCCATAGCCCCAATCTGTCTTTTGTCAGTGTATCCATCTTTACTTCTTTATTTTGACATGATGTTGCTAAATTTCTAACAGCAGATAATGGTTTGACCATAGTTTTTGTATTTATTACGTTTGTAAGATCAGAAGCTGCAGATACAACCAGGTCCGAAAGGTGTAGAAATAGATGAGGACACATTATCATCAACAAAAAAAAGCAAAGGGGAATATTTTTATCATGGATGTGAAGAAAGCAAATTATTAGATAAAGCACAAGAAAATCACAAAGTAAAGTTTTGTATGCTTTACATATACTTCTGTACAGAATTATATGATAATTTAAAAAATAGTTAATTTATGCATCTCTAGATGCTAGTGCCCCTTAGTTCATCTGATAATTGCTTATAGATGTCATTTAAGGAGTGGGTATTGTAAAGTCAATTGAAAAGGAAGAGAAGTTCGGAGTATTTGTGTGACACAGAGATGAAGCTGGAGAGAACATGAAGCTGGTTGTGACACATGACTGAGAATGAAAGATTGTAAGGGAGGAGTGCAAGAAAAGAGAGGTGGTGGGAAATGAGGGAGAATAAGTATCAGAGAGGAAACTGTAGAAATTAAAGAGTGCAGGTAGGAGAAGTTATAACAATTAGTGTGGAAGAACATCTGGCACCACTTAGGAAATTTCTGTGAAGAAAGTATTACGTGCCAAATACATTGTCAGCTAAATGTTAAAAATTTTTTTAAAAGTCATCTACCTCCAGAATTAATCACAAATTACTTATTACGAGTGTTTGATCTCAGTTTCTAAATGTGTGAGAATGATTTCATTAAGATTGATCTCAGAAATAGTATGATATTTTTCCTATTCTTTAGTTGGATATTTGTGAGAAAATATCTTTGGAAATACATGCATAAAGAAATTATTTTCACAAAGCTTTCCAGACTGAAATTAGCTTTCTGCAAATATTTTACCAGAAATATCTACACATGTATATGCATAGTCTGCTTGCAAAGGAGGTCAGGTCTGTGTCATGCCTTTTTGAAATTCAGATACAAGAATACTCAAATAATAGATCAGTTCTTGTAATTTTGAAAATCTGAAATAGTCACAGAAATAATAAATCTTTTCAGTATAAAAGGCCCATAGATGTTACCAGGGTGCCTTCTCTACCATTGTTTTAATGTAAACCACTATTTCCTCTATTTTCTATGAATCCAGACCATGATAAAAGCAAAAAGGAAATGAAAGATGAGGCTGATAGATGAGGCCATGGATCCTCAAAGGTTGTTTTTTTAAGAAAGAAGGAAGCTCAATTCATGGACAAAATTGTATCATGCCAGAAATGTTTTGGCACCATAATTATTTTATAAACGCTACTGCATTTCTAAAATTTCTTGTATTCCCTCTTGTAATCTTAGGTCATTATATGGTATAACGTATAATATATGAAATAAACTATGAAATAAATATGAGTTCAATACACATTGCATTATTTTGGTGTTGGAAGAGAAATGAAGGAGAGAGAGAAAGGGCTTAAGAAAGGGACTGCTGTTAATTACAAAGTCTTCCATATTATTCCCAGCGAATGTAAATGTATCTGCAACTTAAAATGCAGTGCTGAAGCTTTCAAATAATAAGTACCATCCAGACATCAGTGCAGCATAACATATAGGTTGTTATCATTTTACTGTTTTCCTAATTAACATTATAGCAATAATAATTTTGTCAGATTCCAAGATCCTGTTTCACATATTTATTCTCCAAACACGCCTTTTAATAAGGCTACTCACAGAATCAGATAGTACTCACATAGTACATCAGATTCAGCTTCCTGTACTAAAGTAAATATGCCACTTGAATACTAATTATTAGGACACAGCAATTATAAGTCTGTTGCAGAACAATGTAAATCATGCATTCTGCTCCTACTGTGATGAAGACCATATCAAGTGAAAGGAATAACTGTTCAGATATTCTCAGAAGTTGACAGATTAAAGAAAAATCCTCAAAGTTGTTAAATTAAATTTAATCTGTGACAATATTTAAAACACAAGCTTCTACCACTGAGCAAATATACTAAAGTACATACTAAATAGACGTCAAGGAATGGAGTTACACTGCCTGGAGTCCTGCTAAGAATGTGTTACATTAATCAGCCCTTTAGCCAAAATACCACGCAGTGCTGTTGCAAGTTAGTCTTGGGATAAGTGGAAATGTGGTCTGTGTAAATGGCACTGCTTAGAGAAGTGCTCTTGCCATGTTGAATATATTGCTTTTCAGGGAAATAGAGTGGTCAGATGTGACATCAGGGTTATTCGCCCCTCTCAGGAACAGGTAAGTTAACAGTGAGAAAAATTCTTTGCAATGATATAGTACAAACATTATTCCCCAGAATCAGCCAGAGTTGGGCTTTTTGTTTGGTGTTTTTTTTTTTTTTAAAAGATGTTTTGTGTATTTTATCTCTTCCATTCTGTACTAGGAAGGCTGCTTAAGGATGATAAGAGAAATGCATAACCCGTAAGAGAGGTGTCAGGGTAGGGGCAAGATTTTTCTGTGATAACAAGTTCCACGATGTTGCAGCTTTTATCTGCCCTCTTCAACTTCTTAATTTCTCCTAAAAAGTTTACATATATTGGTTTTATATTTATGATTTTGTTGTCCCATTTGTTTATGTAGAATTTGACTAAGCACTGTGGTGCTTGTGACTATTAAATAAATCAATAAAATTGGCCTCAGTATTTTTAAAAAAATAATGAAGCCCTTTTTCAGTTCACAGTATCATAATATACCTTGATACAGCAGTGTGTAATCACAAAGAAAAATATTGATCTTTTTGTATTTCTGATTTCACTGCAGTTTCTCGTGTCATTGGTACACCCCACTTATATGACAGGAATTTGAGATGGAAGATATATGTCTGTCCCCTCTTTCTCTAGCAAGCAAAACCAGAAAACGCTACAGTATTAATAAATGTATTTGTGCTTCAAATTCTTCCCTTCATGGAACTGAGAATTTTGAACATCAAAAAAAATAACTGCATTGTTCCCTCAGATTAGGTCTGTGTCTTTGAAATACACTGTGTTAGAATGTTAATTGAGTTTGACATAAGCACGGATATAAAACGCATCATGCCACTCAACTTACCAGCAGTGAAACTGATTACCAATTATAATCATTCTCTGCATGGTGACAACGTACCAAGATGGAGATGTTGAATATTTCAGTTTGCAATATTATCTGGGTTGTTTAAAGTACTGACTACGTGTCCTGAAACCAATAACGGTAATTGGTATGCATGTAAGAGCTGGCAGGCTGAGCACATCACTTATTTATAGAGTCTTTTGATCTAACTCCGTGGAAAAAAAAATGTTAATAAAACATGGTTCAAAGGAAAATTTACACTCACCATTATAATATGACATAAAGTACAAATTATTGTACCTAAATAACTGTTTTCTAGTGAATAGTGTTCCTTTTTCCTTTATTGAACTAGTCCACTGAAACCTAACAGAAGGGAGGAGGGGAACACAAAGAACAAGAAGGCTATTAACTCTTTTCATTTTGTGGTGCAGCTATCTGGAAATTAAGATACATACACGAGACAGAGAGTGGAAAATCACTGGGTATGTCATTGCTTTCATAACCTTCTTATTTGCTCCACAAATTGGTTTATGGTCCTCTTAGGGCACGTTCATCAACAAATTCCATGTCAACAATTGATGTGAAGCTTGAAATGGACCAGAAAACAGGATATAGGAAATAACACAGTGACCTTAGTTGAAAGGCAGCAAGCCAGTTAAATTAGCCTTCACATAAGTCCTTCTACTGCAAGGACACCAGCTAGCCTAACTTCTCTTCAAACAGGAAGACAAATGGAAAATCTTAAGATAATATTTACAGAATGCTTTGCTTTTGTCAGAACTGGTTGTAAACCTTATGGGATCTATGCAGAATCAAACTTTGTGTCAGAGGGAAGAAAAACACAGAGCTTCTGGTCACCAGATAAGAAGTGAAAAGAGACATAATATTAGCAAATGCTGGTAAAAAGCAGTTTCACTAAACTCAGAATTTATTTTCTATATAGTGAGGGAAATCTTTAAAACAGGAGACAAAGGGAAAAAAGGGAGGTGAGAGAGTCCAGGCTATCTCATGGTGGTTAAATGTTAGGATACTATATAATACTGACTGAAAAATCCCACTAATCTTGTCATTAATGACTGAATTGTAATGTTCATGACTTAGTGGTGGCAAATTAAAGTTGACCAAGCACTGAACATTGTAATTTCCATAAAGCTGACCATCTGCATTTCATGCTTTTAATACTTCACTATGCGACCTCAATGCTCTGGGCATGTATTTTTAAGGAACTGTAAGTATTTCATGTAAGCTCAATAGCAAATTGGTGATGCTTTTGCTCTTTATTTTTTGCCCTGTGATACCTGTCATCATGGCAATGAAAACTCCCCACAAGCCCAGCGATTACTCAGTAACGCCCCCCAAAAACCCCTTAGCACCTCATTGATCTTTCCTTACAGGGAGGCAGATGCCAGTAAAAATAATTAAAAGCTAAACAATGAATGAATTCCTAATAGTGAGTTCCACACCCAAGTAGTCTCATTAGGGTAATTTAAAGCCTTCAGTTTTATGTGGCATGGAAGGCTACATCTGTCCATCAAACACACTTGTTGATCTTGTGACTTGTCTGCAGAGCTGCAATCATGAAGGTCTTCCTGATTTCATTTTGGCTCAAAGGAATACCTGGGATCACTTTTCAACTCCACTTTAAGAATTAAAGTGGTTGAAATGAAATGCTTATTTACAAGCACATCCTCTTGAGACCATAATTTTGCTGAAGCAATATTTAATTACTTATAATATATTTGCCTGATTAAAGCATGAAGAGAAATATGGCAGTGAAATGTGGGTAAGGTCAAATTCCCTGCAAGTTGATGGCTATCAAGATTGTGAATCCCGAAGAAAATACCATGAATTTGAGGTGGGCAGGAAAAAAATATATTCTACTAAACAGTATATGTTGCTGGGCTAACAAAATTAATTTTTTATTCATAAAAAGCATAATATAATGCTTGAATGTAGAGGATTATTTCCCTGGAGCCAAATTCCTCAATAGATGTCAAGACACAAGAGGAAGAAAAACCACAGGATTGCACATACACCTTCCCCCAAAAAAGCTTTTTGGAACTGTATTGCAGGATCAAGTGAAGCCCAAGCACATTGACAATAAAGAAATTCACACAACATGCAGGGTTAGGGCCTCTAAACAGTGTAAGCGTATGGCATCCTTCAGACAAGTGAGTAATCAGCCTGTTTGCACCCAAAAGACATCTGTAAAGCCTGCCTTGGCAGGGAAGGCTCTAGTCAGCTGACTTACAGGTCAACTTTTTCCAAAGGCAGGGAAGGCTCTAGTCAGCTGACTTACAGGTCAACTTTTTCCAAAGGCTGCTCTGAAATGTGGCTCTACAGGAGATCGGTACTGATCAATCAACAGGACCTAGATGTGTGTCCCAGCAGCTACTGCTGTAGAGGGGAGACTTGGTCCAGTGGTGGAACATTGAAGTTAGGCCATTGCTTACTTGTGCATCTGTAATCGGGGCACTCAAAATCTGTCAGTTATAACGTTGTTTTGTCAGTAACTAAAGTGAAATAATCTTTAAATTCAGAGGCAAAACTCCCATTGATGAGAAGGGAAATTAGATACGCTGCTAGTATCTGTAATGACATTCATTTGGTACAGATACTGTAACTCATTAGCACTCATTAGTAACAGGTACAGCTAGTACCTGTAAAAAAAAAGTCCAGAGATCTTTAATGTACTGTGATGTAAAAATTACTGTTGCAGTTTTAAGTTGTTTTCTAATACTTTTCAATCAACATGAAGACCTACTTTTCATGGCATCAGTAGGGGTGAGATCATGTCCCATTTCCTCTCATCGAGTTCACTCAGCCAATTTCTTTCCCTAGTCTGGCTGTCTATTTGTAACTGAGACCCTAACTCAAGTCCATCGCAGTGGTTTCACTACTATCTGCTCAAAGCATACTCTTTGTCAGCAGAGTTCGCTGCGACAACCTGGTACTCCAAGCCAGCTAGGGGCATGTGAGCTCTAATGTCAAAGCGGAGTCATTTTAGAGGAGGCATCGACCTTTCAACTACCTGATGTTGGGTCTGGCACAGCACCTGCAGACTTTGTGTGGCCCAGACCTGAAGTCCACTGCAGCCAGCTCTGGGTGCAGAGGTAGGGCAGCTGAACTCTGCCTGAGATCTAGAACCAGTAGGGTCCAGTGCAGCCTTTTCATGCGCACCGAGTTTCAAGGCTGGAACTATTCCTTGAGTATCATCAAGGATGCAGCTGTCAGGAGGGGAAAATTAGGTTGATTTACCCTCAGAGAATGCTACACTAATTCAGGAAATGCACACAAAGGACATGAGAAACAAACATCAATTAGAAGAAGAAACATGAAAAATATCTTTCAGCATCTGCCCTGCCCTTTATTATTATTCGAAGTGCATTCAGCCAATCATCCTCTCAGTCTGCTTCATTATTAGCAAATTGTAAAATAAATACTGAGTATTTTTATGTTCCCATTAGCAATGTTGAATCTCATTTCCTTGGCAGGAAGACTTCCATGACTGGAACAAAGGGAAATAGCCTGTGGTGGTCACCTCATTCACAAAAATATCTTTGAAAGAACATAAAGCACAATTTGGTCCTTTTTAATTTGTAGAAAAAGAAAGATGTTAATGAAATGACAGCAGCATCTTTATTAGGGCATCAAGTTTTGAGATGAATATTGAAAAAACCACAACAAACTATTCAGTGAAGAGGCATAGGAGTAAAGAAAATGGTAAGAAAATACAGGCAGAAAGAGCTCCTTTTGTTTAAGTTGTGATGTGTGATGACTACAGTTATCAACATATTAATACTGAACAACATTATGATGTCAGAGGCTGCATATTATGTGGGAAAGAAACAGGTTTCTATCTATTTTGCTCCCATTTCTAGGTGATACAGAATACACATAAGGCATCAAGACATCAGAGGCTATGTATACAAAGCTCCTGAAGAGAGGAGTGGCTGTGACCACGACATGCTCTTGATCTTCCTGTGGGCTCTGCGTGCAGCGGCTGCGTAGCCTCTACGAGGAGGGCCCGTGCCCCAAGGGCTGCCGGCACGGCCCCACTTGCAGACTTGCTGCCTGTATGGGTAGGGAATTTATTTTCTTCCCTTTCGTGTGAACTTCTAACACCCTGGAAAACACAATGCAGACAAAGTGGGAAAGCTGAAGAAATTTCTCTGTGTATAAATGTATCTAATTAGTGGACACTGGCCACTCTCCACCCTGTATTCATCTGGGTCCTTCATCTACTTCAAGTGTTCTTTCTTTATAGGGTGCTGAGAAAGGAGAGACAGTGTGTCAGAAAAAGAGAGAAGCAAACACAAAAGGTAATTAATGCACAATTTTCAGAACTTTTCACCTGTTGAGTGACCATGCTCAGACTAACAGCTAGTTCCTGTTGGATGACAGCTCTCTGGATGGACTCCTTACCTCTGATGTCCTAACTGACAAAAAGCTTCATAAGAAAAACTGGCTAGTAGCCATCCTCTTCTGACAGACCAGCTCATTTGTCTATTGTACTATGGATTATATTTACCTTCAGAACCAGTGTAAATAGATTTCTGAGTATGCTTTTAGGTTTAGGTGTTCCTGTTGTAATGTCTTCTCTGTTGGCTATACAGATCTATGTTTGCTTGCACAAGGGTTGTTTTGCCAGTGTGATGTTATAACAAAACAGGAAAAACAAAACAGGCAGTCTGTACCCCTGAGCAAGCAATTTAACCACAGATAAGAAAATTATGTATTCTAGTCTATCTCTTTCCATAAACTGAAAATAAAAATAATAATGAAGTGGTCTGTAATAAAAAAGAAAAAAATTACAAATATTACTATTGATTTCAGAGGACTGTAATTTTAGAGAGGTGCTTTCAATTCTGTCAGCATTATAGATCCTGAAAATGAATGGAGTCTGTTTCAGGAACACTGCCTTCCAAAAAACTACCTCTTTGCAATGTTTTGAATAAAAACTAAGGTAGCACAAATGTTTAAACAGACGGCTCAATGATATGCCTTTTTTCTTTACTAATCATAGTTATTAAAGCAACCACTTTATTTTTTCATTGTGTTTTAAATGGGCATAGAAAATTTGAGTCTGATAACGACCTTTGTACATCATGCTGCAAATTGATTTTGATGACCTTTCACTTTCAGATAATTAGGCTTCATGCACATTCATCTTGTCCTCACTGCACTGAGACTGCTTACTGCACTGGGCCCTGCAAATTCCCCCCTTTCCAGCATTTTGTCTCTTATTGTCCGTCACTGATTTCTTGTTGTTGGAGAACTTAGTGGGTTTTGTGTAAAAGTTGCAATTGCAATTTAGCTTCCCCTTAAATGTCAACACTTGTACAATGCCAGATTTGGGGTGAAAATCATGATGATAGCTTTTCTTTCTTCATAATGGAAGGTTCAAAAAAAATCGGTTGTCAAATAGTCTTCTACTCATTGCTGTGCCTACCTCAGATTTATTTTCCCCTCAAAACAAAATCTACTTTGAAAGGTTTGGTGATTCAGCTTAAATTCTCATTCAGTCCTCCACAAACTCCATGTACACAACATCATAATTACTGTAGAAAATACTGTGATATCCTAGGAGAGGCTGATTTCCAGCAGGTAAAAAGCCCCAAATGTAATGACTGAAGGACAAAAACACAGCATAGAGGCAGAACATATGAGTGTAGCTGTCTCTAATGGAATGTTTTTCCTTAGGTATCAGCTGCTCTAAAAGTAAATGTCTTATAGGGAAGTGCACCTGTTACACCAAGACATACACATACATCTTGAACACGTTCTGTGAGTGATCAGAAACTTTCTGAATGTGAAATGATAAAAATCACGTACTTAAAAAGCAGACATCTCAGAAGGTAAAATATATGACTTCTTTCAGTAGAAAATGATAAAGGGGTTAACAGCCTCACATCTGACTCTAGGCAATTACTTAAACACATTATTCTAACCAGGATTCTTTCCATCTTTTGACAACAAAAGTTCATCCTATGTTTCACGTCCAACAAGCTAATACAGGTAACAGATGTAATAGGATAAAGGTTGTTTCTAGCTTAATAAAATTCAGCAAGTCAGTCCTGCATCAGTAAGGACAAATCATCCAAAGAATCTATATATGTCTTCTTTGTATGTTTGTGTTACAGACTTGAATAGAGGTTAAGGGTCTGCAGTGCAAGACTTCTGCAGCCACGGATAAAGGCAAAGCCTTTTAATCCAGCCTGTCACAAGCAAGTTGATATGCATGTGCAAACGAAGAAAAAAAAGGAAAGTGAGAGAAAAGTGTTGTTTTGTAAAAAGGTAGTGAGTTCTAGCTCCCTGTAAAGAAAGACAAAATTATTTCTATTGTTGTGCTCTGGTGCCAACTCAGGCAAGTTCTATTAATTTCAGTTCAACAAATTAAGAAGATCTGTGTATTTCTGTGAGGAAAAGGAAACTAAAGCAGGATATGAAGGTCTAAGAGGGTAAGAAGAACCAAGCTTAACAGAACATTCATGCTGATATATTTTTATTATTAATTTTATTATTATATTTGTCAGCAAAGACAAACTCCAAGAGAGGAAGAAGTCTGGAACATAGCCAGAATATGTTTACTATCTTATGAGCAGGATGGAAAAGAGCTTTCTATGTTTCTTGCTGCGTAAGATCCACAAGGGCAAGGACTTTGTGTTCTCCTTTACTCTGTACAGCTCTCAGCACAATGTCAGTTCTTAATAAATAATAAATAAAATAATGACTTGGAGAACATATAAAAAGATGAGTGGGGAGGACATATTAAATTATTCATAAACGTTCCCGACAATGTCACTTTCCAATTAAAGTGTCATCCTATCATCTATGTGGGTGAGACAACAACCTTCATCTCACACAAATGTGACAGCAGTAAGAGCAAAAGGATTTTGTCATATATTAGTACCTAGGATGTGATAAAACATTTAGTACAAGTTTACAGGAGTGGAGTTTTTCTATAATTGTCTTGCCTACACCACTGAAATTCCAGTAATATTCTTTTGTATGAAATATAGGGACTACAATTTGACAAAGATTTTATTTAACAGTTTGAATAAAAGCTCATAAACTAAAGAGTTCTCTTTTTTGAGCAAGTCATGATAATCAGAAATAATGTCAAAATTAGACATGTCCACTAATACCAGCATAATCTATACAGCAAGGAGCTGTACTCTGCATCTCTACCTCTGTTCGGTGCTTTCTTTCATTCTTATAAAGACAGAGAGCAATAGGGTGAAAAGGGAGCAAAAAGCAAGTGAAACATCACAGAATCACAGAATGTTAGGGATTGGAAGGGACCTCGAAAGATCATCTAGTCCAACCCCCCTGCCGGAGCAGGATTGCCTAGACCATATCACACAGGAACGCGTCCAGGCGGGTTTTGAATGTCTCCAGAGAAGGAGACTCCACAACCTCTCTGGGCAGCCTGTTCCAGTGTTCAGTTACCCTCCCTGTAGAGGAGTCTTGCACTGCAGACCCTTAACCTCTATTCAAGTCTGGTTAGACTGGTTCTTCTGATCCTGAGGAAATTGTTCAGCTCTGTATGTTACTGCTCTTCTCCGGTGGTTCTATTCTGAGTCATGCAGCATTTAGTGTGGTTCTCATAATTACAGCACTTGAAGCCATGAAGAAGTATTACAATAAACAGCAAGATTCCTTGTAATAAATAGTAAGTTTCTAGCTATTAGCGACACAAAATTTGAAACACTAAACTCTGGAAGACTCAAATACAGAAAACAAAAACAGAGCAGCTTGAGATGCATATTGTTAAATTTCATGATTCCTAAACATACCTCCTTACCTGCACAAAGCAAGATGTAGCTTGGGCTGCCAGTATTTAGGGAAGATTTCCAAGGCTGTATGACTGTGGGAGAAACTATCTTTATTTCCCTCCCACCCCCACCTTGATTCAGATATTTGGACTATGGTATGAAATTTCCTAACAGTAATACTGTGTTCATTTGAATGTACTCCCTCCCATTACAGAGATAATTCATCTGTGTAAGATTGATTAGTTCATTATATAGACAAGTAAATAAAGGTCTACATACCCAGGTGAGGAAATATCACTAATATCAGTTTGATTTAATTGATAACAGGCATAAAACAAACTGTTGGCAAACTTCAAGGACCTGATTTTTTATTTATTTTACGGCTGAAACTAATTATGGGATTTGAGCATGTGGTAGACAAGTATAAAATATTATGGAAAGCACCAGTATGCAGAATATTTCCTGGACCCTCTTTTTTATTTACAGCTGAGCTGATGCACAAAACCTTTGAGCTGGCCTCTTAGAGCATCCTGCACAGTCATTTCATTCACTTTCATGTCAACAAGCTTTGGCTTGATAAATTAAAACAGAAAAATGCCAGGTAAAGCACTGCAGACCTGCACAATTCATTTTGCAGCAATTTTCTCAAGGTTGCCTCAAGAACGACCTGCTATCTTCCTTGTCTTCTTATCATTTTCCCATCTGGAAAAGTCTGAGCCATGTGGTACACTGGGGAGTAAGTGGTCTGAGACTGCTGCATTCAAAGACCATTAACAATCATAACTCTTTAAATCACCACCCTCCTGCAGACAAGGTTAATAGTAGTCTATAGAATAGGTAGGGAGGTCAGTAGTTAACTTTTACTATAATAAATACCAAGTGAATTCTTTGATTTTCTTTGTTACCTCAGACATAAAACAAGAATTGCAGTTTTCAGAGGTTGCTACTGAAGATTACTGTTGAAAACATGGAACTTTAAACCTTTTGGACCTTAATGGCCAGTGTCAGGCATCCTTTGTGTATATATCTTTTGGATTACTTTATTAATTTTCTTCCCCTAAAACTGAAATACAGCTGTATTTTCACAGAGTCTGGCAAGTTTGATTAATTTATCTTAGTAGTCTAGCCCATGGTTTTGAAATCCAAAAATTTGGAGAATTAATTTTCAATAGAGAGGAACAAATGTGAGAAAGACGCTAATTGCTAATAACATCAACTTTATGTCAGTGCCATAAATGGAAAAAAAATCAATGCAGGAATTAAAAATAATATCAAATTTCAAAGTCTAAATTTCCTAATTGTTTTTTGTTCTATAAATGAAATTCAGAAAAATTCTGTGAAGAGAATTGAACATGCTGGGCATAGATGAAGTGGGGTAAAAAGCAAAACAGTACTGTCACTATAGACAAATGCCTACAATGTCAGATCATCTAGAAAAATATAAAACAAAGAACTAACTTCTGTAAAAGAGGGACATTAATTAACATCTAAGACAGAATTGATAATAATTATAGTGAATCAATAAAAGAAGGAAAAAAATTGTTCATCTCAAAGGTAAAAACATACAGTATATATTACTGAGTCATAATAACTCTTATTATTTGCAAGGTTAGTAAAGCCATTGATTAGATTTCCAGTGGCACATTAGATACATCTATATGTGGGCATGTGTGCATGTATGCACACACACATGCACACACACGCGGGTGCATGCGCACACACACACACACACACACAGAGGTATGTTCTACTTCAGATGCATGGCATATGTCAGTGCTAAAATAAAAGAAGTCCACTTAATAGCCAACACATTATGGTGAACTAAATATGCAGGTATATTTGGAAAGCTTCTTTTCTGTTCACATGAAAGGTTTAGGATTTCAGTATTTCAAATCCTTCAAATGAGTGACATTTCTTTCTTTGCCTTGAAAATTTGTTGCCTCGTGAAATGAAGGAGAATTTTAAAAGATATATTTTGTTTCAATCCATATCTATTTGTAATGTTCATATTTGTCATTCCATTCTACTTGTCTGTACATATAGATCTCACTTATAGTATCTGGAGTAGTGAATTCTGCCAGTGTATGAGAGGATAAATCTTAGCATACCCCTGGTAAATCCTCTGTAAATTTTTGACCCCTTTTTGAGACTCCTTTCACCCCTCCCCTTCTCCCTGAAGTCCTGAATGGCCCAGTGAATTGCTAAGGGTTTATGGAGCCTTTCACTCTGAGTCACTGATTTGATTCAAGTCTAAGTCAGCAGTGAACCAAGAGTCATTACCATCTGAGGATGGGTTTGTGCTCCTTTAAAATGAGTTGGTGGCTTGAGCCCGTTTCCTTTGAGGCAAGAGTGATAAGCAACTTCACAACTGACAATCTTTTGGTTCAGTCTTACCTGAAAAGGCGGAATTTCTGACCCAGGGACCAATCACTCCGAATCAGAGAGAAGCGATGCTCAAGCTCCATTAAAAATATCCACCAACTATTCTCATTGTGTAGAAAAGGGGAAGAATTTGTTTTCCAGAGCTAGTAACCTCAGCTGTATTTATGAAGAGCACATACAAAAAAAAGAGTAGAGAATTTATGTGACTGTATATTCAAGTTGTCATTAAGGAAACTTTCTGAGAAGGGAAGAATATCATGCCTTTTTGCTCTGATTGTCCGTTGTGAATGAATCCATCCTGATTAGGAAAGAAACAAAAAAATATTATGTAATGACAAGAAATTGATGGAACTGTGAAGGAGACATTGGCTTTGCTGTTGCCTGTAGGACTACTTCTGCTTTGATGAGGTAATCTTTATTTTTTAATGGAATGGTCCTTTCCAATAGTATTCCTCACCTACAAGAGTAGTTTTCCACTTGCTGCATTCTTTACAAGCAGCTTTAATAAGTCAGTGCTCTTGTTGACAGTGTCCTCTGTGAAATGACAGGCAATTTCTGATTTGTCTAAATTTTTTTCAGCTTATAATGAAACCCTACCTGTAAACAAAAAGACATATGTTAAGTGGTGGGCTTGCCTTTCTATTGATGGTCCTTCTTAAATGAGCCTTTTCTCTATATTTATAGAATCCTCATCTACATGGTGTCAGAAGGTCTGGCTGATTTCTAGTCCTGATCCCCTTTTCTCCTACCAGCACTATTTGCCCTTTGCTCATAAAAGCAATATATCTAAAAATGCTGTCTACTTCAGTCTAATCTCATTTCAGCAGGCTTTAGTTGGCAAAGACCTCTAATTCACTAAATAAGGAAATCTCAGATTTACCAAATACGAAAGACACATTCTTATGAATTAGTACTCTTCCCCTGACCTTGGTGGAACTTATTCATGTTATTACCCTAAACCAACATGTCATTGGTGGCTTCCTAATTGCTTTCCCCAGTTTTCCATTCTACTGATTTTTTTTTGTTCAATACTCATGCAAAATACCATGCATGCAAAATATATATGTTTTTGCATATAGGGTTCTGTATATTGCAAAATTATCTTCTGCTGTTCATCAATTGCTGGTCTTGACGTGAGAGTACCTATATCTTAAGCTGACTGGCTAGTGCTCTACTGCTCCAGCTCATTGACTGAAATAGACAAGCTATTGACTGCTGTACTTCTGAAGTCTCTTATTCTGCAAAACACCTATACACATAAGTCGTTTTACACAAGTGGCTAATTCTGTTGTGTTCAGAATAACCTCCCATCAGCAAGTCTGAGTTTAATATTTAATGACTGTTTAACTCTGAATTTTTTAGCTCTGGTCACTTAACTGTGAATTTAAATAACTCATTGGAGATGATGGGAAAAGCGTGCAGTCTGTGCTACTGTTGATATTTCCGTACAAATATCTGCTTCTAAAACTGAAGCCTATAAAGAACAGCCCATTTAAAATACCTACCCTTCATGTTAAAGTGTGTGTTTACTTAGAAAAAGAGCTAAATCTTTGTGTTATAGGATTTACATGTGGTGTACACTAATTGGATGAGTGACAGGAGATGCTGCAATAATACATTATTTTATCAAATGTATTTTTAAAAGATTCTTCCAGTGAATCAATCTGAGCATGCAGCTAAAAGGCGGGGGGAATGGAAGGGAGAGGGGGGTTCATGTGCAGAATTAATTTTGCCCTCTGGAGAAATACTCATGACTGCACACAGTTCAAAACCCATTATGGTTTTCTACAACCAAACATTTGATGCACTGATCAGTGTCAAGAGTGGAGGTAGGGAAAAGCCACAAAATGAGACTGAAAAACCTTGATGGTGTCATCTGCTTTCTAACCTTGACTCAGCGGCATATTAAAAAAAAAGAAGAAAATAGAGAAAGCAAGACAAAAGCAAGGAGGTAAGCAAGGAAAAATGAAAGTGAGAAAATAGGACAGACCTGAAAATGTTGCTGCCTCCAGATAACAGCTTTCTTCTTTCAGCTGCTGAAGTCTTATTTATTCTCTATTAATAAATCAAAATATGAAAGCAGTAATGTAGATACCAGCTATGGGCTCCCCAAGGGAAAGTTAAAATCTTTTTAACTCCTCAAAGCAATAAAAATCTTACCTTCTAATTATTAAAATATTTATTATTACTATTTGTGTTTTTATTAAAAAAAAAGAAAAAAGATATGGCAAAATCTGTCTCTTCCTACAAGATTTTTGGAGTGGTGGACTTGTTCATTCATACAAGAATTCACAGAAACAGAAAGGATAATAATTTGAAGACTTTCTATAAAAAAGCAGTATCAGCATATATTGCTCATGAATCAGGGAGATTTACTGTTCTTAACAGAAACATTTTGGAAGCAGACACAGAAGACTGGAAAATATTAACATAAAAAAAGAAATCTCCTACTAAAACATACTGTGGCTAATGATTTAAAATATTACTTACTATTTAGGTGCTGCTGTCCCTTGAATGCATATATTTTAGAACCAAAGACATTTTCTGGTGGATAGTTCTCCTTTTGGAAGCTCTGATGAAATAGTTCGTGTTAAACACTGATATCAAAGGTTAAGAAAACACCCCAGGAACTGAGTAAACTATGTATTCGAGTAGTCATCTTTAAATTATTCATTTATGTTCACATTGATAATAGCTAGACCTTTCTAGATCTTTGAACCACACTTTGGTAAAAATACCACAAATGACCAAAGTTAAGTAAAGTCAACTGAGGTTTAATAGAGAATAAAAAAATCTGAATACCATTAAAATGAGAGAGGCAACTAATACAAAATGTGATTAAATTCAAAATATAAAGCAACCTCCCAGCTGCATTACAACAACCTGAGGTTTACATTTTCGACTGCTTGTTATTTAATTTCACTTGCTTTTCGTATAGTGTGGTGTCTACCTCTTAAAAAGTTGGAGAAGAATATGACTATACATTCATTGGGACTGGGAAAATAGGTGTGGTAAAAAATGAAAACTAACTGTGATCTTTGTTGCAATATACAATTAAACTAAAGTGCAATATTTCTGTATTACTTGCTTTAATCAAAATCAATTTCTTTCTGTTTTGTTTCATCTTTCTTTGCCTCTATTGTGGGATTTGGCTGGAATGGAACTACCAAGGAATTGAGCTGTTCTCGCCTTCTTTCAATGTGACTCTTTTGTCATGGAAATTTAAGCATGCTTTAAACTTTTTGAAAATTTGGGGACTTATTTCAGACTACATCTCCTTGCAACTTATGCACTTCTGGTAATGACACAAAAGTAATATAGCAGCTGATCTGGCATCTCTTAGTCAAGATTACACAAGCTGGACACCAATCTGCAGAAGAAATTATCAAACAAAATTTACACTGCATGGGGATATGGACTCCTGGAGCCTCCCTTTAACTATGACTAGTGACGTTTCTGGAGCTCTGTAGACACTTGTGACATGTCTTCACCTGGCAGAGGACCCTCACCATGTGTACGATGCCTTTGTGGGATCCCTTTTAGAAGAGATGGGAGAAATTCAGGGGCTTGGCTGGAGTATAATGCTCTCCAACTAGCTCTGCTTGGCAAACTATTTCTTGAGCAACTGTTTCAGCAGCAATTCTGAGTTTAAAACAGCCCTTGTAATAGATGGGAGGACCTGATCACAAATTCATTGTCCTGAAATTCAACAGAGTATTTGACGTCATCCCTAGCACTTAAGTAGGCCATTTATCCAGAACAAGAGATTCAGGGCAGCTGGGTCCAGCCTCGTGGTTTACATTCGGTGGATTGCTTTTAACTAAACTGTAGGCTCTCGTCTTGAACTGACATTACATATCATTCATCACTATCTGTCAGAAGTTGTATCAGTTCTGTAGCAGCTGTTGCATCTTCTGGATGAAAAGTCTCAGTGTTTACCTTTAAAATGTCAATCCTTCTGCACTCTCAGTATTCACAGACCTGTTCATCAGTTTGTTCTCAGCTGCCCTGGAAATGTGTTCAGAATAATTAAAGCAAGCAGGACAATTTAAATACAAGGAAGAAGCTGTAGTCAAAGTCATCTGCAGGTTTCACTTCACAGGCCAGTTCTCAAAGGGATCCTTCCTGCAGTGATAGAACTTGACTGTGATTTACCATTTACATCTTGTGTGGAAGGGACTGGCATAATTCTGATAACAGATCTTCTCTGCTGAGATGTAAAGATAGCAGAATTTCTCCACTTAGGTGACTGCAAAGAGGCAGGAGACGAAAACAGTGGCATGGCCATTGCAGTTGATGCTCTATCCAGTGATAAGATCTGTATTCAGACAGCACTATGCTCAATCCATGATGAAAATTAGGAAATCATTCTAATCATCAGTGAAGGCTATCAAGACACCTGACTGCCATCTCTAGACAGCAAAGACACAAGGAAGAAATGGTTAGGCTGTGGTGCTCCATGGCCTGCAGAAAATTTCTGGGTGAGCCTGAGACAATCAATGTGCCTACTGACTCAAATGCCACTGAAACAGTTTCCTTCAAATAAAGCTAGCATGTTTTTCTGATATTTTGCACTCAGACTGTATTGCACACTTCTGACTTGGAAAACCTAGCAGTTTGGATGAGCCACTGAATAAATTACGCACTGACTTGGCCTCCTTCTGCCATTGCCACAATGTTTGTGACTTGATCACAAAAGTGTGCAGCAGACAATCATCGCAATCCTTAACTTCAACGGATTAACTACTTGCTAATGATTTGGAAGTCATCATTATTCTCTGATAATAGTTCTTATATCTGATTTACATTATTCCTAGAAATACATAAAGCATCTTCTTACTTAATGAAATAGCTAGCAGAGCAAATATTTTATTCTCTTATCCAAAATAAGTTGCTAGGCCTCCTTATTTGTTGAAGTGCTAAACAGATCATGAGAACACAAAAGTCCAGTTAACAGTGACTTTCACAACATATCCACACAAAGACCCATTGCATCTGAGTTTTTAAAAACATGTGGATATTTGAAGGAAACCCATGGATGCAGAACCTGCCATCTTTGTTCTATAGCCTCTCTGCCATGGCAGCACATTTGTTTCAGGGCTCCCAGAGAGACTGAAATATATAGGTGACCAATAATAAGAAGTGAAAAGTTTTAGCTACAAATCACTTCCTCTGTTAACTGTATGTTGTCCATGTCTGGTGTAGTGGCTTCCAGGGGCTATCTGCAGGTAGTAACACAAACACATAAGCACTACCTATCCATCTAGCTGTCTATCTACCTGTATATCTATCTGCTACATGTACAGAGGAAAGAGAAAAACCTTAGAAGCTGTACCCAACCTTAGCAATTAGTATCCTACTCCACAGCTGGACAAGGCAAACAAACACTGAGTCATGGAAGCTGCCTGCCATGGCAGCTCTAAACACAGTCCTTCCCGTCTGGGACAGAAACCTTTGGCACAGGAAGATTCTGTTTCCACTGTATCCTTTGTGCCTCTCCTCTCGCTGAGCGGGAACACAGCCTCTGAGACTGCCAACCCAGCACCTGCTGAAAGCACAGCATTCACTAAAAAATGGGAAAGAAAAAACATTTTCCTTTGATCTGCAATCCATGCTTTGCCCTTCCTCTACACTGTTCATACATATGCACCACATAAAAACCTACATTTATAACAAGTTCCTTTCTGTTATTCATATGTGTGAGCACAGGCTTGATCATCCAAAATAACAAGCAGGTGGGAAGAAGCTGGGATATCATTCACTAAAATCATACAATTTTTATTCACTTCCTCCATTGACATTTTCTTGGAACATTCTTGGGCTTTTGTGGTTACATTGTCGTGAGATTTTAAGGCTGCTTAGAAGTGGGATACCCACAGGTGAAACCCGGGTTATTTTCTGTCTGCCTCTTTATCACAGCCAGATCAGGAAATGGTGATGAACTTCCATGCTTGCATGTGCTCTTCCATCAGAGTTGGAATCATCGGGGAACAGTTGCACATTGTAAATGTTTTCCATCAGTAGGCACCTATGACTATAATCATTTATCCTAAACCATGGATTTATGATAAGGTATTATAATGCAAACTGTGACTGAAATTTGATTTTGCTGTTGCAGAAAGAGAGGGAAAAATGGATTTTCTAAGGCAGACTGATAATTAAACTCAGGAGCACTGGCAGAACAGCTGAATGTAATGGATAAGTAGTTGCTATCCTGCAATTATATATTAGAGTATTAGTGATCTCAGAAATGATTTGCTGTTCCATCAATGAATCCATCTGGATCACTGAACTAAAAAAAAAAATTAATTTCATTATGAGTCTTGGGGGCTATTGTATGATGTCTGCTTTTGGCTCTGTGTTAACAGTCTACCTAATTTTCCTCACTCTCTAAAATGAGATGTGGTTTCAAAGGAGCAGCTTTTCAACATTTACATAAGCACACATAACATGCTTCAAAGCACCTGAGGTAACTTCACTCCACAGAGAACCTGTGTCACTATAAAAGCACATTTTAAAAACAATGTACTTGAAAAAAAGAAGAGTTGTGCTACTCCAGAGTCATTGTTAAGCCATGTTTATGGACATTTCACTGACACAAAGGTATTTTTGTTCCGCTAAAGGGAGTTAATTTAATTAACAGTGGAATCCCCCTGGGAAAGCAAAAAATCCTGTAAAAGATTTTGAAAGAAAATGTTCACATTTCACAATCCAAAGTACATATCTAGAGATAGGAGCTACAAAAATTATAAATGTATCTAGATGGTCAATATGTAAATATATTTGATATAAGCGATATCAATGTCCTTTTCATGCACAGACATACATCTAAACATCTAAAAAATGATGATTCAGAAACTGAAGAAAACATCCATTTGCCAGTATGAAATAAATGGGAAGGGACTTTTTTGTTTTTAAACAATCGAGAGAAAGAGGGGAAAAAACCACAAAAAACAGCCCTAATTTTAAAAATCCTGACATTTTAGCAAGCTAAGACTGAGACTCTTTTGTAGTAGATTCCTAATTTGTTCATTTTACACTATCTGAGTAACTAGATCACAAAGCAGTGTCAAATGCCCAAAGCAGTGTTGGTCAGCAGTTCTTTTTTTATTTCAAAGCATCTGAATAGAGGAAGGCTAGTACTGTATTTCCAAACAGACATAGGAAGGCTCTTGTTGGCAACCCCTTGCTGGAGAATGAATACACACCATGAGTATAGACCATTTGTCTGCTGATTACAGCAGACCCCGGGGGAGTTGATGTTAGCTCTCATTTTCACCTCTCTTTCTCTCGCAGTGTCTCCTTGCTGTGGCAGTCCTGCCTCCCCTTCTCCTCCTTGCCTTCATTCCTCACAGCTTTGAGTCGATCTGACTTGGCAGTGGTATATTTAAGACTGTTTTCCAAATTAAAATCAGACTAGGATGTTTGAAATGTGTTGACTTGCCTTGAAGGTTAACACAGAGAAGAAAAAAAAAGAGAAGCTATTCTCATTTGGAATTCAGCACCGATCATAATGAATGTACTTGGTATTCATATGAATCTCACATGTATTTCCGTAAGAGTGTTACTGTAATTTAACACTGGTACTAAAAAACACTGGGGGGGGAGAGGGGCACTTAAAATAAAATGTCATGGAATAAAAAAAAGGATATACATTGTGTCTCTGCAGCAACTCTACAGTTTGCCTGTTGTTTTAATACTTGATTTATAAGATTTCTCTTCCATCCCCCACTCATTTCCATAGAATTTTCTCAAAGAAAAGATGAGAAATGTTCTTTTACTGTGCTAAATATGTAGCTGTATGATTCAGTACTCCCAGGGGCAGTGGTGATGTATGTGCTATCAAATTACACGGATTTTACACACCTTTTTTCTCTGATATCCAATAAGAAATATGTACTTACTGCAGTAACCTTGCATTACTCATGCTACACTTTCGGGAGTCAGAGCATGCTGCACCAAGCACATTCAGTAGCCCGCTGCCTCATTTTTTTCCCTCACAATATTTTAAAGGGGAAAATATGTGGTATGCTCCAGCAAATAATTTTCTGAGATTCCTAATTAATTTTTAAAATAGGGTAAATTGTCATATCTCAGTGACAATGGACTTCAGAGCAATACACAACTACACCAGTTGAGAATAATTTCTTCTGAAGTAAATTTGACCATTCTACCACTTTTCTCTCTTTGTGCACACCCTGATTGCACTTGGCAGTTTTCTCCTTTTTCATTAGATTGTTGTTGCTGGAGCAACACAATGAACAACGGCTTTTAAGGTTTAATTGTGGAAAAACCTATGTATATTCCCATGTTGCTCTTATAATCATTCTAGAGACAAAGGGTGTTTCCCTCTGCTCTTCAGTGATTTACATACCTACAACTTCTCTCATCTAAATCTTTATCAGAGAACACTATTTTTGTGTCCTAAAATCAGGAGCTGTTTCCTACTTCTCAGGGGAACAAATGAGTCACAGAGAGCAAGCAAAGGTGGGGTTAATGCATAGATATAAGGGAGTAAGGATGGGTGGGCTGTAAACAAGTTTCTCTGTTGTTAAGCAGAATGTCAGGTTTCTGCTTTTTCAAGCTTTCCTGTTTCTAAGGGAAGAGCCTAAAAATGAAATCCTGTCTACTTCAATACCCTCGAAAAACATACAGAGAGCCTGATACCATGTAAGACATATGGGATCCATTCACCTACACAGGGAAGCAGTTCCCTTAAGGGAAGTCCTTAATTCCCTCTCTACTCAGAGAAAAGATGCTGGACATCTTGGAAGATCCCTGATGGAGAATCTGTCCTCTTCAGTTACAGAGTTTGGGAGCTCAAGCTGGTCACAGTAGATCTCTTTCTGGCACCCTCCAGAAACATGTTTCTCCACTGATTTTTACAGAATTCTTCTTAGGAAGACTTCTTAATTAAGGATCTACATAGTGCTTGGATGTATGAGGTCGAAGGACTGAATTCTACACTAGTGATCAAAATAGAGAAAATACTTTAAATTGCTGACTATTTCATTATTCATCAGTATAGACATGAGAGGAGATGAAGCATCATGTTATGATATACATTCTGCTCTGCATAACTCACAATAAGTTTTGCCAAATAAGCCATTTACATTGCATGGAGGAACAGCCAGGGGAATTTTCTTTTTTATGAGACTTGAACCACTACGTACCTGCACACATTTTACACACACAAGTAAATGTTTTAGATAATTTCCTTATTTTTCTTTACATGAAAATCTGCCATAAAATACGCCATAACTACAGCCAGACTGGTTCTGGTGCCTTGGGGAATAAATCTTGATTTAGAACAAATTATTTTTTCAACACGATTTTACAAGCCCCAACTGTATTTTAGCAGCTATAGAAGTTAAAGGCATCTTGATATATTTTTCCTAGTAGACACCTAACAGAAGGGAGTGAGGAGAGGTGAAATAGTTGAAAAAGAAACAGACCCCCACATCATGAAGAGGGATACAGCAATATGTTACTCACTCAGTGGTTCCCTTTGACTGAGAGCAAACTGAAATGACAGGACTAAGGTGATGAAAGCATTGCATAAAACTTGGCTTCACGTATTTCTTGTTTAGACTGGAAGGTTCAGCGACCGCTGTTCTAGTAATACAGGAGCTTAAGTGAGCAGAGATCATTATACATGAAAAAATACAGGTCTCTTGACAAAGGCCTCCTTACCCTCTACTGAAGTCTTGCAAATATCTATGATCTGAATATATATTTTTACCATAGTTGCCATTACTTTGTCTATGCAGACTTTGGAATTAAATTACTTTTCTACTGCAACTATTGCTCTATGAAATAGAATATTCCTTTGCGACTGTATTATAAATGCTGTTCTTTAATATATACATAGAGATATGTCACAAAGAGCATGTCAGCTGAAGCTTTAATAATACAATAGACATAATGAAAATTAATTCCTAGCTTACAGGCTAATTTTTTTCATTTTTACCCACACTGAGGCTGTAATCTTATTGACATTTCCCCTAAGCTGTTACCACTGAAAGTAGTACTCCCCTTTCCTTGTCCTCCACATCCTCTTGTCAGATCATTTTCAACACAGTACTTTCTCAGATGTGCTTTTTTGTAGGGGTATGTGATGAATGAGAGGTTTTTTAGCTATGAAAAAGTGACTAGGCAAGTGCTGAAGCTGGCACTGCCAATGAGAGAAATGTCCCTGGAAACACAACTAAAGAACACAGAATTGCAGTGAGTCAGTTTACTTTCCTCTTCCAGACAACAATAAATGGCAATGAATGGCCTCCTCACAATCAAAGTGGTATCAGCTCACTTTGTCTTTCTTGCCTTTGTTATGGAAAACATCCTTGCACTTGTTCACTTACTATATTTCATGTGATCTATGATAGTTTTCAGCTGAGGACTGGTAACTTGTTAAAACATGCCAGCTTGATCACCTGATATAAAGTAATGTGATCAAAAGCACTATTTTACCCTGCGTTACTCCTGCTAGATAGTCTCAAAACGTCCTTTCAGATGCAGGAAGATGTAGAAGGCAGTATCCATCTTGTTACTCAGAACTAAACAGCTTCTAAAAGAAAAAAGAAGACTAAGTTACAGTAGAAGACATGAAAAATGTTATGCTGAACTGGAAAATTTCAATCTTGATAGGATACATTTTTGATTTAATGAAATTGGGAGGAGCAAAGAGAAAGCAATTCTAACATAAATCAAGAGAATAATTTATTAATTAAAGTGATTGGAAAGGGATTACTTGACCCTATAGACATATGCTTAACTTTTTATTTATGATCAGGGATCTGAATGAGAATATGTGTAGATATGGACTGAAGATTAATTATGTAGGAGCATAACACAGTTATGAGAAGAGAGAATGGTGCATTTCATGATCTTACTGAAATTCTTCAGTTCTTTTGTCCATTTCCCCTGCATTTCCATATAAATCTGCTCTGTGGTGATATAACTGGGCCTTGAAGTCTCAGTCTGGCAAAGATATAAGTACCTGCTCAGCCTTATGCTTTCCAACTGTTCTTTGGGCATCATCAGGTCTCTCTTATTTTAAAACATACATGTGCTTAACACATTCGTGAATCAGAGCCTTAGTAAGAAGCAGCGTTTTTTCTGCCAGTGTAGCCTTGTTACATTTTAAAGATTAAATCAGTAGTTTTAACAACCAGGTGCCCATTCTGTTCTCCAGAACTGAGCTGTTGCATCTGACACGACACCTTGAGCTCTGGTGTATTGGAATTCATTTGTCACCTTACCAAGCAATAGCACCCCATGGTAAGCAGCACTGTGTTAAAAAATATATCTTTTTGGGAGGCAACATCAGACTGCCAGATCAGTGTCAGCATCCTTAATTTAGGAAGCTTTAAAACACTCATTGATAGGGAAAATGTAATATGCCTTGCTTTATTGGTTTATAGAGAATAATTCTACGTTTCAGGTCCTTAGCCAACATTTTCCTGAATATCCTGCCTGCTAGACAAGTAAACCCAGCTGAAAATTTCCCATAAGACATGTCTTGGTGTGGTATGTGTTACTCCTTAGTTTTGGCCAAAGGAAAAACTATCTTACTCCAAGAGGGGTATAGTTTTGAATATATATATATATTAACTTAAGAGAGGAAATAAATAAAAAATGCAACTTTAAGATTGCATAAATTCTCTCATTTCAGCCTGCCAGATACTAAAAATTCAAAGAATATTTTCCACAAACAAAATATGCATCTGTAAATCTCTAAAGTCTTTACAGCACACAACTCCCAGTGTAAGTTGAATGAGTCAGAAAAAATGGCAGCTACATTAAGGAAGATGGAACAATAACTACAGGGGAACTGCTAGGAACTTCAACATTTTCCAGAGAAAATTTTTAATGAAAATTGTTAACCAGATATATTTAATAGCAAATTCCAACTCCATCAACAATCAGAATTACTAGCAATTCTAGGTGGCTTTGGGATTATCTGTTTGAACCAATCCTTACTTTAGGCCTTAAGCGATTTCCAGAATACACACAAATAACTGTATAAATGTGAATCATACTTTTATTATACTATTAAAATTATTTCAGTCTACACACAGAGTGAAGATTGTTAGTTTGCATAAAAATAAACAGCTTTTGAGAAAGACAAATGTTCTTGGTGAATCCAGTTTTCAGTCCAGAATATTTGGATCTACGTAAGAGACTCAGCCTTAAGCAAAGGCTTTGACATGGCTTTTGAATTTCCAGGAAAGAGGTCTGTAAGAGGAGGTCCTGAAACCCTGTAATATTTACTATCTAGTTTAATGATCTGAAAGTATCTGCTGAATCAGAGGTGGAAACGTTAAAGTAATTACCCTGGAAAGTCCTTTTAATGAATGCCCAATATGTGAAAGCATTATTTCTGTAATCTTTTCTATTGCCCAATTTATCATCTTTATTGTTCATTTACCTACGTTATATAGTTCTGGTATGAATTATATTCTCTAATATTCGTTTTTCTTCAATATGACTTGTTAGATAGCTAGTGAAAAGATCCTCTTTAAAGAAAGACCTTTGTACTTGAGCCAACTTTGAAATATAATATATCTAAACATAAATCCATTCCCATCTCATATTTTTTGGAAGAATTCCCATGCTCCTTACTAGAATCATCAGAAACATTTGTTTAAACCAGGACTTTAGTCTTCACTATTTCTTTTCAACCTTCCATTTGGTTTGAAAGCATGGCAAATTACTGAATTTGTGGTTTCTGGTATCAAGTGTCAGGCCTTGATTCTGCAAAAAATTATCTGCATCTATAAATTTATTCATACCAGTAATTCCTCAACTACTTAGCCGAAACACAACATGAGATTTGTCATAATGCACACAAACATGATTGCTAACAGCATCTAGTCCTAATACAACATGTTCATATGATATAAACGTAGTATTCTTTCCTAAATTCAGGCTTAAAACAAATTAGCTGGTGGAGAAAATAAGCCTCATTAAGACTCTGGGAAATAGCAAAGAAAACTCATCTCTCAGTATGCTATGACTCAGAAACTGCATTTGGTTGTTGAAAGAGCCTGTAGGAACCTTGAATGTTTGGGAATGACTGTATAACTTCAGAGTTTACATTTTTCTGTAATAATGTTCTCTCTAGTATTTATTAAAAAGCCCCCCCTTAGAAACCTTGAACTGGAATAATGAATTCTATGGTAGGCACCGTAATAAAGAAGAACATACTTCTGCACATTTGTATTTTAAGTGTTTATCCAGCTACTCAGTCTGAAATGGATTGATGAGCAGATGCCAAGAGGTAAAAAGCCAAGGTGCAACTTTTAAGAAGAGAGTGTTGGAAAATAAAATTAAGTAAAATGAAATATCAGTGGAACAACAGCCGGGAGAAAATGGGAAGAAAAAAGATGAAGAGGATGAATATTTTGACATCCACAAGGTTCCTTTGATCTCATGGAGTGGCTGAAGCAAGGCCAGACACTAGCTTTACAGACAGTGTAAAGGCCTTAGAGTAACTACCTCTCACAAGGAAATCAGGACATACTTATAACTATTCCGTATCCCAGTAGTGCAACCTCTCCCCAGGAGGACCCTCCGCATCTACAAGAAAAGAAGGTAGATTAACCAGTCAGAGAATTAGGAACTGTCTGGCACATTCTTAAGAGAGAAGAATAAAGCCAATGACATCCTGGCCTCTATTAAGAATAGTGTAGCCAGCCGGTCTAGGGAAGTGATCGTCCCTCTGTACTTGGCACTGGTGAGGTCGCACCTTGGATACTGTGTCCAGTTCTGGGCCCCACACTTCAAGAAAGATGTTGAGGTGTTGGAGCGAGTCCAGAGGAAGGCGACCAAGCTGGTGAAGGGTCTGGAGGGTCTGACTTATGAGGAACAGCTGACGGAGCTGGGGTTGTTTAGCCCGGAGAAGAGGAGGCTCAGAGGTGACCTTATTGCATTCTACAACTACCTGAAGGGAGGTTGTAGCGGAGTGGGAATCGGCCTCTTCTCCCAGGCAACTAGCGATAGGACAAGAGGACATAGCCTCAAGCTTTGCCAGGAGAGGTTCAGGTTAGACATTAGGAAGCATTTCTTCTCAGAAAGGGTCATTAGCCATTGGAACGGGCTGCCCAGGGAGGTGGTGGAGTCACCATCTCTAGATGTGTTTAAGAAAAGACTGGACGTGGCACTTAGTGCCATGGTCTAGTTGACATGGTGGTGTCAGGGCAATGGTTGGACTCGATGATCCCAGAGGTCTCTTCAACCTGGTTGATTCTGTGATTCTGTGATTCTGGGAGAGATTATGTCTTATTTCTGTAAGCTAACACTGGCAATTTTAAGGCCAGGTTGAGGGAGGCAATAGTGACTGCAGGTTCTGAGGCTGTGCCAGAAGGAAGGATTTAATACAACAAAGAGCATACAAGGCACTTCATGAGATGGAGAGGAGCAATTTTGAATGCATGTGCACAACTTCTGACTGGCATTTCTTGGCAAGATAAAGTCTCTTGAACCCAAACCCAGCCCAATATTAGCTTTACAAAAGGATATCCTTGTGAGTGAAATACTGTTGGTGTAAAAAATCACCAAGACCAATTTCTCCCTGTTGCATCTATGGCATGCTTCAGGCCTTGGTTATCTGCTCCGTCTGCATGGCACTCTTATGCAACTCACATGCAAAACAAAGCCAAATTTAAACCTTCAAAACATTGATCTTGCTATTAAATATTCTACTGGGAACAAAAATTCACAATCCAGAAATGTGAAGGGTTCATTCACAAACACATGGGACAAATAAGGGCTTAGCAGGAATTGGTTTACAATCCTTGTGGTCTCCTGTAGAGCTAATAAGTCAAGCAATACCACTTGAATGGAATCTTACGATAATCACATGATTATATTTTTTGATACATTGCATAGTGCTTAAGTATAAAAATAAAAATGCATTTAGAGTTTAGGCTGTCCTTTATTGTATCAAATTAATTCAGATTTAATGCCTAGAAGTGTGTCATACAGATCAGATCCATTTGTACAAGACTGTACAGTGTGGAGCTGGTTCAAATGAATGAATAGCTTTCTCATTACTTCACCCTATTCTGCTGTCTTTTTTCCTGTCCTTTGTAATGTAATGGAGGACAGCTGTGGCAGTGAAGTGAATATTAACTAACCTCAGCGCCTCAGCAGATTGTGTCTTTAATCCCTGCAAATACCACTAAAATAAAAATTTAATTACAGTCAGTGTTAACTCTGTTAATGCCTGAAAAATATTTAACAATTAGTGGCTGGCTTAATTAAGCAAACTGCCTTTGACAAAGCAACCTGAAAAGTTTTTTCCCATATTTTATCCTTCAGACTAATTAGTCTTATGTAAGCTTACAGGACTTCATTTACTGTTACTGAGTCTGCTATGTTACTCATCCAGTTTCTGGGGCTTAACAGTCTTTAATGGAGGAGAAGTTGTTAAAATTAAAAATAAAGGTTCATCGAGCACTACTACCCCTTAAAAATAAAAATGCTTTCTAGTAAGCCAGGAAATTTCGTTAGTTATTTACTCATACCCAGTCACACAGTTAAAGATGTCTTAGCTATGATCATATTATTTACATGGGTTCAGTATGTGTTGAATAACATGTAAATTAGGGTACAGCCATGTTTATCAGAGGACAATGCCTTGCACATCCGGACCATAAAAAGATGACTATATCTAAGCTTAGTGAAAAAACTCAGCCCTGCGTGGCGTGATTCAGGTATTTGTTTTGAAAATCTCTGATAAAAAGTGAGAACTACAATGTAGAAGTGGCTCACAGCTGACTTTGACAATTAAGTCTTGTTATTTCAATTAACATGACGTTGCTTTGATCTTGCTTGTTTGTGCTGTTATGGTACAAGATCCATTGCTCTTGTTTCTGTGGATTTTACTAAAGTTGCATTCTTGAATACCTATAATTACAGATGGGCTCTGCTTTCTGAAAATACATGCATTGCAAGAAATTCCTGTAAACTGTGGTTTGAATTATAACACTGCCATCCGGTATGTCCTAGAAAAAATATTATTCAACAGTTGAAAGAGCAAGATACATTACTTCAGTATTTGAAATATTGATTTAGTGGCACATTTCTCCATACTGTACTGGCTAGCACAGATTCATTTAACAGCAGTGGCAGATATTTGCTTGAGGATAGATAACTATATACATTTTCAACTGTTCAGAATAAAGTCTTGCAGTTTTTACCTCTACAGCTAATGAGTACAAAATTAATTCATATATTTATGAAGTGTATAAATATGTTTTGGAGGAGTGAGTATAATCAGCTTAACAAGAGAGGGTGAATTCCCTTAGTAAGGAGCACTGACTACACAGAAAACAAATTTTAAAATCTTTTTCATCCTTTAAAAGTTACAGTTTGTACAAGCCCAGGCAACACCTGGAAATTCATAATGTTCAGTTTGAATCGACTGCTGAACCTTTTGAAAAAAGTTTATCATGTACATAAGTATATCACACTCAAATTATTTAGAAAAGTAGAGAATGCAGGTTTACTGCTGAACTAGGAAAGTAAGATAGTAAGTAAAACGTGTTTGAGAAATGAGTTTGCCTTAATCCAAGTATACAAAACACAAATAAAATACTGATTAAAACTATTTTAAATTAGAATGTTTTATCCCTTTCACATGCCTGTCTGTCACTGGGATTTACATGAACATGGTCTAGCTATCTGCTTTCTACAAAGGATAGATATTATGCAGTACAGCTGAATTATTTCTTTCTGTCAGATACCTGTATTTTGCTCCATGTAGGGTTTTTTACCATTTTAAAGCAGTTGATTTAGTAAAAGCTCTTTTTCTGTGCCAAAGACAAAAGAAATAAGAATTCAATGAATGAGAAATGGAATGTCTGGAAGATAATGGTGCATAGTTTGGTACAATTCAACATAATTGGCAACCTTTGCTTCTGGGCTCATGGTCGATTGAGGAAGGAGATTAAATTACCATTCGTAATACTGGAGAGGTGGTCCATTCAAGTCCTAGTTTAAATACTAAATATTGACTGAAAAATGTAGAGAAGCACCTGGCAACTATATGAATCCTTTTCTGGGAGTAATTTAACCTCTTATGAAGGAGAAAAAAAAAGCTACATTGCAAAGCTGAGAGGTGTGTAAAATTTCTTTCAAGTATCATAAAAAAATGTGTTTTCAAATGGTTTGTGCGACATTTAGATGGACTTCAAATGCTTCAGTCTACATAATCATGTAAAGTAACTATCTCTCTGTGAATGTACACCTGCATTATTCTTAAGCAAATGTTCTTTCACCATCAAATTTCATTCTTCCAGTATGTTTGCTCATCGAAGAATGCATAACATATCCTTAATGATACAAATAACCCACTTACAATGGTCTATTATACGTCTTTTTTTCCAAAAGCAATAACCCTTTTGTTTTTTTTGTCAAATGCTGAAGGATTTCATAATGGTAATATACTTCAATGGTCTTTGAATTTTACTGCACAAGAGCAACATGTGTTAAAAAACAAGCAAAACTTGATTAAATTTTATTCACCTCAGATTCACTGCCACAACTTTTACAACAAGAGCTACCTTCTACTGTTTTCATGAAGACATCATGGTACAAACCCTAGGCTTTACTGTCTACTAGGAAATACACTTGCAAACCTCAGGATTAGATCTTAGAAGGATGGTAATGAACTAGGATTTTTTTAGATTGGATATCAGGAAAAATTTCTTCACCAAAAGGATTAACAAACATTGGAACAGGCTGCCCAGGGAAGCGGTTGAGTCACCATCCATGGAGGTATTTGAAAGACGCGTAGATGTGGTGCTTAGGGATATGGTTTAGTGGGGGACTTGGCAGTGTTAGGTTAATGGTTGTATTCAATGATCTTAAAGGTCCTCTCCAACCAAAACAGTTCTATGATTCTACGATTCTGTGATCTGTGGTACATTTACTTACATGTGTAAGTGGTTAAAGATGAAATCCTGTGTTCTGCAGCACCCATGATACTCTTGCTGAATTTAAAAGGAAGTATGTGTGTGTGACCGAGGGAAAATGGTCAGAAGCACAACTTGTATAAATTGGCATAGCTCTACTAACTCTTTATGCTAAAATATAAAGCAGGAAATCTCTGCCCTGGTCAAATTTTCAGACTTGTAGTGTTCCTCCTTCTGCTGGGATTGATGTGTATACATTCACAGGCTGTATAACTCCTACTCTAATTTATTTTAATTCTCAGCCCTGCTTGCAATGCTATTTCCTAAAGGAGGAAAGGAGAGCCATATAACTCTTTAGAGTTGAGTTTGAATAAAACCAAGCCAACCAGCCTCCCTCTGTAACATCTCCCTACTCTTACCTTGCACTTCTTCCCTAAATGAATGAATTCCTTAGCTGTTGATAAACTTACACGTTGCAGTCTAGTAAAAACCGTGCCAGAATATAATAGGAGTTTTCCACTTCTTTATATTTTTGATTAATAGTCAGCTCTAAATCCCACATTCCTTTTCTAACAGGTATGATTTCTTCCACAACATTACAGTAAAGAAAAAAATGGCCTAAATCTTAAACAGGTCTGAAATAATATAGCATATGTTGACAAAAATTTGTTAATCTATGTCTGAGTCTGAGGTGAATTTTGCTACAGCAAACACATAAATCACTTTATTTAGTTCTCCTTTTACATGTTTGTTTTTTTCTTATTTCCCTGTCACTTGCCAGATGGCCAAGTGAGTCTTTGTCTCACACATATGTATGCTAACGCAAGTGCTTTAAAAAAGAATCCTGGGTGTTGCAAGCTGATAAATATGTCTGAATAATATTAATGAATGATATTATGAAATCTCAATAGAGCCAGCTGCAAAGATCTATGTTAAATGTAATTTTAAGTGCATACTTATCACAAAGAGACCAAAAGAAGCCCAAAAATGTCACAAAACTGGAAAAAAGTTGGCAGCCTTCAACTGTCTTACGAAAAGGTAGGCTGAAATAATATGTATTTACACATTCACTTTGTATCTTAGAGTTAACTCTGCCCAATCATGCACTCTACAGATGTAATAGGAGGTTTTGATGACTTTTGCAAAACATTAAGTAGTAATTAGGAAAGCTTCCAAACCTACTCAGCAAATTAATAGGTCTAGGAATCTCATATTGGATTTGGCTTATATTTGCTTGCTGTGATCACTTTTGTGAACATATCAGGCTTTTGCAAATGGTACAAATCAGTTTAGTACATAGCAGAATGAGTTTAATGCTACAAAAATAATGTTATATATCATAAGCATTAGAATTTAGAGAGACCTGGACAGGCTGGAGAGTTGGGCGGGGAGAAATTTAATGAAATATAACAAGGGCAAGTGTAGAGTCCTGCATCTGGGCAAGAACAACCCCATGTACCAGTACAAATTGGGGGCAGAGCTGTTGGAGACCAGCGTAGGGGAAAGGGACCTGGGGGTCCTAGTGGACAACAGGATGACCATGAGCCAGCAGTGTGCCCTTGTGGCCAAGAAGGCCAATGGCATCCTGGGGTGTATCAGAAGGGGTGTGGTTAGTAGGTCAAGAGAGGTTTTCCTCCCCCTCTACTCTGCCCTGCTGAGGCCGCATCTGGAATATTGTGTCCAGTTCTGGGCCCCTCAGTTCAAGAAGGACAGGGAACTGCTAGAGAGAGTCCAGCGCAGAGCCACGAAGATGATTAAGGGGGTGGAACATCTCCCTTATGAGGAGAGGCTGAGGGAGCTGGGTCTCTTTAGCTTAGAGAAGAGGAGACTGAGGGGTGACCTCATTAATGTTTATAAATATGTAAAGGGCAAGTGTCATGAGGATGGAGCCAGGCTCTTCTCAGTGACATCCCTTGACAGGACAAGGGGCAATGGGTGCAAGCTGGAACACAGGAGGTTCCACTTAAATATGAGGAAAAACTTCTTTACGGTGAGGGTGACTGAACACTGGAACAGGCTGCCCAGAGAGGTTGTGGAGTCTCCTTCTCTGGAGACATTCAAAACCCGCCTGGACGCATTCCTGTGTGATATGGTCTAGGCAATCCTGCTCTGGCAGGGGGATTGGACTGGATGATCTTTTGAGGTCCCTTCCAATCCCTAACATTCTGTGATTCTGTGATTCTGTGATTCTGTGATTCTGTGAATAGGTCATACTGAAAGTTTTTTCCATCACTCTTTGTATTTCCAAGCAGAGTCAAAATTACGTCTTTTTCCCAAGTCTGGCATGTTTGAAAAAGTCATTGTTCATGAATGTTTTCCTTGTTTCCTAGAGGCATTGTTACTAGTCAAAACTAAACTATTTCTCTTGTGCTGCATAACTGAATCATTATGCATTATTTCTTGCCCAATTTTTCTGTCATTCAGGAGAGGTCTGTATAATAAATAGAATACCAATAAAATGCTTACCTTAGCTGACAACATACTTCTGGTCTCTATAACAAAAACTCCCTTTACCCATTATTAAGTTTGTTATTAAGAAAAATAAGGAGTAGACATTTTATTATACATAAATTGTACTTGTGGCACAGAGTGACCTTAAAAAATGTGGACTATGTATTAAGTTATGGAACAAATAATACAATGATCCTTGCGGAAAAATCTGAAGTTAATTCATAGAATCATAGAATGGTTTCAGTTGGAAGGGACCTTAAAGATCATCCAGTTCCAATCCCGCTGCCATTGGCAGGGATATCTTCCAGTAGACCAGGTTGCTCAAAGCCCCATCCAATCTGGCCTTGAACACTGCCAGGGAGGGGGCATCCACAACTTCTCGGGGCAACCTTTTCCAGTGTCTCACCACCCTCACAGGAAATAATTTCTTCCTAATGTCTAATCAATATCTACCCTCATTCAGTTTAAAACCTTTCCCCCGTGCCCTATCACTATATGTCCTTGTAAAAAGTCACTCTCCAGCTTTCCTGTAGGCCCCCTTCAGGTACTGGAAGGCTGATAGAAGGTCTTCCGTCTTCCCGGAGCCTTCTCTTCTCCAGGCTGAACAACCCCAACTTTCTCAGCCTGTCTTCATAAGGGAGATGCACCAGCCCTCTCATCATCTTCATGGCCCTCCTCTGGACTCGCTTCAACAGCTCCATGTTCCTTTTCTGATGAGGGCCCCAGAACTGAACGCAGTCCTAAAGGTGGGATCTCACAAGAGTGGAGTAGAGGGGCAGAATCACCTCCCTCTACCTGCTGGCCACGCTGCTTTTGATGCAGCCCAGGATACGGTTGGCTTTCTGGGCTGCCAGCACACATTGCTGGCTCATGTTAAATTTCTCGTCAACCATCACCACCAAGTCCTCCTCTTCAGGGCTGCTCTCAATCCATTCTCCACCCAGCCTGTATTTATGCTTGGGATTCCCTGAAAGAATCTGAAAACAGAGTGAAACTGTAAGGGGTAAAATGCATTATTACACTGGTGTTTAAGATGTGTCATGTCCCATTATTATAAAAACTTACAGTGGTCATAATGTAGTGTTTATGACATGATCTTGGGATCAAAACGTAAATTTTTAACACAACACTTTAGCGTCAGCCAAAATTAACTTGAAAGTGTTTAGGAGGATGTAGCTTCCTAGGAGGTGTTTCTGCAAGAGGGAAGTTAAGGAAGGGAAATTAAAGAAAGTTATAGCAGAATTAATGCTTCTTGTAGCTAATTCTGCTTCACCTGATATAAGAAAGGGCTCAAAAACATACATCACCTACATGATGGTATGAAAAATGATGGAATGAATAGTCTTGACTAACATGGCCTACTCAATTTCTCCTTGAATGAGAACTGCATATTTCTTTAAAATATAATTTGGTACATTCCATTGATTTTTCAGCCTTTTCAATTCTTCTCCAAACAGAGGTACAGAAAGGTAAATAAAGTTATTCCAGTATCATTTCTGGTACTGTGGGCAAACTGGAATCTCATAAACTCTGTTTTCACAAATCAACAAATCTGCCAGTGTACTTTCCAACATAATTTCCAGACAATTATCACAGAATCACAGAATCACAGAATGTTAGGGATTGGAAGGGACCTCGAAAGATCATCTAGTCCAATCCCCCTGCCGGGGTAGGATTGCCTAGACCATATCACGCAGGAATGCGTCCAGGCGGGTTTTGAATGTCTCCAGAGAAGGAGACTCCACAACCTCTCTGGGCAGCCTGTTCCAGTGTTCAGTCATCCTCACCGTAAAGAAGTTTTTCCTCATATTTATGTGGAACCTCCTGTGTTCCAGCTTGCACCCATTGCCCCTTGTCCTGTCAAGGGATGTCACTGAGAAGAGCCTGGCTCCATCCTCATGACACTTGCCCTTTACATATTTATAAACATTAATGAGGTCACCCCTCAGTCTCCTCTTCTCTAAGCTAAAGAGACCCAGCTCCCTCAGCCTCTCCTCATAAGGGAGATGTTCCACCCCCTTAATCATCTTCGTGGCTCTGCGCTGGACTCTCTCTAGCAGTTCCCTGTCCTTCTTGAACTGAGGGGCCCAGAACTGGACACAATATTCCAGATGCGGCCTCAGCAGGGCAGAGTAGAGGGGGAGGAGGACCCCTCTCGACCTGCTGACCACATCCCTTCTAATACAGCCTAGGATGCCATTGGCCTTCTTGGCCACAAGGGCACATTGCTGACTCATGGTCATCCTGTTGTCCACTAGGACCCCCAGGTCCCTTTCCCCTACGCTGGTCTCCAACAGCTCTGCCCCCAACTTGTACTGGTACATGGGGTTGTTCTTGCCCAGATGCAGGACTCTACACTTGCCCTTGTTATATTTCATTAAATTTCTCCCCGCCCAACTCTCCAGCCTGTCCAGGTCTCTCTGAATGGCTGCGCAGCCTTCCGGTGCATCAGCCACTCCTCCCAGTTTTGTGCCATCAACGAACTTGCTGACAACGCACTCTAATCCCTCATCCAAATCATTAATGAATATATTGAATAGAACTGGTCCCAGAACCGACCCTTGCGGGACTCCGCTAGACACAGACCTCCAACTGGACTCTGTCCCATTGACCACCACTCTCTGGCTTCTTTCCTTCAGCCAGTTCACAATCCACCTCACTACCCGATCATCCAGACCACACTTCCCCAGTTTAGCTGCGAGGATGCTGTGGGAGACCGTGTCAAACGCTTTACTGAAATCGAGATAGACCACATCCACAGCTTTACCATCATCTATCCACTGGGTAACATCCTCATAAAAGGCTATGAAGTTGCTTAAGCATGACTTCCCGTTGGTGAAGCCATGCTGAGTGCCCCTAATGATCCCCCTATCCTGATATGTCTAGGGACAGCACCAAGAACAAGTTGTTCCATTCCCTTTCCGGGGATGGAGGTGAGGCTGACCGGTCTATAGTTACCCGGGTCCTCCTTCTTGCCCTTTTTGAAGACTGGAGTGACATTCGCTTTCCTCCAGTCTTCAGGCACCTCTCCTGTTGCCCACGACTTAGTAAAGATGATGGAGAGTGGCCTAGCAATGACTTCCGCCAGCTCTCTCAGCACCCGCGGGTGCATCCCATCAGGGCCCATGGATTTATGGACGTCCAGGTTGCTTAATTGGTCCCTGACCCAGCCCTCATCAACCAAGACAGATTCCTCCTCTATCCTGACTTCTTCTGAGGCCGCAGGGGTCCGGGGCTCCTCAGGACAGCCTCCAACAGTATAGACAGAGGCAAAGAAGGCATTCAGTAACTCCGCCTTCTTTTTATCCTCTGTCTCCAGGGCCCCCACCTCATTCATCAGTGGGCCTACATTGCCTCTAGTGTTGGCTTTACCTGCAATGTATTTGAAGAAGCCCTTTCTGTTGTCCTTGACCTCTCTTGCAAGGTTTAATTCCAAGGAGGCCTTAGCTTTCCTAGTTGCCTCCCTACATCCTCTGACAATAGACTTATATTCCTCCCAAGTGGCCAGCCCCTCCTTCCACGATCTGTACACCCTCTTCTTCCACTTGAGTTTGCCCAGCAGTTCCCTGTTCAACCATGCAGGTCTCCTGGTACCCTTCCTTGACTTCCTACCTGCTGGGATGCTCTGATCTTGAGCTCGGAAGAAGCAGTCCTTGAATGCTAACCAACTATCTTGGGCCCCCTTATCTTCTAGTACCCTGTCCCATGGGATTTCCCCTAGCAATTGCTTGAAAAGGCCAAAGTTGGCCCTCCTGAAGTTCAGGGTTGTGATTCTGCTAGCTATTCTGTTCCTGCCACATGAGATCCTGAACTCTACCATCTCATGGTCACTACAACCAAGGCTGCCCTCAACCTTCACCTCTTCAACCAGACCCTCCTTGTTAGTGAGGATGAGATCCAGCAGCGCTCCTCTCCTAGTTGGCTCATCCACCATTTGCATTATTTGTGTAAATAAAGTAACTGAACTTATAAATTTCCTATCTTTGGTGTTTTGACAAATTTAGGATTATTGAAAAACAATAATTCAAGTGTCAAAGAAGTAACACCTAGTATCATTACATTTTTCCCTCTTGCCAGCTGATCATATGTAAAACCAGCTTATATCTATTGTATTTGGTAATGCTATTTTTCACAGTTACAAATCATCCCATGTTAGTTCTTTCAACACTAAGTGAGAGCATAAACTCTATGAGCAAAACCAAACTGTATCAGTTTTAGACTCAGCTCGGAGGTGGTCATATTAATATATTCTTTTTTCTATTAGTATGGAAGTGAATCCAAAATATAACATGCTGGAATATAAACACAGAGCTCACATAACCTCTGTGCTCTTACGATGAAATGTGTAACTACACTTAGCATTAAAAATGCTGTCATGTTTAGTTTTGATTCAGAAACTGCATTCACGTGGTCCAAATGATTTGTTATATCAATGAGACATATGTGCTGGGGTTTAGACTACTGCATATTGGATGTGATCAGCCTATTTGCATAACTCCCACTAAATGTCCTTGTGTCATGGAACAGTTCTGTGGGAAATAGCTGCCTTGAATGTGGGATACAACTCCTTCTGTTCCCAAACCACAGGAACAGAGGCAGGAACAGAGGGACAGGAAAGAACAAGATGTGAAGACACGTCCTTTGCATTTGCACTTCACAGCTCCTATATGTGGAAAACTGGGCACTAATAATGTAAAGGGGCAGATGACACTTCAATAAATCAAGGTCTCAGAAGTTTCAGTCTCCGGGCACTACAGTCTAGTATCTTTTCCTCCACAAATTTCCCAGGCCTAAACCTTCCTGGGCTCAGGCTTTAGGTTCATTATGTGAATTGCATCCTTTTGATGCATTTCTCTAGCATATTGACATTGGGTAGGATCCAATGAGTGAACCATCATATGAAACTAAGAGACTGACACTGACAGAGCGTAGCAGAGTCTATGTGATCCTAACACACAAATACAGACATCTGCCAACAAAGTCAAAGAAGAGAAAGGAAAACCTTTGTGTCAATGCTGAGAGCATCATCCAGGAAGATGGACATCTGGATTCTGCATATGTCAAGTTGCACTCATCACTAGGATGCATATATGACTGGGGAGTGATTTGAATGCTGTGCAGTTGTTTTCCATATTAAAAAAACTCAACAGCAGAGCGAACAGATATACCAAAGTCACCATGAATACTTCTAAGTAACAAAAGTCATGAGGAATTTGGATTTGGATCACAAAGAACACAAATCCTAATTAAACTCAGTCCATATTTAATGTGGGGAGAACTGTATTTCCTTGTATGTTATTCTAACTGCCTTTTGTCAAGCTATTTTGTCAGGTTTTGCATTGACTGCACAGTGTTAAGGTACAATCAGCTGCTGGGTATGGAAATATAGTGCTGGAAGTGTGCTTCATGAAATGTTTCAGACAGCTGGAATCACAGACTAGTACAGACTACCTAGGCATTGAACCTAATATCTTCAGTCACCTTCCTAAAATGCCGTAAGAATATGCATCTTACTTGCTTCCCACATGCAAAGACTTTTCTTAGTGTGATATTTAGATCATCATCATCATCAAGAACAAACTATAAGGGATCAACACCAAGAATGACCAGAATGTGCCTGGTGAAGGAAATGAGAAAAAATAACACAATTTTCCTAGGTCCCTAGAATAACCAAGAGACCACTAGATAAATTTCCCATGTGCGGCAGGAAGTAGGTGAAGTATTGTGCTTCAAAGAAAGCTGGAGAAATCCTGAAGAGCCCAACGAGTTCTATTTGAGAAAAGATTCTTCCTTGTCTTGAAAACCTGCTCAAATCCTGAGAGATTTTTGGCACTCTTAGGAATACCAATACACTGTCTCTGTCCAAGATCAATTTCTGATGCAAAAAAGGAAAAACATATCTTTCTGGAAACAAAACTCTGTATCGAGAAATGTGGGGTAGGTAGATAGGGAAGAGAGGAAGAGAAAGAGAAAAAGAAAATGAGGAGAGAATTCCTTTTTTTGCTGCCATGGGGAACCAGAAAAATCTATGGAGTAAATACATCCCAAAGACATTAATCCGTGATCAAGCTTCTTTTCAAAATGCTTTAGGGATACCAGCAAATCTGTCCATCCAGTGGAAAATAAGTGCCAAAATGTCCTCAGAGTGATTTAGCTGCCCTCTAGTACCCTGAGAGCTTCCAGTTGTCACATGGAAAGAGTGAGGATCTCCTCTATTATATATGTCAGTCTCATGCAGATTCCGTCGATAATGTAGAACATCTAAAATGGTTTTAGGCACCTAGGTCGAAGGATCTGATTTTTTCTGTGTACCACAAGACAACTCAAAGATCTTTGTTATTGTGGCATAGATTCATCTCCATGCAGCTTTCAAACTCTGTCTTGAAACTATTATGGTTCTACTTTCCTGTGTGAAAGGAAAGTAACCATCTGATGGTTAGAAATATTTTAATTTCTGGTTTAATCATACTTATGGCAAATTCATAACTGTTTACCTTGCAATTGTTCTGTCTTTTCATTTAAGCAGTTGGACTTCACAAAAATATACAGAATGAACATATGCTGTTCCCTACCTCCAGTCTCCAGTTTTGTAGGTTAGGTGCGACAACCTGTTTTTAATCCTTCATTCTCAGCAGACTCAAAGCTCTCCTAATATTTTAGACCTTTGTACTTCCTCTGGTTTAAATCCTTTGAATATAAGTGACCAGAACTATAAAGAACAGCACAATGAGGTTTTACTTTGTAGACTGGTACTGGTACGTAGCTGTGTCTGTTTAAAACACCTTACATCCTGTGTTAATTTTTTTCATAGTTGCATCAAGATAGTAACTCTTAGTCATCCCATGACCAGTATATATATATTCATCATCACTTATACTTCATCATCACTGTAATTGATGAGAATCTCAGTAATATTGAGAAGTTTATTAGTGCCTGAATGCATGACTGTGCATTTTGTGCTCTGAAATTTCATTCCTGTGTCTATTCCTTGTTTACAAGGTCATCCTGTGCTTCCTGTGTGACAGTATTTTCCTCAGTAATAGTAGCACTTGGTTACCATACTCCTACACTTTTTATCCTGAGATTTCCAGCCAGGTTTTTTTTTTCCCCTAAGTTGAATATTTATTGAGTATTTCTACCTGAGAGGCAGAGCAGAGAACTTCATAAAAGTGCTGCTCCCTGGCTGCCTGAGAAAGGGAGATGTGACCCAGTGCAAGATCTGCCCCACCGCTGGGGTCAGGAGTGCAGGCACCCCCACTCTACTGTAAATCTGGGGGTGAGAAGCAGATGTAAAATATTACTTTCATATCTGAAGGAGCAAAGGCTGAATGGGTCTAAATTTAGAGATTTTTTTTTGTTGTTGTGAGTGCAGTTCATACTGGTGTGAGTAGTTAGAGACCCTTTCAACTCAACTCTTGTTTCTGGGTTTAGGAGGAGGGCACAAATAGATTAGGAGGTGCTGCAGCACTTGAAGGGACACTTGTGGGCAAGGGAATGTGAATGGCAACAGGGCAGAGCTGAAAGTCACTAAACACCCTATGCACAGGATCACAGAGTCTGGAGAGGAAGGCCATCATGAAAAGAAGGCTTCTTATTTCCTACCCTCCAGCTCCCCCCAGGTTCTATCCCTTTTATAGATGCTGCATTATTTTATTTTGCTGCCAGGAATGTGGCAGTCAGCATGCGTCATCCATATATTTCACCTACATGTGTTTACTATTTAGTCTGATATCACCATACAAAGCGGAATATTCTAAATATTCTGAAGAAAACTCCTAGCCACCAGGCTGATAATTGTCCCCTAAGTATATGCTGTTGCAGTTTCCCTTTTAGTTTCTTCCCCCCTCATCATTCCCATATTAATGGCCATCATCTCTATCTTACATGATGATTTACTATAGGACGCTGTAGGAAACACTTTACTTAAGATAGATTAGGTCCACCACATTAACCTTGTCAAAGAAATCAGTTACCTTATAAAAAAAATTTAAATTAGTCTCACACAATCTACCTTGGACAAAACTACTTTATATTTTATTATTTTCATTTGCCTTCATGCCCTTAATCATGCTTTTCTACAAAAATCCGTTTAAGACTTTACATAGTACCAAATAAAAACTTCTTCATGAGAAAAATCACTCTCTCTTCCTCTCCACATACTGCTTTCACCCCTTGGTTAAAATACAGGTACTATTCTGTCATTGCCCACTTCTAGCTTTCACCAATACATTAAATTTATTGGTATGACAAAACTGTACTTTTCCAATTTTTACTAATAATTTCCATTTTCACTAATATTTTACAGCAATTTCCATCCCTTCCTCAATGCTTTTTTATGAAGCAGTGTAAGTTGGTCGTGCATGTTAGATGTTGCAAAACCCTTATTCCCATTTTCTGTCCCAATTTCCACTATGAATTCTGTCATTCACCGTTTGGAAGTGCCCACTGTTTAGTGAGACGGATCCAGAATTATAGGAGATTCTCTTACTCAGAGTAAATCACCAGAAAAAATATGGGATCTAGCAAAATTTATATGCCAGATTTTCACAATAATAAAACCCAAGCTTTTGCAAGATTGAGTTTCAGTGGGGCTCACATGCCTAAAATCAGCAATAGCTAACTCTACCGCAATGATTATGCAGTTAGCAGGTGCAAAATTTCTGTCTAGAGCAACCTCTTTCAGATATCTGTGATGCGCTGCTTTTTGACCTACTACTTACCTCATAAATATAATGTGAAAACATGGGCCAATTTTACTAAAAGGCTATGATACTCAGTGCACAGTTGCAATGTAACATAATTGTTAGAAGTTATATGTGCCAGACTGATTCCCAGTGGTGAATCAGTAGAGTCAATAGTTAATATGAAAAGAGTACTTACATAGATATAAAATATTATTCCTGACTAGTACCTTATAATACATTATCTATCATCAAGTTAAAAATCCCTCAACTTTTAGTCTAGCAGAAAGAATATATACAGATAAAATATGATCCTACAGATCTTTCATTTGACTACTATCAATAAAAATGTTTTAAATGTGTGTTTATATATCTTTATTCTCTACATTATTCCTAAACTACATCTGTAAAAAGAAATTATTACACTTGAAAAGAATCATAATGCATGCATAAGGTGCAATATTCAGGAGACCAAGATAACATATTTGGCTGGTCTTTCCAATCAGAGTCACAAAATACAGTTTTTAGAAACATAAATATCTGGAAATCCATCTAAAACTAACTTTTATGGAGGATTTTTTTTTCCCCAGCACTCGTAGCAAACATACAAATGAATTATAGATAGCTCTTTTCTTCCATTAATCTGAAAATGACATCATGCTATTTAGAAGCTCCTAAAGGATCATATAGATGTTGTAGGTCAATCTTAAAACAGTGGTACAACTGAAGTAGTTTATGACCAACAGTGTTGTGCAGAGCTTTAAGAATGGACAGCCATTGCTACGATGCTCCTCTAACTTTGATGGGCTGGCGCTCACGTCAATGCACCATAAGAAGCATAAAGCATAACTTGCTAGAAAACATTCAGGACAGAGAACTATTTCCTTCAGTTCATTTTAAGGGAGTCAGGTTTTTGATTTATTATGTATTTCTTTATACATTTATAGAATGAAGATATCTGCTGCTATTAAGGCTCTAAATGCAAATATACCACTTGGTTGCCTTAGACATAATTTCTAAAATATTTCTCAGGAGATAACTACAGTATATACTGATCAAGGCAGAAGAAAAGAGAAGCTTTTCTACAACGCCTGACTACAGAAGAACACAGCAACAGCTGTAACATGTCTTTATCGTGGCTTTCCCTTCAACAATGTCACACTTCAGAAAAGTAGAGAGGAACAAAAACAAACCTTGAAAAGGCTAAGAAGTGTTAATCTCACATAGCATTAAAAGTGTCATGAACAGCATGGAGCAAGCAGTGTTTGCTCAGAGCAATTAGTAAGATCAGGGCTGGTGAAATCTCAGAAACACACTAGCTTGTAAAGTTTAAAGGACTGGAAATAATGGTTAGCATTGATGTTGTAGGTCTTGCTGCTGTGGAATAAGAGGGAAAAGGCAGGGCAAACAGTTCTCAAAAAGTTCAGACTATTTAGCTAGTTGCCAAAAGTACACAGTACTTGGAAATTTTTCTTATTGGAAATTTACCCATCACTGCCTACATCGACTGTGGAGGCTAAGGGAACACAACTGATAAATCTTCTAAATTAATAAAAAATTGATAAAGGAGCATAGTTTTACTCTCTAATGAAATACAAAAGACATGTGATATGATCAAAACAGATGAAATAGAAAACATTTGTTAATTATTTGTTTCTTCCCTTTGGATGCTTGAACATCTCCTCCTCTTTCTGGTGATCTATTCTTTAAACACTCTTTCTGCATTGGTAAGGAATTTGAGCATGTGCGAAGAATGTGTTAAAGTTCCCTAGATGGGCACGGCTTCTAGGTTCGGCTATGAAAATTTTGTTTGGTTCCTCACTTCAGACCAACCAAGCAAACACTACCTGGCGGTTCAAGGAATTTAATTATTTAATTGTTTGAGAAGTGATTTGCCTGAAAAACAAAGACTTTTCTTCTGCTTTTTTTTGAATCTGTTTGTTAAAGATCTTTATATTTAATGGTAGTAAAAGAAGACTGATGCGTTTTGGAAGCATTGTCCACTGTAGATACAGAAATACTATTAGTGATGGACAGATCTAGTCATGTGTTGTAACCATTAGACTATATAACAGACAAAAAAAGGCAAATGTTTTGATCAGCAATTCTAATCTTACTATCAAAAGACTGCTAAAACAAATGTATTTTCTTTAGAAAACTACCATGAAGCCTAGTAACACTCAGATTATGCAGTTCTCTCAGTGCTAACCCATCTGTGGTGGAAGTCTGAAAAAGAAATGTCTTGTGGCTCCAGCTGGATCCTGAAGACCATCTCCTTTATCACTCAGCTGCTTCTGAGGTCAGCATTTAGGGTCTTCTTTTCAACATTTCGCAAACACACGTCCCTCAGAGTAATATTCTTTACTTCTAGCTAAAACTGCCTTTCATTAAGTGAAAGATGACCCACAGAAATAAAATATATGAACAAAGGTAGAAAACAAGCACTGTGCTAACTTAGAAGCCCCCTACGAAAACCTTAGTAACCCAAGGTTAGTGATGGGATGGGATCTGAATTAAACAAAATGATGCCCCCTGCCATGCCCTCTGTAAAAAGTGCCTAGCCATCAGTCTGTCACACTTTCTTTTCCTGTCAGGCTGGAGGATTTCTGTTTGCCAAGATAAGCCATTTTAATTTAGCAGAAAAACCTGGATTTTCTCAAGTTTCCCAAGGGGAAACAAAACCAAAGCTTTTCTGTAGATGTAAACTTACTATTACTTTATTCCTGTCAATCACTCTAAAGTAGTGAGATTAATACTGTTAAATTTCTTCCAAGCATTCATAGACAATTTGTAATGAGAATTTCCCTTGATTGTTTCTAAGTGATTTCTGCATTCATTTTAGACATTTTAGTATAACAAAACAAATGTCCTGCAGTCACACGTACTGAAACAGAGTAGCTTAAACAGCTATTGTTGAATATTTATGGAGACTTTTCAAATGAGTATTGGTAAGTTTTACACAAAACATGTTTCAAAGAATTTATTGTAATCAAGGAACATAACAATACAACCAATTTTTCAGGTTTTAAATGCTGAAATAATACAAATATTAATATTTTCAGTGAAGAGTTAGTGAGCAACCTATATCTAAAATCAAGATTTTGCTGAACATCTAATAATTTCAAATACAGTGGAATTTCTTAAAAGTTTGTAAACAAATTCAGTAAAGCCCAAAGAAATGCAATGTGGTACTGTGTGGAAAACTCTCTGGGGAGAAAGGCAAGAACTGTAAGAACACAGAGATGCTGAAGAAAGGGAAATGTCCACAGGTTGTTTGAAAACAGCTGTTGGGCCAGAAGAAGATAACCTGGGCTGTTCTAAAGTATCAGTCTTTGGACAGGTTTCATTTAATAATTCTGTTAATAATACTGGTATAATATTCCAAGCAATAGATTCCAAACTGGAGCACATTCCTCAAAGAGAATGAAATTAGGAAGCATTTATCATTGCACACTAGGTTCATTAACAAACAGGCTTACTCTGAGGACAGATTATCTGAAGTAAAAGGGTACAAAAGTCAAGGTCATGTAATTGGAGGTACCAGAAATTCTGCGACAGTAATTACTAGGGAAATAATCTAGATTTCCCTGCAGTAGCCTCACATGATTTCTCAGTAATAAACTACTGTGTCCCTTTTTTCCAGGCAGAGTAGAAGCAGTCCCACAGCAGTAAATAATGTTCCTTTCTATTAGTGTTATTATTTTGCTATTTCACAGATAGGACAGAGCAGCAAACTGAGCAGCAGTTCTGTGAATGCTGTTTAAAAAAAACAAACAACAAACCTCTGAGCTTGTGATCTGACTGCCCTATAAACCTGCTCATCATCGCATGCCTGAATGCACGTAAGGCTTATAGTGAAATGTGAGCCTATAAAATACATGGAGGAAAACAAACTTTGTTGACCTAGAATGTGGGAAATGTAATCTGTCCCATACACAGCTGTTGAAATTATAGAGAGAACCAATGCTAAACCTCTGATGTGGACACTGGAGATGAATTTTCAATTTTATCCTTTGTTTGTGTTAAAAGTAAAAAATAAGCAATTAAAAAAGGAACAATAGATTAACAGAGGGGGGAAAAGGTTGCACAGTAATTTGTTTTCCTTCCTGAAAAGCATAACTACTTGCATATGTGATATACAAATTAATTCCTTTTTCATTCTAATGTGATGGCCCCTAATGTTTTGTGATTCATTTTCTTCTCACACCTTTCCTTTTGACTATGAGAAAACTAAAACCAGACAGCTTCATTAAATAAGACCATTACAATAAAAGCTCAAGTACTCTAAGTCATGGTAAGAGTCCCAAAATAAACAGTGATCATATGAAAACAGCCCCAATGGGAGCTGAACTGACACTGGAGTTCTAAGTAAAATGGGGATGAAAATATACCTGTAACACAAATACGTCTAACTTCAAAAAAATTGGCTGTGGAGATGCATTTTGCAGCACAGAGTGACCTCTAATTATAAGTAATTTTCTTCCCCTCCCTGAGTTTGAATGTCTTAATATTCACACTGAGGGGAACCTGGGACATATGTGTACTTGCATGTATACACACAACATACACATGTTGTTATGATTTTATCTCCTGAGTGCGATTCAACACGATTTACTTGTGCATGTATGTGAGTCCCTTTCTCTCTTTCATTCTCTTTCTTTCAGTCACACAAAGAAATGAAACCCCAGTGAACTTAGTCAACAGTTGGCTTTTGCTTTACTTAGTAGCAACAGCTACAGAGCCTTATTAGGTTCGGGTTTTCTCAAATGCTGGACTTGTTAACATTCGTCAAAGCCAGGAAATATAAAACAGCACATTCAATTTCTCTCACAGTATGAAAGGGATGTACAATGAACCAGCATGTTTCTAACTAGGCAGTAACAGGTACAGTGCAAAACATATTTACAACACTTGAAAAATATGAAAAAGAAAGCTCTCCAGCTGAAATATAATCTTTTTGCTGGGTCTTTTGGTGCATAATTGTCAACATGCTAGAGGGAAGAAGTAGTATTACCCAACTGGGATCCATTTACAACGAGGCAACCAAATAATGCATGTTTACAAAAGATGCAGAGCTTGTTTTTGGAGAAAAGAATACCATTCCACTGCCACCAAAGCAGAGTGGTATGTACAGTTAGTAAATCTTTCCTTAGTTGCAAAATTAGTGTCAAATTGCTAAGGCCATAAACTACGTCAGCATAAGTCACTCTCATTAATTTGATAGGTGAAGGCAGCATTTTCAAACAGCAGGCTTCTCATTCTAGTTTTTATTTTAATCAGCTAAATAATGAGTTGGGGGTAGAGTTGCGTAACCAAGCCAAGGGAAGAAGAAAGCAGTATCATCTTAAAACACCAATCCTGGATTTAATAGCCTACAACAAAACACTAAGCAGGTCAGCTTCATGGTTGAGCAATTCCTAAAAGCCCTGTCTACTTCTCAACAGCTGATCGGCAGCCAGTCTGTAAGATCTCCCAATGAGATCTGATTTACAGCACTAAAGCGTTTTGCTGCAAAAATGAAGGGCAAGAATGGTACACCATTTTCTGTACATTCTGTCTGTGCACAAAGATATAAAAAAAACCCCAAACCCTCAGAAACTAATTCGACCCTCACAATAAGGATCTCTTGCATTTTTCATTGACATAAACAGGTCACACCACCTGAAAAAGCTTACGTAGAACTCAGCAGTAATCTGGTTTGTTTTTTCTGGGTCAAAGTCAGAGTTTATCTTGTTAAGCTATCTAATTGAACACAACCCATGTGATACAACAGGACTAAGTGCATTAAATGAGGAGGCAGTGGGAAGGCAGGGGGGTGCTTTTATTTCTATGTGGTGCTGGGAGGGTGCAGCTTCTTGGAAATACCTAAATTACCTTTGAAATAGCTATTTTTGTGGCTGGAGAAAACAGACGTCCAACTTCTATAATACATTTTCTGTACACCCACACGCACAGTCCAAAGCTAGTTTAGTATGTTGTGATTGTGAGGTGGTATTTCACCTTAAGCAAAATGAACATGTCCTGTTCTCCATTTGCCTGGAGTAAATCTGAAATAATTTTACTGTTGTCAGATGAACAATGGCAGATTTACACTGAGGTAACCAAGATCAAAATCAGATCCCAAATGTCAAGCAAGTTAAAGCCACAGACAGCATCATTTAAACCACAGTTGCACAAACCAGGCCCTATGCAGATCTCAGTAAAGTGAATTATATATAATAACACTTACTGGTTCCTAGTACTATTAGATTTGCATTTTTACATAAATGTTTGTTATGATAAAAAACAGAGCTGTGTCAGTTCTTTTCAGTCTCAGCACATTTGCTATTAGCATAAGAAATGCTGCTTATGGCAGAGGCAGCCGTGCTTGAAATTTCTGAATTAATGGATTTGATTTCCTCTTGAGACAAACCATCAGCCTTGCAGTAATGGAAACAGATATAGTTGGTAAAACAAATAAAAAGCTGGCATGCAGATAAAATGGGTTTCAGTTTAAAATAGTAATGTTGTAATTGAAGTGAACAATTACAGGGTTGCTCCTAGGCACAAAAGAAATACCACAAAAATGAAGTAATGTTTTTGTTAAGCATAGTCATTTCATGAAAATGTGGAGCTGCAGATGTCATCGTCTGGAAAGAGGAAAACCATAGTTAATTCTCCTTAGCTGAGATCCTCTGATAATATTTTGCTAATTTTAATAATAATTACTAATATTAAACCTAAATTTCGCATAGCGGGAGGAGAAAGAGACAGGGAGAGCAAAGGGTTTACAACTGGTACTAAGCCAAAAAGGCTTGTTTGCCTTTCAAGGGATTTCGGTTATCAAGGGTCAGAAGCCTGCAGTAAGAATTTTTGGAGGACAGGGAGAGGGAAATAATTTTCTGTTGGTAGAAGAAAGCTCTCTTGTCTGCATCCTTTGTCAGGGCTATAACATTGGGAAACCCGAGCGGGAAGGGAGGAATGCTGGCCATGCTGGGTAATCACCAATGGGAAACTACAAGGTGGGGGAACAGGGGAGGAACACGCTGGGCATCAGATCTCTTTACCGAAGACATTTCCTCTAACTGGGTCGTGCTTCTGACTGTCTTTCAGCTATATACACCGCTGGGGAGAAGCAGGAACTTTCAGTGTATGAGAGACTTTCATGTTAACGTGTAAAAGTAAAAGTAATGAAGCACACCGAATGCCACCAATGTAAGTGTCACCTCAAATCTGAGACCTCATTCATTAACTCCACGACAACAAAATGCTCTGCTGTGTCCTATATTTCCTCTTGCTTTGTATGCGTGACAGAAAATGTTCTCATCACAATTCTTTGTAGAGATCTATTAATTAACTGATCACGATTAGTGAAGTGACTTGACAGCGCAGCACTGCTCTTCACAGAATAAGCTGCAGGATTCTACCTGGCACTGCAAATGCTGTCCACTCCTTACATTCCTGTCACCAAGAGTTTGAATGTACACCACCATGCTGCATGGCGCAAGGCATGGCCAACGGCTCCACAGCTATGCAGCCGATGCATGGTTAACGTGTTTCATAGCTGTGCTGGCTTTGTGATTCCAGAAGCAGGTTTTTGGGCATTTTTGGTCTCCTGCCCTTTTGGTGGGGATAACTGTGGCGAGGTGTAAGGCACCGGTGGGCAGGCGCCAGCGGGGCTGCAGTCCTGCCACCCAGCGTACGGCAGGCATCCTGCTGCAGGTCTGGGTCAGTCGCCAGGGGCTGCAGCTGCATCTTCTCCTGGAGCCTTTCGTGAGGAGACTCTAAATGCCCTGATTTGTTATCATTCATTATTTAATTATATCAGCTTCCAGTGTCCTGCATTTCACACACCCAGGCAAAGCTCCTACATATAAATGAATTTTCTACTGTAACTACTGTATCAGGCATGTCTGTACTGCAAGATACAATAGCAGCCTATTTACATAAGTCGCTCTAAAGTGCTCACACTGAAATTTTACTGCTTTCTTCACACTCTTGCACTTACATAAATACACCCACGCAGTACAGGTGGATTTCTGAATCGTCGAGTGTTTCTCTTCCCTTAGGAGACTTTTTTTGAAGAAAATTAAAGCCAAATGCATCATGGTTTAAATGTGTTTATTACTTTATTTGGTGTTTTAAAAGCTCTTCTGAAATGTTTTAAACAAGATGATGTGCACCCATGGAATTCGATATATACTTAATCTGTGGAGGAAATAAATGTCTGACATAAAGATTTAAATCTTTATTTTCCTCCCTTGACATCGTGGCTGGTGACACATAAATGTACTTTTTTTTCCCTTTGACAGAGTAATAAAAATCTCATTATCTCTGAATAGGCAGCAATTTCGTTATCTAATCTTTTTACCAAAAGGTTAGTTAATTAATCAGAAACAAATCCTGATTATTATTTCAATAGAATTAGAAAGACAAATCACCAGAGTACAGCTAAATAGGGCAGGCCTGTGGTTTAACCTGCCTCATTTACATCCAAGTACAATGATTGTCAGGAACTCGCAGTGAGCAAACAGCCCAGAGAACATAAGCCAGCAGATGGTTTTCTCTTGTCACTAGCCTTTCCTCTCCTCTAATGCCTCTGATCCCATTACCTCACTGAATCCGTTACCAGGGTAACTGTTAAATTGCTGTGAAAGGCATGGTAATAAAGTAACCTGTCACACTGACAATAAAAGCAGCAGAATTTTCCTGTTCACTGAACTTTTCAGCTCATCAGTACTCACTTTATGGAGAAATTCACCGCTACACACAGGTCAGCTGCAGGAATTGTTCCATGAGGCTTTTGAAAAGCAAACCGAAGTTCATGTAAACATGGGAAAGGTATAATTAAAGAGTGGATTCAGAAAGGCACACAGAGCTAATGCTTTGCTATTTATGGTAGAAGGTTAGCAGGAGATTAGAGATATTCAGGTTGCTCCTTTTTTTAAGCATGCTCTATAAATAACCTTTACTGCAGGCAGGAAGGTGATTAATCCAAAATCTTTTTAATAGTGTTTTAAAGACTTTAAAATAGTGTTTTAAATAGTGTTTAAAACCATAACCTCCATTGCATCAGGCTGCTTACCTTTAGCAGCTGTACTCTGACCTATTTGTTAAAGTGGATGTTGTTATCATGGACTAATCTGATGCCAGAAGGATTAATTTAGAAGTGTTTTCCAGCATTTGTCTACGTTCCATTGTTTTACAGACTTTTGAAGCAAGTTTGATATCTTTAACAGGTTTTTGCAATATGTGGCTGCTTCCATTAATAAAACCTTACTGAATGTAATCCTAGAGAGAAAAAAAGCATACAGCCACTGTGCCAGTCCTCTGATCTGAAAACACTTTTCCCAGTTTTCTAATGTAACATATCCTACCATAATTTTGATCCAAAAAAAAGAGGAGCAAGATTTCTTTTTTTCTTTTTTTTTTTTTCTTTTTCCTAGAAAGACATGGTAAGAGATTTTTCCATGGGGCACAAGCACTGGTTGGCACTGATCAGAGCTGAATTTGAAAATGTCATGTGGAAAAATCCTCCTGACTTCAATTAGGCTCACAAGAAACTGTAAGAACATGAATGAAAAAGAGAGTGCATATCTAATCCTTGTTATTAGCCATTTGCAGACTCTACACTTTCAGCTCCATTTGGTAATGCCATTAATTATACAGCAGTAACCTTGGAATATATTGGAGTTTGCTTGTAGAATAACTTCTCTCTCAGTCTCTTTTTTTTAAACTTGCAGACACTTACAGCTTGTTATGAAAAAATGAAAGCATTTCCTTGGCCGACACCCAGCGTGAACTACAGTGCCTATTCCAGCAGCAGGCCATAAAAGAGAAGTGTCTTTAAATAGGAGCCACGTTATATAGCCCTGAGAGTATGACTTGATTTAAGGTAAGGCTTGTTGCAGATAAATCTTTGTGCACACCATCTTCAACTTTTAGATAACCACGTTCAAGACAATGTTCTTTGTCATTCTGCTGTGGTAGGGTCTGATTTTATCCTCCCGAAGGAAGTCATGTTTGCTGCTCTCCTAAAACTTCTCAGAACTCTAGGAGCTGTTTGGGGAGGAAAGGACTGAAAGATTACGTCCTGTTAGATATTTCCACTGCATTCAGTGACCTTTTTTTACAATATCAGATTTTAGGTCCTCGCACATTTCTTCCAAATGCTGGAAATCTTCAGGGGAAGTTTGTATGAAGAACAGGCCAAATGCACACAAAACTGTAAACTCACATTCTTCAGCAGAGATATATTTATCAACCCACATAAAAGAAAAGAATTTATGCTAATCTCTAACCTAGAATTAAACTGGACCATTTCAGAGATTCAGGATATTCTAACTCTTTCTGATATCTGGTGAGTATAGCACCTTCAGTTATAAACAAAAGTGGAAATATGCCTTCAAATAAGCCAAAATTCTTGCTCTCTCCAGGTGACTAGTAGAGGAAGCAATATTCCCATGAGATCTGCAGACGATTTTGCAGGTGTAAGAAGTCCCAGTAAGATACCTTGGGCAGAGTCTTCACTCTGTACTCTTTCATGTTTAAGTAAAGCATATGTCAGGAAGGGTGATATGCACTTAGTTTCAACAAAATAATCGAATTTTTAATAGCTGCCATTGTTTTAATTTAGAATTTACTTTAAACTGTGTGCGTACTGGATTGCTCACGATTACACTTTGGCAGAATGCAAACATAAATGAGATGTCGGCATGGATAAATTCCTTCCTTTGAAAATGTGTATGAATATTCATGAGCAACATTTGTTAGCTCATTTTCCCAGCTCTGGTTCTAATGCACAGAGCAGGGTTTCTGTGCTCTGCGTGAGCCTGTATGGAAAAGCCTTTCTGCCGCACAGATTCTGGTGGCGTAAAGAGGCACAGTCTTTGGATAGCAGCTCACTACTCCAATTTGATTTCACCATCCCTGTAGCTGCAATTACATATTCAAAAGACATCAAGAGTTCACAATGGGCTGAATTATAGCTGTCTCCATTTATATTTTTTCACACCTTGGGTTTGCCTTGCTGAAAACTGTAAAGTCACAGCATCAGAAAGGAAAAATGGTGTCAGAAGGGAATTAGAACTGCTGTCTTTGAAAGAGAAAGAGGAGTAATTGTGTCCTTCCTTCCACCAGATGCTCTGTCTGTATTATTGTCCTCCTCGATAGTACTTTGTGACTAGACTGGCTATAAAGCATGCAGCCCTTTTCGCCTCAGATTAAATTCATCCCTGTGCAGTGAGGCATCATGCAGCCTTGACACCATGTAAACCCCACACGCAGCTCTGCTTTCAGTCCTTGTGTGCTGCACAGGCCTTGCATAGGCTTTGCACGGGTGTGATTGCACCTTTCAGCCTTAATTCAAAAAGACAAGTGGCTGTGAAAATACCACAGGCTTAGATCCACCAGGCACTGCTGGTAATTTTCCAGCCTCACTGACTAAAGTCATTTTCTGAATGCCATGGTTAGCTATCAAACCAAAACAGTTTACTCTGAAGAAACAGACAAACATTCCCCACTTCTGGTGAGGTCCAGGCGTAAGACCTTTGCCATTTTTGTCCCACTCCGAGCTTGATGATGAATTAAGGCCTCAGATCCATCAGAACCAAAATTCCCACCCTGCCTCCTCCAATTTTTGATGTCTATTTTGGCTCTTTTGTCTGTTTGGAACAGGAATCTTTTCCTTACTCCATTTCTGTCTGTGAACTTTTCTCACTGTCTGTCATAACTGCCAGTAATGAAGTTCAATGGAGAAAAAGGAGCGTAGAAACGAATTTAAAACACATGGAACTACTCTTTCATTTCATACATTATTGTGGGCCAAACTCAATTGAGAAGCACATCCAGGGAGAAAAAAAAAACCCAACACTGCCACAGATTTCAGCGGAGTTCTATTGATTTGCATGAGTCAAGTAACCAAACTGCAGATATTTATCTTGGAGTGAAAGAACTGGGAAGGACATCTGTCTCTCAGGCTTACTACATGGCTTATTTGATCTTACCTATATGTATGATTGATCCTGCTAGCTTATATTTTATGCATCTCTTAACCTATGACAGTGGAATAGTATGAAAATACATCTTCCTTTGTTTTCTTTTTTAACGTTTTACACTGTGCTCCTTGTATTGTCTTTTTTTTGATCTACAAATTAAAAATTTACAGCTCTCATATCCAGCATTGGCAATTATGTATGAACATCAATCCAATCACTTACCCTGAAATAAAGGTTTATGATGCAAGCAATTTTTTGTAGTCCTTCACATTGCCAGAGACTGGAGAAGGGATGGGAAGGGGGACAACAAAAACCCACATCAACCCTGCATTTCTGATGTCGCTGCCATTTTGTGCTGTGACTTCATGCTCCCTGAAGAAACAAGATGCACCAAGCAGTGCCTAAAACACATCCTCTTCAAACATTGGAAATGATTATTTCAGCAAGTTTTAGCTTTCAGCAGCAACATATGTAGCAGCAGCTGTGCAGTAGTGCTTTGAGACCATGGGTACTTTGGAACCCAGTAAGAAAACTGTGACTTGCATGTAAATAGCAGGAAAAAAGAATTTTTCCTCATTTAAAATTGTGCTGAGGCTTGAGAATCTTAAAGGACTAACAGAGCAGTTTATTTCACTGACTTGAATCCCACAATCCCTCCAAAATTTTAATAGATTTTTTGAAGTATATGGGAAAAAATATGATGAGCAAATATCTTCCACAATTTTAGCTCACTGGTTTGCATTAGTTTCACACCAAAAGAGAGTAAGTGTCTTTGATCCCCAGCTAACCTCTTTTCCTCTCCAGCTCTTCTATTCATAATTACCTGTATTATTTTGCTTTCGTTATGTTACCAACAGAAAATTCATGGTCACAGCCTGAACATCAAAGATGAAGTTTAATCTTCAGATTGTGCTGCTCATGCTCATAAACCACTCAAGCGCCACTCCTGCTCTCTGTGACAGTCAGAATCCTTGATTCAATTATAGGTTACAGTCAATGAGGATCACATTTTAATCTGTGTACAAACAAAAGGATAAAACAGAAACATGTACCCCTTCTAAGGATGATACTTTATTACAGGGTGACATCAGGCAGCATTGCAATAATACAGGCTGTTTTTAGAAAGTGAACGAGATTATATTGTCTGCTAGGTTATGCCTGCCTGTTGTGTACAGACTGGCACATGTATCGCTCTGCTTCTCTGTCGTTTATCTGGCTCACAAAGACACTGATCCACTACACATTGCGTGATCATACAAATTTCAGTGAGTCTAAAGGATTCCCAGCATTATGCAGGATTAGATCATTATTCTAAACATGAGAGGATTTTTCAAATACTACTCAGTTATGAGATATTATTCAGAGGAGTAATTCCATTGAAATAATCAACATTTTTGCTCCAGTGTTAGCATGTTCATGTATCAGGATGTCTGGAATCAGTTTCCACATTTGCCTGTGTGTTTTTAACACTCAGTGTTAAGTGCTTCTTGGAAGGTCAATTTAAAGAAAAGGTAACTTTGCAGATGGCTGGCCAATCTGTGGCAATGACAGCCTTCCACCATGATAACATAAGACTCCTTTATGAATCATGCTGGCATTCCCCAAGCTCCATTATTATTATTATTTCAGTTTAGGAAAACACTTAAACACATGCTTAATTTCAAGACACCTTTCAAATATCATGGAATTTTGGCATTTGCTTAAGTACTTTCACAAATTGATTAACTGAACAGTGGAGGTGGGACAGCAGCAGAAAGACTATTACTGGGAGAAACAACAGCTCTTCCCTGGATAAATTCTGCATTTTTAGCCCGCTCATCTCACTCCCTCCTCTTTCCTGCTTTCCACCCCTCCAAGTGCAGTGGTCCGAGTGCTGTGACAGCATTTCAGTGATGGCAGGCGCAGGGGCAGAAGTAGGAGGCAGGGATCTCTCCATGCCTCCTCCCCTTCCCAGTTGCTTCAGACAGCTTCTGCTCCTGCTCCCTGTGCTACTGCGTGCAGCATCTTGGCCTGTTACACAGTGATTTTCCTGTCGAAAGAGCTTGGCTCATTTCCCTGCACCAGAGAAAAGTATATTTGCATTATTGAGCCTTTTTCTTTCTTTGTTTCTTCTTTTTTAATACGCAGGTTCATTGTATCAAGTGATGCAAAATAACTTGGCATAACTGCATGGCATAATGAAAATTAGAAGAACCTCTTTTGGGAAGGAGGGCAAAGTGTCTTGGCACCATGTGAGAGCAAATAGCAGCTCATTCAATGCTCATATCATGTAAAAACCACCAGTAACCCATTTGTCAACTACCGGAATCATTTTAACACACCTCAATAAAAAACTGTATTACTTTGATATCTAAAGTGATGAAGCTTCTAAGCTTGTACTTTATTAAATCTCTGTGTCTCCTTCCTGTCATTTCCTTTGAATTGCAGTTATAAAAAAATTGTAAATTTAAACAGATTAATTTAAAATGTACTGGAATTGAGTTATCGGAGAAGAAATAGGGAATACCCTCTGAATAATGATGTTTTACTCTGGAACAATGACCTTTCACTAGCTGCACTTTCAAAGAAGCTCCTATAGTTCTCTAAAGTTACAGACATTTCACACACCAGCGGAAGACTGAGCAGAAAGGTATGTGAAAAAACAAATGGTTTGCTTCCCACTGGTATAGTTAGAGCACGTTTTGAGGGCTTCCTTACAGTGAGTGCCATTTAAAATCCAGCGTTTGTCAACAGGTACTGCACAGTTACCACAGTTGTTTCCTGCAAAGCTCTGGTGCTTCAGACACAGCTCAGTGACAGCTCTTGGCAAACGCTGACTTTTAAGTGGCAACCAGGATAATTACAGCATTCATGAAAGTGAGAGATGAACAGTGCTGACTGAAAAGGAGCCAGGTATCATATCGCGTGGGCTAGTGCCATGCCTGCTTTCCCACACCATGCTGCCAACGCTGCTTGGTCCTGAGCAGCGGGGTGCCTACTATCCCAGCCCCGTGTCGCTCCAGAGCAGAAGCTGTAAACTTTTTTTTCCCAAACTTTACAGTGGGTTTTATAAAGACACGGTTTTGAAAGGACAAGGATGAGATGTCACCAAGCATGTTTCCATGCTTAACATAAAAGCAAAACTCATCTAATCTGCTCTCGTTGCTCAGTACATGTTTTCCTCTGGTCTGATGGAGATCAAGAAATTAGGAGGATCACAAAGATGGCACGAATCTGGGTGGATATAGGTCAGGCTACGCATGCCATAAAGCAACTCACTTTACAATAGCATCCATTTGTCAGATATATTCTGTTCTTAAGAGCAGGATTTAATTCACTTTATGAGCTAGATTACACCTATGAGTTAAAATTTATATATAAGAGGGATTTTGTCATAGGAGTTAAAATTTCACACTGACATAAATAAAAAGTAGTTACATTGAAAAGAGTCCTATTTAATTTGCAAAGACAAGTTCTGGATGCCAGATTTAATGTTATTCATGCATTAATGTTATCCTTGTTTGTTCATTATCTGTTGTGAATGTTTCTGCTGTCTGCAGGAATGAAAAAAAGGGCACCAGTTTGTCAATAAAGAGTATCCTCTGTGCTAAGGGACTTAATCCAAGCTACATAGACCAGCTGAATTTCATCCCTTAGTTCTTTCACCGTGCTGTGAGTGTAGCATGATACAGTCTGTCATCATGCTGACGTTCAATGTGTGAGTAGCTGTTCATCTGAATAGCTTCATTGAAATCAATGGTCCTAACTCACATGAGTAAGGTCTTACAAAGCTGCAATATATTTATATTCATACTGAAACCATGACTTCCTTGTTCACTGCTACTTAGTTTGCCTTATTAATCTGCTGGCATCATCCCTCAGTTTCACTGAGGCATATCCAAAGCAGGGAAATGAAGCACTTTCTCTAATTTTTGGGACTGCAAACAGTCACTTGAATGGAAATGGTGAAAGTCTGCTGAACCGAAGACAATTATCTGAGAAGCAAACTCATTGTTTCATCTATAAGTCATTATTTCTGTGGCAGTAGAGAAAATGCAAACCACAATATTTATGGCTCCTGATACCATACATTTCAGTACACTCCTACTTGCCGTACTGCATGTTACATCTTCCCACACTGAGCAAGGCAAACCTGCATAAGAAAAGCCATGCTTTCTCAGGATTGCTGGTATATGAGTTTATGGATAATCAGCACAGGTTTCCTTTCTGCACAGATTGCATTGTTCATTCACATTTGGCTGCCTTTGAAAGGTGCTTGTCAAGGAGAAGGGGTGGGATTGTGTTCTAAATGCTCACTTTTTCCTATGACTTATCCCAGGTGCTGCCTGAAGTACAATTTGGCCCCATGGATCTACGTTCGATGGATATGTATGAACATACAACACACACTAACCTGTTTTGTCTGTGCCAAATATGTATTGCCTGTGCATGAGGGCACATACTATCAGGAAAGTTGGAGCCATAATCGTTAGATGTATGCTGTCATCCCTTATGTTCATTTATATGAACACAATACAGCCAAATACAGCCAACAGGGAATTCCTCGAGTGTGAGGCCAACCCCTGAGTAGTCAAAAGGCCCTGTGACAGCCAGTGTGGCACTACCTTTGAGACCATTAACAGTAAAGGAGGAAATATGACCACTATATAGTCCAATTAACCTAAGCATCATGTTTTGAAAACTTGGACTGTGGCAGTCTTGTTTTCCTCAGAGAAAAAAGAAAATTGTCAGAATTGTCCTTTTCTGCGTGATTTCAGTATTGAAGATCAGTTTGAGATTCCTGGATGGAGTAACGGCAAAATGATGTGAGACAGTTTTGTCTTAGATTTGTGTGGTCTACTTGTCCTGGTTAATTACAGCTTCATCTACTTTTCTTTCAAAAAAGGGAGAAAAATAAAAGAGACAAGACAATAAAAATAAGAGAGAAATAGCTGACATACATAAACAACATAGGACAATAGATATAGAAGTAGTGATACCCAGGTTCCTTTTCAGATGAGTTTATGAAGAACAGGAGTGATTAGGTAAATATACACACAGTTATTTTGTTGTTATGTTATACTTTCATTGCTATAGCAATATTTTAACTTTATGATTATATTTTATGACATTATTATTATTCAAATCTGTAAATTTGAAAAAAATTCATCTCACTGATCTCCACCAAAAATAAACAAAATGTCTATTCCAACAGTGCCTGCAACCAGTGATGCCAATTTACTAAGATACAAGAGAAAATTAGGCAAAAAAAGAGGACAGATTAAAAATAATCAGTCTAAAAATCACTGGAAAAAAACCCAGAGTGTAGACAAGCAGGAGGGGGGATTTAGGACTTAGAGATTTTATAGATGCTTTTAAGCTTTGCTTAAAATGGTCACTCTGGCAGCATGTCTGAAAAAATGATATACTATGTTTCTGCTATTTTGTTGACAAGAACTAAAAGTTAATCCCATAGTACCTGAATTTGATCTCTGTGGAAAGTTCCAAGAGCAAAGCTTCTGTTCAGCAGGCTTGTGTCTTCCCCCACATTTGCTGCCCTGGGAAAATAATAATAAAAAAAAAGCTCCTTGTAGCAGCAATACAGCAATCATGCTGGATCATGAAACTAATTATGTTTTGTGATGGTGGAAATTCTCCATTTCTGTGTGAAGGGGCACTGCTGCATGATAGATGAATGTTGGAAAGGCAGTACCTTGTGCTCTTTCATCTCTGTCACTGCATATTTATTCTGACTCTGCTTCTAAATTATTCATTTTCTTTAAGCAATCAATATTAATAATCTGATTTGCTCCTTGGCATTTTTAGTCACACTTCTGTTTAACTGACTGTAAATAAAGGTCACTTGGAGGCTTCCTGCTTCTGTTCTGAAGGTCCTTGCCTAATTAATTCCCAACACTTTTTTTCCCTGTGACTCTGATTAGCAGTTGCAATCAAGTTCAGCAATTAGCTGCCTCCTTGCCCAGCGATTTGTTCACTCTGCCTCCCTGTATAAAGCTACATTTGGTCTCTACTCTACAAAGACATAAGGAGGAATTTAAATTCATTTGTTTTTTGTTCCCTGACCATGCAGAACAGATCAGTCTTGTCACTGCTTGCACGTAACCTTTGCCCATCTACATCATACCTACTAATCATCCCTGATCCCCCCAACAGACATCATAAACGTAATGAACAGCCTCACCAACAACTCGCTTGTGATATGCCTAATCTCAGCCTCTTGTGTCAACAAACAGCTACTGCTCATCAAATCATTCTTAGTTACTTAAGAGCTCCTATGGTTTAGCTTACATCAAATTACTTTTAAAAAAGGGAGTCTGCTTCACATTTAATGTATTTATCTTAGTCTGCTTGGGGCCTAGCGATAAGCCCCAGATTTAAACACCTTTGAAAGTCTGATTCAAGTTCACAGAAAGACACAGATCTTAGGCATGTTAGAGCTTGAGCAATAATAATATTGGTGATTACTTTTTGTGTTTAATTCCTAGAATCACGGAAGAGTTGTTGGAAATTTCAGTACTGTGTTAATTATTAAGAGAGACTCCAGTCAGGAGGGATGTCTAATTTGTAGTTGAAAGTGGAAAGAGGAGACAGTCTCCTCCAGGTACTCTTCAGCAAGTATGTATTTGAAAAGCAAGGAACAAGAGACAAAGAATTACAGTAGACATTGCAGAAATACCATGAGTATTTCTTACAGACCTACCCAATAAGTCTCAGTGTCCTCCAATCTTATTGTTGCATCTTGGGTAACAATTTCCAGGCAATAACTTTTAATAAGAATTTCTGCAAAAAAAACCTTTTCAGTTTCAAGCTTGTTTATAAATTCATTGATCTGAATGCTTCTAATTCAGTGATTCCATATGGAAAATTAATTCAGATAGAGCTGTTTCCATTGTCTGAACAGAAAACTAAGATGTGTGCACAAGCAAAATCCTTCTTTTGCTGAAATCTGTTTCAATGTATTCGCAGTTGTTCAATGAATCTACAGGCAGATTTTAAAAAGGTGATAGAACTGCACCTGTGAGAAAGTCTGTCATGTCAGTACTTGTATCCGCAATGTTTTCTGTTAGTATTATTAGTATTTTGTGCATTCCAGTCCTTGACAAGTAAGCAAACAGTAGGACTGGCAAACACCACCAGAATGGAATTAATATCTCTGAATACATCTTTAAGACATAACCAGTCTCTAGAGGAAGAAAATGATAGGTCTAAATTCCCACATATTGGGCATAAGGATTTAAACTGTCACCTGCCTTTCACAACTCATTACAAAAATGTCTTCATATTTCATTTTGGCCTTTGAGTTCTTGGAGCTCAGGGGAGTTTTGTGTTGGTGGGTTTAAGCACCCTGAAAAGAGACAGATCAGAACTTAACCTGGTTACTCTGTACTTAAAGTTTACTAAGCATATAAAAGCAGTTCCTTAAACCACAGCCCATTTCTACCGCTAACACCTACAGAGCCCCTCTTTTGACAGCAGCAAGCCAAAGCATGCATGACCTGAACAAGCAAATTTTCTTTTTCCTTTCTGTTCTGGCAAATGTATTCATTTGATCTCACAGGGGATCTCACAGCTTTCCCTGGCTCCTAAAGCAATTCTCTAGGACTTGTTGAAAAGTGCTGTAAGCCAAAGGCAGCAAAACTGACTGATGATTGCATACAGAGACGGGCAATTGGGGCACTAAGCACAGTCAGTCTGCTTCCTCAACATGTAGCGCACAAAATCAAGGCTAGAAGCAGTAGTTAAGTCACCCTTGGACTGATCACTTAATGAACATAAATACACAAAATAAGCCATTTGTTGGCATGATGATATCGTTGTGAATTATTATATAAAACATCCGGTGCTTTGTACTATAGGCACGTACACACAGCAAAGCACTTGTAGCTGCAGTGGTTAGGGCCGTAAAACTCATACACTCAAAACAGATCATTCATTTCTAGGGTGGCAACTTTCTGTGTTTGGTCTCGTCCCAAAAGCGAGCATCTTGGAAGAGTTTAAAAAGTTCCATTCAGTTATTTGAGATTTATGACAATGAAATGTATTATTCTCATTGAAGAAAAAAAAAAAACAAAAAAAATTTCCCGAGGAAATAAATTATGAAATCTACTAATGAGGAGTGTGTGCCTAAGGAAATATGAAAGGAATCCAAAGGTGTTGTTACAGAGTCTACAAATGTTTAAAGACCTGTTGTGGTGAATTACTCTTCAGTCAAAAATGTATATGTGGTGTACATAGCTTTCCTTCACCAGCTCTTTCCTGTAGTTGTTCTGAAGTTACATGTGCAGAGAACATGATAACTAGTTCTTGCTTGTTTAGTGTCTGTTGCATGAGATCACATACCATTACTGTTTTCTCTATAGGACATAAAATATCCATCAGATTTGGAGCAAAGCACTCATGGTAGAGAAACATGCTGCCTATGTAACCTTGGAAAAAAGATTTAGATCCTCACGTTTGTGTAATAGCATTTATAACATAGCAGTTATTCAGGAGGATGGCTCACTGGAATGACACTTGAAAACTTGAATTGGCCCTTGCTTTCACTCTCCGTATGCCTTGAGGACAGTTTTATAATTTTTATTGTGAATTTTTCAACAACAGAACTTTATACCTACCCTCTGACACTTTATTGAGTTTATGGAACAGATGGTGCAAGAGCAGTTTTCTACCTTCATTTCCTAAATATTCGTCCCTTCTGTTAAAACCTTGAGGCAGTTGACTGTCGTACTCTGCAGAAGCAATGACAGTTCTGTGATCCTTTGTATATTAGTCATGTTTGGAATGAAAGGCCGTAAGTATTGCATTTGAACATGCTATATGGGAGATGTTGTGTCCCAGGACACTGATTTAATGTAATGATAGTGGACAATAATGACTGTTGCTTAACTGAAAGAGCATTATCACGAATTTATCTAGCAACAAGTAGATTAATGGTGATTAAGGTGGTACTTTTAACAAGGATGATCATTTAATAAATAAATAATAAACTGAAGAGGAAAGAGAATGTTTTTTTTTGTTAAAAAGGTTCTAGATTGTTTTCTTCTGGTAATGTTGTTCAAGGGCAATTGAGTTCATGGACTGCCCTGATACTTACCCTGAAAATGAAATTAAGAATCTGTAATTACAGAATCACAGAATCACAGAACGTTAGGGATTGGAAGGGATCTCGAAAAATCATCTAGTCCAATCCCCCTGCCGGAGCAGGATTACCTAGATCATATCACACAGGAATGCGTCCAGGCGGGTTTTGAATGTCTCCAGAGAAGGAGACTCCACAACCTCTCTGGCCAGCCTGTTCCAGTGTTCGGTCACCCTCACCGTAAAGAAGTTTTTCCTCATATTTATGTGGAACCTCCTGTGTTCCAGTTTGCACCCATTGCCCCTTGTCCTGTCAAGGGATGTCACTGAGAAGAGCCTGGCTTCATCCTCATGACACTTGCCCTTTACATATTTATAAACATTAATGAGGTCACCCCTCAGTCTCCTCTTCTCTAAGCTAAAGAGACCCAGCTCCCTCAGCCTCTCCTCATAAGGGAGATGTTCCACCCCCTTAATCATCTTCGTGGCTCTGCGCTGGACTCTCTCTAGCAGTTTCCTGTCATCTTTGAACTGAGGGGCCCAGAACTGGACACAATATTCCAGATGTGGCCTCAGCAGGGCAGAGTAGAGGGGGAGGAGAACCTCTCTTGACCTACTAACCACACCCCTTCTAATACACCCCAGGATGCCATTGGCCTTCTTGGCCACAAGGGCACATTGCTGACTCATGGTCATCCTGTTGTCCACTAGGACCCCCAGGTCCCTTTCCCCTACACTGCTCTCCAACAGCTCTGCCCCCAACTTGTACTCATACATGGGATTGTTCTTGCCCAGATGCAGGACTCTACACTTGCCCTTGTTATATTTCATTAAATTTCTCCCCGCCCAACTCTCCAGCCTGTCCAGGTCTCTCTGAATGGCTGCGCAGCCTTCCGGTGCATCAGCCACTCCTCCCAGTTTTGTGTCATCAACGAACTTGCTGACAGTGCACTCTAATCCCTCATCCAAATCATTAATGAATATATTGAATAGAACTGGTCCCAGTACCGACCCTTGCGGGACTCCGCTAGACACAGACCTCCAACTGGACTCTGTCCCATTGACCACCACTCTCTGGCTTCTTTCCTTCAGCCAGTTCACAATCCACCTCACTACCCGATCATCCAGACCACACTTCCCCAGTTTAGCTGCGAGGATGCTGTGGGAGATCGTGTCAAACGCTTTACTGAAATCAAGATAGACCACATCCACAGCTTTACCATCATCTATCCACCGGGTTATGTCCTCATAAAAGGCTATGAAGTTGATTAAGCATGACTTCCCCTTGGTGAAGCCATGTTGAGTGCCCCTAATGATCCCCCTATCCCGATGTGCCTAGAGACAGCACCAAGGACAAGTTGTTCCATTCCCTTTCCGGGGATGGAGGTGAGGCTGACCGGTCTATAGTTACCCGGGTCCTCCTTCTTGCCCTTTTTGAAGACTGGAGTGACATTCGCTTTCCTCCAGTCCTCAGGCACCTCTCCCGTTGCCCATGACTTAGCAAAGATGATGGAGAGTGGCCTAGTAATGACTTCCGCCAGCTCCCTCAGCATGCACGGGTGCATCCCATCAGGGCCCATGGATTTATGGACGTCCAGGTTGCTTAATTGGTCCCTGACCCAGCCCTCATCAACCAAGACAGATTCCTCCTCTATCCTGACTTCTTCTGGGGCCTCAGGGGTCCAGGACTCCTCAGGACAGCCTCCAACAGTATAGACAGAGGCAAAGAAGGCATTCAGTAACTCCGCCTTCTTTTTATCCTCTGTCTCCAGGACCCCCACCTCATTCATCAGTGGGCCTACATTGCCTCTAGTGTTGGCTTTACCTGCAATGTATTTGAAGAAGCCCTTTCTGTTGTCCTTGACCTCTCTTGCAAGGTTTAATTCCAAGGAGGCCTTAGCTTTCCTAGTTGCCTCCCTACATCCTCTGACAATAGACTTATATTCCTCCCAAGTGGCCAGCCCCTCCTTCCATGATCTGTACACTCTCTTCTTCCACTTGAGTTTGCCCAGCAGTTCCCTGTTTAACCATGCAGGTTTCCTGGTACCCTTTCTTGACTTCCTACCTGCTGGGATGCTCTGATCTTGAGCTCGGAAGAAGCAGTCCTTGAATGCTAACCAACTATCTTGAGCCCCCTTACCTTCTAGTACTCTGTCCCATGGGATTTCCCCTAGCAATTGCTTGAAAAGGCCAAAGTTGGCCCTCCTGAAGTTCAGGGTTGTGATTCTGCTAGCTATTCTGTTCCTGCCACATGAGATCCTGAACTCCACCATCTCATGGTCACTACAACCAAGGCTGCCCTCAACCTTCACCGCTTCAACCAGACCCTCCTTGTTAGTGAGGATGAGATCCAGCAGCGCTCCTCTCCTAGTTGGCTCATCCACCATTTGCATCAGAAAGTTATCATCAATGCACTGGAGGAACCTCCTGGACTGAGGATGGCTGGCTGAGTAGGCCTCCCAGCAAATATCTGGGTAGTTGAAATCCCCCATGACAACCAGGCTCTGTAATTGAGAGACTACTCTCAGCTGCCTGTAGAAGGCCTCATCACCCTCCTCATCCTGATCCGGTGGCCTGTAATAGACACCCACAACAGTATCACCCCTGCCAGCCTGCCCCTTAATTCGCACCCACAAACTCTCAACTTGCTCCCGATCCGCCCCTGGACAGAACTCAATACATTCTAGCTGCTCACTCACATAAAGAGCAACTCCACCACCTCTCCTTAATGGCCTGTCTTTCCTGAACAAGACATAGCCATCCATGACCACATTCCAGTCATGCGAGGTGTCCCACCAAGTCTCTGTAATTGCCACTAAATCATAACCCCCCGACCAAACACGGATTTCTAACTCCTCCTGTTTATTCCCAATACTGCATGCATTGGTGTACAGGCATTTCAGGGAGCGAGCTGAGCACACCGATTTCACCCCAGGGGGATGGGAGGCCTCCTGGTCTACCTCAACACTAGAGCGTTTCCCCAGTGGTGCAAGCCCAGCTACAACTCCATCCCCCTTCGAATCTAGTTTAAAGCTCTCCGAATGAGCCCTGCTAATTCCTGTCCCAGAACCCTTTTGCCCCTACGACATAAGCCTTTCCCATGTATTACTGTCAGGTCTGGAGTCTTATAAAACCAGCCATTATCAAAGAACCCAAAGCCCTGCCCGTTGCACCAGTCTCGTAGCCAGGCATTTATAGAGAGAATCCTACTATTCCATCCCACGTCATCACCTGAAAATGGAAGGAGGGAGGAGAAAACAACTTGTGCCCCAGACTCTTTCACCAACCGTCCTAGGGCCTTGTAGTCTTTCTTCATCCCCCTCAGACTACGGGATGCAGCTTCTTCCCCACCTGTCTGGAAGATCAGCAGGGGGTAGTAGTCTGTGGCCTGCACCAGGTTGGGGAGTTTCCTGGTGATATCCCTGATTCAGGCTCCAGGCAGACTGCAGACCTCCCTGTGATGGGGGTCAGCTCTGCATATTGGGCCCTCAGATCCCTTTAGGAGCGAGTCTCCCACCACTAAAACTCTTCTCTTCTTCCTTGTGGAGGAGGTAGCTATATGCCTGTCAGGTTTTTCTGACTGTGGTGGGACCTCTGATATAGGTTGCCTCTGCACCACATCCCCATTGGACTGGTTGCATTCCACCAGGGCCTCATATCTGTTTCTCAGAGGCACCTGGGAAGGCAAGGTAGGCAAGGAGGGCACTCGCCTTTTGCCATGTAAATAAATTACATTATTTGCAAACTATAAAGCTTCAAAATCAGTGTATACCTTGTAACTTATTCTCATTTTCTCCCTCTCTTGTACCAAATTTTTCCTGTAAAAGATGCTTTAAGAAATTATGTGCAAACATAGACTGTGTTCATGCAACATTAATTTATATGGTGAACTACCCAAATGTCAAGAAATGCCAAATGTAAGGATGATTGCACAACTATGAGACTGTCCTCCTGTGTATGTGGATTATCATAGTCTTCAGTTACACGATCACACGGGTCAATGTTAGCTATATGCCAGGCAAATAGACAACGAAAGTCATCTGAACGAGTGTTCCTCCTACCCTGCGTTATGAATAATATTTGATTAAGAGAAAAGGAAAATAAAATTACTTGGGCCCTAACAAAAAAAAAGAGAGGAAGCTTGACCTCTCAAGGCATCCCCCCGCGAGAACACAGATTGTGGCCTAATATCTTTGCTCCTATCTGGTGTAACTGAAGAAGTATTGGTAGTTGTGAACAAAGTAGAGTTTGCAATTTCTTACGTCCTTCTTGTTCCTGTACAAGAAATCCTCAGGACATGCATTCATTCATTATCTATGATCCCTTCCGCTCCGTTCTGTAATGCAGAAGTAGTCTTCACTGTACTGGAAATCTGATTAGTTGTGAATTTTGGGATCACAAAAAAATACCCCTTTCTGAGGAGGAGCCTAGTAAGGGTACCTAATGGGTCCTTTTCCTTCCTTACAGAATCCTGAAAGATTTGTTATATTTTTATGAGGAATTAGAATGGATTCTTCTTTTAATTTTACAGATGGCATTGTAATTTGTAGTCACTGTACAGTGATGAGTGTGGATGAAGACTTCAAGGGACCCACCTCCTAACTGGATGACCCAGGAGATCTCTCTTTGGGTCTATTAGATGGCAAGAAAGCGACATATTAAGTCTGCACAGTTTGAAATATTTGAAGGATAGTCCACACAAAATCTCGTTATTTCCCAACCCCTCTGACATTCGAATCAGGATGGAGTAGTGATTTGTCTTCAGCTGATATTGCATATGAGCAGATACTCAAAATAACGATAGTGTGAAAATCAATACCATATAGTAGTTCTGCTAATGTAAATGCAGCAAAAATATGTCTGACCTTGTGTATCTAATTTATTTGAAGTGAAAAAAAAAGAAGAGGGGGTGAAAGAAAGAATTTGAGAATGGCAGAAATATTGACTCTTGTTCCCTAGCTGCAGTATTTAATCTATACTTTGTGTGTTAATTTCACAAGAGTTCATAAAAATTATGTGACCAAGCTCTTCACTTTAAACTTTTTACAACTCTATCCCACCTTATAGACATATATGGCTATCTCTGAATCTTTGTTACTCCATTTGCAAGAGAAATTAATGTCCATTATTTTGAAAACGTTTATTCTATGATTCATATGGAGGTTTTGTTTAAAGCTTTTTTAGACAGTTGACAAATACTTTCCTTCTTTCCTCAATACATGATATTAGGACGGCTAACATGAAAATTGTCCATTTTAATCTAACCATGATAGCTGTTTAATAAGCAGCTACAGAGGAAGCTTCCCCAGTGACTGGCCACATAGACTGCTTGCTTGTAGAACCAGAACCTCCCTCAAGACCATCTCTCACGGTGAGAGGCTGTTTGGTCCTCAGCAGAAAGAGTCATGGCCCTTCTTATTTTCCTGACTATTTTAAACATGGTAAACAAGGATTTTCACTTAATTCTTATGCTTGATCAAGCATTCATTGCTTTTATATCTGTAAAAGCACTTTAAGAAATTTAATGTTTGTTACATGAAAGTTTGAATCAATTTTTTGACATCTGACATCTCTGAAGATGTAGGTACCAATAACTGCCAAGCATCTAGAAGACTGGTGATTGTTGGCCATTAAAGCTCTCTTTGTAGATAATGCACCTTATAATGAATTTTAATAAGTATTTTTTGGTTTATGATGTAGATAGCCCAGTTCTTTAGCATGTGGGTTTTAGAGAGATAAATAGCGAAGTACTTTTTTTTCTACTCCTGTGAAGGAAACGTTTTAAAAGTAGATGAGGTGTGAAGTACTATTCCAGTGTTCTGTATCCACTCTTGGCTTTCATCTACATAGGCAGTTTGGATTGTGTGAAAATATATAAACCCCATTATGACAAGTGAGAACTACTGCAAGTGCTTTTTAACTTAAATATTTAAGTTAAAGCATTTGAAATCTGATAAAGTCAATCTGTATACAAAGGGAAAAGTACTCAGAGAAGTTCAAAGTTTAAAGTTCAGGAAAAAAATGGAAAAGGTGGGCAGTCCAACCTGTTTAGCCAGTACAGTCCATTTTCATATTTCAGAGACATCTGTACAAAGTAGGAGGAGAAGGTCAAAACTCCCCAAAGGTTGTTTCTTTTTTATCATTTTCGTCTTTTAGAATGGTTGATCTTTGTTATGCAGTGGAAAACCTTTTATATTTGGTTTTGTCTTCTTTTTACTAAGTAGATGATCACAGTGCTGCTTCCTTCAGTGGCCTGCATGTAGGCTGTCCTATGTTCCCCCTGTGTCCTCAGTCCACTCTTAGGTCCTAATTTTCACCTTCCATCCATCCCATTCATGCTAATTTCAATCCCCAAGGTAAAAAGTGGTCAGCCAACATTGCTAACTTCATACTCTTCATCTTTCCTGATAAATGATAGCGGCCATTCTCCTGACCATTCCTTGGACTCTTGTCTGATTCTCTCTGTTTTTCTCACAGAGGATCTGATTCAAAGCCTAATGAAGCTCAGGGAAAATCAGTAATGGTTGTGGAAAGTGACAAAGGCTTGTGCTGTCTCTTTTGTCCCAGTGATTCCTGTCTTTCTCTCTTCAGCTGTAACCCACCATTGGAACACAGAGTTCTCGACTCAAACTTATATGTCTTCCAAAACATCTAAAAACAAACAGCATTTCTCTTTCAGCCTCTTTTTTCCTCCTGTGTTCTCAGTTCACTCTTTGCTTTTCATTTTTTATTTCATTGACTGTATGAATACTCTTAAATCTGGTTCTTAACCTCCTACAATTTATTGAAAAATTATGTCTTTCTCTCTACCCTTTTTCTCTCATACTGTCCTTCTTTATATGCCAAGGGTGGACCCAGTGTATCCCAAAAAAGCCAGCAATGGTCTCATTATCTTTTTGACCATGTCTATCCTGTTTATAAGTCTGCTTATCAACTTTTTCACTTTCCACATTCAATTTACATATCTTAATTTTGCCTTCAAAATGGAGATCCCTTGATCTGCACATCTTACCACTTTTCTGTGTTGCCTTTGTCTCCTTCTGTCATTCCCTTGTACTTCTTCCAGTCTGTTCAGCATCAGATGCCTTCCTCACTCAGACAAGTTTGCATGTCCTAGCTTTCTTTTTCAAATCATTCAACAAAATATTTTGCTCTTAAATCTTTGGTTTCCAATAGGGTTTTCTAATAATGCAAAGACAGATGAATTATAAAAACCAGGTACAGGCCATGGAACAACAAACCACATGGATCACTTAATCACTTAGCTGTTTTCCTTTTTTCATGGTTCCTTTCTCCTTTTTTTTTTTTGTATGTGTCACTAACTAACATAATATTTATTCACTTTTCCAATGAATCTACTTACATATCCTGTGTATCCTCCCTTCCTCTTAATCATTTTATACTTCACATATAAACACAGATCAATTATCTGGCATAGTTCTTCATCTAGTCTGTAGAGTATATGGATTTCCATCCGTGTTGCTTATTTTATGAGAAAAAAGTGTATAATCCTTGACAGATTTTCTAGCAGGTAAAACTCAGCTGCCCCAAGCTTATGTTAATTTGTACACTAATATATTCTGTAGAATTAAAGGACAGTGTTCTGACAGGATTACCATTGGCTTGTTTTTAGGGACATTACAGCTGTGTTAATTTGTATGAGCAGAGGTCACAATTAAAGGAGAGGTCACTTGGACAGATTGCCCTTGTTCTCCAGTGTTCCTTGACTTCTGAAAATAGCTCCTGGGGATAGGACCAAGCCTTCGGGCAACAGACTAGTAGGGGAGTCTGAGTGAGGGAATGTGGAGTGGGAAAGAACTAAAGGACAGAGGAAAGATCCAAAAGCTGTTTCCACTACCATCTCTCAAGGCAAAATGACCCTTTCCAAAGGTACAGTCTAAAGTGAAAAGAAAAAAAATCTAAATATTACTTTCTACAAGAGTTTTTACAGAGTTTTGATACCATCTACATGCAAGAAACCTGTATTTCTTAGTAACACTGTATGTTTTGTAAATTGTTTTCTAGTCTGTACAAACCTTTTTGAGATTGTACTATATATTGCCCTCCAGGAAGGGTACTCTTTCAATTTCCCAGCCTTTGAATAACATCCTTGCCGCAGGTTCACTACCAAGAGAAAAGCTTCTGTCTAGTTCTTACAGTTTCTAAGTTTGTAGACCCTCTGGAATGTAGCGTCGTAAGACTTCTCCACAGTTTGTTTTAATCTCATGAAACAAAAATTAACAATAAAAGTAAAATATACTACTTTTCAGTGAAATACTTTTGGTTATTGTTTTCCTTGTGAAATTGCAATTAGATAGAGTTACATTTTGGTGTTTGGATTCTGGTTCTTAATCTCTTTTTTATTTTTTTTTTCTACAAAGGAAAAGGGATAAAATAGAGGAATGAACTGCATATATCACTTTTTGATAAAATTTTTATCTACAGAAATATGCACACACACATAGACTTTTATAAAATCAATTGCAAGCACACAGTTATTTTAAAACTATTCTCATCTGTGGTAAAATTCATTCATAGTAATTCTCTCCACTTATTAAAATACAAGGAGTAATATACATTATTTTCACCAATAAGTCTGTGAATAAACAGAATTTAACCCTGTTTCCCTAATCTATCCTCTTTTGTAGCTCAATCTGAAGCAACTCAAATGAAGAATGGCCATTTAGACAGACTTCAGTTTCAATCTGGAGAAAAAATATCTATACAGACTTCAATTTACCAATATCCAGACTTTTTCTATACAGGCATTAATATGTCTCAGATTATTCTATTTAAAATCCCACTAGTGGCAAACCTTCTGCCTGCTCAACAGGCTAGACAGTGCTTGTGTTTGGGAAAAAAACTGCTCTTAATGCAGCCAAGTCATTAACCTAGAAAAAAGGAGATCTGGTCTTCAGTCATCCCCTTTATGGGATCTCGTAGCAAATTCTCAGGCTTTTTTAAATAAACCAACAGGCTACAACAGAGTTTGATGTCAGAGGAATATACTGGCTGTTCAAGCTCACACAGACTGCAAAAATGTAGGACGATGCTCTGACGCCACCAGAACAGGGAGCCCAGGTCCCTGCCTCTGCCCCAGCACAGCCAAACCGCATGGGGAGAACTCACCCACAAACAGGGACAGAAGGAGATCAGAGGAGACTGCAGGCTGCACAGGTGACAAACAGAAGCAGGCAGTAGCTCTAGCAAAAGGGAAGAAGGAAGGAAAATTATGGAAGGGGGAGACCATGAAGACTAGAAGACTTATAGTGAGCTGTGGGAATAGGGTCACGGATGCTGCTGTGGATTTGCTCAAATGCCCTGTCACTTGAGTAAGAATCTGAACCATTTGGATAACCCTCAAACCTTTGACTACTGATCTGAGCTATGCCTGTTGACTTTTGTCCACTGTCTATGTCTGTGCTCTGTAGAGCAAGGCTTGTCAGGGGATGAACTGAAGACAGAGCAGGCTAGCTCTGGCCTTTGCATTACCCGTCCTACGTTTTGGCATCAAACAGCATTCCCAGAGTGGGAGTTTTGGGAAGAGACACTTTGTGCTACGCACCAGATGGGATTCAGAGCATTCAAAAAAATGTGAAAAACCACACACAAATAAACAGAACAGTAAAAAAAAAAAAAAAGTGAACGAGGGAATTTGTTTGGGTTGAGAAATCCTCTTCCTCCTGCTTCTTCATCTGAGTTTGTTGTTAATAATCATACCTGTCTTGAAAAAATGAGACAGAAGGTCTCTGAAAACATGTGCTTGTACAAAAATCTAAAATTTGAGGGTTTAGAGTAAACACAACAGACAGGAAACACAACTAGGCCACTTTGCAAACAAAACAGAGCTGAAGCCTACAGAGCTTCAGGATTTTACTAGTGGGGATTACTTGGCAAAATAGTGTATGGAATAATACGGTTTTCTTTCCAGGACTGGTAGATGGAATTAACTGGACGCTAAGTTCGGTTGTCACAGGGCCAGCCTGGGATGCTTCCCATGTGTCTGCCTGTTGGAATATACTTTATTTTCCTACACTCCAAGTTCCTGTCATGAGAATAAAGTATGTCATATTTGTCTTGTGCAAGACAATAATGTCTTATTGTCTGTTGAAGCACCCTAACCCCTAGCTGCTCTTACGCAGCTAGACAGAATCGTCAGGCATTTCTGTAGGATGCTTGGCACAGATCTTCATGCAAGATGTAGAATGGGCTTTTTTTTATCCAGTGTAAAACGAAACACACATCTATACTCTTTTTCCCTTCACTTCACAGCCCTGTGACTAGGCTTCAGCCTGTGGACCCCAATATCCACTGCTGTATCATGTAGTGGCTATCAAGCTAAAGAATTTGCTTGTCATAAGGTTACCTTACTACAAAGACATGGTCACCCTCAGTCTGCCCTTTGGGTTGCTTGACTGTGTGCTGAGCCTTTCCATGAATCTGTGGTAAAGGCATAACTAACTACACCATGCAGCAATTCTGCTGGTCAGACACGCAACTACAATATGAAACAGGAAAAATAGCATCAATATAAGAAGAAGGGGAAAGGTTAGCATAGAAAAGCATAAAGTGTCGGAGGAACTAAAAGAAGAAATAAAAAGATTTTTTTTCCTATCAGTGCTGTGTTTTTGTGGTACTGACTGGCTTGAGCACCCATTTTAACTTATGTGATTGCCATTTGAAAGAGAAGAAAACTGGGTGGGGTTTGTAATTATAACTTTATGTGCAGTCAGGCTAGCAAATGAATGACAAAAGTCCTATACAATAATTAGACTAACAGCTGAGGGGACACTAGAATTACAACTGTTAGCTAGGTTCATTATGACACTGGGGCTTTTTGGAACAGAAATATTCACATGCATCCTGGCTTTTTCCACAAACAAAAACCAGAGATTTGTGAGGTTTGTGTGATTCTTATCAATTATTTTTATCATGGCAGCATGATAGGGCTGGAATAGCTTCATTGGAAAATGGAATCTTCAGAGGGCAGGATGTGATGGCCACTGTTATAGGAAGAGCTCATAACAAAATCCTTCAAATGATTTTGCCTGGCTGTAGGATGTGTGGCTTTTTGTTTCTCCTTCTTTCTGGAAGGGCAGGACTCTCTTACACACATTCAGATAAAAACAAAATGATTCTGCAACCTAGTTACAGGCAACATATTTACAATATTGCAGAGATATGAAAAAAGCAACATCTCACTGTATTTCTAAGTATACAGTTTAACTCCATGTCCTCTCATTCAAATTACAGTCTTTTTCCTGAAAGCATTTTGTCTCATTTCAGAATGAAATAAGCCAAAGCACTCTTGCATGCTGTGTAGCAATCAGAATTGTACCATAAAATGTGGGAATCAGTTTAAGAATCATTTAATGAATCTAATCCCCTTGAAATATATATGAGGGCATGCACAAATCTATATTGATACATAAACACATACATGTGTATTACTTATTTTATATATACGCAAAGAGCATATACCTTCACTTTTTTTTTCCCCCAGTGACTCAATACATGCTTAAACACAGTAAAAACCTTGCCTTATCAAACTGATGCATTTGAGCAGACTGTCAGAGATAGCTGTGCAGAGATATAACCCCTACAAAAAAAGCATGCAATTCTTGCAAGTTTGCTCTCATAAAAGATTTATTTCTGTCATAAACCACCACCTGTCTCTTGGTCCTCTGACATTACAATGTTGTCACATTCAGCACAGTGGGGTGGCTGGTGTTTTTTCTTTTTTGCAAATATGAAGTTTGACAGGTGTTGACAGTGCTAAAGAACAAGATATGACCAAGAATATAACATTTGTACCAGCTGAATAGCTACAGCAAACAAAGCAATAAACTCCCTCTTTTTTACACCTGTGAAAAACTCATATAGATAATCAGCCAAAGAAATGGGGTGTACGTAAAAGGAATTGTCCTGGCTGGGAACAGGCATCTTATCATAAAATCATTTCTAATTGGTACCGTACATTGGTACTTTCTTCACTCCTTCAGCTTTTTTCTTGCATTTTGATGCCCATTCTGTCTTGCTCACACACATTGTATGTCAGAAAAAAGGCAGTATTTGTACTGCCTTCTCAGCATCTAACTCTGGTGGTGAATTGCTGCCTGGTCGGTACCTGTCTCTGTTAACTGCAGAGGAAATTTAGGTGCCTTATTTGGTCTGCTTAATTGGGCCTAAGCAAGACACCTGAAGTGGAATAGACATTATAAATACCCCCTCAATGTGTCCTCTGCTCTGAAAGTTGTCACAAGGCATTGACTGTGGTCCTTATTTACCGATTTTCACCAAAATTCATGGTGAAGGAGAATATTAATGATAGAGTATTTATAAAGATGTCTCCTTATCATGACCTTCTATATCCTTAACAATCTACTCTCCAGAGATTTGCATAACCTAGTAGATACAGATGGATTTCCTTTACAACTGAGGGTCAAAGGTAAAGGAGCATGTTCTCAGATGTGTCACTACATGAATTAAAATCTAGTAATGAATTTCTGGTGTACCCTGTGTCTTTATGTTAGACCTTGACCTTAATATCACATTTAACTGAGCACAATCATAGGTCACAAATTAGAAAGGTTTAAGCAATCTTCTGCTCTATCAAGGGAACCCAATTTAATCAGATCTGCTTTAATATGCTGCTCAGAGTTTAGGGAGCACTAGACTAATATTACTAAGAAAGAAACTGTCACCGTAGTTACATCTGTGCTGCAAAAGCACAAAAAGGCTTTGGGGTGCAATTCTAGCATTTTGCAGAAGCTTACAGTCAAACACTAGCATTTTTTAATGTTGTCATCTTTTCTTTTCTTTCTTTTTTTTTCTTAGATAAATGGCTCTGAATCTCTTCTAATATCAACTGTTTACAACATAATAATTACAAAGAATCACATCATTGCAGTAATGTGTTTCATCACTCACTGGGAGAATACCCGTGGAGAGGCAAGCCTTCAGTATTGAAAAGCACACAAAAGAGTAGGAGTTAACATGGTATGCCAAGCCAGCAGCTCAAAACCTGACCATGGAAGGGACTGCAGAGAGACCCTGAGTACCTGAGAGTGGAAGTAGAGGTTCAGAGTGACTTCATGCCCCTGAAAGTGGCATCACGGGACAAGCACAGTCATCTAGTTGTACAGATCCCAGTCCTGTTCCTTTACAAAGCAAAGGAGAAAAGAAGAGAAAGTGAGGACAAAGTGTGTCAGCAGCAAGGGCATGACTTACGTTCAGCCCTGCTTTTCTGCACTGTGACAACTGCAGATGTATTCATAATTATTCAGCTAAAATTACTGGTCCATAAATATACACCATCCACATAAGCTGCTTCTCATCCGAGACGAACTAAGGCTGCCCAAACACAAGATTGCACAGAAAACATAGTACTCCAGAACAGTAAGTGTACACTTCACACTATGCATAGGAATAGAGAAGTTAACTTCACAGGGCTTCAGATTAGATTGTCAAGGCTAACCAATTTGCTAATTTATCTGCCCTTAAGTATGCATATAGGTTTAACATAAAAGACATACAGTACAATCTGAACACATCTGATGAATCCAGCCACTTTATAAGGTATAATAAGACGAATACACTTAGTTCACTCCTACATCAGCTCCAAGTCTTCACTAATCAAACATTGTTTTTCTTTTTTGTTTAAAACTGTATCAGGGTTACTGCATCAAATTACAATACTTGAAGGTGTCAAGTGAAAATAAACTGGTTATTATCTACCAGCGTAATCCTGAGCTCATTTCCAGTAATTCTAATCTTAACCTATTCCCAGGAAACACCATATTTGCTTTTCTTTCTCTTTTAAAAAAGGCGATTAACACTGAATCATCCCAGCGTGGTAAAAATGAGTTTGCAGTACTGTAACAATTCTGCAGGCGCTAGAGGTGCTTTAAAATCAAAACACAATATATTTTACCTTAAAAATTATGTTGAAAATAGAAGATATTGGCCTTGGAATGCCCGTGCAGATAAATCCCCCAGGAAGTCAGTGGAAGTTACTTTTATAATTCTTGCTTGCATAAAGATCTTGTTTAAGCTTGTTTAAGATCTTCCCTGTATACATTTCATCTATTCTAGATAATAGATCCATGCTTTCATAGCAAGGAAGAAATTTGCGAAAAAAAAAGAGGGAAATAAAACTTTTGACAAATAGAAATTTTAAAACATTTTTAGAAGAGTCTTTTGGAAATTCCAGAAATCAGATTGTGGTACTACAGAATAGCCCTACTTGCAAAATCTTATTACACCTAGAAAATATTTGAACTGAAAAAGCCAGGCAAACATTTTGTAAATTAAATACCACAGTTTATCAGATCAAAACCCTAGAATAAATCACTTGCCCTACCAAATACGACCCTTGGCCTCATATCATTATAGAAGTAATTTGTCAGTTTTAATGCTAATACTGAAATGATTGAAAGACAAACACAGAAACCCATTTTTCTCTAATGGAAATAAACTTGATATGTCAACAAATAACATACCAAGTGATATACAAAGGATATCTTCCAATAATTTATCTTGACTCAATACCATTGGAATAAGTCTGCAATTAGTATGAGCTTACGTAAATTCTCTTGAATGACAACATGAATCTCTTATGTAAAGAAAAATAAAAGCTGCCTATTTCCCATGCTTTTTTGTTATTTATTTTGGCATGCCTAACCATAACTGTTGCCATTTGTGCATGGGGGGAGAAAAATAAGTCAACATCAATACCTAGGGAGTTCCATCTCAGTAAAGTAACTGCACAACATTTTAACAAGAAGAGTCAAGAACCTAAGTTTCCCGCAATCATCTGCTTAAATCTTCTCCAAAATTTAGAGATATCTGACAGTGAATCAAGACAGCCCAGAGATTTAAAGTAAAACTAGGAAATGAGGTGGAGAATCAAGAGTTATTAGCAGGGAGAGTCTTCTCCCTTGATTTCCTTTAATCGTATTCATTGAATTTGAGATTATAAGCAGTTGAATTCTGAAGGTTTGCAAAACGTCTCAAGCAGCTATTTTCCTGACAGTAGTGAAATTCAATGAGAACATGATCTAGAAAGTCACAGTTTAGCATTTCTGAAGCATGAATCATCAAATGATGTGCAGTGAATGATTGGGACAAAAGGAAGAATGGCCAGCTGTCCTTTAAAAGTCTTTCATTTGCATATAAAAACCTAGCAATAATACATGTAACTTTTAATTTTGAATAACAAAAACCTATAGTGTCAATGAATGAGAAGTTACATCTGAGTAAGGAGCATATTTTGTATATGTGATGTCTCCCCCCTCTGAAAGCGGGGAGGGCAGGGGACAGGACTGTAAGAAGTTGCAGCCTTCTTTATAGAACTGCTGTAAACTATCTACATTAGCAAAACTTCATGTGGCTGAAAAACGCACACTGCTTTCCAGTCTATATCACTGGAATTTAGTTGTAACTTATTTTAGTCCTCTTTTCCCGGCCTTTGTCTAACAATTCATAAAAAGCAATCAGCTAAGTCAGCAGACTGCACATCTGGATTGGCATATTTTCAAAAGCAGAGAGCCTATGAGAGGAAGGAAATAAGAAAAGTTGCAAAGTATGTTATACTGTCCTTTATTCTCACAGCTACAAATCGGATTTCAAACTAGTATTCAGTGCCTGAATTACTGGTGATTTTGAAAGGAGTAACAAAGCCAAATACCTCAGTGCCAACTGAGGGTTTCCCAGTGCTTTCCTTTCTTCCCAACTCTTCTTATTTCCTCCCTGCTAAGCGTACTTCCTAATGCTTACCTTTCTAATCTTGCATTTTCCAAGAGTCTTATTCAGTCACCAAAAAAAGAGATCTAAAAATACTTTCACTGGCAATATACAAAATGGTTGCTATTTATTGGTATCTTTGATAATTGAAATATGGATAATCTGAAATGTCTGGTGTTTCTCAATTTTAAGTTAGATTATAGAGATATGCTCCACAACCAGAGAAGAAGAATAAGCTATAATGCACTGCACCATTTTTTTCAACTGGCTTTCCATAAATTAGGATTCACAGATTCAAATGCACATATCAACAGCTCCAGTCTTCCAAACCATTTGTTCCATTTTCTCTTGCAGGCATAAATATTGATTACACAAAGATAAAAAAAAAAAAAAAAAAAAAAAAAAAGAATGGTAATGTCCAGACTGCACAAAACAGAGATAACACTCTGAAGATCCAGTCTTTCTCACCTCTGGAGTGTTTTCTTCTCTTTTTCTTATGTTGTTGCCTACTTTGTTTCTGTTAGTGCTAAAGGACAGGCCCTGTTTCCATGCTACCTGAAACAGTAGACACAATAATAAATAAATAAGAGACTACATATTTACCCTTTTATCACATTGTATTGGGTTTACATGGCAAGGTTTTGGTAGCAGGGGAAGGTGGGGCTGCAGGGGTGGCTTGGCAAGACACCAGAAACTTCCCCTATGTCTGACAGAGCCAGTTACAGCCAGCTCCAAGATGGACCTGCCACTGGCCAAAACTGAGCCCATCAGTGACATTGGTAGCACCTCTGTAATAAAATACTTAAGAAGGGAAAAAAACTGCTATGCAACAGCAGTTGTGAGAGAGGAGTGAGAAAAAGTGAGAGAAACAGCCCTGCAGACGCCAAGGTCAGTGGAGAAGGAGGGGGAGGAGGTGCTCCAGGCACTGGAATAGAGATTTCCCCGAACCTCATGGAGAAGACCATGGTGAAGTAGGTTGTCCTTCTGTAGCCCATGGAGGACCACAGTGGAGCAGATATCCACCTGCAGCTTGTGGAGGACCCCACACCACAGCAGGTGGACAAGCCCTGAAGGAAGCTGCAGCCCATGGAGTCCCACACCAGAGCAGGCTCCTGGGAGGAGCTGCAGCCTGTGGAGAGGAGCTCATGCAGGAGCATGTTTTCTGGCAGGACCTGTGACCCATATGGGACCCCTGCTGAAGCAGTCTGTTTCTGAAAGACTACATCCCATGGTGAGGACCCAAGCTGGAGCAGGGGAAAAATGTGAGAAGGCTGGAGCAGCAGAGAAGCCGCATTACGAACTGGCTGCTACCCCTATTCCCCATCTCCCTGTGCTGCTGGGGTGAGAAGGTAGAATAGTCAGGAGTGAAACTGAGCCTGGGAAGAAGTGGGGGTGGGAGGGAAGGTGTTTTTAGTTTTATTTTATTTCTCACTATCTTGTTTTGTTGTTAATTGGTAATAAATCAATTGCCCCAAGTCAATTCTGTTTTGCCCATGACAGTAATTGGTGGGTGATCTCCCTGTCCTTACCTTGACGCACTAGCATTTTCATCATATTTGCTCCTCCTGTCCTGCTGAGGAGGGCTTGCTGGGCACCTGGCAGCCAGCCAAGGTCAACCCACCACACATGTGTAGGCTTATGATCCACCAGCTGGGATCCTTGGGATCTAAGATACCCGGAGACTTGCAAAATTTTTTCACTGCTTTTTCTCTCACTCAAAATAAACTCAAACTATTCAAAGTCTTCAGAAAACAGTACCAAGAAAAAAAGTCAAAGCCGAACCATCTTCTCCATAACTGCGTCAGCACCTTGCACTCCAGAAGCAGAGACTTATTTTCTCTAGCATCTTTCTCTTGACTGGCAAGGTCCTACACATAGCTAAAAAATAACCCGTGTTTTAGGCCCATCTGATGTTCCTGGGTTCCTAAGAGCTAAGCCTAAAATTACATTACCATGCAGATATCTGTGCCCAAGGTTTACCTGATACCAAGTTCCACATTTACTAGATCATTATTTTTTTTCTTTTTTAAAATTTTATTTTAGATATTAGCCATTCATACATTGCTTCTTAGATAATTTTAGTGGAAAATAGGGCAGTTTTCTCAAAGTCACTTCTGCTAGCAGTACTCGCTTCGCGTACCACCCCCTTGTAACAGCATGCTCCATTTGGCTGTACCATGAAGCTGTACTGGAAAAGTGATCTTTTGAAAAACAAATGAGTAAAATATGTATTTTAAAATGTTCATATCATCTGTACATGAAAAGTCACATGAAAGGTCATCCAGCACAATTGACGAGGCAGCAAGGATACACACTGGTGACGCATGGCAGGAGCAAGAAGGAGAGTCAGTGAGTAGGATGGCCTCAGGTGTGTCCGGCCACAGAAGATTGCATCTTGCAGAACTGCAGGACCAAAGACAAAGAGGAGGCCTTGTTTTAAAGGAAGGAGAAAGCAATAAAAATAAGATTAAAGAATAGGAATACTAAAATCCAAAGACACAAAAATATCCAGTTTAGAAAACAAGCAGATAAAAAGTCATCTTTTACCAACAGGAACTGGATTCTGATGTCAACAAATCAATGGAAACTTGACTGAAATCAGTATAATCCTGAAATCATTATTATTAGGTTGGTGCAAACAAATCAGACTCAGCCAGCTTCACAGAAGCTCAGGAAACAGGCCCTGATGGGATGCATCCGCGGGTGCTGAGGGAGCTGGCGGAAGTCATTACTAGGCCACTCTCCATCATCTTTGCTAAGTCGTGGGCAACGGGAGAGGTGCCTGAGGACTGGAGGAAAGCGAATGTCACTCCAGTCTTCAAAAAGGGCAAGAAGGAGGACCCGGGTAACTATAGACCGGTCAGCCTCACCTCCATCCCCGGAAAGGGAATGGAACAACTTGTTCTTGGTGCTGTCTCTAGGCACATCAAGGATAGGGGGATCATTAGGGGCACTCAACATGGCTTCACCAAGGGGAAGTCATGCTTAAGCAACTTCATAGCCTTTTATGAGGACATAACCCGGTGGATAGATGATGGTAAAGGTGTGGATGTGGTCTATCTCGATTTCAGTAAAGCGTTTGACACAGTCTCCCACAGCATCCTCGCAGCTAAACTGAGGAAGTGTGGTCTGGATGATCGGGTAGTGAGGTGGATTGTGAACTGGCTGAAGGAAAGAAGCCAGAGAGTGGTGGTCAATGGGACTGAGTCCAGTTGGAGGCCTGTGTCTAGCGGAGACCCTCAAGGGTCGGTACTGGGACCAGTTCTATTCAATATATTCATTAATGACTTGGATGAGGGAATAGAGTGCACTGTCAGCAAGTTCGCTGATGACACAAAACTGGGAGGAGTGACTGATGCACCGGAAGGCTGCGCAGCCATTCAGAGAGACCTAGACAGGCTGGAGAGTTGGGCGGGGAGAAACTTAATGAAATATAACAAGGGCAAGTGTAGAGTCCTGCATCTGGGCAAGAACAATCCCATGTATGAGTACAAGTTGGGGACAGACCTGTTGGAGAGCAGTGTAGGGGAAAGGGACCTGGGGGTCCTAGTGGACAGCAGGATGACCATGAGCCAGCAGTGTGCCCTTGTGGCCAAGAAGGCCAATGGCATCCTGGGGTGTATTAGAAGGGGTGTGGTCAGCAGGTCAAGAGGGGTTCTCCTCCCCCTCTACTCTGCCCTGCTGAGGCCGCATCTGGAATATTGTGTCCAGTTCTGGGCCCCTCAGTTCAAGAAGGACAGGGAACTGCTAGAGAGAGTCCAGCGCAGAGCCACGAACATGATTAAGGGAGTGGAACATCTCCCTTATGAGGAGAGGCTGAGGGAGCTGGGTCTCTTTAGCTTAGAGAAGAGGAGACTGAGGGGTGACCTCATTAATGTTTATAAATATGTAAAGGGCAAGTGTCATGAGGATGAAGCCAGGCTCTTCTCAGTGACATCCCTTGACAGGACAAGGGGCAATGGGTGCAAGCTGGAACACAGGAGGTTCCACATAAATATGAGGAAAAACTTCTTTACGGTGAGGGTTACTGAACACTGGAACAGGCTGGCCAGAGAGGTTGTGGAGTCTCCTTCTCTGGAGACATTCAAAACCCGCCTGGACGCATTCCTGTGTGATATGATCTAGGCAAGCCTGCTCCGGCAGGGGGATTGGACTAGATGATTTTTCGAGATCCCTTCCAATCCCTAACATTCTGTGATTCTGTGATTCTGTGAAATCCAGGGAAGTTTATAATGATAAACACGGTTACTTGTGATTGAAACACACCAATGTCCTCCAGAAAATACAAATATATATACACACTTACAAAAGAAGAAATTCCACATTAACTATTACCACCAGAAAGAGGCACAATAATTAAGGTGTTAAAATGTTCTTTTGAATTTCTAGCTATCATCTATCCCCTTCCAGAGAAATAATGAACATTTTCAATCCTGTGATGTGAGGAGCACATTAAAAATATTTGCCACACCTCCTTTGCCCTTGGTGACCTTGTGAGTGTGCTTGACACAATGAATATACTGAAATTTATGAAGGTTCAGAATACTCACTTCAATGCTTCTGTGGCTGAGATGATTTTTCTATTAAGTGGTCTCTGTAATAATTTACTAGCATTTTGAGTTAAACAAGTACATTGATTTCTCAAGCAGCTGCACAATTCCTGACACTTAAGATCTTAAGATATTTTATATCACAACCATGCCATGTTTCACTGGAAACATCTTGTTAAACTTAGTGGTAGTCCAAAGAACTCTTTTTTTCATCTGTATTAGCATTCATTTTAACACCCCTTCCACTAGTCTGAATTACAGTATCAAAATGAATGTATCACGGATTTAGGATTGTTGGGATTTTTGGTTTGATTTGGCTTGTTTTTGTGTTAAGTATATTGGCACAGGGTTCAAGGTAAGTACATGAAAAAAACATAAACATAATTAATTGAGAAGATACAAAATTACAATACTAACTATATCACAAATTATAAACATGCGTACTGAAAATTCACTGTAGACACTATCATCTTTAGAAATTAAATTCTAAACTAAACAAATATATTTTGACAAACTCTATGGGTTGCTAACTCAGTGGTTTGTGTAAATCTTGGAGTGATTTGCTTTCATATTGAAACACCTGGTTTCAAGTTGTAGTATGAATGTTTTGCACAGTGTAACTCAAAAACTGCAAACCACAAGAACTCATGACTAATATGCAGCATATAAGCAACAGAAACAAAACAGTAGTATAAATGCAATGCAGTAAATAAAGACCAGATGTAACACATAATAAATCAATCAAAGCTTCCAAAAAATTACTAAATATAGTGAATTTAATTAAAGTCTCTGCTGCATCTCTAGACAATTCAAGTATAACCACGAGCATAGGCCTCCTGCTTTTTTTTTCTCGTCTTTTTTAAGCTGTACCTTGGCCTGCTTCTCTCTCCTAATTCAAGCAAGATCCATAAAAAACAACAGGAATAACACAAAATACTATGAAAGAGGGTGCTGTGTCCCAGCCATACCCAGGAGGCGGAAAACCCTTGTTCTGTAAAGGGGAACATAAAGTCAGAGTAGTTGCTCTCATGCACTGGAGTTAATCAGCTAATCAGTAAAACTTATCTGTTAAGTAATATAGATATTTATGTTTTTCCTCCTCTGTCTCCATTTACTGTTCAGAGGGCACTCTCCAGGCCTGATCCACATTACATACTCTCGCTGGTGCACACCTGCCAGTCCCAAGCGGGGGTGATGCATAGTCAATCAACCAATCAATCAGTCAGGTTGGAAGAGACCTCTGGGATCATCGAGTCCAACCATTGCCCTGACACCACCATGTCAACTAGACCATGGCACTAAGTGCCACGTCCAGTCTTTTCTTAAACACATCCAGAGATGGTGTCCCCACCACCTCCCTGGGCAGCCTGTTTCAATGGCTAATGACCCTTTCTGAGAAGAAATGCTTCCTAATGTCCAACCTGAACCTCTCCTGGTGAAACTTGAGGCTATGTCCTCTTGTCCTACCGCTAGTTGCCTGGGAGAAGAGGCCGACTCCCACTCCGCTACAACCTCCCTTCAGGTAGTTGTAGAGTGCAATAAGGTCACCTCTGAGCCTCCTCTTCTCCAAGCTAAACAACCCCAGCTCCCTCAGCCGTTCCTCATAAGTCATACCCTCCAGACCCTTCACCAACTTGGTCTCCCTCCTCTGGACTTGCTCCAACACCTCAACACCTTTCTTGAAGCGCATGGCTTCGGTGAAACCTCTGCCATGGATGCAACGGAGCTGCAAGAGGAGATCTTCTGCTGAATTAGCATCTGTTGTTCACAAATCCGTGGGAACGTACCCTCAGAAAAACGCAGTAGTACACATCTTGTCTATTCTTCAAGCAGGAGCGGGCAGTTTGGGGTTGTGCATGTGGTTAATGGCTCTGCGGCATGGTCAATGAGATGCAGCATATGGCAAGTCAGTGTGCCTCGACAGTGCTGCTGTGCTAAACCTCTGTCACCACCTGCTCTGGCTAGCACATCATGGTGCATAGAGCACCTCCAGAAGCATGTACTCAGAAGTGAAGAATGGTGCATTCCTTTCCAATAACAAAATGTGAAAATGTCTCCACTTCATAGATTCATCCACCTGAAAGAGCAGCCAAGTTTTCAGACTCTCTCCTAGGAAAAGCTGATGAAAATTAAGTTACTTTATGATTTTAAAGCTCAGATCTGGCTTCCAGACAGACACCACAATAATAAACCACTGTGAAATAATGTTGCTAAAAAAGCCCCACATTATCTATCCAAAAAATGATTTCTGATCCCATGAGTAGCATTCCACCTACTAGTTATCACTGTGTATGCTTGACTACAAGTTAAGAAGATGAGCCTTCTTGCATTAAGCATTTTTGCCTTGAGTTATTGACACATTTTAAATTATTCTGCTTTATGTCCATCCTTAATAGAACAGAAATCTGCTACAAAAGATCTTTATTAACTGACTGCCTCAGGTGCTGTGCAGAGATTCACGATTTAACAGCTCCTCCAAACAGACAGACATATAGCTTGTTTAATAGGCTTGTCCAGCCCTTTGGCATCTGTGAGGTATAAGTGGATTATGGAGGTTTGTTTGTCTGGCTATCTTTTTACACAGCTTTCCAAATAATTGTCACAAATATCCCTACTTCCTTAACCCAATTAATGAAACATAGTAAATACCTAGTCTACCACTTCTGTTGATTAAACCGTTGCTTAGGTAACACATAACCATTGCTACCCAACACTACGTGCTGTAGTTCTGGTTTCACAAAGAGAATGGAGATAGATCTGAAATAAAAACAAAAGAAAAACTCACATAAGTCACACAAGAATTTTTTTAGTCACTGCTAATGATTTTTCTTTCTGTCATGAGTTTCTAAAGACAGGTTTAATGGGAAACATATGGATTCATTATTGCTGAAAAACAACCTCACTTCAGACAATCATTTATTTGCTTTCTAGAAAAAGCTATTTGTGCAAGAAAATTACACTCTGGGAGTTTTAACAGCCATCTTGCAATCCTTGTAATGGTAAACTGGATCCTGCAGTAAAAACAGTAAACACAGGAGTGTTTCAGGAGCAGGAATGGAGATTACTCACACAAGCAAGGCTGGCAGTTATGAGACCAGAATTTTTTTTTCTTTTCATAAGCTAAACAAAACCAAATAGCTATTAAGCAGAACAAACATTTTCATTTATAATAGGAAATATTTAAGAGAATAATAGTTCCCCCATTCAAAAAACAAATGTATGGTAACAGCACAAGGTTCATGAAAAACAAAAAAAAATATCCTATGAAAAGCTATTAAAACATTAAATATTTATGTGTTCAAAGCTTCGTCTATTTCACATCCCCTTAACTATTCTAACACCATTTTATGAATATTTAATGCCATAAAAACATTCTTTTTTGATCCTGTTGAAATATTCAGCATAAAGAAAAATGTCATTTACACCAGATGATTAGTGTCCAAGATTCCTAAATCAACAAGCCCAGAGACCAGGAAACATGGGTAAAAGCGAGTTGCAGTCTGGAGTCTGAAACGGGGTGGTTGTGTCCTTGAGAACAGCAGCACTGCAGATACCCAATAAGGATGCTGGCTGTATTACATTTGAAAACAAGAGGAGGCATGTGTTATGGCACTCTGTGGGGGAAGATGTATGTGCAGCGTGATTCAGCGTCGCAGTGGCAGCAGTGCAAGGGAGTGGATGAGCTAGCTGAGCTGAACAAAAACGAACAATAGCAAAACAAATAACCCTTTATGCAAAGGCAGGCACAGCCCAAATTAAACAAACTGAGTGGCGTTAGAGCTCCGAGTGGAATATACTTGTTTAAACAGACCATTTCTCTCTGGAGACGGACATTGCTCCCCTTCTCACACTCCTGTAGCTTTTACCTGGCTTACTGGAAAGTACAGTGTATTACATGCAGCTGTTGACACCAGCAGACAACGCCAAAGGCTCCCAATTATTTCATTATTTATGGAATGTTAGCTGGGTGCAGTCAGTGGCTTCATGATGAAAAAGCTCCAACAATGAGGCCTTGTCAGATTTTTGGCAGAGACACATCCAAACACATAAAAACAAGTTTAAACACTATTGCTTATGTATAGTTCTTTCTTGGCATGTGTCCTCAGTTACCAGAGTTCACAGCCAGAAAACACTTCTACTTTTTTTTCACTTCGAAATAGTGTGGCCAAAAGTGTGTCTAATTCCTCTCCTCCCTCAGAAGAGAAACAGCCTTGTCAAGGACTGGGTTGTATGTATGTTTGAGATATCAAGGTTTCCATTTACCACATAGCCGCACCAACTCGAGCAGCCCTGCCTGCTGCCCACAAGTGTCACAGGGAGCCCAGTCTCGACTTCCTGACTAGACCCAGCCTCAGCTCTGCTCTGGCCACTGATCCACTCCTTTTGCAGTAAATCTTGTAAAGCACATGCAGAATGGCGAGCCACTGCTGTGCCAAGAGATGGAGTCAGTGTGGATGGGGGAAGCACAGCACAGAGTCGTGAACACTTTGCAAAGGTGCATTTCGGAGCTGATTTACGGCTGGAATGCCCTCTTGGTGCAAATAGTTCATAAAGCATATGACCTAAGTACTTGCCCACAGGGCCACAATAACATTTATGTAGCATAAATTAATGTGTTTCAACGGCTAATTCAATCTGGCTAGCTAATTCCTCTGGTTTTGGCAGATTCTGACCTCTGCAACAAAGTACGGTGCTTGCGGTGATGACTCACAGTTCTGGCTGAGTTGCGTTTTGGAGTCACACACACCCTTGCGAACAAAGAGTGCTATTCGTTGAGCAGCAGTAAAAATATATCTTCAGAATACATTTGGATCACTGCTAATTGAAGCTTCCTTTTTATGGGAGCCTGATGAAAACCAGCTGTGGGAGTCAAACAGGAACAGATTTATATATTACATTAGAAACCTGACAAATTCAGAGAGAAACAGCTGAGCGAATGCCTACAATTGGCTGGGGAGACACATATAACCCACGATGGCTTGAGACTTCTGCAGAGGAAAATCCTTAACTGAATGTGGATTTTTTGCAAGAATTTTTCTTTTCTGATTCCCTCTTCAGTCAAAGGCTATGTTTAAGCAGTGCCCTAAATTCAGAGAGAATTTAGGAGTGCTTTTAATGATGCCACAACCAGAGAAGGAAAAGGTGAAGCAAATAGCTGAGGACAACGTCCTTTTCTATGCCTCTCTCCAACAGGTATGATTAGTAACATGTCTACCTATAGAAAATCAGCTGTGAGATGTAGTTGGCCAAATATAAATGTTGGAGGGAAAAAGCAAGTGGGTAGCAGTCCCTTGATCTGTAACTTCCCCAGCTATCAAGATCACCTGGTATTAGACTGCTAATTCTGTTCAGGTAGTGTTTTACTGAACTCTTAATACCAAATCCATTCTCTCTCACCTACGACTGGTCAGATGGCTGTCTCCCACCCTTTCAGATCCAGTTGTGTCTACAGCAACTGCCCATGGAAATCCATACATTCTTAATCTTCATGGCTTATTACTGCAGCTCATTATGCCTGTGAATAAAGCCATATGTTCTGGAAAAATTCCAGGTGCACCAAGACATAGCAGCCTGTCTGCTTAGCTGCCTATCGCTGTGAATACCTGATCTCCTTTGTCTGCAGACAGGCTTCCCCTTAGAAACCAAATGGAGTTCCAGATTCTTCTCATGACTTTCAAAGTCACCAGTGTGACCTGCAGTGACGGCCCCAACCCCAATCTGCCCAAATAGAGTGGGCAGCCAGAGACTCTAAATGCCGGCTCAGACAGCTTTATTACTAACATGTTATTTGTGATCTTTATAAAAAAATAACTATATAGCATACATTGTGAGACTATCAGAAAGCTAATAGTTCCTATGTCTTAAAATGTTTCATTTTTAGAAACACATGAAAATGACAAAATACAAATCATCTTGTGAGAAGAAAGGAATCAAATGAAAGAGTTGTTCAGTCACCCTGTTGTGAAAAATTTGCATATCCCAGTTGTCATCTCTTTCAAAAGATTAGTCAGTAGCACCCAACCCCATGCTTAGCATGCATTCCCAGGGCTAAGCGAAAGCACGACATTTGTTGGTTTAGGTAAAAAGAAGGTTATACCAGGAAAAAAAAAGTTGTTTTCAAAATATGTTGCAATGCTTCTGTTGCATTAATAATGTCAGAAACTTCAAGTACAACCAGAGCAAAGAGGACTTGCAATATCCTCTCTAAATGCAACAACCTAAGCTGTTGGATCAGTTAAAGCAATGAAGGAAGAGCTTAAATGAATCCTCGAGTGGCAGCTAGAACAAGCTTGTGGCAGGCAAGGTGTGCAGACAGTGACTGCTTTTCTGATTAGACAAACAAATTTAGTTCAGAAAAACTCAATATTCTTTTGGGTACCTAAAATCTTCCTCAGGTGAGAAACAGAATAGGATGTACATTTTGGGGTGTCCTTTTTGAGTTATGCTTCGAATCGTGTAATCAAGTTCGTAACCTCCTGTTCCACTAAAATGAGAACAGACTTGTTCTACTGTTGTTTTAAATAAATCAGAAGAGTTGAAAAAATTGCTCCGTTGAAAGGCATAGACCCAAACAAAACAGTGTTGAACAAGAAAATCTCTTTGGTTGCTTGCAACACAATTTAGTTCTAAGTTCAATAGTGCATAGTGACAGGGATCTATTTCTCATGAAACTACTCCAAGGCTGATATCACTTTCTAAGAGGTTTTGGAGAATATTCTTCCCTATTTGTGTTTATTCCATGGCAATCTCAAGAGGGCAAGGGAGTAATCAGCTTCTCCACAGATGGAAAGCACCTGTCTTACGACTTTTGGTCTTGATCTCTGTTCCTCCCCATTTTATGTTGTACTAGATGAAAATTTCAGGTAAGGGGAACCTCAGCACTACAGGCAGAAATTTCACATAGACTGGCTTTCTACTGTAGGGCGTACCCTTGAAAGAGTTAAAAATAAATGATAAACTAGACAATTAAAAGCAAAATTTATTTCTCTAAATTAGCTTTGTATCAGTGAATTCTTAACACACCCACTCACTAATGAACAAATAAGCAGTTAACCAAGAAGCTAATCAAACTATTTCTGCCACATCCTCAAAAAAGAAACAGAGGTGAAGAAAATAGTACTTCATAACAGTTGCCATCATAGTAATATTGATTATCACCACAGGACTATACATTTTGACACTGTGATTGAAGAGAAGATGGTATGTATTATATTCCCATTTATAGGACAATAGACATTTTATGACCATTGTGTGTTTTTACTCACTTGGGGCAAGTCTGTGAACGTAACCTAGCTGTATGTAGAAGACTGTACAGTGAAAAAGCACTCTGGTAAATACTGTGAAAGATCCTAAGACAAAGTATGAGAGATTTCCACCCCTTGCACTCCCTAATGCTATACAAACACAGCTTTGTGTTTTAGAGCATTTCCTGTTGCAATGCTAGTAAAAGATTTGTTTTCAGTTTGCTCAGGCTACTGTAATTGTTTAGGCAACCAAAGCTTTGGGTCTTCTAGACATACTGATACAATGCAGTTGCATGAGGAAGTGTCCCTGGCGAGATATGGGAGCCACCATTTAAACAAAATGACGTTCCTCAATAGTTATAGTTACTGTATTATGCCAGGATTTAAAAAACAGTCTCAACATCTTCTTTGTTTCTGGATGCAGCTCTGCAGACAGAGCTGGTTTCATTTTGTGGACGGATTCCAGTGTTTTCATTTGCACTAGCAGGAGTAGTACCATCCAGCTCAAGTGAGAGTTTCTTGCATCCTTAACGTTTCACTCAAGGTCTGCCACTGTATTACGCTTACTCATTCTTAAATCAATGCTACAATGACATTATGTGGCCCAGTTGCATCTGCTGGAAATTATGACTTCTGCCATTTCCGACATCTTACCAAACATCACACAAGCTCAAAGGATTTCAAATGCAGTCCAAAGCTATTTCTGTTTCTCATACAATTTCTTGAAGAGAAAGGAGTGGCAAAGGTAGTTGGTGATGGTTACTTTTCATAACTTCTACTCCTTTCCCATAAAAAAAATTATCTATGGATGTTTTAGTTGATTTATTATACTCATTAACACTGCATTTCTTTAGGGAATATTAAGTGTAACTTTTTGAATGCAGAAGCAGACATTCTGAGAAGGAAAACAAGAAATGATCAAATTGTAGGTATGATAGTCAGCATTATTATGGAGGCTGCAAATTTCACAATATCCATAATTAGTTCCGTGTAAATATTGCATGAATGAAGCACAAAGTAGTTTTTGTTTCAAAATAAACATGTCCTCAGGCAGGAAGATGAATGTTGAATTTTCATGGTTACAGTGGTTATACATTTCTAACACCAGACATAGCAATCAATGAGTGAAGCAGTCACTATGACAGATAAGACACGTTTCACCCCTTAAATACATGGATTTTAAAACATGTGGTAACAGTGTCTCAATTTTTAAAAGCCATTTTTACCTTATACCATTAAGAAATGTATAAATTAAGTTGGTTTGTGAGGCTTTTAAAAATCTTTACACATCAATTTAATGGCGTGTCAGGCTTGAAAGGGAAAAGTGTCAGACTGATTTGATAAGAAAGATATCAGAAGTGCATTTATTGAGAAATGTATAAAGAATTATTTATTTTATTTATCTTATTTTATGGTAGGAGGGAAGAGGTAGAAGCAGGGTAGAGAGAACTTGTATAAGCTTCGTAAATTACATTGATTTTGTGCTATAATTCACTGATGGTGTGCTCACATAAAACATATATATATATTGAAGGGGAGTATTTTATGTTCTTAATGTACTTATTTGCCACCTCTTTTGATCTGACTAGAGCTTTTCTAGTTTCCTAACCCTAACATGCCAATTTCTGAGGTCAAATCATGAAGGAAGAATCAAAATGCAGTCCTTGAAGTTTCAGTGAAACAGATGGAAGCAAGTCTATTATAAAGGGTCAACACTTCTTACATCCTACATTACCCCCATATAATGCAAAGGGATAGGTTCTCATTTAGGAAATAACAGATCTTTTTACTCACAAAGTAAGTTGCTTGCAACCCGGGGGACAAGAACGGTTAAAAAAAAAAAATTAAATCAAAAACGTCGTCTGGAACAGACTGAAGGCTGGAGTCTACTTCTTTTTAAAGGGTTTCCAGCAGAATGTTAAATTAAACAACCTGAAATGCCCAAAGTAGGGAATCAAAGGTACAACACCAAAGCATATGTTGCCCAGAACCTGGTGGACGAAAGCAAGACTTACATAGGTTCCCTTCAGAGTTTGGCCTCACATCTTGCCATTTGGGCAGAAGGTTAGGTAGACTATCTCTTAGCAATTTGTATGGCAAGCCTGAGCGATGTGGCATTATGCTCATATTCTTCACTGAGATGCAGCACACACCTCAGTAGCTCTGTGGTGCCAGAAGGCATCCTTTACTTTTCACTTACACTCAAGTGGTGTACAGAGAAAGATTCCTCCCTTCCTGGCATAGGTGAGTTATGAAACTTTTTCATCCCTTACATTTCGCCTCAAGTAGTTTGATAACAGCTGATTGATTTCTTGGACAAATATACATGAGATCTACTAATTTGTATCCGCTTTAGTTTAGCAGATTACCTGTTAATGCTACTGGAAGGGGAGACTGCCACCATTTCGCTTTGGTTTTTAATAGTATTGAAAAACAGCTGGACCAGGCTGACAAAGATAAAGGACAAATGTTACATTTTAAACCTGTCAGTGAAAAGGCATCTGAAGTCCTGCCTCTCACAGAGCATACACGTCTGTTTTTTCAATAACGCGGCAATTTTACCTGTCAGTTTCCCTCCCCACCCGCTTCACTAAAAGCAGATCTAAAGATACCTTCACAGAGGTAGATGGCACTTGAAAGCAAATCTGCCAGAATGAAGAGCCAGGCTGGACAAACAAGCTACAACCAAGATATTATAAATCAACCATGTCAAATAAACTGTCCTGGTTTGGCCTAAACCAGGCCGATTTTCCTTTCAGTGATTTTTACTTTCAGCTAAGTCTCTTCTAAGTAACTGCACTTTCTGAAAGTAACTGCATGTTTTGCAGACAGTGTCTGCTTCCAGGACTGATAACGCTCAAAGTTTGTAGTTATTGCTGAGGCACTGGTACGGATGTTATGTAGAAAGGCTCTTGCTGTACTTAGTCTTAGAGAAACCAAGGTCACTGCTAAATTCCTCACTGCTTATGAGTGAAGAGCCGAAGGGGGGTCGTACCTGCAGGGAGGAGCGGACAGGGCAAGTGACCCAAAATTGACCAATGAAGGTATTCCATCCTGTCCTGGTTTGGCCCAAACCAGGCCAATTAGTCTTAGAGAAACCAAGGTCACTACTAAATTCCTCACTGCTTATGAGTGAGGAGCCGAAAGGGGGTTGTACCTGCAGGGAGGAGCAGACAGAGCAGGTGACCCAAGATTGACCAACGAGGTATTCCATCCCATACACCTCATTCTCACTTTCCTATTTATCACTAACCCACTGCCTCCTGGAGGTGGGGCCCAGGAGGGAGGGGCCCTCCTGTCTCCCACTGATTGGTACCAGCTTTGCCAGTTTTCCAGTTAAAAGCCTGCAGGTGTGATGGCAGGGGGAGCTATTGCATTTTGCCCTCTGCCTGTGCTGGGGGGAGCTACTGAATTTTCCCCTCTGCCTGTGCTGGGGGGAGGTACTGCCTTTTCCCCTCTGCCTGTGCTGGGGGGAGCAACTCTGCCTGAGAAGGATTTCCAAGCTCTCAGTCTTGGTTTTGTATATATTTGTATATATTTGATTATTTCTATTATTATTGTTATTATACTCTTTTTCATTATTATAGTTTATTAAAACTGTTTTAACTTTCCAACCCATAAGTCTCTCTCCCTTTTCCCTTTCCCTTAGCGGGGGGGGAGAGGGTTAACAGAGAGCATCTGCCACCTGGTTAATAGCTGGCCCAGCTTTAAACCATGACACATCCCATACATGTCATTCTTGGTATAAAGTCGGGGGATCATGAGGGTCTCACTCCCTTTTTGCTATGGCCAGTGTCCCAAGAGGACTCTGTCCATTTTCCTGCTGCCCCCGATCCCGACCCGTGCATCCCTGAATCCAGGTCTCGACCGTCACTGGGCCCAGCCTGGGCCTTCCCGGAGCCTGCCCTGCAGCGCCGGTGGTGACGTGGCCAACGTCGGGGGAGCTTGATCTTGGTTTTGTATATGTATTTGTATATATATTTGTATATATTTGATTATTCCAATATTATTATTATACTCTTTTTCATTATTATAGTTTATTAAAACTGTTTTAACTTTCCAACCCGTAAGTCTCTCTCCCTTTTCCCTTTCCCTTTTCCTTTCCCTTCGGGGCAGGGGGGGGAAAGTTTACAGAGAGCATCTGCCACAGGTTTAATAGCCGGCCCAGCTTTAAACCGTGACACAAACAGAAGAACTATCAGTACGGACACATTAAGTTGGCACCGATGCAGCACAATGTCACTGTTCATCTTCTTATACAGGCTCTGCCTCTGCCTGAATGTACAGAGGATAGAGTAGGAAATTTAGGGAGCATTTAGCAGTTGGAAAATCCCTGGAGAACCCCACCTGCACAGAGCAGCAGCTCTTTTTCCTTCATGCCAAATGCCATGCTCTTTGTCCCTGCCTCGAGCCCACCACCCAACCAGACATCCTGTCATAATGTTTAAGAAACAATTCCCTGCTAAAAATAACCCTGAAAATGGGCTTTTAGCACCATAATACCCAATCAAGCTAGGATGGCATAGTTTATAGATATTCTCCCTTACAGTAACCTCAGGAAACTCATTATTCTTACGTGGTGCTGAAAGATGAAGTCTTTATCCCCACATTACCACATATTTAAAGAAATTCCTTCCCACTCCAAAATAAATTAAATTATGTTTAATTTAAATCCTGTGGTCTTTTCAATGTTCTCACGTCATTCTTTAATTAACAGAAAACCGTTTAATTTTAAGCTTATTAGTGAGCAATGAAAACAAAGACTCTCAGCAACTTTGTTGCCACTGTATATAATGAGATCTTCAAACTCTTTTTCTTTCAATCCTTTGGTAAGGGCTAAAAGCACCCACTTTTCTGCTAGAAGAGCACACTACATGCTTACACTTATGTCTATGGGAAGGGCTGCAACCACCCAGGTTCCTGGCATTGCTCATCAGCCAAGGTCCCCATACCTGAGCTCTGTCATCCTCACCTCCCTCTGGAGCAAGGTTCAAGGACAAGCATCAGATCTCACAGAACAGATACTCGAGGCTGCTTACATCTCTCTGTTTTCCCAGGAGCCCAGTGAGAAGGCTGTCACCTGAGATAATGTTTTTCAATCACTGTTTTGCCTAACTTAAAGTAGGGACTTGGGTACACAGCTGCCCAAGATGTCCTCCATGTCTTCAGGCTGTTGGCTCAATGTGATATGCTGCTGGAATTTTCTGTAATCACAAGCAATAAACGCTGCACAAGATACTCGTGCTTCCTCGAGGTTCTTCATGTCTTTTTGTCAATGTCATCAGAGAGAGTAAGGGATGTGCACGCCAAATTTTTGCAGATGTGACCATATCCAGGATAGAAAAATCTAAATTAGCAAACAGTAATAACATACATTCAAATTAGAAGGTAAAACATATTTTCATAATAATATGAAAGAACTGACAGATTCTTATGTGTCATTTGAAGATTATTATTTTAAAACTCTCATTTAAGTTATTTATTAAGATATACATGTTTATGTCTCAACTTCTTGATAATCAATATGCAGGGAAAAGGTTACTCTTTCTATTTAAAAGACCCTTCTTTTGGGGAAGGACTTCTCCCATTTTTGTGACATAATTTATTTCTTATAAGTTCCTTTTATCTACTGTATTTCCCAAATCTGTTTGAAGTTCAGACAGCTCTTTCAGATGAAGTCTCTGGTATGTATTTAAAAAAAAAATCACCTTTGAAATAGAATCAATAGTTTCTGCATGATTCAACAAGGGAGTCTCTAAAGAGGAAATACGATTCCTCTGTGTTCTCCTGAATTATACTTTTATCTGTCTTTGTGACCAGTTCCAAAGTTTGCACCTTTGACTTTGGGCAACTGAAACAATATGACACATATTGCTCAATCAATCTTCTTCATGAAATGTAAGCACCTACTTTAGAAAAAATATGCCTTTATAAGTGATGTCCAGGCTTCTGGAAACTTTTAGGTCACAATGGGTATTTTTGCAGGTTTACTATAGGTCTTTACTATCCATTCTAACATAGCATTACCTTATTATCATAATGAATACTATACTTATTTAATGTAGCCTATCCTGTACTGCAGTATCTTGTGAAGCTTCATGTATGAACTATTAACAGTGTTTCCCCTCGCATTGTACAGAGAAAATATTTTTTCATTTTGTTCTTGTATTTATTTGTATTAAATTGGGTCATTATTAGAAGCCTTTTCAAACAGGAGGCAGTTATATGAAGGTACTTAAAGATAATAGTTTCCTAGGATACAGTCCTGCCACAGCGGTCTCGGTGGTAAAGCTGTCAGGCACCTTATAGCACCAGGACTCAGCTGTGATGACTCAAAGAAACTCCAGAGAAAGGGCACTCTGGGCTTATACAACCAGACAGTGCAGAATATGTCCTTTTGTGTTTAAATAATGACATTATTGTCACAGTAAAAGCCTTCACAGTTCTTTCTAAGCATACAGAACTACAGGTTGTTGCTTATATGCACCGTGTAAAAATGTTCTATAAACCAAATAAATCTAGCCACAGCAAACACTTTGAAGCTTACTTCTCTCTATCACACTGGTCTCTTCCAGCAAAGGATATCAGCCATGCATTCCTACCAACCAAGTGAAGACTGAAGATGGTGGATTGTGCCACAGGGAAGCAGGTGAAATTCTGTTTTTCTCAGTACATGGTGCTTCAGGAGAAGGTGGGTAATTTATGTCAGAGATAACCACAAAAGTAGTGTGATTTCCTAGTGGCTGACCAAGCTAATTCAAGCCAAATGACCATTCAAAACCCCATTGTAAATCTCTTCCTCACAGAAGTTCTCTGAAGAAATGTTGACCCTCTGTGGTCCTCCTCCACTCAGGGAGTCTACTCCTTGCTGTCAACGTTGAGCTTCCTGACCCCCTTTCAGGGTGCTCAGCCTCATCCCAAGCTACACGTGCTGACTCCTTGCTTGATGCTCTTGTTCTCCTTCGCCAGCATCAGCGCTCTTCTGCAGCTTCTGCTGTGCTTTCCTTTAGATGCATAGTCGCAACTTGTACAACAGTAATAGAGCTTTTGTGGGTGTTCTGACTTTTTGAAAGGCAGAATGTATCCCTGAAGTGTTTGCACTCCTTTATTTGTATAAGGAAACAAAACCCAAGTGGTGGGCTTCAGGCACAAACTGAGAAGATGCAGCAACCAAACTTTCTTGTGTGTTAAATCAGAGTACTCACACTGGAAAAGTTTTCTTCATAAGCGTGCTCTGATTAGAGAAAGCAGTTTAACCTCATGCACTGAGAAAATTGCTGAACTTCAAGAATTCATGAATTAATGATAACTTCTAGCTTACCCTACTGCCTGGAAGAAATCATAACACCACTCTGTGTTTCCTTGTCCCTTGCTAAAATATTGGGCTAAGATTCTCACAATATTTAAGCTAGGTTTTTGACACTGTGCCTCCACCAACAATAGCAACCATGCTGTTTTTCCAGCACTTAGAGATACGTGAACGAAGCCTGCAAAAAATTATTGGAGAAAGCAATTTAATAACAAGTTAACATAGTAACATTAATGAGCGCTATACTCAAGTATGAATGGGAGAAGTACCTCACATCCTTCCTGCCTTCAGGACATTTTCAACCAGCCTTCCTTGCTGCGTAGAATTACAGAGAGGCCTTCCTGTTCATTTGTGCTTCTTAAAGTATCCAGATATGACACCTATTCCACACTACAGTTTATGGGCATGAGAAAAAATCTATTTGGAAAAACATGAAGGGGAAATGTGCAAATATTTGATTTATTAGGTTAGAGCTGGTATAATGGGATGAGTTGTGTTGGTCTCATTAACAAAGATAACTTTATTTCTCCAAGCCAGCTGGAATAATAAAGGCAATTGTGTGACAGTTTAAATGAAAATGAGCCATTTTATGTGGCTTTTATTTCTATTTCTAATGCTTACTAGTCACAGGAATAATATCCTCCTGGAAAAAAAAAATAACAAATACCCTCCTCAAAAACACCCCAACAAATCGAACAAAAAAAACAAGAAAAAGAAGCTTTTGTATATTATCTGTAGTCCTGATAAAAATGTCATTGAGGTTAAATGCTGCAGCTCAGGAGAAAGGGTATGCTTAAAGAAATTATTTATATTAATGTGTTTGAAACATTTATATCTTTTTTCTTTTGTCATTGAAAACCAAGGAGACAAAAGATACTATATACATCTGTTGTGTTTTTCCTGAGTGTAATGTGGGTAATTATAATCAGTGAGCTTTTGCTTTTTATGTAACAATGTAATATACTGTTTAAAATTAGTGTTGTTCAGATCAAATACAAAGTATGACAAAGGTGAACTGTGTCAACATATTCACATACTATCATCAGAGACATAGGCAGTTTCCAGAAATATTTTTGTCATGCAAAATTTTCCCTTTACTTCAAAAGGGTCGGGTAGTCTTCTACAGATGAGACACTGAATTTTTCTCTTGCTTCTAAATGATGCAGTATCAAGGGCATGATGCAACACAGAGCATTTAATATCGGATAAAAGATGTATGTGATTACAGTATGAACCAGAATAAAAAGAAGCGTAGATTTGTGTGTGGTTGTAAATTTGGAATTCAGCCAGTTTCATTAAAAAGGTTTTAAAGTTCAGAAGCCTACATATCCTTTCAGATGAGTTAGGGATGATTTATGATCCTGTATCAGAACTCATCTTAATATTTTAATGCAAAACATGGCAAACAATGTTATTGCTTTGCCTTCATTGAAAATCGACAAATATTTTTGGACAAAGACCAGTAAGATATGTCTCTTTTTAGCTAAAACCTTTACAAAAATTATTTATAAAAAAAATTAGTATCTGTTCTCCTAAGTTATATTGAGAGTAATTTCTGTAAGTTATTATTATCTTGTAAATGTTCATGAAATATGCTTTGTATTTGATATATAAGATAAGAAGTGTTTTAATAATATTCTTTTGGTCATACTATTTACACAGATGATTTCATCTTCCTGACTGAATGAATATGATTCTTAAAATTATATTTGTACTTTGCATACTCACTGTTTTGAAATCAAAACTGTTCTTCAGTAGCATTTATTAGTTTTTATTTTATGTCTTAGTAATTTCTTTAAAATACCTTCCAGTAATTGTTTATGCCTAAATAATAATAAAAAAAAAAAAAAGAGAAAAAAGAAGTAGGTATGTAGAATGAATTCTTGGAAAACTTCTAGTGGACACAGGCTTCCTTAACCATCCCCCTCATAACTTAGAGATGCTCCAGCAATTTCATGTGAAACAAAACCAAAGAAAATAATATTGAACTTTTAAGAGGTGAAAGTATTGTATTTCTTATACTTCTGTATTAGAAGGTATCCAAATGGTTTAAAAGGTTGTTTCTGATGTTAATCCAACCAGTCTAGGAGTCAGCTATTGACTCTCTTGGATTTTTTTCAAAATTTTCTCACTTCATCTAGGCTAGGGTTATCATTAGAATAGCTTTGCATATAGTAATTTTGCTAGCACTTCTTCCTGGATCAAATTAAGCTTGAAAGTACGAAGACATACAAAGAAAGTACATACAACTGAACAAATACGCATAAAAGGATGAACAATTCATCACACAAACAATATTATGATGATCTAGCTGTGCAAATACAGAAAGGATATAAAAGATGTTTGTATATGAGGATGAATGTGAAATAACGATCAGAGAAACAAACAAAGTTACTAAAGCATAGATGAAGTATTGGTGATTTCCCTGATTAGCATATATTTTGTAAACATGTAATAAGCAATCACAAATAATTCCTTTAAAAATTACTTTATTCTATTAAACAAGATGGACAACACCATTAAGATGGTTTTTTTATGTTTTTTTAAGTAAAGAAACAAATATCTACACAGAAGGAATAACAAAAACAATGCAAAGGGTCTAAAAATCAAGACTCCCTTGGCACTGAGCAATCTTTATTAATGTGATGTGTTTACTGATGGTGCTGAGTAAAAAAGAATCATCTCTGAACCCAATTTCCCCAAGGGTCAAAGTTTTAGTTTATCTCCATTAGAAAATAATGGGTCTACACCAGATTCAAACCAAAAGATGTTGTTCTTATACCTCCGAGTCTATTCACAGTGAAGGTTTTTGTTTCAGCTCGTTTCTAATATTTATGTAGTCTACATTGTAAACATGCCAAACTCGTAGGAATAGACCTCTTCACTCTGTGGAACTTAATCTTTTCAGAGAAGGAGAAAAACATATCCAAGTTCCCTTTAAACGAACTGTTAGTTTGTAGATTACTGACATGAGGATTTGTGTAGTTCTACTTTATATTGAATTGACAAGACAACATTAAAAAAGAATAATTTTAATTCTTGAAGATGTTGATTTATCACAATTGAAGTTGTTACTTTATAAAATAATTATCATTCATCTTACTATAGCCATGTGGGTTTTTTTTAATTTCTAACCTCATTTAAAAAAAAGTACAGATGTATGTGATTTGGGTTTCCAAACACCATTAGTCTATTAAAAGGTTTTATATTAATAAAAAACCAGGAAGAACATTATGAATTCTGTCAAAATTTAAGTCAGAAAATTGGAGATCAATAGAATTTGGATATTAGGTTTTTCAAATTTAACATTTGGGACCCAGTTAAAGGCTTATTTCTGTCCATTCAAAATCCTACAGAATCTGCAAAGGAAAGGCCAAGAAAATGCATACTTATGAAGATATATCTTCAAAGAAAAACCTGTTTTCAGATCTTGAAGAAGAAGATATTGCAGTAACATAGCTTAGGACTACCTAATGGACCCAGAAGTAAAGAAGATCCAACAAAATGAGATAAGGAGTAGAAGCACAGACATATTTGGTTAGAAACACCCAATGTTAGAAGTAAAAGACATGATTCTGCAAAGCATTGAGTCTTTCAGGCTCAAGGCAAAGCCCAAGATCAAACAACCAAAACAGCACACTACTACTGAAGACAGTTCCAAAACATCATCTGCACCAGAGCACAGGCGCACACACATGCATCTGAGGTACCTCGCCAGGGGACACTGGTCCCATTCAGACCTCCCCATCATGCCCAGCCTCATGGCCAGAAGCAGCTTTGGACCTGGATGTAGTTCAGGACCCAGCTGCTGAGGACACCTCCTTGCTCACGTGGCACTACCAAACTGAGGTGCTGTGAGGTCTGCTGCTGGGATTAATGCGGACTTCATTAAGCCCGTCATCCAAAACAGTGGGCGACCTGGGAGGGAGCAGTCTTGATTTTGGAAACTGTTTCCAACCTGCGTAAGAATCAAATCCTGCTGTCCTCTGTGGTAGTTCTTAAGGTCTGTCTTTGTTTGGAGAAAGGAGTGGATTAAAGAAATTAGTCTAGTGCACGTGACAGTAATGGGCTACATTGGACAGATTAGACTATACCACAGTATAAAGATTTGTTGGTTTGGATGTGGGATCTACAGTGAACGAGAAGCACGTTTTTCTATGGCACAAATAGACAAAAGACAAATAAATGCAGTTAATTTTGAAATTATGCTTAATAGTAAATCTGAACAGTAATTTTGTATAGGAGAGTCACTTCAGTAGGAGCTATAGGATGTTGATAGAATTTTCACTTGACCGTGTAGGAATATTTAAATCTCAAATATATAATATATTTTGAAACAAAAATAACTACCAAGGCACATGCCAATACCTTAACAGAACTCTAAAAAACACCGCAGTACTGAAAAAGTGAAATTCCACTAGGCAAGCTGAAAATACCAAATTGAAACAGAGCAAGACCTTAACAATTTGTTTCCACTTGGCTGAAACCTCCACTGGAGAGTGTTAGTGCACAAGGCAAGTAAACAAACGCTAACTGACAGGATTTTAAAATAAACCTGCTTCATATTGATCACTGTGTCACCAGAAAGCAAGAATTAAATAATTTCTTGCTTTAATTTTCTATCAGAGTATGTAAAGGATCAAATATCTTCCATCTTCCATCTTTTTCAAACAAAGTTTTCTTTTAATTTAAACTTATTTTTACATTACTGCATTTCTTACAAATTCTTGTTTGCTTGGAATGTAATTAATACAGAGAAAGCGCTTTGCTAATGTCACTGTCTTCCTTGCTGTTTTGTTTATTATTTCCTGCAGCTTAGACCTAACTAATTTAGATATTTCTCCTTAAACTGATCTAGTGCAGTTGTACACTTAAAAGGACTGAACAGACACAGCAGAGATTGGTTCATGTTTAGATAACAGATTTGGTGCTAACAATTATTTTTCAATACTAAAATCAATAACATTGCCCCAAGTTTAAGAATTGTGTAGCTAAATTTAGAGTACTTGATGAAGATTCAAGATTTTCACTTCAGTGTTGAAGATTTTGATTAAATCAATTGTTTATACCAAGAATCATAACTGTTGTGAGAAAATTTCTATTTGTGAAAAGGTAGCCAACAGAACTTGACTGAAATGTCCTCCAATTTTAAATTCTTGAGACTAATCTGAAATCTTACCAATCTTACGCTAAGGGCTGAACATTGTGTGTTTCAAGCAAGACAAAGGTAATGCATATGGATTGTGATATCTGCATTTTGTGGAGAGAACTGGGATGTTGTTATTAACTATAACATCTATGTGTGTAATGATCTTCTAAAAATATGGAGATCCATATGATTACCTCTATTTAAAATAAAACTGAAAATTACTAAGGATTATAATAGAGCGTAATTGAATGAACTTATAATACTTAGCAGATTCATCTTGCATGCATTTATATACATGACCATACACACATATATATGTGTCTAAAGACACAAAATATAATGGTTGGGAAGACTCAGATCAGTTTTGCATTGGTGAGTCCAATTAGCAGCATCATAGTCTATATTTGCAGCGGCTTTGGCTTTAATTTAATAATATCTCCTAAATTACCTCCTAAGAGAGAAGACATGGCCAGTGAAACTAAAAACAGGGATGAAAATAGGCCATAGTTGTAGGTATGCCCCAACAGAATCTTTCTTATGTAGTACATTACCCCAGCAACCCAGTTTATGGAATTTTTAATTTGAGTGGTTATTCTGCGTGTGCTTGGGGGAAGGCACTGCCCAAGCAAAGAAGGCTCTCAGCATGCAGCTCTGCAGCTCTGTTTGCAAATTGGGGGCAGGGTTGGTTCCTGGTGCCTATCCATTACTACACTTTTACCTGCTGAGGTCAGTTCTGTATTGCCTGTTGACACTTCAAATACCTCAGAGGCTTCATCTGACTAAAACTGCTTGGTGAAATGGAAAAACAAGGTAATTACCATTCTCATTTCATACAAGTTTTGTACACAAGGAGCACCAAAGGAACCAAAGGAAATGAAACAAAACCAGAACAGGAGAAGTGTCATAAATGTAAATGTAAGAAGTATTACCTCTTGCTTTATGGAAGAAATCTTCCAGTGACTGGGAAGGAAATCAGTGAAACTGAAAAGTAACTGAAAGTCTGGATAAATCTACTGGTTATCTTCCAGAGTGTCAGAAGCAGTGACTGGATGTGCACATATCATATAGAACTTCCTCAAAGGCTGGAGGGTAGAAGATGGAGTATAGGATGCTAATGCGGTAAGTTTTAAGAAACATTCCACATGTCAAGTAAATTTAACCCCTCCATTAAGCCCTCTACATTTTCTCTGAGATATTGCAGAAGATGTAATTACAATATTCAAGGACAGTGATTAAGTAAAATTTTGTTTCTTAAAACATAAAAATAATATAAGAAAAATGGAAAAACATCTACAAGATCATGTAGCCATTGAATGAAGTTAATCCATTTCAGCAAAGACACTTTTTGCAAGAATGGAAAAGTGGTACCATTCAAGTGAGTGGAAACAACAGGCAATGCAACACCAGATATCAGCTCAGATAAGTATCATGGTCAGACTTAGACCAAGATTGATGAATGATGTCTAGGGCAAATCAGAACATGATGGTCTGAAAAAAAATTGAATTCAGAGGTAAAAGCCATGACTTTAGGTTGAAAGCAAATGTAATCTCAAGGCACTCTAAAGTCTGTTCTCAAAAACCACCATTGTTCAGGAAATAGTGCTAATGGGCTGAAATCAAGCCAAATTTGAAGAGGTGGAAAACTGGCTGTTAAAATTAGTTTTGAAAATCCTAGTCCAAACTTTTTACTGTTTTTCTGAGGGGACAACCGAAACGATTCCAAACACTGAAATAAAAATAAGACATTTAGATATTTTACACATGCAGTTTTGCAAAATGGGACGTAGTGGAGACGATAGAATTACCTGATGAGGTTCAATTATATCCACTGGAACATCATAGTAGAGACACTAGCAATTTCTATTTTTCAAGAGAGCACTGACTTCCTCATTTAAGGTTCTCTGAAGCACATCACAGTCAATCTCTATTATGTCTAACTAGGGCTGACAACTGTAGCACTAAATACCCACATACTCTAGTCACAGGGGGTTTTGTGTGTAAGGACAATCTTCAAGCAATCAGAAATTTAACAGAACAGATGTCTGAATTGCTGTGGAATATTGAAGATCATAGGTGTTATTCACTGAGGAGATACAATTCATATCTCACCCATTTTTGCCAATTTTACTTGTAAATTGCTATAGCTAATTTAGAATGCCAACCACCTCTCTTTCCAAAGGGAAATCTTCTCTGTAAAAAGGCAGAAGAGTTTTTTTTGTTTCCAGTGCTATTATATATAACGTAAAAGTAACATGATAAAATGAAATGAAGCCGTGTTGACCAGAGATGACGGAAAAGCAAAATGAAAACCCAGTTCTGCTTGAATAAAACTTAGGCCTGAAAGATCAGTTCTCAGGCAAAACGAAGTGTAAAAAAAGTAGACATAAATGAAAACTACCACAGACTGCAGAAACACATTAGTGTAACTTTCTGCAAGGACTGCTGAGAAGATTACTTTTTCTAATACAATAATCCAACTGATGCAACTATTGGTATGGGGTCTCATCATGGCATCACATCAGGTTGCATGGACTTCTCTTTCTATGCTGATAATACCCTACAATTTTTAATACACAGGTACTGCAGTCCTAATAAGGTATCAAAATCCTAATAAGGTGTCCTAATACCTGTATATAGAACATATCCTAACACCTATATACTGCAATCCTAATAAGGTATCAAAACTTGCTAGAGTCCGTTTGTACTGGCATCTTGTGTGAGAAAATGTGCAATGTTGCTAATAAGAGCTAAAATAATCTTTGAGCACAGTTGCATTCAGTGCTGAATTTAATCTGATCATGTTAAACTGCAGCTTTCCCAACAAAGAACATTTTTGTGTGCATTACTACATTATATATGTACTGTGGTTTGTAAGAATAAAATGGGAAAAAGAGCCACAATCCCAGGCCATATAATCTCTTAAATTCAAATCAGAAAAGAAAACCAAAATTAGCAGCATGCCTTACCACATGCCAGTTGATGAGTTCAAGCTTGAAAGAGTTTGGGAAAATTACCAGCAGTTGCCAGCTTAAACCCTCTAGTAAAAATTTAATACACCCCCTCCTCTCTCCAAATTGCACAAAACCTCTTATTTCAAAAGCAAAAAGCTATGATACAGCATTTGCATATTAACAGAGAACAAGCTTAAATTACAACATGTACTATAAAATTAACAAATAAGGAAAATTATCAATAGAGTCCTCATATGTCAGGCAAATTTACTCCATATGAATTACAGAAGTCTTAAATGTTCAGTTAGCAATGAGTAACTCTCTAATGATTATGTTATCATGCCGTAAACTAGCTAATGGGCCCTAATGAGTGAAAAAGTTCACTGGAGTTATATACATATTAAGAAAATCAATGGAGATTGTGGCACCTAAATGAATGTTGGAGTACTACTTTCCAGAAATGTGGTACTATTAGGAGGAAATCACATTTTTTAAATAGTTAGCGGGGGGTTTTTTTAGCCATCTACCTGCATTACGAATGTTCCAGTCCTGCAGGGCTCCCCAGGGATGGAGGTGAGGGCAGTAGGGGTGGCACCAAAGAGGAGCGACAAGCTGCTGGGTAAGCTGGAAGAGTGCAGGATCATGACCATGCTCACTCTGCAGAGTCCTGCCGGTAGGAGGCTGCTCCCTTCCCCTGACCCTCATCCAGCCCTCTGGAACAAGGCACAGGTTTTCCCCTACCTAGGGAGCTTGACAGCATTTAACAAGACAAACCATGAAACTTGCAACAGGGTTGAGCTGGTCATGTCCAGAAGTGGTCACACAGTCACTGCTCCATCCATAGGAGGAAAAGGGCATGGATACAGGACCTAATTAAGAGCCATAGTCACATTAAAAAAGCCATCTGATGACCGGTTATAACATCATTACCCACTTTAAATAGAGGAAATATCCATTCAGCCTCTCCAAACACCATGAAAAGGGAATATTTCAGCTTTCCCAGGGGTTCATTTAGTTGCACCTCAGCACAGGTGGTGTGGACAGGATGCTTGAAGACTGGCACCCAGCATTAGGCAATCTCACTTACTACCATCCTTCTATTCTTGAAAAGGTCTCCAGCATTTTTTTCAATGGGACTTGCCAATCCTGTGTTACATAGCTACTTTTAAGGATTCTGTTTGAAACAAAAATGCGGTCACTGCCACCTGTATAAACTAAGGATGTCAGAGGCAGCGTATACCTGAAGTGCTCAAGAGTTTTTATCCTTTGCTTCAGAGAAAGTCCTGCAAATATACATATGCCTTATTTCTCCCTCTTAAACATCTGTTCAAGATTGTATGTTATGTTATGCTCACAATCCTTCGTTTTCCAAAAGTCACAATTCTCAAGAATAGTATATTTAGAAACGGGCCTTTAAAGATATTCTGAGAAAATTTCTCCCTGAACCCACCATAATTTTCATCAAGCAGCACTCTAAGTATTAGAGAAAGGCAAACAGATGCTTACACTCTATCTTATGGTCTAAGAAAATGCTGAACCTATTGATAGGTGTAGCAACAAATCCAGCTTTAAATAAGTGGAACAACCCAAATAATCATGTAAAGCTTCTTGTTTATTCTGGTAGGCAATAACAGGATTTAAACACAGAGTGCTGTTGAAGCTGTAAAACACACTTCAATGCCAGGGGAAGAAAACGTCATCACGACTCATCACAAATCAAGGGAGATTATTTAATTAGGATCATTTCATCCTTTAAGCAAATAAAAGAATCTGAGTCTGTTTCCTTCTGCATTACTTCTTTCTGCCTCCCACCATCAATTCCTTGAATTATTTTGATCAAACACGTGGTTTAAATCCACATCCTATGCTTTCACAACACCTACATTACACTTATTAGCCATTTCTAAGCTTCTTCTAAATAAGGTGTAGTAATTTCTGACCATATCTTCCAGAAATAGGTTCCTTGTTAACATTTAATCTTGCTTTCTCTTCTTTCGTATCCCCTCTATGGTCAATTACCTCGTCTTCTGCCCTGTTATTTCTTTTTCTAAACACAGTATTTTACAGCCTTGCTCTTAAGGCTGTATTCCACACTATTAAGATCTTCTTATATCTTCACACTGCAGGTATAGGAACTCTTCCAAGTAGATGCTGTGTGTTAGCCATTACAGTAAATTCAGTGCCTACTACTTTGCACCTTTTGTCCTGTAAATGCTTTGTCTTAAAATGGCAGTAATCTTCACAGTTTTTTTTTTTCTTTGATGTCTTTTGACTAACACAGTAACTAATAATTATGCCAATGCAGGTAAAGTATTTACAACAGTATCAAATATATTTTATTTCAGCTAAAGCTACTTATGTATTAATGAATATCAGAAAATACTCACTCAACCTTCAAAGGAATACTATCTCAATATACAGGCATAGGATTCCTGTAAGTCTTTTAATTTCTGTCTCATTGTAATTATTTATTTTCCTCTTATTCTTTTGCTTTCATGCTTAAGTTCTGATCAGTTCTGAGTAGTTGCTTTCACAATACTCTTTTCTGTCCTTTTCTTCTCTAGAAAGGAAAACAAATAATCCCAGAGGCCAAAATTTCTTTTCATGTTTTCTACATCACAGAATCAAAAAAGACCATTGCTTTGGTATGTATGACCACCGCTGTTGTACGTCTGGGTTGAAGAACACATGACAGAACTTGCATTGGGAAAAAAAGACAGCTCCAGGTTTTGTGCAGTATTACTAAAACATTCAGTATGGTTTTACCCAAAGGGTGATTTTTCATAAACATTCCAGTAACAGCACAGTCACTACCACCAGTTAGTACCATTATTTCCAGGTCCAGGAAATCATGAATACACTGAAGCTTATCTTCTTTAGCAATATGCAGTGCAATGTATGTGACATTCAAGAACCACCTGAAAGGGAGAGTGAACTCAACACACTTACATAAATAGATTTTTTTAAACTAAAAGAGAAAAGGCATGAGAACATTCTAATACATGAGAAGAACCGAATATTGTGGAAGTAAAAAAAAAAAAAAAAAAAAGTGCTCGGTTCATGTCCAGAGCTTCTTTTGATTAAATTTTTTTCCATTGATAAAGAGTGGGGGGTCCATGCCTCCAAAAATATTTTAGGAATAATTGAAAAGAAAAATAATATCTTGCAGAATTACTGTGCTATTTTAAAAAAAATAAATTGTTGCACCATCTGTGCAATAATTTTTTTCAAAATAGCATATAATAACATAACAGAATTTAATATGGCAAAGATCATAGAATCATAGAATGGGTTGGGTTGGAAAGGACCTTTAAAGATCATGTAGTTCCAACCCCCATGACATGGGAGGGTCACCTTTCCACTAGACCAGGGTGCTCAAAGCCCCATCCAACCTGGCCTTGAACACTTCCAGGGAAGGGGCATCCATAACTTCTCTGGGCAACCTGTTCCTAATTTCTTCCTAATATCTAATCTAAATCTATCCTCTTTCAGTTTAAAACCGTTCGTCCTCATCCTATCACTACATGCCCTTGTAAAAAGTCCCTCTGCAGCTTTTCTGTAGGCCCCCTTCAGGTACTGGAAAGCTGATAGAAGGTCTCCCCGGAGCCTTCTCTTCTCCAGGCTGAACAGCCCCAACTTTCTCAGCCTGTCTTCACAGGAGAGGTACTCCAGCCCTCTGATCATCTTTGTGGCCCTCCCCTGGACTCGTTCCAACATTTCCATGTCCTTCTTATGTTGGGGGCCCCAGAACTGAACGCAGTCCTGAAGGTGGGGTCTCACAAGAGTGGCGTAGAGGGGGAGAATCACCTCCCTTGACCTGCTGGCCACGCTCCTTTTGATGCAGCCCAGGATAAGGTTGGCTTTCTGGGCTGCAAACACACATTGCCGGCTCATGTTGAACTTCTCGTCAGCCATCACCCTCAATTCCTTCTCCTCAGGGCTGCTCTCAATCCATTCTCCACCCAGCCTGTATTTGTGCTTGGCATTGCCTTGACCCACTTGCAGGACCTTGCACTTGGCCTTATTAAACTTCATGTGGTTCGCACAGGTCCACTTCTCAAGTCTGTCAAGGTACCTCTGGATGGCATCCCTTCCCTCCAGCGCGTTGACCGCATCACTCAGTTTGGTGTCATCAGCAAACTTGCTGAGGGTGCACTCTACCCCACTGTCCATGTCACCAACAAAGATGTTAAACAGCGCCGGTCCCAATACCGACCCCTGAGGAACACCACTTGTCACTGGTGTCCACTTGGACATCTAGCCGTTGACTGCAACTCTTTGAGTGCGACCATCCAGCACTGCGTGGTCCATCCATCAAGTCCATTTCTCTCCAATTTAGAGACAAGGATGTCGTTCAGGACAGTGTCAAATGCTTTGCATAAGTCCAGGTAGATGATGTCAGTCACTTTTCCCTTATCCACCAGCTCTGTCCCCCCAGCACAGAAGGCCACCAAACTTGTCAGGCATGATTTGCCCCTAGTGAAGCCATGTTGGCTGTCACCAATCACCTCCTTATTTTCCCTGTGCCTTAGCATAGTTTCCAGGAGGTTCTTCTCTGTGATCTTGTTGGGTACAGAGGTGAGGCTGACTGGCCTGTAGTTCCCCAGGTCTTCCGTTTTTCTTTTTAAAAATGAGGGTTATGTTTCCCCTTTTCCAGTCAATGGGAACTTCACCAGACTATCACGACTTCTCAAAAATGATGGATAGCAGCTGAGCAACCTCATCCGCCAATTCCCTCAGGACCCACAGATGCACCTCATCAAGTTCCATGGGCTTGTGCACCTTCAGGTTCCTTAGATGGTCTCAAACCTGATCTTCAAAAAACAGTGGGCAGTTCTTCATTCTTTCAGGCCCTGCTTTTGCCTTCTGCTGCTTGGGTGGTGAGGCTAGAACACTTGCCAGTGAAGACGGAGACAAAACAGTCATTGAGTACCTCAGCCTTCTCCCTATCCTGGCTAACCAGGTCTCCTGTTTCCTTCTGGAGAGGGCCCACATCTTCCCTAGTCTTCCTTTTATCATCAATGTACCTATAGAAGCTTTTCTTGTTGCCTTTGATGTCCCTGGACAGATTTAATTCTGACAGGGCTTTAGCTTTCCTAAACCAATCCCTGGCTGCTCAGACAACTTCTCTATATTCCTCCCAGACTACCTGCCCTTGCTTCCACCCTCTGTAGGCTTCCTTTTTGTGCCTGAATTTGTCAAGGAACTCCTGTTCATCCATGCAGGCCTCCTGGTGTTTTTGCCTGCGATCCTCTTTGTTAGGATGCATCGTTGCTGAGCTTGGAGGAGGTGATCCTTGAATATTAACCGGCTTTCTTGGGCCCTGCTTCCCTCTAGGGTGTTATCACAAGGGACTCTACCAAGCAGGTCCCTGAAGAGACCAATGTCTGCTCTCCTGAAGTCCAGGGCAGTGAGCTTGCTGTGTGTCCTCCTTGCTGCCCTAAGGATCTAGAAGTCCACCTTTTGGGAGGCAGTCCTGAAGGGCAAAAGGGTCCAGGAAGGCTGGACACTCTTCAAGAAAGAAATCTTAAAGGCACAGGAGCAGGCCATCCCCATGTGCCAGAAGATGAGCCGGCGGGGAAGAAGACCAGCTTGACTGAACAGAGAGCTTTGGCTGGAACTTGGGTAAAAAATGAGAGTTTATGAAATTTGGAAGAAGGGGCAGGTGATTCAGGAGGACTATAAGGATGCTGTGAGGGTATGCAGGGAAAAAATTAGAAGGGCCAAAGCCCAGCTACAACTTCATCTGGCCACTGCTGTAAAAGGCAATAAAAAATGTTTCTGCAAATATATTAGCCACAAGAGGAGAGCCAAGGAAAATCTCCATCCTTTACTCGATACAGGAGGAAACATGGTGACAAAGGCTGAGGAAAAGGCTGAGGTGCTTAATGCCTTCTTTGCCTCAGTCTTTAGTAGTAAGACGAGTTGTTCTCCAGGTATCCAGCCTCATGAGCTGCAGGACAGGGATGGGGAGCAGAGTGAAGCTGCCATAATCCACGGGGAAATGGGTAGTGACCTGCTATGCCACTAAGACACACACAAGTCTATGGGGCCGGATGGGATCCACCCAAGGGTACTGAGAGAGCTGGCGGAAGTGTTCACTAAGCCACTTTCCATTATTTATCAGCAGTCCTGGCTAACCGGGAAGGTCCCAGGTGACTGGAAGTTAGCAAATGTGACGCCCAACTACAAGAAGGGCTGGAAGGAGGATCCAGGGAACTATAGGCCTGTCAGTCTGACCTCGGTGCCAGAGAAGATTATGGAGCAGATCATGTTGAGTGCTATCATGGGGCACATACAGGACAACCAGGCGATCAGGCCCAGTCAGCACGGGTTTATGAAAGGCAGGTCCTGCTTGACTAACCTGATCTCATTCTATGACAAGATGACCCACTTAGTGGATGAGGGAAAGGCTGTGGACTTTAGTAAAGCCTTTGACACAGTCTCCCACAATATTCTTCTGGAGAAACTGGCTGCTTTTGGATTGGATGGGCTTACACTTTGATGGGTAAAAAACTGTCTGTGTGGCTGGGCCCAAAAAGTTGTGGTAAATGGAGTTCACTCCAGTTGGTGCCGGTCACAAGTGGTGTTCCCTAGGGCTCAGTGTTGAGGCCAGTCCTCTTTAATGTCTTTATCTATGGTCTGGACAAGAGGATCGAGTGCACCCTCAGTAAGTTAGCAGACAACACTAAGTTGGGTGGGAGTGTTGATCTGCTTGATGCTGGGAAGGCTCTGCAGAGGTGTCTCGACAGGTTGGATCAATGGGCTGAGGCCAAATGTATGAGGTTCAACAAGGATGTGTCAGGTCCTGCACTTGGGGCACAACAACCCCATGCACTGCTACAGGCCTGGGGAAGAGTGGCTAGAAAGATGCCCGGTGGAAAAGGACCTGGGGGTGTTGATAGATGGGCGGCTGAATATGAGCCAGCAGTGTGCCAATGCAGCCAAGAAGGCCAGCAGCATCCTGGCTTGTATCAGAAATAGTGTGGTCAGCAGGACTAGGGAAGTGATTGTCCCCCTGTAGTGGGCACTGGTGAGGCTGCACCTCGCATACTGTGTTCAGTTTTGGGCCCCTTACTACAAGAAAGACATTGAGGTGCTGGAGAGAGTCCAAAGAAGGGCAATGAAGCTGGTGAAGGGTCTGGAGCACAAGTCTTACGAGGAGCAGCAGAGGGAACTGGAGTTCTTTAGCCTGGAGAAAAGGAGGCTGAGGGGAGACCTTATTGCTGTATACAAGTACCTGAAAGGTGGTTGTAGCAAGGAGGGTGCTAGTCTCTTCTCCCAGGTAACAAGCGATAGGATGAGAGGAAATGGTCTCAAGTTGTGCCAGGGGAGGTTTAGATTGGATATCAGGAAAAATTTCTTCACAGAAAGGGTTATCAAACAGTGGAACAGGCTGCCCAGGGAAGTGGTAGAGTCACCATCCCTAGAGATATTTAAAAGATGAGTAGATGTGGTGCTTAGGGATACTGTTTAGTGGTTGACTTGGTAGTGTTAGGTTAATGGTTGGACTTGATGATGTTAAAGGTCGTTTCCAACCAAGATGATTCTGTGAATCTGTGATCTCATGGTCACTGCAGAAAAGGCTGCCTTTGAGCTTCACATTCCCCACCAGCCCCTCCTTGTTGGTGAGAACAAGGTCCGGCATGGCACATCTCCTGATTGGCATCTCTATCACTTGGAGAAGAAGTTATCATCAACACATTCCAGGAATCTCCTGGATTGCTTATGCCCTGCTGTGTTGTCCCTCCAACAGATATCGGCATGCTTGATGTCCCCCATGAGGACCTGGGCTTGTGAACGTGAGGCTACATCTATCTGTCTGTAGAGGGCCTTATACACTTGGTTTTCCTGGTCGAGTAGCCTGTAGCAGATGCCCACTGTAATGTCACCTGTCCCTGCCCTGCCTTTAATACTGACCCATAAGCTGTTGGTCACCTCCCCCTCCATCCCCATACAGAGCTCCATGCACTCCAGATGGTCATTGACATAGAGGGCGACACCTTATCCTCGTCTCCCCTGCCTGTCCTTCCTAAATAGCCTGTACCCTTCCATTCCAACACTCCAGTCATAAGAGCCATCCCACTACATCTTTGTGAAGCTGATGAGATCCTGTGCAGGTTTCTGACTCATGTTGCTTACTCCCCACGCTCTGTGTGTTTGCATAGAGTCATTTAATGAAGCTGACTTACGGGCTGGGATTCATTTGTGCTGCTTTTCAGGTGCTCTCCCGCTAACCTGTGATCCTTCTCCATGCTCTGGGCGTCTATTGTTGGCCCTGGCATCAAACTGATTGGATTGGGATGGACTGAGGTTCCCCTCCCCCAGCAACTTCAGTTTAATGCACTCTTCACCAGCTTGGCAAGCCTATGACCCAAGATGCTCTTCCCCTTCTCTGACAGATGGACTCCATTTGCTGCCAATACACCAGGTTTCTCAAAGTGAGTTCCATGCTCTAAGTTACCAAATCCCTGGCTGTGGCACCAGTCCTGCAACTATTTGTTGATTTGCCCGATTCAACTGGCCCTTTCAAACCCCTTGCCTTTGACCGGGAGGGTTGATGAAAAAACTACCTGTGCTCCAGGGTCCTTTACTACTGCTCCCAGGGCTCTGTAGTCCTTCTTGACACTGTTCAGGCTGCTCCTGCCTGCATCACTGGTGCCCATGTGAAACAACAGCAGTGGTAGTAATCAGTGGGCTGTACAAGGCTCAGTAGTCTCTCAGTGACATCCTTGATGCAAGTCCCCAATAAGGAGCACACCTCTCTTGAGAGTATGTCAAGTCATCAAATGGGCACCTCTGTGCCTCTTCAGAAGAGAGTCACCTACTACTATAACCTGTTACTTTTTCTTGGTTGTGCTGGTTGTTATTTGGGCAGCATATTGGTTGCTCCCAAGATGTTGATTTTGTAGCTATCTGGTACATGACAGTGCATCCTAGGTTAATTTTATAAGTAATTGGTAAAGGCTTTCATGGCCAAGATAAAAAATACTGCCCAGATTTATATGGGCAAAAATTCTGATTCACTCAGAGTAAGTCTTCTTGAACAATACCTGTCAACAGATTGACAGGTATTGGCCTGCACCACCAGGATTAGCAGACAGAAGACACCCTTATTGTTCTTTATAAACACATAGTAAGATCAGTTATGTGATTAATCTTTCTCCTACTGCTGCGCACACCCACTCACAGGCTTTGCCAGAAGTGCAATCCAAATAGAGAGCAGATATGGAGCAGGATGGATACTGCAGAGATAAATATATTGCAGACTAGGACACTTTTGGAGAACTCAGGACACAGGTGAAGGCTGAAGGTCCATGTCCAAGATACAACACTCAATGCAGAAGCCTAGTGTGAAGTTGAATTTTTGCAATATTTTTCTATCCCTAAGAGGTTAGAGCTACTACAAGAACAATAGCATTTAAGTGATCCCATATTTTGGTTTGCCAACTGGTTAGCTCAGAAAAAGCCATTATTTAATATCTGTTTAATCTAAGTGGAGCTGACACACTTTTTCTAGGTTATGCCTAATGTCATCTGGTTTGTCAGGCCTTGGCTAGGCACAAGACTATAGCAGAGCTTAAGTAAAAAATCATGAAAGATCATGACTTCTTGAGTAATCTCTACAGTGGGAACCTCACCTCCAAGGTGGGTATTGAGAGCACCTATAGTAAGAAAGAGATCCTTTGGGGCTTGCATTAGGTCAATGATTTCTTATTTGCATCCAAAATGAAAAAAACCAAATGTTTAGACTGAAACAGTACTGCCCAGAACTAAGTTCATATGCAAGGAGACAGTAAGATCTGTTCAAGTAATCGAGGTTATTTTCTTGAGAACAAATAATAGGAGCAGATGCATGTATTTCTCATGTTTCATTTTTGGTTTTGAATTTATTTTGTTCTGATACATTATTCCAGGAGCCTTGCCAGTGTCCCAAGGACTCTTGAACAGCATATTGTTTCTGGGTAGCACTTTTTATACCAGCCCATGCCACCTTGTACCTCTTCTTTTCCACAGAACCCTGAACAAGCAAGGAGCGCAGAGCCCTTTGGGGCAGTTCCTCCTTCTGCCTCCTAGGAGCAGGGGCAAAGAATGATCAATTCCTCAATTGTTTGTCTCAGCATTTCTTTGAAGTTCAGTGCATTCTCACTTCTATGCCATAGTATATGGCATCAACAAATGAAAAAGTATCAGAATACATATAAAAGAAGAAATTAATTTCACTATCTAGAGCATAATCTAAAATTTTGCTGAAAATGTCAGCAGGGAAAAACCCACTTTTAAAGTAAGCTTTCATATGGAGATGAATCTTATAAAAGAACATCAGAGAGCAATGATAGCTGCATGCTCTTCACTCATCCATGTGAAAGTATTGTTTAATTATGGATCAAGTTCAGCCTTTAGCTCCTTGACCACTAGTGATTATTCTTTCCATTCTTTTCTGTAGGATCATGCTGAGCAGGGGTGATGCACAGATAAAATTTGATATTATTCACTCACCTATATTCTCTAGAGAACATCAAAAACTATAAAATGAAGGAAGAGGGGAAAAAAAACCCCTTGGAGCTCTTTGAATTAAGAAAAAAGATAGAACAGCAAGAACTGGGTCTAAAACAATAAAGTACAACTCTCTCCAGGCAAGAGATCTGAGAAATACAGAAAATACCCATTTTTTTTAGGCACCTAAATTTAAAAATATATAATTCTTGGACAAAAATATATAAAACAGAACTCTTGTAATTCCAATGCTTTTATTGTTAACTCAAAGCAGTCTTTTATTTTTTTACAGATAGCATAACCTAAAGGGCAATTTGCTCTCTTATCTTAGTTTATGTCTTCTGTGGGTGTATTTGGCCCTAAGAGGGTCATCCAGCACAAGAAAGCAATGTGTCCCGTACAAGGCATTAGGAACATTGTTACTCCTTGAAGCGCCAATGGAACAGGGAAAACACGGAGAGTTTGCAATGTAAGACCAGGCTTTTTGAATAAAATTTCTGCATGCCTCACCAGCCATTCTCTGTGGTTTTAGAGCTTTGCATTTATTGATAATTCAAGAAATTAATGGGTTTCAATGTGATGTATCAGTATCTTTCTTATGCACAGCATCTCCTGGATAAAGACAGTGAAAGAGCTAAAAATGATACTACACACTTATCTCTGAACTGCATTGATTGGCTTTACCTTCCCTTCAGCCTGCGTTTCTTTTGTGAGAGTGTGGTTCAGCATGATTTCAGCACGTGTTTCTTTTCTGTGAGATAAACTATTTTTAACAATGCTTTATCCCAAACACATTTTAATTACTACAAGTGCAAGAAAAGAATAAATTAGGAACAGTTTCTGCATCTTAATCACAAATAAGTAGTACATTTTTATAGACTAACTTGAACTGAAGCCAGTAAGGCATGATTAAGACTGTCAACTTAGCATAAACAAGTGACAACAGTATACCGAGAGCAACTGAGTAAAAGGTGAGTATAGGTCACTAAAGCTGCCAAGCAGATGTATCCAGCTGTGCTTCTTGAAGAGTTTGTGTACCTCTGTCATTCTGAAAAGCATTGGTGAGAAATGAAACCAAACAGCAACATGGACTCATCAAACACTAACCTCTACATACACAGGACAACAGGAGAGTGTCTTTCCTGTTGTGTCGATGTGTTATTCTTTATCTCCCTGTTGATCCCCTGTGTGGTTGTATTAGGTTGAAAATTCCTGACAGTTTAAATGCAAAAGTGACCAAAATGCCCTGCATCTGTGGAGTATCCACTACACAGTGTACACATTCACGATAAAGTTCTCGTTAGTAAAACAAGAATTCTTAATTACAGTGTTTACCACAGTGTAGCACAGTCAGTCTGTGCTGCAAATCCTGAGGAAAGGTTTGATGAAGGACAATATTTTTAACCTGGGATGAAATAATGGTATAATATAAAGAAGCCCAGAGATATATCTAAAGAGCAGCAGCCTCTAGCCTTCTCCTGTAGCTTATATCCGCCAAGCCACAGTGTGAACGTGGCAGATATCATCAGAGCCTGAGAGCAGAAATGACTGCTTGAAGACCTGCATTCAGTTTCAAAAAGTAAAATTCCAGAGAAGTCCTTCATAGCTGTGTATTTTTTCATTAATACCACATTGTATACTTTGCAAATCACTACAACAGAGAAAATGTTTTTCTTTACAGCAGAAGAGCTGTATCATGTTTTCTTGTCAACAACAGCAACAACAATTCTTCAAGATTTTTTCTGTTCTGCTATCACATCAAAAAGTGTGACCACACCAGCCTTGTAAACACCAGCCTAGCAGAGGTAAATCCAGGAGCAAAATTTTCACTGCAACTTATAAATCACTTCTGTAACATCCTTATTTTGGGGCATCTTTGCCAGGTGTGGTTACAGCCCAATTTCTCCACCTGTCTGCCACCAGATGTAGATCAGCTGCTGTGAAATGCATGTAGCTTAGATTATTGACAGTTAGGTCAGTCATTATTTTCTATGCAAAACGTTTCTATGCAAAACTCAGTCATCACAGTAGAAGTACATGAATAGAGCTAGTTCTTGCCAGAAGCTTAAGAGTCTGAATAAATGTTACAACTTTCTCTGTACAGATGTACTTAGTCCTCTCCTAACACTTCACAGATGGCAGCTAGTTCAATCCTTTTCTGCCATCCTGACATGCATCCAGTTGCTAAATTGATTGCTATTTAGGGTATGTCTCTTCTGCAGTCCAAAAGTGTGACTCTTGATAACGCAGACATATTTAACTTACCTTTTTAGAGGAAAGAAAAGTGACAAATGTGACATCAATCTTTAAAGGTGCTAAAAGGGTAATCCTGAAAACAACATACTCAAAAGTCAAACTTCAGGCCATTAAAATTCTTTTCCAGAAAGATGAAAAAAAAGAATTAATGATCACTGGGATCAATATGACATACTGGGAAATAATGGACATTGGGTTTGTAGCTGGAAATCATAGCTAATATAGCCACTAGATTTATCTGAAGAAAACACCTGGTACCTGCAGGTGAGCATGAGCTAACTGATACTATGTAGTTGAATTTTCAGAAAAGCTTTCAGCCTAGCTCCTCGTCAGTCTGGTTCCAAAGGTGTTACAAGATAGGAGAGAAGACAAGGCCAAGAAATAACAATGTATTAAAAACAGGAAACATCATACCGAAAGAAATGGCCATTTTTATCAAAGGGGAGGATGCGACAAGGTTGGTACTGAGATCTATGCATTTTACATGTTTATAAATAACCAGAAAAAGAAAACAATTAGGTAGGTGATAAAACTTGGCGACAACATTGGAGGCGTAAAACGGACTCCATACAAAAAGAAAAAATATGTCAGGATGCTTTGTCTTGAAAATAATATGACCGAAGGGATACAGCTGCAGTTAATAAAATTACAAATAGGGAATGATTCCAGTGAAATTATCAAGGAGCAGGTTCAACAATCATCCAAACAGGAATACATTCACTTCTAAACTTTCCAATGAGCACACTCACATTTTGCCTGCAAAAGCAAGTTTCTCGTGTGCAGATTCAGTCAAAATTGTAGATAAATGTTGCTTAGGTGAGGAAGTCAGGAAGAAAGTCTAGGGTTTTATTCACCTGATTGGATACAAGAAAGAAGGAAGTTGCAATTACCATGAGGAGCACTGTGGGGCCTCTGCAATTTCCCCCAATGGATAGTTGTGATGCCACAGGAGTAACCCTGGCAAAGCACACTTACGGGACTGTCTGCGTCAGCAGTTCTCCCAAGCACTTAGCTCTGCATCCTGCCCTGTGCTGTTAAAGTGCAGGAATAAATATGTGCTTAGAGAGACTGCCTGCTAGCTAGGCTGAGACGCATTTGGCATTGTTGATTTACCCAAATAATGTTTCCAGCACCAAGTCCCACAGGTCAGCTTCCACCAGCTGAATTCAAAAAGTGAATCAAGCCTATTAAATCTCTCCAATAAGACCAGAAAAAGACTAAGGAAAAGGATTAAATATGTAACAATACCATGGAGAAATATAAACTCAGGGCTGGGGAAACTTGTTCCATCTCGTGGGAACATTTTGTATTAGTATGTGGCCTTAATGTCTTTTTTTGTAGTCCAGTACTGTAAAAGAACTGAATCATTCTCTTATTGAACAGTATCTACAGAAAATAACAAAATACAAATGTTTCTCTATACACTGCACATGGGCCATCTGTGAGTCATATAATCTTTTTCCTTTCCTTAATAATGCAGACTCTACTAAGAAGGACTAAGAGCTCAATCTTTCCCTTTTGGCTTTCCTGAGATCAAGCCAGCTGCCTCATGGAACTATCAGCAGGGTTTATTTTTCCTGGCTTGGATGCAAACTTCTAGTTATTAATATGAGAGTGAGCTCTGCTAGCTGACAATTTAAGATAAAGTAAATTGGAAGTGACATAAAGGAGCGTGTGGGTGTTAATGTGCGTCACCAAGGTTCTTTTCTGCCATCCTGAAAGGTCTCGTCTGTATGGCCGACACTAGCAACCTTTACCAGTGACCCTGTGCTATTAAAGGGTAGGCACTCTCATTGATTTGTAAAAGTGACAGACACGGCATGTGGTTGTAAATTAGCCATGTGAAGTCAGTCTCCAGAGATTTCCAAGCATGTCTTTTCCTTTGCAATGATTTGTGTTCTTCCATTTGCCAAGCTGCATGAAGTGAAGCACTTAATGCTTTTTCACCAGTCATCTTGTTGTACTTCACTTTTTTTCTGAGAGAGTTTTTTTTTCCGAGATAGTTTTTTTTTCCTGAGTTTGTTTGTTTTTTTTTTTCCCCTTCTCCCACTCTCCCTAAGCTGTTATGATTCACAGGGCTAAACTTCTGCTCAATTGTTTCTTAAGATCCTTTTCTTTTTCTCATCATACCATTTCTGAAGAAGCTTGGCAAAGTCATATCAGGATAAGCTGAAACCTCTTTCAAACCCTTAAGCCTTTTATTATTTCAAACCCTTAAGCTTTTATTTACAAATGTGTATATGTGTATGTATGTATAAATATGTTCATTAATTTTGCATATAACAGAATGTCTGTTCTGGTGAAGACTTAAGTGAAAGCTTTGTTAACAACTGAACTATAACCACTGTTCACATACACTGCAGATACAGACTGCACGAGTTTCCGAGTGTCTTCAGCTTTTACACAGAAACACAGCTGCAACAGAATTGCGCAACTTGAGACAGGGCCAAGTCATCTTATACGGTAACAATTGCATAATGCAAAGGATGATAACAGGAAATAAATGTTCTTTTCTAGGCTCATTCATGTGATTTACTTCAGTCGTCTAACAGGTATCTACAGTGATCACAGGAAATTAAGCCTTATGGGTGACCTGGAACCACCACATGGTCCATTCCCACCAGGCAAGCATTAGTTAGAGCACACAATCTGCCTTCTCTGTTTAGTCTGCTTGAGAATTTCTTTCCATGGAAATTCAATCATGCCTTTGTAATGGTGTTTTTAGATATGCATTTGCATTGTAATTTATCATCTGCTACAATAAATCAGAATTCCATTTATGTAAAGATTAGCTTGATAATCAACTTTCTAATAATTAAATTTAGGGCATTTAAACACATCACAGAAAGATCTATGTGCCACTGCTACAAAACAAAGCCAAAGCAAAAAAAAACCATGTCAAGACAAATTATTCCCTGGACTAAATGTCACCAGCTGTAAAAAACACCATGACAAAATGCGCAGGTTAAAAGGTCACGACCCCATAAAACTACTATTCTAGCTCCTGATCCTAAATCACTTCCAATTATGTATGGTAAGTTCTTTCCATTTTGAAGTAGAAAATACTTTTTCTGAGGACTTCAAGGTAGGCATTCAGCATGGATCCAGAGGTGAAAAGTTCAGAGTTTTAGCTGCTAAGCCACCAAATCTCTGTCCTCTCCTCTACTGTCTTTCCTTTTGAAGTTATTTGCAACAGTTATTTCTAGTGAATATTCACTCCATGGAGAGGGCTCGTGCTGCAGTCATGGTAGACTCTCTGAAACCATCTTCCAGGCTCTTTAAGTTTGTACCAGTGCATAACACTGCTGTTCTTCTTTCCAGCTTTAACCAAATACATATAAGCACCCTTTTAAGACAATGGTGTTTCAGGATGGGATTCTGGTCCCTGAAGTTGACTTTGAGGCGGGGAAGCACCTATTAAATTTACAAATTTTTTTCTTTGCAACTACCATGTGATCACTATTAAATCTTAGTGCACTGAGACCACTCCAACGCCTACCCAGATGACCTCAATGCTTTCACGTCTGACTCCAACACAGAAGTCACTAGGACAAGATCACTTCCTGAAAGAAAAAGGAACGATTGCAGAAATGGCAGGACCCTTTAGTGTTGAAATTTAGTACTAGCTACACTATCATAATCTTCACAGTAGAAACCACTGTCTCATCAAGCTGCCAAATCTCAGGTCATAGTGCTAATGATTTATGTGTTCAGAACTGTTGTGTGGGATGGTTTTGGAAGGCTCGGTTAACACCGTAAGGGGCTGAAAAGGATTTAAGGTTTTTCAGTGGTGATTTTTTTTCCTAGTATCTTCTAAATGTTTTATAATTGTTCATTTTAAACCTATTTCCTGGTCAATCATTCTCAAGCTACTCATTCCCACCCTTTAGTAAAGTCCAAAACTGAGTGTTACTATGGAAACTGCTACAGATGTAACAGCTGCAATTCACAAGAAAGAGAAAGAAGAGGAAAATGGATCAAGATGTGTCACTTGCATTATGCAAAATTTCATAGCTATGTATGAATTGCATGCTGTGAATAAGGTCCTTTGTGAATCCAAAAAGTTAGAAAGGTCACGCTAGCATTAAAGGAAATTATTCTAAATGAATTGCTTTCAAAATTCCTATGTGAAAAAAGAACTATTTATAATCTCTCTTTCTAAAGTCCATCTGTCTTTTCATACAAGAAAAATATATTTCTTTTTCTTTTTTAAGTGTTCTTAGCTTGTAACTTGATTTTGCACTCTTTTTTTTTTCTGCTATCAGAAAATGACTCTCAACAGAAAAGTTAATCCTAGATTTCTTTAGTTCTTAAGCTGCTTTAAGCACAACAGACATGCCAGCAGTGTTTGTTAGAAAGTTGTCTGCTATGTCTTTTATTTGCATCTTAGAAGGTATTTTCCCTTATTCTGTGAACACATCTGTGTATTCAGCAAAACTGAGCTGTGAAAACTCAAAAGAATAAAAATATTGTAGTAAACAAAAGCTGCATAGACATGTACCCAGCTTCTTATCAGCTACAGTATTTTTACACCCCCATAAATTCCACTGACTGCAGGCAGGTTTCTGCAGATGTGGCCTGGAGACCCTTAGAGAGGGGAGGGAGAATCAGGCCTTTTGTCTAGTGCTCAGCCATGATCAATTATTTAGGAGCAAAATTATGTGACATTTTTCTTTCAATTATGCTGTTTAACAAGGCTTGGGAGTTAATACTGACCAGAAGATGTTTTATCCGAGATATGCTGTAAAATACTCTGTTCTCTGTAGAATAGAACTCCCTTGGCTCTCAATTAATGACTGCAGCCATGCAGCCGCACTAAACTGTCTAATCTCACTTGACTAGAGCTGGAAGCACCTCTGTGTTTTTAAAAAGATTTTTTGCTCTTCTCTAAATATATTGAGAAGAACTGTCTGTGCTGGACACACAGTAATAAAAATTTGTCAAATCTGTCAGAAGACTTGGCTCCTAAATACAATTCTTCAAAGGAAGAAGTGTGTAAAAAACAGAAGGCATGCTGCTTTATTATTACTGTGGGGGCTTTGTGATCTTGTGCCTGACACAGATCTGTTTAAGACGTATGAGAGGTGCTGTGAGTCTGTAGCCAACACCATCCTTATTATTTTTCATCCAGCAGCTTAGTCTTCAGCCTGGAAACTCATTCTTGCCTTTTGCCCTTGACTTCACAGTTCTGCATAAGTGATTAAGTACATTCCCAAACTGCATTTTACATACTCTGAACAGTAAGCAACCATTTCAATATTATGACATCCACTGAGGCATGCATCAGATGTAAAGAGGAAATGCTTAACAAGTATATTTTTAACAAAGTCTTATTTCCACATGAAGCTCTGCCTGGCATCACAGCTTCTGAAAAACTGTAATGACTCACTCACTGGAAAACTCAGTGCAAATGCAAATATAGTTTCTGGATTTGACAACCACTTGCCCCCTTTACAGCTTCATTATTTGACGTTTGCTAACTTTATCATAAATCGTGGGGCTCCTTTGAGAAATAAGTTCATTCCTTCGCTTCAAAACTTATTTCTTGCTTTTGTGTCCAACTATTGTTTTCTTTTCACATGTGCAAACAACATCTCTATACTTATCTGACTGGATTTGCTCTCTCTTCTTCACTCCCAGGAGCACCAAAACAGGTAGCGTAAGAGTTGCTAAGCCATTGTTCACTTACATTCTACCGCAGATTTCAGATCAGCACTGAAAGATCAATTCTGACAGCAGCCAACCTAGTATTTATTGATGTTCTGGTAAACAGAGAGGCTACAATTTTAGGGAAGCCTTAAAATCTGTGAAGAAAATATGTCTGTAACTCTGTTAAAACCATTTATCTTTTGGAGATATAGTCCAGCCAATTCAAAAAGACTTCAGAAAATCTCTAATCTATATTACTTAGTTCTTTTGCTGTTCTTTCATCTTTCACCTGGAATCCTTAACACATAGAGTGATTGCTTGAAAATGCTGCTTTACCTTTGAGCCGTGATACTTTATACATATTGGTTAAATCCCAGATTAAGTGTTGAAATTGAGGAACTAGAGGGATTCATGTGATTCAAGAAAGGCAGAGAAACTTCCTTCCAAACAAACTTGGTGTCCCCTCATCAGACTGATTCAAACTTATTTAGAGCATGAACTACAACATAAGGAACTGAGATTGCAGGAAGAGATATTTGCTCTAAAGGACTGATTCATACAGCATTTGGAGTTTCCCACATTAGCAATTTGTGCACGTTGTTTGTTCTGATACTTTATCACAGACTGCATCCCTCTTCCTGCCCTTCAACCAGAGAGGCACTTATGTGCATGCAAAATTGTTGAATTCCTATAGTCACTTAAAGATGGCTGTTGCCACAGACCCCAGAACCGAGCTCTGCAACCATGTTCTGTAGAGGTGCAGCACAGACCTTGCAGCCAAGGGAGAAGGCAGCCAGGAGGACAGCTTTCAGCTGTGGTTTTGCTAGTCCAGGGACTGGAGAGGTCCTCAGCATGTCTATAATAGCCCTAGGAGCATGTCTGTCTTCCAACAGACTATACATACCATGATCCTCTCTGCTGCCTAGCAGAGGCAGCATGGCCATTTTTGCTTGCTGCCTAACTACGAGCAAGCCATTTTCCCTAGAGCTTGCCCACCACAAGGAACTCCTTTGCAATCCAGAAAGAAGGGTTTAAATATCCTGTCATGGTATTCTGGCCCTTTCATCCTTAAGAAAAGGGACCAATGTGGAATGAGGATTTTGCCTTAGGAGTTGCAGCATCCTCCCACACACAATACAAAGCAAAAATTGTCATCTCAGAAACGGAGTAAGGAATCAGCTCTTTCAAGACTTGTATCTGGAAAGCCAGGCTCCGTTTCCCCTTTCTCAACTGAAATCACAGCATGTCCCTATCTGTCTCCAGCCTGAGGAATTTATCAGCAGCTTGCACTGTGGCAGATGATCTCTCAGCAGACAAGACTCTGTGAAATCATCTCACTCCCTTCACAAATATGTCATACATTAAGGCTCCCTTGCAGTATCAAGAACACTGTTTCCTTTCTTTAAGAAAGACTGATTTTTATTTTTTCAGTCCTGTAGCAAATTAGATATACATAGGAGAATTTCAACAGCAGCTGGTCCAGATAATGATCTTTTTACTGATATCTTCCTTCAAAAGACAAATTTAAAATGTGGCCATGATTCCTTTTAAGTGTCTGATCAGAACTGCAGAGAATGATATTTCACACAGAAGTGGCTTTTCAAACATTCGTATGATTCAATGTGAAAAATTTCCATTATCCCAGAGGAATTTCATGGAAGAGTGGAATCTCAGGCGCATGAAATCACCAAAAATGGAATGGAAATTTTTCCCCAGTAAATTTTCCAGATAAAAATATCCCCTATCTTTTAAAGGCTTATATTAAAAGCAAAATGTAATAAAGACAGAAATAAGCCCATGTTAATAGTCATAGTTTAGGCATTTAACATACCTTATATTTATGAATTGTTGAGTTATTTTATTTTGTAATAAATGGTGAACAATTGATTTATCTCCATGCTTCCAGTAATTTGTTCCACGTTCTGTGTACTTGCTGTTTTATTTCCTTTTCAAAGAAAAGCCAGCGAGGAATTGATTGACATACTTTGGCTATGGCTAGGCAGAGTTTTAGCTAGGGTGGATTTCAGAGACCACACATTTTTTTGTTTTGAAAGGCTGTGTTGCTATTTGAAAAATAACATACAGTACTGTACGTGTGCCTTTTTTCATTAAAACCATTCTTTTCTGTGTCATTACCATTGATTGGTGAAAAGCACCCTACAGCACCTGCAAAATTTGCTTATCTTCATGTATGTAACAAGAAATACTTACGCTGCCTCACATGGTGTGACAGCCAGTAAAATGGAGGTTTGCACGGTGAGCCCAACTGAGTTACATATCTATATCCATACTATGAAATACATCTGAAAATAGAAAATAATGACTATTTATTTTAGTGATGCTAGCGTTTGGATGGCCTTACTGCTTATTGATCTCCTCTTATTCTCCTTTGTATCAAGGATAAACTGCAAATGTTATTGAAAGTTGTTACTATCACTGTTACTATCACTATCAAAAACACCCAGATAATTTCCATGTACACAAAATAAAGATGAGTTGCAAGGTCCATGCACATATCCAGTAAATGGAACATGTAACTCATCAGAAATAATTGCAAAAGAAGTTTAGAGTACCCAGGAAAAGTTGAATCTAAGAAGCTAAGAGCAATGCTTTTATTTTCAACTGGTCTGCACGTTACAATACCAAGACCTCTTTGGTCATCCTCTAGAATTTATCTCAGTAAATTAAACTCCATAAATAAAAATAAATTTTTTAAAAAATAAAAAGGGCACATATATGGCCTTTTTTTAATGCGATTAAGAAAGTTAAGTCAATGAGCAGAATGCTGTTCAACTGGGAAACACGGTAACATATGACACGACCCAACCTAAAGAACATAAGTGGGAAACAACAAACTGAATAAATCTGTTATGATTATTGAGGAGTGGAGCAGATTTGTGGAAGAGAACTAGAATAACTGTAGGAATAACATATGAAGCTCTGATGAGAGAATTAAAATTTAACAGCAAAGGTTGAAGCATATCTGACCTCTGATTTCACTTGATGCCTTACTTAACGTCATAGGAAGTATGAGTTTTCTAAAGAGAATAATTCAGTGACTCTCCAGATCTTTATAAAGACAACCTCCCATGAAAACAACTAATCACGTGACAGTCACTCCAGCAAATGTTTATCTTCAAAAGAAACAAAATAAATGTTTGGAGGGCAAGTTTTTTACAGGCAATAATCTGCCTCTTTCCATCAGAAGGCAACCTGTTACTACATCTGGTTTAGATTGCAGTGTTGTCTTCAAAAAGTTGCAGCACAGGTTTAAAACTTGAGATAACGTGACTGTTGAAAACTGCCTTGAATGACTGTAGTGTTTAGAGGAACAAATCAACATAAATTCAAAATTCCTTTGAAGAAATATTCTATTTTTTTCTTGCTGCAAAAGTAGTACACAGTATTAGTATGTATGACTTCCTGATGTTAAAATTTAATACTTTAACAGAAACGTGCATTTCTTTCTTTTATTGACCAGAAGCTTAATTTAGTCATTGGAAGCCTATCTCCAAAGCAAAGCTAGTATTAGAACCTCAGCAGAGTCAATTTTGAAATGCTTCTTAACTACCAAACCACTAAATGTTAATCTATTTAATCATAGTGTCACATATAGCACTTTTAAACTGAATTCCAGGTTAGAATTATCACTCATTTATAATGAAAGAAATCTAATAGGAGAACCAGGGAATTATGGACATCATGGTTTTCTTGAAAATGGAAAACTCTTCCCGTAGCTCCCTCTATATGACTGGAAGAGCTCACAGCCACAGAAATACAACTACATAGTTCCCTTATGGATAAAAAAAGAAAACCCAAACCTATCTGCTTGCATGCAATGTTAGGAAGCATTTTACCCTTACTTGTCAGGCATCACGATTCATGACAGACAGCAGAAAGGATGTATGTGTGCTGTGTTATTGTGGGCTGAGAACAGATTACAGTATTTAGATAGCTTTTATGTCCAGTCACATACTGGAGACACTATAGATCAATGCCAGGTTTAGGATGTCGTAGAGATGCTCTGCCGGACTCAGGGAGAGGTCTCTAGAGATTAAAAGCTGTTTCTATAAGTGTAATAATTATGAAAGTGACAGGTAATCTGTGCTTGGGCTCAATCCACTCTTCACAGAAAGTATAGGGTTAGTCCCAGAAGCTTTGTATTTCCATTAAGAAGAGAATGGACAGGTTCTCTATAAAACACAGGTTTCCTCTCTTTAGCAGTGTGACACAAAAGGGCCCTATCTGGCAGCTCTGATTTTTTTTCCCCAGCTGTGTTCACAGAGGTTCAGCACCTTGAGCATGTGTAACACTGGACACACTAGAGCAGGGACAGAACCTTCTGGCTTCAAGGTAACAGGACAGTGCACACCAGCCTGCCCTGTGCTGCTGAATCTGGTGGCAGGAGCACACACAGCAGGGATGACTCACAGCCTTTCAGGAAGGCTCCAGTAAACTCCAAGTCACATCTGTTTTGAGCTTCCTTTGAGCACAATCTTTTCCAAATTTTCATTGCATATTACAAGGATTCAGCATTTTTCAGCATCACAAAACAGACCTAGAATCTGAATGTAACCATCACAACCCAAACCATTGTGTACGAATTCCTGGCTTAAGAAGGACCCTTGCTGGAAATGCCTGAAGAGAAAAAAGGCAACATGTCTCTGTTAGGCAAGACGTGATCTCTGAGAATCACAAAATCACAGGATGGTTGAGGCTGACAGGGACCTCTGGATTTCGTCTGGTCTAACCCACCTGCTCAAACAAGGCCACCTAGAGCTGGTTGCCGAGTACCGTGTCCAGACGGCTTTTGCATATCTCCAAGGTGTAAGACTCCACAATTTCTGTGGACAACCCGTACCAGTGCCCAGTCACCGTTACAGTGAAAACGTATTTCCTGATGTTCAGAAGGAACCTCCTTGTCAGAGTCCACTACTCTCTGACCAGGTTCTTTTAGATATTCTGTACATGGAATGTGTGATTTTTAGTATCAAAATTACTTCTTTGAAGATGATACTTGATGTTACATGTGATTTCTGATTTAGCAGAGTGATACAAAATGAATTACATAACACAATACAAACATAAGTTACATTTAGCAAAATATATGTTGCTATTGCAATAAACAGTTTAATCACCATGACAATGTGATTCCCGTTACCGGTCTCTCTAATATGCTCACTATCATGACATTGCATATCCCCAATTGCTGCGAAGGCATCTGTGGGTTGAAGCCGTCTCCAGTCTGTTGCTCTCTATGAAATTCTTTCATTAGTTGTTCAGTTTTATACTCTGTGTTGGGCAGAGCCACTTATTCACTACCCCCATGCTGACCTGTCTAACTCAGGGAGGCACTCACACTCTTTGAATGAACTGAGGGAGAAACCTTTCCACCACCAGCTGACCACCACTCGACTTCTGATAGCTGTTAATCTAAAACAAAAGCCACCCTCAAATCCCCTTGGTGTTGAGATCAAGTCATCTTCTTTGCAACACCTGTGGTCATTCCCAAGCTGCATTCTTCCCTGAGCTTCACAGGCACATTGTCCTGGCCCATGTCCTCTAAGCCTTCTTCCATGGCAGGGATCTGTTAGTGAGTCACAGTGGCAATACACTGAAAGCAAGCAAATGAGGGAGGGCACCCCTGTGAACACCTCTATGCTGTGGACACCCACTCTTCCCTCAGGAGACCTCGGTACTGCGTGTGACACAGTATGCTCTGATGTGCAGAGCAAGTGGGGACACTGGTGTCAATTTATACGTTTAGTGTTAGAAAAGCTTAATTTATTCCTTGGGCTTTTTGGATATAAACTAAATATAAATAGAAGTTCTGCTAGTTCCTCCTCACACCTTGGTTTGCTTCTGCATGACTTTATGCAGTCTTGGAAAGCTCTCAAATTAGATGAAAGATCTGGGATTTCTTAGAATCTGACCTTGATTGTTACAAGAAATCGTGTAATTTCTTGTGGATCGGTTGCTCTGGCTTCAACTTGTGAAATCTAAACTCAGACTGGGATTCGGCTGTAAAAACGGGACAGGACAACTGGAAAGGGTTTCTTATTGAGACAGTTTATTTCAAGATGTCTGACAATCTACTGGCTGGATATCTAATGTGTCTACTTGACCTGGTCCAATGGGCAGTGAGGTCCCAGCCCGTCACCTGCCCCAGCAGAGTTTGGGCTGCAGGTACAAGTCAGGCAGTAAGGGGCGGCTGGGAATTGGGTGTGCAGTGGCCCTGACATGGCCAGAGCAGAGGCTGCTGCCAGCACGGACAACCATGGGAAATCATGGGTGCCAGAAGGGAGCCAGGGCAGCCCCGGGGGCCTGCAGAGCAGCTATTCCTGGCTGCAGGGGTGGAAAGGTGGGAAGTCCCAGCCCTCGTGTGCAAGGTGTCCTGTTGTTTATGGGAGGTATGCTGTGGCTTGGTGAAGGAGCAGGTGCATCAGAAGCAGCCTGCTGGAGGCCAGGTGGGGCTTGGCTGCAATGTGGTGGTAAAAGCAGTGGCTGCCCCCAGGTGGCACATCTGGGCTTCTTGTGGGGCGGTTTTCCTTCAAAGCCAGGCCTGGAGAAAATGCAGCTGTTGCTCTCCTCTTGTGGCCAACTCTTCGCTTGCACCACTCAAGCAGGTGGGGATCATTTCTCTTGAAGTTGGGGTTGTAGTAGCAGGGTAACTAAAACATGCAAGAGAAGAGTTAGTTGCCAGCCTTTGGAGATGGGAAAACACCAAGACAGGAGAACTGAGCTTTGTGACGGCAAAAGACCAACGTGGGTCTTGGAAAGTTCTATTGTGTCTTTGAAACCTAAAGATTAGGCTGACAAAAAGGTTATGCTCTGTTTCTGTTAAGTAGTGGCCACCCTTGTATTTTCACTTGAGAAACAACCTGAGGAAGAATTGAATCTCAGAACATTTCCTGCCCTTCTCTTTCTTTCCTCCATTGCCAAGGCTTATGTTACTGGAAGGTGAACCTCCCATGCCGGAATCATTCTGAGAGTCAGTTCATGTATAGGGGAAGTGACGTACCTTGCTCCGAGCAGAATGTGCTGCTGCTGCTTCTGCCAGAAACTCCTCAAGTGAGTCAGATGTTTCAGAGTCACATTGCACTTGGTGAATCTATAAAGGTGGAGCTGATGAAGGAAACCATTCGTTACGTCAGTTTCAAAAACTCTGTGAGAATCTCTCCTTCTTATTACTTCCTTTTTGAAGGGTTCTTTGTTGATGGCAAGACAGGTGACATCACTAACTCACCGAATGAACCAAAACCAGTGGCTTTGGACAATTCTCCAGAACTTGTTTGGAAAAGAGAGGGAGGCAAAGTCATCAGCTTCACCAGAGGTCTTCTCCAAAGAAATACAATGGACTCTGTTGGTTTTGTGGTCATCACTGCATGCTTGGAAATTCTTTTCTTTCTTGTTGGATGCTAGATCAACACCACAAGGTGCTCTTTTGTCCCATGCTGGAGGGACAGGAGAAGTTGAATCTGTCAACTCAGCGATCTCATCTGGAGCAGAAACAGATGATATGTCTCCTGGAGACAGCTCCCTTTCGAACACTCTTGTCAGGGCTAGACTAAAGTTGTGCCTAGCTGTAGGCATTTCCCTGGGCAGCTGGGCTTGGTCCTGCCAGACAGCAAGCACCAATAAACTGGCACCAGCTGGCTGCAGGTGCCAAGGGTAAGTTCTTGAACATCACCATGATGCCTGTGCTGCATGATAGTGACATCACAGTCTGGCACCCATGTCCTGGCATGCTGCAGCAGCAAGAGAAGAAGCTACTGAATAGTGGTTGTTGCTTGTCATTTCCAGAGCTGCAGGTGTTTAGACTCAAGGGTTGAGCAGTAAATCCAAGTGTCTTGAAATGTTGTAGGCAATGCCAGGGCAGTGCTGTGTCCTGTTGGCTGTAGGAGCTGGTGGCCAGGAAGGAAGAGGGAAGGCTGCAGCGTTAGGCATCAAAGTGCCCCACTGTGGAGATTATCCCATTGGGCACCTCTCCCACACGCAGAAATGTCCTTGCCCTCTTTGCTGTAGTGGTGGCTTCAGAGCTCCCGCTTGAGAGGCTGCTGGAGCGAGAGTTGTGATGGGCTGGGCTGGGGCTGCAGCCAGTGCTGGGCCTGCTGGATTTGTGGGGTGTCTCCTCCTCTGGACGTTGCTTGGCCTTGGCCATTATGTGCCTGAACAACTGCCTTCTGGCCTCCTGTATTTCCCTCTGGGTTCTCCAGCTGTGTGTGGAAATGCATTTCCCAAGCAGTGCAGTGAAGGGAGATCAAAATCTCTGCCCAGTTCCTCCCAAATTTTTTCTATCCTAAGCAGGGTTCTGTGATTTCAGCAGCACTCCTTCTGTCCTGGGCAGTCCCTGTACCCAGGTGATGCTGCCAGATTTCAGCAGTCTCCCTGTGGCTGCTCTGTAGGAACAACTGCAAGTAAAACAGTAAGTATATTTTGCAAACAATAGAAATGGGAGATATGCAAGCACCTCGGTTTCTTTGAATGATTCCTATGCTTTTATTTGATATTTAAAATTCAGAAAGCAAATGAACAAAATCAATAATTTTCTGTCAACTTTCTAAGTCAATAGTCTCTCTACCGGTTCAAGTATTTTTTCTGTATAAGACAGGTTTGATGTAGAGCCAGCAGTAATCAGCACTTCTCTTCCCTTCAGCATTTGGATCAGGCTCAGGGAGGTTTATCAAAGCCTGGCCTAAGTATAAGGACAATACAGAGGAGGACAATAAGCTTTGGGAGACTGTGTGCAGAGCTTTGGGCAGAGCAAGGATGGTCTCCTCCAAGTGCTGGAACATTCCTGAAGGCCTGGCCCAGGCAGATGCAAGTTGCAAATCAGTTGGCCTTTGCTGTTACCCTCCAGTGCTCTTCAAGAGCTTGGGAAAGAAGGGCTGTGTCTAGGGGCCGAGAAAGCATGGGTGGCCAAGCCAAGAAGAGACAGCTACGGACTGGTTTGTAGCAGCTACTGCAACAGTAAATAGTATAAGAACTGCATAAAAATAAGAGCTACTACCAAAAAAATAGTACAAGCAACTTGCCTGGTGTATTGGCTTTACTAAAGTTCATTGTGCAAGTGTGACCATGTAAAAGCAATGCTGAGGCACAAGGCTCTGGCCGTGGTCTAGGAGAATATGTCTTTTCTGGTACGCCTTTCCTGTGATGGCTCACTTCACCAGAAAGTCATTCTTTGTATATTTCCTTATCGAAGTAGACTGGCAAATATCATGAGCATGTTAGAAACATCTGTACTTTCAACCATCTGTGTAGCCAACCTCCAAGACTGAATCATTTGTACTAGTATTTGTTCATTCCAATTTTCAGCAATATTTTCTAGGCATCTTCCAGCACTTCTTTCACTATTAAGTACGAAACCTGAAAAGAAGCTGCTAGAGATTTATTGTTAAGGTTAGTGAAATGTTATAAATGTCACCCTCATAGTAAAAAAGTGTTTCCTGGTGTTCAGGGTGAACCTCCTGCATCTCAGTTTGTGCCCACGGCCTCTGGTCCTGGCACTGGGCACCACTGAAGAGAGCCTGGCTCCATCCTCTTTGCACCCTCCCTACAGGTATGTATATACTTTGATGAGATCCCCTGAGATGAACTGACCCAGCTCTCTCAGCCTTTCTTCATAGGAGAGATGCTCCTGCCCCTTCATCATCTTTGTGGCCCTTCACTGAACTCTCTCCAGCACATCCGTGGCTTTCTCACACTGGGGAGCCCAGCACTGTACACAGTACTCCAGGTGTGACCTCACCAGTGCTGATTAGAGGGGAAGGACCACCTCCCTTGACCTACTGACAATATATTGTTTAATGCAGCCTAGGATACCATTCACCTTCTCTGCAGCAAGGACACATCGCTGGCTCATGTTCAAGTTGGTGCCCACCAGGACCCGCAGGGCATTTTCTGCAAAGCTGCTTTCCATCTGCGTGGCTCCCAGGATGTACTGGTGCCTGGGGTTGTTCCTCTCCATCTGCAGGACTTTACACTTCTCCTTGTTGAATTTCATGAGGTTTCTGTCAGATCTTTTCTTCAGCCTTTTCTCCTGGTACTAAGTCCTAGTACTATAACATTTTTAAAGTGAACTGAAATCAGAAGAGTTTTGTTAAACCCGGTCTCTCGGCTTGGTATAGAGGGTACAGTGTTGATTGAAGGCAACATGGTTTTGATTTTGAAAGACCAAAACCATGTTATGGATTGTCTTTGTAGGATTTTTATTATAATAAATTGTGTAGAATATTTTGCCTCACTTTTCTTAGTCATGACATTTACACACTATAATATCTTTTAAACAAACACCATCATGCTGTTAATATGCAAAAAACAATTCATTGCTTTTCTTAAGAGCTCCCTTTCTCACCTCCCAGGCCTCCATGAATCACAACAAATACATATCTGACAATATTTTTCTCACCTAGAAAAGTCATCAAGTTGATCTGAGAACATTTTAAGCATTTTGAAGTAATCCTTCATCTATAACTTTGCCAGCACAGTACAAGGGCTTCTTTTCAATTTGCAGTTGTACTGGGGAAGTGTTTTGATTCTTGATTTAGACCATGGTCTCCCAGATGTTCCAGGGCTTCTGGCTTTCATGCTTTATGTTTCCTTGCAGCAAAGCAGTAATAGACACCACACACTGTGCTCCAGTCCATTGGTTTTTGAAAGTAAGTCCAGTACTTATTCTGTGGGTCTTCTGACACTTGAACACTGTTTCCTGAGGGAGCAAGTCAAGCCATACACATTTTCAGCTTCTCTTTGTTGCACAAACTATGTGGCACTTTCAGGAAATACTTGCAGTAGTGTGAGGTAATGGACTGGAGTGTCTATACAAACATACCTGAATATTTGGCACCTAGTATTACAGGCTGCAGCGTAAAGCTATGCTTGCATTCAAATAAATCCTGTGTTCTCTAGCATAACCTACCCAACACCAGGTGCAGGATTAAATAAAGCCCCTCAAATCAGGAGCCACTATTTGTTCTTTCCTGTGTAAAGTAAATCACAAACGAACATGGATCTGAAAGAGTATTTTAACCTTAATAACTCTTTCACACTCCAGTGTATCTTGAACTCATTGTTTTAAATAACAAGCCATAGCCTTTTCCATGTGGGAGGCATGAAGCCAGTACGGACAGTTCCATGCAGACCAAACTGCTCAGTGTTCATCTGGGAACTTCATCCAAGCACTGACCCACTTGAAATTACATGTGTATTAAGCCTCACTTAATAAAATGCATAATATGGGAATTATCATCACATATCCTTTGCCATCTTTGAAAATCTACAGGAATGACACAGTACAAGCAAGCCTAAAGCTACTTAAAAAAAATGCTAATTTAAAATTACAGGTTTACAGTAGCAAGCACAGAAGTATTAACCTTGCTTTTTTCTTTAGACCTATAGAAGTTGTACATTTTATGTGTCTTTTCTTCCTTCCACCCCCATCACATGATTGGTAAATTCACAGAAATATACTTTCTTTCTTTCTTTCTTTTTCCCTTTGCTTTTCAGAGGCCCACTAGGTTCTTTGTTTGTGTGTGTCAGTTCAGGCTATAACCCTGCAGTCTGAGTTTATCTTGGCTGTAAAACGCAACAGTAATTTATATGCTCCTTTACCCAGCGCTCCTCTGAGGCACTGCCAGCTGTCTAGCCAGCAGTTTAAAGAAAGAGCAGTAATGAGCACAAGCGTGCAGGGGGTAAGGGGAAGGCAGACACAGCACACAGCCATGTTCCTGTTTCCTTAGCTGGTGGTGGTTATGTTTAAATGGCATTACAGAAAGCTGTCAGCATGGCAAGATTCTCTGCACAGGCACCACACACCTCCTCCTGTGGATTTCTCATTCCTTTCTTTCATTCTTCAGTAAAGAATAGATTTAAAGGATGAGACAAAGCCCGGAGCAGCTGTTATGTGATACGGAATGTGAGTTATGAGTGTAAAACCTTGCTCCCTCCTGCCTTTTCCACCTTTATCACAAGTAAGCTCTTTGAGCAGGCAGACAAAGCCTGATGGTGATCTTGATGTACTTGACACAAGCTTTGATTTTAGCTTGCCTGAGCTCTAGTTTTTGATGTAATACTGTTGTGAGTTTTATTTCTTCCATAGTTGTGCAGTATGCTTGTTTAAACTTTACCATCACCATAGTGTTAAAAAAAAGAAAAAAAAAAAGGTATTTTGCTTGTAAGTCACTTCTGTCAAGGACTTTTTTTCCCTGCTGTTGTCTCTAAAACGTTGTCATATGTATATGTAAAGCAAAAATTACATGTTCACACAGTCCCTGTGTGCTACAGAAATCCTTCAAATAGCCTCGATGCTTTCCCTAAAGTCCATTAAAAATAGTAGGTTAGACTCTGATCTCAGTGAGGGCAGTGTGAATCCAGAAAAAAATCCCATGTCATCTCACTAGAATCAGTAGAATTCATTTAGCATTACACTGATGCAACAGACGAAAAGCTGGCTCAGTGCAACCCTTCCAATTATATGGCAAAACACTTTCTTTTCCTATAAATTTCTACAAAATCAAACCATCCAATTTTTAATTGGAGGTTTTGGGGTCTTCAAAATATATCTTTGATTCCTCCAATATTCTTAAATAAGCTGAGAGTTATGATCTGATAAAAGACACTTTCAGTGCAGAAATCCAGTTCTCTCTCAACTCCCACCAATACTGCATAACCTCTAATTTACCTTGAGCTAGAGTTTCCCTATGCAGTACATCAAGACAAAAACTAAGGCTTCTTAAAAAAGACAGAGACCTGTAAAATGCTGGAATATTCTTAACCGTGGCAGAGCACAGGGTACAGATCAATTCTTTCTTATGCGATGTTTTTAGTTATTGGTCCCACACACAAGGTACCTTGAAAAGGGAAACTCCCTCTCAGTTGCCACACTCAACCTGTCCAAATCCATGATATATAAAGCGTTTTGGAGTATCTAAACCCACAATAATGAGCAACTAATCTAGGTTGATCTAAGCTTCATTAACCAGAGGAATTATATGTAGATAACCCACAAGTCCATATATATTTTGAAGTACAATTTCGACTAAGATCCCATCTGGAAGGTCTTGACTCCTATGCTATTTATTTTAATAAATCCTGGCTAAGTAGTTAAATGTAATAAAGTCCTCCCTCAAGGTGCAATTTTCACTATGATTCAGTAAAAACAAACCTTCAAATGCACGATCTCTTCTTTCATGGAGCCCATGAACAGTTTTGTTTAATCATAAAACAAAGTGTCCTAGAGGGGTCAGAAATACAGGCAGGAAGTAACAAAATGAGATTCAACATGAAAAAGGCAAGTTAATGCATCTGAGGGAAAATAAATTGAAACAGATATTCAGCAGGAGGGAGGCACTTGCAAAACAGTGAAGGTAAAAAAGCTCATAAGACCAGTAGAAAACTCAAAATTAGCAAAAAACTTGTAATAGGAAAGTGGTGGCAAAAGAGACCGACACATTTTACGAAACTGTATGAAAAAGCCATCATTTCTCATATGCAAGAGGTGATAGTCTTCTGTATAGCAGTGATATGGCAGAACTCAAACATCAATACTAATTTCTTGGCAACTCAGACAAAACAAAGTTGCTAACATGTCGGAGAAAGTTCAGAGAACTTCCATAAATAAAGGATTGAGCAGAATGATCAAAAACACAGGTCCTGAGCTTTCTTCTTTGGAAATCAGTTTCAGTATTTCCACAGACTGAAAATGCAGCAAGATCAGCTAAATATCAGTTAATGGCTGCTATGATTAACTGCAGGATGCAGGCACCAGGGAGACATCAGAATTACACAGGTCAAGGACTGACTATGAGTGATCCTCTGAGCCCCTTTTCATCATCCACAGAAAGAAACAAGCTTGGAACTACAGGAGACTACATGGTGGTCTACACAGGGTTCTTAATCCAAGAAGGTATAACTGTGAGTCAGAAGGTGGAAGAAAGCCAAAATAAATGTAGATTGAATATCAGAAAAAACATCCCTGCTCTGAAATCTGAGTCTAGCTTCCCTGAAGACTTGGAAGAAAGTACCACCATCTGTTGGATCATTTAAAACAAAAGACTATAACACACCATGCAATACATATTTTAGCAATTTAGATGATGGTTCTCTCTCCACATGACTCATACTATACCTGTTGTTTAGACTGAGACCTGATGCACTTGCGTGGCACGAACTGTGGCCACACAGCTTCCTGCTTTGGCTATAACTAACAGCCTGCCTCAGACTTCCAAGGACCAAGTAAATTCCTCCACATTTTTCCTCAGTAAAATCATTGTGTTAAAACCCCCTTCACACTCCTTCTGTCCACGGGCTTATCCATAGAGGTCACTTCCAGTAAGCTGCCAGTGCCTTCTTTCCAAACTGGCATGAATGGGAGAAATTAAGCAATCCCTCTCTGCTAAGGCAACTAATAGGTGTGCCTCATTCACCAGTATAACATGTGAGACATTTCATATAAAAGAATGACAGACTGTATTTTGGGCTCAGAATTTAAGAGTATGTGCATCCTGGACAGGCTAAAAGAGTCTAGACTTCCATGAGCTGCTAGAAACAATCACATACTCTGGAGGCTAATTTAGATATTTGCATTTGATCTGAAACCACTTTAACTTGCTGCTTGATTTATGGGAAGATGCCTGTGTGAAAACAAAGAAAAATGCCTTTCCCTGCATCTTTCCCACAGTTAAGGTTTTATTTACCTTATTTTATAACTTTCTTCCTTGCCACCAGAAAGCAACAAATGACAGGACATAGCACTTACTACAGCATCACACAAAAGTAGAAGCCAAGGGATTAAAAGGCTGCTGTGTGGCTACAGCAACTGCATTAACATTTCCTCCCTCCTTTCTAAAGATTGAAGAAGCAAAGTTAGGATTGCACTTCAAAAAAAGAAGGACAATTACTATTTTTTTTCCTCACGTTCATCATCTATTTTTTCTCTCTGTATCTGCCCTCACATCCCATTGATTTCTTAAACTTGATATCTTTCTGGGTTTCCTTGGGCTCTTTGGATTCATTTCCAAAGAAACAATGACAAAATTGCTGGAAACACTTCTGGCTACTTTGGATGGATTCAGAGGTACTTTAAGCTTTGCTCCATCCTTACATATTTTGCCTGTTTGCAATGAAGAAATAACATAAATGATAACTCTAAATGCTAACTGATTGCTATCCAAAAATCCAATATTATTCCAGCAAAATCATGCATTATATCCTTTCTCCTATTTTACATGTTTTCCTGTTTTTAATGAGGAATGACTAGGTAAAATAAACATTTAAATTATCTTTGTTGGGATTACCATAATTCATTGAACAGGAAGGTGCCAGTTCTAGTAATGACAAGAGATTTTTTTTCGTGTTCTTGGCAAATATGAGGCATAAATCACTGTCTTCCTTGGAAAGATCTGATTCATATTTTGGAGATTTTTATTCAGTCAGTTAAGAATTTCTAACTTTCAGACATCATTGATGCATTGTGAGAGTTTTAAATACCTACACTTTATGTTAAGGAATTCAAGGAAAAAATGCTGAGAAAGATCTTTTTGATTTTTTTGATCACCAATCTGATTAGAAGGTTGCTGGTTTTGATTTTTCTTTTTTTAAATGGAAACTGGTTTATAGAGAAGATGACTGTCAGCAAAGAAAGTAATGACACATACAGCCTTTGAAAGAAAGCCCCTTTCATGCCCTACAAATACATAGTCAAAATGAGTAATTGGATGAAGAGCATATGTCAAAACTAGAAACACCAAAGTCATGGCAGCAGGCAGAGAACAAAAGAGGTAGAGATATTTTTAAAAGCATCAGCCACTTTTCAGACAGCCACCTGCTAAGTAAGCTCCTGTCCCCTGATAGTTGAAACAACCCACACAAAGACTCCTGACCAGTTTCTGAAACAAAAATCAACAAAAGGTGCGGAACTGCCATTAGCCATCCCTGATTGGAAGCAGATTGTGGCCCTGCTCTCCTCTTCCCCCCGCTGAATTTTGCACCTTCTGCTGTGAGTCAGCCCCTTTTGACTCCTTCCCTTCAGGACAGCTTTCATGAACACTGGGAGACCTGCACTTGTTCCCAGTATTCTGTCTGCTGCTCTGAGAGCAGTCTTCAGTCCTTCTTGAATCCCCACAGGTTTTTTTCAGTGGAGGCTGGTTCCCTAGCACGGCAAATTTAAGCTACTGCCAACAGGCTTGCTTTTCACATTTAATTTTGATGCAATTCTATGCCTATCAATACCTGCAGATTAAAGGTTGAAAACTGCTGCAAAAGTGCATTTCAGACTCCTGTGCGCTCTACAGACCTCCCACCTCCCACCATATTTACATAGAATTTTGGTTTAAAAATTTGGAAGCCAACAAACACCGGAGTTGAGCCTGGCTACTCAGTTACTGCTCCAGAGGCAAACAAAAGGAAGGAAGTGAACAGATCAGGGGGACCGAGAGGCAGATTAAGTTACCAGAGTCCCTGACCCTGAAGGCTCAAGAAGTAAAGTCAAGGAAAGTAGAGGCACTAGTTAGCTGGAAATTCCTTCGAATTCCTTTAATCCCTTAGGTCAATTTAAAGGGAAATGATCTGACCGTTCTGCATCTGCTAGTGATTGAAGGCAAATAAGGATCATTGTGTGATTTCCAGTTCAAGAAGTATATAGTACACACAGCTTTTATGAAAGCAAATACAGCAAATCTCAATTGACCTAGGCTGACTAATAAACTCTGAGATGCCTTTAACATATGGGAAGCTGATGCTGCTATAGACTCCCCAGAATAAAAAAAAAAAAAAAAAAAGAAAGAGTAAAAAAGAAAAAAACCTCAAACCCTCCAAGCCTCTAAAGTGAAGGAAGGAGAAAAGATAAATAATTTATTGCAAGGAATGTTTTTGGCTGAAACACTGTAGTTCCCAAATCATCCTCAATATTTAGTCTGTTACTATGTAGACAGAAAAAAAGCATAAAATCACACCCTACTGGGCCTCTCAGATTAAGCCTTCTGCTACACGTCTGTAACTGGAAACAGTCTTCCAAGGCTTGTTTATATAATGACACCATACAATAAGAGCCTGGCTACATAGGAAAGCTTTATTGGGCCTTCTAGTAAATATTATTAGTGTGTAGCACTGGAAATGATCCCATTTGGGGTTGTAATGTGCAGTGATTAAGGGCTAGACCATGTCTGTAAAGCAATAGCTTGGTCATGGGTGTCAATTAACACAAACGTATGCTTCCCAGAGACACCACTCAACAGCCCATCCTTTCCAGACTCACTACCCCTTTCTCTATCATTCCCCTCACACCCTGACAGGCACCATGCATGGTAGCCCCACAGTGACGAACCTCCCTCTTCCCGCCTCTGCCCAGTCTGAGGAAGTTCATTTCCTAGGGCCTGCATCTCAGGAAGTCTCCAACTGAGATTAACCTTTATTGAAAGGGTCAGAGAAGAGACTTTTCTTGCCTCCTCACTATCTAAATCTGTATCAACACATGGAAAAAAAATTGCATAGCTGCAAACTAGCAAGCACTGCAGAGAGAGGATCAGCCAGTTGCTGGAATACACATGTGGTTTATGTGATCCTTGTAAATTATTTACAATGCTTGATAAATAATATTAAACCAAGCTCATTTCATAAAATATTTGAGTCTTCCAGGTTGCCAGTTTTAGCTCAGTCCCCTGCAAACTTCTGAAATACTCCAGGTCTGTCTGCAAAAGCTCTGCTCCCTGCTCCTGCCTGACTGTCTCCTTGTTGTTAGCTACATTTTCAGCCTGAGAAAATAGGCTGTCTTTTTCCCCTGACTGTATTTAGTTACAAAAGACTCTTCCTTCTGCATTCCTGTATGTGCACTTCGCTCTCCTGTAGCATGTTATGGAGCATCATCATTCAAATGCATGAGCTCTGCACACTGACTGAGGCTGGACAAAGTTTGGCTGTGTTGCACAGCAGAAAAAATTTGAAAAACATTTACATTTTAGTTAATTAATAATAACTTTTCTACTTTCTCTATTTTCTATTGGTATGGCTCTTACAACATTTAAGAATTTGAAGAAAGAGGAATTTTATAACAGAGTTGTTCTGCAACAAGATTGCCTGGCCCCCTCTTCTAAATACATAATATCTAATTCTTTAAGCCAAGTGTTGAGTTCTTAAGAACTTCTTTAGTTACTCCTGGGATAAATTTCTCCTTTCCATTCTTGCAAGTTGAATAATTTTGACAAGAGAGTAAGATTAACAGAAATAATAACACTAACAGTAGGAAAAGGATTTGTAATGTTGATTTTAAATGTTGTATTACAAAACTTGCTGAATCATTTTTCCTGGGATTCCAAAAGCTGTACTAGTTCTTGAAATGTTCAAAACTATCCCCTTACTCCTTCATGCTGTATTGTTTCCTACAAATCCGCTGACAACATCTTTCTAAACTATTCCAAAGGAAACAAAACAGCACATCTGCAAAGCTATGCCTCTTTTAAAACTGACTTCTAAGTGTACAACAATACTATGTGCAGGAAGATACACCTCTGAAATCATGCTGAAGCAAAGGAATTCACATTCAAAAAGAAAAAGCAACATAGAATTCCATAAAAATAATAGGAAAAAAAGTGTAATTTGCAATCGGACAGTTCTAAGTGCCAATAATGCTCCATAATGAGATGTTATCTTGTTATTGAGGTCAAAAGTATACTATAACTATCAGGAAAAAAAAGAGGTCTTTCTGTACTAAAACGATCTTAAACTTTTTTCTTCAACAAACAAAATTCATGTCTTTGTAAAACATGTGAATAAATGTGTTTATTTGAAGGTTAATTAGGGTAGTATACTGGTCATATCAATTACAAGAGACAACTTACCAACACGGGGATAAAAATGTAAAGATATTCTTGGTACAGACTTATGGCTGGAAATGTAGGGAAATGTATTTCCAGGAAGTACTTACTGAAAGGAGTGTGAACATGCAAATTAAAAAATGAAGCTTGAAATATCCCACTGTTTTGGCACGCTCTCTCTCTCTTTTTGTACTTGGAAACACTGAACATGGGGTCAGCAATGAGCCAGCTCCTGCAGGTGCATGAAATCAGAAACTAAGTATGTGGAGGGGGAGAGGGAAAAAAAGAAAGAAGAAAGAAAACAATAATCATGGCAGCATACCAAATTCCTCTCTCATGAGCAGATGGACACAGAGGAGGATGTGTTTTGCAACTGGACATTCTTTAGATAACAATGGGGAAAAATCTGAAATTGCAACTGCGCTCAATACAAAGCCTAGCAAAGCAAGAGTAACTGGAAGAGCTGTTACAGGCAGCAAAGACTGCAAGGCACTGCTTTGTTATTTAAGTCAGTTGATAACAAAATGGAGTGGCAAATGAAAAATTCAAAAAGCACACAAATAGTTTTATTATTGCCAAAAGTTAATCCTGAAAGTATCTTTAAAAAAACAGGATCAAGAGCCTGGAAAAAATGTCTGAATAAGCTGTGTGATATGACTGACTCATGTAGTTACCAAGCTACTCTTCACCCACATTTTGTGGCTGAAGTAGTCATTAGAAATCATAGAAAATAGTTAAGGAAGAAACATGACTGTTTAGGCTTAGCTTGTTAGTAATCTTGGCCATATGACTTAGCAAGTTTCTAACTTGTAAATCCTCTTTATCATTTTAATTCTATTCTGGATTTAAAAATTTGCTCACTAAACTGAAAACCTCTGCATCGTTGCTTTTGTGCATCATCTTTGTTATGGCAAACCAATTTGAAAATTCTGAGATTTTTGTAAAGGGGAATATTTTCCCATCCTTGATTATTTGTGTGTCTCCTCCTTGCAGCTTGCACAATTTATCTCCCTATTTCTTGAACAGGGGGCAGCTGGGCACAAATACCTGCTACATAACCTTTTCACTCATAAAAGGAGTTTGCAAGTTCTGCTTCCTGTGAAAGACTACTTGTCCTTTTCATAGTCAGTATCAATTATATTCTTAAATGTTTGAATACGTGTGTATGCTGATGTTTGTCTTCCTAGGAGCACAGGTAACAAACAATTTATAATATTCATCCTCTTCTGCCAAACAGTTGTGTCAACTGCACATTTTAACAACCATGATTGGGAAACATCTTCCTACCTATAAATAAAACAGTGAAAAATAAAAAAAAAGTAGTATCGTGCCATGATCAAAACTGTTCCAAAAAACTGGAATAAGAATTTCCTCATTTTTGTATTACTTTCCTTTAATTGTTTATTCATTCTTTACTAATTACTGATAGAACTTTACCAAAGATGCTATTATTTTATTCGATAGACCCATAATTATACACAGCATCAAAAACACCTTTAAAGACATTGTTTTAACATTAACTTCCTTCCAGTTCTGTGGAATATCCCATGTTTCAAAAAATATGGAAAGCCAGTGTCAATGGATCAGAGAGGTCACCAGTTAGCTTCTTTACAGCAATCTTGTTTTGAATACTTAAAAGCTCTTCATATAATTTAGACCTGATGATTTAACTGCTTAACATCCTTTGGAGCTACTTACAGAATGGGAAGAAATATCGTCATCACCACTACTACCATCAGATGTACAATACCTGGTTGCAATATAAGAACATTTATTGAACACTTCCTCCACTTTACTACTGACAACCTCATAATTTCCATGTGATAATGAATAAATACAATTTTCAGGCTTCATTTTGATCCTAGTAATGTTAAAACACAGTTTGATTTTCTTTCAACTTTTGTTCCAGTCAAATTTTTTATAATTCCCTCTACTAGTTTCTGTGTATTTTGATTACTTTTTATATGTTGTTTAAATATTTAATGAAAACTTTAACTGACACTTTTACTTACCTCTTATTAGTTTGTAGCTTAGAGGGTCCTGCTCTTTGTTTCAATGTTAGAAAAGTAGCTTGGGACTATATAGTAAGATATTTCGGTAACAGGAATCATTCATATTTTTCCTTTTTAAGACACACAGATATTTTATTTAAAAAAAAATACTAGCATTCAGTCATCATTTTGTCTGCACAACAGAAATGCAATTACATTTAAAGAAGTGCTATTTTTAAAAATCCATGATGTCTATCTGCTAAGTTGAAGACTAAGTTCCCATGAGTTGAATGCAACTATTTTTAGGCTAGTAAATTGTCATTAATAACTTTTAGACCTTTTGGGATGCTTCTGTTCTGGCAGCAAGAGACCCTAGATGTCAATCAGACTGAATTTTTCACCCCAGTAATGCAGGTTGACTTCTTCCTTCCATATCTATATAGACAATTCATATGCTGCCATCTTGTTCTTGAGTACAATTTGGTGGCTTGTAGCATACCTCCTGGTGTTTGTTCTCCAGTACTCTGCCACGACTTTGCTCCATAGCTACCCAGTATTACCTGTGACAAAACAAGCAATGCTATTTCTGACAGATATCTGTTGGCCTTCCCTACTTACCAATCCATTTAGAGTGGCCAGAGCCCCTGGTCCCTGTCCTGAAGAACTCTCCACCATGTTTTAGGAAGGACAGGATGAACTTTTTCTGAGAACATGTAGGTTAGTCAGAATTCACCTACTACAGTCACTCATTTTCAGCTTCATTTCTTCCTAGCTTCATGTCTTCTTGACCTAGCACAACTGGTTTCTCTTCCAGCTAACATGGAGGATCATATAACCTAACTAAAACTCTTCTTCCCACAGAACACCCTAAAAAAATCAAACAATTCTGCTTCACATCTTATAACCAGTCTCTAGTTCATTTCCTTTGACATCTGAACATGAAAGATCTCAGTTATAGTAATGTGGAATTCCTTTTGCTTCTGCATGCTTCAGTATCATACGTTGTCTGTAATTCGTAATTTTATTAAGAAGGAATGAAAATTTATCTGCTTCAAGACTAAATTATCCATTTCATTTAACATCTTAAGCTATATTGAAATGAAAAATACTATAATAACTCTTTTAATGAAAAACTTTGTTGTAGTATTTAAAATAAAAATATTGGCCTTTCTGAAATGAATTGTTTCATTTGGAAAACGTTAAAGAAGTGTCTAAAACTTAAATTAAAAAGTCTTCCTCTTGATCAAAGAGTCTTCTTAAATGAATTCAACCTTAATGGTTAATTAATTTAAGTATTCCATCCCTACTCCTTGATATCATTATTACCACCAGCGAAAAATTCACACGCATTCTAATTCTGTATACTTAATACCAAAGAAAAATATTGGCAAAAATTAGTAGCTAAAAAAACACAGCAACAGATGCCTTACAGCATAAAGACACTTGCAGTGCAGCTAAGTACATCTTTTGCTGAAACCTACAGCCAGCTAGCAGTAAGAATGGGATTTGCAGAAGTCATCATTGTTACCAAATATAATGGGATCACGGCCGTGCAGACAATGTGGTACCAGCCATGGCACAGCATGGCCATTCCCACATTTGCTTGCTACATCCAGGAAACAGATAAGAAACTGATTAAAAATAAGAAAAAATGCTAAAAGTAAGTACAACATTATACTTGGGACACTTTATGATTTCTCTGGTTTGACTTCACTCCTGATGATCATCTCTGCAAAAGCAAATCGAGTGATTACCAAGTTTTACAAATCTCCCCAATATACAGCTGTCCTATTCACCGTAGCACTGATCACAGTCACATCTTGACACTTCATGATGTGAAAAAGCCAGCTGTCTTGTATTGGTAGTGAGAAACTACTGAGGAACAACTACTAGAAAACAGACTGTCTTGGCTCTCTAATGAAGGACTCTTGCATCAACAAAACATGAACTTATCTAGACTGAAAAAGAATACCTTACAATAGTGTTTGCATGTAAAAAAGATTTTGCAGTGTGCCCAAGGACAGATAATTATTCGCACAAAGATTAAATTCTTAGGGAGACCCTCCAAGATGGTTATTCAATAGCATATGCTATTGAAGTGAATGTGACATAACAAAGGATGCGAATGCTAACAATACTGCCAAGAATGCCTCTAAACAGATCAAAAGTGACAATGAGGCTCAGAGCAAAGGTGAAGGAGTCAGAGGCTCAGATGGTATTTTCATTAATCTTTCCATCAAGGGTCAAAGGATCAGACCAGGACAGATTTATCCTACAGATGAAAGTAGGTCTGCACAGATGGTTCACCAGGAGGGCTTTAGTTTCCTTGACTTTGTGAAGATGCTCCATAAGCCATTGGTGGAGGTTGGTTTCTATGTCATGAAAAGGGTTTACACATCTTTGCATGACATTCACTAGATTTACTGAAGAGACTCTTCAGCTGTGACCGACTGGGAACAAGAAAGTGCAACAATCTGGGTAAAGTCCCTTAAAGAAAGAAGGATAAAGTTATTCATAGCAGCATCATAGAAAGGAAATAAGTTCAGTGAACTGACTCACTGTCATATGTTTGTAATTTCTGTGCACTGATACAATAAGACTGGGAAACAATCAAGAAGAGACATAAGTATTAATTTAAGATGAAAGCTGTGATTTAACTGACCTAGCAGACATTTGTCAGGAAGAGTGATGTGATTAGAAGGAAGGATTCAGAAAATATTGATATGTGTCTCAAGAAGCAAGCAAATTGTAGCTTTGGGGGAACACAGACCTTCGCACTGTCTCTGATAATGATTAAGGCAGAACACAGGAGCCCAGCAATCAACACATTCAGATGAATGAATTGCAGGAATTCAAAAAGAGCATATAAATTAAGGCAATTATGAAAGAAAAGATCACAGATTATCTGAAAAATTAAAGACTTCCAATCATGTAGTTATGACGTGTTTCACCCTTCTGGCTTCTCAGGGAAGCAGCAGCATCTGGGATCTCCAGGAAATCACAGAAGACAGAAAAGGCACCAGTAAACCAGCAAAGGCACATCTAGCTAATTTAGAAAGGAAAAGAAGTTACAGAAAATTTTAGTGCAGACATGTAGCTTCAGTTCTGAGAGAAAAAATGTTGAACCAGCCAGATATTTTGCCAACATCATCAGAAAATATCATCAAAAGAAAAAGAAAAGATATGAACAACAGTCAGCAAGGATTTGTCAGGAACAAATTATGTCAAACCAATCTAATTTCTTTCTGTGACACAATAACATAGCTTATGGATACAACAGAAGCAGAAAATGTCATCTTTTTAATTAAGTAAGGCATTTGACTCTGTCTCATATAACACGCTCATAAGCAATCTAGCAAAACATGTAGAGATGAAATTGCTTAAGGTAGGTGCAAAAATTATTAGAAAGATGTATTCAGACAGCAGTTGCTGTTCTCTGACTTAAAGAAGGAATTTATCAAAGCTGAAGGTATACATTCTGGTCCCCTAATATCAACATTTTTATTAATGGTTTAGATGAGATACCATGCGTATTAAATTTACCATATACTCAGCAAGCTGGTAGGGGCTGCAAACATTCTTAAGGGCAGCACTGAAATTTGAAAGGATCCTTACAAAATGAATGAAAGAAAAAGAGAAAGAGGGATGCAAAAAAAGCGAGGAAGCTTTAGAATGGTTAAGTAGGAAGAGTCAGCTGAACGAAGAGAATGAAAAGCCTCCAGGGCAGCAGTCTTACTGGCTAGGCTGGAGGCTATAGTGGAATCACAAGGTGAACTTCAGTCAATATAGTTGCAAAAAAAGCCAAGCATAATTTGGGGATACACGACAGGACTATAATTTACAACTACAGAACTAATCCCTCATATTTTACCTCTATGGCATTACTGATGCACAGTGTAACATGATCAGTTTTTAGGCAACACAGATTCACAGAATAATTTAGGCTGGAAAGGATCTCTCAAGGTCATCTATTTGAACACTCTACTTAAAGCAACACTAGCTTCCAAGCTAGGTCAGATTGCTTAAGATCCTGATCAGATGAGTTTTGAAAATCTCCAAGGATGGAGGTTTCACAGCCTCTCAGAGCCCCTGTTTTAGTACTTGACCACTACTGTTCCTGGTATTCAGTTAAAATTTCCATTGTTGCAACTTGTGACCATTGTCTCACATCCTTTCACTGGGCACCTTAGAAGAATTTGGCTCTGTCTTCTCTATACAGCATTAGGTTGTTGATGACAGCCTTCTCTCTTCTCCAGGCTAAACAAACCCAGCTCCCTCAGCCTCCCCTTAAGAGGGTTTGTGTATGTTGTGGGAGGGGTTGGGTAGGGGGGGTGAATGCAAGAAAATCCACAAAAAGACCTTAAAGGAAAAATATTTAAAAGTCCAGAGGTGAGCAACTCAGAATAATCAGATGTCTAGAAAACATGACCTGTGGGAAAGATTAAAAGAACTGGCATTGCTTAGCTCAAAGATAAAACTGGTAGGGCAACATCGTAACAGTGTTCAAATACACACAAAAGTAGAGAAAGGGAGAGGAGAATACCTTGTTCTCCGCATCAATGGCAGTTAGAACAAGAGGCAATGGACTTAAATTTTATAATGGAGCATAAGATTAGATTAAGAAAAATTTCCTAAGGGTAAGGAAGGTGAAGTACCAAAACAGGTTGCCTGGGGAGATTGTCAAATACTCATCACTGGAGAGTTTTCAAAACAGATTGGTATAGTTTTTCCTGACATGGGGCACAGAACAGACTAGTATTCAAGTCCTATTTTCTGTGCTTTTGTGGACATAGCTGACTGAAGAACAGTTTTGCAGCCCAGAAATATGGCAACTGAATAAGAATCAAGGATCCTCAATCTGATAAAAAACATTAATCAAAGCAAACGTGTGCCGGCTTCAAGGCAGGGACTAGAAATAATCTGAGGGGAAATAAAATATCAAGGTTTAGTTTCTATCTTGATAAAAAATACAGTACATTCATGATAAAGGTCTCACTTCCATCATTCTGTCAGAACTGGCAGATACTATAGGAGGAGTTGCACCTGCTTCCTCAATGCACTGATGTTATTAAGATGAAATAAGTGTATGGAAGAGTATCATATATATGTGTGTGTGCATATCAGAGAGAGAGATATTCCACTGAGAAAAGAAACTCTCTCAGAAAATGTGCCATATCCATTCTGGAGTAGAAGTCTGTAACTGGAATGCCTCAGACGCTGTACAGGGGCCAAACGTGATCAAAGACATCAGGCAAGGAGCAATTAAGATTAATGTGGGAAACTCTTAAAAATGCAGAAATTCAGTCACATCACCCTGCCATGGTACCACACCAACAAACAGAAGAGAAAAAATCCCCTGCAAAAGAAGGAGTTAAACTTCCTGATTTATATTAAAGCCATAGGAGGCTTTAATAGGCTAGTACACCTCTGGCACATATGGCAGATGTGTAAGACTTACAACTACCTCCAGGTCTACCTACCAGAAATATTGCAAATGACAGAGATGGAAGGACTAATAAGACTGAAAAAAAAGGCAGGGGGAGAAGGAGTGAAAGAGAGAGGGAGAGAGGGAGTGACACGACTAGAACCACCATCCAGATACCTTAACAAACTTAAGCTACTTCCTTGTGAACACATCTGTACGCTCAGAGGACAATGTCTCGTGCTGAGCAGATCAGTCCTGGTTAGATGCTTATATTTCAGCAAACCCACACCTGTGTCTGTCTAGTACAAACACATGGTAGGAACACAGTACTACAGTGAATACTGACTTCTCAATTTGCAGAGAATTATTCATAACCTTGGGGAAGAAAAAGGGCAATAAAAACCAGAGGTACAGGAACAGCCACTTGAAACATCACCACTTCAGCAGAACAAGTGGCAGGGCAATCTCCTGCTAAGACAGGAGTTGTACTTGCCCCATCTGCAAAGTCCATTAAGTGCTTTACTCAATATATCAATACGCATTACAATAGTTTCCCAAAATCCCAAGGAAAATATCTTCTTTCTCAGAAAGGATTACTTAGCAACATATTTTTATAAAATGCAGGCTAAAATATGCATGGATATCTTTCATCACACATACGTGCATATGTTGGATAAGATTCAACGTGTGTTTAACAGATGCCCAGAGATGTTCTTCACCCTAACTGCAAGGACTCAGGGGTGTCCCTTGCTCACCGGTCATCACTGAGAGGGAAGGCATCTCAGCCTTCACACCAAATCTGTGCTCTGTTCAATCACTGTTTAAAGCTGAAGTTTTGATGTAGTAACACCCACTAGGTAAAACTTAGCATGTTTTCAAGAATTTTGTCTTTCAAAGATATGAGAGTCACAGTACAGCAATAAACAGCCATTCAAAATGTTGTCATCAGGGACCAACATTAGGCAGATATAAACACCTTATTTTAAGGTAATTGCTGTTTCCCTTTGTTAGGCAGTTTCCACTGAAGTTGTGAAAAACAAGAAACTGCTTTTCCTTTTAGAGTCCCTTGAGACAAGTCATTACAATAAGCATTTTTAAAATTTCACCGAAAGAATCATACTGAAGGAGTGCAACATTACTTCTGTCACAGTAGAAATGATTTACTGATTATTCATTTTAGACAGATACTTCTTGGTCATCTACACCAACTGAAAAACCAGAGAACAGGACAGTGACATACAGCGTCTATTTAAAGTATACGTTAAAAAAAAAGTCCGAACACTAGAATTTGGTGCCTCTCAGCTTCAGCTATTCAAACCTTCATGACATGAGCACTGTGTCAGCACTGCTTTATTTAGGTTTTAAGAAAACATGTTTGTATTTTTCCAAGTTTGGGAAAAAGCAAAACAATTTTAGTTGCTTAACGATCCTCAGGTTGTCTCACATTTGTCACACAGTGATATAACATGCTTTTAAAGTTCTTGAAGGCAAGGCGCCATCTCTGTCTTCCCCTGTTGTCCTCCCCATTCTACATGTGGTAAATATGACCATTCTAATCCACTGAATCATACAACTCTTACATTCTTGGTTTCTAATATAAATTACCCACCTGAATATGAAAATATGACTATTCTTGGATTCCTGAATGGGACCTTAAAATCCTGCCTTGAGTTTCAAGTAGAAAAGTTAAGCTTCTGTTTTCTTGTCCTCATTCTCCTGATGCCATGAAATGGTTTCCATGTGGCATTTCAGAGACTATAAGGGTGGGTGAAGGATCCCGGCACAACAGGAAAAAAAAATGTTTTGGGACTCTTCTGTATTTAAACTGATACATAAAAACAGCATAGGAAATTATGTAATTAATGTACTCAGTCCTCTTACACCTTTAAATTATGTTTATTGTTTTAAGTGTAATAATTATGCTTACTTTTTTTTTGTTTATAACTGGACTTAAAATTATGTCAAAATATAATTTTTAATGATTTGACTTTAAAAACTCATCAAACCACAATGATTTTTACTTTCACTTTGCTAATTTTAACATGCTTGTTGGAGGAGCTGGAAAAAAAAAAGAAAGGTCCAAGTAAAATACTGTGAAAAACCATATGGGGTAAAAAAATTGATCCACCTGCTCTGAATGACCAATGTGAGGAGAAAAATTACATACCACAGACAGCAAGGTACAGGGTAGACAAAGGTGGTGTGTGTAAGATAGCAATGTTTAAAATGGAGAAGTTACACCATGACTTCTGGTTAGTGGATCAGAACCTTGTTAGAGGTCAATCAGGGGCACAGCATTAAGAAGCCATTGATCAAAGGAGCATGAAGGTGTTGCATGCCAGCATACTCATTCTAGATATGGACTGATGAGAGAACATCTGGTGGTTCATACTCTTGGTTGAGTTACATTGCACCTTATTAATGGTGAATCTATTCTGTTTTATTTTCCTCAACAAAACTCTAATAATGAGACATGAAAGTATGATATTCATTTGAAGGGAAAAAAAAAAGAAACAGAGCATGCCAAAAGATACTTTTAAAAGGAATTTTAATTAGACCATCTGTATGATAAATATAATGGAAAGGATATGGCCCTCTGGAAAGAATTTGTGTTTACAACGGCTAAAACTCTCGTCACTTCTACATTAAGCATCTGAAGAGTTTGACACTGAAAATAAACGTCACAGTGATATCTGTTAACAAACTAACTGAACTGATGGTAAACCTGATTCTCCTTTGAATACATACGTGCCAGGATTATGAGCTCTTCTGCAGTAAAGGTCCATTAAATGCCGTATCTTACGTGAAGTTTGCAAATGTAAATGTTCCTCTTAAGCAAGCCTGTAACAATGTGTTGTTGAGAGCAGATATTTCCGTTTGGCAGTAATCAGTTAAGACTCATGGCAAATGGCTTTTGTGCTGTTATAAAGAGGAGTCTCAGTATCAGCAAACTGAAATTTCTGGACACTGTAAAGAGTAGAGGTAGTTGGGAGCATATTGTTTTTTTCTGCTGTGGAACTTCAGCTAACTGTAACAAAAAAAAAAAGTGCCAGATTTTGATAATGCTTATTCCTGTATAAATTTGGGAAGATGCTTGGTCTAGGTTTTCAATACTGCAGGTGACTCCTCAAGGATACAATACATTTAAGCTCCAATTAATTTGCATAAAATGAACATCTAAGAGTTATTAACAGGTTGAAGCATTTTGCTGTTCATAGACTACTAGTAATTCATGAAATCATTAAAATACATTCTAGGACTGAGCATGTGTTTTCAAGAACTATTATTACTTCAATCCTAATGAAGACAATGCAAGATTTTTTGAAATATTTTTTTTTGTATTACCTTGCAGTACTCAGAGTACAAGAAAATCAACTCAAGTCAGCCAAAAATAGTAAGGAAAAAACCCAGGAAAATATTTTCTTTCCCTTAAGAATAACCAAAAGCAGCAAACAAAGGTTTCCTGCAGCTTCCCAACAAAAGGGCCCTCACTGTGGGACCTCTTTAGCTTTTGGCATGAGTGTGGCCTCATCCATTTTCAACAGCCAGTAAGATAATGAGTTCATTGTTATGGAAATAAGCTCATTACTGGTAATATGCTCTGACTCTCATTCACTTTACAGAATACATCTTAAATTTTAAAAAAGGTTTTAATTATAACAAGGGAAAAAAATAGACAGCAAATTAGCAACTGTTTCATCAGATTTTTTGATCTGGTGAACTCATATAAAAATGGAGTTAAAAAGCATGCCTAAGATGCGGTAATAGAACAGATTGCTAAAAATTTTTTGTATTAAGATGATTGATTTGGGCATCTTGTGCCACTGCATAGAATTTGTTAATTCCTGCTTTACACTATAATTTTGAGGTCATGTGAAGCATTTCCATGTAACTTTTCTTCCATTATAGGAAGAGAGAACTGATTTCTGGATTTAAGCTATGCTAAATTCAAAGACGTTAATAAGACCCACTCCTAGCAAGCAACGCTTTTCTCTTTGTTCTAAACAGCCCATGACAGGCTATCTTCACAAAATGCAGAGGCAGCTGGAGAAGTCCTTTTCGTCTGAATCTTTCTGATTAGTTTCACCCGAGATGGGAGTATGATTGACATTGCGAAGACAGTGTCAGCACAAGTGCTAGGGAATCCCATGCTGGCACATTACAGACGGTGAGATAAGAGTAAAAGATTCGGTATCAAGTTGGCATCAAGTCTCATCAGAAATCCATGAAAAGACATCCTGACATGAACACCTTATCTGATTTTGCACTAACTTTTCAACCAACAGTTTGTACTTGCCATTTTTTTAATCTATTCTGGCTCTGTTCTGTTGGCTTTTTTCCTAGTAGTCTAGCAAATTTCTTGGCAACAATATTATTTAAAGATATAGTCAATGAATTAGATTAATTAATTTTCAGAGGGCCAAGAATTAACCTATTAGTCACCTAAATAGGTTTCCAACTTGAAGAACCCATGAACTTTGTGCAAAACATAACTTCTGTTTCCTAGTCTGGGAAATGGATCCACGAGTCACAACTAGGTCATTTTAGTAAGACGAGACAAAATCAAACCACATCCTGTGGAGATAACAGAAAAATTCATCAGAGCTAGACAATGAAGGCCCATTTCATTTATAAATATACATATAACAAGCTCAGAATACCTTTTTAAAGTATTTTGAGTCAAAACTACTGAATTCTGCCTAAAGACACTGGACTAAATTTGAGCCCACTGTAATTCCTTGAAAACCAAGTTACATTGCACAGAATTAGTTTTACACATTGCTTTTCATTTAAATTCTGAGAGACTTTACTATACATACACTTTTTTTCTTTCCTTAAATTAACCTTTTATTTTTTATTCATAGATACCTCAGTCTTTCTGCGACAGTTGTCTGAGAATAGTCAAGTCTGCACTAGTGGTGTTCAATAACAAGACATAAAATGCTTTGGCCTTATTCCACCAGCTCTGCAGACTGGGCTGTGACAGCTACAGAGGAATGGGTGGTGGGTGCTTCATCCCTCCAAAATGCTGGATTTTCATCCTGGTGGAAGTCTTCTGTTTTGTTGGTTATTTCTGCTTTTCTCTGAAGTAATGATGGATGATAAATGGCGAACATGTAAGAGAAGTGAGAGGGAAAATCCCAGCACTACATTACCAGGGTCTGTAAAATGCTCACCTAGGAAACTACAAGACTACAGAGTCTGTCAAGGGTTCAGGGAATAAAAAGTAGTTTGATTACAGGTGCTCAAGTAGCATTCATTTTATTCTTATTTGCTGAGAAATGTCTCTAGAGATTGCACGCTAATCTTCTCAAAAGCAGACAAATGGCTCTATTAAAAGTGGTGTACTTTGTTCATAGCTCTGTAGCATCAGACCGTTTTATGAACCCAGGGAAACTGTAAACAGAAAACAAGAGAGGAAACATCTTCCTCAGACCTTCTATAGATGACTGTATTTGTCTTTGGTGATTTGTAATCCTGAAAGGAAGTTTATACGTAGAAAGAATATTGAGGAATTGTGGCAATATGTTTCGCTTTGTTGCTTTAAGGGTCAGACATACTGAAAAATGCAATACGAAACTTGTTTATTTTTTAACATAAAATGGAATTAAAAACTTGAAGCTGTACATCATTGTTTGATTTATGCTGTCCAAAACTAAAAAAAAAAAAAAAAAAAAGAAAAATAAAGGAAAAAATAAAGCTAGAATGCTACTTCAAAGCTCAAAATGTCTATAAATGAAAAAGAAATGATATTTCTTTGTAGTTACACATGGTGAATTTCATCATTTAGATTTTCTCTAATTAACCAAACTGACTTTTTTCAGGTTTTTTTAATTAAAATATTTTGAAAAGAAACTTAGGAAAAATATAGGCACGATTTTGTAACTGTGCAGTATACAAACACCATATGCCGCATAGCAGTAGACAAAGTACGACATATTTTGAATACAGAGCGCTGACTCTTCAGTATATTTGTACTTAAGGATTGTTCTGAACTTAGATAACAAAGCACGTGTGTGCAACTTCCATGAAAATTAATGAAAACAAAGCAGATATCTAAACCTAAAATTAGATTTTAAAGGCCAGATGTAAACCTCACTGAAGACAGTGGAAGCCTTCACTTAAATGAGCTTTGGATCAATGCCAACAGTTTACTTTGTAAACGTTTTTCCAAGCAATGTTTGGGGTACAAAATAAGCATTTCCATACTATTTTTTGTAATAAACAAAGGTAAACTGAGAAGCTATCATTAGTGAGATGGAAGCAGCTTTGCATGGAATTTCCTTTCCTTTAAGGAAAACACAGGTTTGGGTCTGCAGAAAATGTCATTTCATTAGTTTCAAATACCAGTTATACTCAAAACACTATCTGATGACTGAAGAAACTGAGCCAAGAACATAGATCAAGGAGAGATCTGTTGAAGCTGTTATTTCACAGACTCACAAAATGATAAGTGGAGAAATGCCAAAATGACAAAGCTGCAATCAGGCTATGAACTTCTCTGAAGTTCAAGGTCACTTCAGCTCGGAGGTTCAACTAAGCCCAGCCCTGAAAGTAGCTCATTTGTTTCTCACACAACATTTGGAGCTCTAGTCTAAGCAATTTGCTGTTCTAGGGACCTAATCATAAGTACAATGCGCGTTGGTCCGTGTGTGCCAGCACAGCTCGAGCACAGTGACCAAAAGTCTGTGGCTACCCCAGCACATCTTGTGTGTCTGTGGATGGTTGTGATTACATGTGTCAGCACAGCCGCATACTCTTTTTAAAATATTTCCCTGTCTGCTGCCAGTGACTGTAAATTTAATGAGAGCACCTGCTGCCCTCTTGCCTGGTTAATTCATAGTGATCTGCCTGAACTAAAAGAAATTTAAAAAAAGCCTCTGTTCTTCAGTAATAAATTACCAGTCTATACCATGGCCTAAAGGGCCTTTGATTCATGTAATGTTATACTTACACTAAGCTCTGCTGGCAGCAGGGACATTTAGTTTCCCTAAGTAGACTAGGGGGAAGGGAGAGGCAAGGAAGGGAAGTGGCTGGTGAGATTAAATAAAAAGAGAAGATAGATTGCCTGAATATTGACAGTTGAGGGAGGTCTTTGTCCTTGACCTCTTACCCTGAGGCATTTATTCACTATGGGTAAAAGCCCTGGCTACTAAAAATTCACAATCTCCATTGACAAGCTACAGCATGGGGCATTTTAAAATCTTTTCCTCAAACAAAAATATAATGACTTCTTTATGCCATGTTTCGGATTTAGGTCACATTTATCAGTAAGATGAATGTTGTTCTAGTTAGATAGTAACATGGTAAACAAAGCAGTAATGCCTGCACAAATTATAGTTTTATGCATTTCCTTAAAACAGAAACAATAAATCAGGAAGCTTCTGAGAAAATAGTTCTGGAATAAAGACTTTATTGGGGTGGAGGAAGACAGGCAGGCAGCTGAAACGAATACAAAATAAGGAACATAGCAAAGGGGAATAGATCAATTATATTCTCCTGGAAAAGCATGTGGTGCAAATGAAAAGTTACAGCCACATTAAAAAAAAACGGAAACCCAGAACATAAGCAGTATCCAAGAAAGATTTATGTGAAAGTAGAAACTGCGGAGGCGCGAAACATTACAAACAGAATATTGTATATCCCACAGTTTCTGACTCCCTCAAAATATGTCTTTGAGGGATCGGGAGGTTCTGACTTCCACAATTTGAATGACTAATTTATGTCAGATGCATAAACCATGTTGTTATATAACTAGTAGGTAATATACAGCTCCTGTACCCTTTACTCACACCGAGTAGTATCTCCACACCTGCTAACTAAATACATGTGCGTATGCCTTAACTTTAAACATATGCAGAAGGATTTTCAGGACTGACTGGAGCCCAACTGAGTAATCTGAAACAAACACTGAGTATGGAAATACACCAGGTACAGAACGGTGGTAGAAACAGAGACAAATTAAAATAAAAATGTGTAAAAGGAAGCAGTAGGAATACCATTCAATGACTTGTTTTTAATTGCCTCAGTCTCATATTTTATGCACTACAAACTTTCATCACAAAAAATAAATCCAAAGAAGCATTTTATCCTTTGGACAAATTGTTAATCCTAAATTATTCATATAGTTAGATGATGTTACATTGTAGGCAGTTTGAGACAGATCTGAACATAAGCTTCATGCCTGTTTCTGCATCTATTTTCAAGCATCTCTCTATAATAATAAGGTTTAAAAAATTTTCCTGAATAAAAGTCAAGTTTCTCACTTTCAACATTGCAGGAACTAAAAAATAGATTGAAACTCACAATTACATCACAAGATTTGGCAACACTACAACTTTTTTACTTTCCACTGTTCATGGGTTCTTACATTATTATAATGCAGGAATAAAACATTACCAGTCTGGGCTGTGTCCTGGTTTGGCCCAAAAGAGGCCAATTAGTCTTAGAGAAACCAAGGTCACTGCTAAATTCCTCACTGCTTACGAGTGAAGAGCAGAAAGGGGGTCGCACCGGCAGGGAGGAGCAGCCAGGGCAGGTGACCCAAGATTGACCAACAAGGTATTCCATCCCATACACCTCATTCTCACTTTCCTATTTATCACTAACCCACCGCCTCCTGGAGGTGGGGCCCAGGAGGGAGGGGCCCTCCTGTCTCCCACTGATTGGTACCAGCTTTGCCAGTTCTCCAGTTAAAAGCCTACAGGTGTGATGGCAGGGAGAGCTACTGCATTTTGTCCTCTGCCTGTGCTGGGGGGAGCAACTGTGCCTGAGGAGGATTTCCAAGCTCTCGATCTTGGTTTTGTATATATTTGTATATATTTGATTATTTCTATTATTATTATTATACTCCTTTTTTCATTACTATATTTTATTAAAACTGTTTTAATTGTCCAACCCATAAGTCTCTCTCCCTTTTCCCTTTCCCTTAGGGTGGCGGGGGGAGAGGGTTAACAGAGAGCGTCTGCCACTGGGTTAATAGCTGGCCCAGCTTTAAACCCTGACAGGCTGGTAACATGGCAAATCTACTTCACACTCAGAACACAGAGGTGCAGACATCAGCGGCAGAACTTAGTCTCATTTTTCATAGCACTCAGACATCTCATTCTCTTGACACAGTATGGTGTGTGTTGTGTGTGTACACAGAATAAAATGCATTTAAATATTTTGAGATTTTCAAGCTACTCTAAATCAAGCCCTGCACCAGTCCCAAATTTAAGACCCTAAGAGGTTTTTTTTTTAAGAGGTCTGGGATTTTTCTTTTTAATGAGGCTTGCTGGAGGATTAGCTTTCTTTACAAACCAGAACTGAGAGGTCATTGCGCATAGCCCCGGGAGGGTGAGAGAGTTCAGACATGTCTTATCGTCACCACCCAGAAGAGTGTAGTGAAATTAGAGGAGTGGATGTGTAATGGGTAATTAGAAAGTGCAGTAAATGTAATCCAGTGCCCACAGATACTATCATGCACAGCATCATAAGTAGATGAGAGTCTATATGTTAAAAACCTTCCTTTTACTTCAAGTTAAAGACTGAAAACCCTCTCTTACTTGTTTCAGGTAGGAGTAGCAGCTTTCAGTGTCCTTGGCCCCTTCTTCACCAGCAAGTGGACTGTCATACACCCTTCTCAACTGACAGGATGCCAGATCCCTCTCCCTTGTATTGTACCAACATGCTCACTGATTTTAGTGGGATCATTTCTGAAGTAAACTGGGAATGCAAGTATCAATGCTGGTCTCATAGACAGCAAAATGTGACTATGAACACAAATAAAGAAGTTACCTGTGCTGGCAGTTACACCCATTCATCAACCTATAACTACCATGTGTGGAGAACAAACACACAAACACACAAACACACAGAGACGAAATGCTAGGTAGATCAGATCTTGGTGTAGATACCAGCTTCCACAAAACATGTGGCCCAGCTTGATAAAAAGTGCTCTGCCCTCCTCTCTTTACACTGACCTCTCCTATTAGATCACACCTGTTCAGCATCTTGTTTTATAATCATTCTTACAATAAGGATGCAGCATACCAATGTCTGTGCTCTTTTATTTGGCTCAGTGATACTCACTAGCTAGATGAAGCTTATCTGTGCAGGAGATGATGGTTTTATTGAGGCCATCTCAAGACTTTCTCCCTTTTTGTCCAGACTGTCTTCCTTCAACACATTTTCCTCTATGCAACTGAATCCCTGGCTGGAAGGCAGTCCACATGCACCACAGTGACAAACATCTCTCCAGAGTGAATGTCCTACTGCGAGACTCCAGCCATGTTTATGAGGATGATGTAACACAGGGACTGTTATGGAAAGAGTGAACATTTAAAGAAATTTAAATCTCTCTTTGCTGCCACTGCTCTTCCCATATTGTGTTTATCACACAACATAGGCTTTACATAGTAGTATTTTCCAAAGCACTAAACCTCTGGCATTTTTCCTTTTAGATAAAACATGTTGGAATAGCTGTCATAAAGTCACTGACTCCAGCCTAATCTGGTTTCTGTACACAGACAGTCTTTTCTCATTGTTACTAGGTGATTAGATTTTATGTACACACTTTTTCTTCTTGAATGAATAAAGCCACAAAAGACTAGGTAGCCACACACTCTGTAATTCCACACAGATAACAGATTGCAGAATTTATAGCTTGATTCCTGCATGGTGAAAAGTCATATGGTGCATATAGAATTGGGCTGAAAACTTGAGAGAGACTCAAGAGAGATCTAGTCTGGCCGACTCCATTAGAGAAACTCCCTTTAAATAGGTAATAAACTTATTCAGATCATATAAAAGGTGTCTGAACTCATTAAAATTTTGCCTTGACTTCTGGATGAAGTCTGATTTCCGTGCTTTCCAGCTCTAGGTTTCCATGATTTTATTCCCACTCTCTTAAAATGTTTCACTAGGAACTTGACTGATGTTCAATCTTTTCCTACAGTACTCAAAACCAGTGGTAGCCGCATTGCATTTGCACAACTGCCATCATTCTCTCAAACTGGAACTCTGGAAGCCATTAATTAAGTAATCAAATCAGAAGCCAGAAACCAAGAATTAGTCACAGTACCTAAACAGTAAGCCAATTAATAGGAACTTAATAGGAAGAAACAAAAGAATACTAAGGCAAGTGATATACAAAAGCAAAACACTGATTAAGAAAACACATTGTATCAACATCAGCATGTATTTACTGTATATGGATATGTAGTAAATATACACATCGGTTGTCCTCGTTGCAATACATTGCAAAGGTTGCTTCCCTTTCAGAGGAAAATTAAAAGATCAGTTACCCTTCCACAATATTCCTCTTCTACTAACACATTAAATACAAACCTCACTTCCCGGTGGTTTCATGAAGAAGAAGCTAGCCTTCTCTAAATGAATGAAAAGAACCAGCTTTTCAGATCATTCAATTAAAGTGAAAAAATATCTCAAAACACAGAAATTATGTGAAAGAGTTCAACCTCAAACTTTTTAGCATGGGAAGTCAGTCTTTGGAGGACTAAAACTGACTTAACATTTTTTGCCACACTGGTTTCCACGTGAAACCAACGATCATGCACACATACACAGATGCACACACACACACATACATACATAAATTCTGTTTCTCTTTCTGATGGAAGCCCCTCTCTTATAATGTATGTTCTGTCTACATCACAAGGACTGATTGATGTATGTAGCAGTTGTGCTCTGTAGCACTGGACGGGCTCCGACTTCATTTTTCAAGGTACTTCACAGACACATAGGGGTATAATTCCCGATCTGAAAAAACTTATAGTCAAAACAAAACTGGTCATACCTCCTTCCTCCTTGAACCACTACTGGCATCTCTCCAAAGTATACATTCCTAGTCTGAAAATTTATGCTGTAAGCTGCAATGTAAACCGATCCTGTCACGTAAATTGTTGCAGTGTGCACTTCCTGCATTTATGGACTCTTTGGTCTTAGAGATGTAAGCAACACTCAGCCACCCTGAAGAAGTTAATAGCTAAAGGGCTCCTCAGCAGGCTAGAGAAAAGGGATATGGTATAGCTCTGTGCACAGAAAATCGTGCATCTACTGGAGAATCAAAAATCCTCACTGATTCTTCTGGTTCATAGTACAAATCTTTATTCCGTATCCTTACGTCTTTTCCTAATATTTTCTTCCAGAATCAGAATATGCACACACTCCATTTTATTTAATTTAAAAGACAATTTGTAAATTTAAACTTAAAAAAATTAAACTTAAAAATTGAAAATTTTTAAATTGTCTTTTCAATTTTTCCCCTTTCCCTTTTTTAAGTAATTTCCACAGACTAGATGTTTGACCTAAAACAAAAGTTGCATATTCAACGGGTCAAAATAGCCAACTAGTATGGGTCGGTTCTTTTGCTGTTAATTTTTCATCCCTTGCATCTATACTAAATAATTTGGAACAGAATCGGCCAGCTACATGATCTGATGAAATACAATTGCTTGGGAAAAAAATGATAGATGGCTGCTTGCGTGTGCAATCAAAGAGCTTTGACTTTTTCTAGTTGCCAAAGAACACCCTCTCAGAAGGTGGCTACAATTTATGAACTTTGATTAATGGTTTGGGGTGAAATAAAGGCACTTTTGTGGGACTTAGCTTACAAAGAATATTGAGCACTGCAGCTTTAAAAATAAAACCCCTTTTCAGATTACTAAAATTGCTTCCTCAAAAGCTGATGTTAGCATCTGAAAATGTATCTGATGCTAAGTTGTTATGACATTAAACAAAGAGTTGCTACAAATTTTTCCACCTAAAGTGTATGAGAGAACACTAGCATTGCTAACCTTGGACTGCAATTACAGCTTCCGTTCATGTCTCTTTGGCATTCCAAAAATGCACCTCTACAATAGAAAATCCCACACCACCACTCTTCCAAGAGCATGCCATCCTGACTGAGAGCTTTTTAAAGAGACCCAGTGGTATCACATAGAACAATTGGAATCTGAAGCATGTTTTCACAGTGTTATATGAAAACAACAATAGAAGCAACAATCAAAGAAAATCATGATTGTCAACAATGAGAAATAATGTCTCTTAGCAACCAAGTTTCAATTACTCTTTGTTTGCTAACAAGCACCAAGATATTTAAGGCTGGTAGCTTTTTTTCCAGTAAGTAATGCACTATCAAAGACCATGATAAAGAGCTTCTATTTTAAGCGGCTCTGGTTTCCAATCAAACATCTTGCAATTAATTTTATTAGTGTTTTAGAACTAATTTACTTTGAATAAGCTGTAACTATGATTTGCTATTGTCATGCAGTAAATGGAATTGTAATGTGTAATAATTATTTGTTTAAATAATAGAATCATTGGCATAGAGATGATAATCCAAGCAAGAAAAAAATTATTGCCATTAATAATAAGATTAAACAAAATTGTATCCAAGAATAGATCCCAGGAGAACCCTTCAGCTATTTTAGGTGAAGTAGAAATAATATTACTAATTAAGACAGAACACTGGCTGTCATAAAGATAGCTGCAAACACTGCTTCCAAGTGAAACAATGAAACTTCATATGATTGATTAATAAAAATGACCTGGCTTCAAACCACTGTGCCTGTGGCTGTTACCAAGTCTCTGAAAACAGTTACCATAATTAGATGCCCTACACACTTTCTTACACCCCCGCCATGATCACCAGAACATTGAAATTATATAATTTTTGAATAAAATATGTAATTTTGTAGTTCTTGCTTCTTTCTCCCAAAAGAGGTTTTAACCAAACCTTCAAGAAGGTAATCTTCCTCCTGGTAGAAAAGCAGCTGGAGTGAGACACAGGTAGCTCAGTGCTGAAACCAGATGGTCCATTTACTCCCATCTGCTATGCCTGTGTGTGTCATGGAAAGGAAGAGGTTCTCACTCTTCCATTCGTTCCCGAGCAGCGCAGGTTTTTTATTCAGAAGTCAAATATTTGAGCAGCACTGTGTAAGGAATCAGAAAAATAGCAGAAGTGGGAGTAGGAAGAAGGAGTGTGCAGGTTAAAACATTCACCATCCCTGGCTGGCGATGCAGGGGTGCAGCTCCCATTCTGGAGGAGACACAGGCCCTAAACAGTTCGATGCTTCCCGAACAAAGCCACGTCATCAGGGGAAGTGCATGGCACAGTGCAAGTGCTGGTGAAGGCAAAGGACAGGACCTGACATCCCACATGGCAGAGGCCATTGTACCATGGACACCCCAACTGACTATAGAGTAGTCAGTTCTGTATTAGTACAATCTCATACCTCAGATCTGCAGTTTGTGGTCCAGACTAATACTCTTTAAGAAAGCATAAAGACTGCTTTTCAGTTTAATGGGATTTTGGATCAGACGCTGAAGAGCTAAGGACCCCCACTAACCAAATCACGCTGATCATTCTCTGCTCTTCCTGCTGATTCCTGTTGCATTATTTTTGCTTTAACTCACCTTCAATGACTTTCAGCTGTTCTCTCAGCACTGTAGGGGTCTTGAACTTTTGACAATGAATGAGATGTGCCAAGCTAGGAGTAATTATTTTATTGACGTCACTTCAGCTTTCAACCCACTTTTAACCAAGCTTCGACTGCTTGAAACAGTAGGTCATTTGTGGCATATTATTCAAATGTTAATACTAATCTTTTGCATAATACATAAGAGGTAGTTCTGTGCATTAACTAATTTATCCGACTGCACAGGATCTATGAATGCTGATTTTTATTAAGCTCTTCATTAAGTCAAAATGTAGCTGAAGTATGTGCACATATATATGCATTTATATAGTCACGAAATCAAATTACTTTAAAGGTAGAAACAATCACTTGATACATGGTCTTTGTCAATTCCGCCAGTAAATGAGAATTTCTTTCATGAGAAATAAGTATAATCTGAAAGCAAGTGGATTCTCCCTTTGCAATAAATAATGAGTGAAGACATGCATATCCTTTCAAGAGGTTCTGAAATTAAGTTTGTATAACATGCAAACAATGTATATAGATTGTCAGCTATCATACAACCCTTCCCCAGTCAAGTCACTACAGATTGGATTAAATCTCATCCATCTCATCTGTTGTTTGTTTTTTTTTGTCGTGGGAGAAGTAGAGGAAATTATGAGGGACTTATTTTTATTTTAAATATATATATTTAGATTTCCAGGAAAAAAAGGGTTATTATTTAAATATAGAACATAAATGAATAGCAAAAATAAATTATGTGTCTAGGTGCTGTATTATCAACAAATGCAGATATCACACTACATACAGCTCTGCACTTATAGTTATTTCATTGTTGGATAGCTACTGTGTTGATCTTGATGGGAAGAGTGTTGCACGTTTAGGAACCAGTGATGCACGTAAAAGTCAACATGAGTAGGTGCAGGACTGATCTGTACTGTGCTACACATACTGTGCGGCCTTCAGGTCTATGCTGTGCTGCACAAATTCCTTGGCTGCAGCATTTCTGGGGCCGGTGCTGTTCAATATCTTTATAGATGATCTAGACGTAGGGATTGAGTGCACCCTCAGTAAATTTGCAGATGACACCAAGCTGGGTTGGAGTGTCGATCTGCTGGAGGGTAGGAAGGCCCTACAGAGGGATCTGGACAGGTTAGATAGATGGACCGAGACCAACGGCATGAGGTTCAACAAGAACAAGTGCCAGGTCTTACACTTCGGCCACAACAACCCCATGCAGCTCTACAGGCTGGGGGAAGAGTGGTTAGAAAGCGGCCCAGTGGAAAGCGACCTGGGGGTGCTGATCGACAGCCGGCTAAACATGAGCCAGCAGTGTGCCCAGGTGGCCAAGAAGGCCAACGGCATCCTGGCCTCTATTAAGAATAGTGTAGCCATCCAGTCTAGGGAAGTGATCGCCCCCCTGTACTCGGCACTGGTGAGGCCACACCTTGAATACTGTGTCCAGTTCTGGGCCTCGCACTTCAAGAAAGATGTTGAGGTGTTGGAGCGAGTCCAGAGGAGGGTGACCAAGCTGGTGAAGGGTCTGGAAGGTCTGACCTACGAGGAATGGCTGAGGGAGCTGGGGTTGTTCAGCCTGGAGAAGAGGGGGCTCAGAGGTGACCTTATTGCAGTCTACAACTACCTGAAGGGAGGTTGTGTTGGAGAGGGAGCTGGCCTCTTCTCCCAGGCAACTAGCGGTAGGACAAGAGGACATAGCCTCAAGCTTCGCCAGGGGAGGTTCAGGTTAGACATTAGGAAGCAATTCTTCTCAGAAAGGGTCATTAACCGTTGGAACAGGCTGCCCAGGAAGGTGATGGAGTCACCATCTCTGGATGTGTTTAAGAAAAGACTGGACATGGCACTTAGTGCCATGGTCTAGTTGACATGGTGGTGTCAGGGCAATGGTTGGACTCGATGATCCCAGAGGTCTTTTCCAACCTGATTGATTCTGGGATTCTGTGATTCTATAAACTCAGCCAACGCACTGCAAGAGAGAAGCTGGCAGGCAGCTCCCACTGGGTACTGCTGATTGTGCCAACTGTGTGGCCTTGCCTTTATCTAAAAGTGCAGCAAGAAGTTCTCATAAGAACATTCTTTAGCAATAGAGTTGTTTTTCTGTGAGGAAATCATATGACCAAAAGGGAGAGCTTCTTTTCACGGACAGGATCTGCTCTTCACAGCGTGCTCTGTGAAAATCTAGCCGGGCTCCAACCAATGTCATGTGAATGCAGGGTGCCCAGCAACTGAAGGACATAAGATTTGCTGGGTATCTATATTCCTCTTCTTATTAAAGCAGTGATCTTATTAAGCTATTTGTTACTGGGCCTTTTTTACAGAGATACAGAGAGAGTCCTCCATTGTCTCTCTCTCACAGCAGTGTTCCCACCACCCAGTGCAGAACAGCTACGGTTGAAGAAGACCTTTTAGATCTTTCACTACATTACACTCTACTGACAGGATACAGTTTACCCAGGCTATGTGCAAAAAAACTTCCCAGATAATTGGTGATAATGATTCCAGATATGATCAAAACCAGCTATCACTCTAAAATGTAGTTATTAAAAAAAAAATAAAAAAATTAAGGAACACACACAAAACGATTGCAGCAGCTGCTTTCCCATTCTATTCAATTTCCTTCCCCTTCATGTGCAATAAATTCACATTTTCCCTATTTGTGTCCTTCTGGGCAAGTGCTGAGAAATGAATAACTACCTTCAGTCTCCCATTAAGATGTATATTGACATTGCAGTCTCTTTGCCAAGAGCCTAAAAGGTCAACATGCTTCAAGAGAGGTAGTAAGTGATGCTCCCTATTTATACTCAACAGCAGTATCTAAGAGCCTGCAACAGATGGGGAAAGAGGAAGGGGATGTCAGCTATTCTTCTGACTCCTGTGAGTCCCTAGATGCAGTTCATTAAAATTAATGACCAATCACCACCTTGTATGCATAAGAACATATCACTCTTCTATTATCCAGGTAAACAAAAAATATTACATTACTATTATGATACTCTGTGTACAAACAGCTCTGGGATTTGGTCACATGCCCCACTTTATGGCAGAATGTTTATTAAATTATTAAAATTGATAGGTTGATAACACTCTCAAATAGTTTATTGTAGCGGTAAATCATTTTTAAGTTTTGAAAACACAATAAAGTTGATTTAATAATCCCCTAACCTGATACACAACTTCCTCTAGTCTTTTCTTCAATTATGCCTCATAAATTATAATTTATTGTATATTATAGAAATAGTAAAAAATAAACACTTCATGAGAATTTAATCAGATTCATTTATTTTGTTGAGTTGACCAGGAAGCATAACAAATTCACACATGACCTCTGAACTCTGAGCACAGAGCCTCAAATTCAGTCCACTTTCAAGAAAATCCATCTGCCAAAGATAACAATTCAATGTTTTATTTAACTTGAGCCAAGAAATTTGCCCTAATGACTACAGTAGGGAGGAAAAAAAAAGACCACAAATAAAAAGCTAGCACACTTCTTTCAGTTCTTTAAAAACACCATTGAAGTTCAAAGAGTAAAAAAAATCAACACTGCCTCCATTTCTATGAGTTTTTTTTAGTAAGAGTGTATCTCTGGAAGTAGAAGTGGCCAGCTGTAGTAATATCTAAATGCAGATAACTTGTATTCTATGAGTGAGAGATATCACTCCAGTGTCAGCAACAACTACATCAGTTCAGTCAAATACCTTATTAAAAATATTGCCCTGACTTGTGGTGATGTTTTTTGTGAATTGTTTGGGGATTTGTTTTACTCAGTGTGTACCACAGCATTTAAAGTGCTGCATTAGAAGCCATGGCGAGTTTTGTAAAGTTCAGAATAAGCAGAATGCAACTCCTTACTTCAGTAGAGCTAGCCTACTCAAAAAATTGTCATAAATTAGCCATCCCCCAAAGGACCCCTTTAGGCCAAATGATTCTCAACAGTGATGATCACTGCCTGATAGTGAATAGTGCTGCTGCTGAATCTGGATTCTCTCATACGATTTCACAGTATTTAAGCCATCATACATTCACTTAGATTTGCGCTGGATCTGTCTTCTTCTTTAGTAATTTTTCCCCCTGTCTTATGTTTGACAATATGTAACAGCATATGATATAATATGCCAACTCCTGCTCCTTGCAGTTAACTTACTCTTTGTAGTAGTTACCAACCATTCCTAGAGGACACAAAACCACTATTTTAATTCTCAGTGCTTCTGCTTCGTATGCTGATTATAATTAACGTTGCTGACTTTATTGACAGGGAAACTTTTAAACACCCCGCTCCAGCAGAAATTATGGGATACTCTTGTGGTACCTATACCTATTCTCAACAAGATTAGACAGCATGGTAGTTTTGCCAGGGGCCAGAAAGAGAAGACTAATAGTCATACAATAGTGCTTCTAGTTGCACTATTTCTAGTGCGTGGAAAACTGAAAGTACGTCAGCATCATATGTGGGCAAACCACCTCGTACAATACTAAGATGGACCATGCATCGCTTCACTAGTACCCAGAACTTATGAGTAAATCTTTGCTTTAATGAGGCAGAAAAAAGGAAAACCTGAAAGTCTGACAGTCTCAAGTACATTTTAAAAACTAAATATGAAAAATAAAAATCACTATAGTACAATATGTTTCTGAATTGGGGCACTTTTTTCTACCAGATCAGCTAATTTAATTTCTCTATTACCTAACCAGTATTTATTAGAAGATATTTTCTTCAAACCCTATTCCTGCTGAAGTCAACAAGGGTTGTCTCCACCAGACCCAGCAGGATTTTACTCAGAGAAATGCGCATGTATTTTTTTCACAACGCAAACCTTGTTGCCAAACAATGAGACAAGGCAATGAAGTGACTGAGCATAAAGACTCCTGAAACTCCTAATATACTCCTCAAGTATATTTGCTATTACAAATATTTAAAGGTTTCTGTTGAAGACAGATGTCCTTTGTTAAAGTTTACAGCCAGGATTTTTCTAATTTATGGGTGATGGTTTACCCACTGTGCCCTGAGCTTCCTCAGAGGATCACAATAAACAGCCTGACTCGTTTAAGAGCAGCACAAGAATTGAGCACAAGCCAAGGTTTCACGATTAGTTCTGCAGCGTACAGGTAGTCTTACTACAAAAGCCTGATTTTTCCTTATAATTGCAGTTATTCAGTTTCTTGCTGTTTTGTTTCATGCCCAGTGGGGCGTAATCCAGAATCTGGCAAAGCCGACTGATACATTCACATTTACTTCTATTATTTCAGTGAAGATCTTTAAGGTACATGACTTTCTCTAAAAAGTCCTTCTTTAGGGGAGAGTGGGGAAAATGCACATCTCCTTCCTACCTACAAAAATTCATACACATTTCTGCATCGCATAGACACATACAGCTTATTTTTATTTTTAACAACTACAGAAAATAACTTGGCCAACAATTTATTTTCATTTGTTTTATGTTAAAGAAAATATTAACTCACCCTTTCACAGAGAGAAACTCAAAAAAATCTAAGAAAAATGTGCACGCATACAGAGATTCAGAAGCCATTAATATACCGACTCAAAATTATACAGGTTTTTGGGACAGTAGAAACATTATTACAGCTGTGAACAAGTAGTGTTATTAAGGTTACACAGTAATCCCACTACAAAGTCTGTTGGCTGCTACCTATAGCTTTAAAGTTCTTCAAAAATGTGTCAGCTTCTGCTGTGTTTTTCCCCCCTCATATCAGAACAACATCACTGTAAACTATAATATTCCACAGGATCTGTTCTTTTGAGAGATACGCTTTTGCTGCCGTATACATCCCTAACAGCAATCTGCAGAAACTACAGCTATGTCTACATGAGCAAACAGAGCAGCCAAGCAGCTCTGTAGGGCTGCAGTTGGGGGCAAGAACCTGAGACCTATACAACACGCATTTCAGGGTTTGTTTGTATGCTTGTTTCTACTTTTTTTTGAGGGGGGGAACGACTATTTCTCATGGGCTGTTGATGGGATGCATGAGGTGCCCTTTCTAAGTGCATTCCATTTTAGTTTCATCTAAAAGAAATCTGTGCTGAGCATACTGAGACTGCTGTGCACTATGAGCCAAAGAACAGTAAGTAGAGACAACCTGGAGATCTGCTTCAAAAGCACACTCCTGATCAAAACTAAAAGCTCCTGTAGGCCCATCCATTGTTTCCCCAAGGGAATACTGAACATGTCTTCTCTGATTTGCAAGGTCATTTTAGGGAACACTGTTGAATTGACATTAGTCAACTGTTTATAAAGTCTTCCTTTGTAGATTATGTTCCCTTTTAAGAAATTATATTTACCTTTTGGGAGCTTATACATGGTATAAAAGCTGACACAATTTTTTTTCTTCCATGAAATACCACTCCAGGTTCTTAGACTGTCTCCCAGTTTTCTCAAGTAATGGATCTATCCAGTTCTTCTTTAAGCTTCTGCCTTAGGGCAAAACCACTTTATTATGGGAAACAAGTTTGGAGATGGTTGAGCTCTTTCAGGTCTTTTCTACTCTACGCTAAGATATTTCCCTGGAACATGTCATACCTACTGAAATAGTAGAATAAGTGGTATTTGATTACATAATTAAAGATTGCGTCATAATGCATAGGAACAAGGAAGCCTTAGTTATTGCAATTTTTCTTTAACATTTCAGTCACTTACTTGCAATCTTGATGTTCTTGTGATAGTACATACTTGGAGCTATATTATAAAGGATGTATACGGCTATATTCCCATTTTTCTCCATTTTCCATATGAACATACACCAAAAATACTTTTCTAACACAATTACTTTATTTAAGGAATACCAGATACATTGTTACAGAACTCCTACACACAGTGTAGGTCTGCTTTTAGACGAGCTATTCTTTCCTGTCTAGAAGGAAAATGGCTTTGAGTCTATGAATATGCAAACCCTTCATTGTCACCTGTATTTATAGAGGTTGAAAATACTTTGAGGCAATAAAAACGCCTGGGCTAACCCTTGTTTTGGGTGGCAGTGCGATAAGGCTGGAGCTTGCACAGGACCATAGGGGGCTCTGGAAGAGATCAGCCTCAGTATCCAGTCCAGGCTGCAGAACACATCACTCCGCACAAACCGCAAGGGACCTGGACTCCTCTGCAGACTTTGCATCTTAACCTGCACAAGCACTGGAGCATTTCTGTGGGCTTTGGGGTTGGCTTTGGCTGATGTGCAAGGATAAAGAAGCAAGGGAAATTGGAGGCAATAAGCCTTGACTCTTCTTCCTCTGGCTGGAAATAGACTATAAATGTTGCTCCTCTTCAAAACCCAATAGATTACACCTACCTTGGTACACTGAGTCTCCACTACTGAGTCTCCACACTGCCCTTGAACACCAGCATATGCCCTATCAACCCCAGCATTGTGATTTTCACTGGTTGAAGACTCTAATGAGAGTCATAAAAATGTAATACTGTACCTGACTTATTAATGTTTTAATTTTTTTAAAAACAAGTACGACAATAAAAATAGTTGGACATATTGTGAAACCATGACTGCAGAGAGAAATTAGTTTCTATAAAGTATAACTCTTTTCCATTTTAAATTTTAGTTATGGATATTAGCAGTTTATGTAATGTGATAAAACAAAGTAATAGGTAAAATATTTAGTCATGCTAAGGGAAAAATGTAATTTAATAGAGGAAATATACACTGTCTTAATAATTGTTTAATAATTTTTAAAATATCACAAATTAATCACTTTTCAAATAGGACTCCTTCTTTGGTATGATTTTTCATAGTAATCAAATTCAGAATCACGTTATCGTATTAGAGGGAAGGAAATACTCACTGAATTTCTAGTGAATACAGTGAAGTACTCCTGCAGGAAAAAGACTGAAGGCATTTTTCTCATCTCTAAGAAACTACTAGTGTTAGCCATTCACTCATAAAGAAGCAGTCAAGGTAGCTATTAAAATCATGCTATAAACCTCTGTGATAAAGAAAATATTTTTTGAACCCCAAATCTCATCAATTTTCCTAAGTACATCAATAGATTTAACCAAAAAGGACTCTTCCCCCAACCTTATCCTTATACACAATACATTTTTTACAAACTTAGTAACCCAGTCTTAGTTTCTTGCCAAATGTTTCTCTCCTGTCAGTCAGCATGATACTTTTAAAGCTTGAGTATATGAATACACCCAAAGTCTTTTTTTCCATTGGAAATAAGAAAATATTTGTAAATGTCCCATTTGTGTTACTTTGACAGGAATAACAGCTGCTAAGACTTTGCCATTAGAGCACAATGCTCAAGCACCGTATATTAAGTTTTTCAAAAAAAAGGAAGAAAAACAAAGGAAATATATCTCTAGCCTTTTCCTGAGAAACATGAAAGCACTTACCTCCCTATGTAGCTCAGAAGACCACATTAAAATACAAGGTGGCCACATGTGCAGCACACACATCACAGGACAAATACAAATATGCAAATAGTTGCTGCCAGTCAAAAATCTTCATGAGATTCAGTGAACGAAGTTTTGTCACATAAAACACTGTCAATAAATTCCAACTAGCAAATATGGGAAAAACTAATTTGCAAATAATTTGTGAATAAAATCTAGGTCTAATCACATTAAATAAAGTGTTGTGAAAATTGCTTGCTTTGGAGTGTAATTTAAATCTTTACTATGTTACCAGTATCCAAACTATGGCAGCTTTACACAGAGTGATTTTGTCCACACAACATTTCACAGAATGTTAGGGGATTGGAAGGGACCTCAAAAGATCATCTAGTCCAATCCCCCTGCCGGAGCAGGATTCCCTGGATCATATCACACAGGAACGCGTCCAGGCGGGTTTTGAATGTCTCCAGAGAAGGAGACTCCACAACCTCTCTGGGCAGCCTGTTCCAGTGTTCGGTCACCCTTACCGTAAAGAAGTTTTTCCTCATATTTATGTGGAACCTCCTGTGTTCCAGCTTGCACCCATTGCCCCTTGTCCTGTCAAGGGATGTTACTGAGAAGAGCTTGGCTCCATCCTAATGACACTTGCCCTTTACATATTTATAAACATTAATGAGGTCACCCCTCAGTCTCCTCTTCTCTAAGCTAAAGAGACCCAGCTCCCTTAGCCTCTCCTCATAAGGGAGATGTTCCACTCCCTTAATCATGTTCGTGGCTCTGCGCTGGACTCTCTCTAGCAGTTCCCTGTCCTTCTTGAACTGAGGGGCCCAGAACTGGACACAATATTCCAGATGCGGCCTCACCAGGGCAGAGTAGAGGGGGAGGAGAACCTCTCTTGACCTGCTAACCACACCCCTTCTAATACACCCCAGGATGCCATTGGCCTTCTTGGCCACAAGGGCACACTGCTGGCTCATGGTCATCCTGCTGTCCACTAGTACCCCCAGGTCCCTTTCCCCTACGCTGGTCTCCAACAGCTCTGTCCCCAACTTGTACTGGTACATGGGGTTGTTCTTGCCCAGATGCAGGACTCTATACTTGCCCTTGTTATATTTCATTAAATTTCTCCCCGCCCAACTCTCCAGCCTGTCTAGGTCCCTCTGAATGGCTGCGCAGCCTTCCGGTGCGTCAGCCACTCCTCCCAGTTTTGTGTCATCAGCGAACTTGCTGACAGCGCACTCTATTCCCTCATCCAAGTCATTAATGAATATATTGAATAGTACTGATCCCAGTACCGACCCTTGAGGAACTCCGCTAGACACAGGCCTCCAACTGGACTCTGTCCCATTGACCACCACTCTCTGGCTTCTTTCCTTCAGCCAGTTCACAATCCACCTCACTACCCGATCATCCAGACCACACTTCCTCAGTTTAGCTGCGAGGATGCTGTGGGAGACCGTGTCAAACGCTTTACTGAAATCGAGATAAACCACATCCACAGCTTTACCATCATCTATCCACCGGGTTATGTCCTCATAAAAGGCTATCTAGTTGCTTAAGCACGACTTCCCCTTGGTGAAGCCATGCTGAGTGCCCCTAATGATCCCCCTATCCTTGATGTGCCTAGAGACAGCACCAAGGACAAGTTGTTCCATTACTTTTCCGGGGATGGAGGTGAGGCTGACCGGTCTATAGTTACCCGGGTCCTCCTTCTTGCCCTTTTTGAAGACTGGAGTGACATTCGCTTTCCTCCAGTCCTCAGGCACCTCTCCCGTTGCCCACGACTTAGTAAAGATGATGGAGAGTGGCCTAGCAATGACTTCCACCAGCTCCCTCAGCACCCGTGGGTGCATCCCATCAGGGCCCATGGATTTATGGACGTCCAGATTGCTTAATTGGTCCCTGACCCAGCCCTCATCAACCAAGACAGATTCCTCCTCTATCCTGACTTCTTCTGAGGCCGCAGGGGTCCGGGGCTCCTCAGGACAGTCTCCAGCAGTATAGACAGAGGCAAAGAAGGCATTCAGTAACTCCGCCTTCTTTTTATCCTCTGTCTCCAGGGCCCCCACCTCATTCATCAGTGGGCCTACATTGCCTCTAGTGTTGGCTTTACCTGCAATGTATTTGAAGAAGCCCTTTCTGTTGTCCTTGACCTCTCCTGCAAGGTTTAATTCCAAGGAGGCCTTAACTTTCCTAGTTGCCTCCCTACATCCTCTGACAACAGACTTATATTCCTCCCAAGTGGCCAGCCCCTCCTTCCATGATCTGTACACCCTCTTCTTCCACTTGAGTTTGCCCAGCAGTTCCCTGTTTAACCATGCAGGTCTCCTGGTACCCTTCCTTGACTTCCTACCTGCTGGGATGCTCTAGTCTTGAGCTCAGAAGAAGCAGTCCTTGAATGCTAACCAACTATCTTGGGCCCCCTTACCTTCTAGTACCCTGTCCCATGGGCTTTCCCCTAGCAATTGCTTGAAAAGGCCAAAGTTGGCCCTCCTGAAGTCCAGGGTTGTGATTCTGCTAGCTATTCTGTTCCTGCCACATGAGATCCTGAACTCCACCATCTCATGGTCACTACAACCAAGGCTGCCCTCAACCTTCACTGCTTCAACCAGACCCTCCTTGTTAGTGAGGATAAGATCCAGCAGCGCTCCTCTCCTAGTTGGCTCATCCACCATTTGCATCAGAAAGTTATCATCAATGCACTGGAGGAACCTCCTGGACTGAGGATGTCTGGCTGAGTAGGCCTCCCAGCAAATATCAGGGTAGTTGAAATCCCCCACAACAACCAGACCCTGTATTTGCGAGACTGCTCTCAGCTGCCTGTAGAAGGCCTCATTACCCTCCTCATCCTAATCCGGTGGCCTGTAATAGACACCCACAACAGTATCACCCCTGCCAGCCTGCCCCTTAATTCGCACCCACAAACTCTCAACTTGCTCCCGATCCGCCCCTGGACAGAACTCAATACATTCTAGCTGCTCACTCACATAAAGAGCAACTCCACCACCTCTCCTTAATGGCCTGTCTTTCCTGAACAAGACATAGCCATCCATGACCACATTCCAGTCATGTGAGGTGTCCCACCAAGTCTCTGTAATTGCCATTAAATCATAGCCCCCCGACCGAACACGGATTTCCAACTCCTCCTGTTTATTCCCCATGCTGCGTGCATTGGTGTACAGGCATTTCAGGGAGTGAGCTGAGCACACCGATTTCACCCCAGGGGGACGGGAGGCCTCCTGGTCTACCTCAACACTAGAGCGTTGCCGCAGTGGTGCAAGCCCAGCTACAACCCCATCCCCCTTCGAATCTAGTTTAAAGCTCTCCGAATGAGCCCTGCTAATTCCTGTCCCAGAACCCTTTTGCCCCTACGACATAAACCTTTCCCACGTATTACCGTCACGCCTGGTGTCTTATAAAATCAGCCATTATCAAAGAACCCAAAGCCCTGCCTGTAGCACCAGTCTCGTAGCCAGGCATTAATAGAGAGAATCCTACTATTCCATCCCACGTCATCACCTGAAAATGGAAGGAGGGAGGAGAAAACATCTTGTGCCCCAGACTCTTTCACCAACTGTCCTAGGGCCTTGTAGTCTTTCTTCATCCCCCTCAGACTACGGGATGCAGCTTCTTCCCCACCTGTCTGGAAGATCAGCAGGGGGTAGTAGTCTGTGGCCTTCACCAGGTTGGGGAGTTTCCTGGTGATATCCCTGATTCAGGCTCCAGGCAGGCTGCAGACCTCCCTGTGATGGGGGTCAGCTCTGCATATTGGGCCCTCAGATCCCTTTAGGAAGGAGTCTCCAACCACTAAAACTCTTCTCTTCTTCCTTGTGGAGGAGGTAGCTATACGCCTGTCAGGTTTTTCTGACTGTGGTGGGACCTCTGATATAGGTTGCCTCTGCACCACATCCCCATTGGACCGGCTGTATTCCATTAGGGCTTCATATCTATTGCTCAGAGGCACCTGGGGAGGCAAAGTAGGCAAGGAGGGCACTCGCCTTTTGCCATGGCCATAGACTTGCGTCCACTCACTCCTCTCCTCTAGGTTATTGTTTTCCACCTGAGAGGGGCAGAGTACAGCTGTCCCTCGATCCTGGGAGCTCTCCGGCAGGTGCTCCCATTTTTGTTGTAGGGAAGGCAGAGCCTGGCTCCACCAGTCTATCTCCATTTCAGCCTCCCGAATGCCCCTAAGCCTTTCTACTTCGGCTTGAAGCCTTTCAACCTGGCTTTGCAGCTGTGCCGCTCGGCCGAGCAGATCATCTACCTGCTCACAGCGCACACAGCCCCCTGACACCACAGAGACGGTGTAGCATTCCCTGCAGCCTGCAACCTGCACCATCGCCTCCTTCCGTGGGAGCTCTGTCTGGGTTCCCACATCCATTTTGGTCTTCTTCCACCGGGTAGATACCATTGTTCTTTCACTGAGCTGGGAAATACCTGTTGGTGACACCCCTGGTTCACAGCTCTTTGGCACCTTCCTCGCCTTGTGTACTGGGAGGGAGTCAGTGCCCTCCCCAACGAGCTGCAAACGACTGCAGCCTCGCCTGCCCTGGGACACACCCAGTCACTGCTGACTCACACAGGCACTGCAGAGTCTCTCTCTCCCTTCTGGCCAGGGACTAGTCCCTGCCCTCCAGGAGGCTCTTTATCACCCGATCAATCAATCAATCAATCAATCACCCAATCAACAGGGGGTGGTGCATTTAAATCGCCCACGGTGCCTCCGGCTATGCCCCCTCCTCTCCTGATTCGTTGCCGGGAACCTCCGGCACATTTTAGCAGCTTGAACTCTGAGCCTGCTGCAAAAGCATTGCTCTCTCCAGTTAGTGCAAAGAATTCTGTCTACACTACCTAACTGCTTAGAAAATCTTCAAGAAAATATAAAGCTTCAGGACAGTCTTCAGAAAAGCTGCAGGCATGCTGAGACAAGATTTTTGCAATGTTTAAAGTTGCCCAAGGCTCAATATTTTTGTTTTTAAAATTATTATTAAAATACTTTATCAGTAGTTAATATACAGTTTTATTTCTTTTTTTCTAGGAACATCAAGGCTCATACTTTTGGAGAAAAACTGTACCTACCTCTCATCTCATGCTTGCAGACAGATTTACTTCCAACAGCTACGTTTTGAATATGTTGAATACATATTTGAAAATATTTTTAATATATCTTTCCAGTCTGTATTTTGAATAAAGATTACTAACTCATGTTTTACTAGAAACATTTCTAGCTAAGATATATCAGCTCTAGCCAATGTCCTTGATGAGTGAGACTCTTCCATGGTACAGTTATAGATCTGTAAAAGAACCTAGCTGGCAAGATGATCTTTTTTTCAGCTATTTCTATCACTATTTTAACCAGAAGAATTTCAATTTATTAAGAAATGCTTGGTCAAGTCCTTCTGTAGTCAATACTTTTTATATTGCGAATAACAAACACTATCAGAATTTTGGCATAAACAGGTGCAAAAGTGCTGAACTGTCAGCACAACTTGAAGCCTGAGAAAAGCTATGATCTAGTTATGGCTTATTTTTGTAGTGCTGACCACATGTGACTGGTGGTTAACAGAGAAGTTTGTGTGTACTTAAAAAAAAAAAAGGAGCTCAGTACAAAAAGCAAGAAGCACAGTTTAGATTGGAAATGTTTGGACTGTTTTTTTTCTAGATGATAAGCATTTTTATACATTTTTGACACTTCCTATAAATTAAAAAAAACAGTATCACCTTCAACTCCCCCAGAAATGCAACCACACAGCCTCTCAACACATTTATAAATGGGCTGCTGGGTCAGAAAAATTATTATACTACGTGAAGACCTGTTCAAATGCTACCTGCATTACACTGAACCACTGAAACTGCTGCCTGAACTGGAAAGAGAAGAAAATACCTACCCCAGGCCCGTGGTGAGCTGCCCGGGAGAGAAAAGATGATGTCCACACTAGCACTGAGCACCCACTGGTTCTGCCCCTGTGGTAGCCCAGGGCCAAAGGGAGCCACTGGCTCTGCAACTCCTTTTACCTCAGGGACCTCATGTGTGCACCTGGTTATCACCGCAGACCTGCAGTTGGATCTTCTCCCTAGCAGTTTTTTTTAAGGAGTGTGTTTTTACGTGCTTCTGTAGGACAGGGCTTGGTGAAGAGCAGCCTCAGGTGGACTGGGGAGTCACCAGTCCCGGGGGTTCACGCTGCAGAGGGGCCAGGCTCTTCTTTGCAACTGCCTCCATCACCTCTCCATACACCCATGCTCCTGTAGGTGCTGTCAGACCCTCTTCCACACCAATATTTAGCCCCATATATTACTATTTCAAGCTTTACATACATGCCTCTGTCAGACTAGAAGGCCTATATCTGTTAGCAGCACATCAAAAATTTCTTTCCTGCTGCAAAAATACCTCAAATGAACCAGAAAAACGCAGCAAGATAGACACCATATTTATGAAACATTGCCTAGAAGCACTGGAGTGATCAGCCAGCACCTCAGTAGCACAATACTGAGCATGCAGAACACAGGGAGGAATTTGATGTTTCAGGTGAAATCAAGCAGTAACAATAAAGGTGTCTATACTTAATAATTAATTGCATGCAGATTTGTTCACTGTTCCAAATTTTAGATCTCATATGGATTTTAAGTGTCCCTTCATCAGTCAAATAAGGCTGGAAAAAGAAACAGTGACAATTTGCACCAGAGTACAAGGCTTTGTCAGCAGCATCATGTATGGCATTCATCTGACCATCGCTCATAAAAGGTGTATTTTATTAATTCAGTACATCCTTATACTTCCAACAGTGCTGTTTCTGCTACTCAGTATTGTTCTGTTACCCTCTCTGTTCCTGCCCTTATTTCACTTTCGTTCTGAGCAAGTGGTTGATTCTCACTGCTTGGCAATTCAGCACTCGTGCTGTTTTATTTCCAAGCCTGGCTGTGTGCAAACTATGGTAGATCACTCTCGCCAACTTGTGATTAGAGTCAAGAGCTGTTACTGGAACCAGGGACTCCAGGCTTTCTGGAAACTCTGAATTGTTATTGGCAACATAATCCAAATAAGTTTTTAAACCTGAGCACAACCTGTAGCCTTGTAATGGGTTAAAAACATCAGAAATTGGTTTTGAGGCAAAGTAATAATCCTGACCATGAAGACCAAGGAGGACCAAGCATATCCTCATGTTTGAGCTGTGTAATTTATTGCTGTTAAGATGGACCTTCAGTCTTGGACAAGAGGAAAAAATCAATATTAATCCACTCATACTTGTAATGGAAGGATGTGGTCGTGTAAAGTATCACTGGGTATTGCAGGACTGCAGCCTGAGTTTGAAGACAGATGCTATAGGTTTGCTATGGAAACAATAGACCATAACAACCTATCTGATATGGAAAAATCAATCACACTGCTACTTGCTGGAAACGTCTACGCATTGAGGAAAGAATATAAAGTACTTCAAGCAGTTGTTAAAGAGGAGAGGTTTCATAATTATTTAGACACTTTAGAGGTCAAACCAATTAAAATATCATTTGTCAGTGTTTTCTCTGAGGTTTGTTTTCAGGAGGGGGGAAGACGAGGATAATATTTTCTCAGTGTTCATTCTCTTGGCTTAAATGGTGACATACAGAGATAATAACAAACACCACTGCCAGCCCAGATGCACTACGTTGTTTCAGCTAGAAGCTATATAGGGTTTTTATGTGGAAACTAGAAAAGTCTTTTTTAAAGAAAAAAAAAGAAGAAAATATTCATGCTGTTTCCTACAACACATCAACAGCCCTCTGTTCTCTGGGCTCAAGGGGGTTATGTCTAAGAATATGTGTTGCCAAAAAACAAACAGTAGCTATGAAGTATCATGGGTTCCAATGTACAACAGATGCTGATATCTGCAGTCTCTCTAGTTGCACTAGGTTTATTTGTTACTAAAGCTCCTATTGTTTAACTGCCATTTCTTCTAAATATAAAAAATAAACAAACAGCCCTTGCTACATGGCTGTGTAACCTAGCCATTTTAATCACAGCAAGCCAAGTGCCAGTGACAACATTTACCTTAGATGGCCAAGTGCAAGGTCTTGCACGTGGGTCGGGGCAATCCCATGCACAAATACATGTTGGGCAGAGAATGGATTGAGAGCAGCCTTGAGGAGAAGGACTTGGGGGTGATGGTTGACGAGAAATTCAACATGAGCCGGCAGTGTGTGCTTGCAGCTCAGAAGGCCAACCATATCCTGGGCTGCATCAAAAGCAGCGTGGCCAGCAGGTCGAGGGAGGTGATACTGCCCCTTTACTCCGCTCTCGTGAGACCGTGCCTGGAGTACTGCATTCAGCTTTGGGGTCCCCAACATAAGAAGGACATGGAGCTGTTGGAGTGAGTCCAGAGGAGGGCCATGAAGATGATGAGAGGGCTGAAGCACCTCTCCTATGAAGACAGGCTGAGAGAGTTGGGGCTGTTCAGCCTGGAGAAGAGAAGGGTCCAGGGACACCTTCTAGCAGCCTTCCAGTATCTGAAGGGGATCTACAGGAAAGCAGGAGAGGGGCTTTTTACAAGGACAAGTAGTGACAGAACAAGGGGGAATGGTTTTAAACTGAAAGAGGATAGATTTAGATTAGATATTAGGAAGAAATTATTTCCTGTGAGGGCGGTGAGACACTGGAACAGGTTGCCCAGAGAAGCTGTGGATGCCCCCTCCCTGGCCGAGTTTAAGGCCAGGTTGGATGAGGCTTTGATCAGCCTGGTTTAGTGGAAAGGTGTCCCTGCCTGTGGCAGGGGGGTTGGAACTAGATGATCTTTAAGGTCCTTTCCAACCCAAACCATTCTATGATTCTATAAACATTCAAACATCTTACACATATATGCACGTCTTATTGTATATATATACATATATGCTCCTGTGAGCACTGGGGTTTTTTCCCCAGCAAGTTCACTGACATTTTCCCCAGTCTCACTTGTCTTAAATCTTTTCACTGGCTCTGTGAGTGAGTGTTTGAGCTCAGACTGGATTTTTTTTTTTGCATTAATATGCACTCCTCGTGAAGTGCACTGTGCAAACATTGGAAACAATTAGTGCAAATAAACAACAATCAAAGTGCAAATAAACAACAATCAATCTCCAGTCCTTAGAAGCATGTCTTGCATTATTTTTGTGAAGAGGGCTGAAAGAAAAATAGGATGAGGTATAGAGACCAGCTTTGTACTCTGAAAAAGGTGTCATTGCCACTGAAGTCAACGGGAGCTGAGCATGCTTTTCCAAGGACAGAGTCTGTATACTCAAGTAGCTAATGCATCTGAAGGACTGAGGCTGATAGTCTTTCAAGTGGAATGGGATAACCACACTTTCTTGAATAAATCAGTTAACCAAATGGACGTCATCATTTACGCCCCAACTCTGAAGAGGAAAATAGGAACAGTACTTCCCTTTGAAGTAATGTCAATATTTTTCCATGGCTCTAAGAAGCAAGAGAGGCAAACACTGGGCACTTTTCTATAAAGCTGTTCAAATATTATTGAATTATGCTCTTCATTTTTTGGAGTCAACTGTGCAGCAGAAATATTTAAAAATAAGCATGGATTTTCCTGAGCTGTTGTAAAGAATGGTCCTCCACATTTTAGCATTAGTTGAATTTGGATGAGGCACTGAAACACATAAAGGTGTTAGCTTTTTATTTATTTATTACATTTCTTTTTTTTACTTATTTATATTTGCTTGCTAGGCAGGTTTTTCCTCAAGCTCTTACAAGCTTTATTTATTATTAATTTTCATCCCAGGAAGAGAAACTTGAAATATTTATCCAGAGGATATTATTTTTTAAAAATACTTTCCACGAGTGCCAGATATGCTAAATGGCTAAATCCTTTCTGAACTAGCCAACATGATTATCTTCTCTGAAATCTCACTTTAAAAAGGTTAATAATTAAAACATTTTACTCTAAGTAGGCAAACAGTTAATAGGATGAGATGGTTACTTGGAGAGAAACTATGGACTGAAGTTCTTTCATTTCAGCAGGCTTTTGCTTTAATTTTTTTGAGTTTTTTTCTAGGTCTAACAAAATTAATCATTTCTGGGAAATGCTAACCACAATGACAAACCTTGCTATGCTGAATGTTTTACAAGGAAGCTGTTTCGAGCCATAAGCTGCCACCACGAGCAAACAACTGACGGCCAGCAATGTTTTTGTTAGACTCTGACAAGGGAATCAATAAAAAGACACAGAAAAGGTTCCATCAGAACAGACAGCACTAATACGAATGGCCTTTTGGGACACACGGAAGCGTGGAACTGCTTTTCCATGTTAATTTCTCCTTGGTACTCTTGGGGTTATCACCCTCTTTGGCCCCTGTTATTTAAAAACTGCCTCCTGTTAAAGTTCTTTGGCAGGCATTCGTGTTGTGTTAACCCATTTTGTTGGCTGCAGAGAGAGGAAATGAAGGGAAGGAGAATTCAGAAACTGCTGCGTGAAACACTGCCAAAATCCCTCCTCGCAACCGCCACTTGACATAAACGTACAGCCTTCTCTCTCCATCCCTCAGATACTGAGATGAACTTACACATGACATGCAAAAGGCAGATTTTAAATATTCATTATCCAACTGTCTCTTTTTATGAGGATATGGATGTAGAAGTAGCCCTGATTATGGCTGTGTAAACAATTGATTTTTCAGATGGGCAGCCAAACAGAGAAAAAAAAAAGAGAATATTCATTTGATATATTCAAATAAGGCTCATGTACTATTTTATTCTTTGTTTTCTATCTTGCAAAAGTGAGAGCTACTCCTCTGCTCCCACTCCTCTCAGATGCTTCATGCTCACGTTTCATTTTACCTATAGGGAAACATTTCATTTCTGGCCAGTTCACAAGAAAAGCAGAAGGAATTAAATGATAGTTTCCAAGAGTGGGAGGGAGCAGTAGTAGCTCTGTTTTACTTAATAGTTCAGTGATTAGAGCATTTGTCCTGGATGGGTTCAATCCCACCTCTGTCTGAAGGTTTAGATCCCTCTGTCCCAAGGCACTACAATGGTATTCAAAGGGGAGAAGGCTTTCAGGCCATGGTGTAGCTGTTCTCTCCTTGTGTATAAATAATTAAATACTCATTAGACTGAGGACCCAGCCACCACTGCTGAAATTCATTTCCTCTTTCCCGCTCAGTGACTATTTATTTACTATACACAAAGGTGGAAGGTCTCCAATCCAAAGGTCTGAGGGAGTCCTACCCAGAATGCCCTATAATGCCACACTCAGGCACACATATAGGGAAAGTGTGTTGTAAGCTCAAATTGAGCTTCAAGGAAGAGACGGGGTGAAAACTCTGCTTTTGAGGCTTCCAAAGCTCCACTAGGTGAAGCCACAGCTGACCTGACCTACGTTGGGCCACAGCCCAGCTCTGAGCAGCAGGCTGGGAAAGATGAACTCCAGAGGTCCCTAGGATCCCTAGACCCCTACAGGTCTCCTGTATCTCTAAACCTCATTGGAAATGCCAGGCTGACCAAGAGTTTTGAAAGATTTCTCTGCTGTTATTTATCTCCGAATTTCATCTTGAATATTTTCTCTACAACTTTCCTGGGCTATTTTGCCACCTTTCTGGGTTAAGAATTCAGTGGATGTAAAGCCTCCTTTTCTAAGATAAAGCAATATTTAGCATGTAACTATCCTGTAAAGGTTTAACACGTTACATTCTTGATATCCATAAGACAAAAATAATAGATCTGATCCTCATCTGATATACACATCTAAATTCCACCAGTGTCAGATTTACACCATCTGAGAACCTGATCTATTGTAATAAAACTTTGTATTTGACATCAGTCATCCATACTACCCATATGCTGCTGAAAGTGTCAAGCAGATAATGCTGGTAAATAATTATTCTCCTAAAAACTTATTCTTTCATTTTAAAAAAAGGCTTTTTAGATAAGATTTATGATTTTATTTCAAAGGCAGACATGGAGTAATTTTTTGTTAGAAGACGGAATTGTAATATCAGAGGTGAGTCAGTTGACCACAGCTCAGTGGCTATTATGCTTGCTTTTATATTATAATGTAAATGTCAGTTTTTACTCATTATGTATTAATCAGATCAGTCAAAATAAGCACTTTCCTGAATGATTGTTAATTTTTAAAATTAAGTCTTTTTTTTAAAAAAAAACTTTCAGTAATTTTCAGTTAAAGACATATCACTGCCTCCCACCCACAGATTTCTGATTAACCTAGAATGCTGAGTCCTGGATAAAGATATTATCTAAACCCCTTCCCTCCCAATATTTAACATAGGCTATTAAAGTGACATTTTCAAAGGTGACTGCACACATTCATTCTGTGAACCCTGCATATAAGGGCAGGATCACCTGACTCTCCAAGTAAACTAAGAATTTCTATTGTCAATATAAGCACTTTCATTTGAAAATAAGGGGGTTTGCATAACAAAGTATTTTAGCTTCCCAGTTCCTCTTCTTTGTACATATTTTATGCCTGTTTTTAAAATGTTGTGTTAGGGAAAATCAAGCATGGTGAAGAAAAAAATGGTTTGAAAATTAATGTGAAAAAGCCTGTCTGAGGTTTGTATTTCCTCTGTTTTGGCTTCGCTTCACCACGGGGGAGAATAAGGGATGCCACATGAATTTTTTTCTTATTTTCCTCTTTTTTTTTCAGTAAAAATAAAAGAACTTCAGAAATGAAAGAGGTTGGTTGTGCAGAATGAAGAACAATTCCTTTTTAAGTACCATTGTACACTGTACATTCAATGACTGGTAATTCTTGGTTAAGAACACATTCAACCATGTAGTAGTAGTAAAATTTCATCCAGTTGAGTGAACTGTTCAAGCGGAACTAGCTGGATTTAGGCCAGAGTCTCATGAGCTTTTTTTTTTTAAAGTGATTATAGCAAACATGCATTACCTCAGTCACCTGGTATGTGGTCCTGGAAGGAAAGGTCCAATAGTCTGGAATTTTCAAGATAAGACTGGGAGCTGCTTTTGCATTGAAATCTCACATAAATGAAGAAAGAATTTTGGTAATGACAGGCGAAAAGAGACAGCTTTGAGGAGAGGATGCTCTTCATCAGTCAATAAAAGACAAATGACAGCCTCTAGCAAAGATGTTGAAAGCTTGTCTAAATACCTGAAGTAAGTGTTACAATTCAGTCATGGTATGTTTATAAAAGGGTTGGGAGGATGATAAGGAAAAGGATGTGCATTTTCTGAAACTCTTACCCCTGCAAGCAACTACAGCTTCAAGGCAGCAAGGCAAAACTCTGCATCTCTTCTGATTGCAAAGTCTGGGCTGCAGAAACATTTCCACATTGTCTAAAAACAGTCCTGACACAAATAGCAGAATACCATATAATCCCAACACTCAAAGTATGTTCTTCTCCTTTGTCCATTTTTATCCTGAGATTCAAGAAAAAGGTTCAAACACATTAGAAAACTCTGGCTCTACATACCATGAGATTTGACTCTCTGTAAAACCCTCTAACTCCCCACTATGAGAGCTGGAACAAAGCAGTAGTAACAGAAGTGAACTGTATATTTGTTGATCTCTCTGTAAACTTTGGATTTAGTCTGAGCAATAGGTAAAAGTTGATGTAGTATTTATTTGAACGGCATTGCTGCAAACTCTCACATTTAATTTACCCTGGTTATGAGATATACGTGGTGCAGATCTAAGGGCAGAGCTACACACACTCTGTGTTTGTATGCTTCTTCAAGAGCAAGTATATGTGTGTCTGTTCAGCCTGTGTATTTGTATGATAGACACCACCATGTTTTTCTACCTAACAAAACTGCGTGTTATTAGACTGCATTGTAAAAGCATACACTTTGAAGAAATTTGTAGGTCTAAAAATTACCTCTACTAGGACAGGAAAATGCCTGAAAAAATAGCTGGTGAGATTTGAACACCCTGATATTTTATATTTTATAAATTCTAATGTTGCAATATCAGCAGCATGAAACCCGCAACACTACATTAAGAACTGTTTATCATTTTAAATATGTATCTGCAAGGTCTTGAACATTTTAAATTAATATTCCCAACCACAGCTCACAAAAGCAAGTAATACATATCATCAGCAACCACACATCAAACAAAGCTAAATGTTTGACATTGCATTCACTACAAGGTAAGAATATCATTTTGATGTTAACAAATGCACATCAGGTTATATTATCTCTGAATATACAGCAATAAAGTATAGGATGAATCCTGTTTCATTTTTCGTTTCTAAGTTTAATATTTTATTATAGTACAAGGGGGCAGAGCAGCTAACTCATCCCCTTCTGACAACCAGTTTCTTTGTCTAATTTCCATTCATTTCTTTGGCAGCTAAAACACCTTGAAAGTACCTTCTCCTGCATGGAAGAATGATTCCCCACCACCACCCACCTCCAGCTCTGGCTGTCATTGTGATTAGAATTTTAATTAGTAAAGCAGTGAGGAGGGAGGAAAATCACGGAGAAAAATGCATGAAAGATTCACCGGAGCAGGGAAGACAAAGAGGCGTTGGAGGCAGTCTCGCAGCTTGCTTGTTACAGCAGCAATTGCAGGGCCATGTTCGAGTCTATAACACTAACACAGCATCGCCCTTTAGACCTCCGACAAGACCAGGCTTCTGGGGCATTAGAAAACATTTTTATCAGTTGTCACTCAGAGCAAGACAAGGTCTTTAAAGCACTCCAACTAGGAGCTGCTCCACTGCCGGGCTCATTTTGTCCCTTTGATCTGTTCTGCAGGACTCTGAGCTCAGAACTCAAGCCGCAAAGACAAGATTGTCAATGATACAGACTGCTACCATCCAACAATTATGCCAATTAATATTGTAATTATGTATCAGCATCTGGGATTTTTATAAAACAAAAGAAGCCTCTAAATGCCGAAGGGCTGATAGGGGAGAGAAACAGCAGAAATCTTTCTGCGAACAATGCTGTATATTTTAATTTGGAATTTAAAAAATGCATTTTAACAGCAGAAACACTATGACTGCTCATTCAGCTGTCTGTGATTTCCATGGGCATTTTGCCTTGACATTGTGCTTTTGATGACACAACTCAACGCAAGAGGTAGCACGGACCAAGAGGTGAAGCCTCTTAAAGTCTAATGAGTCAAGAGATGGGTTTGTACGTGGCTGTATCGCATCCAGGCCCTGGTGAGCTACAGATGCCACTTACTTGCCTTGGGAGCCTTCACTCCCCTCCAATGTTTCTGCTCATCTCTCTCTGGTGCAGAGCAAAGGGGTTAGCTGCTGGTGGGGACCTCCACCTCCTGGGACTCTGCTCCTCACTAGGTCTGTCAGCCCTATTCCCCACTATTACTGCTATCACTGTTGTCATTTGTATTATATGAGCGCATTCAGTTGACAAGATCAGCAGCACACTGTGCATGGGAAGGTACATGCACGTACGAAACGCAAGGATGAATATGTGTTATTATCTATTCAACAGCAGGAGAGCTCAGGAGCTGAGGTGCTGAGTGGCAGAATGGGAAATTGAATCCCATTCCAGTGCCTGAACAACAAATATATTCTTTCTAAACTCATATCCTCTCAACCAGTCCTTGTACTCAAAGGTATTTTAATCAGCTGAGAGCAAAATCATTTTCTGTCTCTACAGAGTTTGATGCTGAATTCCTCATGCACATGACTGGTTTCCTTCCAGTGAATCCAAACTTTCAGCAGATAACAACAGAGTAATAACCAGAGCAGATTTAAAACATTTTAAAAGAGGTTTATCAATCTGTGCTACTGACCTCTCAAAACAATTGTGTGTGTGCTCCTATTTCACCAGCTATTGCAAAGGTTAGTCATTCACAGAGTATTCACTAGGAATTTTTGAACCCTTTGTTTGACAGGTATTTTGATTCTGTTCCACAATCAGCCTTAGCTATTATTCTACCTAGAATAAAAGACAAGGATTCAACAACCAGCTTCTCACAGAGGCTCATTGTCCAATCACTAGCAAATACTCTACTAGGGGAACAAATTGGCTTACTGACCTTTTGTCTGGTAACATAGAACATGACACATTTGTAATTTATGGAAATGAATCCATAGAGAATTTTTGGTTTCAAGTAATTATATCTCAGTACAAGATCTAAATAAAAGTGATGAAAAGATAATTAGGAAAGTAATATAACAATACAGATAAAGCCCGAAAACGAGGTTCAAAGCACTGATCTTAACTATACAGCTGTAAATACTGGTAAGAAACCAATAATTACAGCTAAAGTCAATTGCCAGCTGTTTTAAAACCAGCATCGCAATTGCTACCTTCCAGTACTGGCTACTAAAATAACAGAAAAGAAACAGAAAACTAAATTCCAGACCTTTAAAATTAGCTCACCATTTTTTCCTTTAATTGCTTGCGTGCTCTGAAATCATATTCTTTTTATGATATGTTTAGTGACAAGGAAGATTTCATGCAATTCTTCTACCACTATGATGATCTCATTTTAAAATATCACTAAGAAAACCATATGTGTTTACAGAAACTCTAAGGGAGATAATATTTGAGACTTGCCTCCAGTCGAGAACACCCAGTGGACAAAAGAAGAGAAAAGAGCTAATGGAAGGCACAAGAAATCACCTTTTTCTCTCACTAGTGGGCAGATCTGCAAATACACTAAATGATCGGGTGTTCCTGTGTATGTAACATGTGTAGGACAATCAGAAATATATCTTCTACTCTTTCCAGTCTTGAACTGAAGCTACCATCTCTGAGGTGTCATCATATCCCTAGTGTCCTGTTAGACCTAAACACCCCTTTGGGGATTTAGCAGCAGTCTTACTAGAAAAAGCAAGTGCAGTTTATTCCTGCAAGGGTGGACCTGGAGTGTATTTTTACAATGGTATTTAAAGTTCCAAAAACAAATAGGAATTTGATTTATGCATTTTCAGGAGATCCATTACTACAGTAATTTGAACTGTGTATTGCCTTAAAAACTCATTCTGTACTGTCTTGGAGAAAGCCTTAAATTGGAAAGTTCATCCAAAAAAATCCCCCAATTTAGCTCTTAAATTGCACTACTGAACTACAATACAAGGCACTCCAGTGACCCAACAGCTGCTGCTAAGTGGTCATAATCAAGACCACTGTACACAGTCTGTATATTCAGTGACTTAATAATCACAGTGACTCAAATTCCAACCCTCCCCTAGTTAGTCAGTCACTCAGTCATGTCACGGAAAGGATATAATCACAAGGCAAATGGACATTAACAAGGTACAAACCAGTCCTAGTTAATGCTGGGAACAACACAAAATAGTACCAAAGCACTCTATTCAGAAATACCTTTTTACAACACTGTCATAAAGTCACTCCAAGAAACAAAGAATACATGAATAAAAAAGATTAAAACTGTGGGTAACGTGCCAGGAAAATCACATTTAAATAAATGGGGATTGTATGTTTGCTGAATGTTGCACAAATGTGATGTGAGAGCAGGATGTATCCAACCCAGTTGTTCAGCCACAGAGAATTATTTCATACAGATTTTAAAAGTTGCCTTAGGACTTTTGTTCTAAAAATAATTTGAATATCCTGTAGAGTGAAATTCCTGATATGTATGCCTTCTGCAGCATTAGCCAGTGCTTTTCCAAGCTTGATATTTTTGCATTTCAGGCAAAGGATGAAGGCATTCAGGAGGGTTAAAGTTCAGTAAATGGAAAAAGAAGATTTAACCCCAAAAGTCAAGTATTGATCCTATTCAGGCTTATCTTCAAAGCCTTGACAAAGCTGGGGAGTACACAAGGATAAAAAGTTGAGTTAAGGCTTCTGGATGTATTTACAGCAATAAACTGTATGAAGACTAATGGTGCTGTGTTGATTCTGAGACTACACATGGATCCCCCAGAAAAATTCAAACCACAGTGCACAAAAGAAGAAACACCTAAACAACTGATTTTACTGACAGTCACAGTATTTCATGTATTCCAAACACTTAGAACCAAGCGATTTCAGAAGAGCCTTTGTAAGAAGCCTATTTGTGTCTTTTTTTTCTTAAATAAACATTTACTTCTGCACCTCACAGCTGTGAAAAATATTCAAATCCAGAAAAGTATGATCATCCTGAAAGCTCAGACCCAGGAAGCAAGGAAAGAAAGACAGAAGGGGAAAGAAAGACAGAAAGAAAGACAGAAAGAAAGACAGAAAGAAAGACAGGGGAAAAAGCACAAACAAAGCCAAATAGAAATTACATTTCCATGGATTGATCTTTTTCATTCTTACATGATTGGAAGCTGGCAAAACTGAACTCATGATTTCAAAAGTACAGAGTAACCTAGTGAGAGAAAAGTGGAAAAATTTAGAAGAAAATGTTAATGACCTACAAAAATCTTCTGTCATGATATTCCAGAATGTCCAGGTTTGACCCAAACGAGGCCAATTAGTCTTAGAGAAACCAAGGTCACTGCTAAATTCCTCACTGCTTACGAGTGAAGAGCCGAAGGGGGGTCACACCTGCAGGGAGGAGCAGCCAGGGCAGGTGACCCAAGATTGACCAACAAGGTATTCCATCCCATACACCTCATTCTCACTTTCCTATTTATCACTAACCCACTGCCTCCTGGAGGTGGGGCCCAGGAGGGAGGGGCCCTCCTGTCTCCCACTGATTGGTACCAGCTTTGCCAGTTTCCAGTTAAAAGCCTGCAGGTGTGATAGCAGGGGGAGCTACTGCATTTTCCCCTCTGCCCGTGCTGGGGGGAGCAACTGTGCCTGAGGAGGATTTCCAAGCTCTCGATCTTGGTTTTGTATATATTTGTATATATTTGATTATTTCTATTATTCTTATTATACTCTTTTTCATTACTATAGTTTATTAAAGCTGTTTTAACTTTCCAACCCGTAAGTCTCTCTCTCTTTTCCCTTTCCCTTAGGGTGGGGTGGGGAGAGGGTTAACAGAGAGCATCTGCCACTGGGTTAATAGCCGGCCCAGCTTTAAACCGTGACACAGTCTAAGGATTTCTATTCAAAATTAGGAACTCTCCTTATTTTTCAGGGAGACCTCCATGGAGGTGTCCTCCCTAACCCCCGTTTATAGTGGGGCTTTTCAAGCCCATGTGTCCCCTCAACTTGTATACCTAAGTTTTCTTTTCAATGCAGTGATTCACTTTTATGTGTTAGGAAAAAGCACTGATGTCAATACATAGTCTTGGTCTCCCAAAGGCTAATTGAAAACAAGATCGTTTCAAAAGAAAATTACTCATCTCTCAGACTTACGCTTCCCTGCACAGATATAGCCAGCATAAAATGTCTCAAGTTGAGATCATGAGTTTTGCAATCCACTTTGTTGAAATGCATCTTTACACAGCCTGTCAGTAGATAGGAGACAGATGTTCAATGTTTTCCACACTAATCTTCAAATAAACCACATGAATTTTATGAGTGTTTCTCAGTGGGAAAGAAAATGGCCTAGCCAAATAGCCTGAAAACTACAGAGCAATCGGATTTTGGTTTGGAAGCTAAAAGTAGACTCCCCTTTTTTTCCTATCAGTTAAAAAAACTTGTCTGGAGAGGCTCTGTCAGAGAGAGCTTTTGCTTCACTTTTTCCCCCCTCTGCTCCTGTCTCACGTGGGATTGCCTGCAAAAACAGTGCCTGAGGGATCTATATTCAGTTTTCTAAAGCAAACATAACACAAGCGTTGTTCCTGGGTTACACATTTGACTCCTGTAATACAAAATGTGAAAGAACTTCCCCTAATGGCATTCAAAACATGTTCTGGAAATTTTCTGGCGTCAAGTGTTTTTCATTTTTTTTCTTGCAAAGAAATGTTTTCACATGCTGACTTTGTGCATTGAACAGCTATGTAAATTCTGTAGCATGCCAGCATACAGTGTTTCCCATGTTAGGCAAATATCTTTTCTAGAGGGCAATAAGAAATCATAAGTTCTTACTTTGTGGTTAGATATTGAAGTCCTTACCAAGGAAAAATGGTCACTTAATTAGCACTCAGTGTTTACAGAGGCTGAGACCAGAAGGGACCATTAGAACTACTTAAATTTCATCTCCTTAGCTTTGTACTGAGCTCATTAACTTACATTGGTCAGAGTATAATTGGTGTTTGGCCAAACTGTATTTTCTAATAAGTTTTCACTGTACACACAGTACCGCATGGACAATTCACCAATCGTCCCAAGAATTTAACAGTCTGACTGTTAAAAAAGAAATCTAAAAGTCCCTTATTTTCATATTCAACTGATCTGGCTTTGACTTCCAGCCACTTCTTGTTCTCTTCTCTGCTAGATGAAAGAACATTTCATTACTCAGTTTTTCCCCCTCAATGGGAGTACTTAAGCTGTATCATCAAGTCACCTCTCAGTCTCCTTTTTGGTGAATTACACAGGCTGAGCTTGAGGCTCATCACATGAATCTATATGCCTCCAAAATAATTTTTGATGCTTTTTTCCCACACCTTCTCCAATTTTTAAAGAATGCTTCTAAAACGTACATGCTACAATTGGGTAGTTTCACCAGTGTTACTTGCAGATAAAAAGACATTTCTTCTCTCACTTGCTTACACTCACAAGGATAGTACAAGCCCTTTTGGCAGTAGTATTGCACTGGGACCCCCATCAGAGATCTTTACAAAGAAACGCAGTCCTGCTTTCTATAAAAATGTCCTGAAGTCTTTGCTTCTGCATGTCTCTAACTTTGCAGTTGGCTGTTTTGCTAGCATTTAATCTTATAAAATAGTACACAGCTTCCATGAGAGACAATTTTCTTTCCCCGTAGCTGGCCGGACACATTTGAACCACATTGCCTGTGTGGGAGAAGTGTAAAACAGATTACGTAGTGGCCTCTGCAGAGGACCATTATGATCCGACATTACTTCTGAGAGTAGCGGAAGTGATTAATGCCACATTATTTGTCAAAAACTGTACTTTGAAAGTGTGACACTCTACAAAAACACGGAAAGTGAAAGAAAGGGAACAAACCAAATTCCTTCAAATCTCCTCTGAAGTCTCCACAGAAAAAAACAAAAACATCATATTTAGAAATATCTGCCTTTTGTATTTTTACAATATACAACATAATCAGCTTCTGATATCCTGGCTTATGCCTTGAAAAAAGGCTTTGTGGAATCAATGCAGCTGCACACAAATAGGCACTAAGGGAAATTTTGAGGGACGTTCGGATAGCAGTGACAGCAATGAGGGTTCAACAGATAGGTCCTGGGTCATATGGGAGATTTATTCCTTTCTGGAGTGGCTGTAACAATCACACAATGAACATACATAATATTTATAATGTGCTATGGACTCTGCCTTCTCATAAACAATGCTGCCTTTTCTCCAAAACCAGCAGAATTTCCAACGTACCTGTGTGGATTATGAAACACAGAATCACAGCTGATACTATGTAACTGTGGTGAAAGAGAGAGCTGAGGAACATAAGGACTGGCCAGATAGTAAGAGCAAATGGTTAAACAAATGAGGAGAACCATCCAAGGTAGAAGAAACATAATATGGAAAAAGTTACATGCTCAAGTCACCAACAGCATAGTGCTGTGACATGTTACAGGATGTATGGGTCTAGATGTTATAGTTTTGACAGCTGCTTTGTACACACTTCATAGCAGGACATTGCCAAGAAAGATGAGGGATGTGAACCCTTCCTGAAACATTCAGGTTTTTCTATCAAATAACAAAAAGAATGATGAGTTTTCTTATCTCTGAGATCAAGTTCACCAGGCTACACAGCCAGCAGACTAGGGGTAGGAAGGATAGTGTCTTGTTCACTTTATCCTGTTATGGAATAAATGAGGATTCCAGATCCATGTTTTCTACTTGAGGCCTTTTTGTGTAACGCGGTGGGCTACATCCTCCTTAGGGAGAACAGAAGGGTTTGCAGAGCGTTGTGAAGCATCAGGTATCAACCTGTATCAACCCTGCAGCAAGCAGAAACCATTCTGGTTCCCCTAGTAAGGAAAGGAGCAGAAACTATAAGTATTTACACTACCCTTTATCTTTTATTTATCTTGAAGTTCTGGCAGCAGCTCAGTTCCTTCTAAATGTGGACTGTAGTCAGTAATTGAATTTCAGTCTCACACCCTCGTCCTAGAAGTACCAACCTCCTGCTGATCCAGCATGAAGATGAGTGAACCAAAAATGTAATGTGCTTTTGGAGCATTTCAGAAATGTTAGTCTTAACTGTGAGAGAAAAGCCATCAACCTTGCAACTGAAAATGTGCTATAATAGTCTGTGGTGCACAACATGTGAGCAATTGCTGGGTCCCTTGATCTGTTTTGATGCATCATCTCTGAGCTTTCTGTAATGAAAAACAACTGAAAAGAAAATGAAAGAGACAGAAGAGTTGCATTCTTCAAATCCTTCCTAACTGAGGACATAGGATACTTCACAGATATTTTACTAAAAATTAAAACCCATTTATCCGGAGATATCTGCAAGGACCAAATTTGTAAATATTCATCAAGATGTAAGTGAAACAAAAAAAAAGTATGGCTTTTTATGAAATAGCCGTGCAAGTCTCAGTCTCTAGCACAGTTTGGACAATGATAAATATATAGTCATAGCAACAGCAAGTGACCCATTGTTTTTGACAACTATTTAAAAAACGGGGTGCAAATGCTGCCAAAGAGGGTTAAGAACTCTACATTTTTTAAGTGCATTAAATGTAAGTCACTTGCCATCCTATACTTATATTTTCTATTTGATTATGTCAACATACTGAGAAGTGGCCAAACAGACTGGGGAACGAGAGGCTGGAGAGCAGCCCTGCGGAAAGGGATCTGGGGGTTCTGATCAATGGCAAGTTGAACATGAGTCAGTGGTGTGCCCTGGCAGCCAAGAGGGCTAACCGTGTCCTGGGGTGTATCAAGCATAGTATTGCTTCCCAGTCGAGGGAGGTAATTGTCCCGCTCTACTCTGCACTAGTGTGGCCTCGCCTTGGGTACTGTGTGCAGTTTTGGGCACCACAGTATAAAAAGGATATGAAGATACTGGAGAGTGTCCAGAAGAGAACCACAAAGATGGTGAAGGGTTTAGAGGGGAAGCCATAGGAGGAGCAGCTGAAGTCACTAGGTCTCTTCAGGCTGCAGAAGAGAAGACTGAGGGGAGACCTCATTGTGGTCTACAACTTCCTCACAAGGGGAAGTGGAGGAGTGGGCGCTGACCTCTTCACCCTGGCAATCGGTGACAGAACTCGAGGGAATGACAGGAAGATATGCCAGGGGAGGTTTAGGTTTGATATTAGGAAAAGGTTGTTCACCCAGAGGGTGGTGGAGCACTGGAACAGGCTCCCCAGGCAAGCAGTCATGGCGCCAAGCCTGACAATATTCAAGAAGCATTTGGACGATGGCCTCAGATACATGGTGTGAATTCTGGGCTTGTCCCATGCTGGGACAGGAGTTGGACTCAATGATCTTTGTGGGTCCCTTCCAACTCAGGACATTCTATGATTCTATAGATTTGGTAGGCACCAACACACAGCACATTCTCTGTAGAAGAGCAATGGAATATTCAGATTTTATTCACTGAACCCAGTTGTCAATGCTATCTATTGCTGGTTGATTAAGAAATAGGACATGACAAAATGCAGAAATACTGTAGCACTTGCAGAGTACTATATGTTCAACAAGATACATGAAAAGGGAGAAGTGAACTAAATAAACTGATATTTTTAGATTGGCAGATCACCCCAAGACATGTATAGAGGATACTTTGCTTTTTCTTATACACCAAGAGGTGAAAAATAGTGAGAAATACTTCCATTAATGTAATACATTGGAGACTTTTTTTCCCCCCGGAACATCCACACCTGGCTAACTTGTGCTTGTTCTGAGAAAAATAAGGTGCGTGCAGCTGCCTCCACTATTACAGTCATCAGCAAATGAAAAGGGTGAGTTGGACAGGCAGTACAACTTAGCTGAGTAGGTGGGCCATGAGCAATTCCAGTTTATCAAGGCTGGCTTCCTCTCCTTCCCCTTCTTCCCTTCAAAGCACTCCTCCATCTGTCTTAACAGTGAAATCGGCTTTTCCCCACATCTCCTCATTTTCCTTCCTTCCACCTTCTCTAGATCCACAGCTGCAATCCCCTCCTCGCATTTTCCCCTGTTACCAACCACCCATTTCTGTGACCCTGCTGCCAGAAAATAGTAACCAAGAAAACTCTCCAAACTAAATGATAGTTTAGAAAGCCGACATTGGTTTATTGCAGCACTGGGTGCATGGGGGTTCTCTCCTCCTAGCATGTACACCTAGGGACAAAAGCATTCTCATTATATACATTGTAGAAAAATGAATATTCATACAATTCCGAGAAAAGCCCACCTATTCCAAGAAACATGCGTATGCTAATATATTATGCCCTTTCTGTTGACACATGCAAGTGGATCCAAGGAAAAAATACTGTTCTCATTTTTACAAAATTTATCTCTACTTCTGGAGTCAGAGGTATGAATCAAGTCATTTAAGACACTACAAAGATGTTGTTCACAGTCTTGTTTATCTTTGGCCCTTGTTTGTAATTAGCGAGGAATTTAACAGAGACCTTGGATCCTCTAGGGCTAAACGCAAGCAAGAATCAGTGATGACTATAACTCTGTTATCAGTCCCAGAAGCAGACCCTGTGTTCAAAACATGCCGTTAGCTTCAGAACGTACTGTTATTTTAGCTGAGAGGAAAATTGCTGAAAGGCAAATTGATTCTGTCTAAAGGCTACGCAGAGTAGGCCTTTTAGGGCCTACTTTGAGGCTTACTTTCACTAAACTGTCTGGTATCAACCCCAGCTCATCTACAATGCGCTACCTCATTTTTCTTTTGGCTCTTTAGGGCTGAAAAAGCAGTCTAACTCTCAACCCTGCAGCTAAGTCATGGGAACAGGTGAACCTTGCGCACTCACTTTGGCTGACCAGACACCTCAGCAGCAGTGACAAGTTGCATTTTGGCTACTGGTGTGCCAAAAGCCCAGCCTGCAGACGATAGCTTTTCCTCAGGATGTGTAGCCCAGGGCTGAAGCTAGCGCAGGAACTGAGCTACCATTGCATAGGTACACAAGGATCTGCTGAGCCAAAGGAATGACTTGTGCAAAACCTGATGGTACCTTCACTGTCTTTATGTAGAAAAACCTTACTCTGGGGCTTTGAGGAGCCTTTTATACAAGTAGAGGAAAATAAGGCAGATTACATATCAATCCAAGCATTGGTACAGTAGTCAGTTTTATAGGCTATGAGGATAGATAATGCAGTTTCCAAAAGAATAGCAAGTAGCAGGAAGAACTATAAAACGGTCACTGATGACGGTTATTATTCAAATTATAATCCTGGTCTTTGCCCCTCTTCAGAGCAGTATTCACAGCACATCACATTTTAAAGCCTAAACTGTACTTATCTCACACCTCTGAATCTGGCACAGAATAACCAACTCTCAGTAAGAAATGAAAAAATAAAGCTGACAGAAAGCTGCCTAACTGAATTCTTGGGACAATGAAGAGTGAACAGGTGTGATGATGTGTTAAACAGCATGTGGCAAAAATGCCTATGCTTGCTAATGAGATGACAGTTGCTTGTTATGCAGACTGTCCTAGTAAAATAATCTTTGCCTGGTACCTATGCCCTTGGGCTCACATCCAATCAACCTGAGAGCTGCAATATGTCATTCAAAATGACATTCATCAGTATAGACAACTATATGAGATCTATATGCATAGAAATCCCCAGTACGCCCTACCATTAAGGTAAATGCAAGTTTTCATCAGGGTTAGTTTGGAACGTGAAAGCTTCCCTAGCCAAAAGAGAGTGAGGACTGATGAGAATTGCAAGCTCCACTAGTGGAAATATAGACTAATTAAAATGAAATCTCCATTCGATGTATTTCTGTAGCTTGAAAAAACACTGATCTTTTCCAATGAAGTGAGTGCTAATAAATTTACATATTGAAGTGTGATGAGCTAAAAGATAAGTGGAACAATATGGGCTTGTCTGTGATTTTTCTCCTAGAACACAACATTCCTATTTATTTTATTTATTAGAGAGAGAAAGAAAAGGAGGCAGGGAAGGAAGAGTAATCATCCTATAATTATTCCTCCTGATTTATTTTTTGCTGAAGTATTATGCCTTTTGCATCTTAAATAAATGAGAAAGAAATTAAAATCTACTGCCAATACATATATTAACATATCAACAACTGAAACCATTGAAATCAATAAAGGAGGATGATACCCTAACCTTTAGAGAACTGGAGTTCAAGATGAAGACTGATGGAGTGCTTCTGTGTTTGATCAGCTCATTTAAGCCAATATGCAATGTAAGTTATTTGGCTGTTTCAAAGTAGAGCACAGAGATTTTAATGGTTTATAAAGACTTCATTTTGATTATTATTACTGCAGCAAACTTAAAATATCCTTACATTGTTTCCATGTCCTCTTACTACGAATAACAATACAGAAGGTATGTTGTACTGCAATGTATGCTTTAAATGACAATCATTTTTTCACCTCATTTTGCATCTTTTTTTTTTTCCTTGCCTTGATATTTACTTCCTTTTGGAGAGAGGAAAGGAGTGAGAAGAAATTATACACACTAAATAAATCACAGCATACAACCGCATAAACCCCACCACATACAAACTCTGGATATCTCAAGAAAAAGAAATTTCTGACAAAATGCTTCCTGCAAATTTGTCTTCCACAGCATGGAAGGAATGCAATTTATATTCAGCGTTAATGACAATAATATGCAAAAATATGATGTCTGCTGAATTGAAAGTAGATCCTCTTAGATTTCAGCCAAAAGGAGGATATTCCTGGCACATTTTGAAATAAGTTGAATATATTCAAATTAATTCTGAGAAAAACTGAAGAAGATGGTATGCAGAAAAAGATGCTTTTCTCTTTCCTCAGCCTTTCAAAAATATTTCAGATCTTTAAAAACAGTTTTGTACCACTTCAGAAAAAAATTACTAATAATGCTAATGACTCAACAGAGGAAATTCATATAAATACCAAAGTATTATGGCAAACTGTATTTCCTATTCATTTTTAAGATTAAACACTGTTGCTGAAACAACATAGTGTGCTTAACATTATACTCATTGCTTTCTGTGACAGCTCTTGTTTTCTAAATTATAAGGGTGAAATAACTCATAGAATAAGGATTATTTACAGTATAGGTGTAACTACAGTTATTTTTAAAGGAAGGGAAGCATTTAAACACATGCATGCACTGAGAACAAAATGTAATCGTATCTTTCTGAACTCACATTGACCTATATGAGTGTGCTGACACAACATAATTATGATGAACAACCTCGTTATAGAACAAGGAAAGCTTCCTGTGGCTGTGGTCTTTTAGCGAATATCTGTGCAATATCAATTGGGTAAATGCCCTCCACAACTAAAAAAATTTAATGTTATAATAATCTGTCATTAGAATCAATAACTGTTTTATTATTCATAATGCATGAAGTGCTAAGATGAACCTGTTATGCAATAAATTTAGTGGTCTGTCACTTAATAGAATATGGTTTTACAATATTGCTAATGTGCACAAAACATTCAAATGCAGAATATTGGCACATATGAGATTTATGATAAATTTAAGGTAAGGAGGAATCTAGGCTAAGTCTTCATGTTTCTCAGCTGAGGTTAGGAAAATCAATATTGTTCATAATGTGTCTGTGACACAGAAGCTTAAATGAGTAACCTTCCCAATTAAAAGATCCACTTCTCTTTTTACTCTTTGTTTTTTTTTTGACAGACATATTCTATGAAAACTAAGGTATCTAAGAAAAATAGATAAGACATTTTAAATCTTTCCAATGGATAGAGTATGCATGAGATTAATATAAACAAAATAGTCTGCAGCAACTATTTGAAAATTATTTCATTTGCAATTTACTTCAAATTCCCCATTTACCTTTCAGAGTCAACCATAAAATAACAGAAGAAATACAGATCTGAAACAAATACAGTTTTATACCACTGGAACACAACACATAGAAAGTAAACATACGGACAGCTCTGCTTTTGTTCACATTTTGTTCTGTGGAGCAATCCTACCTTACCCAGAGGCTTCAAACAGAGAAAATTGGAAAGAATGTAGCTAGCGATATTAACTACAAGGCTGTCTAGCACTAGCACAACCTCTATCCTATATGTCAAGTTTTCAAAGATATTTCTTTTGTAACTATGACTTTGTACCTCCATCAGGACCTTAGGTCTGTTGCAGTTAATACAGTTAACCTGGAATTTTCCTAATGATCTGTCAGAGGACAATGAAGTTCTGAAGAACTGCAATGTTCCATGAGAAAAATTCTGATTTAATATCTTACAGTGGTCTACAAAAGAGGTACAAGAACAGGAGACATTAGGAACAACTAAGGAATTCTGGGGAAGTTAAATAATATCAGAAGTATCTTTGGCATACACTGAAACATCAAAAAGAATAACCATTAGTCCCACATCTGTAAGAAATATCAGGAAAAGTAACAACTCAACTGTGAATAACCACTTTAAAGAGTCTGTCAACATTCTCATGGTTTTATAGGCTGCACGCCCAATTCAAACCACATATTTTCTGAGAATCTCCACAAGTTCAAGACTACTAAACTGTTTCTCTTCAAAATGATCCTAAAAATCAAATCCACATTAAATCCTCCAGATTAATTAAAAAGACCATAAAAGTACTTCCTTCATTACCATATCATTCTGGAAGGTCTGTGGTAATTACTCTCAGTTTCCTTTCTATTAGCTTTTTTTAAATGTCTGTGCCTTGTTTCCATTTAGAATACAGTGTCCTTAGGACATGGACTGGATTGCTTTATTCATTTGCAGTGGAGTCATATTGGTTAGCATATACATTTTCTTTAATGTAACAACAGTAGCTCATTTTACTTAAGTAAAATATTCATAAAATAGGTAAGAACTTCCCAGGCAAGGGTAACACTATTTCTATTTCTTTCCCATTCTGATAAATGCATTAAAATCATATGTCATGATTAAAATCAGAGGCAAGGGGAACTTTTAACTCCATATATTGAAAATCTATTTTTCATGCGTGCAGTGTATTCCCCTGACTAGTAATTATAATTTAGGAAGTTCAAGTAGAACCTTGTATATCATTCCTTCTGCTAAAAGCACTCTGGTAAATCTTTGTTCTTTTGACCTGAAACCCTTGACTCAGTCCTGGGAAGTCTATTGTATGTTATTAGGTTGGAAGCATACGGTAAACTCTCATCTGCTTTCTTAACAGTATTATAGGTTTTTCTTGAGCTGTCTTGTAAATATTTTTAAGTATGCTGTACCACATAGTTTCAAATTTACAATTCAAGGTCATGCAGTAAAATCATAATAAAGTGGATTTTTACAGTTTTTGCAATTTCTTTCTCTAAAAAGAAGCTCACACTCAAAATATCTTCCCATAATGTGACTTAGGTTACCACATTTTGAATTTATGCTCGCCAGACAATGACACTCATAATATTTTTCACCACTGTTTTCAAGTCAGTTCACAGTTAGTATGAGCTGAGTCCTCTTTCATAACTCTTTTATTCATGTACCTCCTTTTAGGTTTTCACCCAATGTCTGAGGCAGCTCAGACTTGCCATGTGGGTTTTGTTTTTGTTTTTCATTTGTGTGAGATTGCACCCATTAACGAAGAAACAGAATAATATTAATTAAGTAGGGCGATGTTATTTTTCTGGACATGCAACAAAGAGGTATCAAACATGATGGATGTTTGGAAAAACCTCTGTACTGCTACTGTTCTTTCATGGCTCAGTTGTCACTTTGCAGAAGGGCACTGCTACCTTCTCAAAGTGCACATAATAAAAGTCTGATAATGAGAAGTTGGATCCTCCCACAGACAGATGCCATGACAAAAAATAGCCATATGTCAATAGTCATTGACAAGTTTCCATGGGATTCCCTGATAAACCTACATCCAAAAACGTATCTTCTCTTTTTGTAAGAATGATTCTAGTTGGACTTGACTTATGTAGAAAATTGACAACTTGTAAGACAAGCAACGCCAGAAATTTTGTTGCTCATGAGCTTTTAATTTAGCCCTCTGATTATGATTAGACTAGAAACAGATGAAAAATTGCAGATGAATAAATTCCTGAAAATTCAGTGTAGGCCATTTGAAAGTATGACCAATTTGCATCCCCATCTCCTCTGAAAAAAAGATGATGACAGAGTAGATGAAAAGTTTGAACATTGTACTTTACTTTTTGAAAGAAAAATACTGTTTTCAGCCTGAAAGTACAATTCATTTAAAATTTTTCCTCATCTCATTTTGAAACAGGGGAAGCATTTCTTTTCAGTTAAACAAAACACTCAAATCAAGAATTAATAATACTGTCTTAGAAATAAGTCACTTTTGCTACCATATTTTTCATTACTGGTACGGGTTGGACTACAGGTAGTTGAAGATGAAGTATGAAGGTGAGACTGCACTCTTTTTTTCAGTTTCTTTTTAAAAATACCATAGAATTATCTGAAATGTGAAAAACATCATCCCCAAACACTCTTGTGACACAATGCTGGAGAAAGAGTTATCTATTCCAAGCCAGAGAATGATCCATCATGATGAAGAAACTGAATTATTCAGATATACTACAGGGACAAAAGACTAAGCAGAGTGTAGAAACGGTATTTTGAGGATAGTTTTGGAGAGAAAGCAGTCTGGGCTGAAATGCTGAGCAAAACACATTACCTTATTGATTTCTTCTTTCTTCAAGAAAGTGTTTTTTTTAATTTTTTTTTTTTTTTCCCAAATAAACTTGACTGAATTTGCTGAATTGCTGACTCTCTCATCACTTTTTCCTGCCAAAAAAAGATCCTGTTTTACTTGAAATTTTGGATAGTTATTAAGTCAAAGAGTACTTTCAAGGCACATTCGGACACTGCATATGATCTGAATTATGGTGTCAGGAACTAAGGTTCTGAGAGCAATGAGCGCAAATGTCAAGTGACATGAATGCTAACTCACTCTAAGAAAGGACACAGTGCCTTTTCCCACCTTAGTGTGATTGAAAAGAGGGGAAGGAAGAACAGTTCAATACTTTGTCATTTTGCAGAAAAGTTTCTTCTTCTCTATACTCATGAAGTTCCTTCTCATAAGATTCCTTTAAAAATCCATACTAACACAATCAAAACTAGTTAGCAGACCTGCAGATACACTGTGTTTGTACATTGAAAAAAAATCATAGTTAAGGCGATAATAAAGGTGGTTCCTTTTAAAACTTCTCTTCAACACATCTTCTGATATTTGTGCTATTGTCATGATGCCCATCTCATCATATGTGTAAACCTTTATAGTACATCTGTCACCACACACAGCTCTCTGCTAGTTTAATTAAACGTGTTGTGTTTGAATATGCTGCTCTTCTTCTCAGGTTCTTTGTGGAATGGCGTAGGATCACTGACTCTTAAAAAAGTGTCAGGAAGCTCTGCTCTATTTTGCAATGATAAGACTATTGTAGAAACGGCCCTAACTTGAAACTTCTCGAAACTATAAAGCAATCAAAAAACCAAACACTTTTGAGCGAAATATGCTTTCATTGTAACAAGATGCAAAAAAGAAACTACCAACGTTAGTCTGCCTCTGTGTCATATCATTCAAAACAAGTAATGTGTTTTCCCTGTCATAAAGCTGTATGAAATGCAGTCACGGACTAAATCATGCATGAAAAAAATCATTCCATTACTCTGGGATCAGTTTTGGTTTATAGTGAGCTATCACAATGTTTTCTAGGCAACCAAGCCAGATGCTGAAAAACAATGACAAAGGGGGTTGCTCTCTACAGACAGTACGTTGAGGGGAAGGAAGACCACTAACCAAGGCAGGAAAAGAAAGAGTTAGTGGCACAAACCAAGTTCTTTCCAGCATGGATTAACTCTCTAAAGAACAACTCTTAGTCAAACCAACAAAAGAAAAAGACTGATTACCAGGAAACAGGATGAAAAACCTGTTGTTCTGATGCTCTGTTTCAGAAAGGAGAAGCCAAGGAAGCAAAATGAGTCTAATGCCAGCAGACTTTGAATGACTAGACAACCTCTGCATACTTGCTTCTAGTATCAAATCGTTCTGGCTAGACTTGAAAAAAAAGTATCTTCTTTTTCAAAATGAGTGAGGAAAATTTCCAAATGAACCTGGCTGGAAGCAGTTTCTCTTCAGGATTCTGGCTCACCCTAGATGTACTTTTAGAAAGAAATGGAAGTTACTGTGCCCACAGAATGTGCAGTTTCACCCAATTTGTAGTCCAATAGCTAGAAACAAGACCATCTTACCTGTGTCTGGAAAAATAATGTATTTATTATAATATAGATACAATCTCTTGCAATTTTCTGGGACTAGCCAAATTTCTGACGTCAAGGATGCAGCTGTACAGCTAATAAGGGAAAAACAAGCTCATCCATAATTTCCAACTGGTAGTACTGAATGGAAACAAATTTATTGAGACCCCTGAGATAGTCACATGCAGAATCAATCTCTGAAAACAGAAGTTAAACAGCTACTGTGGGACATTGAATTTACATCAGAAGGACAAGCACCTGAAATTCCTGTGATACTGACTTTGTCTGACCAAGATTTTTTTCAAGCCTAGAAAACTTCTCCTTTTCTTTAGTTTATAAACAAAAAGGGAAGCTGAATAGGGAAGCTGGGATGAGGCACCAAAATTCTCTTCAGCATAGTAATTCAGTGTAGCATTTGACATGTAGGTAGCTAAACATTTCATAATAATTTTTTTCTCAGTTTCTGAAAAACACATCTTGCCCTTAAAACCTCAATGAACAGGGTTTGTTTTTTGGCTGCTCTTTACATTCACTTGAGAGGAATTACGTTTATCTACTTAAATAATAAGCCAGTTGAATAGTTAAGTTGAAAACTGGTGGGTTTTATTCATATGCCATTGATGGATATGATTCATAAGAATTTGTCACTGATTGTGGAAAATTCTCAATTAGCATTATGAATGTGTTGATGAACTAATCAATCAGTCTTTCACACATCTTTAAAACTCACAGCAACAAAATCAACAAAGGTAACTCCAACAAAATGCAATAACTCTTCACAAACAGGCAGAAACGTTGGAATTATCTTAAAATATAGTTAATTTAAAAAATATGAAGGTAATAAGAAAGCATTCAAACTTTTATACTGAAACTGAAAAACTGCTTTGTAACTCAGTTCTGTCTTAAAAATAATAAGTTTTTCCTCACCTCCAAATGTAAATCTTACTAACACAGAATTTATATTTTTAAGAAGTAACTGTTAGTATGCATTACATTCATACCATGCATATTTCATGGTCACATACTTCCTAAACCCATACTGTGGAAAGGGAGTATTAGCCAGCAGCAAGCAGATGGGTCTTAGTCTTCAGCCAGAGAAGACTTCTACAGTGGAGAACGATGTACGTATTTAATCAAACTATGATATAATCAGTTATCTTTATTATGATTTGTCACTTTAATACTCATCTTCAAATTTTAACCTCTTGCTTTTAAAATTAAAACCTACTTCTATTTCTCCAGAAGGCTGTTTGATGTATTAGTCACATTCTTCATAAATTTTTGTCCCCTGTCTTTACAGCAGTCACATAGTCAGCCAAGCACAGCAAAAGTAGAATGTGCCTGTTAGTACCCCTCTAGTTTTATATTCTCATATAAGCTAGACTGTGAACCTTGGTTCCTGATCCTAGACAACCTATTTTCCTTTACAAAATCAATTTGATAGTTTCAACTGAATCTATCTTTGGTAATATGCACTGGTCAAGTTCACAGAATTGCTATCATAACTCAGTTCAATTGTCAATTTTTAACCTAAGAAATAGCACAAACAGGGCTAGTGTGATAACTGAACTGCCTCTCATCCAGTCCTTTACAAAGCACAGTTGTTTTAAGTCAGCATTGACCAAGGTCACCAGTAAATCAGTACAGAAAATCCTTGTATACTAAACACCTTTCTAATCACCCTGTAAACTGTCGATAAAACACAGAAGACTGGTTTTCATCTTTTTCTTATTGAATTTTGGTAAACATTAAGACTGATGAACACGAGTTTCCATTTGGGGAAAGAAAGTGCAAAACATCTGTCAGAGGGGAAGTCTACAGGGGCAAATGCTACTAAGGTGTAAATATTGAAGCAGACATGCCACAGTACTAAGGAAGAAAATAATATAAAAATAATATGAAGTTCATCTGGAAAGATGAACTATAGGTTCTTTTTTTTTCTCCCAGTTTGTATACCAAATTCCAGCATGCTGGATAATAAACACATTTTTATTTTAAACACAACACCTGCCAAACATCCTAACTTACTGGGAAATGCCAGGAAAAAAAAAGCTGTTTTACAGAAAGCTTCCTAATAAACATATTCTTTAAATAATACTGTTGGTATAACTACTAGAAATGTATGGGGAGAAATAAGACAATTTCTCTAAATTAGTCACTTGTTTTAGACCTAAACTAGTTACTGACCGACACCATTAAATATGAACTCAGTCTATGCTGATGTATATCATATGGGAACTAAAACATTTTCAAATCTGAAATCTCCCAAATGTATCTGCAACTGTCCCAATGCGTCTAACATCAGCAGACTACATTCTGGGATTGCATCACATGTATTACATGTTTTCACAATTCACTGTAACAGTAGAAAAGACAAAGGAAAGATCATATCTCACAGAGCTTTGGAAAAAACTTTTCTCATATTTTTTTTCTGACAGAATTGCTATTCATTTATGCTTATCTAGTCGGCACCGTTGACACAAAGCTTTCCCACAGCACGCCTTAATTTTGTCTCCCCATTAGCCTTAAAAGTGTACTGAGGAAGAGTATTTAACTTACTAATAGAGGCAGAGTTTCACTCAACACAGAGGCAATTCACTGACTACAGATCTTCACAGCTTCGTGTCTCCTTTCTGTATATTTCCATTTCTTTTCTCCTTGTGTGTGTCAGACCTACAGCAGAAAATACTTAGCAAACTAAACCTTTGGGTAAGAGCCTTTGAGTATGTCATGCAGCATCAGAAAGGTTTTTAGGAGGTATTGCAGAAAAAGGTTGGCCCTGCATCTTGTCATGGGGGTACTGTGTATAGGACACTGCCTCTTGCTTCATTCAACATCTCCCAGCTGTTCAACACTTTGTGAAGTCCCACTCAAATTTTCCATATCAGTTATCTGTCCCAGGACGATTTTTGGCTGCCCAGAAGGAAATTTTTCAACCATTTTTTTAAGGCTAAAGCAGAGGTGAGACTGATTTTCAAATATAAAGCTCTTATAGCGATCACATTATTTGATAGCATGTTTTTCAGCCACCTTTTTCTTAACCAAAATCAGCCACTTTCTTTTTCTTTTGTCCAAGATGCTCTCTCAGCCATTTTCTTTAAATTTGCAAAATTTGTCCAAACTAGAAGTGTCTGAAAGATTGAAGTCTACCTGTACTCAACAGCAATGTATTAGAACTTAGCAGTGAAATTCCCCACTGAACACCACCTTCCTGGTGTTTTCCATTATAGAGATGGCAAATACAGATCTGGTTTTCTATGCTGGTCTGCACAAAAGAACAGGATAAGACTTAACTTAGCTGTCTCCATTTTCTGACTGCTACTTCCTACTCTCTAGTGCCCCTGAACTCCTAGCATTCACTTAATTAATTCAGCAAATAACTCTTTACTATCATAATTATGTATTTCATATGTATAATAAAATTAATTTAAATTTATAACAGTATTATCTAGATTGCACTTGTTATTTCATAAATATACAAATGGTTAAAATAATCAGATTAACCATTTAAATCAATGAGGAAGTCACATTTTGCACAACAAAAACATTGTAGTCAATTGATCCATTAATACATCAAACTTTCCATCACAATTTATGTATTAATGTTTCTTCATGAGCACATCAAAAATAATGGAATTTAATGAAGAGGTTAGAGTCAACAAAATGATTTTGCATTAAGTTATTTGCCATAAACTATTATGAGATTTGCATATGCAGGTCTCCTCATTCCAACATAGAACAATAATTTGATGTAGCTGTCAAGAGCAAGAAAGGCAACATACTGCTGGCGCCAGAAGCAAAGTGTAATTAGCTGAACACCGTAGCCTCAAAGCCACATTTGCACTTACCAATTTTAAACTATTTGCTACTATCAGAGAATGAAAGCAAAGATATACAAGAGAGATTCAGAAAGCAGATAAATGAGTACAGAGAGGCTGTGGAGGCACGGCAAAAGCTTTCTGACTAAATAACAACACTAAATCATGTCAGGTCTCTGTGACCAGGAATGTAGAAATCAATGTCAGAATTCATCTGCAATTTTTTTAGGGGCAGGGGACCAAAACAAGTATGGAAGAGTTTGAGGACAGCTTCAAGGGAATAAGAAAGTTCTCAAAATGCAGACTGAAAAAAGCCTGAAGAACCCAATTACCTGACAGCACCTGCCTTGGAGTGTGCTCCATTTTCCTGGAGGCAAAGGAGAAGAGAGGTTCTGAGCTGACCTATTGCTCTGGGAATTCTAGAGCAAGCCACGTGCTTAGAAGTGCACCCAAAATAATTTTATGAAATATGTAAAATGGCAGCACCTTTTGCTCTCTCAAGTAAGCCCTGATGGAGGAGTACAGCTGATATGAAATATTCCTCTACCCCAGATGCATCAAGTACAGTGCCTCAGCAAGCAGTGAAGTCATGTGTGCCCATTCAGTCTTTTCTTTGATCTTCTCAGATTGTCAGGTTGAGCCTGGCCCTCGAAGCATTTCAAAGGAATATATAGTATTTCTAGAAGTCTGCTGATACTAAATTAGTACTAAGACCTACAGATAAGACATTTTGATTTGTCGGGGGGAAAACAACAGGAGAAGATGGTGATCAGAGACCCGAAGTAGCTTCAGAAAGAACTGCTGAATAAGCAATGAGATTGCAAAGCTAAAATTGAGAGTGAAACAGAAGGATGTTTAGTTAGAGATAAGTATCTGTTGTCTCACATCACTGCTGGTGAATCTGTACCAATGGATTAGAGAAACAGCTTACTGGGAATAAAATAGGAGATATATATATATATATGCATACATACAATATGTATCTATAAATATTTCATGTATATATTAGTGTATATATATATAACAGTGTGTGTGCATATTTATATCTACACACAATTGCTAGAAGGTGGATAGGATGAAAAATGTTAACAAGGACACTAAAACACTATTCCAGGTCTTTTTGTGGAAAGTTGTATTTATTATTGAACTTTTGATATATTTACAATTTTATAAGAAGATCTTTGCTTTTTAAGACTAGTAGCCTCAAATGGAAAAAAAAGAAATGACAAGAGAACAAGAATCAATGGAAATTATTATTTCCTTTGGCCAGAGGCAGTTTGTCAAAGGGACAGAGTTTTGACTTGCACATCAGGGCCTAAACATAGGACAAAATTGTGTTAGCTGAAATAACCACAAGATATAAAAACAATCTGAAGTTTAGAATCAGACTGCCTACAAATGAGAAAATAAATTCAATATTTCCGTTTACCACAATTACAATAATGAACTTTCTCCCATCCTATGTTTATGTAGAAATCCTCTCTTGCAGGTGCAATTAAACACTCATTTCCTTAAAGCTTAATGTCTGGCATCTAGGGCAACCCTTAGCCCTAGTCGTCTGACCAGCATTAGTGTTCCTTAACAGCTTGAATTTTGGAAGAATTTCAGTGTTAAGACTTTTTTTCATTCCCGTGGAATTTAAAAATATATTAATTATATATTTATCTCATGTGGTATTTCTACTGAATGGTTTTTGATATATTTGCAGTATGCCATGTTTAACAGTTCAGTAAAGCCATTTTAAAATCACATCTTTGGATTACTTTCTTTTTCCTGAAACCTGAAAGTTGACCTGTCTTGGTTTATAGCTCCTGCTAAGGGGATTGATGTATGACTTAACCAGAAGAAGTGAAAGTCTAAAGTCACTATTAGCATTTTATTTATAAAATATGCATGAAGCATACACATGTTCCCAGGTAACTGGAAGAAACCTAATGGCTTGTCTGACCTTTGACAAGAAGTCGTAACAGGTGAACCACCAATCTTAAGCTCCACGCAGATATGTAACTGTGCATCTATGTTGCAATACAACGGAGGCTCAAGTATTTCTTCTCAAGAGCAAAATTCTGCTTATCATCTTTCTCATTCAAGCAATCAGCATACGTACTCAGTTAAATAAAATCAGCAATATTGGTTCTGCATTACAACTGTTAAAACCTGTGTGAAAAAGAATCAGAGTTAATAGTCTGATTAGAATCTTTATCAGTTTTATCAGGCATCGCTGTGAAATATTAACATGTGCTTTTGTTCTAAATAAATTGCTACTTACTTTTTTGTAATAAATGACAAGTGAAATTATGACTGTTATCTTACACCAAAGCATACTGACACATGGTATGTGCCCTGAAGACTTTACATGCGAGACAGGAAAATGTGTAGGAAAAGAACAGCAAAGACTGAGAAAATGTCTAGTCAGGGTGAGAACAAGGAACAAAACCTTCTCTTCTGCCCAATGTGGTGATTACTAGTCAATATTGCTTGTTAATTCTTTGATTTTGAGAAAATGATTTATTACCTGTGCAATACACTACAGACTGAGACACACACAGTGAAGTAGTCATATATTTATAAACATGTATCTTCTTTGGCTGTTATGGGATTTTTCTCTGCAACTGCACTGTTGTAAACAAAAAGGCAAATACACCATTCTTATATCCAGAGACATAAAAGAAACAAAACCCACAGTCAATAGTAACTAGAAAATCAGTTCATAATTTTTAACCTACTGAACAGAACAATAAAACACTGCACCAGACCTTTATCCTTCACATACATGATATACATTACATAGGATGCTTTACGCTGCATGGTAACCTCCCAGCAGGGCAAGTACATAAATGGATTTATGATTAGTATCATAAATCCCTTATCAATTGTGATCAGATGTGTATGGCATAAGAATTTGTTTTGCACTGTTACCAAGTGTAAAATAAATCATTGATAAAATAAATAATTGCTCAATAATGGTCATAGCCAAAAGGTAATTGATCTGCAGGTTTACCTTCTTTATTCTTACAAGAATAATCTTCCAGAAATGACAAAGGGTTATGCAAGTTATTCCTTTCTTGATAGATAATGTAACTGTGGAATAACCAATTAAACTTAGAGTTTCAAAACAATATTTTGAAATACTTTTAAGATAAAGCTTTCTTTGGATAGTAATGCAAATTAAGGTCAACATTAACAGGCATATTTACAGGGAGTCGGTGCTTTGAATACTGCAGTATAAATAATGAGATACGTAACATTGTCAGAATATCAGGTTGATATCACATACAAATGTTGCTCTTATTTTCACTTTTGCCTCAATAGTTCACTTTAAAACAAATGAGATTAAAACTAACAAAATCTTGAAATTTAATGATACACAATTTGATGGGATATCCTGTTGCAACTCCCATTTTGCTATTATGTAATGACAAAATAGTTAAAAACAATGAAAACCTCCCAGAAACCGTATAATTTTCAATTTTTCCATTTTAATGAACTTTTTTAAAATTCAAAAAGTAGTATATGAGAACAAAGCTCTGTGAAAAATTAACGTCACTTAAAATCTTAAACCACAGTTGGAAAGAAGGTATAGAATAAGCTTTGCCCAAGAAGGGGAGGAAAGAATGGTTTTCTAAAATTTCTACTAAATTGCACATGTTAAACATAAATTCAGTTAAAATCACTGTATTGAATATATTATGATGATACAGAAATTTATTCAGAGATAAGCTCTGAAAATCTGGAATAATAACTAAAAAAAAGAATTACCTACGTGGGACAGGTCTATAGAATTTTCTGTGGAGACCCTCCCAAGCACAGGATCACTGACTGGTGGCAGTAATCTCCTGTCCTTGATCAGAGCTCAGTGTTCTCTCAAGAGTCGAGACCGTACTTTGTGGTCTGAAAGGAAGGAAAAGCTTTTAAACTGGGAGAAAATGGAAAGTCTTTTAAAGGGACTGGAAAATAAATTGGTTTATTTCACATTCTTCATGACTAGCACAAAATTCATGACATCCTCCTCCACTGTGACTGTGCCTTGATAATGACAGCTCTAGGAATCTGGAAAAAGTGTACTTTTTAATACATCCTTTAAAAAAAAGAGAGAGAAAACAAGCTGAAAATGGCATGAACTAGGCTTCTTTACTTGTTGAAAGTATCTACTATTAAGAAATCTTGCGCTGTATCCCAAGTTATTACTATAACTTAGAAATCTGTAAATGAGAATAAAAATCTTTTCCCACAGTGACACAGTTGCTCCATTTAGTAAGCAATGAACTGGTCTCCACTCATTTTTTGTATGGTATCATTAAATACAAGAGGATTTGGCCAGATTTCTATCCAAATGTTTCAATTTGTGTTTCAAATTAATGTAACCATGGGATTTACCTCTCTATGGGTATACTAATATTTCTAATGATGGGACAGGGCTATCCCACATTCCATATGTAAGCAAAACTCCCAGTGAAGCCACAAAAGGTTTTTCTTTATAATAGCAGTAGGAAGGAACCAGGTGCCAGAACAAACGTAGGACTAAATCCACATACTGTATCTGTTACTTGACTGTAGTAGCACTGGAGGAGAAAATGAGGAAACTTCACACTCTGGAGAAGTGTTACATGAAACTTTACAAAGTTTCTACATGTTTTTCAAGACTGTCACCCCAGGAAATTAAAATTCTAGCCAATTCTGTGTCGTTTCATAATAAACCCATACATTTTCCAGAAGCAATCATTGCAGTGTTTACAGCGAAACAACCCCAAGTGTGTGTGCAGATGCTGATGCTGGAAAAGACCCAAAGCTGAATGACAGCAATGAGCCCTACAGGGCATTCCAGTTATACGTCAAGTAAACTTAAACTGATTGATGTTATTAGTCTCTCTTCCAGCTGTTTGCATGCAGGAAAATGTTTACTTAGAAAATTCAACTAAGCAATATTATTAATGATTTTGCAAGATATATGCAATTCTTCCTACCCTACGGACAGTAAATCACATCCACTAAAATACTACTGAAATCATATTAAAATGAAGGCTTTAAGGACAGTCTCCTGTAACCCTAATAGGAAGTATCTCCTTTTACTGTTACAGAAGGAAATTCATTTTACACTCTTGTATATATACAAAATCTCAGTAATTTTCGTTATTTTAGAAGCACAATAAGGCTGGTGGCCGCATTTTAGTTACATTTTTTCACTTTCCAGAATTCAGACATGAATAAACTCTCACATGGGCACATGCATTCTTCCAAAGAATAAAAAAAGTTTTCTAAAATCTTTGCAATTTTCACCATCATGCTGCTTTTCCATATATAGCTATCAGGAAGAGAACAATATAATGAAGCAGACCAGAGTACTGTAACTCAGAACAGGGACTAAGAAAACAAACATATGGAAGAGAAAACATTTTAACAGTGTTAATCTGATTCAATTCAGAGAAAGAAAGGGTCATTCTGAAATAAAGCAACTGTATTGGAGTGCAGAGACTTATATAACAGGTTTAAAAAGCAGAATCAGGACAAAAATCACATCTCAGGCCTTAATGGTATTTTATCTGTAAGTGAAAGGAAGTGCAAACACCCTTTCTATTCAGAAGAAAGGGTCCCTGCTGCTCAGCCAAGTATTTTTCCCAAATTTTTGTACCTTAAACACTCATTTCCCAATGCATCCAGCAGAGTCACTTTCACCTTTGAAACTACATGCAAAAGTAGTTTTGGTACAACATGCTTTATGTGACTGGTAAGATCTGCATATTTAAAAAAATAGAAAGTATGTTCAGTTGAAAAATCAGCTGTTATATGTCCTCTGCACTAAATGCACACACAAATACCTCAAGTTGAAAAGAACAAATAAGACCTGTTTGGCAAAGATAAGCATAAGGCTAAGTAAGGATATTGAATGTACTTTCTTATTAAATACTTAAATACAGAAACTTACATTAAAATATAGAGAGATCAGCTACTGCTGGGAAAACACATGATATTTTGGAACCTTTGCCATGTTTTTAATCATTCCACAAAGATTTGTTTAAATCAGAAAAATTCTGTTTAAATACAGAAAGATTTCTGTAATCTTTTAAAGATTTAAGAAATGCAAATCTCATACATTATAAATATGAAATTTGTAGTACCCAATGCCATCACCTGAGGTCATTTACCAGGCACACCTGGTATCTTGAGTTGAATAAAGGAAGCTTAAGGTCAGAACATACATTACAGTTCATTTCATTTTTCACTAGTCCAGTAGAACAGTTCAGCTGAGCAGTACAAGTTAGACTCTTTGGGTATAAGACATCCTCCTTTCACTGCTCAATCACAACTCCCATTAGAATTATTTAGAAATGTCACATTCAATTGCAAATGAACTCAGATTAGAATTTCTTCCCAGTTTTGAAAGTATGGAGAAGTGTACGCAGTCTTTCCCTCAGAACAACTTTCTAACTTATCTCTTGTTGTCAGAGATCCATCTCATGTGGTCGAGCATCAAATTGCATCGCTATGACAAAATTCTCCACTTTGACCCCAACCCTACTTTGACCCAAGAATATAGACAATAAATTGTCATTGAGTAACACAGTAACACATTCAAAGCACTGCTCCATTACTGAGTGTGACAACTTAGATCCTTCTGTAATATTTAGGATTATCTTGTGGCTAAGAAAGTTCTGGGACTTGTTCTAAAATATTCAATACAATCACCTAGACACTGTGTCCAGTTTTGAACTCCTCAGTACAGAAAAAAATATCAATAAACCTGAGTGAGGTCAGCAGAGGTGTTCAAGGCTGGAGCATTCATCCTGTGAGGAGCGGCTGGAGGACCAGGGCTGGTTCAGCCTGGAGAAGGGACAACTCTGGGGGCACCTAACAGCACCCCCAGTGCCTACAAGGGGCTGTCAGGGAGCCAGGCTTTTCTCAGTGGGGCACAGAGGGAGGGTGAGGGACACAAGAGGCTGGGATTTGCCATAAGGAAACCTTTTCCTTAGATTAAATTAATAATAAAAACTGTCTGAAATATTAGTCTGTACTAATCTTTCTTTGGAAAGATTTTTGTGAATTCTTTTTTATGAACTGTGAAAATAATTTTTGGAGAACCCTGTAGGTCCAGGCTTATGAAAGATCATTGACCATCAGACCCTACAACCATAAATAGTGTTTTAAAATATGCACATGTGAATTTTATCACAAAGTGAAGCAAAACCTTTCTGTGTTGCAGTTTGGGGTATATGTGATGACAGAGTCATTACTTGTTAGATAATTGAAAGTATCAGAATAACAACAGAACATAATAAAAAAGAGTACATAGAATAGAATAGAATAGAATAGAATAGAATAGAATAGAATAGAATAGAATAGAATAGAATAGAATAGAATAGAATAGAATAGAATAGAATATTTCAGTTTGAAGAGACTTACAACGATCGTCTAGTCCAACTGCCTGACCAATTCAGGGCTGACCAAATTAGAGCATGTTATTAAGGGCATTGTCCAAATGTCTCTTAAAACTGACAGGAACTGAAAAAAAAAACCAACTAGTGCACTAAATTACAGATGACATTTAAGATTAATATCAAGAAAATCTTATGAGAGAAAGATCTCTTGGGCTGAACTGGGACACAGTATACCTCCATTGAGATCATTAGGAAATTGCTCCTAACTCCAGTACACTCAAAACAAGACTTGTGTCTCTGGACAGGAGACGGCTGGGATCCTACTTCTAAAGACTTTTAAACCTGATATGTATGATACACCAGTAAACTGGCACTAGAAAAAAATGTTCATTGGCAAAGGGTTTTGCCTAAATGGCTGATGAAGTTTTTAGTCTTCCATCTGTACAGCACACATTGGGGAATCTGAAATTAGAAAAATAACTCCCATGGCAACTTGTGTTTGAGAGGTAGTCAACAAACTGACCTGTTATGGAACCTTTTAAAGAAAGTTAATGGAAAACTAAGGTGGAGAAAAAAAATGGTGGACTTTTTTCATGGAATCCAGCAGTATCAAAAATGCAGAATAACTTCACAGTTTTGTCCTGCAAATCTGATAGGGCTTGCTACCCCTAGCTTGATTTTCTGAAGAGAGATGACTGCAAAATTGATAAAAATCACTGACGTCTGTACCTTAAAGTAGTAGTCTCTGCCCTGACAGCTGTTAGCTTTTGGCTCCTTTACTAAATAGTGTTATGACTGATTCTAACAGCTTGTGCACATACCACAGAAATCTCTCACAATAAAAGATATTGTATTCACTGCATGTGACTGCTGTAGATCCAATCATGAGCACATTTACAAATGTCTTCTCTGAACAGCTGTAAAATTAGGTCAGCAGAGCACTTACCACTGGCTACATCAGTCACGTAGATCTTCAGCTGCTTCTCCCCACAATCAGATTTACTTGACTTCTTCACATAGATGTAGCATTTGATAAATAAGAGGTCTGGTGTTAACATGACTTAAAATAGCCAGCCATAATTAGTATCAGCTTGTCATTAAAACCACAGTTACTGATTACTCTTAAAGGTAATGCATTTAATACACTCAATCAAGATTAGGCCCATTAAAAAGCTGTCAGAATTTCCCCTCACTTCTCCCATCCAGTAGCAGACACTGCTCACTTACAAGATCTTTTCCATTCCAAACCATTGAAGTAGCAAGCAAAAGATCTCTGGGTGTGATGACTGTGGTTGAAGCAATCAAAATGATAAATACTCACATTATCTGACCATGTTTACAAATGGCTCTGATGGTCCTTTTTAACACCGAGAGGCCACCATGTGTTGCAGTCACTGTTTGTGAATCTGTCTCCCTGATTAGTCAGTGCTCTCTGTAATAGCCCTGATAGCACTGAACATATGTCGTGGGAAAATGCTGTCAAGTAAAAAGCTAAGTTAATCTCATCTATCTCTGTCACCTTTAATACATATATGTACTTTTTCAGCTTTTTTTTTTTTTTTAATAGGATAGAGGTAGATTTGAATCATATTACTTCTTCAAACATTTTCATACCTGAATAAAATAATCTCTTGAATTTAAAATAGAATTAATGGAATCACTAGGAAATGACTGGTCTTGTTGCTCAATTTAAATTCAAGGCATAGATTAGCACAGATAATCATTGGCCATACCTAATAAACAAGGCACATGTAACTGAGACACCGAGTAAGAAAGCAAAATAGAGCTTGCTACACATAACAATATCATTAAGTATGTACACATCCAAGCACAATCAGAGAATCTGTAGAAATTTACTATATTGTGTCAGAATGTGAACACGTGAACAGGTTTTATTTCTCTTTTAGTTGCAAATCTCAAAGAACCTTTAATGATGTAGTTTGTGCTTACATATCTATAACTTAGAGATCACATGCAAAGATAGCTAGAATGGAAAGTTATAAAAGAATGCTATGTCACAGTTTTTATTCTTTTTTGCACAGCTATAGAATCCCAGTTATAATGTATATTTTATATAGAGAAACGGGTTTCTTTTACGGTATATAATTTTTTTACACAGACAAGGTTTTTCAGAAGATGCCTAAAACATCTTCATAAATAATATCACATCTCCTGATTTTATTACAAGAAAAAAGGACAGTAATGCATCGGATATACAAGTTCATTCATCTGTAACAGCCACTGCCATGTTACACTGAATCACCCAGTAGGGTCAACATTCTTCTAAATTAATTACAGCCATTTAGCAATAACAATAAGTGTGGTAACCTACAGTGTACTTCACTCTGTCTGTGCTGCCTGCATGGAAATGTTGCGGTTTCAGACGGCTGTTATGCAATTCATTTCTGAACACACAGCTTATACTTTACTACCTTCTTATTATTCAAGTCATGCTTACAATTCATGAGAGACTGAGCTAAGACCAACAGACCCATACTCAGCACTGATTTTATAATGTAGCTCAAGCCAAATGTCAATAATGAGTGTATGAGGAAAAAAATCTAACATCCTCTATTCCTCTAGAGCTGCTAAGTTCTATATGCAACTAAATGTACAGCAGATGTTAAATGTGATTAGAGCACTTGCTCGCTGCTAATGTTTGTCAGTAATGAGAACCTTATGAAAAGTTAAGATACAAACCAAGTACAGGGAATTACTCATCTGTAAACCTCTCTCTGCTCCCCACAACACCAGAGGGATCACATTTGACAGAGTTCCTGCCTTGTTTCACACTGCAAGTATGAGGGGCTTGAGTAGGAATTTATCAATCACTTACATTTTTCAAAATTATTATTAAAATATCCAAAACAGGCTTCTTTAATGAGTAAAACTTAAATTGAATAATGAGGCTGCTAGCTGGCCAAAGATTTTGCAGAAAACAGAACCAAGTATGCTGTCAAACAAACAAAATATATTTAGATCCCCAAAACCTTATTAGAATTTGAGTAAAACTACTCAAACAGAAATACCATCATCACTTATTTTTTGATGCTGCTAAGGCCAGAACACAGTGAAAGCCTTATCATGCAGTCGTCATCGGTCAGAGCTCTGTTGAGGCTGCCATGCCCTAAGCCTAATCCGTGCAAGCATATCCATATGACTTTTTGGTGTTGAATGATCTCGCACACATGCAGACTGTAGATGTGTCCTTATGATGCATACTGCATACTGGAAATTACTCTTACATGCAATCGTTAAGCATAAGTAGTGTTGTTGAGCACTGTCAGAATACCCAGGCACACATAGTTAAAGAAACTATGGGGAGCTTTCTTCGAATAATGACTGAGGGAAAACTGAATCTGTGTTCACAAAGCCTACTGTGGATTTTGTCCTGAATATATTTGTGCACATTTGTGCTTATGTCTGACAGCTTTCAAAAAACCTCGTGTTTCTCCGGCCACCTACCCAATTATACAAAACAAGCTGTACAGTTTTTTTTTTCCAGATGAAAGTAATTAGTTGGGACTTATGCACAGGCATACATATGTTGTTCTGATTTATCTACTCCACTACGACAAAACCAAAATACTTTCTCTGTGAAGACAAAGCCATAAACATCATTTTTTAAAATCTCAGGAAAATCAAGTAGGAAAATTGGAAATTGTACAACATCATTAACAGTAGTCCTTATCCATTTTATATTTTTAGCCATTTTTTTATACGTAGAGAGAAACCACTGAGACCCACAACAAGAAAGCACAAGGACAGCATAAAGTTAGATTTAAACAACCTTACACAGTGCAGGCTCAGCCAAAGAGACATGTTTTATACATATTTTTGTAAAAAGACAGAATTTTACTGTTACGGTAATTTATTCTTCATTGTCAAAAAGTGTCTGTAATGAATGTCATGCATAGATAACAGAATGCTGTTTAAGGGAGGGTCTTCAGCCTAAATTAATTACTTAGAAAACCATCTTCATAAAGATGTTCCTATTGCCTTCTGGCAGCTTTAATGGCATATCTCAATACACTGAAAGGCCTCCCAGGCTTTACTGGTGTGTCTAAAATATAAATGTTATTTTTTAAAGGTATGTTTTATATATATTTCTGTATGCATCTCAAAGATTTAGTGTAAGTTTAATGACTACAGCTAATGAATACTTCTGCTTGCCAAGATCATTTCATAGGTCACCCATATCTAAGAAATCATCCTGACATTATTACATGCATAAATCCTCCGTTAACCTTTGTATAGAACATTAGATTTCTATTTTTAGAGGAAACATACTTAGGATAAAAGTGTAATTGTTTTAACCAGCTTGTTTTATAAAAAAACTGTGAAACAACACAAAGCTATATGTGAAGCTACATTCTCTGTATTATTTTGGAGTTACACATCATTTTAGACTCCAGCATCAAAATGTCTTGTCACTACCCAAGGCTACAGTGATTCTCCGATCATGTACAGATGAGATTAGACTTTTTTATAATTGCCCTACTCAACCTGTACGTGTATTAAGTAATCCAAAGAAGTGACTGACTTACAAAAATGTAGGCCATTCTTCAAATCAAAATCTATGGTTCTAGTGTAAGAAATCCTTACAAATCTCTTGAAATGCTCAGTCAACTATTCATGCCAGTTTTCCCCATGATGATGTCTAACAACGGATGCCAGTTCAAAACGGAATGTAGATTCATTCATGATCCCATGATCAAAATAATTTGTAGAAGCACAATTTTAAGCATAAATCATCAATATTTTTTCAAAAGTGCATATTATATATGCCCCATTACCCAATTTAATTACACTTAGTTAATTTTATAGATGAGCATATTTTTCGTTGTTTCATTTTGTCATAAATTGTGCCTTAAGGAAGTAAAATAGTGCCTCTAATACCTTTGCACACTGAGACCACTCTTTTACTTCAGAATCCAATAGCTTCCCTCTTCCTCACTGAAGCGTAGTCAGTTTTAACATGACAGAAGGAAGAAAATGCTAAAGCCTGCTTCTAACTGCCCTTGAGATCACAGCTCTCTTAACAAGCATTTGTTTATAAGCAGAATAGGCTTTCTATTAGATTAAAGCAACTGTCCAGGCTTTTAAATAGAAATTGTTTAAGTAATTCTTCCAGCACGACATTTCAGAAATATTCATGCAATCTTCAGAAACCTGAGTTACATACTTCATCTCAAATAAATGACTTTCTTTAATAAAGATTTTCTTTGAAAAGCAGCCTCTCTATTCCTCAGCAACTCTTTTGGCAATTAAACTTAATAACAAATAAAAAATATCTCTTATTATATAAGCTTGGTTTTTACTCTAATATCTTATGATGGCATTGAAAAGGATATTTACTGAGTGAAGGGTGTCTGTGTTTATGGGAAGACACTAGGACCTAGTAGCTACATGTAAAGCTCAGACAAAGAAAGACAGAAAGACATTTTCAGCTTGATGGTGGGGAAGGAGAAAGAGAGAAGAGAAGGAATACCTTTGCTTTTCCAAACTATGCCACAATTTCATAGAATCATAGAATGGTTTGGGTTGGAAGGGACCTTTAAGATCATCTAGTTCCAACCCCCCTGTCACAGGCAGGGACACCTTTCCACTAGACCATGTTGCTCAAAGCCTCATCCAATCTGGTCTTGAACGCTTCCAGGGAGGGGCCATCCCCAACTTCTCTGGGCAACCTGTTCCAGTGTCTCACCACCCTCACGGTAAAGAATTTCTTCCTAATATCTAATCTAAATCTACCCTCTTCAGTTTAAAGCCATTCCCCCTCATTCTATCACTACATGCCCTTGTAAAAAGTCCCTCTCCTGCTCCCTTCAGGTGCTGGAAGGCTGCTGAAAGGTCTCCCTGGAGCCTTCTCTTCTCCGGGCTGAACAGCCCCAACTTTCTCAGTCTCTCTTCATAGGAGAGGTGTTCCAGCCCTCTCATCATCTTCATGGCCCTCTGGATTCACTCCAACAGCTCCATGTCCTTCTTATGTTGGGGGCCCCAAAGCTGAATGCACTACTCCAGGCAGGGTCTCATGAGAGCAGAGTAGAGGGGGAGAATCACCTCCCTCGACCTGCTGGTCAGGCTCCTTTTGATGCAGCCCAGGATATGGTTGGCCTTCTGGGCTGCAAACGCACATTGCCGGCTCATGTTGAACTTCTGGTCAACCTCACCCCCAAGTCCTTCTCTTCAGGGCTGCTCTCAATCCATTCTCCGCCCAGCCTGTGTTTGTGCTTGGGATTGCCCCAACACACATGCAGAACCTTGCACTTGGCCTTGTTGAACTTCATGTGGTTCGCACAGGCTGAGCTCTCAAGCCTGTCAAGGTCCCTCTGGATGGCATCCCTTCCCTTCAGCTTGTTAACCACACCGCACAGCTTGGTGTCATTGGCAAATTTGCTGAGGGTGCACTCAATCTCACTGTCCATGTCGCCGACAAAGATGTTAAACAGGACTGGTCCCAATACCAGCCCCTGAGGAACACCACACATCACTGGTGTCCACTTGAACATCGAACCATTGATCGTAACTCTTCGAGTGTGACCATCTAGCCAATTCCTTATGCACCACATGGTCCATCCGTCAAGTCCATGTCTCACCAATTTAGAGACAAGGATGTTGTGTGGGACAGTGCCAAATGCTTTTCACAAGTCCAGGTAGATGACATCTGTTGCTCTTCCCCTATCCACCAGCACTGTAACCCCATTGTAGAAGGCCAGCAAATTTGTCAGGCATGATTTGCCCTTAGTGAAGCCATATTGGCTGTCACCAATCACCTCCTTGATTTCCTTTCTTCTGTCCCCACCCCAATGTCTCTGTGTATTTTGACTGGAAGAACACCTTTGGATTTTTACACATCATCAGCTTCCTTGGTGAAGGCTGTATCAGCCCTGAGCACTGCTTTGCTGGCTGAAAGGATATTAAACCATGGTTCAACCAAGCCCTGAGCTTCCTTGCACTCTCAGACCCCAAACTCATGAGCTGCTGTCTACAGCCCCAGAATAGCTCACAAAGAGAAGGAAAATACTTACTTTTCCTAACCCACCTTCTCCTAGTTTTCTTCCATCCTCATTTATCAAGCATATATTATGACCTTCATTTACCTTCACTTCATTCCTTCTCACCAGGCATTACATTCAAGTTGTCAACTCATTGCAGTAGCAAAAGGAAAGGAAAGAATTGCTTTTATGTTAGGCTGGGTGGTTGAAGTAGAATGCAAATAAGAAGGCAAAAAACAATTAAATACTTTTGACACACAGTATATGCAGTTTTGACTCAAATAACATGTTTCACACTTAAACAGCCAAATGATACTTCTGATTTTTTCCTTTTTCTTATGAAGTTTTAAAAAGTTTCACAGATCTATGAAGATTATAAAACATTAAAATTATCTTAAGTCAAGCTTAGGACATTTAAAATAGAGTTTTAAATAACTGTCCAACAAATAAAAAATACAAAATGTGCTCATAGTCATATGCATGTTTTCAAACAACCGGCAATTGTTGTATCCAGGGAGTAAAGATGTTTCATTAGCATCAATGGAAATCTTTACACACTGCTGACAATTCAATAAACACACAGGTGTTTTTTCCTTGCACTCCACTTATATTTAGCAACTCAAACAGCCCCCCTGCTGTACTGGCCCTTTACAATGGACAGGAAGACAGAATAACTCTTCTCATATAAACAACATTTATTCCTTTGATTTCAAACTACTCTTCAAACTATTTGCCCAACTCACCAGCATATTTAAGCTCAGATGAGTTACTCTGCATGGGGGAACAGAAGGAAGTGTTGACAAGTGAGAAAAGACAGTAGGAAATGTCTTTGCTAAGGCATAAACCTTTGAAGTTTCTGATACACTGTTGTTATCTGCTGTCCTTTCTTATCACACTCCTCTTATGAAGACCTTCTTGCTCTCAACATTTTCCAGACTATAGTGGCTCTGCTATTCAAATAGTTTTAAAAGTCACAAAGAATGTACTGAGCACAGACTAGTTTGTAGATAATGATGTGTATTTTTACACTATAAGCAATACACATTTAAAAAATATGTTAATATTTTTCTGCTCTAGATTCTACTGAAATACAATGGAAAATTGGATGGTGCACGACTGAGTTCCTGGTGCATATTTTAAAGTTACCTTACACTGTCACGACAATTAGGAATAATTAGTGTGTTGTGTATGTCTGTGATTTTTAACTAGATTCTCATCTTTTCCCTTCCTCTCTTTCATTCTCTAAAAGCCTATCCTGTTCCCCAGTAAGCTGGATCCAAGCTGAGTGCAAGTTATCTCAAATCTCACTCTGAATAAAGAAACACAAACCAGAATTCCCACAGAATATTTTCTTGGGGGGAAGATCTTTGTGGAGTGAAGGTCAGTGAACATTATGGTCAGGGTCTAACAGAGGAGAAATTTCTGCTTGCAGTAAGCTTGAGAAATTAATTAGATCTTGACTATTTTTTCCCCAACAGCCTGCATAAAAAGAGCATGGATGTGTTCGTGTAGCCTGCTATGACAGCCTAGAGTGAAGAATTCCTTTCCTTTCCTTCCCTGCATCAGATATATCTTCATTAAAGCATGTTCTTTTCTAAACATGTTATTACTTTTTCAGTGATGACAGAAACAGAGGTTGTGCTGTACAGCTCTATTTTGTGTTTAACAAACCGTATAACCAGACCTGTTATTGTATGTTTCTCTGTCTTTGAATCTATTCATCTGGAGGCATCCTTGAATTTAAAATTAGAGAAGGATAAGGCATCTTTTACATATATTAAAGGCAGTCATTTCCTTTGATTTTTTTCACACTCTGTTTTAATATGCTGTTAATGCTTAATAGGGAATTCAGCCATACACAGCATTGATTAGATTGCAAAACCTGAGATAAACCAGAGAGCATACTCAAAAAGCTTCAGGCTAAGAAGCGACCCAAGGAAGACATAGGATTGTAGTTTGATGTGGTTATGTTGCAAGGGGTTTGAGAGGAAATGCTCAGAAATACAGCGCTAATACAAATCACATTTCAAAATTGCTACCATTGTTTGCTCTAAGTACTTATATTAACTAAAAGCTCCCTAGATCATACTCATTACATTCCTAAAAGTTTAGGAGAAACAAAAGTTCACTCCCTTGCTCATTTCAAAAAAATTTACACACTAAGCAGATTGCAGGAAGATTTTCCTTGATTTACACCACCAGAAGGAGAACAGGAAACATTAAGTTTCTATGTCCGGTATTAAAGGTTATTTTAAAACCATTCATAAACCTGCTCCTTGAAATCCTAGATAAAACTTTCAGATTAACAGTTTAGTCCTATGGCAAAGGAGGATGGAAAGACTAAGGAAATTTCATTTAATTCTTGTAGTTAAGGAAAACTGTTGAAAGATAAGGAGTATCCAGAGTGTACAAAAACTGTAACAGCTTTAAATTAACATCACAACATCATTTTCTCTCACATAAATTCCCCCTCACATTAAAAACAGATACAATGGTTTTATTAACTTATATCACTTTAATTATTTAGAGCATTTCTAAACATTTTTGCACACAGTTAAATTAGATTGAGCAATGTGAGCTAACAAACACTAAAAAAAATTGGAAAGAGGATCTCTGATTTTAAATATTAAACAACTTTATTTCTCTTAAAACATAAAAACGTGTGGTTTTGCTTTTTGCACCAGGTATATTTTCCAGTTAAATTTAAAAAAAAAAAAGTCTTTGCTGTTGCTTCTGCTACTTCTAATATACACCAACGGAATAATTATGGCCTGTGCCTCTTTAATTCACCATTCATTACACAGAAAGGGTACTACACTCATTCTTGGCTGATGGTGATTCCAGTACAGTTAGGTGTGATCTTGCACACAGACCTGTTGACCTCAAACTCCCAATGAAGTCAACAAAACTGCATAGGCAGAAAAATGCATTGAAACATAACATTTTTCAAAGCCAAGGCCAGAGTTAAGAGTCAGATGGTAGAAACTAAGTGTACATGAATGTCTATGCATGTGATTGGCTGTTGTTAATGGTTATGTGTGTGCAACAAGCTATTATGGATTATTTCACTTGAAATGCAAAAAGGGAAACTGCAAGAGTCATCTCCAGGCAACACGAAACATTATTTTTCCATCTCCACCTCACAAAAATGAAATGTTCTGTGCTTGAAAAAGTGTCTTGTTTGATCTGAAGAACAATTTTATTGGTGGTACTTTGAAATGAAACATCTCCTCAAATTATTTCAGATTTTTGTTCTTCCCCTCCACATTTTTTCAACCATGCATATTCGCCTGAATTTGACACCATTTGCATATGGTTTTGTCTGTCCCTTTCAACTCATAAAGTCTCATATGAAGAGTATTACTTAGTCTTCCCAGTTACAGTCATTAGCAATACAGTTACAACCAAATTATTTTGTAAAGTACTGAGGGCAGGGTTGGAGTTCCCATGTCTTTTTTTTTTTTTTCCTTTTTTTTTCTTTTTTCTTTCTTTTTAGCATTTTCTGTGTGTAACAGCAGAAAGCTTTTCTGAAAGCCTCCCAGTTTTTGATCTGTCTTGAATCTGTCTCACTTGGCTACAGAAGGCTTATCAAATCCATCAAGTGCTGATTGGAATAGATTACTAAATTGATGAAACACTGGGATTAGGCCCATCTGTCTGCAGGAAGCTCTGTAATCATGATGAGAGGTTATTGTTGCCTGAGAGCTGAAAAGCAGCAAACCATGCTGCACTAAAGGATCAACCAAGGTTTTCCATAAAATAAAAGAGATGGAAAAGCAATCCTATTCTGCTGAATCCAGTGAACACCAGCAAGGTACTGTAAATATGCTTGAAATACAGTTTCATTGAACACACATCTTTTTAGGATGATTTTCTGTGAGAAAGAAAGGTTTAAATACAAGCCAAACTTGGACCTTTTGTTGTAAAAGGGCACAATTAGAGTTTAAGAGAGTCAGAGAGTTTGGTGCTGAATGTCTGCTTCAATACTAGTAGTCTTCAGGTTGAATAGTTGAACTAGAATCAAAATAAAGATCAGCCCTATCCTACCAACCAAAGTCAAGCGTAACTAGGCCATAGAGACATTTGGTAAGGGATTAACCATATTTAATTATTTTCCTAAGTTGAAATCTTCTTACTTCTTATCTCAGATATCTGAAAGTACCCAAAATATCGTTGCATATAATGCTGAGAGGAACTTGACTTCATTCTGTAGAGTTTTCATCACATGTTTCATCTGTACTTTGAAATAAACCCAAGCCCTTTGAAACAGGACTGCATTGAACTGTCTTGAGGCTCTCAAGCCATGGAGGTACGAAAGTAACTTTAAAAGTTTGTCTGCATGGAATATGAGAAACTCGAGTTCAAGTTTCTCTGCCAGAGATATCTGGAAGGAAACGTCATGCTCTTGCACTCATCAGGAGGTGTTCAGAGCAAGGGTCCATTCTAATCTAAAGTCTCAGGAATGGGTAAGTTTTCAGAATGGGGTGTTAACACTACTTATTTGTTTCCATGCCTTCCACTTAGGACAACCTTTCTCCATTTTGGGGTGAGGAATATAACCCAGGAAAAAGAAGGATCTATAACCAGTCATTAATGCTTTAGTCATGAGAGTGAGCAAAAACTATCCGAATAATTTTTGCCCTCATAATAATAAAAAAATATACATGGAAAAAAATTGTGTTTTAATCGTAATGATGTGTATCGAGGTGCTGCCATAAGTTGTATAAAGACAACAATTAATTTGTCTTCTCTTATAATTCTTTCTCTTATAATATATCATTTGTACAAGTTTTCTTACTGGGAAAAATAATGTGAGACCCACAGAGGAAAGAAAATTGTCAAGTAACATGGTCTGTTAAGGAAAATGCTATGAAATTTAGTAAACAAAGCAGTCTTATTCTTCCCTCTGAATTTGCCTGTTGTATTCAGGATGTCTCTACTGCTGTAGAATGCATGTGGGGTGGGGAAAAGGACTCTAAGTGCAACTTTTATCGGGAAATTGGGAATTGTCTGAATTGGGAAATTCAGAAAATTTAGGAAGGAAACTATGCACTTTGGCAGTAAGAGGCTGGACCAAAAGGAAGGCAGGGGATAACTCTTGAAACACATGAAAAGCCTGATGCAGCAGAAAAAAAAGGAAGGTCTAGTGATTAACCATTCAAATATCCCATTCTGTCAAGTTTTCTGAGTGATTGCAGGCCAAGATTCCGAACTAGCATTACTGTCACTGGAAATTAAAACCTGCAAGTAGTACTTTCTTTCCCTTCTCCATCTAGAAAACAGGAGTAATAAAAATTTTCTCCATTGAAGACTGAAAATTTTCATGTGTTTACATGAAATGTAATTTGGATCATATAAATATTGGAGTTTGCTGGATGCTGACTGTAACCTCAGAGCAGGGTCCCGAAGCCACTGTCTCCATCCTGTCCTCAGGTCCTATTGCTCTACTCCACAGATCTTCCCACAGCCTTCTTGTCAGCCTTGAGGCAATGGTTGTGGACTTCTGCTCTTCAGTTACTTCAGATACTGGTTTCCAGCAATCATGGTGCTGATAATAAGAGATGAGCAAGAATGTCACAGCTTTCTGCCACACCAAAATCCCAAATGAAAAACCCAGAGAGAGAATGCCAACAGTCCAGACATTGCACAGTCCGCCAGCAATCTTAGCTTCTTCTTAACTAACTCAAATACACACACTGATTTTAAGTTCTTGTGATGTCCATAGCAGCCAAGCCAGGAAAACACAAACAATACAGATTTTCACAATTCAGTAAAATCTCTGTAACTACTTCAGGACTTGACTGATTTTTTAAAAAATGCATATGGAAGAGAAAGTGAAAAAAATAAAAAAGGATATAAAGTGCTAGCTAGGAGCTTATTCTTGGTTATCCCTGGATGAGTTACTTAAATTAATGGATTAAACAGGACCCTCCTCTCCACTACTACTCTTAACAATGCAGGACATGATGCAGAAGTGATGCTAATCACACCATATCCTGTCCTTCCTAGTCCGATAAAAACAGCAGAAGTAATTACAGAAAACCCCTACTGGTTTTACAAATTAGATTGTACAAATATACTCCCATTGTCTAGTTTGCATGTATTTTTTTTATTGTTATGTTTGCTCTAGCACAACTCTCCACTATCCTGGGAAACTGAGAGCTGACTAAGCTAAGGAACAGGATTCTTATACTTCAATTTCTTGCTGGAAATATACTAATTAATGATGTGGTTTTGCTTCCATATTTCAAATTCCACACTATTGAAACTGATAGTAAAAACCATGAACACATAGTCCTATATTATGAGAGATTTCAACTTTATAAGAATAAGATATATGTCATGCGCAGGCATTATTTTCCCTACTACTTTTAGTTTAAAAAGTTTAGACATAATTTCCTAATATGATGTAGTGTATACACTGTATAAACATTTTATAAATGGTATCCTGCAAGTGTTTGTTAGAAGAACAAAAAGGGAAGAAAAAAGTCACGTCCTAAATATGTTGCAGATATCCTTAAATAATTCTTTAATGCCTGTGAAAAACCAAATATAGGTATATCACTCCCTCCTACACCCACCTCTCTAGCAATCTAATAATGTGTATAATACTTTGTCTACTATGTGTACCTTTCATTTTGGTGAAAGCCTTTAATTCTCCACTTTTTAGATAAAATGCCATAACCATACTGTAGTAGGCTAAGATTGATTGACAAGTGTATATAATTATGGCTTCAATAGTGGAGCACGTTTTACAGTCGGAAAAAATGCACAACCTTGAAAATAAAGAAGTTGTGCCCTTTCTCTGGATAAAAGAATCATATCAAATTGGTTCGTTTCCTTGGCCGAAAGAAATAAAAGACTTCCTTTAACAAAGAACACTTCCCAAAAGGCTGCTGGAGGAAGTCTCTTTGACTAGATAATACCGCACCAATGAGAAAACTAAATGAGGTAAAAGGAGAATATTAAGAAATGTTCCCCTTTTAACCTCATTCTGTATTCAGTAGTGCATGGACAGGATAAAATAGGGGAAAGAAATGGCTAAGTATTTTTGCCAACATTTAAGAAAATGAAGGTTATTGTGAAAAGAGTAAGTTGATAAATGGGAAAGACACGTTGAATCCTCCTAATCAAATATCCACCACATTGACTTCTGTTATTTTAATTCCAATACCTTTCATGGACAATACATTTAAACTTAACCTTGATTCCCTTAGTCTGGATCAGTGGCCAACACAGTCTTATTCAAATGCCTTACAGTTGGTGAGGGGTCATAAAAAGTAGAAAGAGTTTGAAAGACGTGATGTAAATTCATGTTTCCACCACAGGGAAGAAGCTCTGGTTTAAAAACCTAGTTCAGCACTGACATAGCTGTACACCATAGCAGGCTATATTTTCTCTTATGTATGCTGGGCATTTCTGGTAGGCAGAGACGTTCCAGTTCAGAATATAAACATACAAGGACAACCACGCACCACGCATAGACATGCACCCTGGCTCATTAGGAGCGGCAGAAGCCATCCACACACACGTGCCCCAAGCCTTCACTCATGGACTTTGTGAGGAAAAGCACCTGGGAATGGGGAACAGAGAATATTCCCCGTCTCCAAACAGGAAAGGTAACAGTTCTTATTACTGCATCACAATTGGCACCCTCTACTGCTTCATCTCAGCCGCTGACATAGCTCCTCAGTCTTCCTCCTCTTCTTTAGAAACTTGGTACTGGAAGAAGGGTTGCTACTTTTGTGTAAAGAATTGCTGCACCTTTTACCTAAGAGCAAATTTCAACCTAGTAGTCAGATTAATGGCAAAACAGTTACAGAAATCATATTCTTGGGAATATAATAGTGGTTATGCACAAGTTAAATTGGTTTTGTTCTAGAGTTAATAGTTGATCCAAGAGACTGCAAAATTCACTAGATACAAGTGTTTTCAGAATTTCGAGGCAGAACAAACACCATGCCAGGTGGGCCTGCCATCCATGCCCCTGGGCAGAACGTCTGGCACTGAGCCCACTGTCAGTGCGATAGTGATTCACCACGTCCCACAGTCTTTCTCCCCGTATAACTGGACTTGAGCACTTCCCGGCATATGTCACTTCTCCCTCACTGCACTTATAACATGACAAGATGATGTGTTGATGAAGAGGGTCCTCTGTAGTGTACGAGCCCTTTAGTGTGGGCATTGCCATTGACTCTAGAGGAATATGTCTATATGGACAAATTGAATCAGTGTCCATATGGACATGTCCATGTGGAACATGGACATATGGACAAACTGAACAAACTGCTGAACCAGCAACTAAAATGGAATATGTTTTCCTTACAAAAGTCCCATTACAGACATTTATTTTAATGTTAATATTTCAGTGACTGTTTTCCTTAAATAATATAATTCTTTTAATATCACTTAAATGATATATATATGTGTAATCAAGATCTTTTTTTTGAAATGGCTAAAAAAAATATTTGCCTTTTAGTTTTTCCATGGAGTCATCAAGATATCAAGTAGGAGAAACAAGATATCAACACTATGTGGTGTGCTTTCAGCCACGATAGCTGAGTAGAAAAGAAGTTTCTGTCATGTCAGGAAGAAAATATGGAACACAAAATAATTTACTAATAAGCTTGGGGAAAAAAAAAAAAAGAAGACTGTAACTACTATTTTTCTAATCATATTTACGCTGGACTAATTCAAAATAATTCATCTATAACCAATGTTTCAACATCCATTTCACTTATATTTATTAAGATAATATATAGTAAATGTGGTTCAATTAATTATTAAAAGCATGTTCATTAATATTTAACAATGCTTTGTAATATTCTTCTGCCATAACTTTACCCAAGCTGAATAACTGTGGTTTTTTAATAATCCACTGCTCTGTATGTAATTAACACAAATAACTGTCCTAATGTATTTAGCTTAAATGTCAATTCAAGACTTGTTTTAAAATGCTACATTCCAAACAATATAACTTGACCACCAAAATGTTCTTATAGTGAAGATGATTTGTTCTTCCAAATGTTTATTCGGAAAACAGATAAAAAGGAGAACAGATCAGCCTATCTTGAGAAACTAAATCACTATTTACTTATTTTAACACTGTGATTTTAATCTTATGTTTAAAAGGCAAAATGAAGATATGTTCTTAGTGATGTCTCAGAAAACAAAAATGATACAGAAACCTTTTTCTGTGAAGTTTGGATTTTTACAGTCTCTTGCAGTTATCCTTCTACAACAGACTATTTAAGCTTACATTCTGAAGTCTGTCTAACCATTGCGATTAAAAGTTGGAATAAGTTATGAGCAATAAGAGGAGTAAATTATATCCAGTCTGAAAGGAGAAGTAATTATAAAGCTGTTGCTTGATTAAGGTGTTTATACTGAAGAGTATTAAAGGGATTAGTCTAAAGCTTTACATCCTGCAGCACAGAATTAATATGCAGGATTTAAACACTCAGATTAATTCAGGTGCACCAAACAATTATATGGAATAAGAACACTTGACCCAGCTAATGGCCATACTAGTCCACCAAGTTAATTTATATTCTTGTACTTATTGACCTCTCTGCATGTTCACAAAAGGACTGTTCTAATGCTCATGCATGCTTCCAAGACAGTCTCCATCTCCTGTGTCTAATCACAGTGGACTTTAGTGAGAAGACAACAATGTACCTCACTGCTAACATTTTACACCAATGAAATATTTCCTGAAGGACTGATGTGACTCTCTTATGTCTCTCTGTACACAGCGGTCTAAATTATGATCTCAGATACACCAACGAATCACTGCCAGTGGGAGAAGTCTCAGAATATGCAATTGAGAGAAGGATTTATTACAGAACATTCAAACGTAATACAAAGAAAAGGACAAGATACACTAGACAATATAGGAAACAGTGTATGGGATACTGTGGACAGAAGAAAAAAAGAGGAGGAAGAGGAGAAGTAAGAGGTATATCTCTAGTGAGCGATTCCTTCTACTTACACACACCAAAGCAAACTAAAGTGTTAAAATAAAACAGTATATGGTGCAAAGATCCACTTAAAAATACAGTCTTTTTAAAAGTTACATCAAAAAATTGGATCAGACTGCTTTAATAACAGACTTCAGATGGATATGTGACCTTGTGGAAAGATGTTTTCGGTGATAAGATCATAAGCAAATAACGAAAAAGAGTTGATTTCAGGAAGAACTTAAAAAGCTCTGTTGCAGGGTTCGGCTCCCCCGTAATCACAAGTAAGCTTGATCAAACTAACAAACAGACAAACAAATAAAAATTATTGAGATTTGTTTTATTCAACCATCCAAAGACAAAAACAGCACTGGAAGAGGCAAATACAAACCGTACATCTACTTTATAAGTAATGCGTAAGTGAAGGAATAAAAGTTTTAGGCTACAGAAGTAATAAATTGTAGGCAATACTATTGATCCTATTTGCCGGAGAGGAGAGATGATCCTATGCTGTGTCAGAGCAATGCTGACATACTAAGGTGATAAGAGACCAGAAGAAGCCCTCCATTGATTCTCCCAGATCCTGTCCATACCCAGAGCAACCTGACTAAGCAAGAATACAACTCCCAAGCTCAGAAAGTGATGAACGTTGACATGGTGAGAGCATCTCAGATAACACAATAAACCCCTCAGCACGACCTGGTTAGCATTGACTATGTGCTGTCTTGATCTCCTGTGTAAGTGACAGTCTGCCAATGGAAAGGGAAAGAAACATCCATAGGCTTCAAAAGCTTTCATCTTGTAAACAAAAATATTTTAATTCTGACATTGCGCTTAACAATTTTGTGTCTCTGCAATAAAATTTTGTGGTTTGTGTTTTTCAACAGCACCCAAAGAATCAAGTTTCAGGATTCTGTAGTCTGTTCTATGATGAAAAATTCCTGACCAGCACCTCTTTGCGTGATAGCTTTGGGTCATCTTCAGGTCAAATGTTTCAGATGCCAAGTCATGAACAATTGAGTCCTTATCGCTCCAGTATGTACTCTTCTGAGAGATTTTTTACTCCTGGAAAGCATCCTCAAACTTCTCTCCAGACAATTCCTTCTTCTGTACTTCCTTCCCTCCTTAGAAAGAGAAGATCCATTATGATAACACCAGGGGTTACAACATTTGTTTTAAAATTATTATTAAGAAACTACCTTTTTATCTCACTTACACTGTAGTGAAGTTTTTTGCTCTTTGCAGCTCTCTTTTCCTTTGTGTTTGTGCTGTTTTGGATTCTTAGTTACCTCCAGAAGTTAGTCTGAACACTTGGGACTAAGACTTTCTTTGCACAGCAGATCCAGCTTGCTTTGTTCATGGTTGTCCTCCGAGCGTCTGCTTTTCCTGTCCCACACTGCAGCCACCAATATTGTTTTTAATCAGAAACTCAGCCCCTCACCCTCTGCAAGATTTGTCTCCCCTGCCTCTCATCAGCAATTCTTTGTAGTCCCTGAGACCATGTGCTATCACTACATAGCGCTCAGTAACGCGTACAGTCCTCTGAGTTACTGTGTTCTGTTCAGCTTTCTCTGTCTAGTTCAAAACTGCTGGATGTATCATGTGCAGCACAGAACCATATAAGATAAATAGCTAAAGGTGGCAACCTACAGATTATCTTCCATTTTACTGACTTGTGTTGCTTGCAGGTATAGGACAAGCACTATATGAAATTCCCTTCAGGAGTCTTCCTTCAATTGTCTTTTGTAGTCCCAGAGAGTAAAAGCTCTGACAGAGCTTTTAATTGCTCTATTCTTCTGCCTGCGGTAATTTTTAAAATTACTTTTCATTCCTGGTACAATGCACCCAAAACCTGTTCCTTTTCCATGTTTAAGCATTCAAAGAAAGTTGTTAAAAGACAAGGTCTGAGAGGATAGCTATCAAAGGCATCCAGTTATCTCTTGCCCAGACTGAAAGCTGAAGAGATTTTATTTATAGTCACACTGCTCTCAGGAGCCAACACACTTCTTATCACCCCAGCAAGTTTCATACAAGGAGAGGTAGAGGGAGCTGGGTTTGCTTAGTCTGGAGAAGTCTATGGAGATATGTAATCGTAGCCTTCAACTACCAAAAGGGGAATCTAGAGAAGACAGAGACAGACTCTTCTCAGGCATGCACAGAAAAACAATGGGAGGCAGTGGTGTCAATAAGCTTGTTCAGGAAAAAGCTATTGCCTTTCTGTGATTTATCAGCACCTTGTCTGGCTAGAAAGGTAGACTCGGAATTTTGAGGAAGGAAACTGCCTTCAAAATGCTTCTGCAATTACAGACACAGGACTACACAGGGATGTAGAGAATGGCATTAAAAAGAATAAAAATCCCAACTCCACCATCTATTCCTTTTGCTAATGGAAAAAAGACCCCTGAACATTGACCTAACTTCCCATAAAAAACTCCATTGCACTTTTTGTTGTTTTTTCATAGGCACGCCTGCTTAAAGCTCATTTTCTTGGGATCTTTTTTGACATAGCTTTGATAACTGCTGCCACAAACACAGCATAGGAGTCATTCTCTCCTCACTTAGATAACTAATTTTAGACAGTTATTCCAGAAATAAGTCCTACAAGACAAACATCTGAGGTTTGTCGGATGGTTCTTTTCATCCTCTGGAGTTATTTCTGGCATTTAATTAGTACATCATAACATGAAAAGACTTCTTTCTTTCCTAGTGGAAACAGGAACTTTCCCCATCAAGTATACTACACTAGTGAGTATGCTGCAGTGATATGGAATATCTGGGTGTCTTGCCCTGCTAAAGCGGCAATGCTACAGAAAGCAAAAACATCTGCTAAACCTATAATACAGCTTTGAGCAAAATGAAAGAAAAATAACCCCCTCCCCAAAGTCTCTTGTCTAATCATTCCAAAATACACTTAGATGGTAAATTGCTGCAAAAATCCAAACAGCATTGCCACAATCTCAGGCTTCAGTTCTTCTCACCTCAAGGAATTTTCATTTTGTTCTTCAAACATCAACTGCACTCTACAGACTCAGTAAGGATCTGGTAAAAATGAGTTACCTTTTTTGACAGCAGAGCCCTTGCAGAAACCAGATATAGCTGAGTCCCCTGATTAGTGAAAAACATAGCATTTGGGGTTTAGATTCACAGGTAGGAATTTAATATCAATTTTTTTCCTTGTGTGGCTGTCATTCAGCAGATTCAAGCAATTCTTAAAATGACTTTTTGAAACATCTATAAACCAGGACACTTTGTTCTCCTGGTACATGCTGGAGTGCAGTGTATTGTGACAACTCCTGATAGGGAGATAAAGACTAGAGACCTGTCACTAGTGTCACAGCCCTGTTTCTATCACTGAAATGAAAGGGTTCAGCAAACACCCAAATTCCCCAACACAAACAAGTAAAAGCATAGAAGAGTCATATTCCCAGGAAATATGTAAAATTCATCCACTTAATTGACAGCTGGAAGTTGTGTGGTGTCTGACAGCTGAGAGTTCAGAGTCTGAGACCAGTATTAGCTGCATCAATAGGCTCCATCCGAGTAGAGAAACACCACCATCACCTCCACTCCCAACCTTTTCTGTCTAGCCACAAACTACTTACCTCATCTCTTAATTTCATGGGATAAACTTACAAGGGAACTCCTGCATCTGTCTTTTCAAGGTCAGAGCATCAGTTCACATAGCTTTGGAAATGCAAAGACTTTTTCCTTAGTTACTCTTAAAAACTGATATGTCAGCTGAAGGACGTGTCTTACACATTTTCAGCTATATGGGCAGTCTAGGGTTTTTCATTTAATCCCTCTTTTTTCCAATCCATCTTTTTTTTTTTTTATCTGTATGTTCATATGTATATATAGTGAGAATTCTCTCATTCAATAATGCATTTCTGTCAATGGAACCAGTTAAACATTTACACGGACAAATTAATTCTTGCTGAACTGAATTCTCTGGGGATTAATTTACTGATATTACTAAATTTACATTTTACACATTGTTCAAAAGTGCAAGTGAGGGGCAACACTTTCTAAAAGGTATTCACTGATCATTCCATACTTACTCTAAAAAACTGTTGTGCCATAAAAGTCAGAGAAATGTAGAGGCTGTCATTCTTCTTTCCCCTTTCTCCCTCCAAAAGCCAGAACTATCTATTGTTTAAGCTTCCATTTTCTCACCTCTAGCTGCAGACTCATAGATGGACTCATGGAAGTTTTGCCTAACTTCACAGGTTTTATGCGTTTCCTACGTTATCATATGTTCTTGTACTGAACTTCCAATCATCATTTCAGATCACTAATAGAACAACTGAGACAAAGAGAAAACCATGTTGTATTTTAAAGAAGTGAAATAGCTACATATCTAGAAAAGATAGACAGTTCAAGACATATGTATAATAGGTGTCCTCCAAACAACTGTTGATATAGCTCTTAAAATTCTTATATAAATAATTTGTTATTAACAACTCCACCATGGAATAAAATAGAAGCTTACTAGAGGATTTATTTTCTCAAAACTATTTATTTCTATTATTGTTATTTTTATATCAGTTTGTTTGAAGACAATGATAGCCTAAAACAAGAGAAGAGATGCACTTGTGCAGTCTTATGTTCACTGCTGGGAAGGAAGAAGAACATAGAATATGCTGTAAGCATAACAGTTTTAAATATTTAAAATTTTAGATATCCATCATGGATCTTGCCCACAGCAGATTTATTTATTTATTTATTTATTTTGTTATTAAGAGCAGAACTCCAGTGAAGAAAGATATTTTTGATATGCAGTACCCTAAGCCTTCCAAGCCTGGAAAAAATTAAATATGTGGAAGAAAGAAAAAAATCTTAAATAATTTAAAGAAAATCTACTGCAGAGATGTTTTTCTTAAACAAAAACTGCAAAATTTGAGGATTGTTTCCTCTACATACTTATTTAGCATTTCTGATAGATGGTAGTTGGGTCTTACTTGGAAGAGTGAAGCTCTCAGCCTACCTGTAAACCGGGCACAGCATTAGCTATGGTAATAGAAACCTCACTGTACTCCCATTTACACCTACACCTTTACACTGACCTAAACTGACCCCGTGCCCTTAACAAAGAACAACAAAGTGGACTGCCTGAAATAAGTTTTGAGCAGTGAATTCAACTGAAATTTGACTCCAGATCACAAGTCAAACTGCTTTCAGATGGAAATGCCTTTTATCCTAAAGCTTTTACCAGTGCATTCAAGTAACTTTGACATAAAAGAAATCAAACCCTACAAATACACACTTTTTTTTACCGGAGTCTCATTTTTCATTCTCACAATTTCAGTCCCAGTTTTCTCAAGCCAGGCTAATGTAGGGAGAAGCCAAGGCAAAGTACTAAGATGTATGTCTTCTCATGTTATCTACATAAAGATGCTGTGCTCTCTGGAGCTGTCAGCCTTTCCAGCTTGTGAAACTCATCATATAAGAAGTATGTTGGCCTTGCTTTCTATTGCTCACAGATTTACTATGTACGAGCTGCTAGGAAATGCCCAGTTTTGACCATTCATTCCAAATTTCCAACTGAAAGTTGGCTATGTCACCAACCTCTCTCCTTTTGCAGGAGAAGAAACAGATAAAGAACACATGCTGAATATATTTTGCACAAGTTATATTTTCCCAGATGTTCCACTGACTAGGTCTTCAGGACACAGGAAATTACATCCAATATTTCTACATTTCTGAGAGAAGTCCTAAGCCTCCCACTATTTTTATAGCAGTACAGACTCTCTTCTGGACTTTACAGAGATCAAAAACACCAGACACAAGCTCCTGGAGAGATGTATGTACAAATGTTTATTAAGTTGACAGGATAAGGCACTGCCAGAAGGTGTAAACTTTTTTTTTAAAATATTTTAAAATCCATCTTCTCTTTTCTTCTCTTTGCTCATTTTTGTTATCACTGCTTGACATAATAAACAGAAAAAAAAAAGCCTTACAAGGTCACACCAAACCTCTATCATGCTGAGTAACCCTTCTCTCAGAGTAGCGAACAGGGAACACCTAAGGAGAAGCACAAGAAACAAGGTTAACACAAAACAAAACTTCTCCAAAATCTCTCCCAGCCTCCACCATTTTTAGTTCCAGGACTTCCTGAGCCAAAGGTCATTTCTCTGTGTTTTATCATGCACACTAGATTTTTCCCATTTATTGTTCAATTGCTTTTTGAACCCTTGTAAACTTGAAGCATTCATGTGCCCTGTGGAAAGAACTTCATACGTTTGCTGAAAAACTCTCTCCTCTATTTTGAATGTACTGTCTGTTACTTTATTTGGTGTCCCCTTATTTTCACACTGTAAGAACAAACAGCCATTCTTCATTCAGCTTTTTCATGTCACTCACAAGTTGATGTTATGTCATTATCTCCTCCACTCTCCTGTGCTCCCTAGGAAGGGGTTTTTCTAAGCTCAGGAATCACAGCTGTCACATGGAAACCATTTCATACCTTTGATGATGCAACAAATAATTACCACGTAGCGCTCAAAATCCATGACAGACACTTCCTCTGATTTTGACCTATTTAACTAGAACCAATACTGCCTGTCATACCCTTCAAAAAGAGTATAAATGAATTAGAAACAGATTTTAAAACACTTTCCTTTTGGTTTTGTAGATGTAAAAAAAGGACCTAGTGAACTGTAAGAGGAAAGTAGTTCACAGCACATCAGGTTGTTACCCAGTGAGTTCCCTGAGACTGAGACATCACCATCACTTGAGGCTACAGAGCTCTCTAAAGGCATAGATTTCATCCTGGTCTTTTTTTCTTTCTCTAAAATTAATAAAGTGATAAAGGGAGACAATTTATTTTCAAGGACATTTTGCACCCGCCTGTCCTGTGTGTAAATGAAAACCACTTGTGTCTATTATTGACTGAGAAATAGTTTATCATTATACTAATGAATATTTTTCCTGTCACTGTTGAATCAGAATTACTTTAAACAGGCACATAAGTGACACCTATGGAAAAATTCTGAAAGCATAATGTATTAACTCACACAGGGAAAACCATGGGTATGCTATGAAGCTTTAAAACTCATTCTAAAAGCAGACAGTCCAGGGGAAAAAATACTATTGTTTTAATTTTTAGTAACTTATTCTAGGCAGCTTGAATCAAAAACTTGATATTTACATTTGATTTTCGTTTCAAAGGGCATGAATAGCACAGTCTAGACTTATTATTCTTTGATATGCAGTTGCTATAGCAACATATGTAAATTATTAATCTTTGTATGTGAAATATCTCCAAAGGACAGATTACCTTTGTATTAAAAACGCAGATAGTTTTAAATATTTCCCTGTGATGAAGTAGAGTGCTTATAAAACAGCAAATATAGTCAGGAAAATTAGGTCTCCTGAAATGTCTAGTAGGTGCCCCAGAACTGAAAGCTAATCCGAAGCTAAAAATTAAATTAATAGTAACAATATATGAAATTCTATATAATATTTTAAATGGTTAAGTATCTTGACTTCATGTCTTTGCCTAGAAATGTCTCTGTTCTACTCTCATAAGTAACATGAACACGTATAAAGCAATGGGGTGCAGGACCTATGAAGGAAACACAGCTATGCAACATGAATGGCAGCGAAGACACTTGCCTGCATTACAAAGTAATAAACTCCCTGTAAATAAGGTTGCACCATCAAAATACTTTGGTTGTCTGCGGAGGAGGAAGGGATTTCTTAAATCATGATGGCAGCCTTCTGGAAGTTATGACATTCCCGCATCATCCTGTCACTTGCAAAAACTGCCTGCATATTTTAGTTCTAGATACTGTCTTTCCTTTATAAGACATTAAAAGTTCTACAGTGTCTCACTGCTTTAATGACAGGCCAAGTTAACCAGGAGATCTTCAAGGGCATTAGAACAGTTTGAGCCACCTGCACTGAAAAGCAAGAGGCTGGGGAAATTTTCCAACACATACATTCTATTATATAAATAAATTTTATTCTATAAAGACCATTAAGAAATAAAGAAAGAAGGTTCCATATCAAGGCATTTCCAGGAATCACAAAAAAACCACCACCACCATCAGGCCACCTTTGCACATATTTTGGGGTACATTGTAAGTTACCATTTGTTAGCAATATTGGTAGGTTTCTTTTATTAGGAAATGTGTTGGCTGGGAATAACAAAGAAACCTGATAGAGTACCCTAGTCATATTTGACTGTAGTTATAAAGTTGGTTCCTACTCAGTAACTTAGGAAATTAAAAACACTAAATCTAGGATTTTCTCCACTGGGACTTAATCCAGTCTAATTTACAAGTTGAGGATTTATAAAGGCTTTTCTGAAAGAAATGGGTTAATGTCAGCTACTATTTCTTGCTAGAGTTGCACAGAATCTATTAACCTTGACCAGAGAATATAATGTTACAGTTATCTCATTTACAATGTTATTGTATATGATTTATGACCATGGCATCAAATCTCAAACTAGGTTTTGTATTTTCAGAAAAATTTACATGTCTATAATATAAATTATTTTTTCTCATTCAGGAAAAAATATTAAAAAGTGATTTACAATATTTCAAATTTATGGAAAATATTACATGTGAGAAGACCAGAAATGGGGGAAAAATTCACAAAAACTTCAGACATCAATGGCTATCTGCAACTAGGCTAATGTTTCTGGCTAATGTTTCTTCTCTCTAATTAAGCAATATGAAGCATGAAGTACATTTGCTTAGTCTGAACTTATATAGATACTGAGAGTCTCTGGTGGAGATGAGCATAAAGGGAGAAGATTTTTGTGCAAAATGAAACACAACAGTCTGAAACCAGTCTGGAAACACTCTGGAAACTACTATCACCCCCAGCTTTCTTCAGAGAAGAAATTCAGAAGTGGTCCACAAATTTATTAAATGTCTCAAAACTGAAAAAAAGAGGGCAGAGAAAGCAATATTCTTTGTATGTCTCCTGTATGACCTACAAAATATTTTGAAGTTCCCTCTATTTTTTCCAAGTTTCAAAAGCTTTAAACACTAGAGATAATTTTTAGTTTTAAATTATATTTCCTTGCCATTTTTCTGTCCTTTTGATTTACCAGTTTTGTGCTTGTATTTCATTCTAAGCCAACCCCAAACCACATGCAGAACCACAGTGAATCAAAACTGCTTCTGAACAGGTGTCATTGTTTCCATGCCATTCCCAGGCATAGAGAGAGAGTACAAAAATATGCAGAGGATGCTCCCCACCCCATCAGGAATGAATATGCCAGATTCCTGCATAATATCGCCCTATGGATAACACAAGGGGTATCTTTTAAAATGATGTGTGAGAAATATTGCTATGCGTGGATTCCTCAGTAACAAAAAACATCTCACTCCTGTTTCTCTGTGTGGTGGGTTGACCCTGGGTGGATGCCAGGTGCCCACCAAAGCCACTCTGTCACTACCCTCCTCAGCTGGACAGGGGAGAGAGAATACAATGAAAGGCTCATGGGTCGAGATAAGGACAGGGAGAGATCACTCACCCAGTACCATCATGGGCAAAACAGACTCGACTTGGGGAAATTAGTTTAATCTATTGCAAATCAAATCAGAATAGGATAATGAGAAATAAAACCAAATCTTAAAACACCTTTGCCCCACCCCTCCCTTCTTCCTGGGCTCAACTTTACTCAGGACTTTCTCTGCATCTTCCCCCTCACCAGCAGTGCAGGAAGATGGGGAATGGGGGTTGTGGTCAGTTCATCACACGTTGTCTCTGCCGCTCCTTCCTCCTCAGGGGAAGGACTCCTCACACTCTTCCCCTGCTCCAGTGTGGGGTCCCTCCCATGGGAGACAGTTCTCTATGAACTTCTCCACCATGAGTCCTTCCCACGGGCTGCAGTTCTTCACCAACTTCTCCACTGTGGGTCTCTTCCATGGAGTGCAGTCCTTCAGGAACAGACTGCTCCACCGTGGGTCCCCCATGGGGTCACAAGTCCTGCCAGCAAACCTGCTCCAGCATGGGTTCCTCTCTCCATGGGGCCACCGGTCCTGCCAGGAGTCTGCTCCAGCATGGGCTTCCCATGGGGTCACAGCCTCCTTCATGTATCTGCCTGCTCTGGTGTGGGGTCCTCCAAGGACTGCAGGTGCATGACTGCTCCACCATGTCACGGTTTAAAGCTGGGCTGGCTATTAAACCTGCAGCAGACGCTCTCTGTTAACCCTCCCCCCCACCCGAAGGGAAAGGGAAAGGGAAAAGGGAGAGAGACTTATGGGTTGGAAAATTAAAACAGTTTTAATAAACTATAATAATGAAAAAGAGTATAATAATAATATTGGAATAATCAAATATATACAAATATATATACAAAACCAAGGTTGAGCTCCCCCGATGTCGGCAATGTCACCACCGGCACTGCAGGGCAGGCTCCGGGAAGGCTCAGGCTGGGCCTAGCGACGGTCGAGAGCTGGATTCAGGGATGCACGGATCGGGATCGGGGGCAGCAGGAAAACAGTCGGAGTCCTCCTTGGACACCGGCCATAGCAGAAAAGAGCCCGAGACCCTCGTGATCCCCCCGCTTTATACTGAGAATGACGTGTATGGGATGGAATACCATACCCTCGTTGGTCAATTTTGGGTCACCTGCCCTGTCTGCTCCCCCCTGCAGCTGCGACCCCCCTTCGGCTCTTCACTCATAAGCAGTGAGGAATTCAGCAGTGACCTTGGTTTCTCTAAGACTAAGTACAGCAAGAGCCTTACTGCACAACTTCCCTACCGGTGCCTCAGCGATAACTACAAACTTCGAGCGTTATCAGTCCTGGAAGCAGACACTGTCTGCAAAACATGTAGTTTGTTTCAGGAAGTGCAGTTACTTAGAGGAGACTTAGCTGAAAGTAAAAATCACTGAAAGGAAAATCGGCCTGGTTTAGACCAAACCAGGACATTCCACCCCTTATTCCATACCATTCACGTCATACTCAGATCACCACTAACTTTTCATTTTAAAATATATACAGATAACATTAGTTTATGATTCATCTCTATACAAAAAAAAAAAAAAAAAAGTTCATCAAGTTCATTTAGTTCAGGATTGTGGGTTTCCATCTGGCTAGCAGTCTCTCAGGGCAGGAGACATGGTATGAGTTTTGTCACGGTTTGTGCCCACGGGTTGCAGGTTAAAGATGTCAGTCTCGAGGAGGTTACTGGATGCCACTTGCATCTAGCTCCATTCCCATCACCACTGCTTCAACCTGAAAGACACTTATGAACACTGTTAGTATTATGCAGCAATTAACATCATGCAGTTCAGAATTAAGTATTCTCACCCAAGATCAGATCACCTTCAGGGACACATCGGACTCCACCATCCTGCAGCATCACCCACCAAGTGCATCCAGGTCCTTGAGCAAAAGCAATCCCATGAATGGGTTTACCTTTGCCCGTAGCAGGAAGAACCCAGACAGTTTTTCCCAACAGATTCCTTTCATGCACCACAGGGACTTTATCCCCTTCTACTGTATGTAAAAGGTCTGACTGAGCAGGGCCAGCTCGGTTGATAGATCCTCTGGTGTTAACTAGCCAGGTAGCTTGTGCCAAATGCTTATCCCAGTTTTTAAAGGTTCCACCCCCCATTGCTTTTAGGGTAGTTTTTAACAGCCCATTATACCGTTCAACTTTCCCAGATGCTGGTGCATGATAGGGGATGTGATATACCCATTCGATACCATGCTCTTTGGCCCAGTTATCTATGAGACTGTTTTTGAAATGAGTACCATTGTCCGACTCAATTCTCTCTGGCGTGCCGTGTCGCCACAAGATTTGCTTTTCAAGGCCCAGAATAGTGTTCCAGGCAGTGGCATGGGGCACAGAGTATGTTTCCAGCCATCCAGTGGTCGCCTCCACCATGGTAAGCACATAGTGTTTACCCTGGCAGGTTTGAGGGAGTGTGATGTAGTCAATTTGCCAGGCCTCCCCATATTTATATTTCAACCAGCGCCCCCCATACCACAAAGGTTTTAACCGTTTGGCTTGCTTAATTGCGGCGCATGTTTCACAATCATGGATAACCTGTGCAATAGAGTCCATAGTTAAGTCCACCCCTCGGTCACGAGCCCATCTGTATGTTGCATCTCTCCCTTGATGACCTGAAGTGTCATGAGCCCACCGAGCTAAAAATAGTTCACCTTTATGTTCCCAGTCCAAATCTATTTGGAACACTTTAGCAGCCTGATCTGCTTGTTGGTTGTTTCGATGTTCCTCAGTTGCCCGACTTTTAGGTACGTGGGCATCTACATGACGTACCTTCACGACTAGTTTCTCTAGCCGAGTAGCAATATCTTGCCACAGTTCAGCAGCCCAAATAGGTTTACCTTTACGCTGCCAGTTGCTTCGCTTCCACTGCTTTAACCACCCCCACAAGGCATTTGCCACCATCCATGAGTCAGTATAAACATACAGCCTTGGCCACTTTTCTCGTTCAGCAATGTCTAGAGCCAGCTGGATGGCTTTTACCTCTGCATATTGACTTGATTCACCTTGTCCTTCTGTGGCTTCTGTGACTCGTCGTATAGGACTCCATACAGCAGCTTTCCACTTCCGATGCTTTCCTACAAGACGGCAGGATCCATCGGTGAACAGGGCATACTGCTTCTCATCCTCTGGTAGTTCATTATATGGTGGGGTTTCTTCAGCACGTGAAGAAACTCCTTTTCTGGTGGCATTCCGAAGTCTTTGCCTTCTGGCCAGTCCATGATCACTTCTAAGATTCCTGGGCTATTAGGGTTTCCTATTCGAGCCCTCTGTGTAATTAATGCAATCCATTTACTCCATGTAGCATCAGTTGCATGATGAGTAGTAGGAACCTTACCCTTGAACATCCAGCCTAGTACTGGTAATCGAGGTGCCAGGAGAAGTTGTGCTTCAGTACCAATTACCTCTGAAGCAGCTCTAACTCCTTCATATGCTGCCAGTATCTCTTTTTCTGTTGGGGTGTAATTGGCCTCGGAGCCCTTGTATCCTAGACTCCAAAATCCTAGGGGTCGACCTCGAGTCTCCCCTGGTACTTTCTGCCAGAGGCTCCAGGTAGGACCATTGTCCCCAGCTGAGGTGTAGAGCACATTTTTAACATCTTGTCCCGTACGGACTGGTCCAAGGGCTACTACATGCACAATCTCTTGTTTAATCTGTTCAAAAGCCTGTCATTGTTCAGGGCCCCACTGAAAATCATTCTTCTTTCTGGTCACTTGATAAAGAGGGTGTACAATCTGGGTGTAATCTGGAATATGCATTCTCCAGAAACCCACAACACCTAAGAAGGCTTGTGTTTCCTTTTTGTTAGTTGGTGGGGTCATAGCTGTTATTTTGTTGATCAACTCTATCGGGATCTGGCGACGCCCATCTTGCCATTTAATCCCTAAAAACTGGATCTCCCGGGCAGGTCCCTTGACCTTGCCTCTTTTTATGGCAAAACCAGCTTGCAGAAGAATTTGAATTATTTTCTCCCCTTTGTCAAAAACTTCTGCTGCTGTATCACCCCATACAAGGACACACCATTAACCTCCATGGACTGCAGGGGGACAGCCGGCCTCACCATGGGCTTCACCACAGACTGCGTGGGAACCTTTGCTCCAACACCTGGTGCACCTCCTCCCCCTCCTTCTTTACTGACCTTGGTGTCATCAATGTATTGCAAATGTTCTGGAGCTCCACCCTTTTCTAGTGCAGTCTGGATCAGTCCATGGCAAATAGTAGGACTGTGTTTCCACCCCTGGGGCAGTCGATTCCAGGTATACTGGATACCTCTCCAGGTAAAAGCAAACTGTGGCCTGCACTTTGGTGACAAAGGAATAGAGAAAAATGCATTAGCAATGTCTATGGTGGCATACCACTTGGCTGCCTTTGACTCCAGTTCGTATTGAAGTTCTAGCATGTCTGGCACGGCAGCACTCAGCGGTGGCGTAACTTCATTTAGGCCACGATAGTCCACAGTTAATCTCCATTCTCCATCAGACTTTCGCACTGGCCATGTAGGACTATTAAAGGGTGAGCGAGTCTTACTAATCACTCCTTGATTTTCTAATTGTCTAATCAGTTTATGAATGGGGATCAGGGAGTCTCGATTGGTGCGATATTGTTGTCGGTGCACCGTGGTAGTAGCAATTGGCACCTGTTTTTCTTCAACCTTCAGCAACCCCACAACAGAAGGATCCTCTGAGAGGCCAGGCAAGGTAAACAGCTGTTTAATGTCCTCAGTCTCTACAGCTGCTATACCAAAGGCCCATCTATACCCTTTTGGGTCCTTAAAATACCCTCTCTTGAGGTAGTCTATGCCAAGGATGCATGGAGCATCTGGGCCAGTCACAATGGGGTGCTTTTTCCATTCATTTAGTTAGGCTCACTTTGGCCTCCAATACAGATAACACTTGAGATCCTCCTGTTACTCCTGAAATACTGATAGATTCTGCCCCTTTATGATCCGATGGCATTAGGGTGCACTGTGCACCAGTGTCTACCAAGGCTCGATACCTTTGTGGTTTTGATGTGCCAGGCCATTGAATCCACACAGTCCAATAAACTCGGTTGTCCCTTTCCTCCACCTGGCTGGAGGCAGGGCCCCCCTAATTAAGAAATGGATTCGTGCTGCTCACAGGGATTGGACCTTCATTTCCCCTATTCACTCTTGGGAAAAAGGAATTTGAGGCCCATCTACCCTGACTGGGGTCCTGCTCACTGGTAACTGGAGCAGCCATCCTCCTAGAAAAATTCTCTCTGGTATTTCTTTTAGCTTGCAACTCACGTACTCATGCCTGTAGGGTACTGGTAGGTTGTCCATGCCATCTGTTCATGTCTTCCCCATAACCACGCAGGGCAAACCACAGGATACCTCGTGATGTGTTCCGTTTCCTTTGAGCTGGTCCTGTAGGAGGCCGTTTTCTCCTAACAGCTGCAACGCGGGCCTGTGTAGGTAGAGTCAAGTTTATTCTCTATCCTGGACAGTTTGTCTGACAGTTGTTTAAATGAATCCTTGTTTTCCTTAGTCAGTTTTTCCACAGCTGAGATGCGTGCCTGCAGTGGGGAAGAAATATTATCTTCATACTGTCGCATACTGTTAGCCATTTCACCCACAGTAGAACGTGCCATAGCATCTTCTCCCCAGACTAATATTGACAATGTATGGGTGTATGTCAGTGGAGCATTCTTCACAACCTTCCGGAACATGGATCGGTTGCATTCCACTTCATCAGGATCTACAGGATCTACAATTTCCCGTGGGTGTCTATAAATGATCTCTTGCACAGCTAGTTGTCTAAGGTAGTTAATACCTTTTTCTATAGTGGTCCATTTGCTTAGGTGGCTCATAACATCATCTTTATAGGGATACCTGCTCTTTACAGCTGACAAGAGTCGCCTCCAGAGACTGATAGTGTTTGACTTTCTTGCAAGCGCCTTATCAATACCACCATCTCTGGACAGGGATCCCAACTGTCTGGCTTCTCTACCGTCTAATTGCATGCTGTCTGCCCCATTATCCCAGCATCGGAGCAGCCAGGTAATAATTGGCTCACCATCATAACGGCTGAAATCTTTCCTTATATTTCTCAGGTCCTTCAGGGATAAGGAGTGGTAGGTTATCTCTACATCCGAGTCCTCCTCTTGTGATAGTTCTGCTTTAGAACGACCTTTCTTCTGTGATGGGTCTGCTATAAAATGACGATCAAGGGAACCCCCATCTGTGTCGGGCCCTGACTCTGACTGAGAAGGGCCCTCACCTGGGTCACGTGATGGCTCTGCCTTAGAAGGCTCTGAGTCATCATCCTCCTCTTCACGAGCTGATTTCTTTCGGTATTTCTTCCTGGTTACAGGAGCAATTGGTACAGATTCGTTAACCTCCATGGACTGCAGGGGGACAGCCGGCCTCACCATGGGCTTCACCACAGACTGCGTGGGAACCTTTGCTCCAACACCTGGCACATCTCCTCCCCCTCCTTCTTTACTGACCTTGGTGTCTGTAGAGTTGTTTCTCTCACATATTCTCACTTCTTTCCTCTGGCTGCCATAGTTCCACAACAGTTTTCCACTTCTTAAATGTATTGCCATAGAGGCGCTACCACCATTGCTGATGGGCTCAGCCTTGGCCAGCAGCAGGTGCATCTTGGATCAGGCTGGCATTGGCTCTGCCGGACAACTGGGAAGCTTCTAGCAGCTTCTCACAGAAGCCACCCTCATAGTCCACCCACTGCCAAAACCTTGCCGCAGAAACCCAATACACTCTGGCACAGAGATCTATGACAAATCTCTTAACATCATAATGCCCCCTCTAACTGTATAGTCAGCATAGGCGACACTGGACTTAAATACATAAATTGACTAATCTAGTGACCTTCTGTGATGTACGGACTGCATCAGTGGGCCAGGGAAGAACTATGGATGTCATCTACCTATGCTTCTGCAAGGCCTTTCATACACTCCCCCACAGCATTCCTACTGCTTAAATGGAGAGGTACAGGTTTGATGGATGGACTGTTAGGTGGATAAGGAATTGACTAGATGGTCGTCTCCAAAGAGTTACTGTCGATGGCTCAATGTCCAAGCAGAAACTAGTGGCATCATAGAATCATAGAATGGTTTGGGTTGGAAGGGACCTTTAAGATCATCTAGTTCCAACCCCCCTGCCACAGGCAGGGACACCTTTCCACTAGACCACGTTGCTCAAAGCCCCATCCAGCTTGGCCTCGAACACTTCCAGGGAGGGGGCATCCCCAACTTCTCTGGGCAACCTGTTCCAGTGTCTCACCGCCCTCACAGGAAATAATTTCTTCCTAATATCTAATCTAAATCCACCCTCTTTCAGTTTAAAACCATTCGTCTTCGTCCCATCACTACATGCCCTTGTAAAAAGTCCCTCTCCCGCTTTCTTATAGATCCCATTCATGTACTGGAAGGCTGCTAGAAGGTGTCCCTGGACCCTTCTCTTCTCCAGGCTCAACAACCTCATCTCTCTCAGCCTGTCTTCACAGGAGAGGTGCTCCAGCCCTCTCATCATCTTCATGGTCATCCTCTGGACTCATTCCAACAGCTCCATGTCCTTCTTATGTTGGGGGCCCCAAAACTGAACGCAGTCCTGAAGGTGGGGTCTCACAAGAGTGGAGTAGAGAGGGAGAATCACCTCCCTCGACCTGCTGGTCATGCTTCTTTTGATGCAGCCCAGGATACGGTTGGCCTTCTGGGCTGCAAACGCACATTGCTGGCTCATGTTGAACTTCTTGTCAACCATCACCTCCAAGTCCTTCTCCTCAGGGCTGCTCTCAATCCATTCTCCACCCAGCCAGTATTTGCGTTGGGGATTGCCCCAACACACATGCAGGACCTTGCACTTGGCCTTGTTGAACTTCATGCAGTTTGCACAGGCCCACCTCTCAAGCCTGTCAAGGTACCTCTGGATGGCATCCCTTCCCTCCAGCGTGTCGACCACACCGCACAGCTTGGTGTCGTCGGCAAACTTGCTGAGGGCACACTCAACCCCACTGTCCTTGTCACCGACAAAGATGTTAAACAGGACCAGTCCCAATACCAACCCCTGAGGAACACGGCTCATCATTGTCGTTCGGGACAGAGTCAAGCACTTTGCAAAAGTATAGGTGGATGATGTCAGTCACTCTTCCCTCATCGCCAGCACTATAACCCCATCATAGAAGGCCACCAAATTTGTCAGGCATTATTTGCCCTTAGTGAAGCCATGTTGGCTGTCACCAATCACCTCTTTATTTTCCATGTGCCTTAGCATAGTTTCCAGGAGGATCTGCTCCATGACCTTGCTGGGCACGGAGGTGAGGCTGACTGGCCTGTAGTTCCCCGGGTCTTCCTTTTTTCACTTTTTAAAAACGGGGGTTATGTTTCCCCTTTTCCAGTCAATGGGAACTTCACCAGACTGCCACGACTTCTCAAAAATTACGGACAGCAGCATAACAACTTCATCCGCCAATTCCCTCAGGACCCACGGATGCACCTCATAAGGTCCCATGGACTTGTGCACCTTCAGGTTCCTTAGATGGTCTTGAACCTGATCTTCTCCTACAGTGGGTAGTTATTCATCCTCCCAGGCCCTGCCTTTGCCTTCTGTGACTTGGGCAGTGTGGATTGAGCACTTGCCAGTGAAGACAGAGACAAAAAAAGTCGTTGAGTACCTAAGCCTTCTCCATATCCTGACTAACCAGGTCTCCCGTTTCCTTCTGGAGAGGGATCACATCTTCCCTAGTCTTCCTTTTATCACTGACATACCTATAGAAGCTTTTCTTGTTGTCCTTGATATCCCTGCCCAGATTTAATTCTATCAGGGCTTTAGCTTTCCTAACCTGATCCCTGGTTGCTCAGACAACTTCTCTGTATTCCTCGAAGGCTACCTGCCCTTGCTTCCACCTGTAGGCTTCCTTTTTGTGCCTACGTTTGTCCAGGAGCTCCTTGTTCATCCATGCAGGCCTCCTGGCGTTTTTGCCTGCCTTCCTCTTTGTTGGGATGCATCGCTCCTGAGCCTGGAGAAGGTGATCCTTGAATACTAACCAGCTTTCTTGGGCCCCTCTTCCCTCCAGGGCTTTATCCCAAGGGACTCTCCCAAGTAGGTCCCTGAGGAGGCCAATGTCTGCTCTCCTGAAGTCCAGGGTAGTGACCTTGCTGTGCACCCTCCTCGCTGCCCTGTGGATCTTGAACACCATTTCATGGTCACTGCAGCCAAGGCTGCCCTTGAGCTTCACATGCCCCTCCTTGTTGGTGAGAACAAGGTCCAGCATGGCACCTCTCCTTTTTGGCTTCTCTATCACTTGGAGAAGGAAGTTATTATCAACACATTCCAGGAACCTCCTGGATTGCTTATGCCCTGAAGTGTTGTCCCTGCAACAGATATTGGTGTGGTTAAGTCCCCCATGAGGACCAGGGTTTGTGAACATAAGGCTACACCTATCTGTCTGTAGAGGGCCTTATCTGCTTGGTCTTCCTGGTCGGGTGGCCTGTAGCAGACACCCACTATAATGTCACCTGTCCCCATCCTCCCTTTAATCCTGACCCATAAGTTCTTGGTCAGCTCCTCCTCCATCCCCATGCAGAGCTCTATGTGCTCCAGCTGGTCATCGACATAGAGAGCAACACCCCCTCCTCGTCTCCCCTGCCTGTCCTTCTAAAGAGCCTGTATCCTTCCATTCCAACACTCCAGTCATAGGAGCCGTCCCACCATGTCTCCATGATGCCAATAAGATCACAGCCCTGCCGGCATGCACACATCTCTGACTCTTCTTGTTTATTCCCCTTGATCCATGTGTTTGCATAAAGGCGTTTAAGTTGGGCCCCCAATGAAGCTGACTCACTGGCTGGGATTTCTTTTTGCTGATTTTCAGGTGCTCTCCTACCGTGATCCTTCTCCAGGCTCTGGGCATCTAATGTTGGCCCTGACATCAAACTGATAGGCGTAGGATGAAGTTCCCCTCTCCCAGCAATTTTAGTATAAAGCCCTCTTCACCATCTTGGAAAGCCTGTGGCAGAAGATGCTTTTCCCCTTCTCTGACAGATGGATCCTCAACACTCCATAGTGGCACCAATACTATCTAATATCTTAATCAGTGACATAGACAGTGGAATTGAGTGCTTCCTCAGCAAGTTTGCAGATGACACCAAGCTGAGTGGTGCAGTTCATTCACTAGAGGGAAAGGATGTCATCCAGAGGTACCTTGACAGGCTTAAGGAGTGGGCCTGTGTGAATCTCATGAGGTTCAACAAGGCCAAGTGCAAGTCCCTGCACATGCAATCCCTAATGCCGGACTTGGGGTACTGGTGCACGAAAAACTGGACATGAGCCAGCAACATGTGCTTGCAGACCAGAAAGCCAATAATATCGTGGGCTGCATAAAAAGAAGGGTGGCCAGCAAGTCGAGGTAGGTGATTCTGCCCCTTTGCTCCACTCTTGTGAGACCCCACTAGGAGTACCAAATCCAGCTCTGGAGCCCCCAGCACAAGAAAGACATCGAGCTGTTGGAGCAAGTCCAGAGGAGGGCCACAAAGATGATCAGAGGGCTGGAGTACCTCTTCTACAAAGATAGGCTGAAAGAGTTGAGGTTGTTCAGCTTGGAGAAAAGAAGGCTCTGGGGAGACTTTATTGTGGCCTTTCAATATATAAAGAGGGTTTATAAGATGGAGAGAGACTTTCTACCAAGGCCTGTAGTGACAGGACAAGGGGCAATGGTTTTAAAGTAAAAGAGCGTAGACTTAGCTTGGATATAGGGGAGAAATTTTTTGCAAAGAGTATGGTTGGAACACATTGCCCAGAGAAGCTGTGGAAGCCCCATCATTGGAAATGTTCAAGGTCTGATTGGATGGGGCTTTGAAAAACATGTTCTAGTGAAAGACATCCCTACTCATTGCAAGAGACTTGGACTAGATAATCTTTAAAGGTCTTTCCCAATCCGAACCATTCTGTGATTCTATAAACCACTTCAGATTTATGTAAATACTTTGGGTTTGTAACTCTGCTACTGTAAGATGTGCTAGCAACGTGCAGCCACCATTTGCATATAAGTAGAGTATTAACTTAACTACATACTCTATCTGGTTTTTGCTTTAAATCACAGTTGAAATCATGTTTTAAAGTTCTACTAGTAGGAACCTCAGAAATGCCTGAACTGAGATCTTGAAGAATGCTACCTCTCATCTCAAGTATCGGGTACATACCAGATAAAAACCCTCTGACGCAATGCTTTGTCCCAGACTTAATGAAATTATTCCACATTTCTTCAGGTAAAAATAATAATTTTTTTGTATTTGAGTTCTTGAATATATGTAGAATTAGGGTAGCTTGCACTGTGTGAGTCATATAGAATTGTATAGTAATTTGATTTACTGCAGATTGGACTAGCTTTGATTCACATATGTCATTTCCCTTTGCAAGACTAAAGTAGTTAAAATTTGGATTGCACTAGTTCAGCTTTTCCTGTTAGCTCAGTATAAATTGTTGTTTGTCAAACAGTTACAGTACCAAAATGGACAGAGGTGTTTTTCTTCTCTTTTAGAGGTAACAAATGCAAGAAGATTATATCAGAGCTTGTTCATCTGCTGATGTACTTCTATTTCCATTACTGAATGCTTGCATGCTAATGAAGTACATCAGAAATTGCTGATCATTCCCCATTTCACCATCAAGAAGACAAAGGTATGTGGTGATCCAACTAATTTAACTAGTTAGTTTCTCCCATCTTGTTACTCTCTTCTCAGCAATATAGTTCTTCCTTTGCAGTCAAGCAAACTTTGGCTTTGATCTTCCTTTGAACAAACATCTAGTTAATCTAAGAGTTGATAGACATAAATATTGTTAAGTGTATTCATCAAATGAGAAGTCAGTGAGAATATGAAAAAGTAATGATTATGATAGGTATCAGAAAAATAAATGAAGAGATCTTCAGTCACTGAGTGCCAATCCTTGAGGTCTGTACTATATGCAATGACTCCAAACTATTCAACAATGTAGCAGTCCAAGACATGCAACCTCTGCTAGAAAGCATGCTTCAGAGTGATGGCATGCAGGAATTTAGCTACTGATTTCTGAGACATCATTCGCCTTAATAGCTCATGCGCAGAGACTAGAGGGTGATGGCAGATCTGCAACAGAATCTTTCCATGCACAGGTCCGTAATGTTTTGGTTTCATCTGGTCCTGATCAAGACCTATAAGCAGTGATTAGACAAACTTGAGCATGAGTCCTATACAGATGTCCACGCTCTTCACAGACCAATATTTTCTATTGGTCAGCCTATTATCATCAATGGTAGGAGATGAGCTTATCAATGAGCATCTGGATGAAGACAAACAGAAGCAAGATGGAGATGGTACTTCTAGACAGAGAAAAAAAAAAACTTAGCTATGAAAAAATTCCTGGCTGTTATAGGTCTCCTTTCACTGAAGGACTACATCTAAAGGTGGACAATCTAGCTCAAAATCTAAAAATGATCTTAGATTCATTCTCAGCACTAGGCTTTTGCTTAGCATTATGAGCTTCACGCTACCTATGATTACCTAGAAAATTCAGCTCTTCCTGATGTGATAGATGACTGTACACGAGACTGCTAGCTGTATCTTTGCAACAGGCCAAGGGGAAAGATTTAGTTGCTGTAACAGATTTGCTTTTTCATTCTTTCTCTTCCACTAAGGTTCAGGAGAATAGAGTTATGAGCCTCACATCTACAACTGCTTTTATTCACTCAGGACTTATCACCACCACCATCTTATGCCAGCCTGTTATTTTATCTGCAATTTTTCTGAGTGATGAGCAATTAAAATACTCATTTTTTTACATACCTTTAGAATTCATAAAAGCCACAAGTTATAAGTATTAGCACCTGCAATATGGAGCAATGATGACCTTGATAAAATGCTGTGAAAAATGAGTAATATCTGAGGGCTGCAAGATGAATTACTAGTCAGTTGTACTCAATAAAGACATTTTAAATTCCCCTGTTGTGAACATTGAAATAAAATGTGGCAAGCAATAAAGTCAGGTAACAGTTTTCAAGCTCTTACTAACTCTACATTCTCTGACTTGAAGCAGTTTATCCCAGAGGTTTTTTTCAATACAGAAAAGAAGCTTTATCAATAAATCAGTGCTTAGTATCTCAAGAGAAAAGATTTCACAACCAAGTATATATTTTACTAGGTAACAGACAATCTATAGAAAGGAATATAGTTCAATGGAAAATATTGACACTGGCCTATCAAATGGCCTACCTTGGATGCTCTACCTTAACTATATAAAACCAGAAAACCCAATTATTTCAGAAAAAAAACCAGCTGCAGTTCTATTTATCAGGTTAGCCCGATGAAAGTATTACAACATGACAGTAACAACCACAGAGCAATTAACAGTTATGCCACAAATGCTCAGACCTCCTAGTTCAAGATCACCACTGTGTTCTAGGAGAGCAGGAGTGGGAGCAAACTGGACAGTCACACCTCTGCCATCTTTGTCTGAAAATAACACTAATAAAAAACGGTATCATTTTACTTCAGAGAATAAATTCTGACTAAAATTGCTGAAGATCAATGCTCACAAATACCCAAATGTCAGACTTTGGCTTTACTTATTAGAGATGTAACAGCCAGCTAGGAAATTAAATATCGGGATTGTAGCGCCTTTCTCATTCACATGTGCATACTGTGAATTGGAACATGTACCAATCAGACGTTTTGGGTTGGGGAAAAGGTAAAATTCTAATTAATGTTTGAATGCAATAACCAAAATAATTTAATTTGCATCTCCTTGACATCTTTTTCCTTCCTCATGCGAAGGAGCAGGACAATGCTTCTTACAGCCTTGCCACATTCTACACTCTGAATCCTGCAGAAGTAGTCCTCACAACCAATCTGCACTTTCATATATTTGTTCCTTCTATAACTGCTGATTTTTATTATTATAAAATCCTTGTTTTTTCTTTTGAAACTCTTTCTCTCCCCATTTTACCTATCAACTCTAAATTGCACACAGTGGGCATTCACATCCCACAGCTCTGGGGTCCTAACTTTCAGCCCAGTAAGCACAAGGTCAGACGTTTTGGCTCTAGTCAATGTTGGGAATGAAGCTCTTTGACAGGGCAGTGTAACGTACCTCGGTTCCCGCTCCAAACATAGGCTAGACAAGGACCCAGGGAACAAATCCTGAACCTAGATGATCTGAACAACTTCAAAAAATTGATTTCTCTTGTTCAAGTTATCTCTACATTCAGAAATTAGTGTCTATACAGTTAATAAAAAATAAAAAAAAAACCACATATTTGCACTTGATGTTACACAGATACTACCTGGAATATTTTACCATGGGAAGGAAAAGTTTACAGTGATCTCTTCTTCATTTGGCTTTCTTCATCTGCATAATGTTCTGAATAACCTTTCCAAGACCAAACTTTTCCTATTCTAGTGCTGTCATGACATAGTAAAACAAAATAGAAATGAAGTATTAAAATATATCAGCATCATAAAAAAAGTTTTAAATCATGGTTTTGTTATAATAAAGTTGAATGTCACGGAAACTGTTGTTTTTGCCTGTGCAAAACTCTTGGGGAAAAAGTATGCCCATGGATTAACATTCCAGCTTTTAAAATTGCAAAATTCTCCCTCAGAATTGAAAGTGACTTGAAGGGGAAATGGTGCTGATGTGCTATACTTGTGATACCTTATTTTCTGTAGCAATAACATACCTTACTAGAGCTGAATTTTAGAACAGCTGCTTTAGAGATATCTCTTTCTTTTGTAATTCTGAAATGAAACACCAGAATCCCCACTACACTGAAGGAGACCATTTAGGGTATTTTTTTTTGTGAATCAATATTTCAGTATTTATTATCCTCACACGTTTTGGGCATATATATTTGCTAGACACAGTTCTGAGGCATTAAAAAAGTAAACTAAGGAGCTCACACATGCTTTTCACAGCTTTCCATCCACCATGCTCAAAAACGTATTTAATCATAGATAAAAGAGGTGAAATAGAGTTGTAGTTTATCTGGATTTGGATTGTCCCTACTGAATTTCCTCAAATACTTTATCTGTCTAGTCTATTTTTTCAGTATCAGCAGCTATGGTTCTTCCACACTGACCTCAGAAGATTACAACAGATTTTAGCTGGCGCTCTCACTCTTTGTCTGATGGAAAGTACATTTTCCAGCGCAGATTTTCACATTCTGGCACTGTGTTTAAGAATTCCTCCCCTCATTCTCACCAGCAGCCTTGTGACACTCCTTAATCTGTGTCTCCTCAATAAGCTGCATGTTTTTTGTTCTGTCCCTCTTTCGTCAAATGTCAGTTCTCCAAGCCCTTTCACATCATGCTTGCCTGCCTTCAAATTGCCTCCAGTTTATCAACATCTCTTTTAAATACTTTATTGATATGATGTGCGTAATGTATACCGTAGAAGCAAATTAAAAGAAAAAGAGGAATTGGGAGTCCAAATAGGCTTTAATGTTCATTTCTTCTCTCCCTTCTAACATTCTTGCTCAGGATACAAATTTCTGGAAAAAAAAAGCAGATCAAAAAGCTAGCAGACAGATCCACAACTGTTCAGACATATAAAGTTCTTAATATATGTTTTACTTGAAGTCAAACCTAGAAATCTAATGAGGTGAGAGCAGGGGACACTAACATCCCCTCTGCCCCTACTCTTTGCCACTAACCACCAGGGTAGGGAAGATGCAGTAACCAAGACCATGAGCTTTTCCTAAATATTAGTTCCAGGCTTCAAGCCCACCCTTATTGCATGTCCTGACCAAGCACATTCTCACCATCTTGTGGCCTCCTTTTGTCACTTGACAGTGGTTGACGTGCTAGTGTCCCTGGCAAGTGGTTTTTTTTTGTGGGGACCCTTCCCTCCCTCCTGTCCAGAAAAGACTAATTAATCCACCTACAATAAAGCAGAGATTTTCAGCACATTTTTGTTCCTTTAATGTCATTTTGGATTCACAAATTAGTTGTCCCTGTGTTTATAAGCCCTGCACAGCATACCTTCCCCCTCAGTGACAGTCAAGTTCAGCCCAAAGCACAGCTGTCACTACCAGCTTTTTGCAAAAATAAAACAAATATTTCCTCCCACACTCAGTTTTCCTGTAATTGCTGTAACTATCAAACTCTCACCCAAGAAATGGGAGACCAAAATTTGTCACTTCAGCATGAGGAATCTAAACCCATAGCACCTATATGTCCAGCTGACTGTCCTAATAACCAGAATATGCTGTTTTATGCAGAAAGGAATGCAAGATTAATGAAATCAGAGAAAGGAAACACAGGAACATACTTCATTCCACAGTGCAGGGATGAAGGCAGTTTGTTAGGATGAGAATCCTGAATTTTTATCTCTCTTCCAGAAAGTGATCATGATTTTACATTAAAGAAACAGTACACAAAGCACATTGAATGTCCTGCCAGCATGCTGTTTTCTCACCCTAAAAAACCCTTGACCCTCTTTCTTCAAAGAAGCTGAAAGAGAAATCCATGCGGATGTTGCTGTAATACAATCTGTCCACAAGCAGAAGGTGACTTCTATAAACATTTCCCCCTGAATGTTCTCACTCCAGACTGAGTCAAACTTGAGCTGTTGTATTTCATTTGGGGTCCATTTTAAAAGTGCTTATGGGCAGAGTGAAAATTTAAAGAAGAAGATCACAACAGAATTTCCCTAGAATTTGAAAAGACTTAAAGCTCTTGATAACATCCATGTATTTTCAGAATAACTTCAATGAGGTTGGCCTTGTTGGCAATATCAGTTACATCTGCTAATGTCAGATACTTAAAATCAGTCCTTAGACCTTAGACTTTAGCCAGTTTCCTTAGAAAATGAGAAAAAGTGGCAAATACATGTTTATGCATTTACAAGTGAAGGACACAACTCTGGCCTCCAGAGCATGGAGCTCACTTAAAATGAATAAATAAATAAATAAAGCAGTTACTCACAGGGTATATGTTGATTTTTGTTCTGTCCTTTGTGTATACTAATATTCAGCTTCCTTAAAATCTCAGTCCATGAGACTGAACGTGTCTTATCTGAAAACATAACAGAACTCTCCAAAATGACCATTTTGTTATAAAGTGCTTAGGTAAATAAACAGAACATAAGGCAACTGAGGTGCATAAACTACAATGAACAGCAGCAGGAATAAATTACACTCTTGTGTGTCCTCATGTGTGTAACCAATGGGGAGCTGTCTAGCTACAGTAATTTTTACACTTGTTTTAGCTAAATCCATGATGTTAATGCAAAAGCTAATACTAAAGGATATGTACCTGTGACATTCACCGGAGAACTTGGAGTCCCATAACAAACAGATAAGCAGCACTGCTCTGTGCATATGAGATGGAAAGAGGCAAAAGTGCTTGTCACAAAGTTGTAGAGTGGCTATTAGAAATAGTATTTTGTTCAGCTTCCTATGCATTAATAAAAAAATACTTTGATGTCAATTGCAAGAATGAAATGGGGGAAGGGTTAGAAAACACCATGACATAAGCAAGCAGCTTCCTGTCACATATCAGAGAGTTTTAGCATTCTGTTAACTCCGTCACTCTGCCCTGAAAAGTGCAACACTGAACAAGACACACTTTACAACCAGAAGTTAAGCATTTTAGTGGTAGTCCTTCCAGTTTACTTTACTTCTGATCACATTTTTCCCCAGGATAAAGTCTCTTAACACAGAACTTCTAAAGGAATGCTCTGTTGCACATTAAAAAACCCAATAAAACCAAACCTAAAAAAAGCAAAATCTAAATATTTTCAGTTTTGTGAGAACCACACTTTTAAGGACATTCTCTTCAACTCCAGAAATTTCAAGAGATTTTTTCATAAGAGCCTGAAGTGTTTTGCAGAATTACTTTCATAAAATGTCAAGAATCCACAGGATCTAAAACCAACCAAAAAATTCCTTAAAAATTAAATTTAAATGATGATGCATTTGTCAAAGTTTCTTCTATCCTAGAATACTAATAAACCTGTGAGACAAAGGTCAGTACGTGAAAATCTGTTCTTGAAGCAATACTTTTTACTTTACAGGTTTTAAGATAAGTTTCATCCACAAAGTATCAACAACATTTGTTAGTCCTCTCCTGGGAATTTGCAGCCAGTCTTTCTTAATCTTTCCTTTTTGTGGAAAGTATAGTGGGTATACATCTATCTATCTATCTATCTACCTACCTACCTACCTTTTGTATGTGTGAGATTGTGTGTATGTATACACATTATACAGTGTGCAAACACCTATGTTGTTCCCCCCCTCCTAAGTATTGGCAGTCAAAAGACACTTGAGGTCAGTAGTAAAAATTTGGAAAGGACCAATCATAAATATGTGTTAGCAGACAGAAAATATAATACAGAAATACAGCTTTCTCTGCCAAACAGCTGGAAATTTTTGGCTATTTCCCATTTTGAAATGGCTTTCCTCTGACTGTTCAGTATCTGAGGAGACGACTGCCATGCTTTCCCAAAGCCCATACAAAATCTCGATACAGGGATCTCATATAGTAAACTAACAGAATCAAATGCAATTCCTAGTTTCATCTTAACTCCTTGGAGTTAGCATAAAAATATACTTTAATGATGCAATTTAAATAAAGTGAGCACTGACATTTTCTATGACCTGGCTCGTCTTTGAAGGATTCTACTAAACTTCATTACAAACCAAAAAAAAAAAAGATCCTCTGTCAGGTAGCACTAAGGTTCAGATAATTTTAAAATGTACACTGCAGTACAGGGCGATACTGGAAAACCACAGATATTGGTTTAGACATCTTAAATGGCAGAGATGTCATTACAATAATACTGAATGGTGATGCATGTCATTAAAAGAAATTGTTGCATGGCATGTCTTTCAATTATTTGGATGCACTGGAAATACTGTAGGAATTTCTTTTAGATAGTGTAAAGCTAATGGCATGCCAATCAAATTCAATAGAATGTCACAAAAATGCAGATAGCAAGAAAAAAATTGTAGCGTTCAGCTTTTTGTGTCCCCTGCCCGTGCTAGAGAAGGAGCATTTTTACAGGGAACGTGAAAACAAGGCAAGCTGGCACTCACATCCCACTTACATCCCCACATTTTTCTAAATGGAAAAGAGGAGTTTGGCATAAATCTTAGTGCACTGATTCAAAAAGAAGCAAGTACCCTCCTTAACAAAAGACGTAAGGTGCACATCCAGCTCGGAGCTCACACACCTCCAGGCTGATTGGAGATATACAATTTAATAGACCAGTATGCAGGGCACAGGTCTCTAGAATGAAATATATTACAACAGGCCAAAACCGCTTTCCATGGCTTATAACAGAAAATATGTGAAAAGAGGCAAATATTGAATGGAAATGTTTTATAAATGCTTACATTTATAACAATATTGGAACTGGCATGGGGCATTTCATAAGGCTTACTGCCCAGCTGGGGTGAATGGTCTTTGGCTATGTTTCAAACCATTATTATCTTTCCAATGATCATTAATCCTTCTTAAACATCTTAATCATTATTTCTTCAATACTGACATACTTTCAACTACAATATTCTGCTTGCAGTGATATGATTTTCAGGTAAGCACAACCAATCAGGGCATTTTATGAGGAAACTAGAAAGGTATAAGTGAAATGAACGCATGCACTAGTCTCATGCCAAATCGTGGAAGAAAGAAAGAATGAACAAATGATGAATAATATGCAATTAGTACTTCATTTACAGTAAAAGAGCAGAAAAAAGTGTTGAGGCTGGAGCGTGAAGGATCAATGGAAGAGCTGTTTCTGCAGGCGTCCATGTGTTACTTTCAGGCAAACTGTGCAGACACTTAGTAGGAATTGAATAAGTGCTTCAGCAAAATTTGGAGAATACAAGAAAGGAAATTACAGCTTCAGTTGGGTTTTTTTTAGTGCCTGGGTGAGCAGGTTTCCCAACAGCAGGGCTCCTAATTATGATTAGCTATTTGCAATTGTGGAGGAAAAAGTGTGTTAAGTGTCTGCATTTTCATCAGCATGAGAGGATGGGTTATTGAGTTTTCGTAATGGGAAGCACTGGCCCTTTGAAAGGCTTATCATTTTCTAAGTAGGAAAGAGTCTATACATTAGAAATGTTACAGGGTGGGCCTTCTTTTGACAACTTATATCAGTAAGTATGTTGTTGATCACACTGCACACACACACACTTTCCCTACTTTCTCTAATACAAACATAATATAAATACGCAAACTCCTCAAATGAAAGCTTGCCGTATTTTAATTAAAATTATTAATAAGTTTTGACAGTTGATACCAGTAATAACAACGAGAAAAATGTTCCTACATTGATAGAGTAGATGTGAAAGAGGGAAAGTTGCAAACAATTTTTCATTATGTCCCTTTCTGAGGTTTCAGAGTGGGGTAAACTACTGAAAAAACCTTAACTATAATTTACATGTACTTGATATCTCTTCAAGAGTCTTAGCAATTTCACAAGCCCCTAATCTATCCTCCAGCTCCATCTCATAACAAGAAGGACAAAATAGCAAAAGCAAAATACTTATTACTTACTCTGATAACATGGTAGAAACTGCATCACTGCGGCTGACATGCATTTAACTCCGTATTTCCTACAGCTATTTGTTGAAAATCCTGTCTTTTTGTTTATCAACAATGATCCTTGCATTCTTGCAAGTACTCTCAAGATACAGTAAAGCAGAATTATGGAAAAAACTAAAAATCATAAATTTTCCTATTTTGTGTATAGAAAACTTGCCCATCACAAGCATGATCCATTTTTACATATGTACATACTTGTTAAAAATCAATAAGAATCATGACTACATTAGGAATTACACCATTAGTAAAACTTCCAACATTTAATTGGCTATTATACAGTCAACTGTCATGGCTTATTTACATCCCTGCAATAAAAAAATAAATTTAAGAAGATAATTCAGAGCACAGTCAGCAGAAAAATACAGTAAATATAAAAAATGTACTATCTGTGACCCAGAAAATAACCTTGTTGGCCTCTGTCACAGTGATACTCAGCCTGTATCAGGGAATAATTCTGTACCATGGCTTTATAAAATCAAAATTCTTAGGCAATATTTTATGTATTCGGCACTATTGTTATTCTGGATCTAGATAAGCAAGAGTCCGGAAATTACAGAATCTTGCCTGATTGGGTTTTTGTCTTTAAAGGACAGCAAAGGTAACTCATTTGCCCAGAGAAAATCATCTTCATTTCCTGATTAAATGCAATCAGAGTGCTTTGGCTGGCATTCTGGTCTAATTTAAAAACTACCATACCAAGTGATCACTGTTAATAACTACCAATATTATACAGCTTTGAAATAAAGGTCAAAAGCTGTGGCTTGAAAGCCAAGACAGGTTCGTAGTTCTAACACTGCTTATGGAAAGAGCCCTTTGCTTTAATCTAAATGGTCCCTACGATAAATGCCCACAGTAGATATGTTACTCAACAAATAAGACTAGCAAAAAATGCCATGAAGTGATATGGTTTATCAGCCTTTCCATTTGCAGAATCTTGGATTATGGTACTTATCAAAGTTAACTAAATTGCCTGTTGTAGCTACATAGAATGCTTCATTCCACATCAAGATTCAGTAAAGAGTGTATAAAAATAGTGCATACACTAGGAAGAAAGGCATTTCTGTCGTCAAGTCCATAATGGACAAGGGAAAGAATCACTGAAGTGCATTTGCACTGAAAATTCAAAGAATTAGCCCCCAGAACCCAAAAGAACAGTGCTGAGGCAGGTAGCCCTCCCAGTTCAGCCAGTTAGACCTGATTTTCTTTGGCAGTGGACCAGTCTAGTGTCACATCAGAGACAGGTAGGTTCCATACCACCCATAGGCCAGCAGTTCTCATCCTTTTCTGGTCCATAACACAAAGCAAGGCTAGAAAGTTTTTCCTACAATCAGCAAAACTAAGTAGAAATCACAGAACAATTTTTGTTTGTCATTAGCTGCATGTCTTCAGTATGAAAGCAGGAGCAATGCCAAATGACAGGAAAGGGCTCGTCGTTCATGCACAAGACCCCTCATATCTTCCCCACAACCTCCGAGTGCATTATGCTGGCAGCTCTGTTCCCTACATTGTGCAAGAACACACTTCCCATGCTCCCTCTGCAGAAGGCCGGATACTTCTTTTAATGACAGCTCAGACTTCTGATGGCATGGTAGTAATGCAGGGACTGAAACTCTCAAAGCATTATCACAATATCGCTGTTCTGCTTACATCAACAATGGGACCAGCTGGTGCTCTTCCTGTGGGAAATGGTGATAGCCATCAACACCACCATGCAGGCAGCTGTATGGAGCTTGGGCTTCCCCTGTTGCCCTTGTCCGGTGCTGGTGGTGTGTTTTTTTTTTTTTTTTAAAAGGCACTCACCTTCAAGCAGAACAGCAACCTGAGAGCAGGGAGTATCACAGAATCACAGAATCACAGAATCAGTGAGGTTGGAAGAGACCTCTGGGATCATCGAGTCCAACCATTGCCCTGACACCACCATGTCAACTAGACCATGGCACTAAGTGCCATGTCCAGTCTTTTCTTAAACACATCCAGAGATGGTGACTCCACCACCTCCCTGGGCAGCCCATTCCAATGTCTAATAACCCTTTCTGAAAAGAAATTCTTCCTAATGTCCAACCTGAACCTCCCCTGGCGAAGCTTGAGGCTGTGTCCTCTTGTCCTATCGCTAGTTGTCTGGGAGAAGAGGCCAACTCCCACTTCACTACAACCTCCCTTCAGGTAGTTGTAGAGTGCAATAAGGTCACCTCGGAGCCTCCTCTTCTCCAAGCTAAACAACCCCAGCTCCCTCAGCCGTTCCTCGTAGGTCAGACCCTCCAGACCCTTCACCAGCTTGGTCGCCCTCCTCTGCACTCGCTCCAACACCTCAACATCTTTCTTGAAGTGCGGGGCCCAGAACTGGACACAGGATTCAAGGTGCGGCCTCACCAGTGCCGAGTACAGAGGGACGATCACTTCCCTAGACCGGCTGGCTACACTATTCCTACTAGAGGCCAGGATGCCATTGGCCTTCTTGGCCACCTGGGCACACTGCTGGCTCATGTTTAGCCGGCTGTCAATCAGCACCCCCAGGTCGCTTTCCACTGGGCCGCTTTCTAACCACTCTTCCCCCAGCCTGTAGAGCTGCATGGGGTTGTTGTGGCCGAAGTGTAAGACCCGGCACTTGTTCTTGTTGAACCTCATGCCGTTGGTCTCGGCCCATCTATCTAACCTGTCCAGATCCCTCTGTAGGGCCTTCCTACCCTCCAGCAGATCGACACTCCCACCCAGCTTGGTGTCATCTGCAAATTTGCTGAGGGTGCACTCAATCCCTACGTCTAGATCATCTATAAAGATATTGAACAGCACCGGCCCCAGAACCGAGCCCTGGGGAGCACCGCTAGTGACCGGCCGCCAGTTGGACTTTGCCCCATTCACCACCACTCTCTGGGCTCGGCCATCCAGCCAGTTTTTAACCCATTTAAGAGTCCACACATCCAAGCCCCAGGCAGCCAGTTTGTCTAGGAGGATGCTGTGGGAGACAGTGTCGAATGCCTTACTGAAGTCTAGATAGACTACATCCACAGCCCTGCCTTCATCTACTAAGCGGGTCACTTTGTCATAGAAGGAGACCAGGTTGGTCAAGCAGGACCTGCCTTTCATGAATCCATGTTGGCTGGCCCCGATGCCCCGATTGTCCTGCATGTGCCATGTAATGGCACTCAGGATGATCTGTTCCATCACCTTGCCTGGCACCGAGGTCAGGCTGACAGGCCTATAGTTCCCTGTATCGTCCTTCCGACCCTTCTTGTAGATGGGCGTTACGTTTGCTCATTTCCAGTCAGCTGGAACTTCTCCAGTTAACCAGGACTGCCAGTAGATAATAGAGAGTGGTTTGGCAAGTTCATTTGCCAGTTCTTTCATTACTCTGGGGTGAATCCCATCCGGGCCCATAGCCTTGTGGGTGTCCAACTGGCACAGCAGGTCACTAACCGTCTCCTCCTGGATCATGGGAGGTTCACACAGCCCCCCGTCCCTAACTTCAGGCTCTGGGGGCCGAGTCTCCTGAGGACAACTGGTCTTGACATTAAAGACCGAGGCAAAGAAGGCATTGAGCACCTCTGCCTTTTCCTCATCCCCTGACACTACACTACCCTCCTCATTCAGCAAGTGGTGGAGGCTCTCCTTGACCCTCCTTTTGCTGTTGATGTAATTGTAAAAGCTTTTTTTGTTGTCTTTGACTGTAGCAGCCAAATTGAGCTCTAATTGAGCTTTGGCCCTTCTAATCTTCTCCCTACACGACCTGGCCACGTCCCTATAGATCTCCCAAGTTACCCGACCCTTCTTCCAGAGCAAGTAGGCTCTCTTTTTTTCCTTAAGTTCTAGTCTAAGTTCCCTGTTTAACCAGGCCGGTCTTTTTCCCTGACGGCTTGCCTTCCTACAGACTGGGACAGCCTGCTCCTGAATATTTAGCAATTCCCTTTTGAAGCATGTCCAGCCTTCCTGTACTCCTTTGCCCTTCAGGACCAATTGCCAAGGGACTCGGTCCACCAGCCTCTTAAACAGGCTAAAGTCAGCCCTCCGGAAATCTAAGGCAGAAGTTCTGCTCTTGCCTCTCCTTACTTCCCCCACTATCGAAAACTCTAACATTTCATGGTCGCTACTCCCAAGACGGCCACCGACCCTCACATCTCCCACTAGTCCTTCTCGGTTCACAAACAACAGGTGAAGCAGGGCCCCTCCTCTAGTGGGCTCATTTACCACTTGCATGAGGAAGTTGTCCTCCACACATTCGAGGAATCTCCTAGATTGCTTCCTCTCTGCCATGTTGTATTTCCAGCAGACATCCGGCAAGTTGAAGTCGCCCACGAGTACAAGGGCCGGCGACCGGGCGGCTTCTGACAGCCGCTTGTAAAACGCCTCGTCCGCCTGCTCATCCTGGTTGGGTGGTCTATAACAGACTCCCACCGTAATGTCCGCCCTGCCGACCTTCCCCCTGATCTTCACCCATAAACATTCAACCTTGTCATCCTCACCATCTTCCTCAATTTCAACACAGTCCAAGCACTCCCTAATATACAGCGCTACCCCACCGCCTCTCCTGCTTCGCCTGTCCCTCTTAAAGAGCTTATAGCCATCCGTAGCTGCACTCCAGTCTTGAGAGTCATCCCACCAAGTTTCTGTGATGGCAACCACATCATAACCTTCCTGCTGTACAGTGGCTTCTAGCTCTTCCTGTTTGTTGCCCATACTGCGTGCATTGGTGTAAACGCACTTCAGCTGGGCTAGCGGCCTTGCCCCCGAAGCAGGCCTGTCACCCCTAGGTTCATTTGTGGCTGCCCTGGTCTTATCCCCCTCCCGCATCGAACCTAGTTTAAAGACCTCTTGATCAGCCCAGCCAACTTCTGGGCCATAACCCTTTTCCCCTTCTGATTCAGCTGTTCCCCATCTGGCATAAGCAGGCCCGGTGCCATGAAAGCCACCCCGTGGTCAACAAACCCAAAGTCCCACCTACGGCACCAGTCTCTCAGCCACATATTAATCTGTTGTATTTTCATAGTCTTTTCTCTATTTTCACCAAATACCAAAGGAATTGAAGAGAATATCACCTGTGCACCTACCCCCTTTACCAAACACCCCAGGGCCCTGAAGTCCCTTTTGAATGCCCTGGGACTTCTCTCTTCAATCTCATCCCTACCCACCTGGAATACTAATAGTGGGTAGTAGTCAGAGGGCCTCACCAGTTGAGGAATCCTCCTGGCAACATCCCTTACCCGAACCCCAGGGAGGCAGCAGACTTCCCTGTGAGTCGGGTCTGGCCTGCATATGGGGCCCTCTGTTCCCCTTAGCAGGGAGTCACCTATAACAATTACTTTTCTCCTTTTTGGAGCTGGTTGCAACCCTCTTACTTGGTTGCTTCTGTTTACGTAGCGTCGTAGAGGATCTTTCACCTAGATTTGTATCTTCCTGACACTCAGGAAGACGCTCAGGCTCCAGCACCTCATACCTATTCTGCAGGGGGACGTGGGGAGGGGAGGAAGGTCGGGATGGGATTCGCCTGCCACTCCAAGGAGGGACCTGCCTCCATTCCCCCCCATCCCCTAGGTCTCCTCCTGTTCCATGTGGAGGAGGAAGAGGATCCTCCACTACCCGGGGAGCATTAGGCCCGTCCATTTTCCCCAGGACAGGCAGGGAACAGCACTGCCCGTCATCCTCTTCCTGGGATACTCTTGTACTCCTTAACCTTTCCACCTCCTCCTTGAGTAGGGCCACCAAGGAGATCAGGTCGTCAACCTGTTCGCACCTCACATAGTTCAGGTCTCCGTTACCCTTGAGTGCCAGGGCCAGGCCCTGCAGCCTGATGCCTACACATCCGCATGCTTCTGCGGCAGGTCCGTTTGGGTTGCCGTGTCTTTTCTGGCACCCGCAAGGGACTTAGGGCCCCGCCGAGTGGAAACCATACCTTCCTGCCCGCCTACTCTGCTTGCCCTGCCTGCGAGAACTGCTGCATAAACTGCCACGCCCCTGTTTGTGTGCTCCTGTTCACCATGCTCCGGGTCGCTCTCGCTACCCAGGGGGCCCTTCAAACCTCCCACGGTGCCTCCAGCTACGCCCCCTCCTCTCCTGGGATGGGACTCGGGGAGCTGCTGCTTGGGTGGCCCTGAGTACGGAACCCGCCCGGTACAGCCCGATCTCGCCCACACTCACCTCAGTCGCTATCGCTGCCGCCGCTTCTGCCGACTGACAGCAGAAGATTCACAGCTCCTTGGCGCCTTCCTCGCCTTGTGCACTGGGAGAGAGTCAGCTCTCTCCCCAACGAGCTGCAAACAGCTGTGGCCTCCCCCGCCCTGGGACACACCCAGTCACTGCTGACTCCCCCTCTCCCCTCTGGGCAGGGACTAGTCCCTATCCTCCCAGAGGCTCTTTATCACCCGATCACAGGGGGTGGTGCTACGCCCCCTCCTCTCCTGATTTGTTGCCGGGAACTTCTGGGTCCAGGCGGGTCTCAGGCTGCTGCTCGGGGGGGCCCAGAGCACGGAAACCGCTTGCCCGCTACAGCCCGATCTCGCCCCGCACTAACCTCAGTCGCTGCCGCCGCTACCGCCACTGCCGCTGCTGCCGCTGCTGTCGCTGTTGCCGACTGGAGTACAAGCATCATGTCTAATAATAAAAATAAAACAGGCTCACACACCAACAGGACCATTTTTAAGCAACGGTAATTCATGCTAAGTAGATATGTTAATTCACAGAAAATGCATTCGGTACTTTTTATAGAGACTGATCATGCTAAGTCTGATGAGGATGCACAGAAATACATTCTTTTGTTCACAAAGTAACAAAGAGCTTTAATGCCTGCCTCGGTTTCAAATGTCTGTGCAACCATAACAATGTCACTGCTGCGGCACATTCATGATTTGTAGTGCATTTTGAGATTCTCAGCTGAAAGGCCCTATACAAATGGAAAGTATTATTATCTATATAGCAGACAGATCCCAGCTCCACTGTAATAAGCTGTTCTCCTCAGGGGGCTCAGGCATGTGAGCTGCTAAGTATTCTCCATTTCTACTACATCTCCTTGGACCTGAGAGCACTCAGCCTCTAGAAGGATCAAGCACAGAATTGAGTTTGGGCTTCAAACCCACAACCTTCACATACACAAAACCTCCATCAGGGCTTTTAATCTGTGCTTTGGGCTGTGGAAGGGGTGACAGAAAGAGGAAGGGCAGCAGAAGCACGAGGGAAAAAAGCAAAATACAATAAAACTGTAAAGATGCAAATTACTTAAACCATTGAAAGGATTATCTGTTTGAAGACTAGATTACTGAAATTACTATCCTCCCATCAGATGACTAAATAATGCACCACATAAAGCAAGAGACATTCTACTGGCCATAAAACTCACATAACATCAACAAAGAAATGCACATTCATTAAACGATACATAAAATGAAATAATAATTACATGAGCATTAAATGTAAAAAAAAAGGCAAGAAATTCAAAATGTACATGTACATAAACTGAAACATTTACTTTGTTTTACCCAGTGCACACACACAAAGCAGCAATTTTCTCACTAAGATTTTTGGGGTTTATTTCCCCCTCCCCCACTGGGAACAGCACAATTTCAAATCCTTAGTATTTCCACCTCTAATTGCTAGAAGGGTTCATTATCGGCTGTCTAAAGTGCAATACATCAACCTTGCAAAGCTGATATACAAAAGACTTTCACACATCTGATGGGCTGCTGTGCTAAATACATCTTAATTTGTGCTGCATCTGCTGTTTTCTAATTTGTTTGTCATGCTGTGAATGCTACAGATTTTGCTACAGCATCTCCTTGATTTTTTTATTTTTAAAAACACAGCAGCTACTCAGAAAAGAAATGGCTGAGTGCCACCATTGTTCCTCTGATCCATGGAATAATATCATTTCTCTTATATTAAGCATTAAATACTTGACGATATATGTTTGATATATTTCATGCACATGCTACCATATGTCTCAATAAACAAACTATATATTTGTGTATACTATTTACATCTTCCATGACAACATTTGCTAGATCATAGATCTCTTCAAATCAGTTTCTCTGCATTTCAAAGAATGCTTAACTTAAGCACTTCATGTTTTGTGTGCCCTTAATTTTTACTGACAATCCATTTTTTGTCAAAAACCTGGAAGGGCAGTGCTGCCCAAACCCTAATTCTTAATGATTCTTACACATGCTGGTGGCTTTTTCACTTACTGAGGGGCGTTTGTGAACATACCTACAGTCCTCAGTGAAATGAGTCTGGTGTTCTCCATTCAGTCCCTGCTGAGCTGAAAACCAAATGGTAGAACAACAAGTGTAATTCAGTATGATTCAGAATAGATCAAAGTGTCTGTACAGAAGAAGCCTCAGCTTGACCTGGCAAAGAAATTAAATTTCTACTCTCCACTTCTTAAAGTGGAGAGTTTTCCCAAGTAAGTGAGCGCTAACACCGAGGAGAGTGTGATGAGTTTTTAGTGAAGCAACCTGTGCTGTCATTAACCTTCACAGTCACAAGGATCCCAGACACACCCCTTCTCCAAAAACAGGAGAGGAATACCAAGTGGTATTTTGTGCACGTCCTCCTGCATCTTCATGGGTTGCAAGGTTAGAAAGGTACCCACCTGGCACCATACACATATCTTCTGAAAGATTTTGATCTCTCAGAACCCTTTCTCCCGGGAAGGCCAACTCACTGCAAATCACACCATCACCAAAAACAGCTTTCAAAACGATTTAGAAGCACATGTCACAGCAAAGCAGAATCTTGCTATTGTCAAATCCCTACATGGTGTATACAAAATAAAATACAATAACCCAAGCCATAAATGTTGTTACAAATAATGTCCCTTACTTATTTGTTTATGTTTAGCTGTTAGTCTGCCCAGCTAGACAAGAAAATGTGTCTTGTGCACAGTAGGTTAGATACAATAAAGAGGATAACTCCCTTTGTTTCGGCACAGCCCAGGCTTTATAGGAGCAGCTGGAACACAGATTTACTTCTCCTGTTTTTGCAGCGTGACTCCTGACACACCAGACACGGAGAGCTATTTACATAATGCCAATCAGTCTCCAGTGTCAAGTCCTCACAATAACACGCAGCAGCTATTACAGAGGCAGGCTTTGTGACTGGGGAAGTCATAGACAAATCAGCGCTACCGTAAAGGAGTATGTTTAATCAATAAGGCATATTGCTCAACTAGTGTGGAAGAAAAAAACCTCACAGAGTAACAGCATTTGTAAAGGTTAATCAATTCAGCTAATTGTAAATGCTCTCAGTTGCCAGTCCCTAAACCATTCCTTCTCTTTGTAGCTGGTAATTCACTGTGGGATGCTGCTACAGTAAGCTGGAAAGAAGGAAAGGGAAGAGAAGGAAAGCAGTCAAATTTTGCATTACTCTCTGTGCTGTACTCTGCTTCCATCTGTAATATCAATGTATTTACCACAGGGAGGTAATCTTTTCTTTCTGCTTCTCACTGCCTTACCTCCTTCATTACACACAAAACAAAGCAAGAGGTCGGTGCTTCATGGTCCAGGCAGATGAAAAAGAAATCAGGATATTGATCTTTTTGTTCAGTTCTTTAAAGACCACGTGTATGACTGATCAATGGGGTAGTTATTGCAGTGCTCTTTATTTCACAGCCATAAGGAAAGATTTTTTTGTTCCCAAAAAATTGAGGACAATCAACATGTTTCTGTGTGTTCGAGAACTAAAGACAGGCCCACAAAACGATGAAGGAGATAGAGCCTAATGTCACATTTTGTCTCTAGACCAATTTAAAATCAGCTTGTGAAGGCAGGTTGATGGTCTCTGATACTCATGAGCTGTGTACTTGTTTGTTATTTCTGAAAGTGTTTAGAGTTTTCTAAGGTGATGTCTGCTCCCTCTCCAACGTACATCCTAGTCCCACTTCTGTATCCTGGGTTTGAAATACAAAAAGCTTTCCTTATGATACCCACCTCAGTGTGTCTTTCAAATAATGCCAAAGTTATCATATGAGCTTGAAAGCACTGCTTTGTTTTGTCCCTCATATATTTCTGGTGTTTTCAGCAACCGGAAGACATTAGCACGTTTTAATGGTACTTTCTCAAAGCCAGCCAGGGGTCAGAGATTTCAGGTCTTCACAGAATCAATCAATATTGATTAAAGGTCAAGGGAAGTACTGAAAACACAGCATGCACTCCCACCAAACAAAGCACCATCCTTCCAGTAGCAAAAAGAAAAAGAGAACAGAGGGAGAAATAGCGGCTTGTCTCATCCCTCTCTGCCTTCTGAGCCCCAGCTGCCAACACCATGCCCCTGCCAGATCCTCCTAGCTCATTGTGGCCAACTGAGCCCACCTTCTGCTTGGATATCCCTCAAGAAGAAAGCTCTGGATTTTTTTTCTCTTGTGAGTATTTACAAAATCTCCATGCAGGCTGCACTTGTCAAAATTCTGCCTGGACCAGGCTCTAAGGATCGGAAACAAGAATATATCCAGGAAATATACATATTCATACAAGGTAACTCAGCTAAATCTATCACATAAGTGCTCCTACTTGGATAAGTATTTCATATGAAACTGATAGCTGTTTGATTGGCTTTGATGTTTACAAGTAGTTGGTCTGATATTTTCCCTCTCTTGCCTTTTGTAGAGTATAGGAAGGTGTGTTACTACTACACATATCATTAATATGTCAAAATTCAAAACAAGTTATGTAAAGGCAGAAATGCTCTTCTTAGAACTGTTTTTTCAGAAATAAGTTAATAAACCATTTGTTTATTTTACACAAATAATTGCAACTTAAGAGTGCCACACAACTTTACAACACGAAGAACATCAAGGAAAAAACATGCATCTGCATATCAGCTCAGTATCATCAGCCTAGATGCTGAATAGCCTGAGAGATTCCATGTCTGTCAGCTGTGCTTTTCCTAAACCATGTGGGTCCCTTTCGTCTGTCACTGTCATCTTGACATAACATTCAGGTGGTGCTGCTATAACTTTAGGGAGAGCCTCTTGGCCACATTTAGGCAGCCGCTGTAACTTTTGAAATCCTATTAACTCACCTCTCACACAGCAAAGAAAACTGGGACCATATTACGCTGTGAGGTTTGGGGGTATAATTCTTCACCTCTGCCTTATATTCACTGCCACTACTGTATTGCTATCTCTCATACCTTCTCCTCTTCCCTCTCTCTTCCCTGCTCTCCCCCTTTTTCCTTTTTTTAAAAGAAACAGTTTAATTTTCTTTCCAGATGGTAATTTTTTACGTCAGTTTAATAATCTCTTGAAGGTATACTGGAGTATTGCTCAACTCACTTCTAAATTAAAGTACTTATTAAAAAACTTTGAAGCACTTTAACAATTTTAAATCACTCTGCACATAGCGATTTAAAATTATTGGAGCAGTTTTATAAGCATTTGAATTTGGAGGTGATCAGAGACCTGAAAAAGTGCAATATAGAGTAATTTAAAATTATTAGAGTACTTCACATTTTTTATAAGCTCTTCAGTTTGGAATTGATCGGGTTCTGACTTGTGAGCTTGCGCATTGTAATATGAGTGCTCCTCATTTTTCGAGAGATACAGACTGTTAAATCAAACTGCTTCAATAATTGTAAGTTGCTTTACATAGAGCATGCTCAGAAACCTAACTTTGCTTCTTAAATTAAAAATATTTTTCACTTTAAATCTGTAAAAAGGCTCTAAGTGACACAACAGCAATTTACTCTTTTGAAGAAGGTTGTTTGAAGTTTTCCCAGGATAAAAACAAACCAAAACTTCTACATAAAAAATACTTAAAGAGGTTATATAAAAATATTTCCTATGAGCCTGTATTATGAATCTTCAGCAGTGTTTAAAATCAGACTTTACCGTGTACACGTGTTGTTCTACACACTTTAATTTCATGAATAAGAATTTGTAAGATCAAATATCATATACAAAACTAAGTGAGAATCATATAGGAATTGTGCTGCATATTTCCATGTTGTTCCGACTACTGATTAAATGTAATCCCACTAGAGATTTTTACAACTTCTAGTCTTTCAGTCAAAACAAGTAGTTTTGTACTTGTTTAAAACAGCATTTCACAGTCTTCTCTACCAATAATAGAAGCATCCTGTCTGGAGAACAGTGTCAAAACAAAAGCCCCACAAGAATTCAGACTAAACATAAGAGGGGATCACTCTGTAGGCAATGTTGCATATGTATAACAAAGACATATAAAATATACTTCATACAAAAAAGTGTTTTCAGATATTTTGGGGGAGGCACTTAGGTTTGGTTTTTTACCAATGGAAAACTTGAAACAAAAAGTATCACAGAGAAAACAACAGAAAACTTGGGCTTGCTAAAACAACTGGAAACAAAAAGAAAATATTATTTGTGAAAGAGGTGAATTGCTGTTATTTCAAAGTCTTGCAAGCCATAGAATGCATCTATCAGAAGTAAATAAGGGCATATTGAAGCAAGTAATGCCAGCTGGGTTTCCGTACAATAAAATGTCTCTAACAGTTCAGCAAAAGGGCAAAAGTAGCAAGAGTACAGTGCTCTGTGGTAGATGAAAGCATTAGACTTATGTCAGATCTAAGAGTGCACAGATTTGTGTTTATCTTTTGTGACTGGTGTTCCTCTCTATATTAAAACTGTAAGAATGAAATGCTGGATTGATTGCTCCCATGAACAACAAGATTTCAGGCAGGCAGATGGGATTAAATACTAATCCCAAAATGGCATCATGATTATTATATATCAGCAATAAATGCTGTATCTATGGCAATCCTTAGTGATTCAATATTTATAAAACTTGAAGCAATGATTTAACATGCAGTGTTTGAATATCAGGGCTGCAAAACGTGAAAATCATGTGAAAACTTTTAAAGACCTCTTTTAGCTATCAAATAATGAGAAAGCACAATGGGATAAGCTAATTGATCAGTCAAGTTGCGTTTCTGAGAGAAGGCTGTTCTGCTTAGATGGGTGAATTTAACACAACTGTCCTGTGGAGGCCTTAGTCTTTATGATTTCATGTATTAAAGAATTATACAAGTTAATGCGCTATATTGCACTAAAGATCTGTATAAAATGTGTTTCCATTTATCAGTTTAAAGTTCCAGTCTTGTCCACAATCATTGGAAGAGCAGCTTTCCTTTTATACAGGTCAAGCTTCTTAATATTACTCATCAGTTAAAAGTGCCAAACCACTTTTCAGCTTCCTTTCATCTACAGTTTGATTCTGGAGTAAATGTGCCCTTTCTTCTGTTGTTCCCACACATGCAACTTCAAAGAGCACTTCAGAAAAACTTTGGCAGGATTTGTATTTTTCTAAACATATATTTGGGATCTCCTTTTTAATTTTCCTGCACATCTCTGATAGCAATACATATCAGAGATCTTCACCAAAAGACGTTAGAAACTTCTTTAGAGGGCACATACTGTTTGTTAATTCAGTAGGTATATCACAGAGCAGTTCTCTCAGTCACCACATTAGCAGCCATTGCCTGTCTTCTGCAATACATATGAGCCCATGACTCAACATTACTTTGTAGGTCCTGGAGTCACCTGTGGAAAATTTACTTCTTTGCTATCAGAAGATGAGTCCCAATTACAGTAGTTGGCTTATCTGTTCTATTTTGTTCCCTTATCCCTCATTTTATTCCCTTTCTCGGTAAATTAGAGATGCACTCCTTTACTCTGTGATGTTTCTATGTAATTCCATCTTATTTTGCTTTTTGGTTTTGATGCCTTCAGTGCATACACATGCACATATTCTGTTTGGACAGCAGCATGACAAGCAGTAAACTGGATGTAATCTAGCTCCATTCTTCAAGCCAGAATTAAACGGATGATTTTACTTTCATTGAGTTTACATTTTATCAGTTCATGTTCTGCTGATCAACTAGGTGCTATGGCTATTCTAGTTTCTTTAACACATTTTATTGACTGCAGTCCACTAAAAATTCTCCCCCTCATCAGCAAACGGGGCCAAGTTCCCTTGTGGTTACACAGAGTGTTGTCAAAGTCTTTTCTCAGCTGTTTCATTTTACAAGATCACTTGTCCCTAGTAATAATACATATATAATCCACGTATGAACTGGAATAGTTCCCCGAAAGCCATTCATCCCCAGAGGAAACTGCTCTTTAATTGTTTGTTATGCCTTCTCAGCAGGGAGGCTGACTTACACCATACATGTGCAACATTTTATTTAAATGACATCCTACCTAGATACGAAAGCTGCCAGAGCTATTTGATCTTCTTCCAATAAGGCTGCCAGCTACAGAAAGTCCCCTGAGAACAAAGCAGCAGATGAAAAAGAAGTGCTGCTGCTTCAGGCAAGCCCTTTTAGCCAGAGCTGTACCAGCAGCAACGTGCAGCATGGAAAAATACATGCTTTGAAGGTAGTTACAGTGGGCTGCATCTACCTATCTTTATTTAAGATGATACATGTTTAAGGATTGATTTCCTTCCATTGGCAAGGAGAACTGTGAACAGCACCAGCCTAAACTATTTAGTTTTAACTGCAATCCAGGAAAAGCAGCCTCTCTCCCACCCTCTGCTATCCCCTCTGCAAGGATCACACCTTGCGATAAATACCTCTTGGCTGATGTCCTGTGGCAGCACATCTCCCACTTCCTCTGGTGATCGCTCATCTCTTCCTGACCTCACTCTCTCTCCTCGGTACCCTTGCTAGGTCACTTGCAAGATGCATTGGGACTCCTTTCCAGCAGGACTTGGGGATGGCAGCACCAATATCCTGCTTTAATTGGCAGCAGCAAGACGGGAGATGGATCTCAGCACTGCGTGCGAGAATAGCGCCTTGCACAGCAATGCAAAAACACAGGCTGAACAAAATTAGCCGTTTTGCTTGATAGATGTTTGCACAAACCCACTCTTCACTTTTAGTATTTGGGAAATTGTTGCCTGAGCTTTGTTTTGATTTTCAAGTTCAAATGAAGCATTAAAAAATATCCCCACAACGGAAAGCAGAATTGTTGATTTTGAATCCTAAGTCTCAAAATCACCCCAGGTTTCTCAAAAGCTTTATGAAAAAAAAAAAGGAGTGGGGGAAAAAAGCAAATAACACACCACTCTTTCCCTGAACCTGGGCTGAGTTTCAAATCTGTACTGAATCAATGAGTAAGCATGTTGGTTTACGTTATGCCCTTATATTGCTTCTGATGATAAAACCCATCATTATCAGAAAGATTCTGGAATTTTTATTTCAGGATTTTTCCCAACCCAAAAAATATTGAGTACATTATGGGGTCTGAAAACAAATATACATAGCTTTGGCATAAGGTTTAAAGGACATGCCTTTCAGATTCTTGAGCAGGATTACTGAGCAAGCAAAGTGCCCATCTTCATGGTCCACATCAGGTTTTAATGGCTGGAGGAGACACTTCAAGAGAAATTTGGGAGTGTAGTTTTATGCTTCCTCATGCAGCACAGACACAACGGTAAAGGCGCTGTTTATCCCCATCTCTCGTTTCAGTGTTGGTTGAAAGAACTCCTTGCAGCCAGCAGCACAGCACAGCATAATCCGTCTCAGGAGAGAGCTGGCAAGGGCACTGGGTTTGTAAGTGGCTGTAACCAATCCATGCTGTTAGCACCTGCTGCCACCGAGCTGATCCAGGAGCAGTGTTGGTTCATTGGCTTTCCACTGCTGTGACTGGAAACGCCAGCAAACCTGGCACGGATGACATGCGTCGGCAGCAGCTGGAGAGGACCTTAGAGGAGGATCTGGACAAACCTGATTCACATCAGGGTAACCAGTTCAGAAAGCCAGAAAATCCCCAGAGAGGCAAGGGAAAGCATATATATGTCAGCTAACTCATTCTTGCATCCCCTCCAGTTTTATAAAAGGATTGCATACATTTTGTATATTTATACATCCATTTATTTCTTTGCAGACTATTTCTTTCTTTTGTGTGACAGCCCTCAGAGCTCTGCACAGATTTGCCAAAAATAATTACTCTGGTCACTTAGCAAAGCATAGGACCCGTCATCCAGAAATCTATTGCCTAGCAACAGTTCTTACCCTTCCTCCCTCACTACAAGCAAACATCACCTGCCCTCCCCACTCACCCCTCGTTTTTACTGGTTTTCTGGCTGCTGGCAGAAACAACCGCTCACCTGAGCAGGGATTAGCTTAACATCCAGCCCCACAAGGTGTAAAACACCTCCTGACAAGAGGATCGTCTGTGCTGTTTAGGTCCAAATACATGTGAGAAGATGCATAGTGTAGCTCAAGAAAATACTGGCTGCCAAGAAAAGGTGCAACTTCTGCCTTTAATAAAATAGTCTCACATTACACTTAGATCAAATACACTTCAAATCGGATCATCTATGTGGCAAAACCGTGATCTGGTATAGTGGAGGGTGGAGAGAAGAGGAGGACACAAAACCAGTCATATCAGACAAGAAATTGTAGCAGCACTACCCACAGCCATACAATATTTACTTATCCTCAAAGGTTTTTCATTAACATATATTTTATTATTACTGTAATGTCATAGAGTTGTAAACTACTTTCTAATTTTGCTTCATGTGAAACTATTTAGGCAGTGATTTATGGAAAAGAACTGTACCGTTCCTTCTTCCCCTGTGGAGCCTTCCTGCTCCTTCTCCCCACACAGGCAGCACCATTTGGTTTTTAGCTGACAGTTGTCAGTAGCACAGCACTTTTTTCTTACTTTTCTCAAAGCAGTATTTTGGATAATTGCACAATTTATTTTACTAACAACTTTGTGTAACATTCTGGGAACATTTTGGACATCTTAAAGCTACACCCAGAGATTAAATTAACATGACAAAACTTTTGTTCTCTGCTATATCACCCACCTCTCCACACTGTGTTACACTAGGGGACCCTCAGACCGGACAACTGTCCTTACTCTCAGTAGTGCCACAGCAGCAAAGCAGCAGTTCTTCCAGACCTGTATGCACGTAAGTGACAATTATCTAAGATGATATAAATACTCTGTGTTCTCCCTATGGCACTTCAGTGCTGTTTCACAGTGTAAAATTTACACATAGGCTGTAGCTATATTTATCACTGCTTGGCATGCATATAATAATAGACACATTTCAAAAGTTATTTCAGGTTTTAAAATGTCAAAAAGTCCTCATTCTAAACATTTTCCTCAGCTGGTCAGAAATAACTTTTAAAAAACCACCATAAATACAGAGAGACTTATACATACCTTTTCAACTGCACTAGTGTTCAACACCTAATGTCCATCCCCCAAAAATGAAATACCAGAAATCAGTCTTTGTTTAAAGAACTGTCAGGTGCCAATCCTGACATATACAGTTTTGAGATTAAATTTGAACTTGAGTTGCCTTTGAATAGCTTAATACCTAATACCCAGATCTCCCAGCAAACAAAAAGGATAAAGGGCAAAAATCATAGAATCACAGAATGGTTTGGGTTGGAAGGGACCTTAAAGATCATCTAGTTCCAACCCCCCTGCCATAGGCAGGGACACCTTTCCTCTAGACCAGGTTGCTCAAAGCCTCGTCCAGTCTGGCCTTAAATATTGCCAGGGAGGGGGCATCCACAACTTCTCTGGGCAACCTGTTCCAGTGTCTACATTTTACTACTCTGATTAAAGGAGCGTTCTTTGAATAACAGCACAGTACCCTTATAACCATGCTGTTATGTTTTATTCTATGTTCAATTTTTTGGAAATTGTTTCAAATTTTTGAGGAGGTTATCTACTCATTTCAGTATACTTGTTACTTTATTGTTGTCATAAAACGTTTCAGTCTGAAATAAAATATCTCTCCCTAACACTCTTGTCTCTGCCTATTTGGCAATGATTTTATCTTTTGTTTTAAATGCTGCAAAAACTAAGTGTGTCCTTGTTCATGTGCCAGCATCCCTGATTATTTCAGCTGCAGTATGAACAGCTTGGGGAATAGTGTTTGATAGTCAGCTACTGCTGAAGAACCTGGAAACTAAGATGAATAATACTTGCTCTTGAACAAGTCTTGCCATTATAGGGAACCCGATTTTCTTTTTTCTTTTTTTTCACCCTCAACAAGAAAATGGCAGTTCATTAACTAAAGAGATACAGAAAATCCCTAGGATAGTCTCTGACAAATTGTAACCAATTTAATGGATGTTAATTTCAGGTCCTAAATTTTGACTTTTTTTACTTCTAAACTGTTTGGCACATGCATTGAAAACATGAGCTTAAAAAGAAAAAAGAGATGTATAAAACATGAAAGCAAATGCTTCTAAGATTTTTTATAGCTTTTTAGCTGAATTAATTACTTATAAGCAATATTTTTGGTAATAGGCATCTAGCCACAGATTTAAAGGTACCCTCTTAAATGTCATTTCATTGCTACAGAAATGTCCATAGTGCACGTATCATGTGTTATAATTTTGCAAATACAAATGTACATTATAATGCATTCTTTATCTTAGATGTTAGTAACATGGGGCTTGATCCAGCACCACTGAAACATATGGGAACTTTAATATTGATCCCTACAGAAGCAGAAACACACTAATATTGAGCTTATGTCCGGATAGGAAGTCTGAAACACATTTGGATCATAATGTCCCACAGGAAAAATTTTAAGTGGAAGAAGTGTGGTTTAGAATGTTCAGAATAAAGAATAACAGAAGAACAGAGGACATAGATGCAAAAAACAGGGTAAAGATGGGGCAAACAGAGGATGACTATTGACAGGAACAAATCATGTTTCACAATGTTCTACATCACAGGACACTCTGATGTACAGGATGTGTAGTAGCAAAAGCAAGCAAAACACAGATTATCCAATACTTCAAAAACAAGTACGCTTTTGATGGCACAAGAAAGATGCACAAAACAAAATACAGAGGTTTCCTCTTTCTCTGCTTCATTTTCCTTTCTAATTTTCTGTACCCTCTAGATTTCGGGCAAAGATCGTCAAGGGATTCGGGATACTTTCTATTCCACTAGCATAGCTTCCCTTGTAAAACAGGCCGTCTCTTCTCACTTTTGCTGCTGGTTGTTTGCTGCCATGTCATACTGTATTTCTTTTTTCCTGTTTTTTGGGCTGAGAGAGTCTCTTTCACTGATAAAATTCGAATTCACCTGAATCCACAGTCAGCTTCATCATCATCAAATAACTGAAGTCTCCATTTGACTGATTTCTTATTGAGTTACTACCCAGAGAGTTCAAACCTGGAGAAAAAATACAGTGTGCCTTAAGTAGCAGAAGTTTTTTCATTCAATGATGTTCCACTGAGCCAGATCTTGACAACCCTGTCAAGGATCATATTACCCCATATTCAGATCTTTTCATTATTAACCTACATTGGCCTTATCTTTGACTCAAAGACTTCAACTACAGAACCCAGACTTTGCTGGGCTTCAAAGCAGTGCCAGAAGCACAGAAGTTCCCCAGACTGTTGTTACACAGCGCCGTAGCAATACCTACAACAAGCACTGGCAGAAACTGACCTATTTATACCACTGGGAAGAATTAATATGCACCTGAGATGATGGAGCAAAAGAGGATTTGATTGGTCTCTGTAAGGGCTACCAGCATCACTGATCCTAATACTACACAACAGTGGAAACATATTTGAAAATTTTCAGCCTCAGCAAAGCCTATTCAAGCTGTGCATATCCATACCCAACCTCAGTGAATTGTTTAACTGCGTGTTCTTGCTCTTTGTTCCAGTCATAGACTGTACATGAACAGCTGCTGATTTTGTTCCTTTCCAACATTTTTTATAATGCAAACAATGTTTGGTTTACTGTATTAAGCACGCTTTTGTTTTGAGCTTCATACTTGCTTACAATAATAATGAATCCACACAGTGAATGACAAGCAACAGTGAAGAGAGAAAAGAGCCTGCCAAAAATAAAAAGCCTAGGCCATATGGAGACACCGAGGGATATCTCTGATGTGGGGGCTGCCAGCATTGCTTCTTCCTCACTCCTTGGCATTTCTGCAAGCCACCTTACACTTCTGAAACTCTGACAGGCTTTGCTGTGCAGCACAGGGGACTATTCTCCAGTAAATGAGACATCACTGAGCTCCATCTTTTCCAAAATGCCTGGAGAGCTCAGTGAAAATAAAAAGCAGACCTAGGGTATTCCCACAACTGCCAAACAGCCAATTCTGATGGCAGACCCAGATGCTTGCGTAGCTTCTCTTAAATTAATGGGTCAGCAAGGAATGGGAACACATGAGATAGGGGTAAGTGGATATAGCAGAGATGAGAAATCAGGGCAGAATTATGATAGTAGCAAGGTCTTCCTGCAAGAAAGTCAGTGCTTTTGTCATGCCTGAGGCTGGGCATTTAAATCCTTGCTCATTTGGCATCCATGCCCTAACTAAAAGTTATGACCAGCTTGTGAACAGCCATAATGCTATACCAACAAATGGATATGGCTGAGCAACCGAGAAATTGTGTATGGAAGAGAATTGAGTAGAGGAGTTCCAAATAGAAATGTCCAGACAACTATCCATTCCCATCTGATTTCCTATGGATAAAGAAACATGCCACTGTTAATCCAGGTCTTGGAAACATTAGTTTAGAAACATAAAATAGTGCATCCACAGCTGCAAGGTTCTTATTGTCTTTGGTGAGCTGAGCAGAGGGGCGTGGGAAACACCTTCCACACTGATTTTATGTCTGAGTGCTAGTCTCCCACACAACTGAACAATACCAAGTTGTGTACCCCAGATGGCTTTTGGTTTAATTAGTTGACAAAGAACAGTACAAATCCTGTAGGGTTATGTGTTCATGATGGGCACAACATTTTACTTGAATTGATTTTTTGACAACTGATTAAATGCCAAAAGAGCAAAAGTTCTTTTTGCAAAGTATTACATTTACAAAAAAAAAAAAAAAAAAAAAGATTTAGCCAGGTGCTTGCTATATAGTCCTGACTCCTACAGGGCCTGTAAATGCTCACTTGCTCACTGCTTATGTATCTGCTACTGTATGCATTATTACTTACAGTAAGGCTACTGACATCATTATTTAATATTCATATTAAAGTACTACTGCTAGGATTAGATTCTAATTGCTAAGTGCTGTACAAATGTATTGGACTGACCTGTCTTCCCTTTGCAAATGGAGTATAGAAATGGGGCAGTCGGGAGACAGTCTCTCTTGATGAATTAACCACACAACATTTAGCAGCTCAACACCTTTCTATAGCTAGATATACCATGGCTGATAACTTTTCAAGGAGCAACTCACAAACATCTTTGAATAAAGTGAAGAAAGAGCATCCCAGGATCTTTTGACAACAGTTTATTTCATCAGAAATGTGTGTTTGCAGGTCAGCAGTTAGAAATAAGTACAGCACATGTGCTCCCCACAGTACAGATGAAATGAAATCAAGGCATTAGGAATAGCCTTTCACATTTTTGCAATAGTCTTTGCTTTTGCATTTGAATAGGGAAATTAAAGTTGTGATAAAAATTACTTACACGTCATTCTCTGTAACAGAGGAATATAGGAATCTATCTGAAAGTAGCCTGACTATTGCAAAAACTAGCCTGAAACTTGAAACACTTCTTTTCATTAGCTTCTCAATAACACTTGGCTATTTACTGTAATATTTTTCACTCAAGCGTGATCAAAGAATGCCAAGCACGGTTTAGTATTTCTTTGTCTGGGATGTGACAATAACCTAGAGAGAGGGAAAGAAGAACACCATGGAAAGTCTTTGTCTCCACTAGCCACAGAGCATCAACTCTAAACACTGAAGTGGCAAACAAAAGTCTAAGCCCTGTCTGTGAGAAAGTGATTTAATACTTTTTCCATTTCATTCTTTCAAATTCAGCAGTTTCAGCTCTTCTAAGGATTAATTTTTTTCCTCAAGTGATCAGTAAGCTTTCATTTTTGGCCAAATGCCTGCAGAAGAGGAGGGTCACCATGAATTAAAACACCTCTTTCGTGAACTTCTGCACACCTGCATGAAGATAATTAGATTCATTTTCCTCAGCTCTAGTCTAGGTGACACACACTGCAACAAGGGCATCTGCATGAAATAAGGTATTCTTCCCCATGGAGGAAGGTTTCTCTGCAAATTCGCTTTCCATGCAGAATGTAGAAAAGGAGGCAAGCCCATGCACATGCATGTTGGGGCTGTCACAGCAGCCAGCAGCAGAGACAGCCACTCACCTCTCTGAGGTGCATAAGACATAATTCATCAATATTGAAGCACTGTTTTGAGACATGTAAATTGATGCAGAGATGTAAACCAGTGTATTTTGTTTTACAGTTTTTGCTTTGCCTTTTGTTTGACATTTTGCTACGGCGACTTTCTTTTCTTGGGAGACCCATTCCTTCACATTTAACTGCAAGTCCTGCAGAGCAGAAAGGACGAAAACCTGTTTCTGTGCAACCCTTCATTGCAGGACTCCTGGAAACTATATATCTCTCAGCTCATAGCAGAATTATTGCATGGAATAAACAGCACTGCTCCAAATACCAGATCTGAGGAACTTTTCCTAAAAGACTGTGTCACTTTGCAGCAAGGTGTTAAGGAATATGTCATCAGCTGACCTACAGATGAGCCAGTTAGCAATGCAAGAGCCTGGTGCACGGACTGTGGAGTCCCTGTTGGCTAGCTAATGTTTAGACTCCTTTTTCAAAACACAACCCACACATGTCTGCATTTCCACATGTAATGAGATCTCCCCCACAGGCACAACATGAAGAAACGAAGTATTCTTTCAGCTAAAGAATACAATACACAAGCACAGAGAAGTAGCAAGTTGTATAATATATTGCTATCCTATTTTTATTCTATTCCAAGTATTAATCATTAAAACTCTAATGAGGTGCTAAAGCACTGAAAAGGTGTTCTCTAAGGATGCTCATAAGATTTTCAAAGTATTAAGGGCCCCTGGACGCAGGAAAGGAGGGGAGTTGGAGGGTGTTATTGATTTTTACTTCTTCGCTTGTGGGTTGACTAGTTGTTTCTTTCATTACCCCATAAGTTATGGAGCAAAAATAGTCATCACTTCCTGGGCAAAAGTCTGAAGGATCCCAGAAAAGAGTGTGCCGAACTGCAACATGGTCCAAGTATTTATATATTCAGGAAACATTAGTCTTCAGATAAACACTACAGGGTCTGTACAGATGCTTTCTTTGGCAGCAGTGTGTTGCATGCTGTAATTTCTCATTAGCAACAAAGTTCTCAACTACAGTCTAGTTCAAGAAAACCGTAAATAAATTTTACATTAGGCATTTTGTTCCTCAATTATTTTCACAAGTTCCTAATAAAGCTTCCTGCTGTGCGGACTGTTGGGCAGGAATATGTCCAAGAAAAGAGAATGAGCTTTTACTTTATTTTCCACACAAAATGAATGGCCATATCTAAATGAGGCTATAATAAGAAATGATGGCTTAAAAATAATATTAGGCCACGTAATTTGAATGATAGTTTGCCATTATGAGCAACAGAGTTAAATATACTTTGACAGTTCAATGAGGCTGTCAAAAAACTAAAACACTTTAGTTTTTTAAAGAAGACTTTTTACTGGGACCAGTACTATTCAATATATTCATTAATGACTTGGATGAGGGAGTAGAGTGCACTGTCAGCAAGTTCGCTGATGACACAAAACTGGGAGGAGTGGCTGATGCACCGGAAGGCTGCACAGCCATTCAGAGGGACCTAGACAGGCTGGAGAGTTGGGTGGGGAGAAATTTAATGAAATATAACAAGGGCAAGTGTAGAGTCCTGCATCTGGGCAAGAACAACCCCATGTACCAGTATAAGTTGGGGACAGACTTGTTGGAGAGCAGCATAGGGGAAAGGGACCTGGGGGATCCTAGTGGACAGCAGGATGACCATGAGCCAGCAATGTGCCCTTGTGGCCAAGAAGGCCAATGGCATCCTGGGGTGTATTAGAAGGGGTGTGGTTAGCAGGTCAAGAGAGGTTCTCCTCCCCCTCTACTCTGCCCTGCTGAGGCCACATCTGGAATATTGTGTCCAGTTCTGGGCCCCTCAGTTCAAGAAGGACAGGGAACTGCTAGAGAGAGTCCAGCGCAGAGCCACGAAGATGATTAAAGGGGTGGAACATCTCCCTTACGAGGAGAGGCTGAGGGAGCTGGGTCTCTTTAGCTTAGAGAAGAGGAGACTGAGGGGTGACCTCATTAATGTTTATAAATATGTAAAGGGCAAGTGTCATTAGGATTGTCCTGGTTTGGCCTAAACCAGGCCGATTTTCCTTTCAGTGATTTTTCCTTTCAGCGATTTTTCCTTTCAGCTAAGTCTCCTCTAAGTAACTGCACTTCCTGAAACTAACTGCATGTTTTTGCAGACAGTGTCTGCTTTCAGGACTGATAACGCTCGAAGTTTGTAGTTATCACTGAGGCACCGGTAGGGATGTTGTGCAGAAAGGCTCTTGCTGTACTTATTCTTGAGAGAAACCAAGGTCACTGCTGAATTCCTCACTGCTTACGAGTGAAGAGCCGAAGGGGGGTCGCAGCTGCAGGGGGGAGCAGACAGGGCAGGTGACCCAAAATTGACCAATGAAGGTATTCCATCCCATACACGTCATTCTCAGTATAAAGCGGGGGGATCACGAGGGTCTCGCTCTCTTTCTGCTATGGCCGGTGTCCAAGGAGGACTCCGTCTGTTTTCCTGCTGCCCCCGATCCCCATCCGTGCATCCCTGAATCCAGCTCTCGACCGTCGCTAGGCCCAGCCTGAGCCTTCCCGGAACCTGCCCTGCAGTGCCGGTGGTGACGTGGCTGACTTCAGGGGAGCTCAACCTTGGTTTTGTATATATATTTGTATATATTTGATTATTTCTATTATTGTTATTATACTCTTTTTCATTATTATAGTTTATTAAAACTGTTTTAACTTTCCAACCCAGAAGTCTCTCTCCTTTTTCCCTTTCCCTTTCCCTCTGGGGGGAGGGGGGGGGATAACAGAGGGCATCTGCCGCAGGTTTAATAGCTGGCCCAGCTTTAAACCATGACAGAAGAGGAGACTGAGGGGTGACCTCATTAATGTTTATAAATATGTAAAGGGCAAGTGTCATGAGGATGGAGCCAGGCTCTTCTCAGTGACATCCCTTGACAGGACAAGGGGCAATGGCTGCAAGCTGGAACACAGGAGGTTCCGCATAAATATGAGGAAAAACTTCTTTACAGTGAGGGTAACTGAACACTGGAACAGGCTGCCCAGAGAGGTTGTGGAGTCTCCTTCTCTGGAGACATTCAAAACCCGCCTGGACGCGTTCCTGTGTGATATGATCTAGGTAATCCTGCTCCGGCAGGGGGATTGGACTAGATGATCTTTCGAGGTCCCTTCCAATCCCTAACATTCTGTGATTCTGTGATTTTTACTACACTAATACTGACAAATAATGTTGGTGACTGTTAACATCCATTCTGTTATTTACTTCATTGCTGAACTTCTACCAGAAGCATTTAGCCACTTGGGGTTTGTGGGTGGATTGGAGGAATGGAGACAGAGTTTAAATGCATACCATTTCCCACGTTTCTGTCCTAAGTCATGTTTTTGACTACTTCTAACCTCTAACAGGTTAGTGACTTTTAATTGCTTTGGACTCTGACATTTCAACTTTTCTTAGAAACACATATTTTAAGTTAAATAATAGTTCTGAAGAATTATTTCAGTAGTGTTGACTTTCTCATTTTTTCTTAATCACAGTATTGTGCTCTATGACATCTTTTCTGCAACAGTTTTCCCAATTTATTGGTTTTGCAGAGGTAAAAATAGTCATTATTAATACATCAGCATAGCCTTACTACTATGATCTTCATGAATATCTGCCACCATCAATCCAAGACCTCTGAAACCTACCCATTTGTCAAGTGGTTGCCCCCTATGACTCCCAGCCAGTCAAGCTAGTCTCTGTTGCTTTCCTATTTCTTTTTCCATGTCTTCTTTCCTAAGCTACTTGTAAAAAAAAAAAAAAAAAAAAAAAAAAACCCCTAAACCCACAGTTTTACACTCTTAAATGTCACTTTGAAAGCTACTTCTGACACTAAGATTACCAATCACGCCTGTCTGGCAAAGGAAGACAAGAAAAGATTTGACACTAAGACTTCTATGCTGACCTCTCCTTGGTGGTTACTTGATTAGATTCTCTTTCTGTTCTGTATCAGTTGCCTCTTATATGTCACGCCCCTCACTATAAACTTTGTGTGAAAAATACCTATAACAAATCTCAAGATTCATTAGTACTGCTGTATTTGAGACTAACAATTATGCTTTAGGTAAGTATATACAGCTGGAATTTCTGCTCTCAGCAGTTATCAGCTGATCTGAAATTCTTACTTATCATAATTCCCACCAAATAACACCAGTCTCCAGTATTTCATCATTCAAAGCAATAGCTCTGTTTTCGCTAGTTGAGAAGGCAGACTTTATAAGCAAAGTCATTTTATCAGGTTTGTTTTTAAATATTAATGTGGAAATTAAGCAAGGTTTAAGTACTGGGTCTTTAAGATTTATTTTTCACTATGTCTGTTATAACAAACATTTATTAATATGCTGTGAAATGAGAAATCTATAACATCACTAATAAAACCTTTTAAGTGGTAATCCTTCAGAATCCTTCCTTGTAATGCTTGAGCATTTGCAGTACTAAAGCAATGAAATTTGCACATACTGTAATGGAGTAGTGGAGTGATTATTACAAAATTTTTTCCAAACTACCTTAGGGTTTAGATGAATAGAGAGTAGTCTTATGTTTTAAACTTTCTGCCAACAGCGAGGCTTTAAGTTGAGTTGGATTGTGGATAAATTGTAGTATAATGTATGTTGACAGTTTAATAACATGGGTTACTATCCTTAGTTTGCTTTATGATGTAATACATCTTTATAGGAGTCCCTGGAGATTTCTACTATGATTTTCAAGGCAGAGAGAACTCAATAAACTAAAATACTCTGAGCAAGGTTTCTATTTCCTGTGTCCTTTGGAAATTTTCCTGAAAAATAAATAGGTGCTACAACTTTTAAAAGTTTTTCTACATGACTTTTTGTTTTTCTTGTCATGTAATAGATTTTAAAGGTACATTTCATATAAAGTTATACATTTTTTCAGAGTTCCTTTCTATAATAAATGGCCTTATTTTTCAGATCTCCAGGGGAACTTTCTTTTTTATAAAACACAGTAACTGGTTTTCTTTTCCTCTCTTTCAATTTCTCATTGTATGTGCATTTAGATTATGCAGTTTGCAAATGTTTGCTGGTAAAGGTCACATACATTTGGACTAATTATTCCTCATGTTTGGACAAGTACATGCCTGGTAGTGGGTAAGTATCAAGCAGCATAAATCCAAATAACAAAATCAAATATAAGAATTATTTAGTTCTTCAACTGCTTTCACTTCATTTTTACAGGTAATCAGGAAAATAAACTAATTAGAATGGAAGGAAACTATTAGTTTTTATTAAATATCAGTCTAAGTGAAAATAGCTTAAAAGGATCTCCAATCTGCTTTAATATTAAATAAATTCAGTCTCCAGTTTTGACAATATTCTTGCAACACTAGAATTCAGAAACTACTGAAAGCAAATTCTTTATTTAATGTATTTCTTCTCAGGTTGTTTACAAAGAGATGTTAATTTTTTTTAATCTCTTTGTATACAAAGAGATGTTAATAAAAGTGTAATTGCTTTTCAGAATTATGCCTATAGATGATGTTGTGCAAATGCTTTCAAGCCTACTGCTAACATATGATTTGCTGTGATCATGTGTTCTCAAACATTTGTCTAAGTGGATGATTACCTAAACAATATGGTATTCTTCCCTATTCCAAGCTGGCTGACTACACAGAAAGTTTTTCAGGACACTTTTACAAAGCACTTTCAGTATGAATGATTCATACGAGCCAGGCTGCTATATCCACACCAGTATTTGTGACACATTCTTTCCACTCATATTATGTAAACAAAAATTTGCTCATCTGAACGTTTGCAGGAAGCGCGTAAATGTAGGCTGAAATAAATCGGTACTGTTTGTCAAATAAACATCAGCAAATACTTTCTTAAAGTATGCACAAGCTCTACTTTCCTGCTAAAACAAACCTATTGTAAAATAAGCCTCATTAGGAAATTCCTGAAGGACATGTTGTAAGACCACCAGTACAAAAAAGGTCAAATGGTGTGATTACAGACACTCCATAAAGACAAAAAGCAGAAGCTGGAGAGTGTGACCTGAAAGGTCTTTTCATTATCATTTAATCCCTTCTCTTTTCATCATCCCTTTGCTGAATCTGGGTAAGTGCTGCAACGAGTGAGCTCCCCGAAGCCTCTCAAGCCAAAACAGTTTTCAGAGCCCTCACAGGAAAATACTCAGATTTTTCACCATCGGTGGCCACACCGGCCTCTTGCCAAGAGCCTAAGGGCCATGCCTAATCGACATTAATATCTACATACATTTTCATTCCTGGAAAATATAAGCACAAACACAGCCATGACATTTGCTTAGGCTAGTACCACTGATGAGATAATCCTGACTGTTTGAATTCACTGAAAACCAGCTCTTTAGGTTAGTTGAAAGGTTTGCCCCCACCTCACTGCCACAGCGCACTTCCACAGGCAGTGTTTGACCATCCTGTGGGCCATATACTGAGCAACAAACCTCCACAGTGCCAGAAACACTCAGAGCCAGACATCCAAAGGTGCTTAGCAAACCACGCGTACAGATGGGTACCAAATCAGGTTGCAAAACTGGATCATTCAACCCCATCAATTGAAGCTGGAACACATTATTGTTAAAAATTTGGTCCTGTAACCATAACCTTGGAAGCCTACTGCAGCTTCCTGTTTTTGTTCCATTTTTTAACTTGCTGTGAAAAAGAAATGGCTCCTAATTGTGTCAATAGCCTTGCTGAATGGCTGTCAGACTTCACTATTATTTCTGTGATTAGTTGTATTTCTTACTCTGCCTGTGGATCCCAAGAGGAACAGCAAAAGAGTGTACAATGTTGCAGCCAAATTTAGCTGGGATAGAAGGATGACTTTAGTAGAGAAAATTATTATTATAAATCACTTTTCCTGAAAATTATCTAGTGCATAGGTATACATGCACACACACATACCTCCCACATACACCTTTTATTACTGTGTTAGATATGTGCTTTTTATATGTATCACATATATGATCAGCTCCCTCTTGATCAACACACACGCAACTCCACTGGGACTCTCCAGGGCTAAGACCACAACTTGTTACACCTTCACCTATAAGGCTATCTGGGAAGAGGCGGTAACACCTTGCACCTTCTGCAAATCACTACAGTAGAGGAAATACAGTACTCAGCTGATCAGTCATCACTGGGCTGCAGACTGCAAATCTCATTTGCCCTCTACATTATTATGAGTATGTACTCCAAGATCAGCTCAGTTTCTGGACCAGTAAAAGAAGAAAGCCTCATATTCAATATAGGTAGAATTAAAAAAAGAATAAGACAGTCAATTAAAAATTAATCTTAGAAACAAGATCGAGCTGTTGCAACCGCTTATTCTATTTCCTAATATTTCTGGAAATATTAGAGAAAAATAAGTGTGAGTTATTAACTCATGAGTTACCTTAAGCTTCTATAGAGATTTTTTTAGATGATTTCAAAGTACTGTATGAACTCAAATCTTACAATAGCCCATTTAAAACCTGGTGCATAGAGAGGCTGAATGTTCAGAACCACAGACCAAAACAGTTCAAAATCAAAGCCTCCCTGGCTTCTTCCTACTCTTTTCCACAAGCATCACCTTTGCAGCTGAAACCATATAGCAATATCAGTATTTGCTGAGCCTACATCTGGTAGAGTTTCTTCTAACATACTTGAGCCAAAGTAATAGAAGCATCAAAGCCTTCAATGTGCAATTTCTCTCGGCAAATATGCTCAACCTTGTCCCTGGAGCTAAGACAGGGGGGATTTTGCAGCCATAGTGAATCAAGGCCAGACTCCTGACCCACTGATTCCTCACTCTCTGTCTTCCAGCACTAATAGATCATAAATCTTCTTTGTTGAGAAGAAATAAAAAGCAATCAGCATGGGACTCCTTCATTTGAAATATTTATTTGGACAGCCGAAGCTATCACTGTCACTGAAACTGAGTGACAGCAAACCAGGGCGCTGTTTTGGCCAGTATATGGGACAACAAGAGCAACTAAGGTTTATATTCACAAGATTGAAACATTCAATCAATTTCATTGTAAACTGAATCCCCCAAACAGGTTTAAATGGAATCCTACTTCCAAATATTGCTATGGCTGATCTAATAATCTATGCAAAGAAAATATCTATACCAACGAATTGAGTAGCATGGCTACAGAGAAAGGATGGTCTATAAATACTCGGGTCATAGAAACCAGTGCTGTTTAGAACAAAAGGTTGATGCACCAAATATGTAAATGATTATATTACAATTATAAAAGTCATTGCAAAGCATTAAAGACATAATTGGCAGTGTTCCTACCAGCTAAATATAATCTACAATACACATCAGCTGTAGCTTGGCTTGTCTTGTTAGGTAAACAAAACGTGTCTTGACTGTCATTGCCATAAAATATTAATGCACTGGAAGTCTCTAAACCTTGCTAAGCATAAGGCCTATTATCACACTTAAGAGCAAAGCAATCTAATAAATCGCTGGCTGTATAAAAACTAAGTCAGCTGGCAGAGACAGTAATCTCCCTAAGGGATAGTAAGAGCCTAATCTTCAACTACAGCAGCTGCCGTTCCAGAGAAATTATGTTTCCACTGCTCAGTAGAAATACATTTGTGCTGAATTCTGTTATTTAAACTCTAATGGAATCATTAGGAGTATCCATACATTATCAACAATACAAAATGAACTAACAAAACCATCTATGACATAGGCTTATTATCAGCGTCATTTTTTTTTATTATTATGCTTGATCTTTGTTGCTTTTAGTTAGGTCCAAACAAAAGCTGGATGCTCCTAATACACATTTTCTAACAACATCCAGCTCATACATAAATAATCTTGTGTGTTTAGTGAGCACTGAGATGATGTCCTTAATTGAAAACAACTTACTTGTTTGGCACTGGTATGAGGTCCTTGAGGCTGTATTTAACCATAAACACAATATTGTCATATATTTTGTAACAGAACAGATAACATCATGATTATGTGATTTTTATGGTGTACTTAGGGAACATACTGCGTGATTCAAGAGATGCAAATCATCAGCGACATAAAAGATTGCACATACAAAAAGTAGTTAACAGACAAAATGTCTTAGTCGGGTTATTATAAAAATTATTTATTTGTTATCTTTGGGATTAATAGGAAATTACTCTGTCCTCAAAATGGACTAGAACAACACCTAAATAGCATGAAATACATCTTTAGATATTACTAAAAGATTCATAGGAAAAATGCATACTGAAAAAAGAATCTTAAAATATGTTACAAGCAAAGGTAGGTTGCTCCTGAAAAAGGTTTTGATTAATAGTTTATATGACAAATAAATTACTTTATATATATGATCCTAGAGACCTCTTCCAACCAGATTGATTCTGTGATTCTGTGATATTGTGTTTGATTGCACATTTTCCATTAAATTCTATTTTAAGTGGATATGAGTAACAGTGGGTGAGCAATTTAGATTTTTTTAGTATAAATCTTATGAAATCAAAATCACTTTTTCTTGAGCACTGGAGTCCATCTATTTGGTCCCGCACAATCATGGAATGGTTGAGTTTGAAAAGAATGTGGAGAGGTCTGTAGTTCAAGCCCTGCTCAAAGCACTGTCAATTAAGTCATGTTGCTCAGGGCTGCATCCCAGCAGGATTTGAATATCTCCCAGGACACAGATCCCACAACATCACCAGGCAATCTGTTTCAGTATTTAATTGTCCCCATGGTGAACATTTTCCTTCCATGTAATCATAATTTCCTATTTTCCAGCTTCTGACTCTTTTCTTACTGCTCAGCACCTCCAAGACTAGTCTGACTCCATCTTCCCTATTTCTTCCTATTCAGAAAGTGTAAACTGCAATAAGGTCTCACCTCAACCTCCTCCCCCAGAGGCTGAACAAATCCAGTTCCCTCAGCCTTTCCATATACACCACATTCTCCAGCTCCCTGACCATTCTGGAGGATCTCCGCTAGACTCCTTCCTTTATGCCAATATCTTTCTTGTAGTGAGGAGCCAAAATGGACACAGCACTCCAGATGTAGTCTCACAAGGTCTGAACAGAGGGGAATAATCATCTCACTCAACCTGCTGGCTGCACTTTTGCTAATACCTCTTCTACACACCAGAAACTGCAATAGCTGAAGCCATCCAGGACCTATGAGTTTGGAAGACCTGCAAGATTCTGCCAGCATGGACTCCTGTGATAAAGGTGACTGTCGTCTAGTTAAAAATTACCTGTTTGATACAGTGGGAAAGGCAGCTGGAAGAACAGAAGCATGTGGACATGCAGTGAGAACTCTGGAGATGATGAAAACACAACATCTGTGTAGCTAAATATTTAATATTTCCTGGCACTGTTCTGTTACATTTTTCCATTGTAAACCATGTCTTTTTTCCTCTTTTACAGAGACACAGAAAATTGCCCTGCCTTTTCTTCCAGCTGTCTTTTCTCCTTTCTTAGACCCATCATGATTTTTTTTTCTGTGACAACCTGACCAGTTCATCAATTTTCAATCTTGAACTTAATTTTAAGTTTCCTGGAAAGGCTCTGAGACTGTAAAAAAGAGCTACTTATCTGCTTAGGGATGTCAGCTCATAAAACCACATGAGAAACTGAGAAAGTTGGAGCTGTTTAGATTCAAAATAAGATAGATGCATATAAAAGCGTATTTGGAACAGAAAACATACATCAAGCAGCTCCTATGTGGCATTTTTCACAAGAACAAAGGGGTAGGAAAAGACAGTGAAAGGCAGCAAATTTTAAACTGATAAAAGGAAACACTTCTTTTACAAAACTTCACCTGTAGAAATCAATGGTATAACATATCGTTGGGAATGAGGATATTAGCAGGATGCCAAGATTAGGCATTACAGTGATATTAGTTATGATTGCCTACATTTTAAGATCCTTAAGGTTGCAAAATCCAGTGCTCTATTCTTAGGAGAAAAAATGCAATGCAAAGTTGCTTAAGTAACATTAATTGTCTCCCTCGTGCATATGCATTATGACACAATCTTCATTATTACCTTCCTACATAATTACTCGTTATTGCCTCAAACACTGGTGATTCCTAGCTTTGAAGTTCTTGACTTTTCACCCCTAATAAGATTTCTAATCTGTTTCCTTTCTTTTAAATTGAAAAATAAATTTTTAATATGGAAACCTACACTGAGCTTCAGAATGCTGGAACTGTTAATTCCACCAGACGAGCAGCCAGTACCTGAACTAATGACACTACTGGCCACAAGGAGAGGTTCTTACGCTGCTAAATCAACTGGTAAAGGAGGGGCAGAAGGGACTGTCACTGAGCTTTTCAATGGTTTCTAACACCAGACTAGGTAACACCTCTGGTTCTAGAGGTAAGTGCACAACAGCGATTGGCCACTTCTCTCAACTGCAGCAACAGTTTTCCCTGTCTCATAGCTCTGTACCAAGCACTAGCCAGCCTCCCTCTTCTGTATCTCTCCTCGGTTCATGCTTTTACTTTTGCCTATCCTGGCTGCTATGAAATTTTTGATTGTTTCCTCTTACTTTCTTCTGACACCCTGCCCTTCCACCAATTCTACTAGTCCCCACAGACCAATAAACATGTTGCTTTCTTGTTAAGAAGAAATTTGCAAGAAGGATCTCAATCCAGTTCTGAATCTTTCGGGGTTTGCTTATGCTGTAAACTGGATACAGAATAAAGCATATCCCTGAGGCTGGTAAAACACAACAACACATCTTTGCTCTCAGGAGAGAAGCAGAGCCAATATGCCTGCACAGGAATGACTGTTGGGATTACCATGCAGGTCAGGTGTGCTGCCTAACATCGCTCTCACTGCAGCTGGAATGGGCATGACGAAGAATGATTCAATGAACTCTCTTCTGCCAAAATATCTGTACTTTTCTTAGGTATCTAGTTAAATATGTGGACCAGACAAAGGCAGTGTAATAGAGGTGAGGCAGTAGAATAATTTGTAATAATACTGTGGATCCATGAATAGCCTTCTCTATTACAGTCCAGTCACAAGTCTTCATATCTTTCCTGTCAAGTCAGACCTGTGATTTGCAAGTGATGTTCATTTATTCATATAGATATCTAGATAGTCAAAAGTGTCAAGTTATTAGGCAGCTTTTTACTGAAAAGTGACCTGGAAACAAATAGGAATTCTGTGCTTTCATGACTGAGCAGTTTTATCAAGGTTGAGACACACCAAACTAGATCCTGATCTTGTTTAAAGAAGCAGAATAAGCTTAGTGATTTAGCAATTCAGCCCGGAAAGAAAGATCAGAATCTGGCTCATGAAGTCGAATCACTGAACCATTGCTTAATTACGTTTGTTTAAAGTAATGGGAAAACAGTGGCACCTGCTTCCACAAGGAAACAGAGAGGCTAAAAGAAGAGATTATTAATGTAACACTCTGCTAAAGTGCTATTTGTGTTAGGCCAGCTAAATGGAATCAATTTGTCAGAGACTCTGTCCTACTCATTAATATTTCTTTTCTATCAAAACGGAGAAATGACTCCCAGCTGCATTTTATTACCCAGGGGGATATAATCCTAACACTCACTCTCTGATTCAGGGTCTCTTTTAAAAACTGACCAAAATAGTGGTACAGACTTCTTTAGTGCTCTGTGATCACACTTTTTTGAGGAGTAGGTGTTAATGATGCATAGCTGTTTTCTTTAGGTTTTACTCATTGACATTTACATACCTCATACACAGATATGCTTAGTAAACAAAGGAAATGTTTGAAAGTGGCTATTGCCTTGATGCTTGCCATACTGTCTTGTTGATCACACTGCTGACTTTGTTGTAGTTCAAAGAAGACAAAATAAAACTTCAAGTTTATGAATTCTGGCATTTACTGTTAACAGCACAGTTCGGATCTAGAAGAAATTTTGCATTTGCCTAAGCTTCAACCATTAACTATATCAACCAATCATTTTAAAAAGCTTCCTAAAGAACACATTCAATCTGGTTTTGCTCATCTTTGTTGTAAACAATAACATCAACTGATTATTTTTAATGCCATCATCTGATATTTTCTTGGGTCATACTCCTAACATCTTTCACATAGCTTTGCACAAGAAACCGAAAGAGTGTTTGGAATAGTTTATGATACTGACTTTTCTTTAAAATCAGCACCTGGATTTAGAGGGTGTAATTGTTGCAACTACTATGATCATCGATCTTCCTTCCAAGTACTTTAGCTTCTCAACAGTCTTTGTTTATTTGACACAATTTTATTGATTTCACCTCACCCATATTAGATTTCTTGAAAACATTCATCTATTCCTGAAACATTATGTCAACGATGCTAACACAGGACTATCTAAGTGCAATGATTTCCACTCAAATTCAGGTGCTGAAGAGAGATATATCCCTCCTGTGGTGGTATTGTACAGGCAAGTTGAGCTATCCCTTTTTTAATTCGGACACTATAGTCATAATCACTTTTTACTAGAGATGTCAAATTACCTTCATTGTATTTATTACTGTAGCCGCAGTCTTTGCCTCTGAGATTCACCATTATCTGCTAGACTGAGGAAAAACTCAGCTGTTAATATAGCAGTTAACATGATGGGACAACTGATAGTGCTCAGCCCCTTAGCATGGTAGACAAATATCAGCTGTTCAGTAGTAATAGTCTCCTGTTCAATGGCTTCAGCTAGCACTTCTGGAGAAAAAGATTATACATTTAGATAACTACCAGACCTCAGTTCCTCTCCCTTGCAGTCAGGCCAGGACCTTGCCAAAAGCACTCACCTGCATTTCTGCATTCTTGATCCAATATTCCTTATTTTTGGAAAAGAAGTTGAAAAAGTATCAGGCTCCTTAGAGCATCTCCACTAAGATCTGGACCACATCTCCAAAAAGACCTTTTGAACATTAGGTGCCCCATTAGGGGTAGTTCATCTGATTTAAAGTATTTTACCTTTAAAGAACGGGAACAGCTTCTTTCCACCATAAGCCAAGAAAAGTCAGTCTATTCCAGTTGGTATTGCCACATTGAGACCTGGTGTCTGGACAAGACAACCCACAGTCTCCCAGGCATGCAGCACCATGATTCCCATCCTTTCCTCAAATTCTTTCCAGCTGCTGTTACTGATGTCTCCTGCTTACTGGACTGCCATGGATATTACCCACTCAGATGTGTCAATGAGCATAACTCATTCATCTAGGAAATCATGACAGTATTATCAGCCACAGTCACAGGAAATATACATAGAAATGGCAAAAGTACAGCTTTTTTTACTCCAAAAAATATTGCTCATTTTCTAGCTTCTGCTCAGCTTCCTGCTTCCAGGCTTTTCAAGAAGACACTCATTCCTAATGGTAAAACCTGTTACATACAACATGAATGGCCCTTCTGAAAAAAAAATTTTCTTTTTGCTCACTGAAATGGTAAACGGTATGGTTCCTCAAGAACTGACTGCCAGTTCTGCGTCAGGTTGAAAGTTTTAGAATTGACTATTTTGTTGTAGCAGACATGATTACTTTTAAAACTTTATTAAAAACTTAATTTCTTTATCTTTTACAGGTAAGTTTTCCACAGCTAAGTTATAAAAATAAATAACTATTGTTAGTTCTCCAAGCAAGTTCAGTCATTAATGTACTGGATGTACTCCAGCAACCTTATCACTGTATCACCTGCTTGAGTAGATAATTACAGTATAAGTCTACAGTTTGATGCAGTGGAATGACTTACAACATAAACCAAGAAATAGGTCTGTCTATTTCAGCTGTTCAGATGTTCCCCATAGAATTCCGAGGTGTGTTACAGTCTATACAGCTGCTGCCACTTTTAAGAAATATGAATGGATTAAAAAAACCCCAAGCTCCACATGCTAAGTACCTTTGTACTTGGAAATTTAGGAGAAATTCCAGAGTCACAAGAGAGAGACTTTGCTTCAAGAAAGAGGAACAGACCTACAGCAAACCCACTAGCTATTCTGCATGGTTGTAGAATGACAGGTAAAACACGGAATGTAACACATTTTACAGAAAGGGCAGCAACCAGCACTTCGTAATGCTATGATTTCAATGGCAGTTCATATTCCCAGATGATTAAGTGGCTGGTATAAATCATGCTAATTTAGAGCCAATTGTGTAGTAGTAAGTAAAAAAGTAGATAAACTGACCTGTTTGATGTATATCACAATGAGTTAACCTGTATACTGACCACATTAGATGCAAGTAAATTCTTTTCTGGCATTTACTTCCAGCAACATCATTATTTAGAGCTGGATATTGTGAACATATCGTTAAGGCCACTCTGTCTGGCAAAACCAGTGACTTGTCCTGGTGTAAGCAGGCTTGCTCACATTTTTATACTGGAGATACTGCATATGCCATGACTTTATGATGCATTATTCTTTTATTGAAGCATTTACTTTTATAAATAAATACCTTATGTAATACTTAATAAATCTTTGTTATGGAAATCTCTTCCCCAAGAGAATGTGAATAAGTCATTTGTAGGCAGAATATTCAATTTCTCGTATATGCTCAAAAGACACAAATATATCATAGGAGCTTTGTGAAGACAAACCTGTTAAAATACAGTACACATATGATATACTTCCCAGCATAAATCCATGCAAGTTTTTTTTTTCCTGTAATTTTCCAAGTTTAATTAAACAGCTTAATGTGACTGCTTTCTGTCATCTTTCTTGAAAACTGGTGACACACATGAATCTCAGAAGCAGTCAGGGAATGCCAAACCCTCCCCCCCAAATCCAATTTCCTTGCAACTAGTAGGCAATTTTAGAGCAAACTGCAGGAAAACAGTGTGATAAAGAATTCTGTCTACGCTTTCTGAAATTGCTCAGGGTGATGAGCGTTTTCCAGGCTAAGAAACATTTTACTACACCTTTTACAAAGACCAGTAAATTACCTGAGTAATTTAATTATGGTAAGACAGGGCTTAATTGCATGAAATATTGAGATATTGCATATACTCTGACAAATGAAGCAATTATTTTACAACACTAAAGGTCTAGCTGGAAAGAAAAAAGCATCATACCAAAATATCAACATTGAGATTTTAGTTCAGTAATTTTTACTTATTTCCAGTTTTGAACATAATTATGCTAAATGGAAACCTGTTTTGCTGACCAAGGGAGTTCTACACAGGACTGGAATGGGGAAATGGTAGTAAGCCATCAGATGGCAATTAGAATCAGGTTTTTAAGTCATTACCACTGAACTGAGAGTTGAAAAAAAAAATGAACAAAAAGGGTTCACATGAGACTTTTCAAGTTTTCTGCAATTAATGCAAAAACTACCATTTCCTGTTTAAATAAAACTAGTCGTCAGTTCCTACAGAGCTGTCAGATTACCTCACAGTTACCCAGACATTGTTGTCACGTAAGTGCTACCTTGAGTGAAAGACCTGATGAATAATTTTCCCATGTATAAGTCATTGAGAAAATAGCTTAGCACATTGGCACAAGCTCGCCCCCGCTGCTTCCAGAATGGATCACTGCCTCAAGGAAATCCGAAGCGAGAATACTACTCCAGGTTGATTTGTTTGCTTGGATTTGACACAGTAAAAAATCAGTTTCCCCTGGCTTCACTGCTCTTTTGTGCAGGGTAAAATGCATGCATTCTTATCTAGAGTATGAGTTTCCAGAATAACCAGCACAAAGGAGCAAATTAGAATCCGAAATTATTTATTCATCTGATATAATTATGAAAGGCAACTTGGTAATGAAGCGAACCCTGTCATCACTGAGCAATGCGAACAGTTGTGTACTAACCAGCCTTACACATGAAATTTTCTCTTTTTAAACCATGACGAAGGATAAGCCTATCTTTTGGTTGGGAGGGGATGAGATAACTGAGAAGACATTTTTTTAGCAAAAAAGAGTTTCATGAACTGTTGAATCTTTTAGTCTTCTTTGCTACTCCTGGACTATCTGAAGACTAGCACAGTCCCCTGTCACATCACAAAAGCCTCGGATAACACAGATGTAAGTATTGCTGGAACCCACTGTAACACTGTCACAACCTTGTCACAACTCCTATTTAGTCTACATGGGCCTAGGCCATTGCTTGGACTGACGTTCACGTCATCATTGCTCACTCGTGCTCTAAAACATATTTTGCTGAGAATTGCAACTGTGGACAACCTTTTGGCTGATACACAGGATTTTGCTTATTGAAACAAAACTGATGTTGATACTAAAAGCTTTGATACAAAACCAGGAGGGGCTGACCTGAAACTAGACTGACTTCATTGCCTTGCCAAACATATATCTGACAAGATATACCATGCCTTGATCATCTGTGTGCAGTGTGTGTAATGAGGAGCAATGCATAGATATTATAGTACTAACACTGTAGAAAACAGTAGCCCCATCACCACTGACACCATTAAAAAAGGAGAGAGAAAAGGACCATCTGTCAAGTTCCTGTCTCTCCCACCAAAAAGAACAGGATCTGGATATGACTTCTTGAGTCCACATGACTCAGAGAGTGGGCATAGTAATCTGTAATGTATGCTGTCATAAAGTTTATAAATTAGGATGTTTTGTTATAGTTGCGTGCAATAGATGCTCATTAGCAAACACTTTCCGTTCCCTACCCCTGCCTTTTATATTCATCTTCATACCATCAAACAGCAACTCATGCTGAAACACCTTGTATAGCACACAGACCAACAACACACACTAGCCCATCATTAGCTCTGAAATTCAGGTGATGGGAAGACATTCTATTTTCCTATGAGATCAGTCTCTCTTTTAAAGCAGTGAGGATATGACAGGATACTCCCTTTCATACCTAGGGACTATCCAAGTGACTAAAATTACGTGATCGCAGACACCTCTTCGACCAAAGTAAAATCTCAAGCCTTGTGACAGAATCACAGAATCACAGAATGTGATTGGAAGGGACCTCAAAAGATCATCTAGTCCAATCCCCCTGCCGGAGCAGGATTCCCTGGATCATATCACACAGGAATGCGTCTAGGCGGGTTTTGAATGTCTCCAGAGAAGGAGACTCCACAACCTCTCTGGGCAGCCTGTTCCAGTGTTCGGTCACCCTCACAGTAAAGAAGTTTTTCCTCATATTTATGTGGAACCTCCTGTGTTCCAGCTTGCAGCCATTGCCCCTTGTCCTGTCAAGGGATGTCACTGAGAAGAGCCTGGCTCCATCCTCATGACACTTGCCCTTTACATATTTATAAACATTAATGAGGTCACCCCTCAGTCTCCTCTTCTCTAAGCTAAAGAGACCCAGCTCCCTCAGCCTCTCCTCATAAGGGAGATGTTCCACTCCCTTAATCATCTTCGTGGCTCTGCGCTGGACTCTCTCTAGCAGTTCCCTGTCCTTCTTGAACTGAGGGGCCCAGAACTGGACACAATATTCCAGATGTGGCCTCAGCAGGGCAGAGTAGAGGGGGAGGAGAACCTCTCTTGACCTGCTAACCACACCCCTTCTAATACACCCCAGGATGCCATTGGCCTTCTTGGCCACAAGGGCACACTGCTGGCTCATGGTCATCCTGCCGTCCACTAGGACCCCCAGGTCCCTTTCCCCTACACTGCTCTCCAACAGGTCTGTCCCCAACTTGTACTCATACATGGGGTTGTTCTTGCCCAGGTGCAGGACTCTACACTTGCCCTTGTTATATTTCATTAAATTTCTCCCCGCCCCACTCTCCAGCCTGTCTAGGTCTCTCTGAATGGCTGCGCAGCCTTCTGGTGTGTCAGCCACTCCTCCCAGTTTGGTGTCATCAGTGAACTCGCTGACAGTGCACTCTATTCCGTCATCCAAGTCATTAATGAATATATTGAATAGAACTGGTCCCAGTACCGACCCTTGAGGAACTCCGCTAGACACAGGCCTCCAACTGGACTCTGTCCCATTGACCACCACTCTCTGGCTTCTTTCCTTCAGCCAGTTCACAATCCACCTCACTACCCGATCATCCAGACCACACTTCCTCAGTTTAGCTGCGAGGATGCTGTGGGAGACCGTGTCAAACGCTTTACTGAAATCGAGATAGACCACATCCACAGCTTTACCATCATCTATCCACCGGGTTACATCCTCATAAAAGGCTATCAAATTGGTTGAGCATGACTTCCCCTTGGTGAAGCCATGCTGAGTGCCCCTAATGATCCCCCTATCCTTGATGTGCCTAGAGACAGCACCAAGGACAAGTTGTTCCATCACCTTTCCAGGGATGGGGGTGAGGCTGACCGGTCTATAGTTACCCGGGTCCTCCTTCTTGCCCTTTTTGAAGACTGGAGTGACATTCGCTTTCCTCCAGTCCTCAGGCACCTCTCCCGTTGCCCACGACTTAGCAAAGATGACGTACATACAGATGAGCAGAACTACACACGTAGACAGAAATTTAGCTTTCGCATACACTGCTGTCTGAGCTGTTCCCCTTGGAATATATTAACAGTGTTTCTTTGAATGAATGAATACATGATTGACATACTTAGTGCCATCCAGATAATTGAATCCGGAAATAGACATAGGTCTCCTGCTTTTACAGGTCAAGTCATCTCAAAAAAAATCAATGTAAATGGAATAAGAGCTGATCTCTCCTTCTTTATTAAAAGTAAATCACTGTCCTTTGTAGTACCTACCACTTTATTGCAATACCAAGTCATCTTAATCTATTTCTCTGTATTTTAGTCTGGCTAGCTAAAGCCTTACATTTCTAAATTCTTGCTATAGCAGACGTATGAATCATTTGACACACAGTGCTAAGTAGCACACTTCAGAGAGATGGACTTTCATTTCTTACAGCTACATATTTTAAGTTTAAAATATTCCTTTACTATTACCCAGTTTATAAAAATAAAATGCATAAACATTTAGAGGACAGAGAGGAGGAGAACGTTATCTACAAAGTCCAAGCATACAACAGAAAGAACTTGTCTCAAAATGTGATCTTCAGGCTATATGATGAAAATAGTAGTTTGCCTGGAAGCTATTCCATAATTTGACTAAAAATATTCAGAAGTAGCAAAAACCTTTTATTTTCACTTAACATTTAAGGTGAGTAAAGCACAAAAGTCAAGAGCAGCTAGATACAGTCAAAACCACAGCCTGATAAAATACTTACATATTATTTGCATTGCAAAGAATCATAATGCACTCAGATTTAAAACTGAAACAGATCGTTTGCAGCAGCTCTGAGATTTCCACCTGTACCCAAAACAGTTACCATTTTCAATATATATTAAAGCTAATATTTAAGCAAATCAAGTCAATAAAAATACATATGTCTTACAGAATGGCAAGTGCAGAAGACTGGGTCTTTTTGACTTTATTCCTGAAAGATGCAAAATGCAGCAGGCCATTAAAGTTTGGCACAGCCAAGAAAATAAAACCGTTGTCCTATACTGCATCAGTCTAAGAGAAACTCTGTCAACTGAATTAAGATTTATGCTCACTTTAGGGTCCTTTTTTACAGCTACAGTGATCCTCAGAAATTTTATGGAAAACAAATAAAACGTGAGGTGTGGCATATACAGCAGTGCAAGAACTTTTAGTCAGGAAATGAGCTCTGGACTCATCTCTTTCAGAAACTTGTTTTCTGACTCTTGGAAAGATATTTAACTTTTGTGTTGCTTATTTCCTGCTGTGACAAAAAAACCCTGTGTCAACACATCCTTGTAACATGATTTCACTCACGCACCAATATTTGAGCGTGTGTAACTCTCCAGTAAGGTATTGCTGTTCAGCCCTCACACCAGGGGACACATTCTGCCCTCTGCCCCAACTCCATGCACAGGAAAGATCTCTATACACTAATGAAAGCTCAAAAGCACCAGATTTCCCTTTTCCTTTTCTTTTTTCTTCTTTTTTTAAACCATTTATATGAAATTAAAAATTAAATTATCACAAATATCTATCAAAGATAATTTGTGATTAAAAACTCCAATGAGTTTTTCAATCTTCATTTTTTTTTTCTGTTCATTTTGTCTGTTTTCTCAGAAGCAGTTTGTCAGACAATCCCAGTTAGGATTCAGTTTGTTATTGCTCTTTCCATGCATCAGACAGCACTGGCTCCCACATCAGAAGGGACCTGACGTTAAGAGAGCTGCCAGCAGGGCTCAGTAGCCTCCTTTGCAGGGGGACTACTGTCCTACATGCTTCCTAGGCAGAGAAGCAGAGGGTTCAGGTTTTTTAATAGCACCGTATTTGCCTCCATTTGGCCATCCTTATTCCTCCCATTTTTTCTTCATCTTTTTTCTCTAAACAGAGAACATGAAAAAAAAAAAAGAAGGAAAATATCATTGCAAGTTTTCCAGTTGCTGATAATGCACCTTAGAAAAAAGCGTTCCTCAAATGAACAATTCACTAAGTAGATAAAGGCAGATAAAGCCTTTTCTAAGACAGTTTTTAACATTGTTAATCTCAAAATGGGTCCAGCTTTACATTGCCAAAAAGGACTTACTAGTACCTGGCTACTGATGGTTTCTAGTTGTCTGAAAAATGTGCACTATTCAATGCAGTCAGGGAGTTAATTTCCTCTAAAAGGGTTCCAGAATAGCTGCTTGCTAAAACAGAGTTGCCTCCAGCTTAGTCAGCAAAAAGAGTTCGAGAAGGGAAGGAGTCTTAAACACTTGCATTGCAAGAGCCCCACTTACAGGTGAAGGCAGGTCTCTCATGGGATCAATTACCAAAACCCCTTCATGAGTGTGGGTGTCCATCATCTCACTCTCAAAGAATTGCACTTTTCCAGGAGGCAGGAGAAGAAATTCCTACCTTTTACAAAACAGTTCCTCAGACACAGAGCTAGAAATCTGCCAGTGAAGCAGATGCTCTGTATTCAGTTTCTACTTGCCAGCGAGGATCCAGGTGGGACTCAGACCCCTTGTTGCAATGCTCACTAGGACTGTCTTGCTTCCTGGCTTGAAGAACTACAGTTTTATTATCTTGTATCACTCTGTACTCCTATATAGGTGGTGTTAAAGTGGCAGTTTGTCCATGGGAACTGTAAAAACTAGGCAGTGACCAAGCAGTATGAGCACAGAGACTTCCTTCTCCACCTTGCTCTTCAAACATGCCTTGTCAAAAAGATTGGGCCAAAGAGGCAGAAGAAAAATTACTCTGTGGCTTAATGCCCACAAACCAGACCTAGAAAAGGGGAAAACAGAGCTCTGCTCCGTGAAAAAGCATGGAACAGGTTTATGCCTTCCCCGTTATGGAGAATGAAGCAGGTCTTGCCACTAGACACTACGTAAAGGGAGAACCATTGCCTCCTCTAACCCCCTTTGACTCATTTTCTCATTTATGGTGCGATTTTCACAGTGTCACTGGGCGTCCTCCAAGAAACCTTGTCAGATGAAGACCCACAACAGGCTCGGTCATAGTCAGGCTGTGATAAGACACCTGATCAGACACGTGATACACTTCTCAGCCCTGCCAGTATGTAGGCTCTGGAGGCAAACCTAAGCATCCTGCAGGTCACTTCCAGTCTGTGTTAGACTGCTGGCATGAAAAATAATTGTTATTTTTTTTCTAAAAAAACACATGAAAGAAGCAGTTTGTGCAACTTAGGCAGCTGGGAAGGGTGTCCTTAAGATCACCAATTAAGTATTTTCTCTATTTTTAAAAGACAGTTTTTTGACAGTAAGTATATTAAATTAGAATTTGGCATTTAAACATCAAGATCTAGCAATTGCAAGTGCTGACAACAATTAGCATGTTCTTTAGTAAAAAACATTAACAGCAATGTTTCTTTTTACCAAATGTTTTGACAGATAATGGATGTTAACATGCTCCCCAAAGTAAACTATTGCTGCTGGTGCCCATAGAAAGAGCAACCAATACCAAGGTCACACCTGTACAAAGGTTATATTTAGTGTGAAGGGGTTTTTTGTGGCTCACTTCTCTGTTAGAACACTGGGGGAAGCAATAGATGACTGTGCAAAAATAAACAGAGAAATGATGTTTTGCTGCCTCAGCTACAAAGCTCAGTCACATACGTCTACAGTTGGAGTGATCTGGTAGATACCATGCAAGAGTAGCTGTGCAGGTGAGGACAGGTGCAGGCTGCCAAGCAGCAGTGGTGCTTCTGCTCTGACTCAGCCGCCCCCAAAAGCAAACATTCCCGGGAGACATTTCAATAAAATCATCTGCCCACCTAACATTGAGATGCTGGAAGAAAAATAAGACTATATAGATATCATCTGTAGAAGCCTCCAGATTAAACACGGTGCTTATAGCACAACATATTTACTGTAGTGAATGTAATTACAAAACATACCCTTTTGTAAAGCCTTCCTTTGAGCTCTAGCTTCCTGGCCAGAAGAACTAGAGCCGTATTGGCCCTGCTCTACATGCTGTCCAGTGGTTGTGCACAAGGTGGCCTTTCCTCCATGGCTAAAAAGTCTTTTTCGTTGCTCTTTCTTGCATCTCTGATTAGGAATTTTACCTTTACTAGTTATGATTATTATCAATCAACAAAAATGTGCACAAAGAGGCCAGTAAAATTTACTAGGGGCCTAATGGAGTTCTGATAACATGTTATCTGGTCTCTGACATCACCAATGCCAGATTTTAAAACATAACTCCTGAATAAACTCAGTAGCCTGAGTTCAACTCTAGCATTTTATCACAAATGCACCCAACCTTTTACTGAATGCTCCAGAGCAGTGGGATGGGGTGGGGGAAATCACGTCTGTTCTAGTATTTGTTACCTTCACTATTCAAAACTTGCTTGATACGCTAGGAAAAAGAAAACACTGGAAGTGACAGAGAATCTTAAGGTAAAACAATATCAAAATACACCTGACTGTTTTTGAAACTTGAAAATGCATTAAGAAATAACTATTTTACTTTCTTCTTCTATGTTTTCCTTTCTCCTCAGACAGAGAACCTCAGCGTTATTTGTCATTTTAAGTACAGCTAGCATATGATTGTTTTTAGTAGAAAGGTATCCTCTGTAAAAATATAGTTTATTTGTCTATTCTTACAGAAATTTTGTTGTGATCAAAATGCTCTGCCATTCTTTTTCTGTAAGGGATTACTAAAAATTCTCTGGATATCAGTAATATTTTCACATAACATCGAAATTGTCCACTAAGTCCTACTGCTTTATTCCTGCTGTTATACTATGTATAAACCAGATGGGTAGGTTCTGTCTGGGCTCTCCTCCAAGAATTTATCAGCTTCATTTCTTGTTGGTCAAGACTATCACCTTCAATTTATAATCACTATCCACTAACCCAAGGATATCAGGATTCTTCCTAAATCGTGTCTCCTCATTGAATTTCTGACAATGTCCTGACAAGGATGGGATCCTTGTTCCCGAGTACGTTATACTTGGGCAATCTTTGTGTTACGTTACAGCCACAGGATATACACCTGTTTCCACATACAAATAGTTTTTAAGAATTGATAAAGATGGGAACAGTTTATACTTGTACAATCTTGTAAAAGTGGAATACAGTACATTTAAAAAGAGAAAACCATCAAAATACCAGGTTTTATCAGAAATTAAAAAAACCCAACAAAACCCAACATTGACAGGGGTAGCTCACTTGAATTTTGACAGACTAATTAGGATAGAGGGTTAGAGGTGTTTCACTGACAGGGCTTCCTTTTGGCTACAGAGACCTCAAAACACTTGTTTTTTGTGACAAACACACTAGAAGATAGATGCCAAAGTTTGTATGACTTAGTAAGTAATAAAAGAGTAAGAATCAAAATGTGAGAGAGTATTTTGATATTAAGCAGCATAAACTTAATCAAAACTTATCAAAGTCTCTTTTTTTAGAGAGAACAACTGTTGAAGTCTTTTATCCTGTCAAGCAGTTATTTTACTGAGGAAGTAAGAGGTAGCTCTGTTGATTAATTCCCAGTTATGACTGAAAAATGCTTTTCCAGCTCTGGGCCCCCAACATAAGAAGTACATGGAGCTGTTGGAACGAGTCCAGAGGAGGGCCACAAAGATGATCAGAGGGCTGGAGCCCCTCCCCTATGAAGACAGGCTGAGAGAGTTGGGGCTGTTCAGCCTGGAGAAGAGAAAGCTCCAGGGATACCTTCTAGCAACCTTCCAGTACCTGAAGGGGGACTACAGGAAAGCGGGAGAGGGACTTTTTACAAAGGCAAGTAGTGACAGGATGAGGAGGAATGGTTTTAAACTGAAAGAGGGTAGATTTAGACTAGATATTAGGAAGAAATTCTTTACTGTGAGGGCGGTGAGACACTGGAACAGGTTGCCCAGAGAAGTTGGGGATGCCCCCTCCCTGGCCGTGTTTAAGGCCAGATTGGATGAGGCTTTGAGCAACCTGGTCTAGAGGAAAGGTGTCCCTGCCTGTGGCAGGGGGGTTGGAACTAGATGATCTTTAAGGTCCCTTCCAACCCAAACCATTCTGTGATTCTATGATTCTAAGTGGGTCCGAAATCAAGGCATTGTGTTAAGTAGAAAGACATTCTGTCTGGTTTGGCTAGGCCAGCTGCACTGGTCTTTTTGCAGGTTAAACAATGTGTCGTTCCCCATCCCATTAGATGCTGCTGCCCTTGGCGGGTGGGTCTCAGAAGCCCGTGAAAGAAGCGGGAGGGAAAGAAGTGATAAGTGGAGCGTGGGAGACGGAAGCACCTTGTATGCCTCCGGCAGAGCTCCCTCCCCTGAGAAGGCTCCCTGCTTACACAGCCTCCCCAGCACGCAGACACCGGATGGCAAAATGATGATGACAACCATAGCGATGGCAACTGTTGGTGTGCAGAAATGACAGGGAGCACTCAGGTGAAGCAGATCAGAGGCACAGCCTCTTCCACTTCCTTCCACCAGCACCTCTGCTGATTCACTGTGAACATTGTCATCTTTTTAACAGGTGTCTGGAAGGCAGGGAGGATAGGATTGCCTGTAATCTCACTTCATTATTCACTGGATTTAACTTCAGTGGGCCAGAAACCAGTATATCAGATTTCCAGGCCTAACTTTCTCTTCTTTACCAAAGATAGGTTTAACAGCTCTAGGTCCATAGCACCAGGCATTTGTTAGGCTTATTTTCATTTCTGCCTCTTCCTTTTTGTACTTTTGGCATCGGCATTTTGGTTACACTACTGCAGTATTTTATTTTGTTTTATTTTAAGAAAATAAATTAACTATTTAATTTCTAATTATTTTTAGAAAATATATTAACTTAGAATTAATGGACACCAATTGGCAAAGCAAGTATGAAATGCTAGTAGCAGTCATTAATCCCATAGGCCACAGGGATGTCAGAAAAGCATGCAGCAGATAAAGGAGCCCTGTGAAAATGAGTTTTACAAAGAAATCTCTGGGGGGTGGAGAATAAATCTGCTGAGTATTGCCAACTTCCCATTCTGCAACTGGATGGTCTTTGCCTGCTTTGTGCCTTGGCCTTCACATCAGCTTTTTTCCCTGCCCACTCTCCCAAAATTAAATCCTTTAACTCTCATCAAACACCCACCATGGAAGGGAGACCAGAAAACTGGCATGAAATTCCAAACTGCCTCAGTAATTTGGCAAATAACTTATTTTGTAAGCATTTCTAAAGTATCATCTGACAACAGCCAACAGCTGAGCTTGCTATATTTTTAAACTGTTGTGCACAATGTCTTAGTACAGGTGCGTGCTAACATACCATATGAAAAGGTAATTGTTCAATGTGCCAGTTTCCTGCATCCAGCTTCACAGCATTGGGTATAAACATTAAAAGCCCAGTTTTGAAGACTATGCAATATAAAGGGGAGCCTACAAAATTTTTTCACTTAAGATTTGTCCTCTTCAGGTAGCACACAAAGCTTACTGTGTAGCCTGAAGTGAACCACAACCACCTAGTAGTAGGATAAATACATTGGTTTGACAATTCTGTGGCATACGTGTATTCGAAAATTTTCGAAGTGTAGCACACATTAAATTCTGAGGACACATGTTTATGCAGGACCAATTCTGCTTCACATTGCACTCACTGGCTGTGAATCTGCATCATTCTGTATCCTGCCAGCCTTGTTGTTATGTCCCTGTTACTGCTCTGCAGTCACAAACTGACTTACTGTTACCTGATAAATGTTGGTACCCCACCAAGTGAATGTGTAAGAAACCCCCATGAAGAACCACTGGAATAAATCACATGACAAACCAAATTCCAAATAAATGGTAGAGATAGATCACACTTCGATGGACTGAATACACAGGACAACACTGAAATGAGTTCTGAAGGAAAATAAAATAAAATGTGATCAAATCAAATCAAATCTTTCTTAGCTGTGGCGTTTCTTGGCTGTGCAAGTTCAAAGCATGACAGAAGGATCTTGTTTCAGATCTCTGATATTTCATACATTTCAGAGGACCAGGAGCAAAAAGGGCTCATGGCAAAAGGCCTGTTCCATAAACCAGCTTTCTTCTGAGTACAAAAGCTAGGAACAGTCCACACATTTGTAATGCACTCATCATGTGAAAACCTTGAAGAAAGAACCACAGCCTAGAGTACATATGCTGTAACTAAATCATTTTAATAATCAGTGTTCAGTAATCAGTATACATATCGGATGTTTATTTTGTCGTCAATAATTTGCCAGACTGAGATATATTTGCCTAAATCTTTATTTCACATCCACATTAAAAATGACAACTAGAAAATGAGAGAAAAACTATAAAGTGCGTGGTTTCTTTGACAGTATGTATGGACTCCATTCCCATCCAGGCCCTGACCTACTCTCCGTCTCTTGTCCTTTGCTAGTCCAAATCTCCAAGGGAAATCTGAAAAAATGACATGATGCATGCTCAAAATATTTATGCCATTTATTCCATGCTACTTCTTGTCAGAGCAAATTCAAGTAACAAAAATTAACTATTATTTTTATATGTTTATTGAGTACTGTGTAAACTCTACAGTATCCATATTAGCTTATCTCAATGCTTGAGCAATACATTGCTGTAAGTGACAAAGTTTTACAGCACCAGGTTTGTACATGTTCAGTTGTGGTTCAGGATGAGAGGGAGTTAAGCTATGTGTTTTACGATATTGGCAGATATTTTCTTACATTTATTATTTTATTGTTGTATCTTATGGACTAAGTACAGCAGAAGAGAATACTATTCTTTTGAGGAAATATTTCACAGGACAAACATGTATCACATGAAAATGTATGGGGATAATATGGCACCAGTGAGACAACAAACTCAGAATGTTGCTGAAAATTCCAAATAATCTTTGCAAAATATTTACAGTGAACTTTGTGCATGTTTACAAGGGATATAAATTGAAATTTGTAACCGCCAAGATGTTCTATTTCAGTTCTAATATTCGAAGGCCAGGTTGTCCTGTCATTCATTCCAGCACAGGGAGCTATTGCCCTTCAGTATTGCAGCATCTCTCAGGAGACCATCTGGTTACTGACTCATGTGAAATGTTATTTATGTACTTCAAGGTTCCCCTGGCTGACCTCTCTTTCTTAAATGAATGCTTTTACTTTCCAAACAAACAAAGCAATGATACATCCTCCAATGTGACAAGTACCAGGAGAAGTGCCGGTACTACCACTAACCTGCTCCCATTCTCCACAAGCAGTCCTCCCTGGTCCTCTTTATCCGTCTTCCTCCATTCTCCACTGACTCACTGTGTCCTCTCAAAGCCAGGTGCACCATCCTGCCACTCAGACTTGCAAAGCAATCACATACTGCTGTATACTTCTTATAACCATATCATCCCAGAACTACAGAAAATAAAAGAGAAGGGTCTCCAAGGCACAGGCTACCATTTGCCAACACTGAGAAGAGGCTCTGAGGATGGGATCTCAAAATTGAAATGGAAAACTTTTTTCGTTTGGTACCATGGCAACTGAACAAAGAATAGTAATTGCCAGATTCACTGCACCTGGGCTGACTTGCTTTTAAGGATCGGACCTTTAACTATCGCTCAGTGCCTGGCAAATATAACTGGGGGAGGTCAGGATGACAAAAGAAGACACCTTCACAAAACTCTGAGCAGTTTTAACAAAAAAGAGATTTACTGGCCTGAAAGGAGAAGGACAGGGCTTCACTGCAACTTAAAAAGAACAAGGAACAAGCAAGGAAACGCAAAGATCATGAACAGGCAGATTGTTTTACTTGAAAATGTGCTGAAGCCACAGTTGCTCTTCTGTCTAAAGCACCTGAGCATAGAATGCTATTTTACAGCTTGTCAGAAAACAGACAAGGCTGAGAGACTGAAGTTACACCCAGTTGTAAACTGATAGTCCAAAAAGGTTGTACTCTGCACTGTTAGGCAAAAATAGGGCAGTCATGACTTTTTGGTGATAGGCTTTACAATATTGCTCCACTGTACTGAGCTCTCTTTCTGCACTTTTCTTGTTCATTCAAACATCACATTTTGGCACAGCTTGGTATAATTTCACTTCCTTTTAAAAAAAATAATTTTGAGGAAATGTGACTAAATAATCTAAAATGTGATTAAGGAAAACAGTGACTTTATGAAAAGCGTGTTTCTTAAATGTGGAAGAACAGTGCCCAAAAATAAATATACTGCAATTTCATAAACATTTCCTAAAATGCTGTAGTATTTCATGAGTTTTCTGAATGTTGTGTGAAATATTGTAGGAGACTTATGTGAGCTATAATGAAATATTACATCTTATTTATGTTTCATGTAATTTCAGAAAATATTTTGTATTGCTGACTGCCTGTACATAACACCATATACAACTTCCATGAAATTAACTTCATTTTAGTTACACTTATAGAAGCTTTTAGTCTTAAACTAGAAACACAAAACTAACATGGCCACATGTCAGCAGAATGCATTTTTCGTTCATGGTGTTTTACCAGCTAGTCTCATCAATCAGAAAATGTGTGTACAGTTCCCATGTCAGTCAGAGGATTTTAGATATTGTGCAAAATAGCATACATTTGTGAAATAAGACAGTCCCCAGCCTTATAATAAGGCAAAAACATCTTTCTAAGCCCAAGTATAGTCATCTATGATAAACAAGGACTCTCAGAACAAGAAAAAATTTCAGCCCTGTTGAAATTCACGTTCAGTGTTTATAAAATAAGGCCTCTCTTTATCTGCTTAATATTGAAATAGATTTAAAATTCTCCACAGATATCACAAGCCTTTTTAAACCTTCATATCTTACAAATGATTCACCTGCCAACACTGAAACACTGCGCTGAAATGTTTCTTTCCAACCATGCAATGGAAGGCCCACTGCAGAAGGACTGAAAATGTTTCCACAAGTCTCACTCCACGTGAAAATTCACAGCTCACCCTCATTGCTTCTGGGCCATGAAACATGATTTTAATAGCAGAACTCACCTCCAATTAATCATCTGTGTAAACTATCTGAGTACAAAAACCCTCTGCTACCAAAATGCTGCCACAGAAGCTGACCTCTTCATACATCCCCAGAAAAATGTCAGTTGCCACCACAATGTTTTGCAGCCAGTACTGGTCAGCAAAGGCCGCCAGCTCAATCCTTTCTCATTAGTCAGCATGTGTTGCAGAAGCCCAGAAATCGCTTTACACAGTACAAATCTGATCCAAGAAAATGTCAATCCACATTGTCCTCTTTCTTCTCCCACTCCTGCTGCTACTGGCAGGGCAGCTTCTTGTGCTACTCTCCAAATTTCAGCAAGAGTTGGGCAGCAGTGCACCTGATGACCTGCAAAGCTGGCGTAAGACAATGGCATCTTTACAAGACTCTCAGTTTCTGATGGCCGGAACGGAGCTATATCATCATCCTGCCTAGCAACTAGAACCAATTCTAGCATCTAGAATTCTGGTATCATACCTACAGGAAATAGATCATAGGAGATCAGAGGAAGAATTTGCATACTTCACCCAGATCCCAGAACATCTGCTTGCTTTTGGATGACTGCCCTAAGTAAGCCCATGATGTACTGATGGCAAAAATCCCATAATGGACATAGCCAGCAGTGAGAAAAACTCACTGGTGCATCTGCACAGGCTGCTGTGTGAAAGCAATATAGATCGCAGTTAGATACATCTGGTCATGTGGACAGACCTCTCAGATACCAAGCTCTATGTAAATACCATCTCCTCTGCAACAGTTTGCCACAGATCCCTGAAAAATAAGATCCTTATGTAGACAAAATTTCAGGTACATATTTGAAAAAAAACCCAAATATGTTCTTTCTCTTGGTGCTAGCACATTATTACTTAAGAGTTCTCCCTTTCTCTAACAAAAAGGTCATTTTTTGATTTAAACAATAACAAGAGTAACATAGTTTACGTGAGCAGCAAGATTTCCTACAATGCAAAGAAAACCATAGCAGACATTATTTTGCTGTTGTTCATATCTGATAAGCTTGACAAAAGCAACATGGTGTTACAAATCATAACACAGTCTTGTCAAGTTTGTTACTGCAAACTGCTGTAAAATCCCATGCTGTAATCTTTTGTGTATTTTGTGGTTTGTTTTCTTGATATGCTCCATACCACAGTTTGATTTGCGTACCAAGCAAAATGTGAGAGCAATTTTTAATTCAGTTAATCATCATATCATATATGTACCACATATAAAATATATTACTGACAGGACACCTGAGTGACACAAGTGGCAAAGATGCTTCTGCATTCGTCAACAGATACAATGTTAAGAAGGACAAAAAGAGCCATCTAGAAAGAGGTTTTCACTAGTTTCTACCTTAGATGCTAATGTTTCTTGGCACTGCCCTTCTTACATGTCTTTTTCCCTCCATTCCTTCCTTACTGAAATTCTCCTGGTACTAATAACACACCATTCAGCAAGTTTCCTTCTTCTTGGCGTAAGAGGATGGTATTATATATTGTTCACATGACAGCCAGCACTCAGGGACTGCAAACGGCCAGGTGGTTGAAAGAAATAGACTGTAAACTCTGTAAACTCCGCTCCTGCCTATTAAGCAAAAAGATGGAAGAAAAGCAGCACTCTAGTCTCCCTTCTACAATAAAGAAAGCTGAAACAGAAAATGATTAAAGCCTGGATTTCAAAGATGCTAAATAAAACACAATGGATGCTGAGCTTAGGCTACTGCCAGGCTTTCAGCCAACAAGACCTCTGCAGCTGGGTCTGGAAGTGCAGTGCAGGAAATCCTACAGATGATGCACACACCATCTTTGCCAGCTTTAATCACCGTGGATCATGTCTACATCAAGAACAGAGCAGCAGCAGTGGAGAGGAAGGGCATTTTACTTCTAGCATGATACCATGTTAGTCCCTTTAAACTGGTTTTGGAATCCATGCTCAGTTCTCTGTATTCTAACACACCATGTCATGAGCTAGTGTAACTTCTCAGCTTGACTGTATTTCAGAGGCAGCTACACCGCACTCCACTGTGCAATATAAAACATTTATTAAATGTCACCTGACATCAGTGACCTTTTGAAGTCTCAATGGAAAGAGACCATTCCCAGCTCAATGGGAATTGTCCAAAATTTTTCCCATCAGAAAAAATGTCCCTTGCAGTTAAACAGTTTCTCAGTGTGAGGAACTTTTCATCACACATTTAAAAGCCATGTGATTTGTGAAGAAAAAGGGAGATTTTTTCCCCTTGTTTATCTTTTTTTCCTTTTATTTTTTTTAAAAGGATTTTCAAAAACTGACTGTTGTTAATGCAAGGGGCTTTGCAAAATTACTTCTTTCTTGTCTTTTCTCCAGAAAGGAATATTGAGCAATGATGTATAACTTGTTTACACACTACTCTTCGTAATCTGTGCATGCCTCATCTTTTGGTAATCTGTTAAAAAATGCTGCATTTAGCATATTTTGCTTACTATCAATTTGAGAAAAAAACACTCTCCTGGGTATTAGGAAATATGGTAGACATTTGCATTCTGGTGACTATTAAGCAATTTGTAGTAAAAGAAAAAGTGTTTAGTATATTGTTAGGAATTGCTATTAGGTCTTTCTTGAATTTCTCTCTCAACTTGATTAGTTCTATTAACTGGCTTTTTCCCACCCTCCACTCTGAGCTGCTTCTTTCTGTTCTTGTTTTGCATTTGTTTGTTTGGTTTACAGTCAGGACAAATGATTTTATCCCAGTATCTAAGCACTCCCAGAATAACTGAATCATTTAATAGTGCTTGGCTTCATGTGTTTGTCAGCTGCAGATGACATTTAGCACAGGCTTTATCTCAGTTGTAGTAATTACTATACTGACACGAGCTCTCATACACAGCACAGATTGATTTCAGCAGACGTAACCAAGCAACATTGCTTTCTCTGTAATAGCTTATCTGGCATTCAGAGTGTGACAATATTCAGATACATACATGCAAACCCCCTTATATACATAGGGACACACATGAAAAGCATGCCAGTGCCAGTTTTCAGACAGTATCTGCTCGCTCTTCTTTCTGAGTCAATTCAATTACCCCATGCAAGGATAGTATAGAATGTCTCAGTTGTATACCGCTCCTGCATCACATGCTGGCTGTGCGTCTTATTATACATGAAGGTTATTGTTATTGTAATGTATCTCAGTGGTATACCAAATGTTACTTTAATGATGTAATTAATATGCTTGGATTTACCATCTGATGTTCTTGGGCACCACTTGTGTTAGTATGTGATACTACAAATTTCAAAGATACTTGGAAACAGCAGGTTTTTGTTAAGGGAGTTGGCAGAGAAAGAGAAAGGATTAATAACATAAGTCATGTTCTCTAACAACACTTTAAAAACATTTGCGTCAGATGTGTTCAGCTGACATGACAACTCGGAGTGATGCTGCCTCTGAAGTTAGTACAATATGCATTATTTATATATAGCTGAGCTTTTTCTTTATTATTATAGACTGTAATAGGGTTTAGCAGAAACAAATCAATATTTCTAGAGTATGAACTTTGCAATCAGTTGAACACCTTTTGTGATGGACTGCTTTCAGTACTAAAAAAAGTTAACACTGACTTGTTTGACGAATTACGTGTACAAGCAAGCATTTTTTTTTCCAAAAAGAATTCTTTCTTCTAGAAAAGATAATGTACACCAATGATACATAGTTACCTTAGTGTAGCAGGGATGGTACCTGAAAGCGAAGTGCATGTACATAAGCATAGTAAGAGACCAAAGCAGATTCTGAATTAGTCTTCATCAACATAACTATCACTTATAACTTGTTAACTATGTATGACCTTTTTATTAGAAAGGCAATTATGAGATTAAATAAGAAATAGGATGAAGCCTAATGTGCATTAATGGTGGGCAGAATTTAAGAACATCCAAGCATATAGCATGAAAAAAAAAATTTAAAAGGTTTACCTTAGTCTTTACTCTCCATCAGACAGATACTTTGTGTTCTTGATATCCCACAACAGCTTCTTTTTGGTGTAATTTCCAGTTTTCTTCTAGGTCATGATAGAAACATCCTAAGAATACTTTCCTATTTTCCATGCAGAAACCACACATTTGCCAAAGAAACAAAAAGACACAGAAATGTTACCTCTGAATTTTGAAATATACATATCTTAAGAAATTAGAAAAATCAATCAAGGTAGAAAAAAGATGAATGAAGTTTAAAAAACATAAATTCAAAGAGTACGGGAAACTTTACACAGAGATGTGCTTTATTTCATTTGATAGATCTCACTGCCAAATGTTTAAGTAGATCTTGCACAAAATAAAGCTTTTAGTTAAATAATATTTTAATTGGAAAGTATAATGACAATGATTTTAATTGTCAAATACAGGATTCATGAATACCATCACATTTTTTTATTAATGGAAAACAGTATCTATGAAGGAATCAGTTCTTGTACAAAACTCTATATTGAGTTAAATTCACTTGCCAATCAATAACAGAACATGTACAGTACAAGAAGTATGCTATAAATTTCTGGATGCCAAATATATCATTTTGATATTTTTCTTCTGAATTCTCCATCACCATGGTCCATTTCTTGTGACCATACTTGCTGCTCTGATAGCCAAGTTTCTTTAAACAAGTAGTACTGAAACTAGATAACTAAACATTTTGAGTACGCTGTTCTTAGAAATACAAGATGCTTTCAGGACAGAAAGTATTTTTTAATCTCTGCCACTACTGATATTTGATCTTGAAACCACTGTTGTCTTAAAGTAAAGAGACACATATGAACACAGCACACCACAGGAGGAAGGTAGAAATGGCCTTTTGAAATCTTTCCAGTGGTGAATGTTTTACCTGTGGATTGGTGCCAATTGACACATTCTCATGGTGTGAATAACTTGAGATTGAGTCCTTGAAACAAGGGACTTTTTAGGTGAAGCATCTATAGTGCTGAAGAAACAGATTTCAAATATTAGATTTCAATAGTAAAACTCTCCAAGTGACATTGTAGTACTCTTGCTTTCCTCCACCGTCCTCACACACATCTTCATTAAAAAAGTATTTATTAAAAGGGCTAAGCCCTGTGAGAAGCCCAACACCTGCAACTCCAATTAAAATCAATCTGACTAGCAAGGGTTTGCCGCTGCTTATATAACTCAGCTTTCAAACCAAGACAAAGACTAGTGGAGGGACAGTAGATAGATACATTTCCTTTGAGCAAGCCTCCCACATACTGCAGTACTTCACTTAATCCCTGACATGAAGAGATCACCCCGATGGTGTGAAGGACCACAGTTCAACCTGCAAACTCATGATAACCAAGATTTTAAAAGACTTATTTATGTAATATCCAAACACAAGCAATTTTCTACAACCTTGGTCTGACATAGTCCTGAAAAAGCATCAGCTGTGTGAATTCTTAGTTACACAATTACCTTAAAAGGACAAATCATTTTAGAAGTCGTCTCTCATGTCAAGAAACGCTGACATTTCTCCTAGTCACACAGAAATAGAGCCTGCGTATTAAAGAAAAAGACCTACTCAGAATAGTTGTAGAGGGAAAAAGTGTTTTCTTATGAGAACTAAATCACCTTCAGATTTATACCACATAGCTATGGAGTTATTGGAGTCCTGTTTAAATAAATCAGTCCAACTAACAAATAACAGTGAGATGTCAAACACACAGATGATAAAATTATAGACCTTCTTCAGCTTGCTGAAAACACTAAGCACTTCAGAAACTTGTAACTAATACATTCTAGTGTTGGATATAAAGCACCCCTTTTCCCCCAACTCATATTTTTGTTGTTTATACAAGTGCTTAATAGTAGTAGATGAATGTAATAGTAATATTCTAAATATTGTTCCCATAGGAATTAAGAAGTAACAAGAAGAATACTGTTATGGTGATAAGATTCAAGATGCCAAATTTCCATTATTTTAGATTTTTAAAAAATGGCTCAAAGGCAGCTATGTTACAATGATTATTCACTAGAGAAAAGAGAAAGTGCGCTGAATTTCTAATACTAAATACTTAGTACACCAGCAACTATTCTTTCTTTCAAGGTACTTTATTTTTGATGCAGAATGAGAAAACTAGAAAACAAAGCCCAAATGCACATTATTACACCTGATGTATATATTTATCCAGGAGGCACCAAAAATAAATTCATAATCTGGAGAAAGGCATGACAATGAAATTCTATAACAGGCCAGGCAAAAAAAAAAGAAAAGATACCTAATCATAAGTCTAGGTTTTAGTTGGTTATTTGTTTATTTTTCCCTCTGAAGTCCTCTATTTTCCTTTTACAGTTGCTACTTATAGAAGGTAAGGGTTGATGACGACTTAATCTCCCTTTCAAAGAGACAGAGCAGCTGAAGCAGCCTAGTCAAGAACTACAAATTTTTCCTTGTTGTCTCCTATGCCTCAGGAGGGAAATAGTCTGCTTTTGTCGGTGTAAATGTAAGCTAGTAGTTGATTATTCCTCTTTATCGCTTCTTCCTTACGTGCCAACTCAGCAGTACTGTGAGGTGTACAAGTAGGCAAGGAGGAGAGAGATATTTTATTCAGAACATTTTATTCTGTATTACAATACAGAAAATTAGCATTAAGTAGTAAATTCATTTGGGGACCAATCTTCCCTCTCCCATATGGAAATCAATGGCTGTTTTGCTGCTGCCTTCAGTAAGAACTAGATTGGATGTTTCATGCTTTGGGAAAGAAAGCCTGAATATGTTCTTATAATAAAACACAAATCCCTGTGATCACAATATTCTCAAAGATATGCAAAGTGCTGCTGAGATTCTCAATGTGCTCAAAACAAGATTCAGTTTTTAATTTATTTATGCATGTGCAATGAGAAAAGCAGTTTCATGGACATATTCTTTGTCTCTATTTCCTGTTTCTCTGTCTCTCTTGCCAAGAGTTTCATTGCCCTCTAAAATTAGGGAGTCACTTTTGCTGTAAAAAAATGGAAAAAGAATTCAGTAGAATAAAAGTCTGGAGAACTTGCATGTTTTAAAAATGGTTCAATGATAATTTATAGGTGGACAATTTTTATAGAAAGAAAAAAAACAGATTTTCTTCCATAGGAAAGATTTTATTAGAAAGCCTCTGTATTTCTTTTAAGTTTATAAGTTTTAAAGACATGTAGATTTAACACTAAAAGTACTGAAATTAGTAGAACAAGTAAGATGATGTAATTTAACCCACAGTAAATGTAACACTGACATACTAATACTAGTGCTAAATTTTTGCATTTGCACGATAAGCTGGGGAAGAAGGAAGCTGAGGACAGATGAACCACACAGTAAGCACACAGAGCTCTGTCCTGAATGGCTTTTCTTTAGACTTTGCTGTGATATCAGGATGCTTTTTCCTTTTTCCTCTTTTAATGGAGGAAATCAGAAATTAAAAAGAAGCATGCATGACAATCTGTTGGTGGTGGCCATTAAACGAATTACCTTGCCCATTGAATACCATTTAGCTTGGAATCAGTGCTAGTACTATTAATTTCTACCTTTTTAATGCACACTTCAGCTAGCACATGACCCATATTGTGTAACAACAGTTACACCCCAGGGACTAGAGATTAACAGCACATGCTATGAATGGTTTATTTTACAATTGCTGTGAAATAAAAGCTGATGGAAATGAGCCACTGGTGAATTTGCCAGCAAAATCAACAATATTTTTATCATCGTGGAAAAGTTCACTTCTTCTGTCTTGATTTTTTTCCTAAGAATGGTTTCACAGAACAACACAATAGTTAGGGGAAGGTTGGGGGAGGGGAAAAAACAGAAAAGCAAGATGTTACACTCAGTTCTGCCGTTTTCATTGTTTGTTGCAGCTCATCTGAATAAATTTTACCAGCTAAATCTCTGTGTCACAGTTAATTAAAACACAATTTGGACATAAAAAGCAACAGTCAAATGAAATGAAAATTATTTTCCAATAAACTCCAGTCAGTCAGCTTTTCCTTCTCATTAAAGGAATATTAATGCAGCTGCTATGCCCATATATTTTTGGAGTGTTAGGGAAGAAGAAAATCAATCTCACAGCAGGGTAACATGGAGGTTTGGTTTTGTTGTTTTTTTAACCCATAATGAATGAAAAAGAGTGCATCAAAAAAGTTCTACTTCCCTCCGCAGCTTTTCTTCTGAGCATTAAATTTATTTCAAGTTAAAATAAAAGACTAGTGTAAAACAGTCCACATCATTGTTAACAAGCACACAGAAAGTTTGTGTGCTCTGACCATTAGGGACAACCTGCACTGAGCTGCATTGGTTTCCAGTCACACAAGGAGGTTTCGCCCTGCACCAACATTTTTACCCCAACAAGAAACTTATATCACAGATAGGATAAATCTCATTAGGTATTACTCCTCTAGTGATAAAACATACTGAATTCTCCCTTTAAAACTGCATCTTAAAAGGAGTATCTGGGAGAGTAATGAAGATGACTAATATTAAAGGTGGGCACCAAAGGAAAGGGCAGACATTCCAGTCAGTCATTTATACATTTTGCCTACAACTAACTGGATTTTCCCTCCCCTTTATTGATATTTTTGCCCTTTTTACACTCTTGCCTACATTTAACTTCATGCAAACCATTATTCTTCTTTGAAATTTGCTCCGAAACTTGGAGTAATATCAAATTTTTGTGTATTGCCTGGCTGTTAGTCTATAACACACAGCAGTTCTCACTAAAAGAGGAAGCTGACTGCCTTATCCAATCCTTTAGCGCCCCAGCAGCCATGCATACCTTACTCAAGGCTATCAGATAATGGTAGATGGCATGATTTACATATGCAGAACTGAGAATTCATTGTGAACCTATTTATAACTACAGCACAGCTGAGAGAGATAGATGATTTAATACATACTATAAGGATCCTTTGACAAGGCACATTAATCCTACAGACTTTTCCAAACAGTTCCGAGCAGTGGTAAGAAGATGTAGCTCCACATGCTCATTTATATTTGGAAATCATGTTTTATCTGTAAATTTGTATGTAATGACTATACTTAATCTTAGATAATGCTTCATCACAGAAGACTTGCCATTTAAGTCTCCATCCAAAATTTTGAAATAGAGTAAAAATGAACTTGATCTGGACAATTTTTTTTAGCAAGCATTTTCTTGTTAAGTGCCTTATCCTTCACTAAAGGCATTTTAAGAAACACAGCTCCAGCTTTTCTACCCCTGTTCCTGATCATATGGAAGAAATTTCTCAATATCATAATTCAAAACAATCAACCCGCTTGTGCCCCAAAACTGGGGTTTTCCCCAGTCACTCACCCTACAAAACATATACTAATATCATCTTGTGGAACTTGGCTGTGCATTCATAAGACTGCTGAATTTTCTCATGCAGGCTTTTCACTGTAAATCTTCCCACAAAATACTTAGCTGCACACAGAATGAAAATCACACTATAATTTGATCCAGTGATCATCTGAATTCACTGTACCGTGGACACGAACTTGACAGAGAACATCACCAAGAATGGCTGCCTCTGTTAATAACGCTTCTGGTTTGTAAGGAATTTAGAAAATGAACACCTGGAAGGTGAACGCATTCTAGGCTGTGTCCTATTAGTTTTACAGACATGGCCGTGCTAGCCCCAAAGGGGTAAGCCTCATGTGTCATTTCGTGGTGAGTAAGTGTTTAATTATATTTGGGTTTTTTACTTACCTTTTCTATTACTTCAGTATAGCTGTACATCCGCATAAAAGCAAATCTATCTAAAGGCGCTTATAGAAATCTCAGACTAGGATAGTGCAGGTTTTTCTTTTCCCCCGTGACTTTACACAGCTGGATCTCAAATGCTATGATGCAAGTTTGGCATATGAGATAGGTGGTGCAGAAAAAAAGGTCAGATTTCAGCACCAGTGACTCCAATCTGCAGTAATGAGGACAGGTGTATGTGATAAACAAAGAGAAAGCTTAATCAAGGTCTGCATGATGAAACAAAAGTGATAGGTAAGCATGCATTTGCCTGAGTACTACAGTTCTTGATACAATAAAGGCACACAAAAGCTCAAACCACAGATCATTAATAACCCAAAGAATACGTTATTCCTTTTCCAAAGAAATCAAGTGTTTAAACTGAAGGGGATGGGGGCAGTAAGATAATAAGCAAAATAAACAGTAAAAAGAGTGTAGTATCTGGGTACACCACTGAGCCTTCTTAAAACACACAACACTGTAATTTTGCTGCTGCCTGTTTCTCATTATGTTCTGCTCGTATACATCTGAATGTCATTATTTAATTTCAGAAATGCTGTGGGGACATGGGTAAACACAAAAGCACTCAGGGTCATGCTAATTTTATTCTCTACAGGCACTGACAAGGTAAAGCCAAGCTTACTCATGTTGTTTCTTAGATGGTGTATTTCCGAAATAGTGTGGCTTTGTTAAAAAGAGACATATATTTTTACTAAAGGCAGATAATGCCAGCTTTTCTAAGTGTCTGAGTAATGCAACAATCTGTCTGGAGAATTTCTGAAAACTCTGGTAAACTTCACGGTATAGCGTGAGAAAGAAAACTTTCACAACGTATGATACTGGTGGTAGCTGAAAAGTGTCCAGTTATCCCTCATCACATTGAGGATGAACTAGAAGAACTGCAAGATGATATTCTTTGAGTAAAGGGTGGGGGGGACCCCATATCATACATTTTAATACACTGTCTTCATGTGAGAAGACTTGAAACTGGTATAGTTTGCAATTCTGAAGAGCACTTTAAGAATCCAAGCGCAATGGCTTCTACCAAATGTAATGAAAAGTGCTCTCAGTGCAACAAAGTTGAAATTTTAACTACAAAAATATCAAAATGGACACAACCAGAGCAAGAGACTTAAATTACTCAATCCCCCTAAAAAAGAGTCTTGGGAAGAGAGCAGCATAGGCTAAAGCTGACACAACCAGGCAAGGTATAGTCCAGTGGGAAAACCAGCTAGGTCGTAAAAGATTGCAGGTTGCACGATTTCACTCATTGGTGACTCAGTTTTATGCTAGTTAATTAATCTCAGTATTGACAAAAGTTGCCAAATCCCAGGTTTAGAACTGGGATTGTCACAAACCACATACAAGAGAGATAGATACACAAAAATTTATGTTTCTTTACACAACACACTTGACACTGATAATAATGGCTGAAATGGTAGCCCCTTTTCCTTTTTCAATTATTGATACATTTGTACTTTGGCAATACAAGTCTTCTGGTATGGTGGACTTATTGGGCAGTAAACATGAATAAAAATCATGGTGATGTTGCCCACAGACAACAAATGTGAAATATCATTTACAAAGTAAAGGATCTGAAAGTGAAATTACATTGATCAGCTCCAGCAGGCAGCTGGAGATGAAAAACTTTGGGAAGCAAAGAAATCCTCAGCTCTCTTGCACCAACAAAGGTCCTTAAGATTAAATCTTCATTGATGTAAATGTGCTATGTAAGCGATTGCGTGGCAGAGCTTTAAATACATACTTTCTTCACTTTATCTGCTTTATAGGCAGTACTATTCAATAATTGCTAATACCCAGGTGGCCATCCCTCAGAATCCCCTTTCCCTTGCAAATTTCAGTACTTGAAGTATGCAATCAAACCAATCACAATACATTTCTAGACACTTAAAAACAATTCTGAAAAATACGGGAATTCCTCTTACCGGAGAGTTACATACTGCGCAGATGTTCTACAGGTGCTTTTGTACAAGGTCTGATTTCATGGGGAACAGCAGAAACTTGTTTCTTGGAAAGCTGTATGTTTTGCAAAAGCCTGTTTTATACCCATTCTTCTTTAAATGTCAGGACTTCAATTTACCTTTTAAGAGTAAAGAATGTTGTCACAAAAATCTTATTAGCTAGCAATTAGGGGTTTATAGTGAATAAAATACTTATAAAATAAAAAACACACAGGAAATGTTACAGCTAAACAAATATTTAGATATGTCTTGTCAAAGTAATTTAGACAAGTCTGGTATTAAAGATAATCTATTCTGTAAATCAAAATATCAAAATGTGGAAATTTTTCACTCTCATCTCATATTAAAACCTATTCTGATTGACAAGATTACATTGCATTTTCCAATATATACATTGTGAATAACTGTATAATTCACGTAGTCCTTGATAAGTGTATATTAGACATCTTCTAACGGAAGATTTTATAAATGCATCTTGTAGTTCTGATTTAAAGAGGCAACTGAGATATAATGAATATTTAAATGTAATTGCTGCAGCAAACAATATACAAAATAAGGCTCATAGGATGCTCATACAAATTAAATTCACCATTTCTGCAATTTTATAAGTGAGCCTGTATTCCCTCTATCACTCCCCTTCCTCCTTATTCCTTCCCCTTTTCTTCCCCCTCTCTTTCTTGTACGAGCAGGGGCAGTTAATGCTCTTTTTTTTCGCTGTTACTTGACTGATACAAATATCCATTTAGCAGGGCTGAGACTGAGGCTAGACATAGACTCATTTAACCTGTCTTTCCACTCCTACCTTCACCATGCTAGCATCCATTTTCTACCTTTCCAGTTTCAGTTTGGCCACTGCCTATTGACATATGTTGTTACATATGACAGTAATAGACTAGACCCTCCATTACATTCATGCTCAGTACATAAAACAAGGCTTGAGCCCACCACTTCTAGCACCCAACTTACATAGCTGATTGGAGCCTTCCCTTACATGATTGCTGTAATAAGCAGTAAATAAAATATCCATAAGAAAAACAAATCCAAATGAGATGGACCAGATTCTCCTAAAAACACAGATAATCTTGACTTTTCGTCCCTGACTAAATAGGGAATTTCCTGGGGCTACCAGAGCATTGGAAAATGATTAATTTTAACTGACTTCAGTACACTGAAACTAAATTTCCTTTGAATCACACAGACCTAAAGCGGGCTTTTGATGATCCAGAACCAATAACGGAGATTAATTACAGTTCTTCAACATAATGTATATTTTAGAGATCTGATGAAAGCAGTGTTTTGTCTGCCACAAGCAAATGGGCTTGTTAAACTTGTGTAGCACAATAACCCTAAATTACATAACACCATTAAATCTGTTGTTACAGCACATGAGTTGGAGAGGAAAACAATCAGTCATACACTTGCAGAAACATTGAGGCTCTATTTCATAATAAATCATCTTCTGGACAAAATTACTCTGACAGTACTCTTCAAAAAGATATCAAAACAAACTAAAATTGTTTCAAATATCTGTATTTTCATTAAAATTTGTTTAAAAAAAAAATCAAAAAAACACACACCAAAAAACTTCCTAGTGGATTTTCAAATTTAGCATCTTTTCCAACAATGACATGATAATGCATTCTTTCTTCAAAACATTTAAGTTGGCTTCCTGAAGGAGCTTTCTCTGAAAGGCAGCGGCTATCACAATACTGCTTTGCATGCCGAACTCTGGAGACAAAACTCCAAATAAAGCCTCCTTTCAAACACCACTTGCAAGGAACCTATCCTGTTCCAAAGTAGTTATAGATTCCTTGTCTACAGCAAAATTTTGGACAAACTTCCCTGTCAGAGAAATTTTTCTTTGGATTTGAAAATGGTAGGGGAAAAACCAACCACTGCACTCAGAAAACCACTTACACCATCAATGTATACACACCAACAGAAACATCACAAACAAGCATTTCTTGCCATGTATCTTTCCAGTCTTCATCATCATCCTTTTTCTTACTCTTGCCTCTGTTTTACACGCCATTCCAATAATTTAAGATCTGCAATAATTTTCTGAACATTGTTAGAATCGGTTTTGCACTCTGATTTCTGTAAAAGGTTCATGGGACCACTAAGTACTTTCACTTCACCTTGCAGAAGCCTGGACTTCAGACTTTAGATTTCTCTGAAGGACAGGGAACCTGACAGGTTACACACAGTAAAATGGTCCCAAAGGGGTTGGAAAACAGACTGTTTTCATAGATAGAAATTTATCTTGGTTTGAGGACTTACTTTGTTCATTTCTTCAACCATTTCAAGTCTGGTAGGCCAAGGAAGAAGAGTTTCAGGCATTAGTATGAAGTTCAAACCTGTAAATTCACACCAAACCTCCGGGACAGAGATTGCAAAAACATAAGCAAATAGCTTCATTCTTTTGTGCCTTAGTATCACACTTCTCAAAATAGGATTCCTCCCAACACTTTTATCTAGTTGATTTGTCTGTAAACTCTGTGGGACATGGACTGACACCTTTGGTGAAAGCACCAAGCACAAAGTAGAATGTATTTGAATTTAGCCCAAGTCTTCAGGAAAAAAATGAATACTCCATCAGCATTTTGAGTAAAACACACGTTAGGCTTATAGACAACTTCACAAACGGTTAGTTGGAGAATATTAATTGAAAATTCAACTTTTTCTTGTATTCTTCACTACATAAAGATAATTAAATTTAATGAGCAATGAGTTTTTAAGATCAACAATGACTCCCCTGCATTTTATTACCACTTTTGAAAGATGCCACAGTAAGCATACAGTCACAAACTTCCTCCCATGTTTCCCCAGTTGTGGGTAGCTGTATTGTCCTCAGCCTTCTCATGAATTTGCATCTTGCCACTCACATAATATTTAACTCTACCACCCCAGAAATTTCAGTAGCAGCTGTAGTTCCTCATATGGATCAGATCAATTTTCTTACTGTCTATTATTAAATGTTTACCACAACGTGTAAATGCATCATTAGCTTCATGGACCTAATTTAGGAGCATGGGCCCTTCAACACTCCATGGGAAGAAAATGATACCACCAGCAGCAACTCTGACACCTGAATTGGTGGTGGTAAAGTATAAATCCAGTTATTCTAAGCACTTGTCTGAAGATACTACCTCTCTGCACTGACTGTGTTGCGAGCCTTTGGCCCTAGATCAGGTGCTTGAGGCAACAAGAAATACCTGTTGCATCCCAGATGTGTCTATACTTCGGTTATGAAGAATAACGATGGATAATAACTGCATAATCCAGAGAAAGCCTTTCTCTCTTCGTAGCTGTGTGTGAAAGATTTCTAACTTCCATAAAATCATTGACTACTTCATCAGAAAGTCAGAACAAGTACTCTGATGTAGATAAAAAAAATTACACTGTCCATTTGGGGAAAATCCTAGAGAAAATAAAGTTACTTTTCTTCCAAATTACTTTATATAAAAGAAATATGGAAGCTAGAACAAATGTAAGAAAGTGTTCTTTCAGTTTCATCCAAGAAATGAAAATAAAAGCATGCATGTGTGAAGGTTTTCATAAAAGCTGTTACAAGGTTCTTGCAGTATTTTTCCAATAATCACATCGCTTTAAGCAACTTAGTCTCATCCTATTTGTCTTTGATTTACTTTTTTTGTTTAAGTTACTGTGACAAGTGAAACAGCAGCTCGTTAAATAGACCTTCATTTGTCATAGACCTATATATCTGTTCATGAGATGTCGAAGAACAGAGAAAAGTGTCAACATACATACACTTGGGAAAAAAAATGCGTCAAATTTTTATCATTAAGACTTTTCCCAGGGGCTCAGGCGAACTTCAAACCAACTATATTTCTCATCCTTCTCCCCAGAACATGCACCCTCTTAATACAGCCAACTCATTTCTATTATCATCAAGCACAAGAAAAAAGGTGGTGCAGTTTTCTTTTGAGGTTGTTGAACTATTTATTCTTCATGAAAAGAAAATGTGGCCTTGCTATTTGAAGATAATGACAGAGATGAATCTGAGAGAGTATTTCATATGGCTGCAAACATAACAAGTAAGTTTATAGGCCTACAATGCGAAAATGCTATGGAGCTTGTAATATGTATTCTAACACACTGCATGCAACACAGTAACAGATGATGCTAATGTATAAATAGAAGCATGAAAGTAACCTCATTCTGAAGACAAAAAATATCTTACTCATAGAAGTTTTTAGGGTATGTTCCCAAAATATCTATTAAATTATCTTAAGGGGGTGACTTGTAAAAAAACATGATACTTGACTCCTATAGGCTGCTATTTTGCAGTACTGCCCTTAAATTCATTGGTGTGTTATTGATCTAAATTAACTGTTCACTCATTCATATGTGCATCTGTAAAGTGAAATTGTAACCTTCTGTTCAGTTCTAAGAGTTATTTCCAAGACATTTCAATTTGTTACAACAAGATTTCCCAGTTGCTGAAAAGTCTATGATTTCAGTGTACAGTTTCATTGGGTATTTTGTTACTTGGCCCATGCTGTAAAATTCTGTGATGGTTTTCAGATAGAAAAAATATGCAGAAAACCCTACTAAAGCAGTCTTTGTTCTCCCCCAGGCCAGAGCAATTCAGTCAGCCATTGTATCCATTGCATCCATTGCTGCTCAGTGACAACAGCAATGGATGACATGCAGCCTGAAATGTATTTTCCTTTCCTCATCTCTGTCGTGCTGAGATAAAGTAGTCTATTCCCTGTGCCATCCCCACACACGCACACAAATAGCAGAAAATCACATGAAAAGCAAAAGAGCACGCAGTACTTCCTGGTTGCATCTGACGTTGGCATGGGGATCAGGAGATCATTCTCAAAACCTGATGATGCCTGCCAATTCCTGGTTTCATCAGGTCTGCACTCCAGCTGCCAAAACAAGCACTACAGTAAACACATAGAATATGAACACACAGCAGGTCATCAAAGCAGACACAGAAAGCCATAGACATAAGACAGGGGACTTCTGTGGGAAAAATCGTATTGCTCGTGTATTTTCAACATAAGTTAAAAGAGCGTCCTTTATTTACGTTTACCATCTATTCTTTTCTACAAGATGCTGACAAAACAGAAGGCACAATTTTTCCCATTCAACCAAAAAAATGTTCAACACCATATTTTGACCCCCTGTGCAAGATGCTCTAGGGGAACCTGCTTTTGCAGGGGGATTGGACTGGATGATCTCCAGAGGTCCCTTCCAACCCCAACCATTCTGTGATTCTATGGGAAAATTTTAATTGATGTAACTAGAACTATTTTAATGTATACCACATAATATCACAAAGGTATTTTGGAATATACGTTATCCAATGGTCAAAAAATCCCATCATAAACAGCAAATGAGAGTGGTAGGAATTATTTACGCTAAAGTTCAGCATTTAGTGTTAGCCCCAGCCAAAGATTTACAAATCTCAGATCCCACCAAAAAAAGTCTCTTCAAATGTAGAATAAGGCTGTTCCCCAGTGGAGGTGGAAGAGGAGGAATATAACTTCCTCACACTTGAAGGAGTCTTACCATGACATAATATTGAACAGCATTTAAGAAATTCCATGGAAACCCTTTTTTTCAGAGACTTCTTGACTTTGGTCAGTTTTTATAGGGTAATAAGTCTGCAACACACAGGTATGCCAGCAACTCAGATGTGTTTTTCAACTGCTCAACACAGAGATAAACACATGAACACATGAACACATGAACTAATGATTTTCTGAGACTTACTTTACTTAGTCTCAAGGCACTCGTCAGCTTGGTGTTATAATAATCACAATAAAAAATTTAAAATAATATTTTTAAATAATTTTAAAGTACTAAGAATAGTAATTTCATTGCCTCATAATAACTGCAGTACATAAGAATAAATGAGGGGAAATGCAGGTGATGCTTATCTTACGCTGACGATAGTCTGTTCACTTCCAGCAGTCATCTGTTTGAAACATCATGAGCTACAGTTTGCATCCAGACCAGCCAGTTTAAATCCTTTGAATGGATCTTTTTTTCCACATTTTTTTCCAATGACCTGTTAAATCTGCTTATATACCTTTATTTAGCAATTAATTCCACACTTCTGTAATGAATTTTTTGAAAAAGGATTCACTTTGGTTTGTTCTGTATCTCCTGCAGAGTAACTTCACTGGATGTTGCATACCTATTGTAATGTGAAAAACAATGAACAATAATTCCCCATTCACTCTGACCACACCATTTGCGATTACATGGACATCTATCAAAATCACCTTCACCCGTCTCTTTTCTACAGTGAGAAGACACAGGCTATTTTCCCTTCTCTGTAAAGTAACTACCTGATTATCTTTGATCATTCCCGTTTACTTCTCTGTGCTGTCCCTATTTCTGTTAAACCCTTTTTAAGACGGAATTTCTTGCAGTCATGATAATTTTAAAATGCCTGCAGACTATGTGCTGGTTGTGCGGTGCCATGATGTTTTGTTCTCCATTCCTGTTCCGCTTATTTACCTTTTTCACTGCTGCTAGAGACCGAGATGTACGTTTCAGAGCGCTGTTCCCAGTGACTTCAAATATTGGCTCAGGAATGAGTCACCACTAATTTCAAGTCAGTTATCGTGTCTACAGTAAAGACTATCTTGCCATTTGCGTTGTTTCCTATTTATTGACATTAAATATTAACTGGCACTTCATTATTCATTTGCTTGTTGACAACCTTCTGCAACTCTTTCCTACTTCAAGTAGTTTTCTAATGTCAAAGCCTTGTCATCTCGCTGTTCACTCCATTTCTATAAGTTTTCTGAAGATCAGCATCGAATAGGATTGTTGCCTGCAGAGGCCATCAAGGGACATCATTGACAGTGTACATTCATTGTGAAAACTTACCACTATTTTCCTTATTTTACTCGGTAATTAATCACCATTTTTCTGCAAATCCAATGGTCAGTCAGACAGCTGCCCTCATCTGTGTTTGCTGGCGTGACTTTCGGCACTCCAGCAGGATCACAAGACGTGACTTAACAGACTTATTTCCCAGTTGACTAACTAAATCTATTCCTTCTTACAGTTTCTGCCAATATGACTGATACAGAAGTAAGATGTAATGGCCTGTAGATCCCCAGATACCCTTTGGAGCCCTTTTTGAAAACTTGTTCTCACTTGCTTCCTTACTTTATTCTGTATTCAAGCAACAGGTTTTACATCATATAGTTGGTAGCAATTCACTCTAGACCTCTTGGGTAAAACCTTTTGCTCTGACAATTCATCACTTTTATATTTTGGTCTAAAATTTTTTCCAGTGATGTGTCTATTTAAGACTAATGAACACAAATATAAAGAAATCTTTTAGATTTTACCACTATTGCCTTGAGTCCTCATTTTTATATGTCAGTCGTCTATCAGCCCTATGAAATCAAGTACAGGCTTCCAGTCTGTGATTGGTTTGAAAACATTTTTATTACTCTTTTTTATGCTTAGAAAAATTCACTCTTCAAAAATCTTCATTGCATGCCTGATTAGATATGATTTTAAATTTAACTTACCATAATCTATATTCTCTCTATTGTCTTTGGACACAATTTTCAATTTTCTGAAAGACTTTTCATTTTTTATGATCACTTTAGTCTGCCGCTATAACTATGATAAAGCAACCATATCAGAACATGACTGCACCACAAACACTGTCCCCCAGTATTAGATTAAAATATAAGTGTTTTTTTCAAATAATATAAGCAATTTCTAAAATTTTTGGAGGCTACTTTCCCTAATAAATTTGTAAGACTCAAATTCAAATATCTACGTTTGCTCCTAAAGCAGACATTCAAACACCAACTCAATCTGTACTGCAACAAAAATCAGACACAAACTTGAGAATTTCAAGGTGAAATTAATGTCTCCATAAACACACTGATGGTCAGAATTTATATGTACAAGGCAAACAAATATGAGAGATAAGTAGAATGAGGAAATAGCCCTTCTTTTTGTTCAGATCTTGAATAACCCTTTGGCCACAACATAGGGAACCTTATTCCTACTATTTAGCCAACAGACCCAGGTGACAGGCAATCAAAATGTCAGCTAGTGTGGAAGAATAGAGACAAGCTGTAGTTTTTATCTTGACACCTTTTAGAAGTGTAACATCTAATGTCATTTTGTGCTGTTCTGGGACAATAATGACACAGAAACTACACAATAAACACAGGCTAATGAGATAAGGCAACAAGAAATGTGCCCCTCACTAATTCAATCCAAGGAGTATGGCACTGAAGCAGGCACACATAACAGGAATTATCAAAAAAAGTGTCAGGACTTAAAACATAGTGAAATGTATTGATGTTTTACACATGATGTAGTTTTGATGCAGGCTTGTTATTTATACGAACTTCCCAGTAGACAGTGAGGTAGTGTGCTGACTGAAAAAAACAGCTTATGTTCAGCTGAGCCATTCAACCATGTATCTTCAGCTAATTTGATTCATAAACATGCCAGGTGATAAGGACACTCTTAGTATCCTATGTTTTGACAAGCAACATTCATATATATACATAAGAGTTGATACACAGAAGTGATCAAAAGTAATATATTATTTTGATTATTTATTACACTAATAACAACTCAAATCAGGGAAGCTGAACTGACTTGCAGTTACTTTACTGCAAGATACAGAACTGTATCTGGAGACACAGAATTCATTATTCTCCACCTAAATAACTGACCCAGTTCCAAATGATTTCCATGATGGGATAAAAAAGAATTCTTGAAAGTGAGAAATAGCAAAGTCTTGAAAAACTGAAACATGAACAGTTTCACATATGAAACTAATTTTATAGCCAAATAATATGAAAAAGATACATAACTCAGAGAAAAGAAAAAATCTGAGAAAGTCTTACCATTTTGCAGTTGTTCCTTATCCTGAAGATGTGGTCTACATATTCTTCAGTGAATACATTTCAGAGCCAGACCACAGTTTTCTAGTTGAAATAGATCCCATGTCATGGAACCTTACCTAGCAAACATCACTGGCTCTCAGTCTACATGAGGTAAATGCACTAGGGCTCGAGTTAATGACATATATATGAAAGAACACCTCTGTTTCATCATTTGCATAGATCCAGCTCAACCAGCAACAGGCTTTTCAATCCAGTGCCTCAATTCGATTTGCCCTAACCTTCACGCACAGCCCACACGGTCAAGAAAGCACCTCCAGATGGTACTTTTCATGCTAGAAAGCAGAGCTCTTTCTATTGTCTACTGAAAAATGCTCAGGCAGGTCTGCTCTTAATTTGGGAGCCTCAGTGAAGAATTTCATGTCAGATAAGATGAATTCAGCATTTCATTTGCAGTTACTACCAGGCACTGACTTCTTTCATCTGTAAGAATACAGCTAAAGCTGTCCTGAAACATTAAAGTAACTAAATAAATCCTTGATCAAAGAATTTTTTATTCCAAATTTGATTTTCATTTTTCTTTCACAATTTGCTGCCAATTACCTGGAATTGGACTCTTACTGCCAAAAACTAGCACAACTGTAGCTTGTACTGTGGTCTCTACGAAGCAAATCTCACCCCATGGATCTTGTCTAGGTACTGCTTTTCATGAGGCTTGGAACATCGTCTTAAGAACCACTTGTTAACAACATGAATAGAGGAATACACAAGTTTACCTCTCTTGTTCCTAGATCTTTCCTTTATGTTTCTCATTAACCTACTGCAATATTACAGATACTGTTATAAGCACTGAATTCCAGTTGTTCTTAAACAATGACTAGGAACCTTACATTTCTGAGAGACCGTCTGAACATTTCTGTACGGAAATATTTGAAAAACCTCTGTCAAAGAAAATAAAGATTTCAAAACTGGTCTCCCAATAGTAGAAAAACTCTAACTAGCAAAGTACAAAATAAATATACAGAGTCAAGAATAATTTGAAACCAAAGCACAGTTTGGATTTCAGTCTAACTTTGGTAAGGAAAATATTATTTTAACTGTAACATCCAATGTCGAAGACCCTAAAATAGGGAGAACCCAGAGACTTGACTGATGATGTAGAAAGCAAAGAAAACAACAGAAGAACCCTTGATATTAACATGAGTAAGAGACTTATTTGACTGTAGGCTCTTTAGTGGTCCTAAAGTTTTAAGTATAACAGTGGTAAGCACAATAATCTGTGGCAAGAATGAGAGTTTTGCTACTGCAGTTTTTCCTTTTGTGACAAAATGAATCATGAAAGCACGAGCAAAGCCTTTTTCAAAAAACATAATACATTTCAGCAAACATTTGTCAGTCAAAAATAAAGGAAATAAAGACACTTTGCAAACGGAAAGTTCTCATCAAGCAGCCCCTTCAAAATTCAGACTAGTTCAATATGCAGGAGCAAAATAAATGGAGGAGAGCCATCAGATGAGACAGAATTCAAAGGTTCAATTCTGGAAGGAGTTTTGCACCTTCAAAAGATGTACTGAGCCACACATCCTTGTATTGAGTTCTGCGGGGTGGCTGAATTCTTATTTGATTAGATAAAACCGAAAAAGGAGTCTGTGGTTAGTCAGACCTGTAGGCAAGAAAGAAGAAAAATTACAATGTTCTTAAGTGTAAATTACTTGGAGTGTACACATGAACTATTACAAAATCCCCATCTTCTGTGAGTTTCTGTTCATGGCTGTACGCTGAATTTCAGAAGGAATTTAGCTGATACCACAAATAAGGTTGTTGGGAAGAAAATGGTGAAATCCTGCATTCACTGAATTCAGCTTCAACCATCCTATTGAGTTCAGCACAGAGAATATTTTCCCACAAGGTATATCTTTAAGATTCATTCAAGTACAGCAGATGGGAAGAGAAACTGCCATAAGTTCTTAGCACTGGATACCATATGGTATCTGGGGAAGATATTGGTTTACTTACTAAATAAGATATTGCCAAAGTGAGTAGTTAGAGAAGTTCTACTCTTTCAGATGGTATTTCAATATTGAAAAGTCACGGTTTGTCTTGAATTCAATACTACCACAAAGCCTAACAGACTTGGGATTCAGACGCAGGCGATACATCGATAGAGAATCACAAAAACTCTTAAGCATCAGTCAGTCACTAATAAGTCCAGCTCACTCAAGAAAATGGTACTTTGGGGTATTTGCAGAAGAGAATGCAAGATTTGTCCAGAAGGGAGTGAAAGGACAGCAGATTATAGCCTATGCTGAGAGCAGCTCCTTGGAGATATGGATACTTGGTTCCTGTCCACACTCAAAGGACTATTGATGCATCTTAAATTAAATAAATAAAAAGGAGGTGTCTTTGTCTGTTATAAATCAGGTGTTTATGTAGGTTTCTATTCCAAGGCCCCTTCATGAGTTTTGCTTACCTTTCTCACTGTTAGATGACCTAATCCAACCTAAAGGTTCAACAATATCCAAAATCCATTATTTTTATTCTTAATTTACTTGCATGACTATGCTGTAACGCTATAGAAAGAATCTGAAATGGAATGAAATTCAGTTCTGTAAAGAGTTAAATCTGATTGAAAATCCAAGATCAGTATTCCAGTGGCTTCCTATTTTGAGGCAGCAAAAAGAGATTTCAGGCCTCATGGACCTTTTTATGACCTTTGCTTTCAGGCAGAAAATCCTTAGTAGTTACATGCTCAGTTTCTAAAACTACTTTGCAGCTGACAACAATTATTTCTCCTTGAGTCAACTGCTAACACATTCAGATGAGCAGAGCTAACAAGAATATCTCTAGCAAAAGACCTTGTTATTGCCAGCAAAGGTTACATTTGCAGTGTCTATTGCAAGCCAATACAATCTTGTTCTTGCTCAAATGCTGGGCAGAAACAAGCTCGATCTGCCTAGGTACAGGCTGGAGAAAAAAAAGCCAGATGATTGCATTCATATGATGTCGAGGCCAAAGCAAGCATTAAAATATCCTGCTGATACGCAGGAGCTTTTAGTGGATCTAATTTAGCACTACATTAGCACTTCTTTACCTATTCCTACTACGGATCTCAGGAGACTGTTGAATGTCAAACGGCTGCTCACTTAAAGTCAGATGATGTTCTGGGCCCTCATCATTACATATTTTCCCAAAATACATATATATATTATTCTAAAGAAAGAATAAAATACATTTTAATAATACTTCTGTACTAAAGAAGAATCAGTTTCAATAGGTAGCTTTCAAAGGAAGAGTTCTGCAAAGAGATTAAGGTCAAAAGAAAGAAGGAACCATTGTTTCTAACACACACCCCACACCCCAATATAGATAATTTCTGCAGGTCACTCTTAAAAAGAAGGTTGGATATGGGTAGGATTCAGGATCTTTGTGGCTCTCCCCTATGGCACAGGCATTTTTCTTCCTGCAGTGATCTCCAAAGCTGCATAGCTAGCTCTGGATGGATATAAAAGGGTGCCAAAATTTTTATTGTCTTCTAAATTTGTAGGTTTTCTGTCAATTAAAACATTAAAAGAGAAGGACAAGACACTAAGTAAATAAAAGCTTAGATGTGAAGACCCCTTTTAAATCAAAAACATAGGTGTTTGGTGCCATTTCAGATGAACTGGTATAATTTTATCAGCCTTCAACTGCCATCCAGGAAAGCATGCTTCTCCATAAGTCCAGTGTCCTATATGTCATCCCTGTGCTGATGTCTCAGATAACTATGGACACCTCAAATGACAGTAGGCACCTACAGGTGAGGAAGTAAACAGCATTCAGTATGTCAGAATATAATTTTTCAGAACAGATCACACTCACATGCTGTCATTTAGGGCATTGTTTACACGGAGGCACTTCAAGAAAACTTTATCATCATGCGCTAGAATCTGGAAAACACGTTTCTGAGTCAAGCTCTGTTCTTTTTTTCTCAATAATATATGTGTGTTCACACAACAGATTTTTTGAGGGGAAAATGGTGATTACTGGAAAGGGAAAATCCTTAGTTTACAAATAAAAGTACATTCTGTACTTTACCTTTTGAACTTCACTAAAATATCATTGCAAAAGAGTCCAAGAGTAATGAAACAAATTTCCATTGGCTGCCTTTACCCAGCCAATCACCCTCTCCCTGTCACCAGCTTCATATGACTGGAAGACTTTTATATCAAATCCCTGCAATTCTTAAAACATTCAGTACTTCTGTCCATTAAAGTTTTCAAAAGCAGTAGATGAGCTAAAATTAAAGCTGCCTGAAGCACTTAAACAATGCTGTTCAGGGCAGCTACATTGTACAAACCACAACAGAATCATGGGGAACTTTGCACTCCAGCACCAGGCAAAAGTGAAATGTGCAAAAATGGATGAAACAGAAAAAGCAGAGGCCTTGTAAATAACAGGAAAATTAGATCTATTCATTGTTATGACCACATTCTTAATATTACACAACTTTTACATCCTAAGTTAAAAAATACAAGCATCAGATATTATGCAAGAAAAAAATGCCTGCCTCACATAATAGCATTACAGTCAGTCATGTCCTGCTTGTCACATTCCTAGACGTCAACCAGCCTAATGCAGACACCTGCACAAACCAGAAATACTGTTATCACGATCCCACTGCCTTCTAACTGATCAAGCAGCAATCAATAACAATTTTGTCTATCCATATATACTAAATGTCAGGAGACTGAAAGACCTTGTGATAGATCATTAAATGTCAATATAATTTGCCCTTCTCAATACTCAGTCACCAATGTGAGGAAAAAAGCCTATGCTCCAGGTCAGCTGTTTTTAAATCCATGTTGGTAAAGCTGTTCAGGAAATAGTAACATAATTTTCTACTTTGGAAACACATTACTTTGTCTAAAATAATTTTTTTTTGTGAAAGTGTCCAGCTGTGAGTGAATTTCCATTGGGAAAGCTTAATTCAGATGCAAAATGACATTTCAGAACAACAGAAGGGTCAGGCACCTCAGATAAAGGAATGCCCTTGCTATCAGGACAGTTATTCCGAAAGTTATTTCATGCAATTCTAATCACCTTGCTACTGAATATATCAGTAATCAGTGAATTTTATGTTTGTCTTTCTCTGTCTCTCTCTCTCTTACTTTCACCCCTTTCTATTTCCAACAACTTAGTTTCCTCTGTTGCCCAGATTTTATAACTGTTTCATAGGAAAACATGTAGAAAGAGCATAAAGATAGCTTTTAACACTGGTACACCCACTCAGAAAATATGATCCTTTTAGCATTACTTATATAGGAAAGCATATAGGAATCTCATCATATTTAGAAGAATGTTTCTGCCAAGAGATCTGTCAATTCATTAATCTGCTTTCTTTAAGAGAAAATTCTTTTTATTGGAGGAATTTTGAGATGGCAGATAAATTTGTTCAGTATCAAATGCATGGATGAGTTTGATGCATGGGTAGAAAATACAGTTTACAAGACAGAGTGATAACACTGTTCACCACCACTCAGCTTCCCTGCTGATGACAGAAGGAGATTCTCAAAAAAATAACAAGCATCTAGTAAATGCTGGGCAAAAACAAAAACTTGGCGGGCGAACACAGGGAACTTCCTATAAAAGAAGCAGCCTCTCTCATGTTTGTAATAGCTCAGCTATATTTACATTGAAACTTAGACACTGCTATTCTGAAGCAGAAAAGAACATATCACAGCCCCTTTAGAAAATTTACTCTGAGGCAACAGTAGTTGCCACTATTTCAAGAGGGACACATTCTTTATAATGCAGCTGCTTGGGTACAGTTTGATAAACACATGTATAAAAGCATTTCATTTCTGTCCCAACAGCAGTGTGGATCTTTCCCTGAATCAGAAATATGATGCCTTGTACCATGAAAACAGACTTGTCTGCTGGAAAGCTAGCAACAGAGAACTGCAAGAGAATCTATTTTGGTACTGCAGCCCGCTGAATCACATTAGATAGCAGTTGCTTATTTGTTCCAGGCTATGGGCAACTGGCTTTTTGCTCCTGTCTGAAAGTGAAAGACCCATTTAGCATTGTGTAGGAAGAAAAAAATATCTTTCACCTCTCCTTGAAAGTGGAACGCTTACATTATTGAGTCTCCCTGCACTGCAAACAAGAAGTTTGCTGAACTCTGTTCTACCCACTTCCTCACATCACAAATTACTAACCACTAATTTTGAATTATAGAAAGTAACTATAGAAATACCCCTCTTCCTAATAGCACTTTGTTATGAAAGACAGACAGTAGTACTGCCTTTATTCAATAGTAAAGAGGAAGAAAAACATCAGGTGGCATTCTCTGCCCAAGTCCTCGTGTCCTTTCAAAACCCTGATTAAACAAATCTATCCCTTGAAAGCAAGCTTTCCATGCTCTAAAGGTACCCCAGAAACTGCTATTGTTAAAAAAAAAATACTTGAGTACTACCATATACCTAGTTTAGAGAGGATTACAGATAATCCTAGAAAAATCAAATATGTACGTAACCCTTTTGAGATAATAAAAGTGGAGAGGTAAAAGAAATTAAAACATCTCTAAAGTAAAGTTCCTAACTTGGGACTTCAGGGACCCTGCATTCAGAAGTCTTGCTTCCCCATTTCACACATGGAAATAATACTTGCCAATCTCATAATGGTATTTCTGAAAATGGTCATTGAAAATACTGTGAGAAGCTCAGGCACCATGGCAATAGATGTCTCTAAGGAAACCTCAGGAAGAGAGGAGTGGTAAGCAGACACATAAGAAATTTTTAACAAAGAGCATTTATACTATCAATAATTTTACTGAGCACAGAAGAAATACCTTTCAAAAGGGATTAAAATGTTAAAAGACCAAAGGAGAATGAAAGACAAGACACTAAGCTAAAAGCACACAGGAAAAAAGTGCTTACTGTGGGGTTCCCTATAGATCAGCAAACACAAAACTGTTAGAAGAACTGCTTTTAAAAAGAGGATTACTAAATCTAAGAGACATATGAAAAGTTAAGAGGTTTTGTGTGTTCATACTCCCTGATTTAAGATTATTTTTGCACTCTACTGTATTAAATTAACACTTGTATTGCAGCAACTTTAGAGAAAAACTTCAAAGAACAGAAAACCTCAAAGGTCAAAGACTATCATTTCCAAAGTTCACATGCTACTTCCAAAAGTGTGTACCTAGCAAGTTGCAACAGCCTGGTGAAAAAATATTTGCACAAAGTCATATTTAATTAAACAGCCAAAGACTGTAATCACCTAGTTATATCACTAACCTTAGTTTTGCACCGATTCATTGGAAAGGGATTCAGACAGCAGCCAATAGGCAGTTAGTGTCTGCGTCCTGAGAAATGTGAACACTTACTCCTTATTTGTTTCTCTTAGGAAATTATTTGTAGAGATCAATGATTGCACAAATTACTTGCTAGCTAGCAAAACCACATGCTCTTAAACAGACAGGGCTGCACTTACGTTTAAAAGAACATCCACATAGTTGAAGATTTCATCATCTGGCTCTTAGAACCATATGAATCTCATTTGTTTTGGTTCACTTTGAGTTCAGTGATCTCTGCTTTATTCATTTTCTCCCAAGTCTGCTTTGGATTTCAGATATGAACAAACCAAACCGGCTATCCTTCCATCCTGTGTGACTTCATCCCATTCCTCCTTGAATTAATCCTCCTGCCTTCATACATGCAGTCTGATTATAGCCACATTCAGTCTCCATATGAGTCTTAGATTGTTTCTCTTCTGCTGTTCTAAGGCTCTGTGAATCTCAGGAAAATCAGGGTCAAGCTAAAACTGCATATTTTGGACTATTTTGCTAAAAATCAGTTAAATCCGTTAGTTATCTTTTTTGCTTTGCCCTTACAACATCTACCACAGCAGTGCTGATCCACATGAGTGGGTGCAGAAGCTGGTGCTAAGACCCCCAGCATCTACACTATATGCTCTTTGAGATTTTCAGTTCAGATTAGATTTACTCTTGTCCCGTAAATAAGATACCCCTTCCTCACACATGCTTCAAAGATGTGCAAAGGGCCAATTACTGCTTTTGAATCTCACTAGAGGCTGAGGTCCTCTCAGTAGGTATTTGGCCCAGAGCTTCTAGCTTAGCTGTGTCAGAGAAATCTAGTGTAACCATGGACCAAATCATTCTGCCACCTAAAACACCGCGGCATGGTGACTCACTTCAAAACGTCACCATAAAAAGGCTGCTGCCATCTCAGTCTTACTAACACAATAACAAGAAGTAAGGAATAAATCTGAACCAAAATTTGTTTATACAGTGAATCCTACAACCAGGCATCTCAGTGGCAGAGGTCAGAGCAAAAATTTTGCACAGCTACTGAACTGCGCACAAGCAGCCTCAGAGAGCTGGGTCTCTTTAGCTTAGAGAAGAGGAGACTGAGGGGTGACCTCATTAATGTTTATAAATATGTAAAGGGCAAGTGTCATGAGGATGGAGCCAGGCTCTTCTCAGTGACATCCCTTGACAGGACAAGGGGCAATGGCTGCAAGCTGGAACACAGGAGGTTCCGCATAAATATGAGGAAAAACTTCTTTACGGTGAGGGTGACCGAACACTGGAACAGGCTGCCCAGAGAGGTTGTGGAGTCTCCTTCTCTGGAGACATTCAAAACCCGCCTAGACACGTTCCTGTGTGATATGGTCTAGGTAATCCTGCTCCAGCAGGGGGATTGGACTAGATGATATTTCGAGGTCCCTTCCAATCCCTAACATTCTGTGATTCTGTGATTCTGTGATTAATGTCGCAGGTCTAGCAGTGAGGCAGCCCACAAATTCAGGTTCTCTACAAAATCAGTTCAAAAACTGTCTTGTCCTTACAAAATACTTCTCAGGAATGTGTATCAGTTACACTACAACAGTGAAAACTTACCAGAACACTTCATTCAACCACGGGGTTTTTTTGGCATTTGTAGCACATTAAATTGCAATTGCAACATTGCTGTTAAAATAGTTTCTCTGATGTTTCCCAAACCATATTTTTTAGTTTTCATTTAATGATAAAATGTCAACTTTCTTTTTAAATTCAATACAGATTACCACAATTTCTGAGTACAGATAATCTCATTTTCCATACTTTATCTCAGAAGCCTAATATGAACCATACTGCTGGTGAGCATTTTTTTTTCCTCAAAAGATTCTGATGATTAATCCTCAAAGTAAAGTTGCCCTAACACAGGCTTTTGTAAGGTTGGTTGAACAAAATCACCCAAGCTGCTCACACTGGAAAAATATTGTTCAGAGGAATATTATTTGTAGTGTAGAGCAGAGCTCATTCCAGGCTGCATTGCCAGGGCCATGAAACACAGGGCACAGAGCTCTGGTTTGTTTTTAAGCCTGCAGCACAGCTGTTGTAGGAAACCTGCGTAAGTACTCACCAGTCAGTTGTCAGAAGTAGTCAGCCATTTATTCCAGGTACCTGATACCCTGAGAAAATGAAAATAATGAAAGTAAACTAAGCGTCCACTGCTGATAGGCTTTTTAATGACTTAAGGTCAGAGGACTTCTCCATCTATACAAGGCAGCCAGCAGAAGAAAAATCTAAATTCAAATGATAATTCAGAACTCTGATTTCCCAGACTGCAACCAATGCCTTTCTAATGGAAGCAGAAAGGCTTGGTTTCCTGGGTTGGTTGCAATTGTAATTATATACACTCTCTCATACCGACATACCTACAATTGAGGAGCACAGCTGGAGGAATGAAGATCCTTCACCCCTTATTGCCAAGGAGACATACGGCTACAAGGTAGCCTTAGTAAGAGGGGATTAAGACACTGTCAATCAAAAGAGTGTGTATTAGAGGAGGAGCTGAACTTACTGAGCAAACACATCCCAGAAAATAGGAGACAGACAAGGCATTGATGCAGTTATAGATTTATTCTGAGGTTGGGGTTATAGAGTTATTCTGAGGAGGAGACATGTTCACTGTTTGATGGTTGTGGTTTTCTAAATGGATCTCAAGCACCCACCTTGAAGACATAAGCATGATTTTTTCCTTACAGCCAATAGAATTTGTTATTTCCTAGAATACATGTAAAATAAGAAATACCAGTGGGACAGATATTATAACATTATTGATCAAACACATATATGTGGGGCAGAGAAGTAATACTGAATCTATGGAGGGAGGAATTTATGTTTAAAGACTACTAGCAGAAGCTCCAAATTCTCAATTTGTGCAATTATAATGAGAATTTTCATTTAAAAATTCAAAATGATTTAAAAGACCAGGAAGTCTGTGTAGGATATAATGCAGACCTTCAAGTATAAGAAGAATCATAGTTTTAAAATGTTATCTTCTTATATAAGAAAATATATATGTTACCTTTCTAGTAGAAAATCTTTTTTAGTTTGAGTGAAAGTATTCTCATTTTTGACAATTTCTGACAACAACCATCATCTCTTCTTTTCCCTTTCCCCACATGCACACACCTTTTTTTTTTTTTTCAAATAGTTAGCCACCGTAAATGTGAGTACGGGTTAGAGAAAGAAAAAGCACTAAAAAGGAAGTAGAAACTACGAAGTTTTTGTGAACACAGTCTGCATATATTCCCTGGAAAATCTGGTCCATAATTCATTACTAAAAATACATAGTTTCTTCTGTATGTGAAGACATTCCATAACTTGCAATCACCAAAATAAGCTTTCATCTTTTCACATTATGACAGAAGTTCTGAGAAAAGTGTAAAACTTTTATTTGCCCTCCCACTGAAATCCAAAGTTGTTTGCTTTACTTCTGAGGGCACTGGAGTTAGGCATGTAACTCCCAGCTACAGAGTGAAAGTGTATTATTGCGTCCTTAACAATGGACTGCACGGGGGAACTGTCAAATGGGGAATACAACTTCCTACCAACCAGGAAGCACGGTTAATGATTTTCATTCTATTAAACAGAGCACACTTATTACTCTGTTGTGTTGGTATGGAAAATATTCAGTAACTATTTCCTTGCTATAAAAGGAACACGTGAACTAACTTTTATACTATGCTCATGCACAAACGTACACCATTTTGCTACCCACAGAAGCTACAGAATGCTAGGTCATCTCTCATATTTGTTCTCAGTTCTCTGGGAACAAAGTGTAGACTACTAGCATTGCAAACACATGTTCTTTAACATAGCAGGCAGCTTGAAAAACATAAGCTAGCAGAAAGGAAGAATATCCTTGAGAAGGTGTAGTTGAATTCCTTTAAATACTTTAAGCAAATAGAGTTATTGCAAAATGTACAGGTGTTTTTTGTGCCTGATTCACCAAAAGAATTCTTTCTAACACTAAAAAGGAAATGGTGTGAGGCAAAGGCATATATCTGAGTTTTATATCCTTGCATATAGGGAGAGGAAATAAATGCATGCTTGCTAAATTTCATGTGAGAAGGATGTGAACAAGTTGGAATCAGAAATCCTGGAAAAGAAAAAAGGCCTACTCATTTAACACCTGAACTCAAAAAGCTATTTTCTAGTTGTAACTGTAGCAAATATACTCAAAGTGAAGGTATAAACCACTAATTGGGGCTGAATCACTCAAGCATGCATTTGCTTTGGCAACATAATTCCCTTTGCAGAGAATTCCTGTGTTTATAAAAGGGCTGAAAATTAACATTTCCTGCTTTTGTCAAATGGAAGCATGTTTCAATGGGACTCTGAAAACATCTGAAGGATTCTGGCATCCTGAGATCATCTGACTATTATGTTTTGAAGTGTTGTTTTGAAGCATAGGATAAGTGATTTCAGATTCTTTACAATACAATAAGAAGTTCATGAAAAACTGATTATCACACTTGGCTATTTTTGTCAAAATCAATGGCACGAATTGTCTGCTGAGATGTTTGCTGTGAGCTGCACACTACCAGCACACCTGTTCACACAGCCCTATTTGCTCAGATTAATGTCACTACAGTTTTAAACCGAGAAAGGTAATAGCCTGAAATAGCATTAAGTGTTCTCTGCTGCTTAAACACAGAAAAGGTGTACTACCAACCTCTGCTCTCTTCCTCATCAATGTATCTCCAGCCAGTTGTGAAGGAATAATCTGTTGGAACAAATGTTCACTCTGACTGCTTATTTAGTACTTGGCCTTCAGGCTGAAATTGCCAGCATTTTCGTCAACTGTGGCCATACCAGAATGCAGAATGACTCCTTGGATCTAGAAAATGAATTATCAACTTATTCCATGCCAGTCATAAAACTATTAAATCTTCAATTAAAAAAAAAGATTTCACCAGAAACCATTAGTTAAGTTTCCCAAAATGGACAGGTGCAATTTTATCTGGTTACATTTTATCTCCTATTACCAAATCAGAAATGTCAAACATAGCAACTTCTTTATTTGCTTATCAAGGAACATCTTTTGAGGTTTGGTTCAGTATCACAAAATCAAAAACCAGGAGACTTAGCAACAATTATTTTAAAATTACAATGAAACAGAAACAGCAGAATGAGAAGAGTCAGAAGACTGAAGATGAAGGAGTGGAGGAAATCAGACCCAAGAGGGGCACACTCCCAAGGCTAATATACTACACATAATAAAAATAGACTTAATATATGGTGGGAGGTCCAGAGGCATCCTTGCCTTTAGGCTTTGACTTTTCAGTCTTTTCATTTTAAATAACAGAAAAACAAAAGACTCCATCCCTCAGCTCCCAAACTGCAGCTCTTAGAATCCCTTTACCTGCTGATATGACATTTTGTTTTCTCAGACAACTTTTTGCAGCAAGTAGATATTAAGGATAGCATAGGAAATGCCTTTCTGTTGTGCAAGGTACCAATCGTGGAAACTCAGTAGAGGGAAAACACGTGATCCAGCATTCACTCCATTCAAGAACAGCATCATAGCAGAACACTGTTTTCAAGACAATTCTTCTACAGGATTTGTCATGCCATATTGAAGGTAGGATAGCACAGGAGTTCTGGAGACGCTCCAGTGCCACTTGGGAAGGGGTGCTGCTTCTGAAGGTCTCTCTCTGTTTCGAGAAGTCATAAATAACTTGACTTCAATAAAACACTCAAGAACCTAGAGGCAGTGACAGAAAAAGGCTTCACCGTGTGACTGCTACTTCCCGCTACAAAACATGCAAAAATATACAGGTGTTGCTGATATTCTTCTATGATTTAAAATGTGCAGTCTAGCATAAGGCCACCCTTATACTAATTTCTTCACAAGAACAATATCACATGCTTACAACAAGGTTTCAGTCACAGCTTTGTCAACGCAGAATGGTGGTATAGTTGTAGAGAACCATTACAGAAGAGACATGGGATAGCTGGCCTAATGCAATGAACAGTAGGTACATTACTTTCCAAAAAGGGAATGATCCATGAAGTCAGGTTCAAAGTCTGATCTTCTGGAAGTTACAAAGGTAATGCCATCAGTTTTTGGACAGATAGTTATTTTGACACAATAGTATTTCACCAGCACCAAACCCAAGAAAGTATGTTAAGAGTCATCCAGGAGAAATGCTCACCACTAACACTTGAGAGAAAATACAGCAAGTACCATATCTTAATGAGACACGAAAGGCAGGATGGGGAGGGAAACATTTTAATGTTTATCTTTCGTCAAGAAGGGATTTTAACAAAAGTAACTGAAAGGAAAATATTTCCTCTGCACAAAAGCAAGTAAAATCGTTATGACTCGTACTGAGCTTCAGGGTACACACTCTTCAGTTAAGTAAGCTAGATGATGATGCTGGAGAAAGAGATGTGTTTATATTGGGTTTTTTTAATCATCAGCATAACTACCATGGATCTGGAACTATCTGATCCACTAATAATATTATTAATTTACTAAGGAATCAATTTTTGTCCATAAGAGAGTTATAAAAAATATAGTTACAGGCCCACAAGATTTCTTAAGACATATAGTCAAAGAAAAGCAGTAAGAACTTATATGGGTATTCCTCTTGTCCATATTCATATATACTCTCACATAAATAAAATCCTCCATTATTTTCTACACAAATTAGCACCTTCCTCATTTGCTGTATTTGGTAACCCTTCCCATAAGAAGAGAGTAAAGAAGAAACTCAGCATTCAGTATTGATATGCACAAGAACTATGATCCAGGCTTAAACATCTAAGTCATTTTACAGGTATCCATTCAACATTTTATACACATAGATCATACTATATTAACTATTGAAGGGGAGAGCTTTTGCCTTACGGACAGTAGACAGAATGGAGATATGAGAAACTTGAACTTCCAGATTTTGCTACAGACATACGACCTTGAAGACAATACTAATCTGCCTCTGTATCACTATCAATAAAATGGAGCAATGATGATTAACCATATTTGTAAAACATTTCAAGAATGACAGGCAAAAAGTGCTACAGCAACCACAACTCTAATTGTACATTTGATATTGAGTGATTAAGCTCTGAAATTCAGTAAGAAGAGTCATAAGATACAGACCTGCTAACATGAATGGATGCTTAAGACTTGGAACTCCAAAACTGATAGATTTCTTTCTTATCTCCTGAAAAATAAAGTACTAGAAACTTTTAATTTTAACTGTTAGTCTTAACTTGTTAGAAAAGACAACAGAAATTACATGAAAAAATATGCTCATTTTATTCATGTTCAGCAGAACACTTTCTTCCATGGAGGTAACACACCATTCAAAGAAACCACAGCAAAGAGCATTTATCTAGTTCCAGCTATATTAGTTTCAAGAAAATGCTTTTTAATTCTTGCAAATAAAGTTAAAGAAAAGGCATAGTTAAAAATCCCAGCTTTGACATTAGAACATAAATCACCATAGCTATACTGATTTCAGATAAGCCACTCTGAATGATATCAATAAGGAATACATATTCCCAGCCCTGGCTTACAGAACTGCACCTACCAAAATTTCACAGAAAAAAAATTTCTTTTTATTGGAATACAGTCATGGTTTGTGGAGAGTTCAGTCAGGATGCTCAGTTAACTAAGAAATTTTTTTTTTGAGTAACTGTTTATTTGTGTGCGATTTCTTTTTCCAGGTGCAAAATTCATTGTGACTGATGCTGGCTGAAAATGCAGTCCTGGTTTATTTTCATACAGCACAAGTAATTGTTTCTAGGAAAGTTACTTTGACTAGGCACAGTGTGAGGCTTTACATAATCTAGGAAAAATATTACCTGCTAGCCTTCAGAATTTATTTGGTAATAAAATGTGTACAAAATATTCTTTATCATACTACTTAATGATTTATACTAGCCTACAGTGCATGAGCATTTACAAGCCTGTCTTTTTGCAATATAAACTATCTCACCAAATCTAAGAAAAAATAATTTAATTAGTTATGACAGCACCCATACAGTACATAAAGTACTCAGTGGGTGATGGCTGTTGTTTTAGAGGAGCTTTTATTCCCCAATAGTCCAAAAATTTTAATTGATTCTTTAAAAACTAATATATTTCTCATGGCTACAACTTGCTTGTATTACTTCATGAATCACAAAATTTTTCACTTTGTAAGGAAAAGGTATTGTCTTTTATCTCTGTTGTAAGCCACATACACACTACAAACACACCACAGTGTTGTGGCACAACATTACACATAAAATACTAAATTGCAATTATCTCACTAAATGCACAGCCACTGCTTAAATATGTTGCTGTGTATTACTTATAGTTACATCCTTCTGAGTAATTTCAACTTGGTAAGTTTAACTTCAGTTAAAATATTTAATGATTCCATTATGCTACCAATACATAAACATAGTACTCACACTAAATATTTATAGCTGAATAATTATGTTTTATGAATATAAATATGAAAAAAAATTACTTAAGCACAATGATATATTGTCATTCTGTTTTCTATACTAAACCAAATTTGCAAGCTATTTGTACACAAACCATACAGTTTAGTTCAGAGATCAATGAAACTACACAGTAGAAAAGCAAGTAGAATTTAGTCTTTTCTTGCAGAAGAAATACAATGAAGAAATGCTACTCATGATGGCCTCCCATTTTATCCTCAGATAATCAGGCTTTTATTATAATTACATCATTCACTCTTCTTTCTTTATGTCAACCCTAATATTAAATGATGGCCATACTAATATATCATGATAAGTTAATCAGGCATTGCAAATGCTAGTAGCAATTAGCTGGGTTTTTTTCCCTCTGGGCACAATTCTACGTAAACCTGTTTGAAATTGGTAAATGGATGCTACTAAAAATGAAAGCATAAATAGAGAGCAAAATATCTTCTATCTACAAGCAGAAGTATGCTGCTGAATGGAAAACAAATTAAATGCAACAGGGTCATCATCTTTCAAAAACATTAAAGCACAGAAGTATCTTGACTGGTTTAAATGGGTTCGGATACAGAGGTGGTTTGTGCGCCAATGTTATGTCTGTCATGATCAAACTATTTCTTTTTACCACTTAACCACCCGATCTCAAAAGGTAATTCTACATATATTCTGTTTAGGTAGTGCTCCAGGCTGAAACCCACAGAAGTAGTACTACAGTGCTGAGCACTGAGATGCCTAACCCCCAAATGCCCGGACCCTAGATATGGCAAACCTCATCATAAAAAGGTTTGGTAGTCACTAAAGCTGGGACCCTTGAAAAACAGCATCCCCAGCAGGATCTGGACTGAGATAACCACAGTGAAGCACTATGGAATGGGGGAGCTGCACCCCTCGCAGCTCTTCAGTACTTTTCTCAGGCTTTCAGGAGGCACCTTCCTCTGCCTTAGATTCACAGTAACAAACATTGTTCCCATTAGGCAACCATCTGCAGTACAATCAAAAGGAGATGAGTATGTTTATGCAATAACTCAATGATTCAGACAAATTCATTAAGAGACAAAGAGCCATTCATACACTATCAGTGGGTATGTCATCTACTGAGGTGGTACCAGGTGGCTAGAACTGTCATGAAATACTATGGAGTTGCATTATGCTATTGCATTTGATTGCTGTTTTCACTGATGATGTGGAAGAAATCATTATTTTCAGGTACATTACCGAGCCAGCACATTTAACGAAGTCACTACAGGCATATTTTGTGCCTACCTCACGTCTCCCTGATTGGTCTCAACTTGATGATGTATTTGTTTTATTTTTCAGTACCTTTAAAATGTACTTTTAAAAATATTTCTTTGTTAAAGAACAAACAGATGAAATACTAACCTCAGAGGGGTCATCGTAAGCTTTTTCTCACTTTCTCACATAGTGTCCTAAATTTATGACATAAATAATTCAGACATTCCTGAATGAGTTTATTTTTCTGGCAGCAAGAAAGGGATATTTTTATATCACTGCTGCAGTTAGAAGTCATCACAGAAAATTACTTCCATGTAATATATGCAATAAGCATATGCATTAATTTAGAAACTAAATTCGCCAAACTCCAGGAAAAAAAAAGGACTCTAAACTGATAGAATTCAAAACTAAAAGACTGAGGTGAAAGAAGGTTCTCAAATTCTGCACGTTCCTCTCCATCCACCAGCCATACCTTTCTGCCTTATGACCACTTTCAGGGAACACAGAGAATCGTATTTTCTTCCCCAGATAAACCATTTTAGGGACAAATAAAGATAAAATTGTTTCACTTAAAACATTTACTAGACTCTTGAAAAAGATCCTTTTAGCAAGAAAGTGATGAGACCTTACAAAATAACATTTCTCCTTGATTAACCAAAGAAGGAAGGAAACAGAAGGAAGAGAGCAAGGCAGATGGAGTGGCCTCGTGCAAGTCACTCTGTAAAACATAATAGTATCAGTGACACCATGAAACATGACATGGTTCCAGGCAGAAAAAGCCTGTTGTGTATGCTAACATCATTGCAGGGGAAAGCCTAACCTGTTACTGTGACAGTGTGCTTTGACTATGACATTCATAAAGGATAAATCATTTCAATTTAGTCTGTCCAGTTGCTTAGCTATTAAAGCTGACAAAGAAGCAACAGTGAGCATCACTAGAGAAATCACAGCAATATACATCTGTCATATCATAATACGGCAGGATCAGAGATCATCCAGGGGTGTCGTAATTTCAGAAAACCAAATTCTGTTTATGTGATAACACCCACCTGTATCTTTTTAGCATGTATTTACAATTTGCTGCCTGTTTGCATCTGTTCAGAAATTAAGTATTGCATGTCATTAAATACAGTGCAAATAAGTTAGGCCTGACTGTGAAAGATCAGCGTGAAAAGAGGAGCTACAAGACAAGCTGCAGTGGCTACGAGAGAAAGTCTTTTGATGTGTGTGGTCTGTGAAGCACAGCTACAATACAATATAATGTGAGAGTATATGCTTTATTGAGGTTTAGAGAATGGGATTTCTTCTCTCTCCTTTTCTAGTTTCCCACAAAAGAACCCATTACCAACAGAACAACAAAAACCCAGAGCTGATAAATCAAGACTTCAATAAAAGGATATATGCCTCAAAATTTAGAATGAGTGTTTAGTTTATCTTCCAGATCATAATCAAGCTCTAGACTCATCTCCAGACCTTCAAGCAGGAAAGAAGAGTAGATCACAACATTTCTTACTAAATCTCTCTTACCTTGAAAAGGGCTACTTCTACAGCAATTTACATGTTAGCAAGCAATATGGAGACAAAAGATTTGCTTTGCACAGCTCTTAATTTTTAACAGAGTTTCCTAGAGTGGTGTCCTACAGAACATTTCTAACATTGTCGATTTCTGTTCAAGATTTTTGCTGAACAAATTCCTGCAGCACTTAACCATTGCTAAAGTATTAGACAAGCTCTGTTGGATCTACAGTTCTTCTGTGGTTTACTGCTGTATGTCTCAAGTTGTATCTTTTTGTTGAGAGGTCGTGAGATAAAGACATTGCTAGATCAGCTTTTGGGGTACTCAGCACATCTTCCTGGATGTGTGATGTAGATTATCATGGAAAACTTACTAGTAAAGACATTTCACAGAAAAGACAAAATTTACCCCATATTAGTGATGCACAGGAACAAAATATTTAAATTCATCTACGTATTTTTCACCTACATCATTGTGTAAAGTTAACATACATGAAAATTCTTTTCTAAGTGGACACAGAGAGGAGCCTTAATACCCTTTGAGATTTGGGGATGAAATCATAAAAAGGGTAAAGCTCCATTCAGTCTAATTAAGCTGCAATAAAGTTTTGGTTTCCTTTCAGATGTGTGCAGCAGACAGCTAACAGACAGCAGTCAGTAAGTGGTTTCTCTAAGGTGACTGTCAGAAAAATGCAAAGCTGGGATAAAGACCAGTGTGTAAGAACGTGGTCTCCACCTCTAACCAATACACTCTCCCAACCAGTGCTGCCTCAGTATGAGTTTCAAAAGGCAGGTAAGAAGTAAGAGGTCTTCCTTCTCTGCAATTTTTCTTTCTTTCTACAAAATATTTCTGCTCCAAATTGTTTTATATTAATACACTTAGTCTCAGGATATATACATATTGCTGTTAAAAAGTTTCCACTGTCATGCATACAAATTTTTTTTAAGTAATTAAAACCAGATTTATGCATATAGGATAACAACAAAGAGTTCAGAGTGGAACACAATGAGTTTTCTAGAACAAAGCAAATCAGTACTCAGTATTGTGAAAAAAAAATAGAAGACATACAAAGTCACAGCAATTGCAATAAGAAATTCCAAGAGCATGAAGTAGTATTCATATTATTCTCATAACCAAGCTTGGGTGCAGTTCTTCTAACACAGCTCTGAGGTTAGGGAAACCAACAGGACACCTTTGAAAAGAAAGGAGACTGCAAGGTTAATATATTCCAAATGCTGGAAATGCAAGATGTTTTCACAGTGGCAATATCCTGCCTTGCATTGTGTTATTTTTAGCCTGTCCTAAAATATGACAAGATGGATAAAGGAAATGACTATTTTTATGGCCAAAGCTTGTGTGCAAAGATAAGGTGTGAAGAATTAGCAGCTGCAAAAAAAGTAAGAGGTCTTTGTTTAATCTTCTTTTAAAAAATAAAGTGATTTGATCTATTTTTTTAATTTCTCCTTTTTTTTTTCCTAATGGCAAAATGCATCTAGTTCCTCGGAAAAAAAAACAAAAGCAGTAAATTCAACTTTAAACCCTGACTAAATCTCCATTTTCATGTAAGACACAAAACATACTGCAAATCAAATTATTTCCTCTGTTAATGTTAAATATAGTTTGGACTTGACAAAAAAAATAATCCTGGTTAAAATCATGCATGATCAAACATAGTAATAAATTGCTATAAAGTGTTGTAGCTATTTCTTCAACTTATTTTCTTTCTGTGTTTTGAAGTTTTCTGTATAAGTTAATATTTTACATTCTTTCTAACACACAACAGACATCTAGCTTCAGTCCAAAATACTTATTTCTTTTGTCACAGGTTCACAAGGATTCTCCTGCTCTCTGGCAATCAGATTTGCATAAATCAGATACATCCAGAAAACAATAACTTCCTGTCGCCATCAGTGAACATACAGCATGCTAGCTTGCAGTGATTTAAACATGCAAAGACCTGTAGTGTGTATTCATGACGCCTTTCACATCTACCAACGAATTTCGTTCAAACAAAAAACTTTACTTGGCTGGTCTATTCTCCGATCTCCATTAACACATTTTGTTTTCACTCGCATATTTTGTCAGACTAACAGGTACTCTTGAAATGTTTAAATGCTAGGAAACGACATTTTTCAGATGAATGTGAAAGAATTTTGTTACAAAGTACAAAAAGGTTGAAGCATAGGAATGTGTATTTACATGACCCTCAGACTAATGTTTCCTAATATCTGACCACATTACTTTGTGGTTAAAATATTCTTTTTTTGTGCCTTATTTTGAGTGGACTAAGGTCCACTAATCTTATAATAACAAACAATCCAGTAAAGATACAATGTATTTCCACAGGAACATCAATAGAGTTTGAAATTTTTAAAATGACAGTAAGCCTTACAGTTCTCTACATTCTCCTCTCTCCAAACATTAGGGAGGGGAAGGGCAGTGTGAGAGAACACCACCACGACACAACAAATGCAGCACTTCTACACCCCTGAGAAAGGAGTCCAAATCACAGATTCCAAGAGGATTACGGTTGTAAACTTCAGTTAGATGATAAAACCTGGGATATTTTTAATGAGCTGTAGGAGGGGAAAGAAAAGGAACAAGGCAAGGAATTTTCAGGATGCAGGTTCTATCTTTGCAAATGATACAAAGACTCCCCCTTACCTGATCACCTATCTGCACAATAAAAGACTCACTTAACAGAAGAGTGAATAATACAAATAAGCAAGCCCCTCCAAACTAATTTGGGGGGAATGAGTTATTAATGGATTTTGCACACTTTCTCCGTACAGAATCAATGCCAGATTTTAAAAGCACTACCTCCATTTTGCATATAAACAAATCAAGCAGCTTGCAGTCAAATGTGTTTCCTGCACTGAGGCTGCATTTCTAAAATCCCATCCTCATAAAAACACAAAAGAACTTTCTCACGTTTACCTCCCGCTATCTACACACAGAAAGCATGCAGAAATGTACATATGCAACTAATTTATACAAAAGTGTTGAATGGGCACAAATAAAAGGTCAAGTGTCCTTTTCAAAGTTCAGATGGGGGAAAAAGACAAAGTCAATAAAACTGGAATTTTTAAATTAATAATGTCATGTCCAACATAGTGCTTTATTAAACTTATAGTTGTTTATCAATTTGTTACCACAGATTTGAGTATGATATTGCACTGAAAATATATAAAACCTGGAAGTTTCATTTTGGCTTACAGAACAGATGATGAGCACCATTAAAGGAGTTTTTTGCACATGTGGATGCTTTTTTAAACATGTGTTGTTCATGTATTTTCATTTAATTGTTTGATGTTCCTTCGAGTCTGACAAATGGTTGAATTAAAGGTCTGAGCTGCTTCAAATGATGGAGGTTGAAAAGAATCCAGAACTAATCAGAACTGCCTTCAGACATTTGGAAACTAAGGAAAAATCCTCTTATTTTGTAATTGCTCACTCTCTGCCATGCAAAACATCAACTCATAAAAGAACAAATCTCCTAGCTAATCATGGAAACAGATGTAACATTCACTGCATGCTTACATTATGTGATATACTGAGGAAAATAACAGTAAAGTTAACCTCTTATTAGAAACATTTAAAATGTCAGTAAATAGATACCAATGCTGTACAATGCAGTTCCAGTCTAAAGTACCTTATCAACAATTAACATTCTCTCCATTTTCCTCCTAGTAAGAGGAAAAATCTCATAAGTGAATGTTCATTTATCCCATGGCAGCTGTACAAGAGCCACTAATCTAATGAATATAATAAATGAATTTATTGTTGTGTAAAGGAAACACACTCCCAGTGGAAGGTATCAAACTTGTGCCTTCTCCTTTCGATACCTTCTTCTCTAATTACATATGGACCACCACAAATACTTTACATGTCCTTTGTGCTGAGTATTATCTTTTTATTAATATCTCTGGTATATTCATCTGCACTAGGTTGGCATTAAGACAACATGAACCTAATAAATGTAAATCCTGACAGAAGTGAGCATGTCACAAAGCTGGCTGAATTAAAGCACCGAAGTCAGAAAAAAAACATGGAAGGAATGATGCATGCTGATCACTTTTCTATTTGTAACTGTTTATAACATATTAAAATGTTATTGCTTCCCATTCATAGTTGGGAACTATCCATGCTCTCCAAAAGTCACTTCCTTGCACCACTCAAACACCTTTAGAATAGAATAGAATAGACTATTTCAATTGGAAGGGACCTACAATGATCATCTAGTCCAACTGCTTGACCAGTTCAGGGCTGACCAAGTGAAATCAGAAGGTTTCATTCAGCCATAAGAGCAGAACATACTTTCGGAAAAGGCAGTCTGTTGACTTGTCTAACGAAAAGGTACTTTGCCACATCAGATGCAGCCCAGCAGATTAACCTTGCAACAACTTGGGTAAGTTAAACCTTGTGTTTCAGCTAAACAGCTTGAGCAAATGGGCCAGATTCAGCAATACTGTAAGTTTCATTGGTGGTAGTGGGTTTTTTGGTTGTTTTGAAAAAAAGCATATTGATGGCTTTTACTTTGGCAGTATCATGCCATCATCAAAACACAGTATTTTGAGTCAGCTCTGAATTCAAACTCCATGCTGTGATGGAACTGTGCCAAAATCTTCTAGCTCAATTCCCTGAATTCAGTTTGAAAAACTGAAACCTCCCCCCAAACCTCTCAACTCATTCTTCATTCATAAATACTATAGTTCAATACTCAACATCAGAAGGAGATATAGAGTTAAAATAGAACTTGGAGCTCCAAGTTCTCTCTCAATGGGGAAGACAGCGACAAATGTTGGAAAACGTGATGGATAAATAATGGTCAAAATCACACAATGAGCAGGGAATGATTTGTATCATTTTCTGTAACTTACATTAATACTATGCAAAGAATAATTCAGAAGTCTAAGCTGATCTGTTACAGGCTGTGGTCCCTGGTGTTAATTCCACTATCCCTAGCGTAGTCAACGAAGAGATTAATTAGGTTCAACACATTCCTAATTTAAGTAACTACTGTTGTCCTATTGCCTTCTGCAGGAAAAGAGGTTTGTACTGGCATTTTGGAGAATGATTTCATCATAATAAAAAAACTTAAAATATAAATATCTTGCCAAAATGACAGATAATGCTTTACTGCAGTCAAGGTCCAAACACAAGCATTGACAATTAGCTTGCACTACTTGGAAGAACTACTCAATGTTTTTTAGATCCAACCCATTCTGGTTTTCATGTAATGGCAAATAGAAACCTTTTCCCTTGAAATTTATAATTAATTTTCATGAACTATTGCACTTTGGCTGATTTTCAGTCTGATTTTTTCCTCCAAGCATAAAGTATAGGAAGAACAATGTGGTTCAGTTATTTTTCCAAGACTATTTCTTGGAAAACGTTCATACCAAAAGTGCCTTTCCCATTGGGGTTTTACATCATCTCAGTTTCATTGCTGTGGTAGATCATACTCTATAACCTCAAATGAGATGAGAATAATTTAAGTAGACAAAAAGCAGACCACTAATTGGTAAAGAAAATACAGTTCCATTTTGGTACACTTTTTCTCCCTTCCTTCCCTGCCCCTTCTCACTCTCTCCTGTTTTCCATGTATAATTCTCGTTCCAGTTGTCATGCATGAACACATCATGTTCAAGTCAAAATACTGTCATTTCTCAAAAAGGTTTACGATTACAAATATTAAGCCTGAACAGTTGTGTTGACTTGGAATTCTTCTTTAGCCAGCATCTTACAATGCACTATTGCTTCTTTAAGAGTTTAAAAGGGACACATTTCTCCAATCAAACACATACTTTTTTGTTGTTGTTGACATTTTTATTGATTGGAAAAAAACCTACAGGCACAAAGGGACAAAACCACACTCACATATCCATATTTCATCTTAGTGCCTCCATTTCTGGCATTTTACTATTAAGAAGTTCTGATGTACTTTCAACAATAGATCTGTGATGTGGGCAAGTCCTTTTGGGCTTAGGTGACATTTGCTTTTCCCTTTGATCTAAGAAAAGAGCGATAAATTCTGAAAAGAAATAATTCCTATAGGGAAACACACATTTTGGATTAGACAAAGGAAGGTTTGATTTATTTATTTTAAGAGGCCACTAAAAAGTGGAGCTCTGGCTGTTTCAAGCAAACCTCCTCTTCAATGATTGGCGGCTTCAAGATCTTGCAGAATAGGAGATGTGCAACAGAAAACTTCAGCAGGTGCATCAGAAGCAGCAGAAATTGCAGAGCTCCACTAAAGAGGAGAGATGTGTCTCGTCCTTTCAAGAAGGAGCAAACACCACGTGCACTAGGAATGAAAAAAGAAATTGTTAAAATTATTTATTTAAAACACTTATGTTCTGTTTTTTATATATAAATTGTTCATAAGATTTTTTTGCAAAGTCAAACTTCAGAATATCATTTTATCTATATATATATTAAGGGCCTTTTGGCAAATATATTTATGTTCCCTGAGGATTTGTGCTGTCAGAAAAAGTACTCAATTTTTTTTCCTTGATGCCCAGAGTCTTCACCCAACAGATTCTTGATATTTCGAGGTCAAAAAAAAGAACCCTGACATAAACTGTGTTACCAGCAATGCTTTAAAAATTGTTGGTTCTGCGTAACAGATTCAGATTTCTTAGCAGCCCTCTGACACTAGAGGAAAAACACTTCCCAAGCTTGAACAACGTTATCAGCTGTGCTCATGCAAGAAAAGAAAACATGTCCTGGCAGACTTGAGAAATGTAGACAAATGAGAACAAAGTTATGTTTTGACAGACAGGTGTTTACTGTTAAATACATGAATTTTTCATAATCTCTGTTTTCACAACACCTCAGTTAAGACAGAGCATTTCTATACCTTGATTTTGTGTCGTTATGAAAGAAAGGCAGAAAGACCTTGAGGATAAGACTGTGCAGATGAAACATGGAGTTTTACTCTCAGAGGACCTCAGGGTGGAAGGAAGACACAACCCCAAGCAAGGTATCCAAACAGCACTTAGGTGTGGATCCCATTGATCCCATGTTGAAGGGAAGTGGAGCCATCAGAGAAAATCCAAAATCACTTGCTTTCTCACATAACAAAAATAATCCTACATCTCCCACCTCCTGGGAGAACATCTTCCCCACCAAGATAAAGACAATTTGGAGACAAATAAGCACAAGAAACAAGCTAAGCCCATTTCATTTTGCTTGAAATAGTTATACAATGCATGGTCTGGGATGAATGGCATGAATGCCAAGCTGCTACATGCTAACAGGAGCAAGTCACATCTGGGCATATGTGCAGGGCCAGAAGTGCTGTGGCAGGGGAAATTAACATCTGAAAAAACTGGTAGTTACAAGGCTTGGCTCTACCCAACTAGCTGCTTTGAGAACTGGATTGCTAAGCACAGGAAGCTAAAATTTTTTAGAAACTTTTGTTGATACACAATACTTTTCTTGAGCTAGTCCTAATCAAACATGCCATCAACACACAGGAAGCTTCTGGAGGAGCAAAGAAATGAAGCCAGTTCAGCATCCTTCCCACTAGAGCCCCCTCACTTTATATGAACAAGGACATAGCAGAATACTACTACTTCTTTACCAGAAATAATTATTTTCAAGCAAACCAAAGCCATAAGAACCTGTTGACTCTTCACTGCTTAATCTTAAACCAACAGTTTATCAACAAATAACTTGAAAAAAAACAGTAAAGATGAACATGTCTTGTAGAATCTTACTTAAGATTATTTTCTATGTAAGTTACTTTGTTCAAGCACAACTCTCATGACCCATTTCTGTTCTTTGATCAAGCAAATAACCTCGAATCTTTTTCCACTGCACCCACAATTACAGACTAAAAGTTTCCTCCTCCAGTCTATCCCTGATATCTATTTAGAATTCAGTATGATGGAAAACTTAGCTGCTTTCAAACTTCAGCTTGAAACATTCAGGACATTTATGAGAAAAATAATGCAACCACATTTCTTTCCCTTTCTAGAGTAAGTTTATTTTGAAATCTGAACACATCTTCATAAAAAATTTTTGCCAGAGGCCCAGCTCTACTTTATTTTGATTATAACGCCTCTGCTATTCTTGTGTCCACAAGATTGAATGCAATGTTCAGATTTCATATAGCACACAAGTCAACCACGGGAAAGATGAAGTTGTGTTTAGCAGACAAAAACAAAGAATAAATGGGAGGCCAGATTAGATTACTGCCTCTCAGCAGACCTTATGAGGCAATTGGCTGGCAGCTTTGGTAATGCTAACTACAAACAGCTTGCAATACCAAACCATTACACATATTCCTTGCCAAGACTGGTTGTCAGCTGCATGACTGGCCATTTCCTGCCAACATAGTTGACATTCTCTCCTCATTTATTAGTAACGGCCCTGTACTTGCCGACATGGAAAGTTAACAACTATCGGTCCCTCATCTTATGCTACCTACTGAATCAGGTTGTCTAAATTACTAATAACAAGGAATGTATACTATTTCCATCTAATTACAAAATAATATTGTTTTTTTCCAATGTTCAGACTATCGTGTTTGTGGGCTAGTGGATGCATGTGTCCTGGAAACCATTTTTTCTGTATCTTTCTTTCTAATTGATTAAAATAGCATTATGTGGTCATTTCTTATTTTTTGCTAGAGTCAGGCTTACCTTCACACAAATACAGAAATAGGCAAAAAAAGAATCAAATGCATTTCATTTCCAGAAAGCAGAATGGTCAGCAGTAGCAAAAGTAATTATCTTGCCATATTTTCTGGAAAGCACATCTAGTTCCAGTACAAGTAATTGTGACAGAGAAACCTCAAATGATTGCTTGGACATCCATGAAGTATTAACGCAATTATTTGACCATTTCTTTGACTGTTTTCTTCTCATTGTGGTCCATAAATCTTTGATTTCAGCACTGTCTTTTTATCTAAACAACAACTTGGTGGGACAAAATAGACAACAAGGCTTTGAAGATAAGCATTTGTGGAATTAGTGATGCTATGGAGTTTTCAGCAACCTGGCCTTGGAAAACATACAGACTTTTGGCAGTTTTGTCAGCTTGTCTGGCTTCCAGAACTGAGACAGACCACAAGGCAGCCTTCCCTGGAGCTGCTTAACCTACACTTTCCTGTTCAGAGATTAATTGTAACATGTTATTTTTAAATTCTAAATCCAAGCTAGCCCAGATTTCAAAATGCAGAAATCTTTCAACGAGTCTATCTTCCTTTTGCATGGCTATGTTTGGGGTATTGGGGTTTTTTTTCCCCTCCATACCTTAGAGTCCCTCATCCTACTGACTGTTTACTATGGTATCTAAACAAATGTTCTGGGCAATAATTTACCACCAGCAGAGGTTCAGTATATCCAGATATCCTTTAGCACAGGTACATTTCTGACCATGTCCAACACTGATCCAAGATCCAGAACCACTTACTGAAGCTCCGGCTATATCTTTGAAGGTCAAGACAAGATCTAGACACAAAGTATCATTGAGTTCAGTCTGAAATATCAGGTTTTTACTATCTCTCTGCATGCCAATTGGCAGTTTAGTAGAGATACCAGTCAAGAAAAACTAGAGAATATAGGAATGAAGAATGAGGGCTTCTTCTTAACAGGTGCTCTAGGAGTCTCAGCCTTTAACCACGTTTCCACCAACTAGAGAGATACACTGTGTGACTTTGGGTAAATTGTTAAACATCTTGGTGCTTCAAATTCTGTGCTTCTTCACAGGAAGATGGTAATTCCCAGCCTTATGGTGTGGACTACATGGCAGGAACTTCACACTATACAGTGATGAAGATTGTATAATTACCTAGAACAGGAAAAGTTAAGGAAGGATTTGAACTAATAGCACTCAGAAAACAAAGCCACAACCCAAGATGAACTGAACACCAAACACCCATGGGATGGTGTGGAAGGAAAATTATCAGAAGACAGACAGCCACATTTCCTTCCATCTACTTTGTTCAGGCTGTGACTGAAGAAAAATTTGCCTGCATGTCAGTTATACCATATAGTTTCAGACATTGCCTGAAGAAGGAAGAAAACATGAAAAAATATTACTACAGAAATGTTTTCTGAAGATCTTCATCCTCTACTATTGCATCAGCTAAGGACAAGTCTTCCTTTATTATTCATTTAATTTGAATGAACTCATATATGAGACCCACTCAGAACATCCACATCAGTCTTCACCAGCAGAAATTATATGTAAAGGTAACCCTCTTACATTTCCAAAGCATACTGGGACATAGCAATGCAGACATTGTAACCCTCATTCACTCATGGAAAATGGCCCTCTATTTTCTATTGCACTATATCTTAAAAGACAGCAAATCCACACAATCCTCAGAGCTAAAATTTGAGTTCTGAAAATAGCCCAAAAATGCCTGGTGACCACTTAATGCTATTTTAGGCCTTTTAATAGTTTGCTGTGAGCACCAGACCCAAAATAATTTTCAATCTATCCAAATAACTGTGGTGTTACGGTTCCACTTTCCAGATTATGAATCAACTCCCATCTGAACATGCAGTATTCTTGGCAGACTTTGACTTACCCAAAAAGATCTACTTTCTGAATACAGATTTCTACAAGCCTCCCAGGCAGCATGAGAACAGGCAACTTCTGTTAATATTTAAAAGCTGCAGCCTCCCCTTCCTCTCACTAAACCCTGTTAAAAAAGTTGTTATAGGTCAAAGTTAGATAATGACACCACATATTTTTATTTAAGGTATAAAATAGACTATAAGTATAAACTTCTCTAGTAAAACAGGCAAATTGGCCAATATCAAAGCACTTGAAAAAAAACTGAAGCTACATAGAAAATGGACAGCCAAGTACAGTATGGCCAAGCTAGTGGGTTTATCAGTTACCTTTACTTCAGAGCAGTTAGAAAACAGAATAGAATTTACAGTTTTATTTCTAAAAAAACTCTGGGGAAAAAAATATAATTGAAGTAAATTATTTGATCTAAAAAACCTTAACATAAAGCACTTGATTTTCCTTTTTATTTTTTAGTGTGGCTGTCTTCTGAAACACAGTTAGAATGTTTTACATGTAGAATCATTCAGAAATTTCCCTTTATATTTGGAGAAATCAGATTAGTAACGTTTAGTAATATCAATGAGTTTCTTTCTAGCTATGCAAAAATGGACAATTTCGTTCACTACTTTCATTTGAGGTATAGGCCACACTTTGTAACATTACCTTACTAGGAATTAAAAACCAAAAAGTTGCTTTTATTTAACATGTAAGCAATTCTTAAATAATTTAGTAATTACATTTATGATCTTCGGTATGTGTGAATTTGCTTTACCCTCAAGGTAACAGAATTGTTCTCCTTGTTCTGCAGACAGACATACATAATTTTAGATGAAACTCTACTTTTCAATGCCCAGCGGATTCTCCAGTTTACCAACTCTGTTATTCCTATTAAAAACATGATTTGGGAGATGATGACCTGTATATAGGTGACATCAGAACTCATCAATAGCTCACGCATTGAATTCTGTACATTCAAAAATGAGATGGTAACAAATAATCAGTACTTATTTGCAGAAATTTTTCAAGCGATCTGAAATTATGAGCACTGTAACAGAAACATTCCATAACCTGTTCATTTATGATATCTAACAGATAAGAGGATTGTAGCTGATACTCAGGATATATAGCATAATTCCTGGTCATTGTGCATGGCAAAAAGGTTTCCCCCGACGACTGCTCATTGATAATTCACTGATAATAAAGGAAGCAAAATTCAGAAGGTAAGTTATTTATAATCAATTCATTCAAGCCCAGTATTTGGAAATATATTCAACAATTTTTATTCATTAAAGTGAAGGAAGCAATTGCTGTATTTTTCCCTCTCCATATTATGGAGTCTACTTTATTTGCCATCTAGTCAATTTCTTTATCCTTCCAACTCTTTCTGCCCTCCCACGCCAGCACAGACACATTTCAGACTCAATATCTATTTAATTAAACAAATGTTTTTTTCACAGAATTCTTGATTCACTGTGCAATGTCTAGTTAGAGCAGACATCCAATAGGAAAAAATGAAAATAAAGGAAGTCAGCACCTACCCTTTCATTGATATTCACTGTGAATTTCTATTGCTAATATTTTGGTTTAATGTTTATGTTGGAGGACAGTTCAGTACTGAAGAAAGTGAGACTCAAGTAGATCTGTTCAGTTTCCTGTGCTAGACACAGAGAGTTCAAGTTTCTCTGTGACATTCATTTTATCACACCACCCCGTCCTGAGGATTCTGGTTCTTTGCCCCTCAAGAGCACACTGCTGATCACTCAGAATGAACATTTCTCCTGAATACTCTACAGACAACATTCTGCTTGGCTGATCTAACCTCTAACCTGGGAGTGGGGTGCAGGAGAAGAGAGAAAGTCTGTGTCTTCTAGACATTTTAGAAAGGCTTCCAATGCATTCAAAAATCTACCTAGAAAACTCATGTTTATGCTACTCAAGTAATATAATATTCAATTTTCCCACTATAAAACTGTAGTAGTCCTGTAGCATGGAATTATTCTGCTGTCATTTCATCCAGCCCACATTTCATCCAATTACAATTATTTTTACATAGGCAGAAATATGGAAGGTTGACAGCTCAGTAATTTACAGGAGGTAGTGGGCAGAAAAGCACCTATTGTGTCATGCCAAAATATGATTTAAAATCCTGAATTATACTGTAAGCTTCAATACTGCTTTTTTTTTTTCTGTCTGTAAAAAGTGCCATTGAAGAAACAGACAAGAAAAAAATCAGATTCATAAACTTATCCCTCAGTCTTATTTAAGGAACTCAGATAAATTTGGGCCAGGATATGAATTATCATTTAAAGAATCAAACTCAGCTGAGACTCTAAAACCTCATCTTTGGTTTGGATATCTTTGCCTGAAAAAACTTCTGATGGATTGATGTGAGTAAATATTTTTTAAATTAGTAAAAGGCCAGACAATAAAGTTCCTAAAACTTTTTGCCAGTCATGAATTGATGGGTTTTCTCTGTTTTCCAGCAATTCACAATACCACACTGCCTCAATTCAATTAGGTTGGTTAAAAGGCATTTTTCTTGCTATAAATGCTTCTCAGTTGTGGAAATATCTGTAAGTATCTGTAACTAAACCAAGATGACACAAGATTGGTATTTATGGGGCAGTCTTACTGTATTGCAAATTGAATTTCAAGGACCTAGACTTTCAATTTTTTTTAAAGGTCTTCCTGTAGAAAAGGAGATTTGCTGACCGAAAACTGACAGCTGTTTAGTAGCCCAAAGTCTAAGCCCATTCCCAGAGGACAGATGTCTGTATCTTGAAAACCAGCACCCCTACCAATAGTAAGAGTAAAGACTTTATACAGAAAGTCAAAACAGAAGGCAGCATAAAGGACAATGCATCACAGCATCAACCCAAGTGAAGTCTTTTGGAAAGCACAACATAATCAGCCAGTACAAGCCAGTCATAACTGTCTCATATTCGCCTTCCTCCAGGGTGATTCCTTGATGCTTTGCTGGTTTTCTCTTGTATTCTGCCTTATAATCTGAACTTTTATCAACATTACAAGAAACAAAGACTGGTAATACAAAGCCAAGCTATAAATAATACCAATTAGATTCCCCGTAATAAAGAACAGACTATATTGTAAGCTTCCTAGGTATATATAAATGCCAAATCTATCATTTAGTGGCCAAGAACAATGAGGGCAGGAATAGAGTGACATTCAAACGTTTAGTGAAGTGCACTCAATAATATGGTCCAAATTTTGATGTTTGGAGAGTGAAAAAGGCTCAGATGTTAGACTAGGTCCAATAGACAAGAAATTTGGGAAGACTGGGCAGGCAGAAGTGACATACTAACATCAGAGGTGCACTTTTAAGTGGAAGTTATTGCCTGCCCAATGGATTGTGACCCAAACCCAAATGCTTGGAAGCAGAAAGGCAAGAATGAAAATATTTATCACGTTTGAACTATTTTTTCACATAAATATATATTCTTTTGGTTTTAAAGTACAGCTACAGGAAGATTTTGCAAAATTATATACCTTTATTGACTATACTTTTAGGAGCACAGAATAGGTGTATATCTGTGTGTTGGAAAACTCACACCTTCAGAGGTTTCCACAAAAATGTGCTAAACTACCAGACCTGAATGAGTTGGAAGACTTGAAAAGAGAGATCTAAACTGCAGGTCTGTATATAAGCAAGCTAGTTTAGGAAGCATTCCTGGACTTTTCCCAGACTTGGAGTATTCAGACAAAACTAGCAGCTGAATTCAATGATTTTTCTCCCTTTAATGTTCACTGCATAAGTCAGCTGATCATAGAATCATAGAATCATAGAATGTTAGGAGTTGGAAGGGACCTCTGGAGATCATAGAGTCCAACCACCCTGCCAGAACAGGACCAATCTAGGGCAGGTTGCACAGGAACGCATACAGATGGGTCTTGAAAGTCTCCAGAGAACGCAACTCCACAACCTCTCTGGGGAGCTTGTTCCAGTGCTCTGTAAACCTTACAGTAAAGAAGTTCTTCCTCATGTTGAGGTTGAACTTCCTGTGCTCTAGCTTGCATCCTTTGCCCCTTGTCGTATCACTGGGCACAAGCAAAGAGGTTGCCCCTTTCCTCTTGACACCCAGCCCTCAGATATTTATACACATTAATCAGATCCCCTCTCAGTCTTCTCTTCTCCAGACTAAAAAGCCCCAGGTCTCTCAACCTTTCCTCATAAGGCAGGTGTTCCAGTCCCTTAATCATCCTCATAGCCCTCTGTTGGACTCTTTCCAGTAGATCTCTGTCCCTCTTGAACTGGGGAGCCCAGAACTGAATGCAATACTCCAGGTGAGGTCTCACCAGGGTAGAGTAGAGGGAGAGGAGGACCTCCCTCGATCTGCTGCACACACTCTTCTTAATGCACCCCAGGATACCATTGGCCTTGTTGGCCACAAGGGCACATTGCTGTCCCATGGATAACTTGTTGTCCACCAGGACTCCAAGGTCCTTCTCCACGGAGCTGCTCTCTAGCAGATCGCCTCCTAACCTGTACTGGTGCATTTTATTACTCCTTCCCAGGTGCAGGACTCTGCACTTATTCTTGTTGAACCTCCTTAGGTTCCGCTTTGCCCAGCTCTCCAGTCTGTCCAAATCACGCTGAACGGCTGCACAGCCTTCAGGTGTATCAGCCAAACCTCCCAGCTTCATATCATCAGGAAACTTGCTGAGAAGACACTCTTGTCCCTTCATCAAAGTCGTTGATGGAGATGTTGAACAGGACTGGACCCAGCACCGATCCCTGGGGGTCTCCACTAGTTACGGGTCTCCAGCTGGACTTGGCACCATTGATTACCACTCTTTGGGTTCTATTGTGTAGTCAGTTTTTAACCCATCTCACTGTCTGTTCTTCTACCTCACACTTCCTGAGCTTGCTCACGAGGATGTTATGGGAAACTGTGTCAAATGCCTTGCTAAGGTCAAGGAAGACTACATCCACTGGTGTCCCTGCATCTACCCATTCAGTCACGACATCATAGAATGCTATCAGGTTAGTCAAGCATGATTTGCCCTTGGTAAATCCATGCTGACTATTCCTGATAACCTTCTTCTCTTCCATATACTTAGAGATGACCTCCAGAATGAGCCGCTCCATCATTTTTCCAGGGATGGAGGTGAGGCTGACTGGTCTGTAGTTTGCTGGATCTTACTTGCCTTTTTTGAAGACTGGAGTGACATTGGCATTCCTCCAGTCCTCAGGCACCTCTCCTGTTTGCCACAATCTTGTGAAAATGATGTGTGATAAATATTGGTAGTTGGATGGCTTTGTCTCGTCACAGTATACATAGGACATGAAAATGTCAGACTCTGGAACACTTCCATTTGCAATTCTCATGACCTCATTTCCAAGGAGAAATCCCACAGTTGCTCTGTATTTAAAAAGACTAATGCACAAGGTATATTTAGCCCATTTAAAATTCTGATTATCAAATTAGCCAAGGAAAAATAGAAATTAAATATACAGAGAAGTGACAAAGGAAATTAAAGTGAATGAAGACAGAAACAATTAAAAATTACAGTAAATATTTTAGATATTTCAGTATTTACACCTAGAAAGTAAATTATAGCCTTCTCTGAATACTTTTAATTTCATTTGATTCTTCCAAATTGCCATTTATGTAAGGATGCATTTTTTTTTTATTTGTGCCACTTGTCAATCTCAGTGTTGAGAAAGGCAAATATATACATACAGCAAGACAAACTGCACTTACCTATTTATTATTGGGCTACTCTTCTATTCAGGTAAAATCAATATTTGGCAGCAAGACAACAAAAATGTCTAAGTAATGTTGATGCCCAATGATGAAATACTGGGCATACAGGCAAGATCTCATTCACTGGTCAGCAAAACAAAAGCAAAGTATTTACACCAGTCATCACATCTTATATTTATTTTGTATTAACTGATATTTGTGAAGCACAGGTCCACTAGTTATTTGTGGGATACTTAACAGGTCCTTAAAATTGGCAGCTGAATTACATTCTCCTTGATTTCCATTAGAAATGAAATGTCATTGATTTTTGTTTGCCTGGACAGGCTGTGCAGCAAATGATTAATCTTTGCATCAAACAGATCACTGATACAAATTACCACATATTGCCAGATACAGATTTTCAGCACTTTGCATAAATATTCTGCTTCTCAACAGAAACAGAAGTGTATGTCACTTATTTTCATGTAGTGGAGACTCTAATCCCAGAAAATGATTGCCTGTGAGCAGACTGGAGCTCAAAAATGTAGGAAAAAGCTGAGTTACAGCTGCCATCCAACTCTTAACAAAGCCATTCAGGGCACACGCAATGATTTAAAAAGAGAGCACACCATCATCAGGATGACCATGAGCCAGCAGTGTGCCCTTGTGGCCAAGAAGGCCAATGGCATCCTGGGCTGTATTAGAAGGGATGTGGTTAGCAGGTCAAGAGAGGTTCTCCTCCCCCTCTACTCTGCCCTGCTGAGGCCACATCTGGAATATTGTGTCCAGTTCTGGGCCCCTCAGTTCAAGAAGGACAGGGAACTGCTAGAGAGAGTCCAGCGCAGAGCCACAAAGATGATTAAGGGGGTGGAACATCTCCCGTATGAGGAGAGGCTGAGGGAGCTGGGTCTCTTTAGCTTAGAGAAGAGGAGACTGAGGGGTGACCTCATTAATGTTTATAAATATGTAAAGGGCAAGTGTCATGAGGATGGAGCCAGGCTCTTCTCAGTGACATCCCTTGACAGGACAAGGGGCAATGGCTGCAAGCTGGAACACAGGAGGTTCCACATAAATATGAGGAAAAACTTCTTTACAGTGAGGGTAACCGAACACTAGAACAGGCTGCCCAGAGAGGTTGTGGAGTCTCCTTCTCTGGCGACATTCAAAACCCGCCTGGATGCGTTCTTGTGTGATATGATCTAGGTAATCCTGCTCCGGCAGGGGGATTGTACTAGATGATCTTTTGAGGTCCCTTCCAATCCCTAACATTCTGTGATTCTGTGATCATGAAATACTACCTGAGCTCAGGAAATACCACCTTTTACTGTTACTCAGATATATATCTCTCTCTTTGGGAAAAAAAAAAAAAAAAAAGAAAAAAAAGAAAACAAAGGTCCAGTTTGATATGCATGATGTATTAATGTGTTATTTTAAGTCCATAAATGAGTCTTTAAGCCACTTTATTATGCATGTTACTTCGACATGCAGTCCTGCATACTACTACATGACCTCTGAATAAATCAGTTTTAAGGAACACTCTCTTATGTCTTCACGTGATGAAGATACAAGCAACTGGAGAATCTAAATACGTACTATTAGCAAGAGGAAAAGCACACAAGAACGAGAACTCACACCAGTTCTATCCACTGATTCTTGCATTGTCTCTTATTACTATTTTAAAAGCTACATGAGAACATGGTAACTTCTGGGGCTAGCTTGCAATGCAGTGATTCACTATTTTCCTTAACAGCCTTTCACATCTCAGTGGAACAGAACTCCTTCTTTCCTCTGCAAATCCACTAGCAAACTGAAAGACCGAGATGGAGCTCAATACTTCCAACCAGATGTAAGACAATAACAGACACCTTAACTATTTTCTGTGCTTGGGCTGATAAAGGATATGCTGAAGTTGTTGTTTGGCCTGAAGAATAGCCTGTTTCTCCTGCTTCTCCAGAAAGACTCAGGGCAGGGAGCTTAAAAATGTTAATAATACATGTTGGAATTTCTACTCTATATAATGCCACACAAACATGGACTCATTGAGCGAATTACCTGACAGACTCCACATCACTGTAGTTAGATTTTGAGCTTGTACCCACCTGGGATCAGTGCACTGCACTGCAGTCTGTGATGTAGGCATAACAGGAGTAAGAAGTATTAGAAGGAGGTTGGGATGGTTGTTTATGAGAATCCAAGAATGGAGCAATGGGCAGGAAATTTAAACCTAGGTGAAAGCAGTAGGATAAAAAAAGCCCTAACTAGAGTTAACTCTGACATCAGAGTATTCTTAATATCTCCATGAAACGTTTGTTTTCAGATTGTAACTCGTCAAAATATTTGGAGATTCAATTTAATGAATGACCCTTAATATTTAATCACTTTCACAATCACTCCTCCCCATGAATACACCTCTAGCCCAGATACCCCATATTAACATCTTCCTTAAATGCAAAATAGCTCCAAAAAGCAGAACAGATAGAGTTGCTTTCACCCTCTCCACAAAAAGCCTAGATAGGTAGGGGTGTCACTTTCACACCATTTTCCTATTTTTAAGTATCACAATGAAGATCAATGTCAATGCATATAAAGGGATCTGTGCATGTGAAAAAAATCATGTGGTTTCTGTTAATCTCTACATCTACCTTAAGGCATATTTCTTGTTAAGGTCCATGCTCTAATATTCCCTCATATCTTATCGTAAATCCTGCAGAGCATGTACATCATGCACTTTTATCTTCAACTTTCCTCATTCATATGAACATACGCTTCTTTACGTTTTGGCAGTTCTTCAAACGGGATCATTTGATAAAGACTTACAGTTAATGACTTTAATCTTCCAAAACAAAATACACTGCCTTTTCAAAATTTGGAACACTTTCCCTAAAACTGACAATCACTTCTGTTAGCCAGACCACTCATTCATATAGACAACTATTTTTTAATTAAAAAAAAAATCCTTCCAAAACTGCCATACACATGTCTGGAACATAAAAGGATATCATTACTCTTAACAGAAATTCTTCTATATGTATAAAAAGCGGCATCTTAAGGCAGCTTTTGTCCTTACGTTCAACATTAACTCTTTCCAATATATTGCCATCAGCCACAGAAAAAGGAACAACAAGGACAGTAGCTCAAACAAATTATGAGAGACTTTTAGGCAGCGACAAGCTTGATAAGTATGCATCTCCAAAGAACACGTACAAGTGAAATTCCCAAATAAATTCAAAAAGGTTGATGGATGAAACAAAGGCGAGAAATCTTTTCTATACTGTATTCAAAAGTGTCTGAATCAAACAACTACCAGTTAAGACTAGAATAGGTAGAAGGTCATATCAGTAGTTGTACCCCTTCTAATTGTAAAAAATAACTAGTTCCAGGATTAAACAAAAAAAAAAAAAAAAAAAAAAAAAAACCACAAAAAAACCCACAACCTTGGGTCTAGCTCTTTTGGTATTTTTGTGGAAACCGACTGAATTCTTGCAGTGTATGTGCAGCTAGAGTACACAATTACAGTGATATTAAGGCATAGTTTTGCCCTCTACACTTCAATGAAACATTGTTTTCTTTTTCATCTAGTGTTTTGCTGCCTTCATGTCAAGCTAGGGCAGGGGAACTGCACTCTGACTGAGATAATACAGGCATGCAAATTTTATTTCCATTTTTCCTGATGACAATTGGGAATCAAGAGCTAGCATAGCCTTTACCCTGAAAACTGGAAGCAGAACACTTGCTGCAAAGAACAATATTTTTCCCTTGACTTAACAAAAACAATGAAAAAGAAATAGATAGACATACTAGCCAATACCTCTGCTTCAACAAATCTAGTGAAAATGCTATCATCGAACAGATTTATGATCAGCAAGACTTTTTGTCAGTCTGTGTAAAATACAAAGCAGTTGATACTTAAAGTCTATTGATCAGGAAAAAAAAAACAAACGTGTTAATAAGAGTAGTGAGGAACCAAGAGAAGACTGTATTCTTGTCAGGGTCTCTGATTTTTAAATCACTGGCCTTGATCTCATTTTCTTCCATCAATTGCAGTGCATTGGTGGCAAAAATGTAGCACAGATCTCCTCCTCCTTGTCATTTCATGCATGCTTGCAAGTCCAGATATTCCTCTGCATTTTTGTTCTTGAAGAGTAAACCGCATTGACATTTATAAGGTAGCTACAAAGCAATGACTTAACTTCCCTCCCACTTCTGCTTCTCAGGTAGTCTGCTAGTTATCTGATCTCTTCCTCCGCAGGCAGCTTTTTTTCAAGAAAATCCTTCAAAATTCAGAAGTCAATATACAAATAAAAGTAAATGAGCAGAAGCTTTAAGGTCTGAGTGAAAATGAGAAAGAGAGAAAGAAAGAAACAACATTCCACAGCGCAATGATCATATTTACAAACCTGTGCAACAATTTTGTCAGTAGATGTTCATCTTTCTGAGTTCAAGTTTGCTTGGACACTTTTCCCCTGAACTCTGGATGACCTACTGCAGTCTACGGGTAGAATAAACTCGAGCAGAGTCCATCTGTCTTCATTTTCCTACATGCTTCTACCAGCAGATATAAAAATATGTGCCTAATAGAGTTTTAAATACATTTATTGAAACTGAAGCTGCTTCACATGCAGCATTTCACAGAGTCACCATTATCTCAACTCCTGGAAAAACACAGTAAGAGGTAGGCCTGGGGCAAGTTCTTGTAGTAAAGCTTTACTACAAGCCTTCCATTCATTCCTATTCCTATTACAGAGCACCTGCTTTGAATCATCACCTCAAAGAACATAATCTCTTCCTCATTTTTGCCTTCCTCATTTTGCGTCAGCAAAATAAATTCAGACCTAGAGCCTGGAAATTATGGGGAAGAAGGAATATACTTCCTTCTTATTTCCCAATAAACTGGGACAGAGGGTTGCTGCCCTTACTCAGAGTCAGATAGAGAACGCATTTTGAAGTCTCTCACCCCTCAGGAAGTGCCTCTGATATGGGGCCATTTATACTCCTAAGTCCCGTGGAAATGGAGAGAGATATAAATTTGAACTGTCTCACACAAATAAGTTATTGGAACCTATGTTTCTTATGTCCTGACCTAGAGTGGGCTACTGGACAAAAACAAGAGCTGTTCCCATCACCTTTGTGGAGGTACTTCTTCCTTACTGTGGCATTCATATCCTCCCTCTTTCAACATCATTCCTGTTTAAATCCATCCATCTACCTGTCTGCCTCCATTCACTTCTTCACGTAATTTACTAGCACAAATCATCACTTTAAAAAAAAAAAATTTCCAACAGGAGAGGGTTTTGTTGTTGTTGTTTTAGTCTAAACCTCTGTATTCTTCAAGAAACTTAATTGATAATTTCCAGAATATTTTTCTGAAAAACATTTTTTGTTCATCAGAAACCTTTTATTTTTCTATATTGACTCTCCAACTACAATAGATATGGGATAAAATGAAAACAGACCCAGAATTTATATACCTTTAGGTACATATGGTGAATTATTATATTAATAGATTATTTTAACACAGCAATCTTTTGCTGACACACTCAAAACTACTATTCTTCAAGTCAGGCTAAAGCCCCAGTATGTACCAATAAATGTAAATAAATTCACAGCTATAAATATAAAAAAACCCACAAATGTTAAAAGCAAGGCTAACATAAGATAAAACATACAAGAACAAAGAGCACAGGTGGTAGGAAGATCACAATAACAAAACAGCATTCTTTGGCACACATTTAGCTATAGTACTTACACCTTGCCATCAATTTAGCTAAATAGGTGGGAGTTGTATATACACAGCAAAAGGGAAAATGCTATCGTGACACTGATAACACCATGAGAGGCAGCGAAAAGGAGGACAAAAATCTCAATACAAGAGTGTTGCAGCTGAAGGTGCCAACTTAAAAATCAATCAAGCTAGACAGACATTGTTCAAATTAATATTATTGCATCATTAAAAAGCGGTTTTCTGGAAACATATTTATACTTATGAAATTCCAATGGAAACCAAGCAGGAAAAAACCTTTCCAATCTCTTTGAAGTTTCTCAGCAACCCTCATCACTTCTGACATAAATTTATCAGGTCACATCTACAAATCTAACCACCTTTTCGCTCAGTGTAGCTAGTGACATCTATATATGATGTATTACTATATCATCACTATATGCTACATGAAAATGCCTTTTTTGTTAAAAAACTCTGTTACTGTATTTCATTCTGTAGAAAGAAAATAATACTGAGAGAGCAAAATTACTCAAATCTTCCCAAGCCTAAGTTATGGAAGTTACAGAGTCATTAGTCTCCTTAAAAGCATGCAAACCTCTCAGCCAAGTCCTTTGTCAGTGATTTTATGTCACTTTTACTACTACTGTGAAGCAGTAGGACCTCAGAGTACAGCATCCTTACCCAGCTGAGGAACAGCTGAAGAATGTAGCATTTGCTTAAGAGAGCAACTGAAACTGCCCGACTTACACGTATTATTAATATTCAAACCACAACCATGAGAAGCCAGTGAAGAAAATATTTTACTACTTGAAGGTCAACAAGGCAAAAGGACTTCAGGGGACAAATAATTTCACAGGAGAATCAATTGTTGAGGTAGATGTAACAGAATAAAACCACTTACATACCCTTTTGTTTAATCTTTCCAAGCACTTTAGAAATCTCTCCAACTCTTCCCATCTGAGACAGATTTTATGCACAGATTTTAGAAGAGGCTTGTCAAATTCTTCAGTAATTCCAAACACTGAGGCCTCTAGATATTTAAAGTGATTAGTAATAGTTAATACAGATTTCAGTTATTTTATTCAATCTGCAGCCAGAATTTTATTGACTTCACTGTCTCACTCAGATGAATGAAATACTACCTACTAGCAAAGATTCCTTTTTTTGCCATGAACATTGAATTAACAGTGCAGAAATTACTACGGGTGGTTCTTTCTGTTGCCCTGATTCAGAAAATACCTCTCACAATAGCATCCTAACAGATAATTTCTTGGATATTGATGCTGGCTTTAGCAAATAATCTATAATCTGTGGTACACTCTCCCCAGTGTTCTCAGAAATATTTCCTGGATACTGCTGTAGAAAAGACAAAACATACTAGCAATCTCCTACATATTAGAGTAATTCCTCTTTCCCACTTTTTCTTAAGCCCCCATTTTATCAATGGATTCACTTAGATATAAAATTACACCCTGCTCATCTGAACAGTTTTTTTCTTTTCTTTCTCAACTGATTTACAAATAGTTTTCATTTTCTGAGCATTAGTCATCCATAGCTTTACTCCCCAGTTAAGCTGTTGTTCCGTAATAGTTCTAGACTTTAAAAACACAGCTGCAATGTACCTAGTCCTTTGGAAGACATTATGGTTAGTAAGCAGCCGTCAGGGAAGGAACTTCTAACTTATGTACTGAGCTATTTGCATAAATTGAAAACTAAAACACTCTTACCTGACAGTATTACTTTTATAATCAGTAAAAGGACTCATGAGAATACATTAGATGTCTCTTTGGAGTATTAAGCAAAAGCATCAAGAACTCCTGCACAGAAGAACAGGGATAAGCACGCAGGAATATATTTCAGTGCAAAAGCTGAAGTGTTTCTTTAAAATAGTAAGCCCTTGAGAGAGGAGGGAAAATGAACATGTAAATGATAGCAACTCAAAATGCTCTCCTACAAAGCTGAAGACAGAAGTACGTTATTTCCCAAGGTTGTAAAAAATAGCCATTTAGAGAACATATTTTCAAAAAGCATTAAAAAACAATTCTAAATGTTAATGATCTGGGTTCAGCTAAATTCAAAATGAAAGTTACAAGATAACATAAATATACAATATAAGCTATGCCATAGAAGCAGACTTTTGCAAAATTAATTACATTAAATTAAAACTATATGGAAAGAGACCATATCACTACATATTTATGCTGCATCACATATTCAAATATCTTTGATGACTTGAAGGAACAAACAGGCTGTAGTTAAGATCAAATCACAAATGAAAAATAGAAGGGAATTTAAAAAAGATATTTCAAACAATGAATAAAGAAATACAGCCCAAAACACAAAAGCAAACACTTATCCAACGTAAATTTAGAAGTGTTTTCCACCATCAACAAGACCACAAAAATAATAAAAACATGGAAGATCTACAGTAGCCACATGAAAATAAATATGAGAATCTTAAAGAGCACTGAAGAGAGCTTTGGCAGAAATAAATTGTTGGCTGATATCTGAAGAACCATAGCAGCTTTTCTCAGCAGAATATCTGCTTTTGCATTCTCACATTTCTAACAACTGTACATTTTTGTTTTCCACAGATTTGTATTTTTAATATAGGGCTTTTTCCAACATTTCAGCTTCTTCTAACTTTCCAGCTATCAACAATATCATTAATGCTGAGACTGGGCAGAGCTTGAGTATTTTCACATCCTCAGAGAAGGAATAAATTATTCGACAGCACTTTTACTTGGTAGTGACAGGATACTTACTTGATTGGAAGTCAGAAAGATTCCTGGTTCAAACAGCAATTTAAATTCTTTACCACTAAGTGCTGCATTAGCAAGCGGAACAATTTGTTATAACTTACACTCAGTCTTTTCTTGGGAGAAGAGTCTCAAACCTGTTGTTATAATAGCACAGCTAGGACTGATTCCCTGTGGGTCAGGTGGCTGCCGGCTCTACTCTTATGCTGGTATTCTTAAATGGCTCAAGTGAGACTGTGATAATTAGACTCAGTCCCTCTCAAACAACAATTGGGCTTTTAAAGGAGACCAAAAAGGTAAGACAGATACACTCACTGCCTTGTACAGTAATAGTGAAGAAAACACTGCATTTCATATTAAAAAATACTCCTACAGGCAGGAGTTTCTTCTAGGAGATCAGTATTATTAGGGAACAATTATGTAAGTCACATAGACTACTAGTAAAAACAGAGATCAGGGCATTTTCACTCCTGTATCATTTATCTGCATCATAAAACTTTCTTCACTTTAAATATGAATGAACTATGTCTTTTTTTGCCTTTTTAAACTACATGCATAGCAGTGAAAAAGCAATGTTCATGGAGAAAAATAATTACCTAATGGAAATAAAATAGCAAGAGAGGAAACACACTTTAAGATAAATTATACCAGGATAAAAGTTGTCCTCTCACAAACTTCCAATAGACTCCCTGCACAAAAGCATTCTGGTAATGGTCCATCAAATGCTGATGTGCATGAGGAAATCCTACTGGACATAATGATTCCTACATGAAAACCACTTACCTCTCTGAAAAAAAAGAAAAAAACGCACAGAATCGAGATGTGATGCTTAAACACCGAAAAAAGAAAATAAGCTATAATATGAGTATTGGGTCAACATTTCCAACAGCTCCTTAGCAGGTGCCCAAGAACTGAAGCAGACTGAGTAAATAAAAATGTAGAGAAAGATAAACACTGTTAACTTAACTTGAACTCCATCTGCAGAGAGAATACCGTTAGCCTGTTTCTGACAGATTATGAGCAGACACACAGGGCTTTATCCAGTCCTCCTCAACAGGCCTAATTAACAGGCTTCACATGTTCCTCGGCTGAACCACTTCTCTTTGCTGTGGCCAATACGTGGGTATATAATATATTAAAAACAACTCAATTCGCTTTTAGAAGCAGCTGAAGAAAACATTTCCTTCATCAGTGGATATGTAAGTTAGTTGTAGCCATATTGGACCTTAAAGCACAGCTATACACAGAGAAACCATTTGACTTGTTCAGTATTTTCCCCCATCTTTCTAAGGTTTTTGTGCCTTTTTTTTTAACAAGAGCCAAGTGCTCTGATTTAATTCAGAGTATTTTTAATATATATTTGACATCAAATGTGTCCTTTTGAAACAGTGAGTTACAATTAGTTCACCCATTCAGAAAAAATTTAATGGTAAGTGTTTATTCTCATTTCTGTGATTTTGTGGGACTTTATGTATCTAACCAACAGGTCGTTTAAAATTATGAAGACACTGTGATGTATTCATCTTATCCATGGCAAAGAGGTCACAGGTCAGACACCACAACTCCAAAACACCCGAGTACAGTTTGCAGCTGTGTATCAGCACTGAGAGCTTTCCCTCCTCCCATACATTTTATACCAGGCACATAAATAGCCTCCAAAATCAATGGGTTGACTTTTCAGCTTGATTTTTGTGGAGTTGGATGGTACATCATGAATATGTAATTACCAAGATTCAACAGACGAATACAATCACCAAATATTTCTCTCCGTTTGAGCATACCTTCCATCAGAGGGAGCAAGCTGAAACAATACGCTGCGGGTTTCCACGCCCCTCCATACAAACTGAGCAAGCACCCTGTTGTGACAGCAGCTGCTGCTCTCTGCTTATATTCCTATATCCTTATATCCTAAGGAAATATCCTTAGAAGACAGGACTACATCATGGTCACTAGACTTTTTAAATCTTCAAAAGCACATTCCCATGCTCTACCAAAGGCCTATTACGAGTCTTTTGAATCTATTGCTGTGCCCTGGCCCTCTGAGAGCAGATCACCTTTATGTCTGCTCTGCAGTTGTGCTCACGCGGAGCACCTGTATCAGTTCCAGTACATTTACAGTTGTTGAAATGAGAACTAGACTTTAGCAATCAGATGACCTAAAAAACCCACTAAGTTGCATTTCATTGAAAATTGCCAAGGAGAAGGTACATCCACATGTTAAAGTGCAGTGTTACATCTCAAACACAGGATAGCCCCATCAAGGAGCTAATTAGAGACACAGGACCAGAGCAACAAACATCCACTGCCCATGGAGCTAGCTCTCCTGCTGTTTTCTCCGGCATTTTCCAGGGCTGACTCCATCGCATGGGAATTCCTCCATCACTGGTTCTGTTATACGGTAAAAATATCTTTCATTTTCACCTGGTAACCTCCGTTGTCTTGACAGCATGTTATCTTTATCTTTCAAGTTCCCCTAAAATAAACTGTCTTCTGTATAAACTTCCAGGCCTTGCCAAATCTTTAGTTTCCTTTGGAAGACTCCCAGGACACAAGTAATGCTGAATGAGGGGCGGTGAAGTCTGTGTATTCTGGAGGAGATTACAAAAAACAGCAGTTTGACTAACCATTACAGAATTCAGGAAACAATGCATACATATCATAGAATCGTTTTGGTTGGAAAGGACCATATCCAGGCAGAGGATTCTCTTTATTTCTTTTTATTAGTTGCATATTCAACTGGTCACCTCAGAGTTTTTGCTTGCAGCACCAAGGATTACATTTCAAAAGTCAGCTGGCCTGGCCAAAATTAGGTGGCCACAAGATCCTAGAAGCTGCTGTTGACAGCATTAGTGAGCCCCTGGCATCACAACACAGCCCTTAACTTCAATCATGTTTACTTATCTGGTCACTATTAACAAAACACATTTTTTTGATTCCTTTGGGAAAGGGGCTCATAAAAACATGGTTAAAAAAATTGTATAGCTGTCTTATAAAAGACCAACTGGTAAGGGTAAAAGCACTAGGAAGAATAGGCTGGAAGAGAGCAAGACAAAGCACTCAGGGAGCAAAAAAGAAATGCTTAAAGAAAGGCAGACACCTGGAAAGTTTCATTTGTCTTTGACCAAAATTACACCAGGACTAAACAATTTAAATTGTCTCAGCCATACTCTTACTGTATCTCTTGCAGCAAAGCAGCTTAGCCTTTCCTCCATGTGCTGCTATGTTTACATAATCAATTTTGACTCAGTTATTTAATGATGTGAAATGCAAACATTTCTTTATCAAGTCATTTTGCAAAATACTCTGCCTAATTAATCTCTTCCCACTACCACCTTTTACTTTCTCTGTTTTTAACCACAAGGTTTCACAGCTAACATTACAAGAAGATGACAAGAGCAATTATCATTAAAACAGAGCAGAACAAAGCTATGGTAATGAGAACTACAGTTCATTCACTGAGGTTCTGGCAGTGACGAAAGGAGTAAACTGAGCCTACCTTTCTTTTACAGATAACAAAGCAATTAGAACATGTAAAGTAATACAGAGAAAATAATAATTTACTGGAAAACTGAGAGAACAGCAGGCTCTGAAAAATAGAAAGGAGAAAAAAAACTTGTATAAAAGACAATTCACTATATCAAAAATTATTATGAATAGGTGACATATAAAAAGTGCTGGGATGTATAGTATGTAAAACCACTGTAGAGGTTTGGTTGAGTGAGAAGGGGCACGATCTTGTGCCACTGAGCAGTCTGAGCAACCCAGGCTTTGAGCAAGGGTTAAGCCCAGAGCTATCGACCTTGGACTCCCCTTGCACGGTGCAAAACAAAGAACCCCGTGGTGCCTGCTTCGGCCGGAAGCAGATCTGCGTCGGCGGGGGGGGGGTGGGGGGGCGGTCACGGCTCTGAATATGTAAACCTATGGACCAATCACAAGTGCGATCGGGGTGCGTGATTAACATATGCATAGTCTATATAACCACTGCTTTCTTTGTTAATAAACGAGAAGCTTCCATACTCACATTGAGATGGTGTAGCTTACTCCGGACCGTTCCCCAGCACCCGCGAGCGCGCCTCCCCCGGTTTTCTCCTTACTACAAACCACTATTTAAAAAGGAAATCTTGTTAATTGGGGCAGGGGCGGGGGGAGCAAAAACAGAGAAAAAAATACAAGTGCTTTATTGAATCCTTCAAAGGGCTACCATGTTTTGGTATCCATTTCCCCTCAGAAAGCAAAGGGCTCTTTGAGGATCTAGACCATGATCTAGGGGCAACTCATATACACTGGGAAGAAAATCATAGAATCATAGAATGTCCTGAGTTGGAAGGGACCCAGAAGGATCATTGAGTCCAACGCCTGTCCCAGCATAGGACAAGCCCAGAATTCACACCACGTGTCTGAGGCCATCGTCCAAATGCTTCTTGAATATTGTCAGGCTTGGCGCCATGACTGCTTGCCTGGGGAGCCTGTTCCAGTGCTCCACCACCCTTTGGGTAGAGAATCCTTTCCTAATATCCAACCTAAACCTCCCCTGGCATATCTTCCTGCCATTCCCTCGAGTTCTGTCACTGGTTGCCAGGGTGAAGAGGTCAACACCTATTCCTCCACTTCCCCTTGTGAGGAAGTTGTAGACCACAATAAGGTCTCCCCTCAGTCTTCTCTTCTGCAGCCTGAAGAGACCTAGTGACTTCAGCCGCTCCTCGTACGGCTTCCCCGCTAAACCATTCATCATCTTTGTGGCTCTCTTCTGGACACTCTCCAGTATCTTCATATCCTTTTTATACTGTGGTGCCCAAAACCACACACAGTACCCAAAGTGAGGCTGCACCAGTGCAGAATAGAGCGGGACAATCACCTCCCTCGACCGGCAAGCAATACTATGTTTGATGCACCCCAGGACACGGTTGGCCCTCTTGGCTGCCAGGGCACACTGTTGGCTCATGTTCAACTTGCCGTCGACCAGAACCCCCAGATCCCTCTCTGCTGGGCTGCTCTCCAGCCTCTCGTTCCCCAGTCTGTATGTACATCTGGGGTTGCCACGTCCCAGGTGCAAAATCTGGCACTTTCCCTTGTTAAACTTCATGCGGCTGGTGATCGCCCGTCTTTCTAATTTATCCAGGTCTCTCTGCAGGGCCTCTCTGCCCTTGGGAGTGTCAACAGCTCCTCCCAATTTTGTGTCATCGGCGAACGTGGATAGTAGTCCTTCAAGTCCTGTGTCCAAATCATTAATGAAGGTATTGAAGAGCACTGGCCCCAAGATGGATCTCTGAGGAACCCCACTAGTGACCGGTCGCCAGCCCGATGTAACCCCATTTATTATAAGTCTTTGAGCCCTACCCGTCAGCCGGTTGTTCACCCATTGCATTCTGTGTTTATCTGGGTGTATGCTGGACATTTTTGCCAGGAGGATACTGTGAGAGACAGTATCAAGAGCTTTACTGAAATCCAAAAAGATTACATCGACTGGCTTCCCTTGGTCAACTAGGTGGGTAAGCTTGTCATAGAAAGAAATCAAATTTGTCAAACAGGATTTTCCCCTCATGAACCAGTGCTGGCTGGAACCAACCTGAATTGTCTTTTAGGTGTGTTTCAATAACTCCCAGAATAATTTTCTTCATAATTTTGCCAGGAACCGATGTGTGACTAACAGGCCTGTAGTTACCCAGGTCATCCCTGTTGTCCTTCTTGAAGACTGGGACAACATTTGCTGACTTCCAGTCAACTGGGACCTCTTCAGATTCCCAAGTGCGTTGAAAAGTCATTGAGAGAGGTCTCGCTGTGACGTCAGTCAGCTCTTTAAGTACACTTGGATGAATCCTGTTAGGCCCCATTGACTTGTAGGGATCCAGGTGGAGCAGCAAATCCTGCACAAGTTTGGAGTTGATTGGGAGTGTATCATTCTCACAGTCATGGATCTCAGGCACAGGGCTCAGGGGGTCCCAGTGCCCATCATTGATGTTGAAAACCAAGGCGAAGAAAGCATTAAACGTCTTCGTTTTTATCTATGTCCCTGTATGTGAGGTGGCCATGCTCATTGAGTAATGGGCCAATATTATTTCTAGCCTGCCTTTTGCTACCAATATATTTTAAAAAAAGCCCTTTTTGTTGTCCTTCACAGTACTGGCCAGCTTCAACTCTAATTGAGCTTTGACTGCATGAATTTCCTCCCTAAAGTGGTGAACAGCATCTCTGTAATCCTCCCACGTCGCCTGACCCTGCTTCCAGCAGTTGTACACTTTCTTTTTTTTGCCTTAGTTCAAGAAGATCCCTGCTTAGCCAGGACAGCCTTCTGCCTCATCTGCTTGACTTTCAACATTTTGGAATTGCTACCAATTGCCACTTCACCCACAAGACCCTCTCTTAACACGCAACAGATTGAGGAAGGCCCCTTTCCTGGTCGGTTCCCTTAACACCTGAGCAAAGAAGTTATTGTCCAGATGGTTTAGAAATCTTCTGGACCTGTTTGTACCAGCTGTGTGGTATTCCCAGTTGACATCTGGCAAGTTGAAGTCCCCCATAAGGTCAAGGGCAGATGACTTAGATGCCTCCCTTAGTTCCTTAAAGAATAACTCATCTGCGTCATCATCCTGGCTGGGTGGCCTATAGTACACTCCCACAACAACATCTGCTTTATTTGTCTGTCCTTTAATCCTTACCCAGAGGCTCTCAACTGTGCCATCGCCAACTGTAAGCTCCATACATTCCAGCCCCTCCACTACATACAGTGCTGCTCCCCCGCCTTGCCTGCCCTGCCTATCCCTCCTGAAGGGCCTGTAAACATCCATTGTGGCACACCAGTCACAGGACTCATCCCACCAGGTTTCCCTTATGCCAATAATATCACATCCCTGGGACTGGGCCAATACTTCTAGCTCCTCTTGCTTGTTACTTATACTGTGTGCATTTGTGTAGAAACACTTCAAATGCGGTTCATTGTGCCCGTCACCTCGCGGAGCAGTTTGAAGACACATAACTTCAGCATGCTGCACTCTAGGCACTTTGGCAGGCTGGTGCAGCTTGGTATAAATTAGAGACGCTATTAAACTTGCTCTATAACTGGCACTCAGGACCTGTCAGAAAGATAAAATTGCTTCTTTCTTTGTGCTCCACAGTGCTTTTGAACCAAGCACAGGAATGGAAAACTTCACAGTGTATGTGTTGGTAAGCTCAGACAGGGCTTGGATGCTGCTCCTCCTGAACACTGGCCACCCACAGGCCACCTCCACCAGGGGAGATGCTGGCAATAAAAATTTGTTGCACATTCACATCACATCACCTTGTCTTCTGATTCCAGCAACTTGGCGCTTCTAGGGAACAGCAAGCAAATAACTGAAAGCCTTAGTTAGAAGAAGCTTCTGCACAAGAAATTCACTCAGATTAATCTGAAAGTCACGAAACACCACACTAAAATCCAGGATTTCCTAGGCTCGGCTCCATGTTTTGGCAGCATAGAATCATAGAATCATAGAATCATTTGGCTGGAAAAGACCTTTAAGATCATTGAGTCCAACCATAAACCTAGCATGGCCAAGTCCACCACTAAATCCAGTCCCTAAGTGCCACTTCTACACGTCTTTTAAATACCACCAGGGATGACTTAAAAGTAAATTAAGAACAGGCAAGAAGAAATCTGAGGCTCAAAAAGGACAAATAACTGTCTTAGATTCATGCAGCAAGTAAACAACAGACCCTCAAGTCCTTCTTGTGCTGGAGTTAGTCTAGTGCCCTGCTCTGTGACCTCTTCAACTGTATTTGTAGCAAGCTCTCTCAGAGTTTCAACGTCTGTTAAAATAACAGATCGTTCCGTTGCCTTCTGCTCGGTTGGAATTGCCCATTTTTTTCTACATGGAATTTCTTCTGTATTCAAAGCAAGGCAGTGGTACCTTCCACAGAAGACAGATCGCACAGATGGGTATCTTCCTTATCTCCCTGGCACACAGTTCACCACGAACAGCTACAGCCTGGAAAGCAGCATTAACCCCATATGTCATGCTAAGGAGCTGAGGCTTTATACAGCACTCCAGCAGGTTAGGAGCAGGAATAAATGCCAAGTGACCTGTGTTCCCACCTTCTTTCTGAACTTGTTCTATTGCACAGCATAACCTCTTTGAGTCTCAATTCTCCAACTTGAAAAAGTGAGATAATTACACCTCTGTACCTCACAGGAATTCTGTGAAGCTTAAATTAATGTTTGCCAAGTGCTATGAAAATGCAAAAAAAAATATTAAGGTCACTCAGCATCAAAAAGGGAACCAGAGTCCAAGGTTTTATGGCTCTTGGCCCCATATATAATCCACAAGACTTTCAACTCAAGCAGCTGTATTAAATAAATCCAGGACTTAAATTCTTTACTATTTAGTATGTGAAATGTCCTAGGCAGCAGTTCATTCTAAAACTGATTTCTACAAAACAAATACATTTTTACAAAGCAAAATTATGCTTTTTTGAGCTGCCTAACTACTTGCTAAGACATTTTCTGTGAAATTGAAGAATTTTCCTCCAGCAGTTCTATCTCACAAGCAAATTGTTTTTTCCAAGATATTAAAAAAGAATAAACCTGATAAAAAAAGGATAAATCTTATAAATATCTAATAGATGGAACCGTGTGTATTTACAAAGCCATCCTAGGAATATATCAATTTTTTCCCCCTTCTTTTTTCTTGCTAAGGCCAAAAAAACGTTACTTTTTATTAAGTGAAAAAAAAGAGTACAAGTATTTCTGTCTTTATATTCATGGAAACACTTGCTCTTAGAAAAAAAAATAATCCATTAACAATCCTTTAACTTCAAAGTATGCCATTCTAAAGAAGATTTAAACACAGTATAAATATACCCTTAATAAACTCTTGGCCCGTTGATTTGAAAGGCTCTTGGGGAAACAAAAGAACAAGAATAATTTGTCAGATCAAACTGGCCCACACTAAGGGGAGGTTCTGTAGGTAGCTTTAGTATTACAAGACATGATGGAATCAGTTGTTATTTCCATATGCTTTCTCTTCCAGTTATGTGCAATGAAGAGTAATTGTTTTCTGCCATATAGTTTAAGAACTGGCAAAATACTTAATATCCCTTCCAGTCACACTAAGAACAAAGCTCTCCAAAACATGCTCAGTTCTTTTTCTTCCCTGCGGCTTGGTAGGGTAGAGAACTTGAGTACACTTAAAAAAAATCTCCCCTTGAAAACAGATAATAATTTAAAACAACATCTCTCTCTAATATGTTCTTCATCCCACAGGAATCCAGTATAATTTGCAAATGTCAGTTGCCCAGCAGAAAATTGCTCCAGGATAAATTAATTTCATATTTTAGCATTGTTGCTAAAGAAATGGGAAGCATGCCTTGAAGTTCACAGATGAGATTACCCTCAGAACTTCACCCAGACTCCAGGCTTTATTTTAACCTCCTTGTCTGCAATGGAACAATATATGACATTTATTTGAAAATAAAAGACATCTTTTTTGTTTGCATTGCTGGTTTCTTTGTTTGTTTGGGTAGGCCAGGATGAGGTTTGAGCATTATTTTCCCCACCCCTTAACGATATTCATAGTTATAGTTTTAATTTGTCATGTTATGAGGTCTTAAAAACAGACAAAAGCTAATTTTGACATTGGACAGGACAAAGATACTTTCTCAGAATTAAAGTCATGAAAGATATCACACCAGTAGTGTTAAAGTATATGCAGACTTCTTTTAGATAGAACCTCTTCTTGTGAAAATCACTGACACCATTGTAAGATCTAGTTTTACGTTCCTTTCATTTGTAAAATAAAATAATCCATCTGGAAAGCAACACTGTTACTAATACTAGTGAGCCTCAATGTTAATTTTTAAAGAAACATGAACAGAAATAATGATCATTATGTTACCCTGGACCTTGCTGTTTCACCAATAGCTTTATAAATGCATTGATAGCTGCTGGTAGAAAGCAGTAGTTAATTTGAAAATGAGGATGCAAAAATACAGACATCTTGGTTTGAGTCAAGAAAGGTTTTTTCACTTCAGAACAGGAAGGAAATCTTTGCCAACCTTGTAGCCAGATTTTCCTTGCCAATGGAACATAAAGCAGTATTATTATTTATGAAGCTGGAAGCTTATAATTTAAAGTGAAACATTTCATCCATCTTTGAAACAAACAGACTTTCTGATTAAGATATCAATATAAATTTGTTTTGGCTTGCTGGAGTAAAATCATTAAAAGGAGTATCTCATATATTTCTGGTTATGAACAATAAACATGATACAAACATGTTAAACTTCACATTTCTGTTTGCTTTGTAAGTCATGTTGGAAAGTTCTCAACTATAAAACCCACATAGTCCTCAGCTTTTACTTTCCAGACTGACAGTGAATTAACATATTTCCCATAACGTAGCTATCCCTTAAGAGGCAGAACAACCTGTTTCTAAAGTGGTGAGAGGGGAGAACCATTTAAGGTCTATCTGATTAACTAGATGCTTTACAGGGAATATATTTCATCAGCTGATGAGACGAAACGAAATTCAAGACTCCTTATCATGATTTTTTTCTTCCTGAACATCTCCGACTTCATCCCCAAACAAGCATATTTCAACTCTTCAAGGTGAATGTAAATTATTGTGATAATGTCACAATAAAATAAAAGTTACACGCTTGAAATCAGCTTGGTGAAAATAAAAGGAAGTGCCACATACAGCAATGCCTGACATGTTGTGCACATCACTCTATTAGTCCCAGGGAGACTGTATCTTTAAAATAGAGTGCATTTCAGTTTCAGTGTATTGTCTGGTTCCTGTCTCCTTCCACATTCCATGTGTCAGCTCTGTAACTATTACTTGAGCTAATCTAAAAGAAATAACCTGCCTATTCAGGAGAAGTCTGAACATTTCACTTAAGATTACATTTCCTCCTTTCCATGTCAGGAGCGATAAGCAAAACCCAATACCATGAGCAGAGAAATGATAATTCAAAGAGAAAGAAAATACTCTTGACATTTTAACAATAAGTTATTAATATAATTCACTTCAGTTGAAAGAAAGTGGAATACATTTACAATGCAACTGAATAAAGGTTAAGTGTATTTCGTGTTTTGCTCTGAATTAAATATAAATATCTGTCATATCAAATCCTGGACTAGCTGTAAGCATCCTGTTAAAATCTATGTTTCTAGCAGAAAGGAAATACTCTTTCTACAAATGACAAAATCCAAATCAGGTAGACCTTGTATGGAATAGCTCAAGAAATACTAACATAGCTATTCCTGGCAGAATTATCCACACAGTGGGAACATCACAACCTCCTTAATACAATTGATGCTATTAAGACACAGTGCCCTTGCAGCAGCTCACTTAAGACCAGTTTCCCAAAATGAAGAAATGTAAAGCAGACCTGTGTCTTCCTTTTTCTTACTTGTTTCATGTTATCCCTCCCATATTCTGCTCTATGAAAACGGTATATTTTTACACATGAAAATATTTAACAAAGAAAAACATCACTGTATGTTACTTGCAGCAGTAACCCACTGTATTATAAAACCACAAGACAAAAAATAAACACCTTCAGTAACAAATCAAATGTCATCCTCTCCCTCTTTTTAATTTATAAGGGCAGTCTGTCTGAAGGAAGCGTTGGCTTCTCTACATTTGAAGTCAAAGATTGAAGCCACCAGGGTTGTCTCCACTTTTATTAGTGGTTTCTTGGCTCTTTCCTGGGACACTTCCAAGACACCATTTGAAATGCCACTTTTTTCATATAAAACTTAGGTCAAATACTAGTCTCCCAAAGGTAAGGGAAACAATGGGCTTTAGGCTGTCTCCCTCCTACACTTTCATTTTTATTTGGTCACCAATGCTATAACATTTCTGTTCTAATGCTGGAGGTATGACCTATCATCACTAGCAACACTCTCATTATTTTGAAAAAAAAAAATGCTCTAGCTTTTTGGGATTTTATACCATTCAGGATTTGGGGATTCAAAAGCCCACTTAGGATGCATACTCCTGGCAGCAAAGTACTTCACTCAAGGACCAAACTCCTCTTGCTACTATTTGCTTTACAACGGTCAGAAATATGTAAAAGGTTCCCTACATAGATACCAGCTCCCATACCCTAATACCTATACTTGTTCCCTATACCCTAATCAGCCACTAACAAATGAGTGAGTGTAACAGAATAAAGGGTATTTGTCAGTAGCATTTCTCTTTCTCTAACATGCTTTCCTTCAAAAACTCAAAAGGTAAAGCACTTTGCCGATGTGGTGTGGAAAGGATGCTCTACAGAAGGTGGGAACCCTCAGAGTCAGAACAAGAAAGGAGACATGAAAGGCTTTCGTGTGCAGAAGTGTTCTTCATCTGAAAGGAATTACACAGAGAAAGCTGAGGAAGGAAATAAACAAAAGGGAATAACACGAAAGGATACAGAGGAAAAAAAAAAAAAGAAATGAGTTAATGAGAAGTTTAGCTGCAAATCCATGTAATATAAAAGTATACAAGGGCAATTAGAAAAACATGTTTAGTCTGTGAATGGAACATGCGGCTTATTTTGAACGTGGTTTTCGTGTTAGAAAGACCATTCCAACATCAATAACAGATACACATGTTTACTTACTCCACTATTATGAGCAAACGTATCTGTACAATGAGTTGAAGGTTAAATTTAAGAAGGTAAGGAATGCAGCCAGATCTCATTAAGGACAGATGTATTTTGTGTGCTGCAGCTCTGAGCAAAGCAGAAACTTGTAACACTGCCGACATTTGCAAGGTTTTAAAAGTCACCTGTTCTGTTCAGAAAACATCTGCAGAAGCCAGCTGCACATGGACAATGCCAAAGAGTAAGGAAAAAACAAGCCAATAACTTTTTCCTTTTAAATCTAAGATGACAGGCTCAAAGGCTGCTGAACAGCCACTTTTTGCTGGAAGAAAGACACATAAAACTTCTGAGATGAGAGTAAAAGAGGAAGGTGAAATGAATACAGAATTCTACTAACATGAATGAAAAGTGTATACATAGGGAAAGCAACCTCAGTGGGAAATGCAATAAGGCAATTAAAATTGATACCAATTTAGAGAAACACTTTGCAGCTCCATATCTGCTTCTGTTATTCCTTCTGAAGGGAAAAACAGAGACTGAAAGCAAATCTAGTTCACTTCCCAACCACAGGAGGAGGACAGCCTCCCTATAAGAACAGCAGCTTTCCTGAATAAATGGCACAGGAGTAGTTGTACAGCAGGAAGTATGCAAGAGAAGGGAGGATGAAAAGGTCTGCTTAGATATTCCTCACTCTTCAAGGACACCTTCATAGAGAATGTCATCCATACCTATTTGCCTGACCTTAAGTAGGTATTAGGCTCTAGATTTGTTAAAAGTCCTATGACTCTTCGATGGGTTAAAAACCGGCTGGATGGCTGAGCCCAGAGAGTGGTGGTGAATGGGGCAAAGTCCAACTGGCAGACGGTCACTAGCGGTGCTCCCCAGGGCTCAGTTCTGGGGCCGATGCTGTTCAATATATTTATAGATGATCTAGACGTAGGGATTGAGTGCACCCTCAGCAAATTTGCAGCTGACACCAAGCTGGGTGGCAGTGTCGATCTGCTGGAGGGTAGGAAGGCCCTACAGAGGGATCTGGACAGGTTAGATAGATGGGCCGAGACCAACGGCATGAGGTTCAACAAGAACAAGTGCCAGGTCTTACACTTCGGCCACAACAACCCCATGCAGCTCTACAGGCTGGGGGAAGAGTGGTTAAAAAGCGGCCCAGCGGAAACAGACCTGGGGGTGCTGATCGACAGCTGGCTAAACATGAGCCAGAAGTGTGCCCAGGTGGTCAAGAAGGCCAACAGCATCCTGGCCTCTATTAAGAATAGTGTAGCCAGCCGGTCTAGGGAAGTGATCGTCCCTCTGTACTCGGCACTGGTGAGGCCACACCTTGAATCCTGTGTCCAGTTGTGGGCCCCGCACTTCAAGAAAGATGTTGAGGTGTTGAAGAGAGTCCAGAGGAGGGCGACCAAGCAGGTGAAGGGTCTGGAGGGTATGACCTATGAGGATCGGCTGAGGGAGCTGGGGTTGTTTAGCCTGGAGAAGAGGAGGCTCCGAGGTGACCTTATTGCAGTCTACAACTACCTGAAGGGAGGTTGTATTGGAGTGGGAGTTGGCCTCTTCTCCCAGGCAACTAGTGATAGGACAAGAGGAGACAGCCTCAGGCTTCGCCAGGGGAGGTTCAGGTTGGACATTAGGAAGAATTTCTTTTCAGAAAGGGTCATTAGGCATTGGAATGGGCTGCCCAGGGAGGTGGTGGAGTCACCATCTCTGAATGTGTTTAAGAAAAGACTGGACATGGCACTTAATGGTCTAGTTGACATGGTGGTGTCAGGGCAATGGTTGGACTCGATCCCAGAGGTCTCTTCCAACCTCATTGATTCTGTGATTCTGTGACTTATAAAATAATCAAACACTAATAGACATTAAGCAGTTGCAGCTGAGGCAGCATATTTTCTTTTGAATTTGCCTACAAAGAGAATGAAGGTAATACACAGCAAGGTGGCAATTTAAGTCTTGTCATGAAGATTAAGGGGATGACCTCAATTTCCCTCCCACTCAGATGGGACTCTGGCCTTGGGGCTAGTTAGCCACAGTCATCCTGTGAAGTCATTTCCAACTCCATTGAACACTTTTGGCTGAAAAAAAAAACTTTAGGAATAAAGTTTTTCTTTAAAAATTAGTAACTAAAAAGCTCTAATTAAAATGCAAACCTCTAGTCATTGCAAAACAATTTGTTGAGCTACACCATGGTTTCTCATTGTGAGAGCTAAGCAATTACTTACTGAAACTATTTTTAAATACTTTTTTCTTTAAAGAAGCATTTTTCTTTAAAGTGTGAAAACATATTATTTAAAATATAATTGCTGTTCACAGAATCTTCCAGTGTATGTACTTAATACCTTCTAGAAACACCTTCCTGCAAGTGCCTTGCACTCAAGTCAAGACACATTTTGGGGAAAGCACAACATTCTAAAAACACTTAGAGGTAAAGGTCTACATAGTGTTTTGCTGAGTGGGAGAAAGTGAGAGGGAATCACTGTGTATAACTAGTGACAGGAAAGAGATCAAAGAAAGATATTTCTGACTCAGAAAATAGCGGCAGTGTTTCCTGCTTCTTCATCAAGCAAATGGGTTAAAAGTCCTGAAGTAGGCCTGCTGTACCAAAGCAGTGACATTGGCTTTATAAGCATTTTCACCAATAAAATTAAAAGTGACAGTAACAAAAAAACACCCTGATAACTGGAAGAGAAATGCTACTAACTCCTAAGAGAATTAAGAAGATGAAAATTTGGTTTCATCACAATTTTAACATTTTCCTTATACAGAAAGAATAAGGATGAGACAACACAGAAAAACAATGTTCATACTTTCATAAACTTAACTTGCATTTAAAAATGCATCTTCCAGTTTAGAACATTTCCATTCCTTTTTTTAAGGAGTGGCAAGAGACCCAGATGATGGAAACCCAGAGGGCTGAACAATTTTTGCATTGTCAAAACAACATATTTTCTTGAAACAACATTTGTATGAAAACTTTCTGAAGCTAACCCTTCAAACTGAGATATACCAAACTTGCTTTCAGAAATTAAATAAGAGGACAGCATTTTTGCTGTAAGTATTGTAATTGACCATTTGGTCTTTAACAGCTCACAAATACTTGATCATGTTAACAATATTCTTTTGAGGTTACTAGAAGAATCCTACCAGCTGTCTGTGTTTTACGTAAGGGTTGAATCAGTGATATCAGATTATAGTAGCGGGTGGCCAAGAACTGAGCGCAGAACAGGAATGAAATCTGTTTCTTATTGTAGCTCTTTGTAAACCATTTGTTAACTTTTGTTTGACAAGTTACCTCTGAGACATGATAGAGCCAAACCATGAATACTACAAGCTTGTCATTTTTTTTCAAATCACTGAAAGCCCAAACAATTGTACTGAAAGCTTTTCATAATGCAGTAAAAATGTTCTACATGAGTCACTATAAACCAAAGACAACACACTGCCACTAATAATTTTAACACTATCTGGAGCTACATATTATCACCATCAAGCACAGTGTCATTTACAGGCACAAACTGAAACATGGGAAGTTCCATCTCAATATGAGGAAAAACTTTACTTTGAGGGTGGCAGAGCACTGGAACAGGCTGCCCAGGGAGGTTGCGGAGTCTTCTTCTCTGGAGATATTCAAAACCCACCTGGACACGACCCTGTGCAAGACGCTCTAGGTGAACCTGCTTTGGCAGGGGTTGAACTTGATAATCCCCAGAGGTCCCTTCCAACCACAACCATTCTGTGATCTTATTTCTTAGGAGGTGGCCTGCAAAGGTTCACCCAGGAAACATTCAATAAAAACACTCTGGGTTCTCCCAGAAAAACTGAGTGTGCGTTCATGTTTTAGGGTGTCCGTACTACAGTTAACATGTGATAACTCAGGCTAGCATATCATTACTCACTTAAACTGGGTAATTGAGCAGCTGTATCAGGACAGTATTAACAGCTGGCCAAAAAGTGAGCTGAAGATATGCCTTCACACACAGGGAGGAAGTCTGTACTTTGACACATGATGTTACACTTAACCTCCCCAAAGGCAGCTAATTTTAAATTAGCATGGTGTCTACAAGAGATGTAGCCACACTTCTGATTGCTCTGGAAATACACCCTACACGAACACACAAACTTAAAACAGTCAAGAAAGTAGACAATGTAATCACTTACCTTAAAAAAAGCTTAGAGAAAGCTTGGATGACTACAGTCATGATGTACATACCTTCTCTCCTTGCAAAAAATCTTATCGTGGACATCAGAGAGAGTGTGGACCAACACAGTAGCTGTGGGATACTAAAATCAGTAGATACATTTGCTGGCATTTTTAGCAATAGTTTTTTGTAAGTTTCTAGAGAGTGCAGTTTTGTGCAAGACAGGAAAACAGGAAGTAAGAAAACCGCAGTAATTAAAATGGATTTGCCATTTTACAGTATATTTCCTTTTCCATTTCAACGTCATACCTTAATTTTTCTCTCTCATTTCTTTCACTTCATATCCATTTCCATTTACCCTGCTAATGCTACAAAAAACCCATAATCTGTGAATAATCTATTAAAACTGAAGTGAAATTACAATGGGGCAATTAGTTGTTTATACTGAACTTCACAGCAGCACTGTTTAAGAGATGAAAAATCTACACAAAATTTCACAAACTAAACGATTTGCTTACCAAATTAAACTGCATGGTGTATTTCCAATATTGGAAGCAAGCTAAGGTGCCTCATGAAACATCAATGATTTCTGAATGGTTCCCCAGAGTTAACATACATCAAAACAGTCCTTTCAAATGGAATGCAAGTTTTACTACATCACTGAACGCTGGTAGCATGTACAAATGGAAGGGTAATTAATATTAAGAATCTCATTTCATCCCCAAAGCAGAGAATCACTTTTTCACCGACACAACATTTAAAAAATAATAATCATTTAAAACAATGATATATAATCTCACATATTCTAAATTTTTCTTTCCATTGATCATTACTATATCACAGTACTTATTCTAGATTTTTGTTTGTGCAGACATCCACATCATAAATAATGTCTTTGATTACCTAAAATAGCATTTCTTTAAAGTCAAGAAAACATACAACATTTTTTTAAATTAATAACCATTCACACCCAGGAAACAGATTACTATGCACAGATCTGACAATGGGTTTCTTGCTGTTGTTGTTAGGGTGGGTTGTATTTTTATTTTTTGGGTCTTTTAGACCCGAAAATTGAACCTGCAGAAAAACCCATGAGGCTGTCCAAAGGGTAGCAATTTCTCTTCATATTGTGAGGCAGCAGATCTCTTCCACCTGTAATACCAAGCTTTGCATTGATACAGTAAAATAAAACACTTAAGTAAATTATGATATCTGTTAGAAATAGGTATAGGGCCTGATGCTTCATTATTTTTTAGACAATTTACATGATTCAGTATAAAGACAGATAGCAACACAAAACAATTGAACACTCAGTTTGTGGGAAGAGAGTAGTGATAGCTGTGATATTACGAATAACTGACTTTCTGTTGCAGTTACCTCAGGTCAGTAACTCATAGGGCAGGGACAGTAGAAGCCTTAACTTCACAAAATTGTGGTAAGCGCTGAGCTAGTTATTGCCACCCAGATCTTGAGACTGTCATAGGCTGTTCTCTAAAAACATCAGTACTCAGTAACAAATGGATGTTAGAGACAATTTAAAAAAAAATAGGATAGTGAACAAAACCAGAGACAAGCATTATGGCTCAGTGAAAATCTGTGGGGCAGCAATGTTTTGATGCTGCATGTAATTCTGGGCTTGTGTCAAAAAGGACTGAGCTAGAAAGAGCAACATACATGACCAAAGGTACAACATGATATCTGCCTAAGTCGTTACTAAATAGATGCAGTCTCTTCTGTCTGGAGAAAAGACAACTAAGTGGGGAAGGGTTTGCTAGAAGTGACCTACAAAGTCACAAGCCTCTTGGAAAAATGAAAGTGAACAGACTTTCCTTAACCTTTTACATTGCAAGAACTGGCAAAGCAAATGAAACAAACAAGGTGCTGCCTGTGTCCCATGTCCCTCTCCATCCCCACCCTCCCCAAAAGGGTATTCTTCACACAAGGCCCAGTCAAGCTTTGGAAACCCTTGCCACAGGGCACTGTGGCTATTAGGTGCTTACAGGCACTCACAAAGCAACACAACAACTTGATGGGACAGAACACCACCACTATTGAATAAAAAGACAGAAAACCCCAAGCTACAGGTTTCTGGAAACTGAGACCTTGTTTTGGAGGAGGTGCCCTCACTATGCCACTGCCCCATGGTGTCCTCCATGTCCTGCAGGCACGTCAATGCTTCTGCTCCCGACTCCTGGCCTGACAGACTTTGGTCTCAGTCTGCAACAACCATTCACATGATTCTATAGAATAAACAGTCAGACAGCTACTGCGTACCTCAAGGTGTTGAGGTTGTTTTTAGGGTATGATACAACTCTATTTACCCAACAGCTATAGTAACATTAATGCAGAGCATGATTGAACTTAAACAGGAGAGGTTATCAAAAATTTAAGGCAATACAGCCAAAGCTTTAAATCATATGACTGCCCTCAACTGAGGAGCTGAGTATGTTATAGTTCAGCCTTCTCTCGGTATTAAATCCTTTACATGAGAGACTGCCTTTCTTCTGGGGCTTTTTGAAGTTAACAAATACTGCTCACAACTTCACCACTTTCAACTCAACATTTTTTCTTGAATTGGCTGTTATTTAGTTTCTGCACTTTATACTGTTCCATCTCAGATTAGCAATCTCTGCCCATATAACTACTTCCAGCAGCCTAATGTAATGGGTGGAGTTCATTACTGCAGGTACCACAGTAATTCAACCATTATTTCCTACTAGTTCCCAAGAGAGTTCCAAGTGAAGAAACACACATTTCAAAAAACTGCCTTTAAAATGTTTAAAATGTATCGTGTGAAAGAAATGGTGCACAGGTTGAGAAGGCTGCCAAAGTGTCATAATCCATCAGGAAGGAGAGACAGAGAGAAAGAGAGAAAGGGAGGGAGGAAAAGAAGGAAGGATAGAGGGAGGGATGACCTGCCAAGTTAACTGAAAACCAAGCAAAACTCCAGAACATTTTAAGAAATACATAAACTACCTCTGAGGCCTCCTGTTAAAAGGTTGTATATTAAGAAGTGGGTTCAAAACCACCAGGTTTTGGAGTCCTACCTGAACAAACCCCATAGCTCTTGTTTTCTCTTGGTATCTGATGGGTTGAATACTACAATTTATCAAAATCCTAAGGACATACTCCCTTAAGAGCAAAGACTTAATCTACAAGAACAAAAACAACTAAAAGAACTCCTCTCTCAAAAAGATAATTTCCTCTTATTCATAACTTACTAACTAGCAATAAAGTGTTCAAACTCTGGAAAAATCAGGAAAAAAAAACCCTGTTTTCCTGCTTTCCAAAACCAGCCCCAGTATTATAGAATTTAATATGTTGATGTCACCAGTCAAAACAACTTTCTTAGCCCATTTTGGTGAAATTCCCAATAGAAATCAAGATATCTCATTCTTCTTTCTTTCTCCAAGCCAGTCATTTTGGAATCTGTCAATGACAGGCGCTTAGCCATCCTTCAGCCCTAGTTAAGCCCTGGTTATATGGATTTAATAAATAACCTATTCAAAAGCAACGTGTTGAAAACATTCTTCCAAACCATTGGCTGCTAATGAAATATCAGCTCTTCCACATTAGGTTATATTGTATTACAGTGTTTCTTCAGCTCTTCACAATGTCAGTCTCTGCTAAGAGATCAAGGATGCTGCCAGTTCCTTGCCCTTTAATCAAATCTGAATGCTTGAATGTTTTCGCTGGCTTCTACTTGTTAGTTTGGCCTTGCACACAGTTCTGTTTAACTCCTGTGTGGTTTCTGTAAAGTCTGACAGAATGTCTTGGCAGTATTACGACTCCTATATGTGCTGAAGTTATTATTGCAGTATTGCAAAATGTGTTGTCATCTGGGAGTTAGCAAACCAGATAAGATGAAATAACTGTAATCCTGCACCTTCATTAAAACTGGATTCAAACTGTGATTATCAAAGAGGAGGACGTATGGGCTTGCAGCTAATGCCACAGCTATATGCGAAAGGCTTCATTTTCTGGTAGTCTCAAAGATTTCTTGCTTGATTTGGAGCTGAGCCTCTTAGAACTGTGAGATTGCAAGCACTTGCTGATAAAGCATCTACTTACACTTCCAAGGATTTCTCAAGAGGTCCTTGCATATCACTGACTTTCAATATTATGCAAGCATCAAAGCTAGCAGTTTTAAAAACTTCAGCACATACGTATCTGTTCCTTCAGAAGCCTGTATACCCTGGAAACATTGAAAATTGCGTGTTCTCACCAGTTTTCAGCTATAAATTTGGGATAGCATTGCCAAACCTACTTCACTGCAGTGTTCAGAAGATAATTTTACCTGAGAGCCACCTTGATGGTCAGGGTGGCTTATGGACTTATGGCCATAAGACATAGCTGCTCCACACAGCCATCTTCTAGCAAAAGTTGAGGAAAAGATCTCAGTACAAAGCAGTCAGTTTTTTCATTTTTCCGTCTGAGAAACTTCTCACATTACTTCTGTGAGATTTGCTGTAAAAGGAAAGAGACATGGCTAGGAAAGTTTTGGGTTTGTTTTTTTATTTTTAATACTGACAACCTCCTTTCCTATTTCAGGTACAAAGGTGGAAAGATCGAACATTTTATTAATAAAGCGTATTTCTCCCTCACAACACCCTCACCAGAATCCCCACCAGTGGAGATCCTGAATTAACTTCTTTTATAGAAGTCTAAAATCCATAAAGCAAATAGTTCAAATACAATTATTACCATACTGTTTGCAAAATATTAGGTTGTTTCAGAACTTCCTGTGTGCCAGGGGACCCTTTACATAATGGGGATCCATGCACCACATGAGAGAAACAGCATTTCCCTGCAGCATCACACTAATAGGACTTCCATGGAGGTAGTTGTTAAAGGACTAATGAATGAAATGGGGAAGGAGAATGATAATATCATCTCACAAAAGGTCTGAAAGAGATATCAAAGGCACCTTAGCCAATGGTGTGGATTGACTGAAAAAGCAGAAATCCAAACAAAGCTCAAAAGGCACTTTCAATTTTGGACCTTTCTTTAGGGTTTGTCAAAGAATTGAAGGAAGAACAAGGAAATGGATATTGAATGAAAGCAAAACAGCAATTTTAAAGAGAAAAGTCTAATTACTGAATTTTGTCTTGAAATTATAAAAGTGAAAACCTAATTAACTTTTCCCTGTTGGGCAAGTAGACACAATTGTTTTATATATCCAAATTTCACTACTTTTTCCAATGAAAACAATGAGCAGTTTCTCTCTCTTCATTAACATTAGTCAACAGAAGCAGCATTAGAAGTAGCAGAGTCTGATGAATAGTATTTGCTATTTTTATTGCAACATAACTTAGGACATTCCTTTTTAAAAATGTGAATCGTTATAAATTTATTACGTAAGATTAAAACACTCTAAAATTCTTAAGGAAAATTGGTGGAGTTCTCCTAAAAGCATCTCTTTTTATCCTTTCAAGAGGAATCTGCAGTTCTGTAGTAAAAGCAACTCAATCGGCATGTTCCCCTATTCTATTTTGTACCCAAGGCACAGTATTCAAAACTAAATTCAACTTTTAATTCCACACTAAAGGTATATTTTCCACTTGAGGCAACTCTCTCAATTCATTTCAATGGTCAGAATTCAATTACCGGAAAGTGACACCTGGATATAGATTTTAGTTTATGCCAATTCTAGACCCTGTCATAAAACCCACATCCAGGCAAGATCCTGAAACTCCATCTCTTTCTGGGTGATCTTATTTCTCAAATGGAGGAAGATCTGTTACGTTCTGATGCAAGAGCTTCTTTGTATACTGAATAACTTCTGAAGGCATTATGGAAGGCTACACACTAAACTGCTAACTGATCAGTTGAAAACTCTTGAGTGAAAGAGATGAGCTGGGTAACTTTTTCTACAGCACAGAGAGTGCTCTTTTCCAGAACTGAGAGTCCTTCAGCTTTAGCACATCTTTTGCTAACGAGACAAAAAGCAAACACCATTGTGTCTTTTCCCAGTTATAAGTCCTGATTGTGATTTCACAGCAAGATAAAGTAAGAATAAGCCATCTACATTTACAAACATTAAAAATTGGCATGTATAGATTTGAAGAAGGTTCTGTAGAGCTTTCATGCACTGATAACTGCTTTCTGTATTTGGCACTGATGACCTGAGCTCTGCATTACATTAATGACTGCTTTGTTAGTGTATAATTTTGTATTTTCATGTTTTTTAAAAATCATTCTGTCCATAATCAAGCACAAGTCTGGATTTGATTTTTATTTTAAAAGGTAAGATCATCTTTCTTCGTAAGCATACTATATTGTTTTAATTTTGTTAACTGTATTTGAATATCTGTCTTGCATAGTACCTTGCAGGCTATGAATATTCAAGACATCTTCTCCTGCTAAGCAGTTTCAATTAATCTGTCTCTCACATCATAATCAGATAAATGGTTTGCATTTTTGACAGGAAATGGACAGAGTCCCAGAAAATCATTGCCTGCCAGAATTTAAACTTCCCACTGTTGAGAGAAGAAATCATGCAGGATTTATTACCAATGCTACAACCAGGTTGCAATAAATGTTACTCTGAATTAGATGTGCTTTAATTTACCATGACTTTTGCATCTCTAGGCACCCTGTTGGAGTTCTGCTGTTAATATTAACTGAAGCACATAGTTCTTTTGTTACTCATTAATGGCCCTATTCAACAGAAATAATTGAATTTCCACAGCTGCCAAGAACTGCAGGCTCCTATCCTCAGTACCCACAGAGCCTAATCCTGATGCAACTAATAGAATTTCCTTCTCAGACAGTGAGAGCTTTCTCCAGACCTGCCATACCGTCTCATATGGCCTTCTACAGACCACTCATCTAGATTCGAGGAGAATAACCATATCCAAGTAGTGGACTGAACAGTTTCTCTCCATTTCAAAAGGTATCCTCTGGACATTACAGGGCTTTACAGGTATTTCAAGTCACAAATGTGCTACCAATCTGGCATGAAAATATTTAAACTCTATGAAAGTTGATGAAAGCACACTTTTTTACTGAGTCGATAATAGATAATAGGAAAGCATGTATTTATTTTCAATGCTTTCACTCTCCAATTTTGTCAAAGGATATCCAGACTTGGTTCTTAGTGTTTCCACAATATGTTTCTCAGGATACAGGATTCTTACTTTACTGTGAAGTCTCCTGAACTTAGAAAAAGCTGAAGACTTTCTCACAGCTACTTCATTTCCATAGCCATTTTATGTCAGATGATTAATGTGGGGACATGGAACCAAAACTTGTTTCTGTATGCTAGGATTTCTGATGATGCAAGTGATTTCTGCTAAATATAGGAGCTTAAGATAAATTTGTTAGTAATATTTGTTTCTCCTGTAATCTAATCTTGAAAAAAACTATTAAAACTTCAAAGAAGCACCTTAATATAGCACTTGTCAAAAACTTGGCATTTCTGTAGATGTAGCTCTTCATTTGTCAGTCAACCAGCTTCTGTTGGGGTTGCAGAAAGGTGTTAAACACCAGCTGAGCATCAAAATTTACAGAGATAGAATACTATGGTAAAAGCAGAGACACCAAGAAAGCCTTTTCAGCCTTTGCAACCTGTTTTCTGCCTGAAAAGATGTCTCGAACCTATACCCAGACAATTCTCAACTTGTCATCTGCAGGTCTTTTACAGCCCCCTTCTACCATAATGAGGGACAACCTACAGTAAAGTGGTTTATTTCCATGCTAATAATTAGGAGAGAAAAGCCCATTTTTTTTTCTCAAAGTACCAGGGTCTCAATATCATCAAAAAGGCTTGCAGAGTTCCTATTTATCTCCGAGATGAGAAATTGACTGGATTTGTACCTTTTTACCCTGTTGCTACTCTGACCAGTGAGGTGGATTGAGAAATGGCTGAATGGCAGAGCTCAAGGCTTGTGATCAGTGGTGTTGAGTCTAGTTGGAGGCCTGTAGCTAGCGGTGTTCCCTAGGGGTCAGTACTGTGTCCAGTCCTGTTTAACTTATTCATAAATGGCGTGGACGAAGGGACAGAGTGTACACTCAGCAAGTTTGCTGATGACACAAAGCTGGGGAGAGTGGCCAATACACCAGAAGGTTGTGCTGCCATTCAGAGAGACCTGAAAAAGGCTGGAGAGCTGGGCAGAGAGGAACCTAACGAAGTTCAAGAAAGGCAAGTGTAGGGTCCTGCACCTAGGGAGGAATAACCCCATGCACCAGTAGAGGTTGGGGGTTGACCTGCTGGAAAGCAGCTCTGCAGAGAAGGACCTGGGAGTTCTGGTGGACAACAAGCTCACAATGAGCCAACAATGTGCCCGACTAGTATCCTGGGGTGCATTAGGAAGAATGTGGCCAGCAGGTTAAGGGAGGTTATCCTGTCCCTCTACACTGCCCTAATGAGGCCACATCTGGAGTACTATGTCCAGTTCTGGGCCCCCCAGTTCAAGAAAGATAAGGAACTACTGGAGAGAGTACAGCGGAGGGCTACAAAGATGGTCAGAGGACTGGAGCATCTCTCTTAGGAGGAGAGGCTGAGAGAGCTGGGTCTGTTTAGCCTGGAGAAGAGAAGACTGAGGGGGGATTTATAAATGCTTACAAATACCTTAAGGAGAGGTGTCAAGAGGATGGGGCCAGACTCTTCTCAGTGGTGCCCAGTGACAGGACAAGGGGCAATGGGCACAAGCTGAAACATGGGAAGTTCCGTCTGAATATGAGGAAAAGTTTCTTTACTTCGAGGGTGACAGAGCACTGGAACAGGCTGCCCAGGGAGGTTGTGGAGTCTCCTTCTCTGGAGATATTCAAAAAGATCATAGAAAGCATGACTTTACAAATGGTCTTTCTAATTAACATTAATAAAAGATTAGCAGCAGTGGGGATACTTTTTTTAATTGAAGTATGAAAAAAATCAATATGATTTAACAGAAATTGCTACTGAGTGTCGTGTTAACTGAATATGTACATATGTATTTTTTTTAAGTTGTATTTTGACCTTTCCTGGGTAAGCCCTATGTATCATAGTCTTTCATATTAAACAAAGTTTAACTAAGACTAAGTCAGAGAATTCAGCTGTAGGAAAATAAAGAGCGGACTATCTACCATCATATGTTTCATACATGGAGTCCTGTGTGAGCATCAGAAGACATACATACCTTTGTCATTTTCACAACATTTTAATGTGCAACACCTGGCACATTATAGTCTCAATTACATATGTCCATAGAGATAGTGCTATTGCTATCAATAATAAATGTTCATGGTCCTCATTTCCCTCTCAGGTAGGGTGATTTAACCTGCTACACAGTACACTGTCCAGCTGGTTTTAATACTGGACTACAGAATTATAGAATCATGAGTCATAGAATATCTCAAGCTGGAAGGGACCCATAAGGATCATTGAGTCCGACTCCCTGCTCCTCCCAGGACTACCTAAAACTAACCCACACAACTAAGAGTGTCATTCAGACACTCCTTGAACTCTGACAGGATTGGTGCCATGATCACTTCCCTGGGGAGCCTGTTCCAGTGACCAACCACCCTCTCAGTGAAGAATCTTTCTCTCTGTAAGGCCTCTCTATCCTCAAGGGAGTCCACAGCTCCTCCTAATTTAGTATCGTCAGCAAACTTACTTAATGTACATTCAACTCCTGCATCCAGGTCATTTACAAAAACATTAAAGAGCACTGACCCTAAAACTGAGCCCTGCGGAACTATTGTCATCTCTTTCTTGATTTTTCCATCCATTTTTAGTTTCTCTTGCTGTGCTTCTATCTAGATTGCTTTCTTGCTTTTGGGATTTTAAAAAAAATTTTAACCATTTGTGAAACACTTGCAAATTAAACACAAACTTACATAAGATAGTTCTAGTTGCACAGAATTCTAAACCTTCCAGATGAAATTTCAAGAAAAAGCAATTGAATGCTTAAAAAAATGGTCACTATTCTACCTAAAGGCCTGTTCAAACTAGCAGTCCACTTACACTGCATGGTACATATGTAGAGAAACTGTTTTGCAGAAAATAAAGAAAACAAGGGGAAGAAGTTTTAGTTCATGCTTCTGTGTCAAACAAGGATCAAATATACCTGACAAATGCATCTCTAACAATGATCTGAAAGACCACCAGCAATGGAAAATCCATAATATCCCCTAAGTAAGTAATGTATTCCAGTGCTTCACTGTCTTTACCATTGGAAAAGTTTTTTGCTGATTGTACCTTGGCCTTTCTTCCTTCAGCACTCTCCTCTCCACAGAAGGGAGAATAAGTCATTCTCTTCCTTTTAGCAATCACCCTTCTAGTTTTATAAATAAATGATTCTCAGTACTTTCCCAGCCTTTTCTTTAAGATAAACTTTTACAGGCCTTTCAATTTTTTCTCACAGGTTCAATTCAAATGCTCAGAATTCTGGTAACTGAAGTAGCTTGTTGGTCCATACTGCCTGGATCCCTCTTCTCCCTGTTTCTATGTAAAAATTAATACTAGGCACTACACTTGGCATTTTCTAGCACTCCTGTTCCACAGCTGTCTTCCACTGTTTCTCAAAGGTAACTTCCAACCATTCTGAAATTGCTTCAGTTAGGTCACTAAACATATTATTATGAAGTTTATCTGACCAGACAATTTGAAAACAACTAATTTATCTAAGTGCTCTCTAATCTGTTCTTTCTGCAGTTCAGACTGAACCTTTTGTGGCTGGTATTAACTGTGTTAACCATCTGCTCATGAGTGACCTTTTAGTGATGACTAAATGCAACAAGGGTTGTATATCATTTGATGGTTTTCAGTTTGGGAAGTGAAAGGGTTTCTTTTTCCCTTCAACTTCCTTTTGCTAATAATAGGCTTGTAGCATTTACAATTAACTAACTTATTTAAAACTGCTTTCTTTTTACCCTTGATATTTTCTGCTGCTTAACCTCATTCTATGCCTTGACTTTCTGACTTTGTTACTACGTATTCGCATTATACTCCACTTCCATCAGACTGTCAACTAGATAATCAAGTTTACATTTTGCACACAGTCCTTTCTCAAAGTCAGTAAAGCTGCCATGAGTTGGCCTTATTTACTCTACCTATCTGTCCTGTGGCAGCTCTCTGTAGCTTCTTTTTCATCAGGCTTTCCTCCCATGTGATCTTAAATAACAATTCCGAGAGTTCACTGAACTGTGCTTTCTGGAACTTCATGATCTTTATTTTGCTTTCTTCCTTCCTCTCTTCCCAAGGATCATAAAATCTTATTTCAGTTTCACTCGTTTTCAGTTCACAACCTCAGGCAGCTCTGGATTTGATTGCACTCTCTCTCTACTTGGTGCTTCCACCTTCTTTAGCAAAAGAAAGCTTTCACCTGTCAATTCCTGTATTTTGTTGGAGAGCCTGGGTCTTTACTTGGATTTATTAAGATCTTCCATTGAACACTAAGTTTTTCACTTGGTGCTTTCTACATTTTGGTTTGGTTTTTTTATCCAAGTAAAAAATTTTGTTTAAACAGACAGAAAAAAATCACCTAGATCTCTACAATGTAAGTCCATGTCTTTTATCATAGACTTTGAACAAGTCTAACTGCATATGTACTGAAAACCTTAGGGTAAGAATATTGTGTTCTTCATGTTCTAAAAATCACAGGGTTTTTTTCCTGAACAAGCTATACACTTATATATTAGCATTCCAGTAATGAGTAATTCCACAAAACCTGTTATACTAGTTAAATTATGTTCCTGACTGCATATTAAGATTTACAACTTCTCCTGTTTATAGTCCACATTGTTTCATTTATTTGCTAACATGCAAGATGTAGTTTTTATTAGCTTTCATGAATGAACTAACTCAGTTTTGTCGTCTTGTCTAGAAGACTGTTTATGATCATCCATGGTTTCTTCTCACATCCTGCTTCTTGATGTTCACTGACGTAGTCAGTCAAGCAGAGGTACTTCCTCCCTCTTTTTAGGTAAATTCTTTCTTGTCCAGTAGCCCATGAAACATCACTACAAAACATTTTATACTTATCTTTGGAAAATACCAGTGTTGTCAACACTACTCAAACATCTGAGTTCAAACCACATGGGGTTTGAGGGGTGGTTTTTTGTTTGGTTTTTTTTTTTTAAACACAGCCAAGAGAACTGAAAGGTATATCTGTTCACCTTTCAAGTGAACATAAGTGAACACTGAACCTTATTTCTCTATTCAGTTATGAGAAGGTGCTCCACAAGCTCCTTTCTTTTTTGCTAAAATGAGTAAAATCTGAGAGTAATCTTCCTCTTTGGATTATTCCACAGTTGCCTATTTCAAGACCTATTAACCCTTCTTTGAAGTGGCTTGTTACTGAGATTGTTGGATGCAGCATACTAGACTAGCTAGGACTCTGACATAGCTATCTGCATGATTCTCTTCTGAGTGATCCTCTTCAGCCTTTTTCATCCGTTTTTTCACTGGCGGTCCAGCTGCTGCTCCTAAATTAGTATTTGTACTTTCATCATTTTCTATACAGGACACTGAAGAAGCCAAGTAGTGAGAAGATGAGTGTCTAAGTACTATTCCTTTGATAGGTAGACAACAAGGAAACCCCACTGCATCAAAGACTGGCAACTATGTACCAGCACAGCTAATAGCACTTCTCATACCTGACGGCTACCCAGATCCCAGTGACAGGAGGGGGAGATGATAGGCGCACCATGAACCAGTAGCAAATGAAGAAACTAAGATACTCACTTGAAAAGCAGTTGAGACTGCAGGAAACACAGATGAAAACATCGAGTACTGCATATGATTACCATAAATCACACGAAAGGCACACATCAAATCAACCAATATCTCAAGGCCTTGCAGAGTCCCTAAAGCACAAGAAAGATGTCAACGTCTGCATTACTGAGGTAATCAACGTATTTGATGAAGATGACAGGGATGACAATGAAGAATAAGAACAAGAAGCAAACTACTTCAGAGAACACTGGGTACTGTAAAGTTTCCATACACTAATTCAAACTATAAAATCTCAACTCCTCTGACAGTTCTAGGGAAGTATACAAGAATTTTTACTATGAACATCACCAAACCTGCACATTTAACTAAACCCAAATATATCAATGCTTCCTGTAACAACTGAACATAATATAAGTCATCTCTTAGTGTTTCCCTTTCTAACTTATCTAGTCTGAAGAAAACTAAACTTCCAGATCATTACCTATGACCCTTGAATGCAGCCAGTTTCTCTGAATTCCTCTTTTAATATGATTTACATGTTGTATTAGGCCAAACAGCACCTGGACAATACAGGCTCAGTAGCTGACAAATTCTAAAACCAAAAGGTTTGCTTTTTATCATAAAAGTTTTAAAGCCAGTTCATTCTCAAGAGCAAGCAGTAACAGATGTTACAGATCACAGAATCACAGAATGGTTAAGGGTTGGAAGGGACCTCTGGAAATCATCTAGTCCAACCCCCTGCCAAAGCAGGCTCCCCTAGAGCATCTTGCACAGGGTCGTGTCCAGGCAGGTTTTGAACATCTCCAGAGAAGGAGACTCCACAACCTCCCTGGGCAGCCTGTTCCAGTGCTCTGTCACCCTCAAAGTAAAGAAGTTCCTCCTCATATTCAGATGGAATTTCCCATGTTTCAGCTTGTGCCCATTGCCCCTTGTCCTGTCACTGGGCACCACTGAGAAGAGTCTGGCCCTGATACCAGACGGTTCAGTTCAGCAATGGTTTAGCAAGAGTAGGCCTCAGAGTTAGCAACGCTTTAGCAAGAGTAGGCCTCAGAGTAGGCTCTAAAAGGCCTGCTCTGTGTTACCTTTACACAGAACAAGCTTTCCTGTCAATAATTTTCCTTTTAGCTAGAATAATAGAGAATAACAATAGGTTCTGAAGCAAACTACATGTTTTGTAGATAGAGTTTGTTTATGGGATTGATAACAATGTTCTAGTAGACAATGATTCATGCTGTTTACGCTTAGTCTTAGAAAAACAAAGGTCTCTGCTAATTATAAAAGGGGCCAAAAGACAAAACAAAACTGTAAAGAACAACTTTGTGATGTCTAAATAAACTTGATTCATAAACTCTTGTGTCAGAGGAGAGATAAGTCCAAAACAATATCTTCTTCTTGAGAACACATGTACTTGTAAACAAGAAGGCCTCAACCACACTTGCGCACAAGCATGATTAAAGGGGGATTGCGACCACCAGCGACCCCCAGAGACCACCCAAGACCCCTTCCCCAATTTAGTACACATGCGTAAAGACATTACATAATGCATTACATAACATATTATGCATAAGGATTTTTTTGAAATGCATGGGCTTTTCTTGGAATTATGTATATAAGGAGCAAACTTTTGTTCTTAGGTGTGCGTGCTAGGAGGAGAGATCCCCCATGCACCCAGCGCTGCAATAAACCAATGTCGGCTTTCTAAACTATCATTTGGTTTAGAGAGTTTTCTTGGTTACTATTTTTCCGGTAACAGCCCCATCCTCTTGACACCCACCCCTAAGGTATTTGTAAGTGTTGACAAGATCCCCTCTCAGTCTTCTCTTCTCCAAGCTGAACAGACCCAGCTCTCTCAGCCTCTCCTCATAAGAGAGATGCTCCAGTCCTCTGATCATCTTTGTAGCCCTTCGCTGGACTGTCTCCCGTAATTCCTTATCTTTCTTGAACTGGGGGGCCCAGAACTGGACACAGTACATAGAAAAAGAGGTCTTTGTCCAAGAGAGCACAGGAATAGCTCTGTGAAAAAATACAGCTCATATGTGTACCACCAAAACTAGACGACTGAGTTTTAAGAGTGTTTTCAGAAGTCTGATGAGCTGTATTCTGTATTGCTCTTTGTGCTTTATTCCTTCTTCCCAGCCCAGATATTACCCCTAAAAGGCCTGTGACAGAAAAGAAAGAAAAAAAATCTCTTTTGTTTTTTAAAAACACCGATTATCTTATACCATTCTTATGTATTATTATTTGCATTGCTAACCGGTTTCTCTACTGAAAGACTCAGGATGGTGTCCAACTTACAGGAGTAGCAGTGGCCAGCCTGCATGAAAAAAATCCATGATGGAGCCGACCAAGTGTGAACAGGGGTAGGAGACACCTCCTGTAATTAGCTTGGTAGCAATTATACCAGGTCTAACTCCCTGTGCTGACATGTGAAGTTCACCTGGACCTTACACAATCAACATACGGAAGAAAATTGGTCTTATCTATTTTCAACAAATACAGAACATGAGGCTTCATAACATAAGCTGACAACATCGGTGTTAAACTCCATGTGCAGTAATTATCAGATTTATTAACACATGTAATGTATAGTGGCATATACCCTAGAGAATTTTGTTGGAAGACAAGAGTAGGGGTTGGAGTCTTTCAGCCACTGAAATGGAGCAAGGGACAGTGCCTACCCTCTAAGGAACTCGCATGTTCCTTAAATGGGAGAGTTGCAACATTCTAGAAATGTAACTCAAAATTTTCAAATGGGCTTTAAACATGCCTTCTTAAACTTTTTATCTCAAAATTAAACCAGTAGCTGTAGCATATTTCATATGATGTCTCAAGAAAATAAAATCCTTCTTTATTCTAAACATCACACAACAAATGTTAATCATATCTCTTCCATCAGCTTTGTGACAGTAAAATAAATCAGTTCATGTCACTGTTCAGAGCTTAAAATACTTCTTTGTGAAATAAACTCTTTTTATAAAAAATTTCATAGCATTTTTAAATCAGCTTATGTCCAAGATGTTTGCTTTCCCAGAGAAGCTATTCTCTGGGATCTATTTTTATAAGAACTCTTATTAATTATAGTCAAAGACACTTCAAAACTTGCTTACTATCTTTTTAAAAAAACACAGGATGATTGACCCCCATATAGTTCAAACAGAGCAAGGTAGATCTTGGTAAAAATGTCAGGAAATATCAGTAGAAAATAGTACACATTATGACAGAGCCCAGGGGATTAGGGAGTAGAATTTTTTCCCCTCTTGAGGTTTCAAATCTATATCATGGAGTCTTTCAGGAAGGGGAAAATAATTCACTTCATTCTTATTATCTCACTTTGTATTTTTCTTCCAGGGAAAAAAAATGAAATACCAAGAGTTGCAACTTCCTTTAAAAAAAAAAATAATTAATAAAAAGAGTGCATTGTGATATTCATCCTACTGTGGATTGCCGGTTAAGAGTTTTCTTTTAAATACATTTTAATTCAGATATCTACAGATTTTGTAAAATCCACTTGAAGTCTGATATCCATGTCTTAAAAAGGAAGCAATCTTGTGGGAGCCTGAAAGTGCAAAGAGTTTTATTTTCACCCGTTAGACAATAATGCTATAATTTACCTTGTCAGCCCAAATATGCTTTAATAGATGCAGTCTTCACACATTGCCCTTCTTGTTCTGTCAAAATTACCAGTGTGAAATTAGAAGGGAAACTCATGTCACTGCAACAGTGGTTTGACATCTCATTGTACAGTGGTCTGGATAAGTGACTTGGCCTGAATGAGCAACACGATCGTAATGAAATATCTTGCCATGTAGTTTGAATACATACATTGCCTATCAAGCTCCAACATATAAACAAACCATTTTATAATAAGATGTTGATTTACTGTTACAATGACATTTTGCTTTCTAAAGAACTTCCTCACTAAGATTGTAACAGAAGGGGAATAACAACCAAGTCACAATTCTTCTGGTGGTTTGTAATTGCAGCAGTCTGTGTACGCTTAAGCCCTCATTCTGGGCACAGTTGTAAGCTGCATTCTCTCCAGTGTCTCATCTGACATCAGGCTTCCCAGTATCTCCGTCCTCCTTCTCTAGGTTGAATGATAGCAGGTGCTGTCAATCAATCTATCAACCCTCAAGATGCACAGCCAGACACGGCAGTGAACAGATTCCCTCTGTGATAGAAGGATCCCTTGGAAAGGATGTTGTGCTTCCAGGCAAGCAGAAAGCAGCAGCAACATGGCTAAGCTGACTGGCACCTGGCAGAGGATGCAAAACCAGGACAGTCCTATCAGCATCCATCTGAAAAGCCATACGTGAGAAGCAAGAGAACCACTGAAAATTGACTGTACCGCTGCTGCAGTGTCTCTGGACAATCTGCTTCTTAATCTTTTCTTTTGGTTTCACCCTGAATTATAAAGATGAAGTCCAAAGGTACCGATAAATCCGTCACCGGTGGCACCCCAAGCTCTCAGTGAGGGACCACTGGAAATATGGCTGGCAACCAGCCTTTGCTGTCTTCCTGCCTTCCAACAGAGAGAGAAGGAGGAAGATGGTGAAGAGCAATGATAATTAAAAAGAAAATAATTTCTAAGTGTGGCTTTAGGCCCAGATTCATCCTCTCCAACTAAGTGCTTAACGAAGTCACTAAATCATCCTAGCCTTCCTCTGGAGTCAATATAGGAAAACAGCAGGCAGAATTACCTTGTAGATTAAAGAGGTACTCAAAGGCAACAAGTCACCTACTGTCAGAACCTCAGGCAAGAGGGTACTGATTGGGCCAGAAACACTTACTAGTTACTTCAAGAAAGTAACACACTCTATTCAATTTATTAACTGGTGATCTACACGATGAATTTAAGCGTATTCTTACAGGCTTTCTTCAACCATTGCCAGAAATAGCTAAAAAAACATAAACCAATTTACTGATATTATGACTATTTCAGCTACCTCTATGGGATGGACATGGACTAAAGTGACTGGAAAGACAAAGGAACATTTTGTGCATTTGCAGGCACTGTTCAAGTAAGTGTGCCTCTATTAAATTGTGTTTCTCACTATGAAAACCTTGAATTTTACATTTGCTTTTCCAATGAGACTTTGCCTTTGGTTTGGCTATAATATGTGCTCTCCTATTTCAATAAATTAAATTTCCACTCGGAGCTTTTAAATTATACTTTCACTATTAAAATTTTAAAAGTAAGCTATTTGACCATAATCTTAACAGTAGATTCCATATTATGTATACATTAAGTGGAATACATGAGTACTCCTTTGGAGTCGTGAGTTTGTTATGCATAATACATAAAACAAGCAGATTAGAATAGCAGTGAACTCAAAGGAGCATTCAATGCTGACACTATTATTTCTATTCAAATAAATCTTTTGGGGAAAATTCTGTGTAAGCAGAATTACATTAGAAAGCTATTTCAAGGGAAAGAAACAATAGTTTTTAAAACTGTGCAATTCCACAGCAGCTATAGCCAGCTGACACCTTAAAATTAGGAAAAACTGTAATTTCAGAGCCTTGGTAATCATCCATACAGAAACCATTTTCTCACAGTTGCTTTCTGGGAACTGTGATCGGCAGAATTCTTGCATATAGTTAGTGTAACCCTGGAAATGTCTCTGGGTGTTAATTATTATAAAGAGCAATTGCAAAAAGGGCAAAGAACTGTGAACACATATTTCTTTAAGAAAGTTGTCCTTAATCTTTTTACTTGAGCTGAATTGCATATGAACTTCCTTCCAGTCTGTCTTTGCACTTGACAAAGAAGAAAATTATCCTTTCTAACCTCCATTGTAGGTACTTAAAAAGGAGATAAAAGAGTTTTGCCAACATGGCTACTCATTCTCCTGACCAAACTGTACCACTTCCTTCCACAGGTCTTGCTATACCCCTCAGAGGAAGCAAAGTGGTTAGTCTCATGCAACATTGCCATCTGGTGATGAAGTATTTTCATTACACTATGAGCGTATTAGACAATGGTTTACGGAAAAAAAACTAGTCAAGTTGGCTACTTTACTCACCCATGACTGACCACCTTTGAGTACTCAGTAGGCAAAAGAAGGGATTACAGGAAAATGGGCACATACTTTCTTGCATATATAGTTCATGTCATCCACTACAAAGAAACTGTTCTGTGACCGAAAATGCGTGTTCACATTCTGAGAAGCTCCAGCTGCATCTGTTGCATCATGCGTAAACCTCATCAGAGCAGCGGAAGAGGTTGCACAGATTTAAAACAACCAACCATAACTTGCACTAGTGCTTTAGCAATGGAGAAGAAAAGAGAAAGCACGACCTTAAGAATCAGAGATGCATTTTAAAAAGAAGTAATTGTTGCTATTGCACTAGAACAACTGCTAGACGCCAGGGAAGCAAGTAATCACTTGAGTTTTTTTACCCCAAAAGAATCTGTGTTGGTAAAGTTCATAACTTGACATTATTAGGCCACTGTACAGAAAAATTAAAAAGTGACATTCACTTTTTCTCCTCTAAATAAGTCACTAGAATTGAGTGTCAATAATCCATATCAACAACTTGTCAACTACAACTACACTTGTTACACATGTGAAACAAAATACACAAAAGTGATAACAAATATACAGAGTGTATACATACAGTACAAAACTCATTTTAAAATTCAGTGAGAAAAATGTGAACAGTCATATACCTTTTAAAAAAAAAAAAAAAAAGAAAAGAAACCCAAAGCATTGGAGTTTTTCTTTGATCTGGTAAAGAATTAGGCTCATGTCTGCCAGTGTCCCAGTAATAGTGGACCAGTTTCAGATAATTTTGATGGAAAGCCAGAATTCAGAAATAATCAAGCTCCTGCAAAATAAAATCAGAGGCCTTCTGAAGAAAAGACATGCCTTTCCTAACATTTTATATTTTGTTTCCGGACAGACAACCAGCTAAGCATAACAGCAGGGACCAGTTGTAAGCATCACCCTACACACTGAAAAAAGCAGAGGTGAATGCAGTGCAGGGAGAGAAGAAGAGTTGTGGTCAGGGTAAGCTTAGGAGAGAGATCCTTAGGTTACTTCCACCCTCAGATCAGCTGATCATAGCTGTGTAATACACCCATGTTAATAAAAGAACAATCTTTTATTAAATTCTAGATAAGGAACAAGAGTTGGGCCTGGAGAAATGGATCAGTTGAAGTTACAGAACCTTCTAATGGTGGAAATGGAGAGCGTCTTTTATGGTCTGATACAAAGAAACTGTTTACAGATCTTAATATTCCCTGGCTATGTCTGCAAACTTCTCTTGTTCAGCTTCTCATTGAACAAAGTTATAGTTTTGTCTGTCATTCAAGAAGTCAAAACCAATTTTCAAAACTCAGTGCTTAAGATGCACCTTTTGACTCATCAAATGTCAAAGGAATTTAAAAAAAGGAAAAGAAAAGCTGCCCTGGTGTACTTGCAAAGGGTATCTTTATTCATTGTATAAACTTAAATGCACATGGAAATGTACATACTTAAAAACAAGTGGAGAGCCTGCCGTGCACCCTCATGACGTAAGGATATCACAAGCCGTTCTTAGAAGCTTGATATCTTATGTCAAAACCAAGGGGAATTTAAGTCAAGCCATGGGTAATAACATAGTATGAACATGAGGTACTCTTTTTGCATAGGCATCTTATTGCTTTTAGAATTATATCAGCACATTACAATAGTAACTCAAACGAATTAATTCGAGACAGGAAGCCACAGAGCTAACACTGACAACAAGCACATGCCTCCAGCAGACCAAATTTGCCTGGACTACAGAATACTACAGGCAGCCTAGGCAGAACAACTTGGGAAAAAATATTTAGAAAGGGAAGTTCCTCAAAAGCTTTCCTGTCTCCATTCTGTGGGATGAAATATGGGCCACATAAAGGTAACACAGCAGCTTGCTTGTGAGCTATAAAGTGATTTTGGATATTGCCAAACCTGGAGGGAAAGCATCTGTCTGCTGCTGCTTTGTCTTTGACAACTATGGCAATATTAGGATGCTTTTTCCCCCACCCCAGGGCACAAAAATAAGTGAGAAGATTCATGTTTGCTCATTTTACTGCAGCTGAAGATCTTTGCTGATCTGGCCACATTTTGATCCTTTATGTACAGTAGCTTTTGTGTATGCCCAAGCACTGCTGTTTCTGCTGGAAGCAGCATCACTACCAGAAGATTATGGTCACTAATGTTAGTAAATTAACTTCAGATGGAGGCATTTCTGCTCTTTGCTGAGCAGAAGCTAAATAGGAAAACAAATCACCATGGGTAAAATTCTCCATTCATTTGTATATACAATTATTCAGTTTGTTCAGGCAGGTATGTGGTCTGAATGAACAACTTGTGGACTTAATCAAAAAGCTGGTTCGGGGAAGAGTAAACTTTTTCATTTGTGATGTTTGGAAGCAGTGTCACAGTGGGACTGACATGGGCACATGCCAGACACAGCACTTCTGCCTTTGTCTTCTCAGCTTTGCTCTCCCAGCTTAACACCAAGAAGGGGAGGGAGTTGACAATGGAAAAAATCCAAAACAGTGTGCTGTATGGAAAAGGAAAAAGGAAGCCTTTTTTTTTTTTTTGAAAGATGGTGAAGGAAAGACTCTCAGGGAATTCTCTGAAGAAACTTCCCTTTAAGCGTCAACACATCTCACATACAGATCCCAGGGGAAGACATATTTCATCTCATGTTCAAGGTCACTAAAATCCTCTGAAAATAAATTTTGAGTGGGAGAGAGACTGATGACATCAAATAGTAAAGTTCAGATCAACGCTAAACAAAAGTCTTAATTGCTGGATCATGTACACTTTTTATTCTTTTGATGTAACATAAAGGAGTTATAAAGGGGGACTAGCAGGTCTCTGTACCTGCCAATGCTCCTTGTGCTAGCAAAGGCCCTTCTGGAAGGAATGAAGACACATCTATTATGTCAATGTTACCATTTAATTCTTAACCACAAATTTACTTTCCAGAATTCACAGGTCCATGAAACATAATGGAAGGTGCTATGCGCTCTCCTGCCACTGTTAGGATAATGTTGGAAAAGCAGCAAGACAGATATTTAAATGATCCTGCAACAAGCTCTCTGTTTCTTAATTCCTCTCATGATGTTACAGGCTGTTGATAATCAGTTTAACCATTTTGACATGGCTTTAAAAAAAAGAGATGATTATTAAGGAAAGGCTCATTTTTGCTTTATTGTGTATTTGAGCCTTTTAAAAATGGCAGATCCACCTCACTGGGTGCAAAAGCCACCTTCAACTCACCCTGCCAGGAATGCAAGTAAGCATTTAAAAGGAAACCAAATTAAGAAAACTGACTGGCATTTGGTCTCATTGTTGGTCTTTTGGTGTAGGGAGAAATCAATCTAGCACAGAAGACTTGACAGCTGTATAACATAAAGGGCACTCCACAAACTGGTGACTAGGTGCAGACTAAATTCTGCATTACGCAGAGAGGGCTCTGCCAGCATTAAATCAGGGAAACAATCACATATAGGGAGCCTTTGAGCCCACGGTCCAGTTGACTTTTGCAGACCCTAGACACAGCAATTTACCCTGTGTTTCACCCACAATAAGAGAAGTGAGCTGTTGCTTTTGGTGCAGTGCAATAGCTCGATGACTTAAATACATCCTTCTCCAGTGAGCAGGATTTTACATGGGAGAAATGTGAGGGAACAATGAGCATTATTTCTCTATAGATTCATCATCAACCAGCAGAGACATTCATGCGTACCTTATAAAGGGGATATTTTAATTCCTTTCCATTCCCTATTTATCTGTGTGCATTTGAAAGTCCAAAAGATTACTTACAGAAAAGGAAGCGAAAAGGCATATTCACATACATGCACACAGAATGAAAGCAAAAGCAACATAAAAATAAAGACAACTTGGATTCAAATCAAATAATCTGTAAAACAAGTCACATCATGAGGAGACAGTGTGGTGAGGAAGAAACCAATACACAGGGTGATGCAAAAGCAGCTTTTTGCCAGGATGTATTTTAAATTACTTAAAAACTGTAAATTACCCCACAGAAAAATCAGAGAAAGACACCTACCATATGCTCCTTATACAGTCTGTACATACCATCTTTTCAGAATACAGCTTTAGAAAGCTTTGCAATCTCTGGACAGGAATACCATCTTCCCATGGCTGTAAGCAATGCACATTGGTACAGAACATCACAGCTTCTAAAAAACCTTGAATAGTTGCCACTCACATGCATAGAAATTTATTATTTCTAACCTAACAGTATATCTGTACCAAACTGCTACAACCAAAAGTAGGGCCTCTGATATTAGCGTCAATGTAAACGTTCTCAGTCAAAGCACACATGACAAGGTTCATTATACATACAGAAGAAAAGCTTATGCAGCAAGTCAGTTAAAACTGGGGAAAAAAGCTGAACATTATTTCATTAAAGTTTTTTGTCCCTGAAAGACATTAAATTCCATCACCATGTGTCTTTCCATCGCTAGAAGCAGACGCTGCAAAGCACTGCTGGCAAGTCAGCAACTATTCTTGTCCCATAGACTAAAGCTGCAGTTGCTAGCCCTCTGTGGTCAAGAGGCCAGACATGACAACAGTGACAGAACTCTGCATCTGAGGCTTTAACTACAGCCCATTCCTATGTCGACCACATTCTTAAAGAAAAGAAACATTTAAAAAAAAAACAGTTTAACTGACATTCTCATGTATATGTGCGTAACACTAACATCTAACAGTCCCAGTGAGATCTGTAGCCTACCAGCACTGTAAAAATGCAGCAAACAGATCCTTTCCTAAAAGATTCCATGAGCAACAGAAAATATGGAAAAAAAATAAAGTCTTCTTTATAGTCAGTAACTGAATTTAGTAGATATTGTGACCTCAAAAAAAACCCCAAGCCATTGAATTTCATCCTGCATTACCATCCTCAAGCATTTTGGATTGTCTTTGTTTAAAGATGACACTCAGTCCCTGAATTGTGTGATGAAGAATTTAACATAGTCTTCAGGAAATTTCAGTGCTTAGTTCCAAAGCATTTAAATATGTGTTCTTTAGACATGACTTTATTGCCAGCCAGTTTTTCACATTCTGCTTTTGTCTTCTTTATCAATCCAAATGGTGCTGATTTTACCTCTCAAGGACTGGGTCACCAATCCAAGTCTGATAGTAGTCTAAAGTCTATCCCACACAGTGTCCCGTAGGACAGACAAATCCCAGTTAGCAGCACTTGCATTGGTCAGTGGCACAGTACAATTTGGCAGGTATATGTTAGCTCAGGTGCAAAAGCAATATAGCTATAGCTATGCACTATGTTAAACTGATCATAGAGGTGTATCAACACCTCTTCTAGTTCTGGTGATGGCTAAACACTGCTAGCTTCAGCAGAGGCGTACATGTGGAAAGGGGATCTGTGCTACATTACACTGTGTGAGACAGGCATACCGTTTAAGAAACTGCCTTCCTTTGACCAGGTGACAAGAGGTGTTCATCATATTACAAAACAACCCAAATCTTTGCTCAAAAAAAATTAATTCACCATAACTTTATTTTGATTTCTGAACTCACCTGCACACAGACACCAAGCAGGGTCAAATCTGCATGTTTAATTCTGTAGCATAGGATCTAGTTTAAGCTCTTTTTCCATATTGGGGCAGGGGCAGGGAGGAAGAGCCATTTAGAAGCCTTTTTATCCTCTTGAAATCCCAAGCAAACCACTGCTTTGTTCTTAGTTACAGTAAAAGTGACCTCTGTCAAATGGATAAATCTCCCCCTGCAAACATAGGTCTTTCCATCCAACCTCCCATTTAGGGATGTATTGCTGAAATGTTAACCAGCACCTATTCCAAAAGATCAGAAACCTTGATGAATTGTTTGATGCTCTCTAATCAAATATGTTTTCACAATGGGCAGGCAGGGAACAGACAATGTGAAAAGAGTTTTAAACATGTTCTGAAAGAAAAAATTGCAGATCAATGACAGTGGACAGAAGCTGAAGTTAAAAAGACTTTTGATCATATCCCCTACAGCTTCTATTAGAAATAAACTCAATATATTAAATTTAGATAGCCTGAAGAACAGAAGCATATGAATTTGAGGGTTTGGTTTCACCCATTAAGATGGTAAGAGCTCATTTGCAAAACTCAAAAACAAACTTGCATGTCAGTTTCTGGGGTGTTCAAAACCATAGGCTACACGTTTAGATCTGACCAAGCTGAGCGTGAGAGATCCAAAAAAGGCAAAGGAGGACAAGGAATCTTTCTGCTCACCAAATCCTGATAGCTCAGGAGGCCAAAGCTACCACCTCCATCATTCCCAAACTATCACTAGAACCAGCTTTTGTAGTCCACTTGCTAGGAGCGGTGCTGTCACACAAGAACACTGTGTATGGCTGCCTGAACTTTGAGGGCAGGTGTCCAGCTTCACACAGATGCTGTATCCTGTATTGAGTACCAGGCTGCAATTCCTCAGGCATGTGTCAACCCACACCCCGATCAGCGAGCAAGTCAGCTGTCTCAGATACAGCTGTATAGTAGTAAAAGAAGCACTACCATTGGATTATGACATTTTCCTCATTTGTCTGCTTAATCATGCTTTCTTCAGAGGTTTTGCTTCTGGATCAAGACTAATTCAGATTCCACTTTAGGAAAATTTCCAGGCCACTTAGTAATTCTTAGCACATGAAGGTTTGACTCTGTCCCTAGCTTCAGATGCTTGTACTTATTTGGCCCCAGAAACACAATATATTAATTCTGCAAGTTTAATGTTAACTAACCCTTACATTAAAGTCCTAACCACTGAATTAATGTATTAGCCAAGAACCTCAAGTTTCAATTTTGTTTTTAAAATTTTGAAGAATACATATCCAGCCGTCATGGTGAGGTGAAAAAAAAAAAATATGTGAAAATGTGAAGAAAAGGGGGGCGGGGAGGGGAAAAAAAGACATGACTCCCACAGGCTCAAATATCAAAAGAGAAAGAACACCAGATGATCTTTTATATCATTTAAGACTAAATAACTGGGGAGGGAGTGCAGTTTTAACTACTTCAAACTGACATAATGATTCCCAAGCTTGAAAAACTATATAATAGCTTTTGAAATTATTATTTAAACATATGTGTTTAGTATATAAAATATATAATGCCATACACTTAAAAAGTTGTGGGGTTTTTTTGCCTTGGAAGGGTCTTTTGAGACTAAGCATAAGATGGAAGACCAAGACGCTCTTGTCTCCAGAGTACGGTCTGCTCTGGAGTATAACTTGGGACAGGGGTGAAGTTGTGAGATGAAGCAAGAAGGCAACAAAGACCATTAATCTTCTCCTGTAAATGTTGTTTTGACTTTTGAGTCATAAAAACTGGAGGAAAGCAGTGAAATTATGCTTCCAGAAGTTGAGAAGGAAAAAATTCCTTAACTATGAAATATGAACTGCTGTCTAGCTACTTACGGTAAGGCTACGTGAAGCTGCAGAATGCATTTGGAACAAAAATATATACACTGATACCTGCATGGGACACACAATATTTGTTTATTCATAAAGCTTACTCTCTCTACTTGTCACAAGCAAAGCTTGACAAAAGGAGTTTCCTAAGAGACAGTTTGCTGAGGGAATTTTGACAGTTCCCATTTGAGTTTTCTTCAAAACCTTCAGAGAAACATCAGTTAAAAAAAGCATATGGCAACTAGATAGTCCATTCGTAAAATGTTGAAACCTTTTTCTAAAGCTGGCTGCCTGCTTTTCCTTGCAGCGTATTTTCATATCTTTTCCTTAGCAATATCTATATGCCTGCCCTGTGCCACGCTAAACCAGAAAAAGAAAAAAAAAATGTTAACAGAGATGAAAGGCAGAACATGTAGGAACAGCTTGCTCTGGGATGTTGACAGGAATGGTGGAGTGTTAGTGTATTAGACAGGTTAGTCATGTTCTTTAAGCACAAAAGTGTTAAAAGCAGCAAAAGGTTCAATGAAGTTGAGATACAAGCAGCTGCTTTGTGAAGGACCATCTGATTCTCTTTTCCAATCCACAAACTCCTGAATCAATCCTACACCAGAATGAAAACAGTTGAGTTACCTGCCTAGTTATATAGCGAGTTTCCAGAGCTATTAAAATACCATAATGAGTGTTTTCCTTGGACTATGAAGAAAAAAACCTGCCTGTCATTGCTTTGTTTTCCTCAGGGCAAAGGTACTGGAGAACCTAATTGAAATATCATCCCCCTTTCCTTTTTTGCAACTTCACTTAAAACTTCAATAATCCCAAGTCTGTATATAAGCAAAAAACTCTCATGAGTGTGCTATCCTAAAGACAAACAATTTCCTAAACATACTTGAATCTAATGCAAGTCAGCTGTACGCTCCCTAAAAGAATCATTAAAAGCATCAGCATCTTTTCTTGGGAAACACTTGAGGAAATATAGAAGAATACACTTTGCTCTATGCACATGTAGTTTATTGACTTCAGTCTTTATTTTTTAGTCTCTGCTACCTAGTGTGAACCTATTTGACACTCCCCCCATAAGCACTTCTCAATACCTGTTCTTTTGAATGGCTTATATCATTGTGTTTAATTAAAGCCTAGGGCCCAACATATATAATTTTCTTGATACTCTGCTTATTAAAATTCCCTGATTCTTCAAAATTCAGGAATATTTAAAACAACATAGGCTGTAGTACTAGGACTATATTTTACATCATTTTAAAGCAAAGAGCTCTCTTTCAACACCTCTGTGACAGCTAGGTCCTACTGCCAGTTTTAAGATCAGCAACTTGGTATTCAAAACTGAACTGAGCTTACATATGAGCCTAAAGTTATCCACTTTACCTATCGGACCACTGCCCTTTAGGTAAAAACATTCAACACCATTTGAAAGCTCTACAGCTGTGCTAATTATCCGCTTAATGTAATTTTACTAGTTTCCTTCTGTATTTTTATTTTTCAGCTTAGTTAAATGTCCAGACACATATTAAAAGAGTTTAAAAATATCACCTTTCAGGATTACAGAATGCAAACATTTGCTGTGGAGCTCTGAACACGGTCCCCACATCAGCATCGAAACAGAAAGGTGGACAAGAGTGGCTGTATCTCAACAGGATTTTTTTGAATTATTTAACCATTTCACTTGACCTCCATTTGCACTGTTTCTCTCATCTCTTGTCACCTAATAGAGGAGTCTGTTGCCAGAGGAATACCAGCTGGTTTGTTGGAAAGGAACAAGAGCCAGAAGGGCTGCATCCCTCCCCGTGCAGGGATCTCTGAGGCAAACCAGGGTTGGATTGCACAGGCCCACTGACCTTGCCAAGCACATGTGGCTACCAATAGCGAGGACTGAAGCTTGCTGGTAGCAATATTTAGACAGCTCAGGCGCCAAACATCCCCTAGCACAGCTTTGGAAACAGAGGAAACCATACAGCTGCCATTGCTCAGTGAATCCAATATCGAATAAGTCCTTACATGTTGGTCAATGCACAGCAATACCCAGTTTGGACCATGCATTTATAGTCACAGTACTCAGCGTGGCAACAGATTTCAGGTGTGGGATTCCAGGTCGACTGCAGTGGAACTGGGTTTCAGCATGCTCCTCCATCCACCTCTTCGGTGCTGGCTCCTCCGAATTTCTCATGTGCCTTTCTTCAGATCAAGTAGTACATGCGCTTTTCCTCTCGGTGACCATGAATAGGTCAACAAATAATTGATTTTCCTATCTCTAGCCCATTTTCATGGTAGTTTGGCATCTTTTCAAAACACAACACAAATGATTTTTTTTTCCATGGGGATGACATTTTTCACTTGACTTGCATATTGTTCTACTATGGGCAGCTGTAACAAAGGGAAGTACAGCTACCTCCTCCACAAGGAAGAAGAGAAGAGTTTTAGTGGTTGGAGACTCCTTCCTAAAGGGAACTGAGGGCCCAATATGCAGAGCTGACCCCCATCACAGGGAGGTCTGCATTCTGCCTGGAACCCGAATCAGGGATATCACCAGGAAACTCCCCAACCTGGTGAAGGCCTCAGACTACTGCCCGCTGCTGATCTTCCAGACAGGTGGGGAAGAAGCTGCATCCCGTAGTCTGAGGGGGATGAAGAAAGACTACAAGGCCCTAGGACGGCTGGTGAAAGAGTCTGGGGCACAAGTTGTTTTCTCCTCCCTCCTTCCATTTTCAGGTGATGACGTGGGATGGAATAGTAGGATTCTCTCTATAAATGCCTGGCTACGAGACTGGTGCTACAGGCAGGGCTTTGGGTTCTTTGATAATGGCTGGTTTTATAAGACACCAGGCGTGACAGTAATACATGGGAAAGGTTTATGTCGTAGGGGCAAAAGGGTTCTGGGACAGGAGTTAGCAGGGCTCATTCAGAGAGCTTTAAACTAGATTCGAAGGGGGATGGGGTTGTAGCTGGGCTTGCACCACTGCGGCAACGCTCTAGTGTTGAGGTAGACCAGGAGGCCTCCCATCCCCCTAGGGTGAAATCGGTGTGCTCAGCTCGCTCCCTGAAATGCCTGTACACCAATGCACGCAGCATGGGGAATAAACAGGAGGAGTTGGAAATCCGTGTTCGGTAGGGGGGCTATGATCTACTGGCAATTACAGAGACTTGGTGGGACACCTCGCATGACTGGAATGTGGTCATGGATGGCTATGTCCTGTTCAGGAAAGACAAGCCACTAAGGAGAGGTGGTGGAGTTGCTCTTTATGTGAGTGAGCAGCTAGAATGTATTGAGTTCTGTCCAGGGGCGGATCAGGAGCAAGTTGAGAGTTTGTGGGTGCGAATTAAGGGGCAGGCTGGCAGGGGTGATACTGTTGTGGGTGTCTATTACAGGCCACCGGATCAGGATGAGGAGGGTGATGAGGTCTTCTACAGGCAGCTGAGAGCAGTCTTGCAATTACAGGGTCTGGTTGTTGTGGGGGATTTCAACTACCCTGATATTTGCTGGGAGGCCTACTCAGCCAGACATCCTCAGGCCAGGAGGTTCCTCCAGTGCATTGATGATAACTTTCTGATGCAAATGGTGGATGAGCCAACTAGGAGAGGAGCGCTGCTGGATCTTATCCTCAATAACAAGGAGGGTCTGGTTGAAGAGGTGAAGGTTGAGGGCAGCCTTGGTTGTAGTGACCATGAGATGGTTCAGGATCTCATGTGGCAGGAACAGAATAGTTAGCAGAATTACAACCCTGGACTTCAGGAGGGCCAACTTTGGCCTTTTCAAGCAATTGCTAGGGGAAATCCCATGGGACAGAGTACTAGAAGGTAAGGGGGCTCAAGATAGTTGGTTAGCATTCAAGGACTGCTTCTTCCGAGCTCAAGATCAGAGCATCCCAGCAGGTAGGAAGTCAAGGAAGGGTACCAGGAGACCTGCATGGTTAAACAGGGAACTGCTGGGCAAACTCAAGTGGAAGAAGAGGGTGTACAGATCATGGAAGGAGGGGCTGGCCACTTGGGAGGAATATAAGTCTGTTGTCAGAGGATGTAGGGAGGCAACTAGGAAAGCTAAGGCCTCCTTGGAATTAAACCTTGCAAGAGAGTTCAAGGATGACAGAAAGGGCTTCTTCAAATACATTGCAGGTAAAACCAACACTAGAGGCAATGTAGGCCCACTGATGAATGAGGTGGGGGCCCTGGAGACAGAGGATAAAAAGAAGGCAGAGTTACTGAATGCCTTCTTTGCCTCTGTCTATACTGCTGGAGGCTGTCCTGAGGAGCCCCGGACCCCTGCGGCCTCAGAAGAAGTCAGGATAGAGGAGGAATCTGTCTTGGTTGATGAGGGCTGGGTCAGGGACCAATTAAGCAACCTGGACATCCATAAATCCATGGGCCCTGATGGGATGCACCTGCGGGTGCTGAGGGAGCTGGCGGAAGTCATTGCTAGGCCACCCTCCATCATCTTTGCTAAGTCGTGGGCAACGGGAGAGGTGCCTGAGGACTGGAGGAAAGCGAATGTCACTCCAGTCTTCAAAAAGGGCAAGAAGGAGGACCCGGGTAACTATAGACCGGTCAGCCTCACCTCCATCCCCGGAGAGGTGATGGAACAACTTGTCCTTGGTGCTGTCTCTAGGCACATCAAGGATAGGGGGATCATTAGGGGCACTCAACATGGCTTCACCAAGGGGAAGTCATGCTTAACCAACTTGATAGCCTTTTATGAGGACATAACCCGGTGGATAGATGATGGTAAAGCTGTGGATGTGGTCTATCTTGATTTCAGTAAAGCGTTCGACACAGTCTCCCACAGCATCCTCGCAGCTAAACTGAGGAAGTGTGGTCTGGATGATCGGGTAGTGAGGTGGATTGTGAACTGGCTGAAGGAAAGAAGCCAGAGAGTGGTGGTCAATGGGACAGAGTCCAGTTGGAGGCCTGTGTCTAGTGGAGTCCCTCAAGGGTCGGTACTGGGACCAGTTCTATTCAATATATTCATTAATGACTTGGATGACGGAATAGAGTGCAATGTCAGCAAGTTCGCTGATGACACAAAACTGGGAGGAGTGGCTGACACACCGGAAGGCTGCGCAGCCATTCAGAGAGACCTAGACAGGCTGGAGAGTTGGGCGGGGAGAAACTTAATGAAATATAACAAGGGCAAGTGTAGAGTCCTGCATCTGGGCAAGAACAACCCCATGTATGAGTACAAGTTGGGGGCAGACCTGTTGGAGAGCAGTGTAGGGGAAAGGGATCTGGGGGTCCTAGTGGACAACAGGATGACCATGAGCCAGCAGTGTGCCCTTGTGGCCAAGAAGGCCAATGGCATCCTGGGCTGTATTAGAAGGGATGTGGTTAGCAGGTCGAGAGAGGTTCTCCTCCCCCTCTACTCTGCCCTGCTGAGGCTGCATCTGGAATATTGTGTCCAGTTCTGGGCCCCTCAGTTCAAGAAGGACAGGGAACTGCTAGAGAGAGTCCAGCGCAGAGCCACGAAGATGATTAAGGGGGTGGAACATCTCCCTTATGAGGAGAGGCTGAGGGAGCTGGGTCTCTTTAGCTTAGAGAAGAGGAGACTGAGGGGTGACCTCATTAATGTTTATAAATATGTAAAGGGCAAGTGTCAAGAGGATGGAGCCAGGCTCTTCTCAGTGACATCCCTTGACAGGACAAGGGGCAATGGGTGCAAGCTGGAACACAGGAGGTTCCACTTAAATTTGAGGAAAAACTTCTTTACGGTGAGGGTGACCGAACACTGGAACAGGCTGCCCAGAGGGGTTGTGGAGTCTCCTTCTCTGGAGACATTCAAAACCCGCCTGGACGTGTTCCTGTGTGATATGGTCTAGGCAATCCTGCTCCGGCGGGGGGATTGGACTAGATGATCTTTCAAGGTCCCTTCCAATCCCTAACATTCTGTGATTCTGTGATTCTGTGAGAAGTCTTGGTTCCCAAAGTACTGAAAACCATGGACTAAAACAAATAACACAGTAACTAACTCTTGTACAGCGAAAGAAAAGCTGGGTCCTCCCTAAGGACATCAGCTACATCCCAGAGCACTCTACCCGGCACTCTGTAAACAGCTCTAGCTGATTCTTGTCTGCTTCATACTAATCATGTAGTTACTCACTAAAGAGAAAGCAAAAACCTGATCATCCAGATGAAAGTTCTAACCACCCAACAAAGTATCACAAGTTTTCAATGACAGATTAAGAATTTTATACAAAACAAAAGCTTCAGTTTACCTTTTCTTCAGAGAACACTATAGTCAATTTTCTGGAAGGTGAAATGTACATAAGATATACTGGAGCTATCTTGATACGGTTAAGCAAAGCAGGACAGGATCAACAGGCTGAAGTGAGAACTCATCCCAGACAACATCAATATCCTACTATAGGTGGTGATTCAGGTAACCCTTCCCTTTCTCCCAGGCAGAGAATTGAATTTCACATCCTTGGTCAGCATGCTGCTGATTTTTAAGACCATCTCCTGCTAAGAACATAGCAGAGAGAAAATCATTATAATGAATTTATCCTCAGCCACAGTTACTCAGTGAATATGAACACCACAAAACTACACCTCCAGCTCAAGGTTGCTGCCTTCCTCAAGGGGTGGCCCATTGTGGACATAATGCAAGCCTTTATATTAAAATACAACACAGCTTTACTGCTCATCTACACTGGCCCCTAAAATCTTAGTGACAGAACTCAGATCTCAATCTAAAAATATAACCTTCACACTCCTTTCCCAAGCTGATACTGCAATGGTCTTTCAAATAGGCAGACTTGAAAAAAAAAACTTCAATATAGAACTCTGCCTTCCCATACCAGCTTAGTTATTTTTTTTTCTGTGAACAAGTATCCGGAGTAAGAATCTAGAGCTGCCTCAACAGCTGCAAATCTCTATTTTACACATTAAAATATAACATAGTTCCAGGAACACCTTGATCAAGATGTAAAATTTTGTATGGACAACATATCTGATCAAACTTGGAAAGTCTTTTTAACCATTGGTGGAGCCCAGAATAAAAACTGACTAGGTTATATCTCACACTCTACAGCCAGAATTCAGAAGAACGTTATTTTAAAGAATTTTCTACACTCAGATTCCTCTAAATCCACTAGACAAAAAAAAATTGCTTATAATTCTGATGTCAATTTAAGGTTTTTATTTATTGAAGAAGAAAAAAAAATTAAGGAAGAAAGTAGAAGAATGTTTCATGTTTAGTTTTAAGGCAAACATATTGTCCTCATTAAACATTTGACAGACTTCAAGTACAAGCAGCACAATACTAGCAAGCTGCAACTCAGTCTATGTTTCAGTCACATGGTTAATATCATGCACTGGGAATTTCTTGATGTTTATGGTTAGCTTTAAAGTTCAGAGCAAGGGCCTTTCCTAAGGAGGACAGACAGTTACATTGTTAGTTTCTTTTTGAGATTGTTCAGAACTTCATTACAAGTGCTGCAGGACAGATTATGGCCCTCATTAAAAAAAAAAAAAAAAAAAAAAAACCCAAAAAAACAAACACCTCAGTACCGGCTTACCATTGAACTTGCTCCTATATACTCCTGAAAAGGCAATTTCTCCAGAGTCATTACATTCTGTCACACACTTGTTCCCAGCCTGCTGGACCTTAGAAAACTGTAATATATGATGGTTTTTGCATAGCTGTTTGGGAAAAAAAGATGGCATTCAGTTTAGTATTCTTATCAGAGAGACTTTCATGAATGCTGCTTATAAAGATCTAAGAGTGATCACTTAGAAGTGTTTAAAAATGTACCACAGTAGGCTCCACACAGATAACATGACAAAAAATATTTGTCTGGCTGAAAAGGAGTCTATACAACATCTATTAACTCTTTTAATCCTTTTTCTTTTTGTTTGTGAAGCTTGTCACCGAGGCACAGACCTTTGTTTTTAATGAATATCAAAAAGAGGATCTGAAAGAAACTTTAGTGAGACAATCACTAGCACTACCTGTGTTATAGGGAAATACATATTATTCCAGCCCATGCCAGTAGCAAAGACTAGGACATACTCCAGAAAGGAAAGAACTAGTTAGAGAAAGAGTGTAGGGAAAAGCTTCTGCCAGACAACTCTCTCTCTCATGCACATACACTTTCCCTCATTTAAAATTCATTAAGATGAAGTGCTACTTTTGTTTCCTGTCTGCAAGATGAGCCCTAATACTCTTGCCAAAAGCAAGCTAACACAGTGCAATTTTTTTTCATCTAAATTGCATGTTCAACATGATTAGTTTTCAAAGGCAGAGATCAAGAAAATAAGACCTCTTACATTTAATGAAAACTGTTCAGAAAGTGACACAGGGCATACACACTCAAATCTATGCTTAGCATCAGTTTACCACCTGAATACCAGCCAGTTGTGACTTCTCTTTGTCACAGGTGGCACATTCATGGAATAGGAACAATCACACTTACTTTCCCATGCAACACCAATGCACACTGTATTTTAAGTGTTATTTTGACAAAATGCTTAACATTTGGCTGCCCAGATATTTTCACTCTCATTAAGGCACGATTCTCCAGGTTTCTAGTACACCAACCTGGACATTAAATCAAATGTTTAAAACACATGCTTAACTTAGCTGTGCTTATGTCTTTAAATATTGGCCTTTTAGCTCTGACACACTGATTAGCAAGCGTTATCAAATAAAGATTTGCTATTTACAAATTACCAAGTATGTACTTTTAGTTATATGAAGAGCCTTTAACTGTTACAGAAGGGCTTGCAGAAAACCTTGAAAGAAACCACAAAAGATGTCTTCATTGTTTAATCTTTTCTCTTGTTAAAGGGGAAAGAGCAGCGTGATTAAAAAAATCAGTATGAGGCACCAAACAATCTGCTTCAGAAGTAATTGGTGTGCATAGAATGCATCTAGCTAGAGAAGTCCCACAACCTATTAGCAGGAACATAGATTGTGCATTTAGTAAAACCTGTCTGACCCTGTGTGAAGACAGCAAGGAGAAGGGCAGAGCAAGTCAGTGACAGCCACAGCCTGAACTTCACATGAGTGCTATTGATCTTATTGACTGGGTCACTGAAGTGATGCTGTACATTAAGTAGGGAAGAACAACTGAAAATTACATTAATGAAAATTGTTAAATCAATATTTAACAGTGTAGTTAGTGGCATTTGACCTCGGATGCACCTTTAATAAAACAAAGGTGAACTAGAACAGCCAGAGTCATAGGCAACCCAGTAATCTGAATTAGTGTGAAAGATGTATTTTAGGGGCCTGTATAAATGTAGACATCCCTGTATAAATGTAGACATACCTTGCAGCTACTTCATTTCTTGTAGCAAGAAAAAGGGTCCTGACACCACATTGTATTACACATGAAGGAAGGACAAACAATTTTCACCTTGCACAGTTTGTTTTAAATGGTCACTCAGATAACCACTGACATAGAATCAGAAGAAATGAAAAATCCTAGTATTTCACTGCCATGTGTCTTTTCTGATATGTTTGAGGACCTATTTTTAATCATACTTTAGAAGAAGAATGAAAACAAACAGTGACAATATTAAGATAGGACTCTGCCACTGACAGGCTTGTCTGACTGTTTTTAACCACCGCACATATAGGACATTCCTCTCTCAGATAAATGAGTTGCATCCTGACCTGAGCCTCAGCATTTGTCACTACGGGATGATTCTGGGGAGAAAATAAAAGTTTTAAAATCAATTTTTTGGTCAAGTTAACACTCCTAAAATACAGAGCAGTAAAACAAACAGAAAGGAGATTTAGGTCACTGTCCTTGAATCTCCCAGTAACAGTATCCCAGGATGTACCTAAGCTGCTGCTGACCTGGAAAGTAAGATTCCTGAGTCATCACCTATGCAGCCAGGCTATCAGATCATGGTGGACAACAGACGATTCAAAGAAATGTGGCCTCATTAACAGATTAATAGCATTGAATACATCAAATCCATCAGAAACACCTGAATCCATTCAATTTAAATAACAACCATTATTAAACTGGACCTCTTTCCATCAGCAAGATCACTAAGTTACTAGTCTGGAAATCTAGGTTCAACTCCTCCCTTTTTCACAGTCGTTGCTAGCAAAGTATGTCTGAAGTCTTTTCTTCCACTGAATTCTGCCTATCTAGCAGAATGATAACACTACTAAAACAGATTAAGTTTCTTCTTGAGACAGATATTTCATAGCCATAAATACAATTTAGTATTTATGGCTATACTTAATATATATTAAGTACTCCTAATCAAAGGGAGACTAAAAAACTGTGGGATTTTATCTTGTCAGGCTTAAAAACTTTGATTATTCTGGGACCTCTAAACGGGTAAGGCTTTGGGGATACCATTTCTTCCCACAGGCTGAAGCCTAAACATCATGAAACACTTAATGTAGTAATATCCACTACACTTATTTAAGACAACCATCTCCACCATTTCCATTTTTTGAGCAGGGAGAGGAGGAGATCAGGCCTTCTGAATCAGCTATGAAAGGCTATAAACACCTGCACTTTATTGCCTAGTGATTCAGTGTCACGAGGTCCTTCTGCAATGTTTTTACAAATGGCCTTCCTCCTTACCAGACTGAACATCTTCAATGCAATGCAAGCAAAAGGTAACACTTAAGTAAAGCATATGGAGTGACAGTTCCTAAGCTGGCTATTTCTAGTCACAAAAGATTTTGTGATTAAAGTAGTTGGTTTTATGAAAATATCGGTACGACACCCAGTTCCCTGACACAGGATGCTTTCCGTGCTGAAAGATTACAAGAACTCAAAAGGACAAAAAAAAAAAAGAAGGAAAAAAAAAAGACTATATTATTCATCCACCAGGAAGTATTAAACCAAGATATTTCTCCTAGTTCACATAACTCCGGAACTACAAGATTTATTGTATGCTTGCCCTATAACTCCTACATAAACGTTCACTACTAGCCACTAACAGAAATATGACTTAGACCTTGAAATTTCACCCAGCATGGCCATTCTTTACTTCTCCTTTCTCTGAAGTAGAGAAAGCACAGTATTTCCAATTTTATGCATGAAGCACAGATGACAAGTTATTTCCTCAGCATATATCAAGGTAGTAACAGAGCTAAGAATAGCATTTTTTATTCCTTGTCCAGCACCAGTGACCAAATAAACATTACCTTCATCCTATATCTGAAGGCAATAAAATACCTCACCAAACCCTAATGAAATTCCACAGATCAGTAAGATTAACTCATTTAAATAAAATGTAGCCCTCCAGAAATCTCCTTCAATTGCCATCTAATTCTTTAATACTGTGACAAAAACCTAGGTCTTCCGCCACCAACTTCCTAACAGTTTTCTATATTGCAAAATCTTGTTTAATTATTCACACTTAAAATACCCTTATTTTCTTAATACGGTTAACTTTTCAGTATTACTAATATGATTTTAGAAATGACTGGTTAACTAAGTATTAGATGTGAAAAACCTGGCACACAAGTTAATGAGGAATCTTCTTTTACGCTGGCATAGCTGCTAAATTTTTGAAAGCATCCACTGTGGCCTAATTATTTTAATTCTAAATGCTCACCAAGTCTTTTTTATTCATGATTTTTATCTGCATGGTTTGGAAAAGTTTTACATCTCCTTTGAAGATTTAAGTCAGAAAACTAGCAAGTAATGGAAGCATCATGTTTTCATAATGCCTGGGTCCAGGGGGCTCTTGATAGACAGAATAACTGTGAATCAAGGAATAATAAGCTCCTCTGAAGTGAATTTTTAATTACTGCAGTGCCTTAATGCAGTTCACTAGGGCCATGAATGTCATCCAGGATATATTTTCTAACAGCTTTCTTTTCCTTTAATGCACCTTTCTGATAAAAACAGATGACATTTTGTCATTACTAAAGCTGGAGTGATACAGGCATATCCCTAGTGACTACACTTAAGTTATTATTTACTGTAAAACATCTAGGAGATTTAGACTTAGCGTATTTACTACTTGGGTCAATTTGTTCAGGTGCTACTTCTGTTAACTAAATTTTGGAAACAAAGTATTTACTTCCCTTTTATTTCATCAATGAATGGATTTCACTGCCAAAATAACCTCTTCTAGTCAATATGTTTAAATAACATTAGGAAAATAGCCTACTCTTTGCCAAAAGAAGGCTGACCATTTTTTATTCTGTCATTCAAGGAAAGTTCCTATCTACTATCATCAAACAATTCCAAACCAATCTGATGCACTTCCCAAAACATCCCACATGATACGCTCTGACTTTCATTTAACATCTGTTGTATAGCTCCTTGACTGCAATACTGACGCCATAGAAAAAAAACAGCTTAAGAAAACGTTATTTAAAGTTTCTCAGTAGTAAGTTATAATTAATACTTCCTGTCAATTTTAAGACACCTAGTCACCCAGCAGCACACTGTGCTCAGTATACTCACAAGTGACCTGCATTTGTCTTTTCATGTATATTTCTTCCCAACAGAAATGCTTTATCCATTTAAATGAAGTTACATAAATCACAGTGACTTCCTTTTAACTAAAGGTAACAGTAGACAAAAGTGACATGATAGCTGGAACTGTGATGCAGTGCTCTTGTTGACAGCTTCCCTTTTGTACAATGCAAACCTTAGCTAGTTTGATAAGAGCATGCTGTGCTTGGAAGTGTTATTTGGAAGAGAATGAGTTCTTTTCAGTTGTCATTGAAGTGATGCACCAGGGCTTTGATCTGCATAAAACCTGATTATATATAGTATCTGCTCATGTATCCATTCTAAATCAGCATTGCTTCATCAGCACACAGATTATCTTTCTGCCTATATTTCTTCTAAGATCTTCCTAAGACTTATTATTATTAGAAGGTATCATACTTCAGGTTAAAAATATGCATGTAATCATACATATAATACTCGTGGGTACTCAAATGGCTCCTAATTTCCTGCCTTTCTCTTCAAGTTATTCCTCAATATGCAATAAATGGCTGTAACTGATATTCAGCTTCTAAAGGACTCTTCTCTGGAAGTTTTAATGACTCACGAGGTGGACGGAATCTTGGTAAACATATGAAATGATGATCAAAATTATCTGGTTTTTTGAACGGGATCCAATACTTGATCTTACAGATGGATTTTTAATATGTTGTCACATTATCTAGTCATATCTTTATTTTTGTCCAGCTCATCACAAAAAGCAGATCACTGGGTTTGTGTGCTAGTGGTTATTGTGTGTTAGTGTGACAACAATGATGTCCCATGCAAAGCTGTTACTGTACTGTGATGATGACAACTCCTTTAGGGCCAAATGCAAATACTCATGGTAGACTTTGACATCAATGCCAAAAGTAAGACCAAATCACAAATATAAAAGAGGCCATAATATCATTCCCTCCTGTGGTATCAAGGGGGTTTCTAGTAGGCAAAAAGCAATTATATTACAAGAATGCCCTCAGTTTACAAGAAGATGACAAGGAGATCCTAACTTACTTGTCTAGTTGATAATTAGAGAAATAATGCGGGGGCAGGGCAGGGGGAGGACGGGACACGGAATATCTTACTGGAGCACTTTGAACCCAAGCTACAAACTCATCAGTTCTAAAAAGCTTACTTTGAGTGGCTAGGTAAAAGAGAATAAAAAAATGTGACCGTGTTGTCTGGTAAAGTTACAGACAGGAATCATGACTTCACCCTTATTTAGCCCTATAAAATCACCTTAATCGCTCTCTGAGAGGCTGCCTCCACATTATAAAGGTCAAATAAACAGAATGAATATAAGCAGCTACATGCACAGGTATACATAGGCTATAATTAAAATGTGCATGGTAAGAGAGCTCCTCTTCAATCTTTTTTTCTCTCTGTGAAAATAACTAAAATCAGGCTCCTGTTGGGGCACTAAAGTGACTGAGACAAAGAGCACAGATCTGTGAGGAGCTGGGAAACAGAGAGTGTATGGATAAGTATTTTACCCAGCTACACATAATTTACATTCCTTGCCTTTCACAGTCTGGGATGACTGCATTTATTACCCTTTTTAAAAGGAAGATTTTGGCTAAAATGCCCTTTTCATGTTGTGTAAGTATGGATAAAATTTTCCTAATGAATAATAATACACTGAACTCACTGAATGCGGAAGATAAAAATAATACACCCTCTCACTACAATTCAGATCAAAATAAGCATCAAGACTCTTATTCTCTGCTTCACCTGTGTGATAAGACAAGAGTAATTCTTCCACAGTCAACAGACCTACACCAAGATAAAGTTTCCATGGCTCAGGCTTAGTACCCTTATGACTGCACTGGTTTCTAAGCAATGAAAGTCCACTTAGTAGCAGAAAGCAAGATGGTTTTTGGTAGCAGGTCCTATCAGGCCCAGGATAGCTCAGTACAGTGAGTGCTTATGGAGGTCTCATAGCTGTGGCAATCCTAAAGCAGGGCGAGAAGAGGCTGTGATCCATAGGGCAAAGGAGAAAGTTGAAAAGAAGACAGGAACTCAGAAAGGATAAGAATAACTCCTATGCTTTTAAGTGATGGTTAAGGGAAGTCTTCATTCATATCATAAAGCAACTTGCTCTTAAAAGGAGTGTTAAAACAGTGAGGACAGATGTCCTGCTTTGGAAGGACTTGGTCCTGTTGGTAGCAATCGGTTCAAACCAAAATACGCGTCTCTACATAAATACCGCAGACCAATGCTTCCCATTGTTGATGAGCTACTGCATGTGGAAATTCTACCATATGACACTAAAATGGGAAACTTATTCATGTTCTCTTATTTTAAGAGAGAGGTGCTCAAGCTCACGGACTTAGATTTTCAGAGCAGCTAGGCACCTGCTCTGTGAGCATGGCTGGAAGTATCATGTGTATTTGAAGTACAACATATTTTAGCTGCACACTGTGAACTTGGGCCAGAATTTCAGAGTTCAGTGTCCAGAAGCTCCTAGCATTTCACTGTGTCCTGCTGGGTGCTAAGTCCTTTCAAAAAATCTGACTACTGAGGCACCCATGTGGAAGTATAGTTCATAACTCACCCAAAGGCAAACCAATTTTCACTGCAACAGTCGAAGCATTTATTAAATAAGAACTATTGTTCTGTCAAACTATAACTCTCTCTATCCCACATTTCTGGAACTAATTATAAGAAAAATGCAGCTAAGAAAGTGTACTTTTTAAGACATATTTTTCTTAATTATCTAATAGTAAAAAGAGCTTTGTCAAAACTTTGTTTTCTTAAAGTTTTCACAGACACTCAGCAAATTTGAGAGTTCATATTTTTGGCTACAAAGCACCTGAAGATAGAGGTGTAAAGTGAAAGTGACGGTGCAACCTTATCTACCTACCATATCATAATACTAATTTCCTTTTCAGTAACAAGATGTAAGTGGAAATATGCTTTAAAAGTATGTATAGTTTTGCTTTCAGTCCAGATCCTGATTCAACTGGCTGAAAAATGATAGAGCGAACTATGCATGTTTGATAAGCAAAACCTACACTTTAACCGGTATGTGTTGTGTTACCCATCAAAGGTGGCACCACAACATGTCACAACCAACGTATCATCTTTCAGGATAGCCTCAAATGGGACAAATTAATGTGTTGCATTACCGAAGTGGCAATTTTTGATTAGCAAATGGTGCGTTTATATAGAATTCATGATGCTTTACATCAGGACTTTAATAATATTGCTCATTAGTGAAAAAGAGCACCCTACCTCATACTGGGTAAAACCAAGTGCTCAGGATTTAGCCAAGCACCAGGACACACATTAGTGGGCTCTGTTTATTCTTCTGGACAGTAATTACCCAAAGTATATTAGCCTCTCAGCAGGGAAGGGTTGGGAAGAAAGACAGAATGACTTTAACTGAATTAATGATTAAGAAATCATGGAAGGCAGGGAGAAGATGGAGCTGATAGATCCTCAAAGAGAAAGGAGAGAACATAAAAAAATCCTTGCCTCCATTCCCAATATAGGTTTCTCTTTTGAAATTGTAGGCTATGTATATGCCCAAAGGCCAATACTCTGACTACATGGAGCAGGAAACTGTCTATAGATTGCTCCCTACATACAGGGATCAAGAAAAGGAGCAATCTTTAGGAACTCAAGCTCTGACAAGCAAGCAAGCAAGAATCACAATTAAGCTGAGTCATCTGTCCTTAAACACAGACAGTGAGGCTGCAAGGATTTGCAGGTTTTATGAATGAAATGTTTTTCTTTACTTTTTCCTTGACCTAAGAACACCTTGATCACAGTTGCATTAAACTAGCAAAATAACATGGCATGCTATCCAGCCAGCCATGGCAATACTTTAAAGCCAGAAAGGATCAGTATCAGGAGTGCCCTCCACAGCTCTGCTGAGTAATTTGAGGGGTACATTCCTATTTTTCTGCAAGAACAGCTTTGGGCTTGGTAACCAAGGTCTGTATGGACTGAGTGACTAGTCCATCTGTTCCATGACCACAGCAGGTTAGCAAGGACCATGTTGCAACATCTAATGGCTTATTCCTGTGTACTTTGTGTCATTCTTTTGTAATCTAGCAGAGACCAATTCTGAAAAAAAGTGGATTTAAATACCATTATGGCATTCCATGCAAGTGCTTGAAGAAATGTAATTTTGATCAATGCTTTCTACAGTTTGTCCAAGTTTGTCATATAGCTAGCAAGTGGGAGAGGGAAAAGAGATAAAAATGGGCAATATGTAATAAAATCCAGCAAGTACAGGACACTTCTGAGCTGGAGCAGTAATTGAATTACTGTTACCAAAGTTAGCCACAACTTGGTTTTTGTTGTGCAGGAAATTGAAGTGTGTTCCTAAAAAGGATGGAATGAAAAGCTAGGTTGTTGTGTTCTCTCTTATCCTCCCAGGGGGGAAAAAAAAAGTTTTTTACCAAAATATTTACCAAGTGACATACGCTAATCCCCTAAGACACGAATACTCAGGGAGTTTTTCTTGTGCAAAGCACAGAGATTTGAAATACCAAGAGCTCTGATCTCAAGGCAACTGGATTAAGCTCCAACAAGAGGAATCTTCACTGTATCCAAATCTGTAGCCATCAAAGCACTCTCGGCTACTGCAGTCTTGGCAGCATCAACCTACATAATTGGATTATCCTCATCTTTAGACTCTGGACACCTGGGATCCTGCAGTCAAGTATCACTCTGCACAAAAACAAGGACCCTAGATCATGAAGTATCAGTGTTCACGAGAGGGCACGGAGACACCGCACGCAGACCAATATGATCGTTAAGCAGATCTCATTTATTTACGTATCTGAGGGTACATTTATACTATTCTGTTTTTGTACACACTCTGTGTACATGTCATTTCTATTATGATTGGTTAGTATGCTTTGTTCACACGCCTCTATATTAGTTCTGATTGGCTTATGCTAAAAAGCTGTATCTTGCAGGTGCAGCATTCTTTCTTATTTTTCAACTTCCCCATATCTTATTTTTCTCATAGCCAAAGTCCTTGTTCTTTATTATGATTGGCTAGTTCATTACCACCCCATTACCACCCCCTGGACATGCCTGGACATAGCTCGTTCAGTACCTCGTTCCCACCATTGTCCCGTGGGAACCCCACAATGAAGTTTCTGAGAAGTCTAGCAAGTCCAACCAGGAGGCAGATATCAGAAATGTCTTTATTAAAAAAAAAAAAAAAAAAAAAAAAGGCACTGAAACAGTTGTTTCCAGGAAAAAAAAAAAAAAAAAGGTTTTTTCCCACCAAACAGCATTTTTCCAGAAACTCCTGATACTTTCAGAGCATGCCAGCAACATTGCTCTGGACTCAGCCAACTCAGACTGAGTTCAAGTGTGATTTCTTTTACACACAGTTGAGTTCTACTGAACTAGAACTGAGTTATACAAAACATTAAGGCACTAATACTCCAAGCATTAACACACATCCTCAATTTACCGCAAGCAACTAACTCCATTTAGTTCAGCTATGAATGCCATGGTAAGTACAAGCATAACTGTCTCCAGGACCCAGGTCTAATCATCTAAATTACTAACCCATAAAATGCCTTAATATACGTATGGGATGGTAAAATACACGCACACACACAGAGTAAATATAACCCTTTCTCAATGGGACTCAAAGCAAAGTGCCAGCAAGCAAGATGGAAAATGAGGATTTGTTTTATTAGACTTCAGGAGAAGAAATTGTCCAACTCTGATGAGAATACCGATTTTAGGTTTTCATTATTATTCTAATGGAGTCACTTTCATTTGCAATTGCACATTTCATTTTATGATTTAATAAATCATCACAGTGGGAGATAAATCAGAAGATATTCATTCTTAAGCTTGAAATTTCTGGTGTAATCTGCATACAAGACATCACCTCAGAGAAAATACACTCTTGGTTATATTTTCACATAGTAAAAATAACTTCAAAAAATAAAGAGATACAGCAGGTACAGATGTTTTAAAAAGATAAACCACGCTGCTAGTATTTACGTACAGAAACTTCATGATGATTGTGTGATTTTATACAGTTCATAAGTAGAATAACTTCTTGCTGAAAGCCATGATTTTAAGTGTTTTCTGTGATATTATGTTGACATTGCACTCTTTATTCTTGAAAAAACCTACTCACACAGAAGCCATCATTTCACTAACAATAACGCTATGCATCCATAGTAAAAATAACTGACAAGTGAAAAGATTAATTAACTGAGGTGTGATCACGTATAATTGGTCAGTTGCATGAAGGAGTCGCATTGTGTTCTTAGAGAAAGGACACATGCCTTTTTAAGTTTTCACTTTTTTTAAACATTCATTCACGCTTCCATATTTTTGGTTCAAGATTAAAAAATACAGTCATAAAAGAGAAGAAAGAAAAACTCTTTGATAACAGTGGTGCTCCCTTCAACATTTAACATCAGAGTGGAAATCAAACAAGAAGTTGAATACATAAGTGTAACATATTATAAAATGTTTATTGAACTCCAGACAAAAGGATGTTGACACTGATTGAGTTTACACTTCTACTTCCTGATCTTTATGTACTTCCTCATCTTTATTTTTATTATATATTAGAGAGCTTTCAAGAAAACTGGTTTTTAACACAAATACGTGCAAATAAATTCTCAGGAAAGTATATAATCTTACTGGAATAGTCTTCTCATTTCAGGAAATTAATACAGGAGTTGAACCCTATATGACTTTCTTTCTCCACAACAATTGTTTTTCTACCTAAAAATAGCCCCCAAAGGCATAATTAAGCTGTATTTTTTTTTTTTGCTACAAATGCAAGTAAAACAGAAATGTCTCCAATTTGGAAGAAGCCCAGGACATCTGAGGTCTGCAGCTTGACCCACAAAAACAGTCCTAAGAACAATTTTAGTGCCTGTGATAGGAAAGGAAAAAAGTCTAGCATTTCAGTTTGCTGGCAGCATAAGATTCATACTGTTATAATCAACAGTTTCCCAGTAGGAGGTGCTAAGTAATGATCATACAAGAAAAGGAATAAAGCCTCAACTGTTACAATATCTTTGTTGTTTTTTCTTTTAAGTTTGAATGCTGAACAAGATTTCACAAATTAGTCATGATCTTCCATATGTGTAAAACTAGGAGAGCATTGAGACAAGAAGTAGGAGAACATAGCTGGATCACAGATTATTTTCACCAAGAAGAAAGATAAAAAGGGGCTACGGATTAAACAGGTTGAAATACTGCCCATTAAAATAAAGTGAAAATTCCACTGAACTGGGAAAACAAGGAAAACAAAAGAAAAGATACTCATAACTAGAACATCTGGATCAGACCAGGAAGAAATACACAGACTATTAGACTACCAAGAACAATTTTTTACCCACAAAAAAGGGTGAGAGAAAAACATTTCTTTACAGCATAAAGCACATAAGCAGAGGAGAAGCACTAATCATACAGGAAAAGCAAAAAACAAGGCAGAAGCTATGTAAATGGAAATGCATGAATGCAAAACTAGAGAGATGAACAAAATGAACAGCTTGAGCTGTTGTAAAGAAAATGGAAAATGCCCTGCCTAGCAGGCCACACGGTAGCTGTGTCACAGTGCTAAAGCTTGCAGCAAAGAAAAAGATACACACACTGTGAAAGCAAAACAACATCTTGGAGGAAAGTTTCTGCACTTTATGACTTTAACACAATGCAAAATAGCACAAATAAATGGTTTGTAGAACTCGGACTAACACCAGACGCAAAGACAAGGCAGCAGCAGGCAGACAGTAAACTGAACGCCAAATAGACAGTAGGGCACCAGCAAACCTGTGAAGCTACAAAAAGAGCTATATAAGAGGAGAAAACAGTTGCAGCCAAAGATAAAATTATTCAGTCTTACAAATGCAGCACTAGGACAATGCAAATTATGAGCAAAATTCTGGGGAAAAAAAAAAAAAAAAAAGAAAAGCTAAAATTTTAGGCAGGAGAAAAATCACATAAACCACACAATACATAAATAGACATGCAAGCAAAGCCACCAGCGCTAACAACATTCTGCCTGGTCCCATAATATCCGCTGGCATCTCTACAAAGTTGTTACTGATTATTATGATATATTTACAGGACCAGAGCACCCTCTCCATGAACACACTAAACCAGATAAAAACACATTAAGCAATACAGCATTCAGTTCACTGATTACTTTTGTGATATTAGACTAAGGGAAGTAATAGAGCAAACAGAAAAAAAAGGGCACTGTGGGTAACTTCTGTAAGTCATTAGTGCCAAAGAAATATACGAAAAAGGGAAGTGAGAGCCATGAACAGATACGTCAGTGTTTGCAAGGTTAAGAAAACGTGTGAGTTTAAGCCAGATTTTAGAAGTCACAAAAGAGTGCCCCAAAGAAGTCTTCCAGTAATTGTCTGGAAAAGTAGCATTCTCACCTCCCAAGGTTTGCTGCAGTAGAAAGCGCCAGAGATGAACACTGCTGACTTTGTGTCTGAAAGAGTTCTGCAGCAGGCCAAGAGGATCTGGACCACCTGGGAAAACAGAAAACAGAGATAAAGCAGATGAACTGAACTAGTTCCATGGCTTCAGAGAGAAAAAAACAAACCAAACAAACAAAAAAAGAAATAAAAAAGAATAGAGAAGACTGAACACAAACTAAGATTACAAGATTATTTGCATTTGATATTCTAACAAGGTTCAGCTATTGAATGTCCTGAACTATCAATATGAGCAGCTGAGAAAACTGTCACTGTATGTTAAAGCACTGAAGCCTTTGAGATATAGAATTCTCTGTGAAATAATTTTAAGCTATTTGGGAATAGATGACCAGCTCTGGCTGGATTTGACTTTCAAGTCAAACCTACTACAGACATTTGCCAAACATGACCAAAGATATTCAGCATACAGGGAGCAGTTGGTGACACATTCCTTGCAAGCAGCAAGAGCCAAATGCTTCTTGGAAATTAAAAGCATTCCTAGTTTTGGGGAGAAGGAAGGGGAGTACTTCATTGACTGATGGACCTTGCTAATGGACCTTGCTAAAGCTCTGTAAGCAAGAACAGCATGGCAAATGAGTAAAACAGAAAGAAAGACAAATCTGCTTCTCAGCCACTAAACGCAAAATCCCACATTACACCTTGCAACCTATTAAGTCAAAATATGAACGTCAGCAGGGAACTACCCAGCATGCTAAGATAAACTACTGCTGATTTGATTTCAAACTTGATTTGAAAGAGTGTAGGCACCCATAGCATTCAGGAACTGATTCACGTTCAGCCATCCCTGAGGCAAGATCACAGAATCACTGAATCACAGAATGGTTAAGGGTTGGAAGGGACCTCTGGAGATCATCCAGTCCAACCCCCTGTCAAAGCAGGTTCACCTAAAGCATGTTGAACAGGGTTGCATCCAGGTGGGTTTTGAATATCTCCAGAGAAGGAGAATCCACAGCCTCCCTGGGCAGCCTGTTCCAGTGCTCTGCCACCCTCAAAGTAAAGAAGTTCCTCCTCATATTCAGATGGAACTTCCCATGTTTCAGTTTGTGCCCATTGCCCCTTGTCCTGTCACTGGGCACCACTGAGAAGAGTCTGGTCCCCTCCTCTCAACACCCACCCCTAGGTATTTGATCAGGGCATCTCCAAGTGGTATGGTCACTCTTCTCACCATCACAAACAAATTAGATCAACCATATGCCACTACCTTAGAGGCACAGACATAACTGAAATTAACATATATATTCCCTGTGTTGATTCTGTTGTGAGGATAACAGCCTCTGCCTGAGCCGATTAGGCAAGGTTGATCATGACCACCTTTGTCACCACCATGGCAAGTGTATGCAGGACACCACGCCATAGGCTTCACTCAGACTATGAGGAAGAGGGTGTCCTGCAGACACGCTCTGCACAAACCAAAGACAAGTGTTCACAACACTTCAGAAACAGAGTGTTTTTGACAATGGATGACTGTTCACTAGCAGCATGTTTACACTGCTTAGCCAGGAATTCAGTCGTATCACTCTACCACAGTACCACAGCCAGCCAAGAGCCAAAGCTGGGTCAGCAGCTAAAATTTTAGCCCCCTAACAGCTGCACGAAGCAAATAAATATGTCAAACCACCTTTGAAAGAAATAACTCCACAAGAAATCTCATTAACAATGTCTCAATAAAACATTCGGTACCGAGATGCAAGCCTCGATATCCGCAGCAGAACACAAAATCAGCGTCAGACATACAGAGTATATGTAATGGTGACACAAAACCTCCTAGGGACCCTGTGAGGAGAAAACCATTTTCTAAGAATAAATCATGTTCTGGAAAAGAGCTGCATACATGAAACAGAAAACTCTGTGGGTTTGGGTTTGTCTTGGTTTTGGTTTAAGTGAATGGGTACATATTTTTCCATAACCGCAAATATATCCGCTCACTATGAACACAAGCATCATCGAAATATGCTGAGAGTCCAAGACTTGATCCACAACCCAGGGAAAGCATCTGCTCTAGTAAGTAGCCAGCATCATTGAAGACATCCTATAAAACATGACATACCCACAAAAAAAAGAGCAAAACAATCTACTGAAAGAAGAGTCCAACTTCAAATCGCCCACAAAATACAATGCTTCATTCAATGTTAGGACGTAAAAGGAAAAGCTTTCAAATTCAGAGGGGACAAAATTAGTTGCCAAATAGAGGGGGGAGGTTGAATGCTGACTTTAAAAGAATTAGGATAGGGATGACAACACAGGTTTTACCATAATGAGAAAAGACAACGTATGTGAGCAAGGTATAGTAGCTGCATTTAGTTGTGTCCTGTTGTATAATCAGCCTCCTGACAAGACGGTGTGTAATAGGTATGTATAAAGGACCTTAAAATATTAACACTCAGAGGACATACAGGAAAAACAGAACTGATGCACTAGCTTTGTGCACTCATTTTGCGCTTCAGCAGTGAGTACATTCACATTAGGAGCACTGTTTCTGAAGACATGTTTTGGCTTCCAACACAGCTACTCTGGACAATCACATTGCACCTTCCAAACCAGCCTACTTATAATGTCCTAAGCTAGAACGGTGTCAGGGGGAGAACAACAAACTTTATGAACTGCAGCAATGAGTGAAGAAAAGGATCCAAGACTTTCCACCACATTTCAAGGCAGAGAGCAAGCAGAGAGGCTTGTCTTGTTCAATGCACAGCTAGTAACAGATGAAGACTTTGTTTTGTAGAGGAGTTGATCCAGTAGCACAGTTAAGGTTCAGTTCCTTTTTTAATGCTTAAATCCACTCATTTTATTTTATACAAAGGATATAGTTAGTCCCATAAAAATTACAGCATTGGCTTCCAGCACACCAAATAAATTTTCAGAGAGTTTGCTGGTAGAGCTCTTTATTTTACAAGCTAAAATTAATTAAGGCTTGGGTTCTTTAAGTACCCAAGAACCCAAGAATCTTTAAGATTCTGTGTGATTCTGTGTGAAATATAGTATCTGTTGATCTTTCTTCATCTCTGACAAGCTGAGAAGAACACAGTAACTTCAAATGTTCTGTATTAGGTTGATACTAAATAAAACATTTAATTTTTGCAATATTGGAATAAAACAGTTCTTAATTAAAATGAAATGAGAGCTGATGTACTAAGTTTCAGCAACTGAATATGCTACGAAGTAGCTCAGATAAGTAGTTCTCAAAATGAACCACTCTGATTCAACTCCTCTCTAGTAATCCCATCAATCATTCTTCTATGTCAAATCCAGATTTATCTAGATTGATCACCCACAAACAGTAAACTGCAAGAACTGCTCACTTAACTACCTCCTTGTGAAATACCTTTACTCTCAAGTAAACAGTGTGTTTTTACATCACCATTCTTAAGTAATTATGAATTGAGCATTTTAAAAAAAAATACTTTGCAATTAGGTTGGAGGAAGAAGATTTTAAATCATAGGATCAGAGAATCAGAGAATAGTTTGGGTTGGAAGGGACCATTAGTGGTCATCTAGTCCAATCCCCCTGCAATGAGCAGGGAGCTTCGCCCAACCTGACCCTGATTGTTTCCAGGGATGAGGCATCTATCACCTCTCTAGGCAACGTGTTCCAGTGTTTCACTACCCTCATTGTAAAAGATGTCTTCCTTATACCTAATCTGAATCTACCCTCTTTTAGTTTAAAACCATTACCCCTTGTCTTATCACTACAGGCCCTACTAAAAAGTCTGTCCCCATCTTTCTTATAAGCCCCCTTTAAGTATTGAAAGTCCGGATGGGTGCCTTTGTCCAAAGCAGAACTTGCTTCCTTTAAGAAATAGTTTCAGTCATGTTTTCAAGGTTTTCTCTAAAGATTGAGAACTAGAAATATTTTTAGGATGACATGAACCTAGGAACATAAGCTGTAAGAAAAACTACTATTATGAAACTGCCATGTTTGAGATGTGTGATACACCCTCAGATGTGTTAGATTATTTGATCATTTAATGAACATCCATGTCACAATACTAGCATCATGGAGGGGATTTCATCAGCCTGAGGGTTGTTCGGTTTTATGGTGTTTGTTTGACACACGTGCATCAGTTATTAAACCTCCTCATTTTTCGTCATTATCTTACAATTTCTTCAGCCTCTTATGTATTCAAACTTACTAACAAAATGAATTTTTACATATGTTTATTTGCACTTTTGCTGTTACTCCATATGGAGATATGAGGGAAAATAACTTCTAGTATACAGCTTTAGAGAATCTAGTTATTTTTTTTAAATCAACTACAACAAAAAAAAAAACACTTACCATCAGCTTACTTTCCCTAGGAAGAGTACATAAATACAAAAATAAAAAAGACCTCGATTTACACAAGAAAACACAGAATCACTATAATGAAATGCTAGTGGATGGAAAATGTTAAAAAAACTATAAAATATTTCCTAGAATCGATTACCCAGAATACAGAAAGTTTTGACAGTTCTGGTGTATGAGCCCAGGCATACAGAATAAAGGACCAGTATCTAAATAATTGATTCGAGCTTAATAAGAAGTGAGACTAATTTGCTATGCACAGAATTAGTAGAAGCATTTTAAAGAGCAAGTAACCAGAATCCACAGTTCCATGTAACTTATTCCTCATTCTCATTTCTAAGATTTCTAGTGTACCTAGTAACAAAAATTTGAAGTGTATTAAGAGGGTAACTAGGTTTTGTGTCAACATTTGTATGGATTTTCTTTTTCTGACAGTACTAGGAAGCTACACTGACAGCGCATGGAATTCTACAGAGTATGTCTGAGGGCCCCAATGGTGGGAAAATGAACACTGTATGCCTGATTTAAACAAAAGACCCTTATCAGTAGTTTTCTAGAACATAATAAACTGCAGTGCAACATGGTGGACTTTGGTCTGGCAGAGGAAGTAACAAACGTATCCAGGTTTCTTGTGTTAATGTTTATCGTTTTTCAGCAACAGATTCACTTACATACGTCACTGCTAGTAATAATAAACTGTGTATTTAGTCCTTGTTTACATTTGTGGCACAATTTTACTTTTAAAGAAATGTAAAAGAAAACATATGCTCCATCACATTAGTCTGTCTTGCTGTTTAACATCAGCTGTAACGATCTTCCGAGAGTCTGACTGAAAGCCTGGACTTTCTCTACATGATATCTTTTAGTCTCTTGGAAAATATCACAGAATGCCTGCCATGTAAAAGTAGGCCTAATCTTAATTATCTTGCTGTCTATTTCCTGGCTTAATTAACTTTTCTGAGTGCTTTTCTACACTGCAGTGAGGACTAAACCCATTTTGTCTTACTCAGCATTTCATGACTTCTTTCCCCTCAGCTCCTAAGACAATGGAAAGCTCTTCTCAGTCCTAATTGCTATGGCAAAAGCCAAGATATGAAATTTGAAAGCAAAGTTATAACAAAAACTTTGAGAACGTACAGCCATGCATACAAATAGAAGGGCAGAAATCTGCAAATGTGGAGAGATAATCCATTCTAGCCTCTAAATGAACTGACTTTAGATGTTTAATTATCTTGTCAAGTAAATTCAGATTACAGGATTCAAATCGTAGTCATTATAGGTAATCAGGCTGGTTTAGGTGAAGTACAAATTGTCTACAGTCCACAGTGCTCAAATAAGTTTAGAATAATATAGCAGCTAATTTGCACGGCCAAGCGTTCTCCCTTACTGCTTATCCAAATTTTCCTATGATCTGGCCACTTCTATTGCAAGGGAGAACTACAAAATGAAGTTGGAGCATGTATTGTAGTATCTCACTTTCCTACGGCTATAATTTAATTTTGTTTTTTCAGACTACAAAAACCATTTGTATACTTTAGAGACACAAAGACTTTCCTTGCTCTATTTTTCCCCAGGAGGCAAAGGGGAAGTTTTATTTAAACTGGCTGTCTAAAAATCCAGTATGGTTACTTTAATTAAAAGAATACTTTCTTCCAAGCTCAGACAACCTCCATTAGCTATTACAGTACATTTACTACATATGACTCTCTTCATCTCTACCATGCCAGCAAGAAGCAAAATGGTTTTCACAGATTCACAGAATGTTAGGGATTGGAAGGGACCTCGAAAGATCATCTAGTCCAATCCCCCTGCCGGGGCAGGATTGCCTAGATCATATCACACAGGAACGCGTCCAGGTGGGTTTTGAATGTCGCCAGAGAAGGAGACTCCACAACCTCTCTGGGCAGCCTGTTCCAGTGTTCGGTCACCCTCACCGTAAAGAAGTTTTTCCTCAAATTTAAGTGGAACCTCCTGTGTTCCAGCTTGCACCCATTGCCCCTTGTCCTGTCAAGGGATGTCACTGAGAAGAGCCTGGCTCCATCCTCTTGACACTTGCCCTTTACATATTTATAAACATTAATGAGGTCACCCCTCAGTCTCCTCTTCTCCAAGCTAAAGAGACACAGCTCCCTCAGCCTCTCCTCATAAGGGAGATGTTCCACTCCCTTAATCATCTTCGTGGCTCTGCGCTGGACTCTCTCTAGCAGTTCCCTGTCCTTCTTGAACTGAGGGGCCCAGAACTGGACACAATACTCCAGATGCGGCCTCACCAGGGCAGAGTAGAGGGGGAGGAGAACCTCTCTTGACCTGCTAACCACACCCCTTCTAATACACCCCAGGATGCCATTGGCCTTCTTGGCCACAAGGGCACACTGCTGGCTCATGGTCATCCTGTTGTCCACTAGGACCCCCAGGTCCCTTTCCCCTACGCTGGTCTCCAACAGGTCTGCCCCCAACTTGTACTGGTACATGGGGTTGTTCTTGCCCAGATGCAGGACTCTACACTTGCCCTTGTTATATTTCATTAAATTTCTCCCTGCCCAACTCTCCAGCCTGTCCAGGTCCCTAGACATGATCAGATGAAGACTCTGTGAACGATTAGTTGCTTTTTAATAATATTGGAGACAGAGCAGACAAGTAAAAAGAGAGTAAGTGGACAGCACTCATCCCCTAGTTAAAGGTCTAAGGTCTACTAGATTTTACAGAATATCTGTTTAACTTCTCAGGGGATTTGATCCTGACACTATGTGACTGTCAGCACCAGAACACAGATTCAGACGTAAAAATAATCAATCTCAAAGAAATAATGATTAGCCCAAGAATCCATCCAGAAAACAAGGAAAGCTATGCTGTGTATTCTGTTACTACTTTCCCCATAACACCCACAAACAACAACCAAATAGCTTAGCAATAACTTCAGCAAAGTGAAAAAGAAAGCTCAGGTCTTATGGGATCTGATGAGGTACATGGGACCTGATGAGGTGCATCCACAGGTCCTGAGGGAACTGGCGGATGAAGTTGCTAAGCTGCTATCCATCATTTTTGAGAAGTCGTGCCAATCTGGAGAAGTTCCTGCTGACTGGGAAAGGGGAAACATAACCCCCGTCTTCAAGAAGGGGAAAAAGGAAGATCCAGGGAACTACAGGCCAGTCAGTCTCACCTCTGTGCCTGGCAAGATCATGGAGCAGATCCTCCTGGAAACTATACTGAGGCACACGGAAATCAAGGAGGTGATTGGTGACAGCCAGCATGGCTTCACTAAGGGCAAATCATGTCTGACAAATTTGGTGGCCTTCTACGACAGGGTTACAGCACTGGTGGATGAGGGAAGAGCAACTGATGTCATCTACCTGGACTTGGGCAAAGAATTTTACACTGTCCCGCACGACGTCCTTGTCTCTAAACTGGAAAGACATGGACTTGATGGATGGACTACTCGGTGGATAAGGAATTGGCTGGATGGTCACACTCAAAGAGATATGGTCAACGACTCAATGACCAAATGGACACCAGTGACGAGTGGCGTTCCTCAGGGGTCGGTATTGGGACCTGTCCTGTTTAACATCTATGTCAGTGACATGGACAGTGGGATTAAGTGTGCCCTCAGCAAGTTTGCCGACGACACCAAGCTGTGCGGTGTGGTCGACATGCTGGAAGGAAGGGATGCCATCCAGAAGGACCTTGACAGGCTTGAGAGGTGGGCCCGTGCGAACCGCATGAAGTTCAACAAGGCCCAGTGCAAGGTCCTGCATGTGGGTCGGGGCAATCGCAAACACAAATACAGGTTGGGCGGAGAACAGATTGAGAGCAACCCTGAGGAGAAGGACTTGGGGGTGACAGTTGACGAGAAGCTCAACATGAGCCGGCAGTGTGTGCTTGCAGCCCAGAAGGCCAGCCGTATCCTGGGCTGCATCAAAAGCAGCGTGGCCAGCAGGTCGAGGGAGGTGATTCTGTCCCTCTACTCCACTCTTGTGAGACCCCACTTGGAATACTGCATTCAGCTCTGGGGCCCCCAACATAAGGACATGGAGCTGTTGGAGTGAGTCCAGACGAGGGCCACAAAGATGATCAGAGGGCTGGAGCCGCTCTCCTATGAAGACAGGCTGAGAGAGTTGGGCTGTTCAGCCTGGAGAAGAGAAGGCTTGGGGGAGACCTCATAGCAGCCTTCCAGTACCTGAAGGGGGCCTACAGGAAAGTTGGAGAGGGGCTTTTTACAAGGGCAAGTAGTGATAGGAGGAGGGGGAATGGTTTTAAACTGAAAGAGGGTAGATTTAGATTAGATATTAGGAAGAAATTCTTGGCTGTGAGGGTGGTGAGACACTGGAACAGGTTGCCCAGACACATAGTGGATGCCCCCTCCCTGGAAGTGTTTAAGGCCAGGTTGGATGAGGCTTTGAGCAACCTGGTCTAGAGGAAAGGTGTCCCTGCCTGTGGCAGGGTGGTTGGAACTAGATGATCTTTAAGGTCCCTTCCAACCCAAACCATTCTGTGATTCTATGATTCTATGATTCTCATATGGGAAATAACTGTTAAAGCTAGTTGTATACCCGTATGATGATGGGGTAATAACTCTACCCACTTGGCTCTTCTCATCTGTTCCCGTGAACACCAACAAAATGCCCTTAATACTAGAAAATAGCACTGCATAAGAAATCAAGAGTGCCGAAGTTCAGATAATTTCACTTCCATTTGTCTGCATTTGTCTGTTTCACTCTTTTTGATTGACCAAAGCCTCCTGCTTGTGAGCTGAGATGTCACACAGGGTCACTTTTAGCAGCTATGGACTAGGACCTTACAAGTTCTGGTGTCCCAAGCCCTCCACTTTTTAGTGGTAACTTCCAGAAGGAAGATGAAGTAAGGGTATTTGGATGTACTGAACGCCTAGTATACCACCCTTCAGCAGCAGGAAGAGAAATTAAGCACAAACATCATAACCCCATACTGCTATATAGGAAGCACAGTGTAGAGCATGAATACAGCGCACAAGTGTGCAATTGTACTCTACGGCTGTTACATCTAATCTAATCCTTATGCTAAGCCTTTCTTAACACAGACCAGAGTATGGTTTTATCAGGACTTGATAAGAACATAACAGAGTAATGGACTAGACCGCTCAAAAAAGCAGGTCAAAAAAGAGTCTTCATACAACCCATTATAATAAAGAACAAAATAAAGAAAAAAACAACTAGATCTAGTTTTTACTTACTTTTTCCACATTAGCTTCCACAAACTTCATTACTTAAACAATGGGTAACTTCAGTTCTATTTCTTATGCCTCATCCATCTATAACATCACAAATTTCCCTCTTTCCCTCCTCCAGATCAAAGGAGAGATGTAAAGCAGGGCAAGGGCAACTCAACAGAACCAAACAGCAAGTCCAGCTGGGCAAACTCAGCCTCAGAAGGAAGCAAACCAGGCTGCCAGGGCTGGCACTGCCAACACACCCAACCCTGATGCCTTGGCAGTATACAGAACGGGGGAGCACACCAGTAAAGGAACAAGCAGTTGCTGTCTCCCATTTGTGAGGTGGGTCCAGGGCTGAAGGAAAGAACAGTTTTGAGCTCCCTGGTATGCCTGTGTCACTTGTCCGTAGGACAGTTTTGACATGTGGCTCATAAAGTTAGGAAGGTTGGCCATTTTACTTTTCAAGTTTGAAGTACTGTCTAAACTGGAGCAAAGTTTCATGTGAATTCTTCAGAAATCGAAGTGCCTTTCCCTTCAAGACAAACCCTCTCAGGAATCAGAGCCCAAAGCAACTTACTGGTGACCAGTTCTGAAATGTCCTGTTAAGCCAGGTCTGTTCATGCTGCTGTGAACCCTGTTGAGTTGATACAGAACCACCAAAACTTTAATCTTTAGGGCAGCTGAAAAGTTTTATTTCTATGTAAGTGACAAGCTGGAGTTTAAAGCTTCAACATATGAAGCTTAAAAAAAGGACAACAACCTTCTCCTTAAGTGGTTTAACATTTGAATCACAGTTCTACCAGCTTGTGGACTTGTAAATTGTTTTCAGCTCATGAAGCAACTGTATTAATTCCCACTAAATTGTAGGGCAGTTTTATTAAAAGATCAAGCGAAACACTTCTCAGTTCCTAACCTTCTAGCACTAGGCTAATGGTGTAAGAAACCATTGCCTAGACAAAAGCAAAGTGCTGTGGTCTTCTACCATAAACTTATCACCTTAATGTATTTATTGTCTCTTGAAGTCAGTGACCTGCTCTTTGTGCTACATTAGCCACTTTATAAAAAGCAACTGCTAGATCGCAGCTGTTCAGTTAGTTTTCTTAGAACGTGTCTCCTTAGCATGAGACAATCACTGGATTAGCTAGATACACTAATTTGAACTTCCGTGTATGAGCAGCAAGAACACTATTTGTTGAAACCATTCAACAGCAATGGACTTTCTGCAAGTGAGTATTAACAGAAATAGTAGCTACTTGTGTTCAGCTGCCTGGACCGGTTTATATACTCTAGAATTCTATCCTTATTGAGAGTTGCAGCCAAACATGTATACACGTGTGTGTAAACTCACTCAATATACATTTGAAGAGGAGGGAGGGAAAATAGGTATATCCGTAGCTATTTTGAAATGAAGAGTCTGACCAACCAGAAAAACTCAATACATGTACTCAAATCCTCATATTTACTTATAGAAAGCAACAGGCAAATAAATGAAGTGGTAGAAAGAGATGCAAAGGTTCAACAAGTTATTTTTGTACAAAGAGAAAAACTGGCTGCATTTTAGAAGTGGGAGTGTAGGTTTTGTACCCATGCATGCTTGTGTACAAAGCAGTATGTAGTTTCTGCTGTCTCTTTTTGATATGAAGCAGGCGATTAGGAGTAAAGAGATTGAGGGACTGTTACGTAGGGTAAGTGTTAAAAGAAAGCAAGCTCACATTATCCCAACTGCACCACCAAAAAGCTTTCAATTATTACTTGCTTGTTAAAATGGAGCAAAATTAACAACTAGGGAAACAAACAAGAACTAAAATAAACCCTGGTAAGTAACCCTTGGTAATAGCAGCTCAAAGCTCATTTAACTCATAGGCTCATTTAAAAATAAAAGAGTTTCTAGCACCAGTTAGAAAAATTTTGCTCATGTCTGCACATGCAGTGAGTTTCCAGGTATGCTTCATGCTTGCTAGAAAATATACTAGTTTTATTTGATCTAGATGAATGGAAAAAAAAATAGTTCCTACATCTGCTGAAGCACCTAACAGCTCATTGATGCATTCAACTGAGTCTCTTCCAGGTTTTCTCTGCTTTCATTAATATATATCCTGACGGTCAGTAGAAGCAACAATAAAATATACTATTTCAGAAGGCATAGAGAAAGGGAAAAGCCAATACATAGCTAAAGAAAAACATAAATCAACACTTAAAGCAACTTTTTTCCTGTGCTTTTGCTTTTTCATCTCAGTGTGTGTCCTGATGGTTTTCTACAGTTATGTCTTTACAAGAGCTATCATTCAAATTAATACAAACTTAACATATTACGAACACAAACATATCCATGCATAATACACATGGAAAGTTCCAATGTCCATTCCTCGATTCTGTCCTTTCCTCCATGCTTCCGTTGCTACGCAAGTGAATACCCACACCTTCACCTTACAGATTCCAGTACATTTTAGCTTACAGCATTTCCATGTAAAGATACACCTCAGGTTTGCAAGAAATTAAAATATTTTCGAAATAGGAAAGAGTTATTAGAAGAATGTACTTCTATGAAATACGCATTCTTTCTGAATTCTAACACCTGTGGGATTTTTTTTAGATACCTTTGAATCCAGACCCTTTGTATATAGGGCAATCTGGCTGATATAAATCAAAGGCAATACTACCTTTTAACGTAGTCAAGATAGATATGTATATATTTATATACACATAAATATATCTATAGCTGTATACATCTTGACTACGTTAAAAGGTAATATTGCCTTTGATTTATATCAACTGGTTTGCCATATATTAGATAGCAGGATCAGAGGCACTCCTGTAACTCTCATGTTTTAATACCTTTTTTCATCCCTGTATCTTCACTATGACTTTTCCAACCACAGGGGCAGATTTACTTCATTTTTGTTCTGGCAATGCACTGGGATTTCCATGCTTTGCAAATACCATTAGATTAAGCCAAAATCATGAAGCAGTGAAAGAGCTGAACATCCCGTTATCTCTTTTTCGTTTTTCAAGCGGAATTTGCAAGAAACATTAGTATGTATTTTTCTGCCATTCTTACCACCACCATTCCCATTTGCATAGTCATTACAAGATAGACATCACTTTAAACACTACTTGCAAACAAATACAAGGAAATAATTCAGTCATATATTTCCCCTTTTCCAGTGTAACATTCTTTTGCACTCATGCGGTCACTGTTACAAACAAATCTGCCACTGGACCCTAAAAGAATGAAACATAGAATCATAGAAACCATTCTATGATTCTAAGATTTAGTTCCCAACCCCCTGCCACGGGCAGGGACACCTTTCCACTAGACCGGGTTGCTCAAAGCCCGATACAACCTGGCCTTGAACACTTCCAGGGAGGGGGCATCCACAATGTGTCTGGGCAACCTGTTCCAGTGTCTCACCACCCTCACAGCCAAGAATTTCTTCCTAATATCTAATCTAAATCTACCCTCTTTCAGTTTAAAACCATTCCCCCTCATCCTATCACTACTTGCCCTTGTAAAAAGTCACTCTCCAACTTTCCTGTAGGCCCCCTTCAGGGGGAAGGCTGCTAGAAGGTCTCCTCCAAGCCTTCTCTTCTCCAGGATGAAGAGCCCCAACTCTCTCAGCCTGTCTTCATAGGAGAGCTGCTCCAGCCCTCTGATCATCTTTGTGGCCCTCGTCTGGACTCACTCCAACAGCTCCACGTCCTTCTTATGAAAGGGCAACTCTACTCATATTATGTTGCGAGAACTGTGGGGAATAAACACAACAGCATATGTGGTGGGTATGAAAGGAGTGAGAATATGTGAGAGAAACAGCCCTGCAGACATCAAGGTCAGTGAAGAAGGAGGGTGAGAAGGTGCTCCAGATGCTGGAGAGGAGATTCCCCTGCAGCCCACAATGAAGCCCATGGTGAGGCAGCCTGTCCCTCTGCAGCAAATGGAGGCTAACAGTGGAGCAGATATCCACCTGCAGCCTGTTGAGGAACCCATGCCCGAGCAGGTGGATGCCCGAAGGAGGCTGTGACCCCATGGGAAGCCCATGCTGGAGCAGGCTCCTGGCAAGACCGGCGGCCCCATGGAGAGAAGAGCCCACGCTGGAGCAGGTTTGCTGGCAGGACGTGAGACCCCGTGGGGGACCCATGGTGGAGCAGTCTGTCCCTGAAGGACTGCACCCCATGGAAGGGACCCATGCTGGAGCAGTTTGTGAAAAACTGCAGCCCATGAGAAGGACACACATCAGAGAAGTTCATGGAGGACTGTCTCCCGTAGGAGGGACCCCACGCTGGAGCAGGGGAAGAGTGTGAGGAGTTCTTCCCCTGAGGAGGAAGAAGTGGCAGAGACAACGTGTGATGAACTGACCACAACCCCCATTCTCCGCAGGGAGAGGAGGCAGAGAAAATTGTGAGTAAAGTTGAGCCTAGGAGAAGGGAAGGATGAGGAGAAAGATGTTTTAAGATTTAGTTTTCATTTCTCATTACCCTACTCTGATTGGATTGGCAATAAATTAATTTCCCAAATTCGAGTCTGTTTTGCCCGTGACAGTAATTGCTGAGTGATCTCCCTGTCCTCATCTCAACCCAGGAGCCTTTCATTATATTCTTTCTCCCCCGTCCAGCTGAGAAGGGGAGCGACAGAATGGCTTTGGTGGGCACCTGGCGTCCAGCCAGGGTCAACCCGCCACAACAGTAAGCACGTCTCACACTTCAGGGAGGCCTCTTTTCCCTTTTCTTCTGATTCTCAGTGACTTCTGCATCCAAACTTTGTGTTGTATTGCCCTTTAAATCTCATTAGACTGCCAATTTATGGCACGTATTCTTTGCAAATCTGATATTACCTCTGCCTTCAGGAACTGAATCATGAAAAGGAAGAAATTAATGATCTAATTGTATGTTAGTATTTGTGAGCTTTGCCCCTGTAAGATAGGATTAAAGAAACAGAAGGCAACTGACTGATGTTCAGTGTCTCATTTAAAGCTATACATCACTTAAAGCATACAACACTTTCTCATGTCAAGCCATTATCTCTGATAAGATTCTCTCTATATATTGCCCACGGTGGTATTTGTCACGGGCAGACAATTCAAATGCAATACCAGAAATTCAGCAGTAGATGGCATAATTACCTTGTGATCCAGTGGAAATTTCAGCTCCACTCCTCTTTTGCCTAAATCATTCAGACCAAATATTTAAAAACAAAAAAATTAAAAATGCTCTATACCAAATAGATTTTGCTCTCAAATTGAGGAAGTATGAAGCTGGCTGATCAACTATACAAGCAGCAACAACACAGTGGAAAATGGAGTTGTGTTTTCTTGTTAGAGGAAGTTGTGCTCTAGGCCCAAATTTTTATAACAGCGGTCAGAATCAAGCTGGAATTCAGTGTTTAAATTCCCTTCTTGCAATTACAAGCAATAAAAGTTTCAGAAAATAAACCCATCATGATCTTATATAGATGTATAGATAAAGGGGTTAACATTACTAAGTCTTGCTTCAAGATTATTTTCTTCCACACTGATTTTACGGCAAGATTGACTGGACATTACAGTTTTGGTGTTTTTTTAAGGAATCATAGTTACATTTAGAACTGTGTATCAGAATTTTTCCCTTTATCTTCACAGCTATTGTAGGTGTTTAGAAATTTCATCTGAATTTATTTTAAATTACGGTAAAAGCCCTCAGTGCATTTCGGACTATGATCTCAAAGTGATAAGTAGATACCAAAGCATGTCATTGCAAAAAATGACACCATAAACAATGTAATACAACAGCTTCAGAGCCACAGGCAGCAGTAAAACTAAGCTTCCACTACCAGTAGGGGTTAGCAGTACCTTAAAGGAAACTGAATTGCATGGCGCTCGTTTCCTTTGCACTTAAGAATGTTTCAAGATGCATGATGTCTTGCAAAATACTTTGGTCATTCTAGAGTGCAGAAAAAACTCTCCAGTAGACATCAGCATTATCTTGCTCATATGATCCTCATTCACTGAACTGTACCACAGGCTCTCAGAAGGAACTGAAACAAGTAGAGATCCTCAAAAAGCTGTGGCATCAGAGTAGGCAATATCCTTACTCACAGATTAAGGATATTGACTACTCTGATGCTACAGCTTTTTGAGCAGTGTCCCACAGGCACCACCCTCTTAGAATCCCAGATCACCTCCTCACGATCACCATGTCTCCCCTTTCTTCAGCTATCTTTACTGCTGCCTTTCCTCATCTAGAGAAATAATGCAGAAAGAGATATTGTCTAGAAACTTCGCTATAATTTTTGCGTGATTTTTAAAGACTGGGGGCCCATATGACATTCTTAGGGCATTTTAGGCAGAGAGAAACATCACCATCCCCTCCCCAATTCATCACCTCTTCTTTCCTAACTCTTGCAGACAAGCATAACCTGTTTCTAAGTTGCACTCAGAAGTTGGTTGATTCTCCTGGTGATACATTGGGTATGCACGCTTTTCCTATACCAGAAGAGCCTTCTGCAGTCTTCAACAGGTTCTTCCATCATCTAGATGATCCCTTTATAGCACCCTTGGACAAAAAAAACCCACACAGGAGGAAAAAGCTGGATCCCCTTATGTAAGACTTTGCCAGGGAGGACTTGTGGGAATCTGTCCCCTTCCTTTTGAGCATTGTCTCAGAAATCGTAAACCACGTGCTCGGGCGACATCTTATGGCGGCTGCCTGGAATGCCTGAGCCTGGCAACGTAAGATGGCGCAATAAGCTAGGCACCCGCCCTCCACCCGCCTCCGGATGCGTGTCTCCGGTGACAGCCTGGCAAGGGGCCAATCCTACGGCGCAGGAACCGGACATGTCCCGCCTTCGGACCTGTGATTGGTGCGAACTGTTGACTGACGGCTCCCAGTCACATGACTCTGCCAAAAACTCTATAAAAGAGGCTGGATCACTTCAACACGTGGGACCCTCACCACCATCTTCCAAGTAGGAAGGAAGCATTTCCCGCGGGACGCCGCTGGTTCTCAGGGTGGTGAATATTTTCTTTTTTTTTCTCTTTCAACTGTTTTCTCTGTTTCTTTCTTTCTTTTACACCTCTCTCTCTCTCTTTTCCTTGAATATTGAGTTGTCTCAGTGTTGGACCTAATAAAGTCAGAGCCAAGTTTGTTGATACCGTGCCTCGGTTGTGCTTTGTCCGAACTCAAGGATCACGAATCTTTAATATTTCGGGTCAGGATTTTTTGGGGGTGCTTTACCTACAGGCAGGTTAAGCATACCGGGTGTTCGCATTGAACCAGGCACGCCGCACGTGGGCTGCACTGGAATTATTTATAATTTTCGCGGGCCCTGCGCGCGGGCTGTCTGCATTGAACCAGGCACGCCACACGTGGGCTGCACTGGAATTACTAATTAGGCGGGTCTCTCTCTCTCTCCCTCTCTCTCTCGGGGAGCAGGGGAGGCGGACGGGGATTGTCTGCATTTTATTTCTAGATTTGCTCCTTTTTGACTAATTAGGCAGGTCTCTCTCTCTCTCTCCCTCTCTCTCTCTCGGGGGGGGCAAGGGGAGGGGGGGGGGGCGGACGGGGGTCTGTCTGCATTTTATTTCTAAATTTGCTTTGGAGGCGGACCTTAAATCCGGAACCCGACAGGACTCAACACTTGAAAAAAGAAACTATCCTTCCGTTTCCATACACCTGTTCAGGCTTTTTGTTTATATCAGTTGTGATATAAGCAAAAAGGTTCAGGCAGACAAGTTTTGTCTTCCTTGTGCATTGCAGTAGCCTTAATTACACGATCAAATTCTTTCTACAAGACAATCATCTGAGTGATTCAGTGTCCAGGATGCTGATGCTCACTGAATAGAGAGTACTCAGCATTTTCATGCTGTTCTTAATTCTCAGTCTGCAGCCTCACAATTTAGTACATTCTTCACACTTTATTCTGAATACTCTCCTACTAGTTACTGTGTGAAAGTTAAGTGTTTGTCACCCATTACATTGTCTTAGTGTTCCCTTCCTTAGGCTCCATAAGGTAAAGCAGCATTATGATTTCTTTGCTTTTACCAGTGATAAATCAAAGCATGGAACTCAAAGTTAACATTAGGATGACACCTTTTTCAAATCAGTACAGTGTGATTATTCAAGTTTTCAGAACAGAGTTTCCTTTCACTAAAGTTTAGCTGTGAAATCTCAGCTTATCTGTGAACAGGGATACTCAGGGCAGAAGTAGCGTGCAATTAGTGGGGGTTTGGGCCTGGGGTTCTGCTTTTTAGTTTGTTTAGTGTTTGTTTGGTTTGTTTGTAGGAGTTTGATTTGAGTGACCTACTAAGATTCCAGTGAGACTTTGTGAAGGGGAATTAAATTCTCAAGGATAACTTTTACCTGCCTTAGTTTTAAGACCTCTCTCTTCTACATCAGTCATTAGTGTTCCTGTCTACGTATCGTTCAATCTCCACAAACCTCTGAAAGTTTGGACCTTATACCCAAAATGTTTATTATTTCCTCATCAACATTGTCACTGTTCAGTGTACAGTGCAAGTGTACTGGCTCTTCAAAATACAGTAGGAAGGGGACTCTGTGAGAGACTATCCTAGTTTACTTATACATGAGGTCGTAGTATGTCTTGCTGGAAGTTGTAGCATTCCCAAATCAACTTCTTAAAGTGCTTGGGAACAGTCCAACTACCCCCAAAATTTAGAGCACAAGCCTCTATGTTGCACATTAGAAATTACAAAAAGGAACAGTTCCCTCACAGTTCTCTCCCAGCCCAAAACAATGTCAAATGCATATAATCAAACCTACCTAATTAATCAATAATACCTGAACAATTTGAGATGCCTTGCAACATGTCTTTGACTTGAGGGCATAATCATAGAGAACAGCATTTCTGCAACCAGAGGGAAATACTTCAATGTGAGATGATGGCAAGGGACTCTTCAGACCTTGCAGATTCTACTCTCACGCTCAAGTCAAACCAAGTTGCATCTTGAGGGGATTTAATTTCATTTCTAAAAAAAACATGCTGGTTTGCGGAAAAAGTTTTGTGACAGAAACGTGTAATTCTTCCTCTCCTTTCTCCTCTTGCCATGCAGTACATCCCAGAATCCCAGTGAAGCTTCCAAAATAGAAAAAATATTCATCATTGGGCTCTCTCCTCCCAGTTATTTCTCCTTTGCAAGTAATGGAAATTTGATAAGTTTGAGTCTACACAAAACAAGGAGTCTGTGGCCTTCTCCCAACCCCTTGCAATATTCTCTGCTGGAGAATCCATTCTATTGCTGGCTTGTTGGGGGTTTTTTTGTGGTTCATTTGTTTTGGTTTGGATTGGTTTTAAGAACTGAAGTCATCTAGATCCTTTTTGCTTTTGTAATTTTATTTCCGCCACTGCCCTGGCGGGGTTCTTCTTTACCGTGGCAAGATGTTCTCAGGCTCTGTCTTTCAAGTACTCTCTCTGCAAGAAGTCAGAGGTTTTTACATATTTATCTAGTAAGAGGTGTTCTCTTGCCCAGTGTCTTTTCATGTAACATCTGTCCTATTTCTCTATTTGCCCCTAAAAGTCAAGTCCTCCTTGCCTCGCAGGACATAAAATTGTGCTCTGGAACCAAATAAACTTTCCTTTTGTGTCAGTGGCTTCCCTCAGTAATATTAAGGCTACTCTTCTGTCAGGATACTAGACAGTGTACAGCCGATACTAAAAAAAACCCCACCCAACCACACCATTTACTCTAGGTTAACAGCTCAATACATTATACACTACATTTTGCCAGAGGAATGCCTATTACACTTACAAAGAAACCTTATGACTATTGTAGTTCATGATCTTTGTCCATACTGGGCAAACTCTGCCGAGGTTTGCAAACGCAAATTACTGATGTAAGCTTTTTCCACCCTATAGGTAAAGATGTGTCTCTCCTACCAATTGTAAGGGCCCATACGTTGTTTTTTTTTTCTGGACAGCAGCTTGGATCTCCATATGTTCATACGCTACAACTTCTTTCACTGTAGTATTCCAAATTCTCAAGTCATCTCTATTGTTTCAGGCACTATCTGCCTTCAGAAATGGACCAAATCCACTATCTGTCAAGTTCTAGCTCCTTTGTCTAGCATCCACTGTTTTTCACAGCTTTTATTCAGTATCCAATCTCTTATTGAATACATCTTGCAAAGCAGTAGAAACCAGCTGCTTAACCATTTCAATTTTGCTACAGCTCCCTCTGCTCAGTAAAATAATCTCCCCTCCAAATTTAACTTTTGCAAAGAACACTAAATTCTTCAAGTTTCTACGTTTACACCTAGAGCTGACTCTACAGAACAGATGCTTTGATGTAACTGATTGTCATAACACGTATGAAGCCCCTCAGATAGCCCATGTCACAACACCAGCTGCTTCCTGGAAACATGCATTATCACTCACTACCTATTTGTAGGGTCAAGCATTGTTTAATTTTTCTCATCTTGTCCTTTTAATCACTCCAACCAGAAGTGTGTTAGCACACTACCACATGTCGTATGCAGTAATTATTCAGAAATGAGAAGGTTTACAGAGTTCTGATTCCAGACGCTTGTGAGCTACAAAAACCAAGCTATCGAATCACCCATTTCTCAGGTGTCTGTGATCTGCAGCTCTTGTGCAGGAAGTAGTCGAGGAATCTGCCTGCAGCCACTCAAGAAGGGACATGAGCTGCTCCTGAAGAGGGCAATGCCTGACAGGAAAGCCAGACAGAGGAGTTACTACTATTCAATATGTCTTTCACTTTTCAGTACCTACTAATTGAGTATTCTGCTACTCAATAAACAGACTACTAAGCATGCTGTGAACACAGACAGGCCTTTTTCTGGAGAAAATTAACAGCTGCCTCAAGTTTTATGGCACCTGCAATTTTAAAAGAGCTTGAATTTCATGCAATATTAATTGAGCTGGTGCTTCACAAATGCAAGTGAAGATGACTCTTGTGGTTTTTTGCAACAAACTGTAGTTCTCCAGATCTTGAACCCAATTTTTAATCTTCAGTGTCCTCAGATATCTTTAGGCTCCCTTCCAACAAACTAGCACAAGATACAAGTTTTACGGTCACTTTACTGAACCAAGAGTATGTTGTTACAGTACTAATTTGAAAAAAGTATTTGAAAAGATGATATAGCAAAACAGGTACCGCACAGAAGATAATAAAATAATACAATACAGCTGCAAGTCATTGTCAGATCAATTCAAAGCTACTAAGACTTAATAAGGTTATTATTACAATTAAATTATGATTATGAAGTAATAAGTTTCAATACAGATTAGGACTTGCTCATGAAGTAGCAGCTAGACTGTCAGAAAAAACTTCAGGATTGTGGCAAAAAGCGTATGGATATTTCTGCATGTGTGAAAGCTCCGAAATGAAAAAATTCACAGATGCGGCTCTCCTCTAAGGAGGTTTTCATTTAAAAGGTTTGTAAGTCATAATTGATTCTGCTGGCTTCCTATCTGAACTTCAAATATAAAATGAAACCACAGGAACCCATGCAAAGAAACGGGGGGCAGGGGTTGCACATCTCCCATTTCTATCATTTGCAAAATGCACTTAAGTGTTTTACTTGCAATTGTTCCTACAGAGCAGCCACAAGGAAACTGCTGAAATCTGGCAGCATCACCTGGGTACATGGACTGCCCAGGACAGAAGGAGTGCTACTGAAATCACAGAGCCCTTCTTAGGATAGAGAAGAAATGAGGAGGAACTGGGCAGACATTTTGATCTCCCTTCACTGCACTGCTTGGGAAATGCATTTCCACACACAGCTGGACAACCCAAAGGGAAATACAGGAGGCCAGAAGGCAGCTCTTCAGGCACCACATGGCCAAGGCCAAGCAACGTCCAGAGGAGGAGACTTCCCACAAACCCAGCAGGCCAGGCACTGGCTGCAGCCCCAGCCCTGCCCATCACAACTTTCGCTCCAGCAGCCTCTCAAGCAGGAGCTCCAAAGCCACCACAAAGAGGGCAAGGACATTTTCTGCGTGTGGGAGAGGTGCCCAATGGGATAATCTCCACAGTGGGGCACTTTGATGCCTAATGCTGCAGCCTTCCTTGTTGTTCACTGACTGCCAGCTCCTACAGCCAACGGGACATAGCACTGCCCTGGCATTGCCTACAACATTTCAAGACACTTGGATTTACTGCTCAACCCTTGAGTCCAAGCACTTGCAGCTCTGGAAATGACAAGCCACAACCGCTATTCAGCAGCTTCTTCTCTTGCTACTGCAGCATGCCAGGACATGGGTGCCAAACTGTGATGTCACCACCATGCAGCACAGGCATCATGGTGATATTCGAGAACTTACCCTCGGCACCTGCAGCCAGCTGGTGCCAGTTCATTGGTGCTTGCCCAACGGTCCAGGTAAATGCCTACAGCTAGGCACCACTCTGGTCTAGCCCTGACAAGAGAGTTTGAAAGGGAGCCGCCTCCAGGAGACATAACATCTGCTTCTTTTCCAGATGAGCTCACTGAGTCAGCAGACTCAACTTCTCCTGTCCCTCCAGGATGGGACAACAGAGTACCTTGTGATGCTGCTCTAGCATCCCTCAAGGACAAAACGCATTTCCAAGCATGCAGAGAGGATCACAGCACCAACAGAATCCACTTCTTCAGAGACCTCTGGCGAATCTGATAACTTTGCATTCCTCACCTTTCCAAAGCAGCTCTGGAAAATGCTCCAAAGCCACAAGTTTCAGTCCATTTGGTGGGTTGATGATGGCATCTGTATTGCTATTGATGGAGAAGCCTTCAAAAAGAAAGTGCTGGCACAGAGACCTTTTTGAGTTTTTGAAACTGACAGCATGAAAAGCTTCTTTCGTCAGCTCCACCTCTACGGATTCACCAAAGTACAATGTGACTCCAAAACATCTGACTCACGATGAATTTCTGGCAGAAGCAGCAGCAGCATCTTCTGCTCACAGCAAGGTATGTCACTTCCCCTGCACATGAACCGACTCTCAGAATGATTCCGGCATGAGAACTTCACGTTCCAGTAACATCAGCCTTGGCAATGGAGAAAAGAAGGAGGAGGGCAGGAAATGTTCTGAGATTCAGTTCTTTCTCAGGTCATTTCTCATGTGAAAACACAAGGGTGGCCATTACTTAACAGAATCGGGGCACTGGCTGGAGCACCTCTCCTATGAAGACAGGCTGAGAGAGTTGGGCTGTTCAGCCTGGAGAAGGCTCCGGGGAGACCTTCTAGCAGCCTTCCAGTACCTGAAGGGGGCCTACAGGAAAGCAGGAGAGGGACTTTTTACAAGGGCATGTAGTGATAGGACGAGGGGAAAGAGTTTTAAACTGAAAGAGGGTAGATTTAGATTAGATATTAGGAAGAAATTCTTTACTGTGAGGGTGGTGAGACACTGGAACAGGTTGCCCAGAGAAGCTGTGGATGCCCCCTCCCTGGAAGTGTTCAAGACCAGGTTGGATGAGGCTTTGAGCAATGTGGTCTAGCGGAAAGGTGTCCCTGCCTGTGGCAGGGGGGTTGGAACTAGATGATCTTTAAGGTCCCTTCCAACCCAAACCATTCTATGATTCTATAACCTTTTGGTCAGCCTAAGCTTTAGGTTTCAAATGCCCAATAGAACTTTTCAAGACCCACACTGGTCTTTTGCCATCACAAGGCTCAGTTCTCCTGTCTTGGTATTTTCCCATCTCCAAAGGCTGGTAATTAACTCTTCTTCTTTTGCATGTTTTAGTTACTCTTCCACTACTACTTCTTTGGGGGTCTACTACAGACCACCAAACCAAGAAGATGTTGATGAGGCCTTCTACAGACAACTGGAGGTACCCTCTAGAACACACTCCTTGGTACTCATGGGTGACTTCAATCACCCTGATATTTGTTGTGAAGCCCACACAGCTAGACATGTTCAGTCAAAAAGGCTTTTGCAGTGCATCGATGATAACTTCTTAATGCAGGTAGTGGAGGAACCAACAAGAAGAGGTGCACTGCTGGACCTTGTATTAACAAATAAAGAAGGACTGTCGGGGACATTAAGGCTGGGAACAGCCTTGGCGACAGTGATCACGACATGGTGGAGTTTAGTATTTTACAAGGTAGAAGTAGGGCAATAAGTAGGATTACAACCCTGGACTTCCGCAGGGCCAACTTTGTACTCTTCAAAGATCTACTTGCAGGAATCCCATGGGCTAAGACTCTGGAGGGCAAAGAAGCCCAAGAAAGTTGGTCAATTTTTAAATACCACTTCCTCCAAGCCCAAGATAGGTGCGTTCCCTTGAGTAAAAAATCGGGTAGACATGCTAAGAGACCTGCATGGATGAGCAAGGAGCTTCTGAAGGAAATCTCGTGGAAGAAAGAAATGTACAGTTTGTGGAAGAAGGGTCTTGTCACTTGGGAGAACTATAGGGAAGTTGTCAGGAAGTGTAGGAAGGCAACAAGAAAGGCCAAAGCCCTCTTAGAACTAAAACTGTCAAAGAAAGTAAAAGAGAAAAAGGACTTCTTCAACTATATCAGTAGCAAAAGGAAGAACAGGGAAAGTGTGGGCCCTCTGCTGAATGAGACAGCAGCCCTGATAACCGAGGATGCGGAGAAGGCAGAGTTGCTGAATACCTTCTTTGCTTCGGTCTTTAATCCTAAGACCAGCCCTTGTGATCTCCAGACCCTGGATGTAGGAGAGGAAGCCTGGAAGAGGGAAGACTCTCCACTAGTCAGTGAAAACTGGGTTAGTGACGGAAACTGAATACACACAAGTCCATGGGCCCTGGTGAGATGCACCCAAGAACGTTGAGAGAACAGGCTGATGTTGTTGCTCTACCACTCTCCATCATTTTCACAAGATCATGGCAAACAGGAGAGGTGCCTGAGGACTGGAGGAAAGCCAATGTCACTCCAGTCTTCAAAAAAGGCAAGAAGGAAGATCCAGCAAACTACAGACCCATCAGCCTCACCTCCATCCCTGGAAAAATGATGGAGCAGCTCATTCTGGAGGTCATCTCTAAGTATATGGAAGAGAAGAAGGTTATCAGGAGTAGTCAGCATGGATTTACCAAGGGCAAATCATGCTTGACTAACCTGATAGCATTCTATGATGTCGTGACTGAATGGGTAGATGGAGACCAGTGGATGTAGTCTTCCTTGACCTTAGCAAGGCATTTGACACAGTTTCCCATAACATCCTTGTGAGCAAGCTCAGGAAGTGTGAGGTAGAAGAACAGACAGTGAGATGGATTAAGAACTGGCTACACAATAGAGCCCAAAGAGTGGTAATCAATGGTGCCAAGTCCAGCTGGAGACCCGTAACTAGTGGAGTCCCCCAAGGATCGGTGCTGGGTCCAGTCCTGTTCAACATCTCCGTCAACGACTTTGATGAAGGGACAAGAGTGTCTTCTCAGCAAGTTTCCTGATGATATGAAGCTGGGAGGTTTGGCTGATACACCTGAAGGCTGTGCAGCCATTCAGCGTGATTTGGACAGACTGGAGAGCTGGGCAAAGAGGAACCTAAGGAGGTTCAACAAGAATAAGTGCAGAGTCCTGCACCTGGGAAGGAGTAATAAAATGCACCAGTACAGGTTAGGAGGCGATCTGCTAGAGAGCAGCTCCGTGGAGAAGGACCTTGGAGTCCTGGTGGACAACAAGTTATCCATGGGACAGCAATGTGCCCTTGTGGCCAACAAGGCCAATGGTATCCTGGGGTGCATTAAGAAGAGTGTGTGCAGCAGATCGAGGGAGGTCCTCCTCTCCCTCTACTCTACCCTGGTGAGACCTCACCTGGAGTATTGCATTCAGTTCTGGGCTCCCCAGTTCAAGAGGGACAGAGATCTACTGGAAAGAGTCCAACAGAGGGCTATGAGGATGATTAAGGGACTGGAACACCTGCCTTATGAGGAAAGGTTGAGAGACCTGGGGCTTTTTAGTCTGGAGAAGAGAAGACTGAGAGGGCATCTGATTAATGTGTATAAATATCTGAGGGCTGGGTGTCAAGAGGAAAGGGGCAACCTCTTCTCACTTGTGCCCTGCGATAGGACAAGGGGCAAAGGATGCAAGCTAGAGCACAGGAAGTTCAACCTCAACGTGAAGAAAAACTTCTTTACTGTAAGGGTTACAGAGCACTGGAACAGGCTTCCCAGAGAGGTTGTGGAGCCTCCTTCTCTGGAGACTTTCAAGACCCATCTGTATGCGTTCCTGTGTAATCTGCCCTAGATTGGTCCTGCTCTGGCAGGGGGGTTGGACTCGATAATCTCCAGAGGTCCCTTCCAACTCCTAGCATTCTATGATTCTATGATTCTATGATACAACCTCAAGACAGATGATCTCCACCTGCTCAAGTGGTGCAAGTAAAGAGTTGGCCGCAAGAGGAGAGCAACAGCTGCATTTTCTCCAGGCCTAGCTTTGAAGGAAAACCACCCCTCAAGAAGCCCAGATGTGCAGCCTGGGGGGCAACTGCTGCTGTCAAACCTTACACCCCCTCCCTTTTACCACCACAGGGCAGCCAGGCCCCACCTGGCCTCCAGTAGGCTGCTTCTGCTGCACCTGCTCCTTCACCAAGCCACAGCATACGTCCCATAAACAACTGGACACCTTGCACATGAGGGCTAGGGCTTCCTACCTTTCCACCCCTGCAGCCAGGCAGAGCTGCTCTGCAGGCCCCCGGGGCTGCCCTGCCTCCCTTCTGTCACCCATGCTTTCCTATGGTTGTCCATGCTGGCAGCAGCCTCTGCTCTGGCCATGTCAGGGCCACCGCACACCCAATTCCCCACCACCCCTCACTGCCCAACAGGCACCTGCAGCCCAAACTCTGGCTGGGCAGGTGACAGGCTGGGACCCCACCGTGTCACAAGGTAACAGACACAGTAGGTACCCAGTGCTTTTGCTACTTCTTCAGTTTCACATTCCCCTCTTCTTGAGCAATACATACACCTTTCTCCCTCTGTTAGGGCAACGGTTGGAGTCGACGATCCCAGAGGTCTCTTCCAACCTGATTGATTGATTCTGTGATTGATTGATTCTGTGATTGATTGATTCTCCCATTAGTTCAGCTGTTCAAGACACTGCTCCCTCTTATTTTGTGTGTGCAGTCTATCCCAGAAGCACCAGTAGTATGTTTTACAGCTGTTAGGTAGCTTGTGGAGATATCATAACTTGGTCTTAATTACTGAAGTTGTTGTACAATAGCTTTAGCGTCAATGATTAGACTGTTTAACATAAGAACTGGTCAATGTCCGTATAGAATTTTCTCATTTGAACACAGACATGCTTTGACAGATTTTCTTGGACTCCAGATGCTTAATTGACCACACAGGCCTCATCTTGTGGTTCAGATACTAACAGGAGTGACTTCTCTGGAAGTGTCATGACGTAGCAGCAGATTCTGGTGTTCTTCACCCAGAAGCAGGATAGGGTCAGAATCAATCAAAAAGGATGTAGGAAGTAGGCTTGCCATCCTGCCCCAGATATAGAGCCATTTTCTAACACGGGAATGAGAATTCTGGGCCTCCAGCTGCATTTATGCCTGGTTATCTAATGAATAATCATACAGGCACACACTAGTTTTCCTCTCAAGAATTTCATTTTTTTTAAAAAATCAATAAACCCCACAAAACTCAGAGCTTAATAAAAAATAAAAATCTTTTTCAAAGGAGAACTTAATAAAATTCAGACTCAGATTGTGCACACGTGCGCTTCTGTGCACAGATTTCTGAGTCAAGACCAAATGACAGATACCAAGTGTGTTGTGACTCTGACTTGTTGGGGGATATTGTTGCAGGTAACGGAAAGAATCAAGAGCTGAAGTCAACAAGCTCTCCAAGCAAGGCCACAGGCCTATCTCCTGTGTGCTTCCCACAGAGCCTCTGCCAGACTTAGCACCTGCAAGGCCACAGGCCAGTCTCCTGTGTGCTTCCCACAGAGCCTCTGCATACTTGACAGTAAACATCACTGTGAACAGTGCTGGACTTGGCACCTGCAGGATCATGTTACAGCACAGGGGGATGGTGAAAGGACTGACCAGTGGGGGGTTGCAGGGGGGCATGTGGACAGCGGACAGCATGTGGCAGAAGCAGGGCGACCAATCGGGTTTTGCATGGACAGTGCCTGGCTGCATGTACGGAAGCAAATATGTTATAAAAAGGGGCCTTTTTTGTAATAAATGGCTTATGCTTGATTCACATTGGGTCGTGTGCTGAGTCCTTTTCTCTGCACTGACTACAAACTATGCTGCCAGTAGCCAACTTTTTTTTCATAATTCTGCGTAGCTGAATTCACAATAGCATTACACAGCATTCTCCTGGAGAAACTGACTGCTCGTGGCTTGGATGGGCGTACACTTTGCTGGGTAAAAAACTGTCTGGACAGCCAGGCCCAAAGAGCTGTGGTGAATGGAGTTAAATCCAGCTGGTGGCCGGTCACAAGTGGTGTCGCCAGGGCTCAGTAATGAGGCCAGTTCTGTTCAATATCTTTATCAACGATCAGGATGAGGGTATCGAGTGCACCTTCAGTAAGTTCACAGACAACATCAAGATGGACAGGAGTGTTGATCTGCTTGATGAGCTGGGACGGCTCTGCAGAGGGATCTGGACAGCTGGATCAGTGGGCTGAGGCCAACAGTATGAGGTTCAACAAGGCCAAGTGTCAGGTCCTGCACCTGGGGCACAACAACCCCATGCACCACTACAGGCTTGGGGAAGAGTGGCTGGAAAGCTGCCTGGTAGAAAAGCACCTGTGTTTATTTAATATGAGCTGGCAGTGTGCCCAGATGGCCAAGAAGGCCAACAGCATCCTAGCCTGTATCAGAAATAGCATGGCCAGCAGGACTAGGGCAGTGATCATCCCCCTGTACTGGTGAGGCCACACCTCGAATACTGTGTTCAGTTTTGGGCTTCTCACTACAAGAAAGACATCGAGGTGCTGGTGAGAGTCCAAAGAAGGGCAACAAAGCTGGTGAAGGGTCTGGAGAACAAGACTTATGAGGAACGGCTGAGGGAACTGGGGGTGTTTAGTCTAGAGAAAAGAAGGCTCAGGGGAGACCTTATCGCTGTCTACAACTACCTGAAAGGAGGTTGTAGCAAGGTGGGTGTCGGTCTCTTCTCCAAGGTAACAAGCGATAGGACGAGAGAAAACAGCCTCAAGTTGCACCAGGGGAGGTTTAGATTGGATATTGGGAAAAATTTCTCCACTGAAAGGGTTATCAAGCATTGGAACAGGCTGCCCAGGGAAGTGGTGGAGTCACCATCCCTGGAGGTATTTAAAAAATGAGTAGATGTGGTGCTTAGGAATATGGCTTAATGGTGGACTTGGTAGCGTTAGGTTGACAGTTGGACTCGATGATCTTAAAGGTCCTTTCCAACCAGAACGAGTTTATGATTCCATGATAAGTGGAAGTCAAATAGTTAAGCATGCCATATACGAGTGTTTTCAGCACCATTAGATCATGATCCTGATAACAGCCACAGCAAAGAAAGAGGATTAAAAATATTATGAATGTCAGAAAAGAAAGATAGAGGGGGAAGGACAGAGCAGCTGAGTGGGCACCTGATGGGCAGCCAAGGTCAACCACTGCTAAATAGCAGCTGTTGCTTGTCATTTCCAGAGCTGCAAGTGTTTGGACTCAAGGGTTGAAAAGTAAATCCAAGTGTCTTGAAGTGTTGTAGGCAATGCCAGGGCAGTGCTGTGTCCCGTTGGCTGTAGGAGCTGGCAGTCAGTGAACAAAAAGGAAGGCTGCAGCATTAGGCATCAAAGTGCCCCACTGTGGAGATTATCCCATTGGGCACCTCTCCTACACGCAGAAATGTCCTTACCCTCTTTTCTGTAGTGGTGGCTTTGGAACTCCCACTTGAGAGGCTGCTGGAGCGAGAGTTGTGATGGGCAGGGCTGGGGCTACAGCCAGTGCCCGGCCTGCTGGGTTTGTGGGGTGTCTCCTCCTCTGGACGTTGGTTGGCCTTGGCCGTGTGGTGTCTGAAGAGCTGCCTTCTGGCCTCCTGTATTTCCCTTTGGGTTGTCCAGCTGTGTGTGGAAATGCATTTCCCAAGCCCCGATCCCCATGAGTGGTTGCATGGGACACCTCCACCTTGCCTTAGACCCATCTCCCATGCCAGCTCTGCAGCCCAGAGGTGGCCCCTGAGCACTCCCATTCCAGGAAGGCTAGAAGACAATGCTGGGGCTGTTTCTTACCACGTCACCAAGGGAAATTTTACTCCCTTACAGGGAGTCCTTCTGTCTCTGGCATCCCTGCTTCTTGTAGTTGGGCCTTTTTGCCCTCCATGTCTGAATACTTATAATATGAATTTCCCCTTTGTATTCCTTCCTTTCATGAGCAGTTATTACTCACACACATTCATCATTGCAAGCCTTTCAAATTCCTCCATATGTTTCTTGCTCTTGATTTCCATTTGCAAAAACATTTGCTTTGCCTCCCATAGTTTCATTCCCTTTGCTCCCTTCTTCATTTGTTTACAGCTTGGTCTCAGACACCTTCAGATAATGATCTCTTTCTGTTAAAAATCTAGAGTACGGTGGAAGGGCCACAGACACCCAGTCCACAACTTGTGAGAGCCCAGGATAGATCACCAGCCATGCTGTCCTTTCATCCATTCCTGCCTCTAGGTTTTATAATCATTTATAGTCATAGTGAAAGCATTTCCTTTTCATCTTCCTTGTTCTCTAACATATTCAGCATTTTTGCTCTGGCCTCTGCTTGCTTTTTGTCATGCTTTATACTGTTACATACCAACTGGCTACAACATAAGATCAACTGAACTGATACATGCACAAGCAATAAAGTTAATAAACCCAACAAATTGTACTTAAGTGCTGTCTTAAGTAGTTTTTTCTAACCATCCTCTCAGGTCTGGGAGGCATTCCCACCAGGCGTTTCATGCAGTATCTGAACATTAAATTTTATGTTTATCCATTTCTATTCTCTGATCTTGGTCTGCATCTGCGCAGCAAGTGGTGTCAACCAGTATCCAAGTACGTTCCTTGAGTGACAAGCACATAATCAAATGCCATTCTGTTTTGCAGGGCCACCTGAGATGCTCGTTGTGCTAACTGTAAGGCTGAAATAGCATTACCGACCTCTTCTATTACAGCAGACATACTTACAATAGCCCTTTATAATTCTGATTATAATGCAGACTGGTGGAAGCTAGTTTTTCAAATGACAAGTACTTTGCAGCGAGCACTTTATCTTTTGTTTGGTATGCTGGAGTAAGTTGTGTTCGTCTTTCCAGGAGAGGTCTGGATGTACTGAAACGCCAAGAAAAAAACAAAAAATATTTTAATGTACAAGTGCCAGTGCAACGAATAGGCAGTATCTTATGGGCCTTAGAGCCACGTACCCCTCATAATCTTTCATTCCTTAAGGTCTTACCATATAACAACTATTACAGGTTAGTATATGACCAGTAATAATATAAACCCAAATGCAAAACCCCAAGCTACAATTTCTAAAAACAATTAACAGGTTCAGATTATGATAATAGAGTCATAAAAGTTTATTTTGCTGGGAAGCATGGATCCATCAAGTAGGCCCTTGCACATGACTGCAGCATTAGTAATTACCAGTACCGATAAGGTCCCTTCCAGGGCAGCTGAAGCATATGTTCTCACTGGTATATCTAAATGTAGACTCGGTCTCCTGATTTCAACGAGTGACAGACTTCAGTGGTGGGTTATGGTAAAACATCTTTCAGTGGTCTGTGGAAAGTCCTCAAACATTTCATTAATAGCTGACAATATTAAAGAAGAGCATTATCTGTTAGTCTTATGTTTGACTGTAGGGAGTGCTGGGTGAGACAGGCAAATGGGTCTGCCCATTAAAATCTCATGAGGTGATCGCCCATATTTTCCATTTACAGTGCTTCTTATACATATATCAGTGGGACAGTCTCTGCACTATTTTTTGCCAATTGTGTTTTAAAATGGGAGTTTTTCCCTCTCTGCAGCCCCACTGGATTGGGGATGATGGGCACAATGACACCTTGGTTCTCTTTGTGGGGCTACCCAAAATATTTGCATTACTCGTCCAGTTGAATGGGTCCCTTTACTGCTCTCTAGCATTAGGGGAACATTAAAGCAAGGAATTAGTTCTCTCAGCAATTTTTTTAAACAGTTGTTTCATCTGCATGGTTACAAGAACAGGCCACCATCCTGGGAACATACATAAAATGACAAGGACATCCTCAAAAATTACAGCATTTAGGCATCTGAATAAAGTCATTTCGGAAATTTATAAATGGTCCTTGCAGTTTAGGGTGTGCAGCTATATTTGTGTTCTCCTTCTGTCTTCTATTACTTTGTTGAAATCATGTCAAAACAATAGGAATATTCAAGAATGTGAACAGTACTTTGCTGGCAAGCCTCAGTTGTTTGCACCTGAATTTCTGACAAAATGAAAGCCCCTTCCTGATCATTCAAGCTATAGAACTATTTGATTAAATAAAAACGTGTTTGAATTATACAAACGCTAAATTTCTGTAGACTATTAAAAAAAAGAAATAATCTTTCAAGTTATTTAACTTTTTTTTTTCAGTATTAGCTGTACCTTCAGATACACCAACATATTAATGATGCAGTCATCAGCTCAGTTTAAAATGGCATTTGAGACTCTACATGTGAAATTGCAAAGACAATCAGTCTGTTAAGTACAGCAAGAGCACAACATTTTTTCTCAAAAGAACCAAAACAACTATAAAAAGACTGAATGAGATATTAAGAATAAAAGCTGAAGTCTCATGGGGCAGACATGCATTTTGATGCTGGGCCTCCCAAAAATAAAAGGCAACACAGGACCCAACGCAACCTTTGCCATGTACCCTCAGTACAAGCAATTCAGGCCACGACAACTTTGCTTTCTTGGTTGCACTCCTTGCACATTTCACCAACAGCCTCTTGAACCTTTTAAAAACTGGGTAGTCTGAACCCTAGAATGAAAGCAAGGCATCATGAATATAATACACCAGCTGAAGCTCCTCTGAGGATAAGTAAACACAGTCATGTTCAGCTGGCAGCTTTATCTAGCTTTATAACAGGCCTTGGAGATTACATATCACCACCTGCACACTTTGGATTTAATTTCCATGGTTTGGGATGAGCTGAAAGGCCAATTTTCCAACAGCACACAAATGCTTGCATTTTGATTGACTGCCAGATGAAGGATGAGTTTTGTACTTAGTAGGACAAAGTCCATTCAATAAGTAACATGAGAAGCATTACCAAAATTAATAGTTCTTTCTTGCTAATGGTGTTCAGTGTTGCAGGGAGTGTGCTGACACCCTTCTGTCTTCCTGCACACAGAGGCTTCACACAATAAAATCAAGCATACTATGAAATCAAAATATCTCTGAGTCTTTCCTAGCATGCACTAGCACAACCAGTTGTTACCATAATAACAATAAAAAACACAGGGCATGACAGGTTATTTTCAACACTGAAATATCTGAAGAACTACTTTCCGCAGGAAAAGAATCAAAAGGATACTAAATACTTTCTTCTTCAGCTGCAATAGGATTGCAAGCTCCTAGAAGCTGAAAAGCTGCTTTCAAAGTGTTCCTGTGCAGTTTTGGGTAGCACAAAACAATCCCAAAGAATTAAAGTATTTAAAACAGTACAAGTTTACTTGCTTTAAAAAGCCAGGTTTTTTACTTACTGAAAAAACAGGTTTTTTTCCTCAGGCACTTCTAACAACCAGCTGTCAAAGTAAGTGCTGTGCATGCTTTCAGGAGGAAATCTATTAAACATACACTTTTTCAATATAATCCAGCCAGAAAATTAATTTGCTATTAGAGCTTAGCCAGTGTGCAAGCCAGGAATTCCAGATAGGCCTTTAAGTGCATGCCAAACTGAATACATTCTTCATATACCTAACATAACACTTACGATCAAATTAAATCACAAAACAAACCAGGATGAGTGTCATGCATATGTTTCATCAGTTAGATAATTAAAAAAAAAAAAAAAAAAAAAAAGAGAGTCCACCAAAGAGGTTCAGATTGATTTGAAAGCATCTTCTCCCTCCAAAAATGTTACATACAGCTAGGTTACAGACTGAAAAATGCTCTCTTTTCCAAATTGCTGTTATAATTCACTGACAAATATGTACATTTCTCCTGATCAATACAGCACTTGCTTGTGTCAATTTTTTAAATATATTTCTAAATGCTCCCAACACATTATTCTTTTCAACAAAACCTGTGAAAAACTTGGAGAAGGAAACCTACAAGAATAAGGATGCAATTTAACAGAGGAAAAAAAACCATACTAATAGCCAGATTAGGAACATGTGCAGCAAAGTTTCTTGAAGCCTCAACACTCTTGCTGTGGTTGAGGTCAAAAGAACCATGCCAAGACACACTTAATGTCCACTAAAATTATGCTTGGTCCCATATCACAGAATCACAGAATCAACCAGGTTGGAAGAGACCTCTGGGATCATCGAGTCCAACCATTGCCCTGACACCACCCTGTCAACTAGACCATGGCACTAGGTGCCATGTCCAGTCTTTTCTTAAACACATTCAGAGATGGTGACTCCACCACCTCCCTGGGCAGCCCATTCCAATGTCTAATAACCCTTTCTGAAAAGAAAGTCTTCCTAATGTCCAACCTGAACCTCCCCTGGCGAAGCTTGAGGCTGTGTCCTCTTGTCCTATCGCTAGTTGTCTGGGAGAAGAGGCCAACTCCCACTCCAATACAACCTCCCTTCAGGTAGTTGTAGACTGCAATAAGGTCACTTCGGAGCCCCCTCTTCTCCAGGTTAAACAACCCCAGCTCCCTCAGCCGTTCCTCGTAGGTCAGACCCTCCAGACCCTTCACCAGTTGGGTCACCCTCCTCTGACTCGCTCCAACACCTCAACATCTTTCTTGAAGTGCGGGGCCCACAACTGGACACAGGATTCAAGGTGTGACCTCACCAGTGCCGAGTACAGAGGGACGATCACTTGCCTAGACCGGCTGGCTACACTATTCCTAAGAGAGGCCAGGATGCCATTGGCCTTCTTGGCCACCTGGGCACACTGCTGGCTCATGTTTAGCCGGCTGTCGATCAGCACCCCCAGGTCTCTTTCCGCCAGGCCACTTTCTAACCACTCTTCCCCCAGCCTGTAGCACTGCATGGGGTTGTTGTGGCCAAAGTGTAAGACCCGGCACTTGTTCTTGTTGAACCTAAATATGTGTGTAACTAAACCATGAAATTTAATGCTTATGATGAAACAGAGCTCTAGTACATTCAATCCTTATTTTAGTTAGTGTAGTACTGTTTCTCAAGCCCACAAAGCTTGTTCTTGTAAGCAAAAGTATAAAATGTTTAAGGTAAATACAACACAAATACAGGCAGTCAACAGTTCTAGCAATTCAGAACCCTGACATGGACTATGTGGCTACCTGTATGCAAGAGGCAGAGCTACTCACTACATAGAGGAGAAGTTGGGCAGAAAAATTCAAGTCTCCAGATCAGGAGGTGAAGTCAGACACACCAGACATCTTCAAAAGCCATGGGTTCATAAACAGATAGACACAGATGAAGTAAAGGTAAACTAGATCACTTCAGCACATTTTATGGCGAAGCTGATATTTTTGATCCCTATTCTATCCATCCCCTTTGAGGAAGTGTAATTTATAAAATCTTGTTCAGAGACTTTTGGTTCCAAAGATGCTAAATGCAAGTTTGGGATCTTTTTTTTTTTTGCAAGGGTGTGAGGGGCTCTTTTAAACAAACAAAAGCCAAACAAGCTAATCACACAAACATTTTTTTTCCCCTTAATTATTTCTAGTGCAAAGTTTCTACTGAACTTTTGGAATTCAAGATGCATACTCAGTTCCACATGTAATTTCAAGTACTCAATGAGTAGCACTCCTTGCTAATATCAACCACCATTGTATGTACTTCTACATCAGCTTTAGGACTGTGTCACCTCTCCTATTTCTCCAGATTCAAGTGGGGCTGCACTCAGCTGTGCAAAATCAATGTTTCCAGTGGAATATTGTTGCAAGATTGTTATGTAGGTTTACAGCCAGAGAATCAGTCTGTCAACATGTTCTACCACTATCATACTCCTTCATCTTTTAGCACTAAGGGGAACTAGAAAGGAAATAAGAAATAACCAGAATAAGTGCATATGTGCATAATCTAAGATGGACATTCCATGTGAAACAGGTGAAGAGCTTCACTCTGTTAGGTACATCGCCACAGGGGAAAAAGCAGCAGAAGTCAGATCACTGAATTACTTTCAGAGGTCTCTCAGATACATAAGCAGGCTCTACGTCCTGTTCACATTTCTGTGCAGCGTCCTAGCAAACGAAGCACTGTTATCAATGGGGCCTCTCAAAATACAAGCTTGGCAACAGCCTTCACACCAACTTTGATCCACTGTCTGATTACTGCATTGTCTGCGTTTGCAAGCTTGTATCATACAATAAGCAGCGTGGATTAGTGTTCATCATTTTAAGAAGTGTACTCCAGAAAGCAGACAAGCTATGGATTACACAGTTATCACAAAGGGTTTGTGACTGAGCATAAATTCCCTAGCATACACAAAAACAATTCTTCATTCTAAATCCAGATTCCACAGCTAAACCTCCTTTGATGACAGTTTTTTCCCCATCATATTCAGGACATATTCAACTCCTGCATTTCACAATCAGATCAGATTAGGATCTAATATGTGTCACTCTCCATAATTCATTTCAGATGTGTGATTTAATATACCAAACACCTAATATTTTAAAGCTCTTGCATATGAATTGGATGATGAGAAATACACTCCTGGAGGACCAGGGATTAAAAAAAAGCACAAGACAACTAAGCCCTGCAAGCTGATGAAGCTAAAGCAAAGCACAGGCTCAGCAGTTCCGCAGCTGATGAGCCTTCTCAGAACTATACTCTTGCCCAAGGTTTCCTTTCCCCTCTTTTTTTTTTTAAAGGCTCAGGCTATTAATTCACAGAAGTTATTTACTATTCTCCACAACCACTATGCAATGTATGAGTTATTCACCGTAACTTTTATAGCTTCCCTTATAATTAACAAACCACAAACATTCACATCACAAATGAGCTACAGCTGATGTAGAAGGATCTCATTAGGACTCACTCATACCAAGTGGACACATGTTCTACTCTGTTATCCAACAACAATCTCAGATGCAGAAAATGCAATATTGTCACAGAACATGGACAACATTGCATACTAAAGCAGCATACTAAAAATACTTTTTATATAGAGAAAATATATATGACTTCCTTCGAAACATTTCTTACTTTCTGTCATTTTACATTAAAACTAGCAAATAACTCACAAGTAAATTACCAAGCACCTGTTTTGACTTCTGGCTGCTTTCAGGTTTCAGCTTTCTCATTTGTTGCATCATGCTTAACTCAACCCCTTAAAGCAGCTTTAACTTCTCTTCTTGCAAAAATAAATTACATTTAGGTATCATTTTATGGGAGTCAGAAGGACTAATGGATCACAGTTGAAAAAGTTTTCTTTGGAAGAAAGACCATTGCTGAAAGACTCTCTTAATTATTAAGAAGTGCACTGCAGAGATAATCAAGAGTATTCTCAAATGAGGAATATTTGTAAAGGATGCTCTTTAACTTAAATGTTATCAGAATAGTTTTTAGAACAAATAAATAGATGGATTATTAAATACCCTGAACTCATCCCAAGCTGCAGAAAATTCATTCACTAAATTTTTGCAGTACTGTTTTCAAAACTGACAGCAGGACCTGCAGTTTATCATTTGTATTAGCCGTCATCCCATGCAAACAGGAAGCGGTAGCTGCAGAACCAGCAAGAGAGCTGCAGGTGTGGGGTCCCTGACTCTGGCTCCGCAGGAAGAGGAAAGCAAACGCCCCTCAGCCCAGAACACCACGGTGCCAGGAGCCACTAGATGGTGCTGTTCTCCCGTATTTTTAGGGCATTTGGCTTTGAACTAGGGAAAAAATAAGCACCAAGTATTCACTGTCGGAACTTTTTTTTAAAAAAAGAAGAAAATAGGATAAAGTGTCAGAAGGATATTTTATCACCTTTCTCCTTTTCACCTGTGTAAGTGGTACTGACTCCATCACATCTTTTTCTTGAGGCAACATTAGACCAGGTAATCAAACTTTGCCCTAGTATTACAAGCTTGGAGAGGTGTCTTCTCTTTTTTAACTGTTGTTCTCTAGAACAAGGCCTAGGGTGCTCTAGTGATAATGCACATTATTCAACCAAATACTAAATTACACTATGGGAAAGTCTTCTTACTTTATTAATTCAAAGAAATAGTTGACACATTTGAAAATAATTTACCAGAAAATGAAATTTACATTGTAGGTAAAAAAAAATAATTTAGATGGTAGCAAACAGAACCTGACCTTTTGTTTCCTGAACTTTTTCCAGTTTATACACTGACAAATGTCACAAGTTCACTGCATACAAAGAGAAAGACTATTTTTTCCAGATGGCCTATTCCATTTTGTCTTCATTTCAAAGTAATAGACTATGCCCTTCCATACCCCTTGAGGGCATACGGGGCTGGGGGGTGCAGGGGAGGGAGGGAAATAGTATTTTCAGAAAATTTTGTTGTGAAAATGGCAGTTGAACCACAAAAGATGGTAATTTTCTCATGGGGAAAAAAATGTTACACACACACACAAAAAGAGTTATACTCTCATAGGATTACAAAGGGAGGAATAATGGGTTGAGTTGTAGGGCAACTTTACTGAAGGGAGGAGAGAGAAAAGTGTGGAAAGTTCTAAGCTAATAAAGCACAGCAGACTTGCATCAGAAAAGATAAGAGTCATAATAAAAAACAGTGGAGATTTAATCATTAGCAGTTTCAACAGAATTTAGAAAATAGGTGTCTTATTGCTGAAGGCCTACATAAAGCTAGAGGAGAAGAATTCAAGACAGCAATTGCAGATGGTCAGTGAAGAATCACATTACAATCTACCTTTCCTAGCTTCTAAGGGAAAGCTCAGAAACAAGGCTGAACCGAAAAGTTAGGCTGAACAAATGTTAGGCAAAGAACAAATCCAGTGCTTGCCTGAATAACAATACACAAAGTCATCTGCTGATGAAAACTGCTATTATACATGCAAAGTTACTATCACATCTCAAGAACCTAGTATAAAACAATGAGTTTTAACAGCATTTTTAAGGATTTAGGATTAACATTACATTAGAATGGCTGACTTAACACCAAACTTCTTAAACTAAGCAATGGTTCTGATTATAAACCAAAGCTGATTTTAAGTATGACTTAATTTTTTAGACTTAAAACTGACAAAAATGTCAAAGGTTACCAAGAAAACTAGCAAGTGCGCAAAAAAAAATTGTGATATTTTCTGTCTTTCCTTAACACAAATAATTTACTGCCAGACTAGATCCTCAGAAAGTAACTTAATAGGTAATATTTATTATAATTAAAAATTGCTAGTAAATAAAAATGATGGTAGGAATTTAACGCTAGATGTTAAAAAGCCTAGTAGTATTGTTTCCAGTTTTACTGGAACACTGGGCTATGTCTCCTGTTTAAGCATAAGCAGGCTTTGTTCACTTACGGTACTATTATATTATCAATAACAAATTGATACCTTGGCATAGTGAACTGACCTACAAATCTATACTTAGGTTTGAACATAAAAGATTTTTCTGGACCCATCAACAACTTATTTGGCCTTCTTGTGCTACTAGCTTACTAGTTAGCTAGTTATTTTTTGCTCACTATAGAACAGATAATACAGATTAATGGTCTGGACAGAAATTCTAATTCTTCTAATTTTAAATTACAACCTGTGTAACCACTGGAAAGTATGAAATGCTTCTTGCACAATGCCAGATCTAGTACAGATTTTAAAAGCACTTCTTTATATTTTCAAACATGTTTCTGTATATACTAATGATTAATACAAATGTTTTTCTTGTAATATGCCAACTTTGTTGCATTAATCTGTTCTATATTTTTTTCAGTCTCATTCGAGGGATAGGAAAAATTGCCATAAGCATTATTAAAACAGGTATGTAAAGGAGGTTGCTAAAAACCTAACCCGGGTTACCATCATCTGAGGAATGCATACAGAGATGAATGGACCAAAATTAGCACGGTTCAGCTACTTTAAGCAATGCTACCTACTGAAAATTGAGCCAAACAATAGCTTTATATAATTCATTTGAAGCATCAAGGACCCCAAGGGCACAGTCCTGTATTGCTAATGTGGGAATATAATGGAAGATTGGCGAGGAGGATTGTAAACATGCTCAAGTGACTTGCACCTGAGGTGTCGAAAAACACATATATCATGCTGCTAACTGTTGTTTAGTCTTGTGTGCTGGACAAGTAGAACATCTGCATTCAGATAACACAGGCCTGTGATAAGACTCAGGGGCACCTAATTGTTCATGCCTGAGATTCCTGCCCTGCTGTGAGAAAGATCAAAGCGCAGTGGAAAACTGCCTCCTGCAAGAAACCCCATATATACAGGTGAAAGCAGCAGGCCCAGAATCTCTCACTCTCTCTCTAGTAGGAACCGAGCTCCGCGGTGCCTGCGTCCCCGCTTGCATGCCTTTGCCCCGGGTGCTGCTTCGGAGATCCCCCGGTTTGCGAGGTAACGGGAATAAATTTGCTCTTTGCATTTTATCCGTGGTCTTGTGGCTGTTCCTGCGTCCTGCCTGTGTCGGCTCACACATCTGGTCAGACTGAAGAGCTGAAGTTTTGAAGGCTTTCCCTATCTCACTTACCTGAATTGACACTGCCGGCTCGAACAGGCTTTTCAAACACTCCGCATTAATTGGTAACAGAGACTAGATCAAAATCAGCCCAGTTCCTTTAACCTTCCCCAAATACCCTCACATCTTCAAGTTTCACTTAATGTAATTGCAAAAGCAAGACTGCTGTTATTCAACTCTCAAGGGTGGCATTAACTTCATTAGGTGCTGTTTGTACAATGTTTTAAGCTCCTCATTAGAACACGCTCAGAGGTATTTTAGACTAATGAGGTACTATTGTTATAACCTATCACTGCACAATTGCAATTTCTTTATAAGCAGCTGATATGGTTCAAACTCTCTTAAACGGTAAATACTCGCACAAGAATCCGTTTTCATTGATGTGTACTTTAAAATAAATCTTCCCGTTAGGCTGCTGACTGTATACCTACTCGATTCAGACAAAAAAGACCTAAAAAATAAGCAAAGGAAAAGAAAACTACACACATTCGACCAACACCTCACCCATTTGCTGAAGAGTGCTGCAGCCTCCTTCCTTCTCTGCGGCCTCACTACGCATCCCGATATGATGACCAGACACACAGCAGCAGCGGACAGGCCCTACTCCTACAGCTGAGATGACAGAGCCCAGCTCACCCCGCCTGTGTTTTTCAGCAGCCGCTTTCAGTGACACTCTCAGTTCAAGTATTTCACCGTCTCCTCTCATGCTAGAAGAGACGCAACCCCAGAGGTCTGGATAGAGAGTCTGCTCTCTCACAAGTGCACAGTCACAAGAGCTAAACTGTGTTATTGCAACCGTACTCCCGGTGGCAGCAGGGACAGATGGAGTCAGTCAACTGGGCAAATGCAGAAACTCATGCTCTAGGCAGGACCAGTATATACAGCAACTCATGCACAACACCTAAGTGTGTCTTGGAACAGAAGAAGTTAAGTAAATCAAGAGAAAAACAAAAGCAAAGCCAAACAAATATCCAGGCTGCAAACAGGAAGTTTGCTTCTGGAAGAGTTCGTTTCTGAACAATGTAATTTCTGTGTTCTTCTTTGCCCTTCAAGAAGGAAGGACACGAGGGTTATGTAATTTAAATCGTGTACATAGCTAAATATAATAAAATCTTCAAGGGAAAAGAGCCACACCTATACCTTAGTTCCTCTTGTGCCCTGACCAAGGCTCCTTCTAATTCTCATACCTGGGCAAAAATGTTTTGCTTTTAGCACAGTTGCACAGAGAAGGACAGCAGATTAAAATGGATGTTTGCATATGCAGGGACAGAAATTCATCTCTGAAAAGATATTCAAAAGGAAACTTTTTTTAAAAAAAATTTTATTTCATTATTTCATTTTCAGGAAGCACTCTACTGTGCAATCACATAAGATTAAACTTGTCTCTCCAACTCTTCCTCCTATTGTTTGTGTTAAATACAATAAAAATATACGGTAAGAGGTAGGAAGGGAATGTAACAGCTGGGCCCATATTCTGATCGGGACTACATTAGAGCAGTAACTTGCCACTTTTCTTATACAGAACAAAAAACAGGTTTGGAGTGCTTAAATTTCCTGGATCTGTTTACTTTCCTCATGGGCTAGTTTAATCACTTCCTGAGAAAATCAAATCCATGACTTGTTCAGACTGTCTTTATTGATTACTGTAAGCAAGTGTCTATCAAATGAGGTTTTTTCCATGCTTCCTACCTCCAAATTAAGTTCACTGTTGCAGCACAGGTTTGTCTGACAGTGATCTGATTAGGAGTCTGATGAAGCTTCTGTTCACCTCGCTGGCGTTTTGTATAATGTCTCAAATGCCCTTCCTGTTTTAACAATTCGCTACACTGACATATTGTTGGGAGTTTTATTCCTATTACCACCTTGTTGTTGTTTTACTGACAACTGTATTGCCAGCTGCTATCTCACCAACATTATTACCGTCTCATGCATCTTCCTGGTGCTGCTCCACTAGCTAAACACTGCTGGAATTTCCTGTTTTATTCACTAATGCCTTTGGCAATGCAGCCCTCAAGAGGGGGTGGCACTGCATAGCCAGCAACGGTATTTTACACTGTGCAGACCACTACTTCATTTACCAAGTCACGTGTTTGATAAAGCAGAGGTCTAGATAGACAACAGCCAGCGTAAGCTCACCTCAGAGATGACAGTGCTATGAGTAAGCAGAAATCTTCAACATTTCACAATGCTGCTTACTGAATTTACTTCTTCCTTTCATGTCACCAGCGACCAGTGTGGTAAGATATTGTCACTTCTCATTCTTAGCAACATTTTGCTCCAGGCCTGGCTGTAATCCTCACCATTACCACAGAGAGTTTGAAAACATGACCTTGACAAACTCTCAGATTCAAATGCGTAAATAAAAAGTTGTTGGATTTTTTTTTTTAATTACCTTCTTACACTACTCAGAGAAGAGAACAGAAAGAAAATCAATTCACATTTTTTAATGCTTGGACTGATAGTACTGCCAGCCTCTAGACATCACTTCAAGAATGAGAAATGCAGCCATTTACAAAGCTGGCTTTTTTTACCTTTTTAAAGCATATCCTGCAAACATCCATAAGGCAAAGAATGGGCCATTCACTCAAATAAGCAGCACCCTGCAAAAATCAGATGCTAGTAGCCTATTTGCTTCACATGCCTATATTCTCTCGTTCACTACCACAGAGTTTATACTCTCATTCTCACTCAAGCGACTCAGGCCAAGCATTAGTAATAGCAGGAGTCCTTCAGTCAGCCAGAAGATGTATTTTTTTGTTGTTATTAACAAACCTAAATCTCTCACTCACACACAGGGCAACAAACTCAGACATTTTTTGTCTTGTATTTCTTTATTAGTCTCTGGTGCTCAAGCACTAGAGCTTTATGTACACCAAATTTTTAGACTTTAGGGTTTCCTACTGTGAAAAGAAAATTTTTGAACACCTCGTCTTCGAAGTCAGAGATGCCTTTCATAACCCCACCACATCAGACTCTTTTCTCCACCCAATGCCTTTTTTCCAAGTTGTGTAGATGGGTTGTGGGTGTGAGTTTGTTTTTTAAAAAACTCTTTCCTGCCTGGAAGTAGAGGCTCCCAAACATAGATAAACCCGAATAATCCAAGTGGGTAAGTCTCATCTATGTGGCTCCAGAACTTGAGCATAAGGGAGCTCTGGGGGGAGGAAGGTGAGCACTCATACACTGGAGTAAACACAACTGCATCTACTGAGGTGAACACCATGCCAGAGAGCAAAAAAGATAGTGTTTTAAGTGCATGTTCCTACAACAAGATTACTGAAGAGAAAAGCAGTCACTGGCTTCCATAAGCATGGACACCACACCATTCAGTTCATTCCTATATAGCTCTAGGTGTCATTCTTCCATGCTAAATTTTCAGCTAGCCCTCTCACTGCACCTGACCAGTTGAAGAAGTTTTCTGTCTCCTTGCTTGGTAAATGTGTTTGTGATTCTACCAGTTCTGTTCTCACCCTGCATTCAGAGCAACACAGAAGGACCTACAGCAATCCTAGGTATCTGCCTGTAGTATCCCACATACTCAACAAAGTACTGGTGTAAGTTTAAGCAGAAACAGGTACAACTCTAAACTCACTGCATACAAACCAAGTGTATCTCACTGTTGCAGACTAACCATAGGGTGGAACAGATCAAACACAAGTTCAAGAGGAAAACCAAGAAATCTAAGATTATAAAGAGGAACAGAATACAGGAAACTAGATCTAAAACTTACCTAAAAATGTCCAGACCGATTTTACAGTGAACTATATCTGATCCATATTTCATTCTGGAATTATCTCTGGAAAGGTGCACTTTTCAAATGTACAATTCAGACTAAAAATACAGGGTTTTGCATAGGCTTGGTCTAGGCAGCAAAAAAGAAAACATAAACTGGAGGCAATCCTAACCATGAAAGACAATGTCAGCTCTGAATCAGAGCAGCTGCTTCTTTATATACCACAGAAAACAAAAATTATGCAAGACAAACCCATAAAGCAAGAACTCAGTGCTTTAGGCTACGGGTTAAATGTTGCCCCCCCCCCCCCCATTATTCTAGGGATCATAACAGACTAGTTATGCACAGTCTTATTCCAATTTACAGACCTGTTAATTCTGAGACTCAGAACAAACTGATGAAACACCCACTCATCCATTCCCCTGCTCTTTATTATAAAATCTATAAGGTTTTGTAGCTGCACTCCAGCCAAGATGTAAACTCTTTTCTAAGATTGGACATAAAAACATTCACTACCATCTCAAATCACTAGTATGACATTCTGCCACAAGTACAACGGCTGGTTTATTGTTGATTTGATTTATTCTTGGATGGTAATACAATTGAATGTTTTGTTCAGAATATATTTCCAGCCACCTCTTTACCTTTTTTGTTTAATAATGTCTCCCTTTATCATCACTTCAACTTGTAATCTTTATGCAGTTTCTTAGCAGTTATCTATCACAAGGCACAATGGCTTTCCTAGCGTAAATGAAAACTCTCAGTCTGAATATCCAGAATTCGTCACTTTTTTCTTCCTATCTGATAACATAAGATCACTTTAGCAAAGACACAGGGACTTACAATAGGTGCAGCACAATTGGCATTGCTAATATATATCCCGGTATCTCTTTCCTCAGAAGAAATACGTCAGGAATTGAGAAAGCAAAAATAAACTACCATTTCTTTTCCTGGAGTAACTCACTTTGAAAAAAAATTCACAGCAGTCATGAGGATAAAAGAAGAAAAGAGAATTGTAAATTTTCCAGGACAAATTCTAACCTTTCAGTGATGGCTACTGCAGACTGAGAATAAAATTGGATGAGGTCCAAGGACACCACAAATTTTTTTTTCCCCTCTGTCTGCCTATCAGGAACAATTGCAACATTGCTAGACTCCACAAGATACAGTCTAGCAGGTAAGCGATAACAGAGTGTCAGTGACAAAGGTCACAATTAAAGGGCATAGTTTGATAATTGAGAAAAATGAGGATACACTTGGCCAAATATGCATATGGAGTTGAAGAAAAGTAGATTACAGGAAAAGAAACAAGAAATAAAGAAGAAGAGCTGTTTTCATGATATGGGACAGCAAGAGACAAGAGTCAAAAATGTATTCAAGATTACAAGCCACTGAGCTATCAATTTTTTCAGAACATGAAGAACAATTCTCTGGGGAGAAGTCCGTGTACAGCAGATAGGCACACCATCACGAGTATCAACTTCTCCCCACACCTGATCCACCGCATCAGAAAAAGATATTGGTGTCCGTTAACTACTGCTAAGAGATCTGATGCAAGAAGCTAAGAAAAGTAAGTACTGTATCTGCCACATGGCTCTATAGGTGAAAATTCTGTAGGTATCTAAACCTCCCCTGGAAAATTTTATGGATACCAGGAATCAGAAAGACAGGGAGTGACTGACTGCTTTAAAAATTTGCATAGTGATTATAAACTACAAGGTTTGCATATGCTTGCATCAAAATAGGGCAATACCAAGGCTGATCATACAGCTTAGATCCCCTTCCAATAAAAATGGCAGGAATTCAAGTCTTCTCTTTTACACAGGCACCATCAGGTCAGCCCTTTTGGGCTCCTAACTGCAAACTACCATCTCCTCCTTTTCCAGCCCCAAAACACTCTCCAAAACATCTCAAGATCACAGTTGCACAGGGGCACTAGAAATCAATAGTAAACTCAGTCTGTCTGAGCCTGATAATAAGGAGAGGAAAGCTCCATCCTTTGGACATCACTACCACCACTGTACATCTCTGCTCCCACCAGATATTCATCTGGTAGGCCTGCTCCTCTTCTTTCCATCAATCCAGGCACTTACTGCTGCGACACTCAAGAAACATGAGGCCTTTTAATAAGCAGCAGCGGGAGGTCTCAGGGCACTCTCACACAAGCGTGTTTTGCTTCACACAGCCATACATAATGCCAGTGTCACTGCAACAAAGTTCATGTGGTAGACTTGGCAGTGTTAGGTTTAGAGTTGGACTTAATGATCTTAAGGGTCTTTTCCAACCTAAATGATTCTATGATTCTATGTAGTCAGGCCTGAGCTAGTCCTAAACTAGCTCAGCACTACCAGCTGTGGAGCCACAAGAGCATTTAACTCACCAGCTAAGTACTGGCCTAGTTAGTACAGAACTAGCATGGGCAAACCTAGCAGCTCTTCAGTACAGGCATATGCAATGTGCTCACATAATTGCAGGCTGGAAAGAAGACTTACCGTGTGGTAGCGTATGATGGAATACAGTAGTTTAGAGGGTGGCACGGTGCTCTGTAAGAGAACTTAAATGTTTTGTGGACAACAGCAAAGATGCATAAACTTGAAGGAAGAAAATCGTGTCACAGTTGCTCCTTGCTAAAAATTTTCCTGCAATTACCCATTCAGGGAAAAATTCAATTGCCCTCTCTCTGTACTTGCTCTTCAACATACAGAAGGTTGCCATTCTGACTTTTAATGAGGGATTTTCATTACATTTTGCTATACAAATAGATTGTTTTCAAAGAGAAATATTTCATATTAATGATTTATAAGCTCACTATGCCACTTAAGTTTTCTAATCAGTTTTAAGGATGCTTGTTTCTTTAAAAAGAATGAAGACTTCCTATCCTAAGTAGATAGATGTGAACAACACAACAGAGCGAAGGCCAATTCTCCTTGTGACTAGAGGAGAAAAATAGCTTTTGTTTACTGTATTTGTTGAAGGTTATATCACTTTTTAATGGAGGAGGAATAAAGTACAGAGACTTTGCCTAGCTAGCCAGCCCTGTGTTTGTACTCTGTGATCATGCAGGATCAAGCAGAATCAGAGTAACAAAAAGGCCCAGATAGCAGGAAACCAAAGATGTATAGCGTAGCTACTGAAGAAGGTTTTTATTCAGAACATTTAACTCAAGAAAAACAAGAAGTCCAACTCAATTTCCAAGCAGCTTAAATACTGCTCCTAAGTACAAGCGTTCAATTTTTCCATTTCACAGGGAATACCTAAGATGATGAAGAGCGTGTATTTCATTCCTTTTCTGCCTTTTTTTCTTTCAAGACTTCTCAAATTTATTCAGAATTTTCACTTCCAAGGAAACTGCTGGTTTGTCGCTACCTTTGCTTCTTAGCTATTATGCTAATCCTGTATTTTAATAGTTAGTGTTTCTTCTGTTGTTTAATACTGATCACAAAATACATTTTATATTTAAAAAAGCAAAGACCAGGTATTCAGTCATGCAAAGAAACCAGAGACAAAAAAAAACCCCACCCTTGGAGAAAGACATCATAGTTTGACTAGATGTCTTTGAGCTTACGAGTAAAACCTGGGAACAGTCAAAATGCATTTGTATTGTTTCACAATCTATTTATAGATGCTGAAAACAGAAAGAGAACACTACATTCCACATGTTTATTCAGTCTCATAGACAAATCCTCATTACCATGCAGGCCCTAAATGAAGTTTAACAGAATTTCTGGAGACCTTGGGGTGCTAATTCAGTAATTATAAGAGGACTTGCAACCTAAAGAAACATTGCTTATCATTTCCTTGACTAACCTAATCATTATAGTCATCTTCAACAAACAGAAAACTGTGTAAGTTTGTAGTTCATGTTTGCCAATTTCTATGGAAAAAATGGCTAGGCAAACTGGTTTTGTTAGTCGGGTTTTGGTGCATTGAGAATGAAAAGATCTGTATTTAAACTGAAGTGCAATGATGACTTTATAGCAGCTACGTGCACGCACATGCACCAATTTGTCACTGGAGAAGTGCAATATAATAATTTTGACATGTCAGGACGGGTGGATATAGAAACTTCTGAAAGATATAAAATTATGTTAATCAAACTTGGGTAATTAGAAACAGGTAGATAATTCGCAAAGTAGGATTTATGACAGACCACGTTACAGTTTTTGGTACAAACCTGTCAATGAAACATCATTTGAATTAGAGTTCTTGTTTTACATGCCATCTTTTTTTTAATTCATCAAAACAAGTTATTGATATTAATAATGACATTCCAAAGACACGGTGCACCTAGATTTGATTATTTTTGTTTCCAAGTAAACCTATGAAGTGCTGCAGATAAAAAAGAAAACCACCCTATGATGTCACATCAGTATGTTACTCATTAACTGATTTTAAAAACTAGCCTGAGCTGGAGTCACATCAAAACTGCACTTCCTATAGCAGTGAAAGGCTGTGCGTTTGAAGGATTGCTCTAGAACTGAATTCACCTAACTCTGCACTTAGCTTCATTAAAATGATGAGAAAAGGGAATTCCTTGGAGGACTCTCGTTTTTGTTCTGAAAGTCACAACAGCTTCCGAAAGTCAAATAATGACACCCCAGTCAGCCCTACAGAGAGTTTCGGATCAGTATTTATAAGGTAAGTCCTGATGTGTTTGTGTTCTGTATGTACTTGATGCCGGGGAGCACAGGGCAGCAACACGGGAGGGCAGTGGGACACATACACCATTCAAAATACCCTGAAAAGGAAGCTTAATATGAGAAGAAAATGCATGCAGAGATGATAATTTCACTCATGTTACTGATTGCACTGGGAAGGGGAACACTACTGTAAAGGAGAAATTTTTAAGGGAGGACAAGAGAGTGTTTTTCCCTCTTTCCTTACCTACTACACTTAAGTAGGGCTTTGAATGTGTATAGCACTGTACACTAATAAACTCCAGTATTAAAATGACCTCTGCAAGGTCATCCAACACTATGATATTTGAGTGGATCTCTGTACAAAAAAAATGTAAGCTTTGTGAGAACAGGGAATTTAACAAAATATTTTCATGTGTGTTTTGGCCTATATGAAACTTTACAATGCTTATTAAATCATGTTTCAAGAGAAATGCTACCATAATCACAAGGACTATTCAAGGAAGTTGAATGCTTGCACGAATGAATACTGCTAAAGGGTTTGCTGATAGAACAATTGCAAACAATTTTTAAGGGGAAATCAGTTTTCTCACTTTGGAAGGGTGGATTGCGGACTCATATTGAGGTGGAATTCATTGTAATGAGTTCTGGACAAACCATGCACATTTTAGACAGCATAGATAAGTGAGGGAAGGCACTGTCAGAAGGTTACTGGCACTTCGCACTTACCCTTCCCCATCTACTGCAGGGGAGAGACAAGTAAACATCCACAGTACTCATGTCAACCCATTATGAATAAAATAGATTTAAAAAGCTATTCAAAGTAGCTTTAGACATTTATTCGTTCTTAACCAACTTGAAAATTCTTTACCAAGTGCTGTCCTTAATGTCTGCTCAGTGCCCAGACACCCTGAAGAGTGATTTTAGAGGGAGCACCTCTACATATTCTTTGTGTTACTGAATTGTATTTCTTTGTACCTGTGCACAAATCCTTTATATGGGATGATGGCTCATATCACTAATTGAGTCACAAGTATAAATAAGTCTGCTGGCCTCATCTTTCCTCTTTTGAAATGTTATTAGGGCTTTTTAATATTATATCTGCATAACGCCCTTTCTTCCAACACAAATGTAAGAGAGATAAGGTCCAAGTTTGAACAGAGAATAAGGAATCAGAACTTTCAAGTTGTAATTAGAGCTCTCAAAGGCTCTTACCTAGAACTAACCATTTAGAGCCTTTTTTTAAAACAACATCCACAAGTGTTTTTGTATGCCTCTCATTTACCAGTTAGGCATGGGACATGAGTACATACAGTGGCATAAACAGGGCTCAACATAAGTAGGTTATGTTTAACCACTTCTAATTTGGGCAATAGAAAGTTTGCCCTCTTTTCTCTGTCCAGCCCAGAACACTGGGCAGACAGATTTACCTACTTTTTTTATTTACCATTAGATAACCAGCACACTAAAAGCTACCATATATGCTCTGATAGCAATGTGATCAGCCCTTATAAAGAACAGAGTCCTTTGCCTCAGATTTCTCAATAACCAACCTGCCTGCCAAGTAGCGAGTGGCAGGGGCAGGCCTTCTAGAAACCCAGTTCACTCAGTTGCTGTTTCAGTAAGAAGGATAATATGATTATAAAGCCCTGTGAAACTATAACTCTATCAATAGCAAAGATGGAATAGCAGGCTGCAAATACTAGACAATCTAATACGAAGAATGCATGATTGCACACAATGAACTAGTAGTTTGACTGAACTCTCACTCAACTTGCTTTCCATGTGTTTGTCACAGTCATGATGCTCTTATCCAAAATGAGCCACATGAAAAATCATGGAAAATGCTTTTGGGAAAAAGAAATGCAGGCTCTGCATTTTTAGGTACTATTTTCAATACTGTCCTACTTACTTAGAGCTTATTTCCTGTATATGAAGATGCATCCACAGTGAAAATTTACTATATTAATGATTGCTTTTGTTTATCTTAATTATTCATGCCAGAGGACAAAAACTGACTATATGCCTAAGTTTTTATATACCTCTGTTTTCACCTCACTGTAATTGGCACCACGTGGATGAGCACAAATTTGCCAGAATGCAGGGGGTTATTAACATTTCAGACAGGGGAGCTCACAGTTTATCACCATGGCAGCATGTTATTCCTGACACAGAGCGGAACTGATTTCAGAAGAAAATTAAGACTCTGGAGCTATAGCTGAGGTGTCAGCCATGCATAATAGATTGGGGATTTGTATTGATAAAAATATTGGCCACATGTGTATGCAGCATTTTATCAGCACGAATGTATAGAGTTGTTCTGACATTAGAACGAAAACATTTTCCAGTAGTCGAGATCAAAAACAACAGGGATCTAAACCTGCCCTTTGGAGCCCATCCCTATAATGTGAGTCAATACCCTACATTCAGATCTCCTAAACTTTAGAAAAGTCTCAAGCCTTGTGGTTTTGATCAATCTTCAGAATGACCCTGAAAAAAATATATTGAACACAAAAGAATGAGATTTTTAAGCCATTTAGATCAGGACTACTGACCACCAGCTCTGTGAATGTCATACTGCTATGTATGTCCACAACAACCCTAGCAATAACCAAATGCAGGTTGTATATCAAATGCTTTTAAAAAAAAAAAATAAAGTGAAGATTCAGCATTTGCCAGTAACATTGATATTAGGTAAAAAATATTTAAAAAAAAAAAAAAAAACAACAGGAAAAAAGTACAGTATGGGGAGGTATGTTTTCTAAATACAAAGTCAAAAGGGTCCTCAACTCTAATCCTGGCTTGACAGCTCATTTGATGCATTGCAATGTGTAAATCAATTCAATACAACACTTGTATTTTCCATCTGTGATCTGGCATTAATATTTACCTATGGTTTTTGTGCAGCAGAGTAACAGAAAAACTGTGTAACAACTTGTAACATAAACTGTAAAGATTGTTTTGTTGCAGTTGGGTTTTTGTTTGGACACAAGAAAGGATCTGTACATCCAGGTTTTCTCTCTGAAGGTTTTTGGATGGGAATGTGAATTTTTTTTAAGGAAGTTTAGTTCTGCATTGAAGTTATATCCCTCAAACATCCAATGTGCTGCTGTAAGGCTGAGGCTTAGTTCAGACTAACCCAAGCAGTCACGTTAAAGAGATAAGCGCATACCTACCATCTTCTAAAAGGTGTATTGTCTTTATAGCTCAATTACGAGCACCGAACTTCTCAAAGACTTGCACCTGGGATTTAGCATTCCCCCTTTGTGGCCTTGCTCTGCAAGACATATCTACAGGTTGTTTTTTTTCCCAGAGTAATATAGCTCCTAGTTCTAAATGACACAAAACAGTAAATCTATTCAGCTCAGCAGAATAGCTTATTATTCACAACCCCATCTGATGTAAAGACTGAGAGAACTGATAGCATGATTCATTCTTTCACATTATCCTGTGTCTCTCACTTTAACCTTCCTCTCCTCAGGGTAAGAACAATCTTTTACTAAGCTCCTGGAAAGTCTGGGCACTATTTTTTCTTGTGAAAGACTCAATTTATCCTCAAAGAAGCTGTGCTTTCACTTTCTTACATAGTTAACATACTATACTGCTGCTCTTCAGAGACTTCTAGATGACTAAAAGTTTCTCTCAACAAAATGATCACCGTATTTAGATATACCATGAATGTTTGCATGCATGCACACATATCTGGTTCAAAGAGGTAGTATGTATAGGACAGATAAAAGTAATCTTCTAATCTTGCCTCTATTCAGGTTTCGTAAGGCTTCTGGTGTCCAGCTTGGGGCACTGCACTTCCGAAAAGATCTGAACCTATTAGAGACAGTTCATAGGAAAAAAAAAGAAGTCCAGAAAACATCATTTATATCTTTTATCTTAGGCTAAAGACAAGAAGAAAATGGGGGAAAACAGGAGACAGTTTTTCACTGTTCTTCTTATTGAATAAATGAAGAAGCAATAGCTTTAAATTTCAGCAAGAAGAATTCAGGATCACGTTAGAGATTAAGGAGGACTTCCCCTTCCAGCAAACACTGGAACTGATTGCCTGGATACATTGCTGACTTTTAAGAACAACTTCGACAAGTGTCTTGTCAGGAATGACACAGGAACAGTAGACCTTGCCTTGGGATAGGGAATGAACATGATGACTCAGTGGGTCTCTTCCCATTCTGCTTTTCTGTAATTTGATATGTATCTTAAATCTTTTTTACAATTAAAGTTTTTACTATTATTTTATCTCTAGTTTTTCATCCTTTGCTGTGTTATACATCATGTTGAAGGTCCTGATTATCAAAAACCCTCAACCCTCTTCAGAGCAGGAACATGTCAATTTTTGCCTACATGGCATCACTGGTACTGCAGGCATTAAACAGTAATCAGTAATTTTATAGTACACTAATATCTAATATTTAGTAAGGATTCATTTTTAGTGTCTAGGCCGCAGGCATCAATTTATTTGAATATAAGTTTCTTCTACAGCAAATACTTTGATTAATTAAACAGAGAGCATTGCATACCTTGAGAATGGAGCCAGACAAAACGAAATCAGAGACAGCTCCAGGGACCAAGCAGCTCCTTTCCAGTTCTTGCACCACTGTGGTAGAGGTAGAGTCAGGAACCTCTGGAGATGAGTGAACAAAACAGTCAGCGGTAGCATTTATGTCCTGTAGCTAAATCTGCTAGAGACTGAAAATCTAAGCACTCAAAAGGCAGCTGATTTTATTTGTTCAAATATCTAAAAGTCAGATTCTCACCTGCTGTAAATCAGCATTGCTCTGCTGGAGTGGGTAGAGCTCACAAAAGTTATTCGACTACAAGTCTGCTCTTAGCCTCAAAATCAGGACTAAAATAGCAACCAATACCTTTCTAGTGTAATGAAGGGCCTCCAAAAACAAGATGAAGGGTAGACAGTCACTTTTCCTACTGATTCTAGACACACTGTGCATGCCTTGGTAGCACACACTGATAGGAGAACAATCCCCAGGGAATCTAAAACCTCACACAGGTTGCTGCACCCCAGCAAAGGGTCCTAGGTCCAAACACACACAGGATGCCAACCCTGCCTTCCCCAGCTCTTTCAGTTCCAGGTCTACTCACAGACCAGACAGGTGAAATGGGACTTATTCTGTTATCCCTTGGATAAATGGGATGCTGCTATATCGTCACAGGTTGCATAAGGGGGTGGGAGAGGCTCCGCAATGCAGTACCAAACCTGCTCAGGCGCTCCACAGGGGAGGATAAGGCAGCAATCAAAGTTTCTCAGATGCAGGACCTAACAGGTCTGAAGAATCTTTCTTGTAAACTATATCCAATCTGTGATGAGATGAATGAGATTACATCTCATTCCACATGTGCCTTGGTTTTCATGTTAAATTATACATAAACATTCATTAATGGTGTCTCCCAGAAATACAGCCCTTTTGAATGTCTTGCTTTCTATGTAGTTGGCATGCAGTCTTTAAATTTTCTTGAACTGAAGCCAATTAAATCCGCCTGGTCTAGCTAAGACCATATAGCAATCTCACATTTTCTGCAGGATCCCTGTGCCCAAGCAGCTATGGTAGTCCTGTGCCTTTTCACCATTAACACCTCTTTTTACTGAGTTCCTAAATATATTGCAACAATACCTAATACTTAGTTCTTGCACCTTCAAAATACTGTGTATCAAACAATCCTAACAATGCCACTGGAAGGTTGATTGATTTGCTTCGTACATATTTTAATCTGAAATGTACATTAGTATCTCTCTCCTACCCTGATGTCCACTAAGAGACCACTCTCCTGTACATATTCTCCCCTCACCTCCTATGAACAATCTGGCAGTTAAGAAGAAAATATATTCTATTATTAATTCTATTAATATTTTCTAGCACATTAAACCGTGAAAATAGATCTTTTTTCAGAGATGTTACTTTGAACTCTCATCCCAAGTTTGGCCTTCCTTAGATCGCATCGTTACAGCCACAGACTCCATCTTTGCTTTGTGCAGATATTAGTTCACCAAACTGAACCCTGACTCGGGTATTAACCAGGTAACAAAAACATTTTTCACATGCACGTTGGCAGCTTGTGTCTGCCACACGAGATGACTTGTGCCAGACGCTGCCATTCAGCATTTCTGAGGGCACATAACTGCCCCGACAGCCCCACCAGCACAAGTCAGGGGAAGGCTATGCTCACTCTGCTTTTTGCGCAACAGTAGGTAATTTTCTGGGCAGACAAACCAGCCTAGGGTGCTGCTGAAGAGAAAGGAAACAAAAAAAAACACCTGAGGCAGCCACAGATGGAACTATCAGCTCATCACCACAGAAGTTCATGTCAGTACAGCTGTCTGGAGGCCAGCACCCGTATTTGGACAGCCACCTGCTTCAACGAGGCACCCGGGAAACGCTCTGACAGGAACCTGCGGAAGGCGGCGTTCCGCGAGTTCCTGCCGGCACGCAAACTCTCTCCCAGGCCGGGCCGGGCAGCCGTCTGGCCCGGCTGCCTTCACCTCAGGGCCCCGGCCCCCGGTCACCCCCACCTTCGCTCCTCAGACCGTGCGTGTGTGTGTGAAACCGCATCTCCTGGCCGCCCATATAAAACATTAAGGACACCTTTAGTTCGGGCCAGCGGGAGCCACCGTCTCACGCGACAACGTCCTGACTGAATAATTTAAGGCACGTAACAGATCGGCTGCGCGGGGAGCGCGGGCTCCCGCCGCCACCGGGGCCGCGTCAGTCACTTCACGGCCGCAACCGGGGCCGACCTCCCCGCCGCGGCCCGCGGCAGCAGCCAGCCCCGGGGCGGACCGGCGGAACCGGTTTTCAGCGGCTTCCCGCCGTGAGCCGGCGCTCCGGCTCCAGCCGGCCCAAGGCGGCGGCGGCGGCGCCCGCCCCGGGGCGGGGCGGCCTGGCCCGCCGCGACCTGGCCCGCCGGTTGTGTGCCGTGCGCCGGCGGCGGGCTGTGTGGTGTTGTGCGGGGCCGATGGTGCTCATGACCGAGCAGCGGTGCGATGCGGAGGAGCCCAAGGCTGCGCGGGCCGCCGGCAGGCGGGAAAACAGGGGCGGCTTGCGGCTGTAAGTACTGCCTGGACCGGGAGGGGCGGCCGCCCGCCCGCGGGGCCCCGCGCAGCCCTGCAGGGGTGCGCCGCGGACAGTTACTCGGCGGAGTTGGCGGCCGTGCCCTGTGAGGCGACGGCGGGGGAGCCCCCCGGGGCGGCGGGCGTTGGCCTGGGGGTCGCGGTGGGGTCTTCGCTGTTCTGGGCGGCGGCTTTGGTTTGAAGTTCGTAGGGAAGAGTTGCCAAGGGGTCTCCGTGTCCGGGCTTAAATGAAGCGCGAACGTCTGCGCTCTTCCGGAGGCGGCCCCGAGCACAGCGTTAAACTCCGATGTCGGACTTTTAGGAGCAAGGCATATAAATGCTCCTTCTAGTAATTTCATGCAACAGCATGGAAATCATTCTCTGCCGTGGTGCAGAAATCCAGCAGCTGTGCTTTATCACTTACAGTAATGTGCATAGGCTCTAGTGGGAACCTGTGATTCTCTCCTCTGGGTGCCAAGAAAACCCAGAACTTCACCAGAAGTTCACAAACCTTGATACAGGCAAGATGCAGTAAAATGGGAGTGCAGTCTGACTTCTGTCTGAGACAGAGATGGGACAGGCCACTACAGCAAGGCAGTGGGCACTCACCTGCCTTGGCATGGTTCCCCACTGTGCTTCTTGCCCAGCGTGGCCATACACATACCCAGCCTCCTTCTGCTTTTTAACCTGAGAGCTTCTGTAAAAAATGAGCAGACGAAGAGATCAACAATACTTAAATATTCTTTGAGAGGAAGAGGAGGCCTTGCTGGCTGGTAAAGGCTGCTTAGGCTAACTGATGGAAGGCAGGGAAGTCAGAGGTCTTCCCCTCCCATGGGCAGGAGGACTCCCTGCACTCCCCCAAGGCCACTGACCTTTCCAGCCTCTGATGGTGGCTGGGGACATCAGGGGTTAGAGGCTGCATCTCCTGCATTGGTCTTTGGCTTCCTGTGGAGTCTCAAGTTGTTCAGGTGCTTGTATGCCATGGTAATGACCATCAGGTGAAAATCTTGCTGGAATCAAGCAGCTGTCTGGTTCCATACCGGGCTCCCAATTTATGTGGGACTTGGCAGTCCCAAGGATGCTGTTTGAGAAGTTAAGCATCTGTGAAAGAAGAAACTAAAAAACCTGGGGCTTTCTCCTCAAAAGAAAAAAAAAATTACTTTCTTCTAATCTGGGATGATTCCCCTCTCCAAAGAACTTTTCTTCACAAAGATTTAATCTTAAACAGCCTTCAGGAGAAAGGAGAACAAGTTACCAGCAAGTAGCTCTTTCTCTGGAGAGAAACTCTGAGAAGGTCTGTAGGTTTTGGTTTTTTTTTCCCAACTGTTGTATCCCTGGTCTCTAAGGAGATGTATTCCCAAAGTACATATTGCAGTGAAATCGGTTGCTAGAAATAACTTTCTTGTTAGAGAGCACTGGGAATCAAAGTGTCTTCTAAGTGTCCTTTATCCTGTATGGTGTAGTCACATCAGTGACTTCACATTACAAATGAGATGTAATTCCCTGACCTTCTATAGAGCCTTCTGACTTCAAGCCTTGGGTCCTGATCCCCCACGCAGAATTATGCCAATGAAGTTAAATAAGTTCTTCAGGTATGCAAGATCCGTATGTGATTTTTCTCTTGAGAATGGGACTAGGAGTCCAAGGCAGCGTATAGAAAGCTTGATGTCAGAGACATTGCACATGCACCAACTAACTAACCCTCTGTTTTGTGCCCAGGTGTTTAACCTTTTCATTGCTGAATCAGCTACAGTTGTAGAAGTGAGGTCAGTCTTAACCAGTGTGATAAATGGAGATGTCTCACTCGCTATGACTCTCCTTTTTTTAGCTGTCAGTTTTTGCTGTTCAGTAGAAGGTAGGTGTCATGCAGGTGAAAGCTCAGCGGTCTGTTATGCTGCAAGCTACAGTGTTTAAAAATACTAGCCTGGGCAGCAGGAGGGTGAAAAGACTGGGGTAGGCAAAAAAGTTGAAATGGTTTGTCTTAAACTAGAAAAGTGTTTAAGCATTTGCTGACTGGAAACAAAGTGGGAATTTATTTGCCAATCCTGTTTAACTGGTAGCTGGATCCTTCTGAGAAACCATTGTGTTCTTTTGACTGCGAGTTAACCTCAGAAACGAAGTAACTTTGGTTTGACTAATGTGAAGCTACAGGGGGATTGCTCAGCTGAAGAACAAGAACAGAATCTTGGTTTTGATTCAGTTAGAAATGAACTCGGTAAAAGTTGGATTGCTGAAGACTTGTTTTTAGAAAATTTCATAAGTGTGTGTGGTTGTGGTACGGTTTCATTCCCTTCATGTACTTTCAGGGAGCAATATACAACCACAGAGCTCATGCTGACCTCTATTTGAAAAAAATCCTAACAGAGTTATAGAGGCTCAGGGAGTCTTTTAGTGTTTTCCAAAGCTCAGGGGAGAGAGAATTATGTTTCTACTGTAATCTGTACTTCCTGGAGGTGAGCTTAAAATGTTGTTCAGTTTAGAGATGGACTTTATAGCTCAATCCATAAAGGTGTCCCTGCGGGACAGGTACTTCTGATGGATTGAAGGAAGCCCTAGAAGTTTTTGGTTTTTTGTTGGGTTTTTTTTTTGATTTTTTTTTAATTATTTAAAGATTAGATCTGAGAAGATTATATTTATCCACCAGTGATTCAGGCAACTTTATACAGAAAGAGTAAAGTACGTTCATCCTGATTGAGAAAATGGGCTTCTCTGGCACATTTAACAATAGTTATGTCTTTGCAGAGTTTACAGTACATCTCTCTGGGTTGTACACTCTGTGGAAGATGGGCACTGTTATTATGCAGACCCAAAATAGTGATGTGCCAAAAGTTTGTCATTATGTGGAGTTCCTCCCAAGCAAATCAAAAGTTCCTGGACAGAAGACACCTTCTGAGTGGTGTTCCCTGACCATTACATCCTGATGTGGTCTCGGACCAAAAAGGAATTAACCCTTGCATTATATTTAGAGGATATTTATTTTTGTTACTTGAAAGTGGGTGTGTTATGTTTGTGGTGGCGCTGGACCTGCCTCACAAGCTGTTAGCCCCACGACAGGGACAGCTGGTGGAACAGTTGTATTGTTGAAAAGTGTGGTACATTAAGGAGAAATGGCAGAGGTGTAATAACGAGCAGTTCATATTCCATGTCAGCATCCTTCTGCTTTCACACACAGTTGCTTCTGTTGAAGTCAATATAGCATTTTCTGGTTTCCACAGATAGTATTTGGCTTAGTACGGTTAAATTTGTCTGTGTTAGGGCAGTATGCTGAGTTACTGTATGGTAAGATACCACTAACATTAAGTGGCACATTTTGTCCCCTTACAGTTACAGCATAAGGTAATGCCCAGTTACTGGGTGTAACTTAAAGAAATGAGGAGGCTGGGACTTAAGACTCTGAAAGATATGGAAAGTTTTAGAATTCTTTTTTTTTGAGCAAAAATACATTGCAGATACTGGGGAAAATACGCTACTGAAAGCAGCGGAAAATGCTTACAGACAAATTATGTACTTCTGGGAAAAGAGAGAATGTGATTTTTATGGTTTGCTTTCTGACGTTTTATGCTGACATAACAGATGTTTCCCAATAACTCTTTATCAGTTGATAAGTTAAAAGACAATGAATTGACTGACCTGTGCATAATCACAACTCACTAACTTTTTTTTCCTAAACTCTCTTACTTAAGAGAAATACAAAGTGCAGAGGAGAAAGGGCAGGTTATTTATTATTGATTCAAAGTTTTATTTCAGCTTTGATCCAGGTTAACTCCTTTCCAGCAGCCAAACTTCTACTGTTTTTTTGTGGAGGGGAAAAAGACATAGGTACGTGCCTACATTATTCATGTTCTGTACGTTCAGTGGATGAAGATACTAACACATATTAAATATCATATTTTTTTAATTCTTTCCTGGTAGTTCTTCCCTATTTTTGTAGTGAAAGGTGTAATACGTGATCTGAAAAGAAGGATAGGCTTGCAAAGTGAAACATTTAAATTTGAGGTGTGACAGAAAAGAGGTTTCCAGTCCTAATGACCTCCATTTGTTCATGATGATTTTCAGTTGCTGCTATTTTTTTTCTTTTTTTCCTTTCATTTTTACTTTGTTCAGTGTATATACATGCTTAAGTTACAAAAGCAGCTTTTTAAAAATAATTGTGCTGTGTGTAAATGCATGCCATGAATCTGAACAGCCTTTTCTTTGTACCACAGTGCCTCATTGGCTAACCTGAAATACTCACAAATGTGCTGCCTTTACTGGTTATATGTCTGTGAGAAATGCTTTTTAGGCAATGTAACAGTACAGATAACCTTTGGACAGCAGGATTTGTTGCTGGTATTTGGCAGGTGATGCATAAACATAGTATCAGAGTATTGTCTTCTTACCACCATCTCCATAAATGTTGCAGTCATGTGGTTAGAAATTATGTTCTTATCTAATGCTACCAATGCTGGGACTAATGGTCTTCATGCTCTGTACATAGCTGTTGCCAAGTCCATATATATCCTTTCCAGTTGACCTTTTTTAGACTTGTGTTAACTGTTATGCCAGAGAGATCTTGTGTTTGGTCTAGCAATCTGTACAGACCTCTTTTGTAGTACTTATTTTAACCAAAATTCATGGGTAGCTGTCTGGATCCAGCTAGGCTGATCAGCAAAACTGTCTTCAAATATTGTCATCACGGAGCAAATCATTTATCTGCAGATAATAGGAATACATCAGGACAAGTTGTCTTTCCTTATTTCTTCACTTTTCCTTGAAAAGAACCTTCTTGCTTTATCTAGAAGATCTCTGAGCTACCCGGAATTACAGAGAAATTATGTTGTCCTGCCAGCAAGCTGTAAACAAATATTTAAAGCATCAATTTTTCCATAATGCAAGGGTCAGTGGGAGATTCCAGGAGGACATGGGCAAGTGCTCCCTGTCAGACCACTGTATAAGGTCCTCATCTCCTCTTTGTAAAATGGCATAGTGTGCTGTCCCATGCTGATTGTTACAATCAGCATTGAGATTGTTACAATAATGGAATTAAGTACTGGGAGATGGGACACCTGAATAAAAGGGAGAACCAGGGGTTGTAGGGGATGTACAACGAGAACACAGTTGCCTCTTCTCAGTTCCCTGGTAAGTGAGCATCAGTGCTGTACTGAAGTATTTACTTTCCTTAACTAAACTTCTGGTTGGCACTGACTGGCTTCTGCCTTCATCCTTGAAAAATAGCACATTAAGGTGAGGGAGGTTAATAAGCTTCCAGAAATAGTGGCAGGAAATAATGTGCAGGTTGCAGATAGGCGGCAGAGAAACTCAACAGCGTAGAGGATGTAAGGCAGACTGAAGCTTTCCTCTGTGGATAGATGGAGGAAGCCTTCTCGTTGCCTTATTATGAAACAACAGTTCCTGACATCCCCCCAAAAAACAACCACACCTAGGCATGTCCTCTGCAGACATCCTGTAGGCGCTTCAGTGGTTTAGCCCTCTGGGAATCTTAGTTTAGGGTGTTTATGAAAGATGGACCACCTAGGCCAAAGACTCTTGGTAATTTTGTAGCTGCCGTTTATACTACGGGAGTTCAAGAAAAGCCATTTAGGTTTGTTCGGCCTTTTTCTGGACAAGAAGGAATGTTGTAGTACAGAAGCCCAGTAAATAACAAAATTATATATATGCCCATTTGGTTTTGTGAAATTTTACAATACATGTAAATATGCTATGGCCAGTATAGGACAGAGTGAGTGTTGCCCTGGAGGACAGCATGTGGACAGTACAAAGGCTCATACTGAAGAAGGAGGCTTACAGAGCATTCAGACCAAGTGTCCTGGTGACACAGAAAAAAAAAAAAAGAGCCAAGCTGACTCTAGCAGGGTTCTGGCCACCACGTGTCACATCTGATTCTAATAAAATATCTTTATCCAAGACTTTGGAAGGAAAACGGTTCCGTCTATGCAGTATCACAGTCAAAGGCACTGTTGTGATTAGTGTCAGTTAGACCCATTGTTGGAAGCTCATATTTCCTGCTGTGAAATAACAGCTTTTGTATTAGAGTATCTACATTGTTCTGGTCTTTTCTGTGAACACATAGATGGGTTTGTAAGAAAAATCGTAGGTTGCAAAGATAATTATGGGAAATTCAGCATTGCCAGACCCTTGGTGAACAGTGAACCTCCAACAATGATTTCACTTTGATCAGCTTCTGTCCTTGGTGGAAGGTGTGATGAAACAGGGTAGATGGACACAATTAGACGCTCATTTTCATTTCAGTTAGTCTTTTGAATTAGGTCTTGTTGTGCACTGTTCTTGCTGGGGAGCCTACAAAAAATGTAGTACTCAGGCATCCCTTGAAATATCTAGTTTAAATTTTCTCTGCACAATTAGTGTTGCTTTTTAAACAGAGAAATCTAATTAATGACTGTGGATTATCTCTTGACAATGCCATTTCTCAAATAAAGTGCTGCATGATCAAACTCAACACATCTTTCTCTTTGTGTATATCCTGTCTGAAGAACCAAAATTATTTTTCCCCCGTATATTGATTAAAACACTTTGTATGCAGCATATTGAGTCACTATTGCTGTGCAGCGTATAGAGTTATTATTTCTAAAAGTGCCATAAAACAGAAGCTTCTGGTGAAGTGGTTTGTGGCAGCTTAATTTTTTAACTTTGTTTTTCTTAAGCAGCAGAGAAAGGAATAAAGATGTTGACAGGACTGCTGTCAAACCTCTGCTATCATCTCTAAGTGTTCTGCAGTCTTGATAGCAGTTGTTAATACAATTGCTGCTGTCTGCTTTTTTTTTTAAATCCTAATTCAGTCTGACGTAACTACTCTTTTTTTTTAAAAAAAAAACACAATTAATGCTGGAAAACTGGCAGCCAAGTCTTGTATCATGTGGAGGTGTGTTGCTCTGGAGTTCTTCATCCAAAAAATGGAGATGTAGCTTCAGGTAATGAAGCCAAACCTTTATGCTAATGCTCTGGTGATCAGGCCTCATTTGTAAAGATGCCTGTGTTGTTCCAGAGAGAGATTTGTGTTGTTTCTGCCTGAGTTACAGAGCAGATCTAATTGATAGATGCCTGTGAGGTCATACTGAACACATGGATTGTGGCAGTATTTATCTTTTTTATTGAACTCAGTATAGAACAATTGGTAGACCTGACACTTAAGTGCCTTTGCCCTCTTTTCTGCACCCTGAATAAGTCATAGATCAGGAATTCTTCTTTCTTTTCCCTTTTTCCTGTTACCTCTGGAAGCTAAAGATAAAAATGTGATCTGATATAAGGCTGCACAGTTCCTTTTCAGTAGGAATTGTGATCCTGTTTTTTGTCTTCTTCTGGGTTAGAACATAAGGTAGGCTAGAACTAGGAGATAGGAAAACCTTTCCCCCTAAAGGCTGCCAGCGAGCTGGAGAATGAAAAGAACACATGCTCCAGTCCAATGTAGATGTAAATGAGTGTCTCCACTAAGGTCTTCTGCTTCACATTTTTTTCAGAAATGTGTCTGTCGAGAAGATTCGTGTCCTGTGCTGGATTTGGCCATGCCTATGTTCAGATAAATGGTTGTTGGTCACCCTGCTGAGACTCCCATGAAAACTGCATCATGGGAATCTTGTGGGGTTGAGTGAAGATACATACGAGAGGGCTTTTGCTTTTTGGAGTGGATATCTGAAATGGAAACTCTTGAAAAGACAAGATTGCTAAATGGCATGTGTTCCAGTTCTAGTGTTAACTTAATAAAATATCTTGTTATAATGTCTCATGTTTCAGAGCACAGGGAATAATTCTGTGGTGTTTTTTTTTTTTCTATGGAACTTGATAGCAGTCTGGTTTTGATTAGACAGGGAATACAGCCAGTTAATAATAGATGGTATTTAGAGCAGAGAATTTACATACTTGCTAATGACGTCTGTGGTGTCACAGTGATCTTGCTGATGTCCAAGTGGTAAGGTAGTGTGAAACTTGATCTGGTTATTAAGTGAAATGTCTATTCAGTTGAGGAAAAAACCTGACTTCCTCTATCCTTAACAGTGTTGGAGGGGTTTCTGTTCAGTATTAACTCAAAAATTTCATTCATCCTTTTAATAAATATATAGCAACATGGACATATGAAACTACTCACACATGAGTAATTGTGTTCCAAGAGATACCTGTGAAATAGAACACCGTAAATATTTCTGAAATTAATTACCTTGATATATAAAATAAGATTCACAATTTTAAAAGTCTAACAATTGGGTTGGTTCCTCTTTTGGTGCTAGCTGACACCAAGATTCCACCTGTGCCTGCAGACCTGTTTCATCCTAGAAATGCATAGAGAAACACATGGTGTATATGCATGTGTGCCTATCCGCATGCATATGATATTCAATTAATATGCAGCTGTATAACTTTGCCTCCATTATGCCGTGTTTGACTGTGATCTCACGAGAAGAGAATTAGGCTGCTCCTTGAACAACCTGAGGTAGTTAAATCTCAGCCTGGTTCATACCTATTCATATTAACAGACTGACGCTTTCCCTCATGCAGGGTTTCACATCTCTGCTCCTTCATTAATACTTTGCAGCTCTCCCTATTTGGTATAAATACATCTCCTAGCTGTGTATCTGTCATACAAAATACCTAAGAAATGCCATACTTCAGAGTCAGATGCTTTACTTCTTTCACTTCTCAGCCTTAAGTACAGGCTGTGTACTAAGTATATGGAATTATACAAACATGAAATGCATATATTATGGCTATCCTTAACATCTGTTATAGCAGCTGTTAAGCTCTGTGCCCCTTTGTGATTAGGGTAACTGTAGCTCATTTTCTGCCCATTTTGATAGTTTCGGAGTCTCAATGATAGTTGATGTTTGCATTTACTGTGCTTTCTATTTGCACAGTAGAAGTGATACTTGGTCATAGCATTATTCTGAGGTGTGTTTTTTTAGGAAATTTTCTAAATTTTCTAAATTCTATGTGTTTTCTCCCATAAGCAGTGCCATGTGCCACATAACACTGGAGCATGGCTGTGGAGATACTGGAGGTATTTTGCCTCTGAGTGACCAGACTGTGTAGAAACAGACAACATCTACATCCTTGACTTGAGCACTGTTGTTAATTTATCCAGTATAGAGAGCACTCGAATCTGCTATGAAGAGGACAGCAGGGGACTTTACAGTGGAAAAGGTATTTTCTTCAGTCCAGGGGTGAAATAATTCAACTGTGTAAGGTATGAAAGCAAGCTCATGAGATAAAGCACTCCACATTCTGATCACATGTCCAAAAAAGGGTTGTTCAGACAGGTGTGGCATATAAAAGATGTTTACTGGAATGATGGGACATATCTTCTGAAAGAAGATTTACGACTTAAGGCTTTAGGCCTAGCAAAAGGAAGGTTGAGGTGATTGCTCCTTCAGGGCGTGATAGGTCAAGGACAGCATGTGCTGAGGAGGAGGCCTCTGGCCTGCAGCATGCTTAGCAGGGTGTCCTCTCAAGCATTATCACACTTCATCTTACCCTCTTGCAGTCATCTCTGCTTGAAGGATGTTGCCAGTATGTCTCCTGGGTGCTGCCTAGATAAATCTCTTCATTCTGCTCTCTCTCTTCTGCTTTTAAGCCTGCCTAAGTCTGTCATTTTGACTGGGGATCCTGAAATGTTTTCAGCCTCTCCCTTTGGCTTTTAGTGTCTGAAAGAATAACCAATTCCTTTACCTGAATAGACTCATGTCTGGGAGTAAGAATAGCTTAACACTATCTCTTAGTATTTAGGCCTTTCGCACTACTTTAATTCCTTTGTCAAATCCTTTCAGTTTGCTAACAGCTACCCAGTAAATCCAATAGCTACCCAACAGAACCAAAAGATACAGAATGTCGTTGTATTTGTGAAGGATATTTCCACATATGTTGTACCAAGCATGGCTGTGGACAGTAAGGGAGACATTACTCCACACTCTTTTGGTTGACTATTTGCAATAATAGAGCAGTCTAACTGCTGTTGCAAAGTCAGTCCTTTTTGTGTAAAAGAGATGAAGCAGGATAATAGGGCTTCTAAGGTAACATGATGATCTGATATGTATGCTCCATCCACAGAGGGAACGTTGCAGCAATGCTGACTCACGTGAAACCCTGGGGAAATATTGGTTTGGCTGCAGTTTTCCAAACAATTGAAATTGTAGTTAACATCTCTGGTTATTCAAGATGCCTTTTTCCTCCTAGGTAGCTGATCTGCAGTTTGTGGACTGGGGGACTGGTTTGTCACAACTTACTGTGGCTTTTGAACTTTTTAGACCTGTTAATCATGCAGACCAAGTAGCATGAGTGTCCTTTGGGTCAGATCTGAGGAAGCTTTGTAGGAAGGTTTGTGTGGTTGTGGGACAGTAGCCACTGTACAGTTCTGGAGTTTTGATATCTCTTACATATGCCTGAGAAGTTTTCATGTCTGGTAAGACCATATTGGGGTTGTCAAAGACAACAGTTGTTCTTTAAGGCTCACTTTCCAAACTGTGGCTTATTAGCACATCTCTCTCACGCTATTTCTGTTCAGTGCTTCTTATTCAAAATAGTTTTTAAGGGAATAGGGAAAAAGTTTATATTTTAGATTTCTCTCTTTAATTTTTTTCCTCTTGAAAAATCCCCATTAATGTGACACAGTATAATTTTCACAGGAAGTTTGAATTTTTCAGGTCCTGGACAAGATTAGCACTGAACAAGAAAACCTTTTGAAGTTCAGAAAACTTTCTGCAGTATAAGGAACTCGACACACCTGCCTGTCAGAAGATTTTGTTTCACAGAAACCATTCAAATCGGAAGAGATGAAGTTCCTCTGACTTTTAAAATACATTGACAAATAATGTACTTTTGAACACTTCATTGGAATGAAACTTAATCCACTGCCTTGGTTAATGTATTTCAAAGCACTTTCTCTTTTCTGTGATTCAATGTTAAATTACTCAGTTCAGTTATCGTTGTATGTTTAAAAAAGGAAAAGAAACATTCCTTGCAAAAAGTTAAAGAGTGCTTGCAACTAATGTTTATTTTAACTTGCTTAGATACAAGATATGATCCCATCGTAAGCTTAAGCCTTGGCTTTGAAAATACTCCCTATGGCAACTGTTCTTTATTTGGATACTGGAGACAACTTTTTTCTTTTTTTATTTTAGCAGTTATTTTAAATAGAATTGGTAGTAGTACCAAATACACAATATATGTTCAATTTGAAAAATGTTTATTTTCATATCAACAAAGTCCTGGTGTCACAAAGTTTACATAGTTTGCCCTGATATTTGCAAACACAGTTCGGCTATATGTAACTATTCCTAACAGTTGTAGTGAGCATCACTTTGTTTCTTAGGTGTACTTGATCTGATTTTTTTTCATGGATTGCTGACTTTTGTGCTCTTTTTACAAACCATTTATGAATCCTGACTGACACGTGAAAATGTAAGGAGTGCTTTAATTTGCCTGTGACTTGATGAACAATATTGTACTGTTTTTAGGTCATACCTGTGATCTTTCCTTCTCCAAAAGGTCAGCTAAGATTCTTCTGATACTATAAAGACCCCTACTAGGAATATAGCTGCTCTGTGGAACTATAGTTATCAGAAGTGTAAGGACAAATCCTTATGTAGTTTTTAATTATGTGAAGGGGGCATATGGGAGGTAGGGTAAAGGATAGACATAGCAAGGCCATATCAACTAGTAGGAATACACCCAATTGCTACTGTCAGTGGCATGTGTTACATGGGTGAGTCCCCTCATGCCTGAGATGATTTGGGGGAAACTCTTACTGTGTTTGGGTACATTCTGCAGAAGACAATCCTGGAGAGGTGCCCAGACTGGCATGAGATAGCTCAACCCCACACAACAGTCAGGAGGGTTAACGTGTTGAGATGCCCTAGCTCTCCTCCATCTGAAAGCAGCTGGAGGGAATGAGTTCAGACAGTAGAGGTTCAGGAATAGTAGTTAATAGGGAAGACAGACAAGATAGCAGGCTCATAGGTTTAACTGCGAAGTAGAGATTAATTTATGGGTGAGGGAAGAGGGAATATGAGTGGTAAGTAAATAAAGCATTTAAGAGCAACAAAGCATCTAACCATGCTGGCAGGTGTAAGTGAACACTAAAACCTGTGTTATAGGTATTTTTGAAACAAATATCTAGTTACGAAAGTGTGGGTGTGATACAGGCTGCTTTGATCAGTCAATAGCATTGCTGTGTAAGAATAGAAGTCTGCCCAAGGCAATGATGGACACCAGACAGGCTCCAGGCTCCAGGCTCAAGTAACTACGTCTTAAAAATACTGCTGTGTCATGTAGTCTTATTCACTTGGGAGCTTCCATGCTGGTGCTGCTCTTTTGAAATGAAGGTGTGATTGAACCTGACAGTTTTGCCTCGTCCCACTCGTGTCTGGTAGTCTCTGGCCTCCCTTGAAGCCCAGGAATTTGGGGAACAGAAAAAGAACAGATAGCAAGACTGTGACATTTGCAGGATTTGCAGACTTCTGGAATACAAGCTCCCCTATGCTTGCAGGGAGCACCTTGGGTTGGCAGTTCTCTCTGCTTAAAATCTCAAACAGCATAAAACTGCATACTGGGTTTTTTCAGGCAAAAGATAGGGTTCCGCTTATACCTCTTGAATTGCACATTTAATTCTAGTTTACGTTGTCCAAAAGTAAAAGGTGGTGCTTTGTGATCAGGCGGGGCTGGTCCAAGAGTGAAGCAATGGGGAAACAATTGGTTTTTTCCTCATTGACTTTATTAGTACTGTAACCCTTTCAAGTATACACAAAGCGTGACTTAGGAAGTGTCAATTCAGTGCCCCTGTGGTGGGGAGTGCTAAGGGTTTAGGAAAGATTAGATTGGGGAATAATTGCTGTATGTAAACATAAGACCCCTTGAGAACAAGTCCCAGCACCAGTAAGGCAAAACTCCATGGCTTTTGTCCTGTGACGCAAGCTCTAGTTTAGCTGCAAGGTAGGATACCATCTCATTAGATCTCAATTAAGATGTTGTGAGGTGTAACTTCTGATCTTATTCACAAAAGTGTAATCAAAGCAATGGATCTTTTTATGCCCTTCTTAAAAGAAAATGGAGATTAAATTAGTCTTGGAACCTCTGTCAGCAAAACTTTTGTCTTGGTAGGAAAAGAAACTGTTTATTGTCAAGACACCCTCACGTGATGGCAGCAGCTGTGTTGTTGCTGTAAAATTGCAGAAATTAAACATTATAATGGAAAGCTGCTGTAAATGGGGTCATTCAGGCCAGGCGTTAAATTAACGGGCAACATAATTTGGCTTTCTTCTGTAGTGCTAAGAGCATCCTTGTAGTCTTTCTGAGGCTTTAGTCTTCCGAAGGAGTGTGTCTGTATATATTTGTCGTGTCTTATTTTAAAGTATTGTCATTCTTCAGACCCTGCTGTTAATGACAGCTTTTTTCCTCTAAATTTTCTGAGTTAACATTTTCTTAGAAAATTATGAAAAGGGAAGCCAGGGAAAGGCTCTGATGGCACATCTCTTAGCCCTCAGACTCTAGTTCCTTAACATATATTTTTGAGGCAGTGGCATGTGCTATGAAAGGGCGATGCACTGTGGTGGCAGTGCTGCTTTTGTAAAATAAAACCAGCACTTTTGGTACTTTGAGAAGACCCTTTATTGTGAAAATCCTGCAGGTGGACTCTCGCAGAAGAGGTGAGTGAGAGGCAAAATAGGACCCAGCTTCCTCTTGCAACATTGAGCCACAAATAATCTGCTAAGCGCTCGGTACTGTCATGCAGGATGTTTTTCTCCCCACTTGCCAATCAAATTAGTTTCATTAGTCATCCTGTCTGAGTACTGAACATGGAATGCATTTTTCCTGAACAAGGCATTCTCTTTGGAACGGAAGCTAGAGCTACAAATTTTATGAGTGCTGAAATATCCATGGCAGTATTTCAGTTTTCCTCTTTTCATTGCTGAAATTCCAGTACTGGAGCTCAGAATACTGTTCAGATGTATCATACTGTCAAGTCAGTAGATGAAGACTTTTCAGGACCTTAATATAAAAGATATGTCATAATTTTGTTCTTTAGTATATGCTGTATTGTCAACATGTTGCAGTGGCATCTGACATCGGTATGAATCCTGCAATACACATTTCTATCACTTTCTTTTTTTCCCCATTTTTCCCTCTGCAGTTCAGATGGAGAAAATGGAACAGATGAAAAAAGAAAGGCAGGAAAATCGCCTGCTGTGTTGCTGCAGACCTCTACCACTGAAATGGAATATTTTGATGACCGGAAAAAAGTTGATGTTGCTAGGTAATGTCAGAAATGCTGTCAGTTTTCTTCTAGTCAGATAATCAGAATGGTTACAACCCATTCAAGAAGCTACGCTGAGTAGCAAGATTTATCAGACATCCCAGTTATGGGTTAGCTTGCACACTATGCAAGTAAGCAGGAATCATAGCCACCTTCCAGGGGTTGCTCTGTTACCCACCACAAGCAGTCGCAATAGTGGGAATTTAGACTTTGGGCTGGCTTGGCTTCCATGTTCTTGGAAAAAATACATAGCACTGTTTGGTGCCACTGCTAGTTGCATCCCTTTCACAGTCAATTTGACAGGCAGTCAAACTGAGCTGCAGTTTGAGTCCTGAGCTGTTCTCAAAACACTTTCATGCTGGAATATTGATTGTCCGTGGTAAAGCTATGACAAAAGTTTTAATTTTGGACTCTGTGCTGTATATTGCATCAGATTATTGTAATGTCTCTGCAAAAACAATCATTCTTCCTTTGTTGGAGAACTGGAATGCATTTGAAACTCTTCTAGAAGGAAAATAATACTGAAATCCCACTTGGAGGGCTTGAATACAAATTTTGCATCCCTTTCACTTTGTCAACTGAGCAGCAATGCAGAAGTCAGCAGTCAACCTGACACTGTGGTTTTAGTTACAAGGCAGATATTTAAAAAACATCACTTAATTTCCTGAAGTATTTTTGAGGAGAAGGAATTGGAAGAAATATGTGATTTTTTTTTTTTTTTTTTGCAAACTCTTCTTCCAGTCTTACCTCTCCCGTACAATGTAATTAACTGTGTGCTGGTGAGGGGTTGGCATAAGGTTTTTGTAAGGCTTGCTGTTCATTTCAGTTTGACCTGTACTTTACATAGGCACACAAATACATGTACACATGTATTGTAGCATTTTCTTCTGTGGCGGACCACCTGAGATATGCAGCCAGTCCCCTGCAATCTAAATCAGTCCTGCTGTACATTCTCTTCCCTAAATCCAGCTATATCTCCATTACACTTGGGGGTTCTCTTCCTCTCACAGTTTTTACTGGAAATCCTGAACCTCTCAAGTTTAAGAAAGTAAAGAGGACTTACTGTGCAAGATAAGGTGCACTAATGGAAACTCTTGTAGCACCTTTCTTTCCCTATTGAATCATTAGCACAACGTGTTCTTCAGGTCATTCAGCATAGGAGTCCTGTGTTGTGTTTTTTCTTCTGTTTTTCAGTCTGCATCTGAAGGCCTCTGAGAATAAGCTACCTTATTTTTATAGCCTGTTGATATGTTTTTGTTCTGTGGTAAATAGCTCTCAGGGATAATGTTCTTCTCTTCCTGATTTATGAAACACTGTTATCCCACCTCTGTTTTTGTTTATCTGAACAGTCCATCCCCTTAATTTCTCCTGTATAAAACCAACAAAACTTATTTTCCCAGCCATCTGCAGAGACTTTCCTCTGTACTTGTTCTACTCTAGAGTTGTTGGGTTTTTGCTTGGTTTTCTTTTTCCAATATGAATGGCTAGAGCTGTTACAGGTACAGCTTCCTATACAACTGGCACTCACAATTCTGTTTCATCTCCTCTAGGGTTGCTGGCTGTCTTATTGCTTTCATTACACTACCATACACAGTTCACAGCCATCCTCTGACTTGTGCACCTGTGTTTCTTCTCTGTTGTACTTTCCAAATAATCTCACATTTTGTAGTACAAGTTCGTTGCTTTCAGTACACCACCTTGCACTCTCAGCTACTAAGTTTTATCTTACTTTATCTTGCATTAGTAATATGCTTAGTGTTAGTATTTCACATGCTGCCCAGAAACAAATGAACATGCAGCTAAGCACTGTGATAATTCATTGTCATAAAAACATCTTGAACATTTTTTACTTCCTTACAACTAGTAATTTAGAATATTCCTTCTAAATTAAAAGAAGACCTTCAGTGAGGGCTGGCATGGTTTAAGAATAAGATATACTCCTCTTTAGTGCTGCATAATCCTTGATGAATCACATAATACTTATTAAAGGATTGATATGTTTCATGAAAAAGCACATCCTGTTGATAACTTACCAAGACTAATGAACTGAGGCCAAGCTTATATGGGATGCCTTTTTTAATCTTCAGGACAAAGAGCAGCCCAGATAGTCCACTCCCGACAATGGATATCAAGAGTCACTCCAAGATTGAAAGGAAAAAACGTGCCTCAAATCAGGTAGGGCAGAGGGTGGACTTATTTCTATATAGTAAGAGTAAATACATAACTACCATGAGAGCCCCCTTGTTTAGCAATATTATGGTTCATGGTTGTATAAGGACATAGAATCCTTTTTCATCAGTGTGTTAGAGTCTGGATAAAGCAGGACACAGACTTAATAGCCACATAGCAAAAATGAGGATTTATTGTAAAACAAGTGAGCAAAATTAGAAGGTATTGGGAGGACAGGCAATGGAATGGGTCACTTGATTGTCAGAATATCTAATAAGGTATGTGTCTCTGGGTGTGGGTCTTTTTGTTTTTTAGCTGAAGGCAAATGCACACTTCCATAAGCTGTTTCTAGATGTTCCCATTGATGAGCCACTGAAACAAAGTAAGTATTAACCCCCTTGTCATTGCTGGCTGTGGGTCTAAGATAATATTGTTACACTCCAACTGTGGTGATGTACAAGAGGGACTACCTAAATTTTAAAAACCTTAAACTCTGGCTGCCTACAGCTACAAGGCCTTCATCTGCAGGCAGTGGGTATTTTTGTTGTAATCTTTCAAAACCTACGTCTTCAGATGCTGGGCATCTTTAGGAATTGTAGCCCACTTTGCACTTCTTAGCAGAGTAACCTAGTGCAACATTTTTTTGGTACTGAAGCTTCCTTACTAAAGGCACTACTTAATTGAGACAGCGCTGGTCAAGTGACTAGCTTGAGTTTTTGCTGTTGATGATGCTTTAAGATTTAAAAACACTGGTAGGAGAAGGGCTTAAAATGTTTAAAGATTCTGCTGTGCTCTGGGGTAGTTACAACAAGCAGGCATGTATAACAAATGTTTCTTCAATGAACTACAAGGAAAGTAGTTCATGAGTGAGAAATGGCTTGCTCAATGAGTGTGAAGTAAAAGCAGTATTACTTTACGTGTGTTGTACCTCTGTTGGTCATCTAGTCCAGACAGCTGCTATAGAGCTAGAAGTTTAAAGCTAAAACCTTTCATTAAGCTCTTTGCATTTACATAATATAGTTACCCAAAAGCTAGTCAAAAAGTTTATAGGAAGTTAGGTGATACTCTCTTGGAAAGGATTCTTGGCTTCTGGGAGCCAGTTGTATGCTATTATGCATTTCAGCCTTTGTCCTTCAGATATTTTGAGTCTAAACTTAGGCCTGTGAAATCTTCTGAGCTTGTCGGTGTTAGTTAAACATTGAATATTTCAAGGTTTGACAATGTTTATCAAAAGATACAAACCTAAACAGATTATGGCTTTGAAAAGAAAGAATAAAACAAAAGCCAAACTGATAAAAGTTGGCTTGGGTGGTGGTTGCCTTAAATATTATAGAGTATCTATTTGTTTCAGGTTTTACCTGTGCTCTGCAGAAAGAAATTCTGTACCAAGGAAAGTTATTCCTTTCTGAAAACTGGATTTGCTTCCATTCCAAGGTTTTTGGTAAAGACACTAAGGTTAGTAAAATCTTTAGGTACAGACAGTAATGCTATTCCTTAGCAATGTATTCATCACCAGAAGTTCACATTATTATGCAAGGCTAGAATACTACTAAAACTTATAAGTATTATTGAATACAATCACTGTTCAAAAGCAGTGCCCAAAAGTCACTCTAGAGCTGGAGCACTACTATTATTAAAGGTCAAGTCTCTCTCTTAAGGACTTCCTGTCTGAAAAAAATAGATGAAAGGAAAGGATCTGACATGCAGTGATGAGGGCATTGCCAAGCCCATGTAGCACAAACTGTACAAAAATATCTCTCTTGGGGTAAGTATGGAAAATAGGAGGAGGAGGAAGGAAGGCTGAAAAGTCTAAAGACTACAAGACTGTAGTTGGGGAACTGAAGGGAAGGATCAAGCATATTAAGACAAATAAAGAGGAAGAACTAAAACTGGGTTCTGAATTGAGTGGCAAAGGTCTTTGAGTGATTCTTCTAGCACTCCTGTTCTGGGTAAACAGAGAATGGCGAAAGAAAAAACAGTTTGCTGGGTTTTCACTTTTGAGTCTAGTATGAGGAGCAGAAGTGGGACATGAACAGTTGGGAATGTCCTAATTTACAAGATCATCGTTTACTCTTTCTCGATGAAGATATGACCCACCTAAGGCTTTGGCCCCTGTGATGAATGTTATGCATACAGGTAAGAATAAAGCCTTTCCAAAAAGATTTGTGTTCTGGTCCTGTTGATTCAGAGCTTTTGGAGTGGTTTTCTTTGTTTACATAAACTATTTTGGTTTTGAGCTTTTATTGGGAAACAGCTCTATTTGCTGCAAGGATTTCTTTGTCTTCTTTCTCATGTAGTTCCTTGAACAAAGTTCCTGGTTAGATCCAGACCCTTTTGTCACTGAATGGGGTGCTGAAACCAGTTTAGGAGTTGACAGTATCTCGTTTCTCTGCTGTCAACCGTTTTGATGGAACACAGTCTTTGAACTGGCTTTTTAGAAGGTGGAATAGGTTTAAAGAATGCTTAAAATTATTTACAACACATTGTTCATAGTGACTTATGGGTTATTGTGTTTTAGTACTTGGCTCAAGAAACTGAGTTATTGTTGATTCCTAGTTAATGGATTACATTAGTCATGCAGATGGTGTGTATGTCAGTGAAAGCCATGTGGCACAAAAAGAAGGAAATAAAAATTAACAAATTATTGGATACTGTCATTCATAATTAGTAACAGCTATCTTGGCAATTAAGTTTCATTAAAATTGAAGCTGCTATACTAGCAGTCTCCTCTTCCTCATGAACAAATGTGGCTACTTCAAACTGTGGGACAGCTTTCTAAATTCAAGCTAACCTAACTGTATACAAAAATCTGGTAGAATTCTACCAAGTGGACTAGAAAGACCTGTAAAACAAGATGCAGAATGATAATGATGTAGTACTAGGAAATTATCTTTGTCTACAGGGTTTTAAATGCAGGAATATATACATATTTATGTATACGATGAAAAGTGAAAACATATTACAAGGTAGGGTAGAGTGGACAGTATTTGTAAATGTGGCTATAGTGATAGTCCAGATTATTCAATTCTGGATCATTGTTTTCAAAAAACTTTGCGGGGAAAATGAAGAATGAAGGGGATAGGCCTGATCATTTACTTCCAGCTGTCTTCCCCTACCGCTGCAACACACACTTAAAGCTTTGTTCAGTCACATGCAGCAGGCACAAGCTTTTAGGAATACCATCAACAAAAAAGTGGGAATATCAGGGATATAATGAAAAATAATGTAATGGGAGAGGGAGGAGGAAATCCAGCTTGACAGGAAGAGGAACCTTAGCAGTCAGATACACTGACAAAGTTTCCAAGACAGAAAACCTCTATTGCTTAGAACTTGTAAAACGATTTAAACTTAGTGATAAAAGTGTTTTATTGTGAGAAATAGCAGATCTACACGTTCTAATAAATTATTCAACCAGAATCCTCTACCTGTAGAATTTTTTTTATTGAGAGCTTTGGTGGAGGGAATACCCATGCAAGTCAGGAGGTTTGAATCTGCAGTGTAAACACTGTGCATATTCAAAAACAGAAGATTGCTTCTGTGGGATTGAGTAGCCTTTGAAAGACATCACTGTCTTTCCAGGTAGTTCTGTTTTGGCTATATATATTGGCCTTGAGTCTTTCTTGGAGCTAAGTATTATCTTACACCTTTTAGTTGCTTGCCAAGTTGCCTGCAGGGAAGCCTTGTTTCTTGAAATAGTTATTACTCCAGATAGAAAAAAAAGTATTTTGCAGTGATTTTACCATTTTAATCTAATGCTGAGCTAACAGTGCAGTAAGCAAGTACTTAAGCCCACTTAAGTGCACTTTAGTCTTGATTACAGTAATGTTATCCATCAAAATAGCATGCAGTAGAATGCCATTAACATCTCTGATTTAAGGTTCTTTGAGGTGATCTGAACCAATTAAAAAACTTCTAAGCTGCTTTTTTATCATTACTATTAGCAGGATTTCTGCTGAAAAATATTCTGGGTTGGTTTTGGTTTGGTTTGCTGTTTGTTTGATTTTTTCTTAAAAAAGTGATGCATATTCTCTTCTGACTACCTGAGGATTCCGGGTTTTTCCCATCAAACACGCATCTTAGCTGCTCTCTTCTCCCCACTCCCAGAAAAAGCTGTTTTGGAAAGTGTTGCAAAAACTTTGTGGAACGATACAATACCCAGTTTAAGAAGAAAAGGTGTAGTGGAGGACCTGTTTAATTACCCATTTTCAAAAGACATGGCTTCTGAAGCAGGGCAAATACAGCAGCAATGGAAAAAGATCAATAGAACAAATGATGACCAGATTTACAGATTCTTAGACCCAGGCCTGGGACTAAGAATAATTAAAATTATATGCATTGGGTTGTTTTTTTTTCTACTAGCACACTTTTTTTAACAAAACTAAATACCAACTAAAGAGCCAGTTTCTAGCCTTTAGATGACAAGCAGATACTTGACTAGCCATACTTAAATAGTGGCTGGCGATCTTGCACCCAGGCTAATGTACACAAATACATTTTTTTGTAACCTGAGACAATTTTTCATTTCATGACTTTATGTTGCTATTCTGGACAAAAGTTAACAAGGTTTTGTGGAACTCTGCACAGAGTAACTTCATTTTCCTTCTGCACTGATGTGTTTTTAGTTCAATGATGTGATCACTCGTTGAACAATCTCTGGACACTTCTAATCTTGCTTCCAGATTTCTCAGGTAGTTGTGACAGCGTGTGCCAAAGGAATTTATAACAGGAGCTGTGTCCTAATCATGTGTATCCAGGATTATTATATTTGCCTAACTCTCTAAGCTCTGGGCTTTTCAACTGAAAGTCAAAACAGGTATCTGGGCCTTTGTAATGTGGGGTTTACAAAAAGAGCCCATACAGAATATCTGAAGTGAGATACTCTGAAACTTAGCAGGCATTACGCTAATGGGGTTGGGTGTAAACACAGAGCAGGAAGGAAAGATGAGAACTTTTCAATGTAAATGTAGACAGTCTGGATGGCACATACAGGAATCAATTTAAATAAGTCAGTGGGTATGTGGGTATTGGATCTTTCAACTTTACTGAAGGACGAGCTGTTTACTCAGCTGCTTGTTGCAGAGTAAAGGATCTGTAAGTAGTGAGAAGACTTTTTGTTCATTCTTCAACAAGCCTCTCTTGTCTGGTGTGTTCTGAAATGTTTTGTGTCTAAACAAAGCAGCCTAGCTTTAAGACTGGTTTGTTCTGCAGATCTACAGTGAACTAAGCCTGTATTCCTGTAAGAGCTGGAAGAGATCAGAAAGAAGGATGCAAAAAAAAGCCTGTATTGGCCTCTGATAAAAACAGAAGTAAAAATAGTTAGAAGATAGTAATGATCTGAAACCATACCTGTTCTATATGAAGTATTAGTAATCAGGGATGTAGTGGAAAAATCTAGGTCTGGCTTATTACAGTTGATAGGCTGGCTCCTTAGTGAAAGAGCATGCAGATTTGTATGTGCATATTGGGACTCTAACACTACATTGATCTTGTTTCAGATTAGTATACCTGTGCTCTCAGTGACGCTTTTGAAGAAAACCAAAACTGCCCTTCTTGTGCCAAATGCTCTGATCATAGCAACAGTCACAGATCGGGTAAGTAGAGGTAGAGGACGAAGCTATTGCGCTCTGCCTGCCTTCTTTTTAATTTTTTTTTCAACTTTTTTTTTCCCCCTACTCATTGGCAGCAATATGAAGGATTCTTGAAGGTAACAAGTGGCCATGTAAACAGCTATAGGAATTGGTCGCATGTGGGCATTTAGACTTAGGACCCTGGAGAATCTGATTTCTTAGGGGATGATTCTAGCTTCTTCTGCCTCCTCTCTTGCAACAGGCAAGAGCCATTTTTATTCCTGCTCCTGACTCCCTGTCTTTTTTCTTTGGATCTGCAGAAAACAAAACTATGTAGAACTTGGTGAGAAAATAAGAAACAGCATCTCTGGTTGCCACCTGCTCTCTGTAATCTATCACTCCCCCTTCTCCAAGACTGCTGTGTAGTAGCACTGGGGACACTGAAACAGCTAGGTCAGGAAGTGCATGCACAGAGGGTTACTTGCCTTGTTGGCAGCTCTGACAGTATTCTTTCATTTACTTGAGCCTCTTACCTGGCCAACAATACCTTAGGTGCACAAAATACAGTTGCTTACAGTGGTACTTAGGAATAGTAATTGCATCAACCAGTAGAAAATGTGATTATCTTAAAAGCAGATTTAGAAGCAGCCCATTTTCATCGCACAAATATTTTGTACAAAGCAAAAAGCAAGTTGTGGTTTGGGTTTTTTTTTTAAGGGGTAGGTAAACATAGTATGCAAAGTCTTTTTAAAAAAAAGAACCGATCGGGACTATGCTGTGGTTCCTGCAGCAGAACATGGTAACTTTTATGTGCCTGTTCTGTGTTCCTTGTGATTAACCTCAGGTCATAGGCTTAGAAGGAATGGAGGTTTTTCTTGCTGTATGAAAGTTCTTGAAAATAGTGACTTGATCAGCAAAACCACCTATCAGTTTTATTTAGATAAAAGGAAACTTGTTGTGTACACCTTTTCTCAAACAGTTTTGGAACTTTTGTTTTTCAGTACATGTTTGTCTCCTTGCTCTCCAGAGATACCACCTACAAGCTATTAAAATCTATCTGTAGACATCTTGAGGTAAGTACGAATGGGAGTGAAGATGGTATGTAGCTTTGTGTTCATTATTCCTGCTTTCCTGCTTTTAAATGCTAGGTAGTTTCTGAGTGTGTTCCTTGTTAACACTGCCGCTTTTTTCAGGATACGAGCATAGGCAACAGTCCAAATCCCTCTTCTCCAGAAAACAGCTTCAGGGCTGATCGTCCTACAACTCTGCCCTTGGTAAATGGCTTAGATGTTTGTTCTTTTGTTGCATAGCACCTTTCATTGCAAGTACTACTTACAATGTCTGAAGAAAGGAAATTGAAGGAAATTATAACATCTGTTTCTAAAATTTCTATGAGTTTTTTTAACGTTAGGAAGCAGTGGGAATGAATGGCATAGGTGTAATTTAGTCTGATCACATGCAGTATATGTACATGCATATGCTTTGGATACATTCCAAGATCTGTATGTTCTACATATCTCTCTTTAGCAGTCAGGTGTCACAGTGCTCCATACTGCCTTGAAGTTGCTTCTTCCTCTGCCATGAACAGTTTTTGAAGTGTTTCTAGTTGCAGTCCTTGCTCTGTTAGGCAGTTCAGACATCTGAAAGAGCTATGTAGCCACATGTGATGACCAGAGTCTAATTCTAGTAATGCCTGTCCTGGACTTCTCAGTTTGTCTAATTTAAGAGTCTCTTTCTTTTGCACACAGACTTAATCTCTTTACTTAAATGAAGGCAGCGGATGAGGCTTGAATTGTGGTGATCATACAGGGCTTATTTTGCTAACTTGATCTCAACATCTTGATGTCAGAGATTTTTCCTGGTTAAACAGTTTTAAAGCTGTAATTGTTGGCTCAGTTTCTAGAGGGAGGTCAGAGGAAATAAGGTTGTTCAGATTTAGAACAGGGCTGAGCTTTCTTGTGACTCTTTCTCCCCATCAGGATTTCAATGAAGACTATTCTGATCTGGATGGAATTGTGCAGCAGCGGAGACAAGAGATGGAAGAGTCCAGCAGCACAGGCTCACAGACCCCAGAGCTGGAATGCTTCCAAGGTAGGTGGGATCACAGGGCCCCAAGGAAATGAGAATGGCTTAGCTCTTAGTTTTGGTTTCTGTAATCCCCTTCTGATGTGGAATCTATATTCTCCACAGTCCTGGAGAATTACATGTTTTTTAAGGTCTTCCTCAAAGCCACAATAGCTGCGTTTCCATTATTATATCCCTTTGCAATCCAGATTCAGGCAATGCCTTGGTCAGCAGTGGATCTGATTTCTTACTACTGCCTCCAGCTGCTTATCCATGTACTATCTGCTCCCCACATCTGCCATCAGTTATGCTTGCAGAGATACAATGTAGGAGATGTTCCTCCTTTAAAAAAAAAGCAAAACAAACAAAAACTCCTGTTCTAAAGTAGTTCAAGTCACAGCGTAACTTCTAATCTATACAAATAACGTTCTGTACCGTGGTGGCTTTGGGTCATCAAAAAAGTTATTTTTGACATGTGTTTATGTGGTTTTGTTTTTTAAACCCTCATTTTATTCTTTGCAGTTAAGACACTTGAAGAGACTGTCCAAAGTTGTTCCTTCTTAACACTACTGTTTGTAGTCTCATATGCCTCAAGTTCTTCACCTAATTGGCAGGAATGCTATGTAGAAACTCTGCGTATAAGATCATAAGTATAGTGGAACTTGTTTTATGTAGCACATGCTGATTGTCATCAGCAAAACCTAGGGTATTATTCTGCTGTACAATTAATATATATTAATGTGTTGTTATGCTGTTATTACTCCAGGTTCCATCCTGACTATAAAAAATTTGTATGATAAACTTTTACCATTACTTTTAAATGAAATACTATAATTTTTTATAGCAGTTTTCTATCACATTAGTTTTAATTAACACTTATTTTTTTCCTATGTGTCTTTTGTTCAGTGGTATGATTTGGGGCTATTTGCTTTCATTGGTCTTTGATATTTACTGTGTGTGTATTTTTAATTGTTTGGTTGTGTTTGTGAAGCAGTAACTAAATTGTGGTGTCATCACTTGCCACATGAATGCTTCTAAATAATGATTTATCTTGCTGTCTTGCTTCCTTACAGCTAATAACTACTTCAAACCTTTCCATTTTCTTTTTCCACAATTAAAAAAACAATATCCAGTTAAAGAATCACCCTAGAAAAAGGAATTGAGGGTTGGGGGAACACATCTGTCACTTGTGATTCTGTTTCTTGTGCATCATTAGAGTGGTCCAGGGTGTGCAAGGAAAGCATGAACAAAACTGAGGCGTGACTGGATTTTTCTGTCCCATGTCTTTCAAGACATTGTCTGCGTTTAAAAAACAGGCAGGAAAGGGAGCTATAATCTCCTGTTTAAAGTGACAATGCAAGATCTTCATTTGGTGTTGCTATTAAACTCATTTGGAATCATTACTCTAGCATATTCCATCCTTTTAAGAGATTATATTTGTGTCTGTATAGTCTGCTGACTGGAAATTGAGTAACCTTCAAAGTGTGCACAGGCTGCCATCTTTCAAAGGATCTGGAAATGTAAATGCAGCACACATCATCCTCTTCCAGTTCGGGTGCTTCTTTATATTTTGTGATGATGTGGAATTACTATGCAAACTGTTTTAAGGCTACTAAACCAACTGCTGCTTTCTAAGTCCAGAAATGCATGTTTTAAAATCCTCCTCTTCCCCTACTCCTTGATTATCTTAAGATACCAATAGCTTCCTTTGACTTCGTATTTCAGCTTTATTAAAAGTCTTGCTTTTGACAGATTATCATGTCGTTGAGACACAGACTCACTTGGAAGTTTCCAAGACTGAGGCAAAGTCTGTCCGTTCAGATGCACACAGTAAACGTGGACCTGACGGAAAGGCCCAAAACAGTCCTCAAAATGGTAAGGAGTCAAGGGCAGATCTTCAGCTGGAGTTAGTTGAGATAAGTTTGCATAGTTATATCAGTTCACATAATCTGGAAGATCTCTTTCTGTTTATCCTTCTGTTTATATTATCTGTTGCATGCTTCAAAACACCGTTTGTGTGCCGTGGTCTGCTTTGATCAAAGTAACACTTGTTTCTTTTTCTCACAGGCCATTCTGAATCCTTCAGGTTCTTCCACAAAGTGAAGTCCCAGCAGCTCTTATCTCTGAACCATGTACTTATATTTTATGCAGTTCTGTAAGTTAGCAATTAATACCAAGACTGTAAAGATACTAGGATTTTCTTATGTTTACATAGATTAATATAATCTAAGATTTACTTGAAAAAAGGAAGTTATTGAGAAGTGTGGCCTTTATACTTTTCAGAAGTAGAAATGCTGGGGCAGGCTTACTTAACAGGCCTTTTACTTTTAAAAGCAGAAGGTCTTTTGGTTCAGGAAACGTTAGAAAAGTTTAAATACTTGCAAGTTCGCTTTACATGTCCCTTAGCAAAGCCATACTCAAGGCTGAGATTTTCATAACTTTCTGAATGCCACTGATGAGTATTCCTTAGGTTTTTCTAAGAATGATACCTTTATTATTCAACATGTACAAGTAACAATTTAAATGGCTTTTAACATTCAATTTGTCAGGTACCTCTAAAGTTTCCATTAACTGATGTACCACCTTATTTTTCTCTTTTACAGTGTTTGTGTATTAATATTTTCTACCTTCTACATGAGATATAAAATCAGTGTCCTGGAGGAACGTCTTATTTCCATCACATCCTTGGATTCACATATTAAGGAGTAAGATACACTCTGTAAAATTCTGGAGTTTTAAAATCTTTTTCCAGTATCTGTCATGCTCATCTGTTTTCTTCAGAAACCACTGTGATATTGTAGTGCCCTTGTGATACTTTAGTGTCCTGTAGTTCTTATATCTATACTAGCCTCATCTCACAGCTTTCCATTTAAGACTTTTAGTACAAATGTGATATATCATGGTGTACTACTGCCTTGAGAATGTTTCACATAGCTGTGAGTAACTTCAGTGTAACGCTGAAGTGAGCAGTTCCTTTCCAGAGCAATGATTCTGTGGAAAAGGTGTAACTTCTGCTTTCAGTCTTAATGTCATTTCACTAGCATAAGATGACAGAAGGTACTTCATAATCTTTGGGCTAATACATCTGACTTGCTTGTATAATGTTTTCTAAAGCTTTGGCCTGCCTATATCTGCTTTAGAAACTGATATCCTGTCTTGCTAAAATAAAATAAGATAAACCAAACCCACCCTACGAGGCCAAAACCAAATCAAACCAAAAAAAAATCCAAACACACCAAGGGAAGGTTCTTTGTGTTTTTGAAGAGGAAACAGGGAAAGGGGCCACTGTTCCATTGAGAGTCCCATTCTGTAGCTAAAGTCGTGGATGTCATCTGCCCCTGCATATTTTTTTTTTTTTTAATCTCCAAGTTGCATGGATAGGAAATACAGCAAACGTCAAATGGAGAGGCAGTGCAGGGGCGTACACCACAGCAATATGAGACTGTAAGTTGTGTCAGCTTCCTATTCCTCTCTTAGGACAGAAGGCAGTTAACTGGATACTACTGAGAATACTAATCAACTTTATTCAGCGTTAAATTTTGCATTAACTCTTCTCCCATCCATATAACTGATTTATTTTGTGAGCTGCTCTGAAAAATATGGCTTAAAAAGTCATTTCTAAATGTCACTGCAAAACCTGTAGCCACATGCAGCGTGAGTGGGAATGCTGACAGCTGGAGAAACACCACCTGAAAAACAGAGGGGGAAAACAAAATTCAGGGCAGAGCTGTACCCAGGCTGGGTGGAACTGCCTCAAAGTGTTTCAAACCTGTAGCAAGTTCTTGAATAAGGGTGCTTCTTAATTCAGCTTTCTTTGATGACCCATCCATGACGAACAGGTCACTCTGACAATGCACATTGTTCATATTGAACAATGACCATGCTGCTTAGGATCCAACTGCTCTTAGCTGTCTTCTGTGCAAAGCAGTAGGACTTGTATGTATGTGTCAGGAGACAGAGCTAGGTTCTTGACAAAAAAGAAATAGGGAGGAAATGGTTCTTTATCTTAAACAGGCTTGCATTTGTATTTTACCAGTAATGCAAGGAGAGGGGTAAACCTACCTCTAATAGTAGCTGTTTTCCCACTTTTGTCATGTTTGGATTAGCAGGATGCTGTGTCCCTCTTCGGAAGTGCTCTTACACGAGAAACTCCTGTTTTATGTTGCTCTGATCCCAAACAGTACAAGATACAGGATGAGCTAATGTGCACTTCTACAGTGTCAAAACTGGGATTTTTGATTTCCTGCAAGTCACAGGACATGGAACTTACGCAACTTTTCAATTTATTTCCAGTGGAAATAGCTGTAAAGTTTTCACTCCAAACTTCTGGAGAATAAGACAACATAAAGAATGTAGTCAAGAGTGCAAAAGTGACTTAGGCCTTCGTTTCTGTGAACAAGTACAGTTCACAGTGTCGCCATTGTATTCCCATCTACATGTATCTCTCAGTTCTGTTTTCCTCTTTTTCACTTCTGTTGTACTTACTCATTCGTTCTGTTTGACAGACATCCAGTGCGCCAAGGTTTGGGATCTCATCTGCAAATTAATGCTGATGCCCTTTGTGATGAGTTAACTGCTAATCTTATAAAATTGGAAAAGGTAACTTCCTAGAATATAATGCAAATACTGATACACTAGTCAGATTCATGCTAAATTTCTATGATCTGTTATTTTCAAAAGTGCCAAGCCACCCCCAGATTTGATACTAGACGCTGGCATGTTTTCCTAGACAAAGGACTGGTTTTTGGACTAGAAATTAGCCCAAGTACAAGCATTGGTATGTGTAGATGTTTGGCCTTGAGCTGAGGTTTACAGCCAGGAATACTAATAAACTGGACACTTCAGGGGTAATTATTGTGTGTAACAATCTCAATTTTTTACTTGTTCATCAAGGCTAAGGATTCTGAACTTCATCTTTGTTACTATTTGATGAAATTTTCTTTGTGGGGCTTTTGTTTGAGTTGTGTATTTTTGATTAAGAAAAATGATGCTGGCTTTTATATGTAGTCAGCCGCTTCATATGAAGTGTCTGGAATCTGCCTGTTTAACTTTATTAGCACAAATGCTGCTGCACCAGTTGTGTAGTTCGCCATACCTGACCTTTACTTTTTACTAAACTAAATGCAAATGCAAAACTAAATGCACTTATTGACTTAAATTGGAAACCTATGCAAAACAAGAGTGGGTGTGCAGACCTTATTTCCACTTCAGGTGTTGTGGTGGACTAACCTTGGCCAGCAGACAGATGCCCACCCAGCCGCTTTCTCACTCCCCTTTACTAGCAGGGCAGGGGGAGAAAATAGGATAAGGAAGATAAGGTCAAGATAAAGGCAGGTATATTGCTTACCAGTTACCATCACAGGTAAAACAGACTTGACTTGGGGAAAATCAATCTAATATAGTGCCAGTTAAAATAGATTTGGGTAGTAAGAAACAAGGACAAACAATAGAACATTACCTTTCCTCCCCCCTGTCCCAGGCTCAACTTCACTCCTTCGCTCCTGACTCCTCACACCACTCCCTGCCCCCCAAGTGAGACTGGTTGGGGGTTACAATCAGTACATAACAATTTTCTCTCTGCTCCTCCTTTCTTCCCCTATCTTCCCCCTTGTCCTGGTTTGGCCCAAACCAGGCCAATTAGTCTTAGAGAAACCAAGGTCACTGCTAAATTCCTCACTGCTTACGAGTGAAGAGCCGAAGGGGGGTCACAGCTGCAGGGAGGAGCAGACAGGGCAGGTGACCCAAGATTGACCAACAAGATATTCCATCCCACACACGTCATTCTCACTTTCCTATTTATCACTAACCCACTGCCTCCTGGAGGTGGGGCCCAGGAGGGAGGGGCCCTCCTGTCTCCCACTGATTGGTACCAGCTTTGCCAATTCTCCAGTTAAAAGCCTGCAGGTGTGATGGCAGGAGGAGCTACTGCAGTTTCCCCTCTGCCCGTGCTGGGGGGAGCTACTGCAGTTTCCCCTCTGCCTGTGCTGGGGGGAGCTACTGCATTTTCCCCTCTGCTTGTACTGGGGGGAGCAACTCTGCCTGAGGAGGATTTCCAAGCTCTCAGTCTTGGTTTTGTATATATTTGTATATATTTGTCTATATTAGATTATTTCTATTATTATTGTTATTATACTCTTTTTCATTATTATAGTTTATTAAAACTGTTTTAACTTTCCAACCCATAAGTCTCTCTCCCTTTTCCCTTTCCCTTAGCGGGGGGGGAGAGGGTTAACAGAGAGCATCTGCCACCTGGTTAATAGCCAGCCCAGCTTTAAACTGTGACAGATTTATTGGCGCCCAACGTGGGGCTCGAGAGAAGCTCCAACAGGTTGCTCTGATAAGTTGAATCCTGGCTCTGGTGGGAGGAGACCCAGAGAGCTCAGCTGAGAGAATATCAGATTTCTTTGAGATTTACGAGGGGTTGGAAAGTTAAAACAGATAGTGAAGATGGTGATGTCATTTTTGAATGCTGTGTTATCTCATCTTTTTATGGAGTTTCTTTCACAGTTGAGTATTGCAATGCTGCCTTACCTGCCGTGGGCACTGTGTTATTGCTTGCTTCTTATGAATGTTTACATGCAGTTTAGCAGTGGGCGCTGGTCAAAATGTATTGTTTTGGTATGGGGTTTGATACTGATTTATGCTGTGATAAACTGGGCAGTTAATATTCCAATCTCTTATCTCTATGACACAATGATGGGTAGCTTTAATCGAATCAGTAGCAGCGACTTCATTTGCACGCTCCAGGCGTCCTTCAGCTGATTCTGTTAATGATTACACTTCCAGTTTTACTTTGGGAAATAGTACCTTCTCCTTTTCTGCCAAGCTGATTCCACTAGATTTTGCGAAATTAAGATGGTGCTGTCTAGGTGGCATGTTTTTATTTTTGGTTGTCCTGAATGTGTTTCTGATGTGGGATAAGATTAAATATCGGTGCAGGGACAGTTGTAGGTGTTATGCAGCCACCTCAGATCCTACAGTGTGTACTGCCGCTACAGCCACTAAACCCACTGAAGCCTCGGCAGCCTGTACCACAGCTGCTACACCCCCCAAGATGGCCACTGCAGCTACTCAGACTCCAGCATCTATCGAGTCTGTACCAATCGCTCCTGTAACCAGGAAGAAATACCAAAAGAAATCAGCTCGTGAAGAGAAGGATGATGACTCAGAGCCTTCTAAGGCAGAGCCATCATATGACCCAGGTGAGGGCCCTTCTCAGGCAGAGTTAGGGCCCGACACAGATGGGGGTTTCCTCGATCGTCCTTTTAAAGCAGACCCATCACAGAAGAAAGGTCCTTCTAAAGCAGAACTATCACAAGAGGAGGACTCGGACGTAGAGATAACCTACCACTCCTTATCCCTGAAGGACCTGAGAAATATAAGGAAAGACTTCAGCCGTTATGACGGTGAGCCTATTATTACCTGGTTGCTCCGATGCTGGGATAATGGGGCAGATAGCATGCAATTAGATGGCAGAGAAGCCAGACAGTTGGGATCCCTGTCCAGAGATGGTGGTATTGATAAGGCACTCGCAAGAAAGTCAAACACTATCAGTCTCTGGAGGCGACTCTTGTCAGCTGTAAAGAGCAGGTATCCCTATAAAGATGATGTTATGAGCCACCTAAGCAAATGGACCACTATAGAAAAAGGTATTAACTACCTTAGACAACTAGCTGTGCAAGAGATCATTTATAGACACCCACGGGACATTGTAGATCCTGTAGATCCTGATGAAGTGGAATGCAACCGATCCATGTTCCGGAAGGTTGTGAAGAATGCTCCACCAACATATACCCATACATTGTCAATATTAGTCTGGGGAGAAGATGATATGGCACATTCTACTGTGGGCGAAATGGCTAACTGTATGCGACAGTATGAAGATAGTATTTCTTCCCCACTGCAGGCACGCATCTCGGCTGTGGAAGAACTGACTAAGGAGAACAAGGACTCATTTAAACAACTGTCAGACAAACTGTCCATGATCGAGAATAAACTTGACTCTCTACCTACACAGGCGCGCGTTGCAGCCGTTAAGAGAAAACGTTCTCCTACAGGACCAGCTCAAAGGAAACAGAACACATCACGAGGTATCCTGTGGTTTGCCCTGCGTGGTTATGGGGAGGACATGAACAGATGGCATGGACAACCTACCAGTACCCTACAGGCACGAGTACGTGAGTTGCAAGCTAACAGAAATACCAGAGAGAATTTTCCTAGGAGGATGGCTGCTCCAGTTACCAGTGAGCAGGACCCCAGCCAGGGTAGATGGGGCTCAAATCACTTTTTCCCAAGTGTGAATAGGAGAAATGAAGGTCCAGTCCCTGTGAGCAGCACGAATCCATTTCTTAATTGAGGTGACAAGTGCTGAAGGAGCCCCACCATATAATGAATTACCAGAGGATGAGAAGCAGTATGCCCTGTTCACCGATGGATCCTGCCGTCTTGTAGGAAAGCATCGGAAGTGGAAAGCTGCTGTATGGAGTCCCATACGACGAGTCGCAGAAGCCACAGAAGGACAAGGTGAACTATTTTTAGTTCGGTGGGCTCATGACACTTCAGGTCATCAAGGGAGAGATGCAACATACAGATGGGCTCGTGACCGAGGGGTGGACTTAACCATGGACTCTATTGCACAGGTTATCCATGATTGTGAAACATGCGCCGCAATTAAGCAAGCCAAATGGTTAAAACCTTTGTGGTATGGGGGGCGGTGGTTGAAATATAAATATGGGGAGGCCTGGCAAATTGACTATATCACACTCCCTCAAACCCGCCAGGGTAAACGCTATGTGCTTACCATGGTGGAGGCGACCACCGGATGGTTGGAAACATACTCTGTGCCCCATGCCACTGCCCGGAACACTATTCTGGGCCTTGAAAAGCAAATCTTGTGGCGACACGGCACGCCAGAGAGAATTGAGTCGGACAATGGGACTCATTTCAAAAACAGTCTCGTAGACAACTGGGCCAAAGAGCATGGCATCGAATGGGTATATCACATCCCCTATCATGCACCAGCCTCTAGGAAAATTGAACGGTATAATGGGCTGTTAAAAACTACCCTGAAAGCAATGGGGGGTGGAACCTTTAAAAACTGGGATAAACATCTGGCACAAGCTACCTGGTTAGTTAACACCAGAGGATCTGGCACAAGCTACCTGGTTAGTTAACACCAGAGGATCTATCAATCGAGCTGGCCCTGCTCAGTCAGACTTTCTACATACAGTAGAAGGAGATAAAGTCCCTGTGGTGCATGAAAGGAATCTATTGGGAAAAACTGTGTGGATTCTTCCTGCAACGGGCAAAGGTAAACCCATTCGTGGGATTGCTTTTGCTCAGGGACCTGGATGTACTTGGTGGGTGATGTTGCAAGATGGCGAAGTCCGATGTGTCCCTGAAGGTGATCTGATTCTGGGTGAGACTACTTAAGTCTGAACTGTATGTTGTTGCTGCATAAGTGTCTTTCAGGTTAAGACAGTGGTGATGAGACCGGAGCTAGCTTCATCAAGTGGCGTCCAGTAACCTCCTCGAGTCTGACATCTTTAACCTGCAACCCGTGGGCACGAACCATGACAAAAGAGAGACCGCTAGCCAGAGAGACTGCTGAGAGACTGCTAGCCAGATGGAAACCCACAATCCTGAACCAAATGAACTTAATGAACTTTTTGTATAGAGGTGAATCATAAACTAGGGATATGTGTATATATATTTGAAAATGAAAAGGTAGTGGTGATCTGAGTATGACGTGAATGGTATGGAATAAGGGGTGGAATGTCCTGGTTTGGCCCAAACCAGGCCAATTAGTCTTAGAGAAACCAAGGTCCCTGCTAAATTCCTCACTGCTTACGAGTGAAGAGCTGAAGGGGGGTCACAGCTGCAGGGGGGAGCAGACAGGGCAGGTGACCCAAGATTGACCAACGAGATATTCCATCCCACACACGTCATTCTCACTTTCCTATTTATCACTAACCCACTGCCTCCTGGAGGTGGGGCCCAGGAGGGAGGGGCCCTCCTGTCTCCCACTGATTGGTACCAGCTTTGCCAATTCTCCAGTTAAAAGCCTGCAGGTGTGATGGCAGGGGGAGCTACTGCATTTTCCTCTCTGCCCGTGCTGGGGGGAGCTACTGCATTTTCCCCTCTGCTTGTGCTGGGGGGAGCAACTCTGCCTGAGGAGGATTTCCAAGCTCTCAGTCTTGGTTTTGTATATATTTGTATATATTTGATTATTTCTATTATTATTGTTATTATACTCTTTTTCATTATTATAGTTTATTAAAACTGTTTTAACTTTCCAACCCATAAGTCTCTCTCCCTTTTCCCTTTCCCTTTCCCATAGCAGGGGGGAGAGGGTTAACAGAGAGCATCTGCCACCTGGTTAATAGCCAGCCCAGCTTTAAACCGTGACACCCCTGCAGCAGCATGGGCTCTCTGTGGGCCACGGAGCACCTCCTCCCACTCCTCCTTCTCCTTCAAGGTCACCACAGACCTTGGTGTTCCTTCTGCTGTTTCTCACCCTCTTACTCTCCTCCTTTCTCTGTTTGGTGTTTTTCCCCTTTCTTAAATACACTTTCCCAGAGGCTCCACCACTTACTTGGTTGAGAGGCTTAGTGCTGTGCCCTGCCATGGGTCCATTGAAGGCTGCTGGAATGGCTGTGTCCAGCCCTGGCCTCTTCCCACAGCAACTGCCCCTACAGCCCCCTGTCCTGCCCCTGCCCCCAAACCTTGACAATTGCACCCAGTACAGGTGCATGAAAAAAGTATTAGTGGAGCAAACCCAAAAGTTACTTGAATTCCTATGTGCTTAAGTCACATGGGTTATTTTTCCCTCTGTTTCTAAAACTGAGTGCATGCCAAGGTCTTTCAACACCTTTTTGTTCCAAACAAAGTTTCTCAAATAGTATAAAGCTAGGATTATATAGTATCACTGTTCACCTGTGTGGCATAGGTTTTACAAAGACTGCCAAAAAGAGGTTTCTCCCCGGACATCTCCACCCCTTTAGCTGTGGAAGTCTAGAGTAATGCTAGCATAACCCCTCTGTATGCTCTGGATAATAACAATATGAATATGTGGGGAAAATGCTTACCAGATGATTACCAGATACAATCTTCAGCCAAATTAGGTCATTTAAGAGGTTACTGCTTTCCAGCTCTCTGGGACAGGCTGACAAGATGGTTCATAGGAGACCTTCATTTCATTTCAGTGGGAAGCCAGCCAACCAGCCTTCTGCAGCACGGCTGGGCACTTTCCCACTCTCTTACATAGTCTCTGCTTGCAGACGCAGTAAAAGGCAGCTGGGTGGTCAGATCATTCAGCTGTTCCCAGAGAAGTGACCCTCTGTCCTGAATTAGAGTCTTAAGTCATGTGCTTTTTTCAGTTCGTGTCTACAGGATTGGACCCTTAGAGTCTTACCTTGTATTTGCCAAATACTCAAGACACAATCAACTGCTGTGCGTACAAGCTAAATGAGTATTGCCTGTAGCTGCATATTGCCACAACCCAGTCCTCTCTAATCTAGATGAGCAGTGGTTAGAACAGGATGTTTGACCGTGCCCTTGCCCTGCAAAACTGGTAGAAATCTAATAGCTTTATGCTCTCTGTGCAAAGTTACTGCAGTTGTGTAACTGTTTCATATGCCTTAGCGAGAAGCGCTGGTAATTGTCTGCAGCTGACTTCAGCAGCAAAGGTAGCATAAAAGTTCCACTGTAACTTGTCGTCTCTCCCCTTGCTTCCTGTGCGACCATAGCATTGTAAACTAGAGCACAGACATTATCTAGGTTAAAAACTAAAAATTACTCTCCAGTTAAAAAATGTTCAGTGCCAAGAGTATGTTGCAGTGACTTTTTCAGAGTGACCTTGTGATTTTTACAAGCTCTACTTCATACTTGGAGCCTAGGATTTACAATGGTTTAGCAGAATTTTGCTTTGGCATTTAAGTGTATTTAACAGGTAGTTAAAATATACCATATCTATTAGAGGATAAAGCGTTAAATTAAAGAACGGAAAACATGGTCTAATGTTATTCATTCCCTTACTGTAATGCAGCTTGTGAAAAGGAAATTCCTGTGTATGCGTTGTGACTCATAAAATTAGGTGCTTCTTACTGTTTTCCTTTCCCCAAAATGCCCTCCTTGAAAAAGGTGTGCATCTGGGCTAGAAATCATGAGGTAGGATTAAGAAGTGGCATCCTTGAACAGAAAGTACAATGGCTTCTCAAATTAAAGTCTGAAAGTAGCTGTGACTAAACCTTACGTAGCCAGTGACTGCTAGTTACTAAGAGAGAACACTTGTGCCAGGGGATGCGACCCACTATAGTTCCCGCTCAGCTTTTAAGGACAAGGAGATGAAACGTAGATAAATAGGGTTGGTAAAATAGGTCTGTGTGAATCATCCTTGATGATGTGACTGGCTGGCATTGCCTTCAGTATAACTAAGGGAAGACAACCCACAATCAATACACTAAATCTAGCAAATGGGACATGTCTGCTAATGGTTAGAAGACCTTATTTTGCTGCGCACGCATCATAGCCAGTTGTGTAGCCGTAGCTGTTACAAAACTAGTTGAATTGTCCACTTAAGCCTAAGAGCTGCAACTTTGAAGTTTGAGGCTTTTATTGGGTTTTGATAGAGTTAAAAATAATTGGATTTTTTGTCCCTTTCTTTCTAGCTCTAGGGTTTTTTATATCTTATTTTGTCATACCTAATGAAGGAGAGAATCTATAGGAGGAAATTGCAGGAGATGTAATACAAAAGCTAGGTGTGCTGCTAGCCGATTGTATCCAGATGTTTCCTCTGACTCTAGAGCAGAAAGCATTTAACATGAATACCATTGGTATGAATAGTTGTGACAATTAACATGCACACAGAGAGTATATTGAAGGGTATGTCTTGATTTTTTTTTAATACAGTGTAACACTTCCTGCCTCCCAATTATTTTTCTCTCTTTTTCTAAGATACAGAACAACTTACAAAAACTACTTGAAGATGGTGAATGAAACGTTCATGTTCATGGGCTGCTTCATACCTCATTCTTCTCTCTTGACAAACAGTTCCAAAGGAGCTCTGCTGACCAGAGTTCAAGCTTCTTTATTTTCAGTCCAAGCCAAGCTTAAACTACTGTAAAGCTCATGTCATAATGCAGAAAGTCAGTTTATTCTTGTGTTTTGAAAACATATGTTTTGATCTACGTGTATCTGTGTTTTGAAAATAAGGGGATTTTTCCTTCTCTGTTGTGTGTGAATTGATGGATTTTATTGCTTGCTTGATTCTAGGCTTGCTTACAGCAGTGCAAACCTGGTGCAGCTCCTTTTACCTCAGCATTTGCTTTCTGCCTATTGTCATTGAAGTGCAAATACAAAGGATATCACTCATGACTGGTGCTGAGGTGTTGTGTGAATGAGCTGGTATCTGTCTCAGCTGTGGTTATGGATCAGTGCTATGCTCTTCATTTTTACGTATTTGTGCCCTGGCCTCCCAAAGATCAGGAAACAGACACCTCTGGATTTGGTTATGTGAGCTTCTGAATGTTCGAGGTGTGCTCAGTTCTCACGTGCTGTAAAAAGGCTCAATTCTACTTTCTGTGGCATTGCATCACTGCTGACAGCAAGGTCTGTTTCTGCTGGGCATTCAATTTCCATTGAAGTCAAGCTTGAAATAGTATGGACTCGCCAGCTTACAATCAAGTTGCTTACGAATAGCAATATGGGTACAACATATCTGCACAACTTAGAACTGACAGGTTTTTTGTCCACTCATATGGTCTCTGTCCGTTAAGTTAATCAGTGTGAAGACCCTCAGTCAGCGTTCCTTGGAGTTGCATGGGATTTTGGTTGGCTGAGCAAGAGCAATTTGTGTTCCAGTTGATGGAAATCTAGTCTTGGTATGTGACTTGGGGGACCAGATATTTCCACGTAATCGGAACTTGTGCATTAATGATGCAGCAATACAATCAGTAGAGTGAATGAAAAAGCGGACACCTGCTTTGTTATATCATACGATTTTTTTCACAGTGCCTAAGATCAGATAACTGGGGATTTTAGCTTTCTCATTTCTGGTTAGTTTTTAAAAAGCAATATTTAGGATAATAACAACTAGTACCTGTAAAGTAACAGTATTGTTTATAATATGCTATGCATTTTATAACCATTTCTGTGAAATGTACCTACTTTGTTTAAATAAACTTTTTTAAAACAAGCAACTCAGTACTGTAATTTGGATGAACCCAATTCCATCCATCAGTTTCAGTCAAATGTGATACTCCTGATCTGAGTAAGCTCAACCCTCACAGTACAAAGTTTCTGCAAAACCCAGTACCCAACACAAAGGGTTAGGAACTGCATCTTGCTTATGTGCTTCCTTTTACTCAGCTGTACTCAAGGTCTTTCCAGACTGCAACAGTAGGAGCAAATCTGGACCCCAGAGTTTTGAGGAAATGCTAGTAGTTTTCTCAGGTGATTCCTTCTTGAAGGATATTAGATGAGTATTGTGATGTTGAGGCAGCTGAGAGAGCCCTATGTGCTCTCTAATGTGCCTGCCTGGCTCAAGTTTCCAGCTAAGCATGGTCTGTCAGAGATCTATGAGATTTGACTGTTCTCCTTGTTGCAGCCTCTGCCTTTCCTTCCTCAGCTGTCATGAGGAGGATGTCTTGGGGACGTCACACTGTTCAGAAGTCAGTGCACAGTTGGGCAGTGTGTAGTACTGCTGTACTTCCAAAATGGGAGACGGAGCACACACAAGACCCTGTGGGGGTGAAGTTTAGATGTGTGCGTGGAGTGGTTTCAATCCTGCAATTCAATCTTGTGACTGAAGAGGAGGGGTTTGCCCCAACCCTGGTTTTAAGGGAAGTAACACCAGCAGTGAAAAGCTGCTTCCTGTGAGGATGGGAGTCAAGCAAAGAGGAAGCGGGCTTCTCCTCCCAGCGTCTGTGGTAGGTAGTGCAAACAAAGGCCCCGAGGAGGGGTTTTGCGGTTTGGCAAAGGTGAAGTGCTAGTTTGCAGAAATAGGTGGGAAAGATATGTGACTTCAGGGAAGTCAGAAATCTACATCAAATGTTTAGTGCACTTAGGTGTTAATAATGATCACTTACAATTTGCTGCATAGGCTGCCTGGCAATCTGATTTTAAAAGCTGATTTTCTTCTTTATGGGTTGGTTTGGGTTTTTTTTTTCCAAATTTTGTCTGTCTGTTGTCCCTCACAGCATAGAGGCTGGAAAAACAACTGGGTTCCACCAGCCGTGAAGGACCTGGTAGTGTTACCGGAAAATAGTAACCAAGAAAACTCTCTAAACCAAATGACAGTTTAGAAAGCCGACACCGGTTTATTGCAGCACTGGGTGCATGGGGGATCTCTCCTCCTAGCATGCACACCTAGGGACAAAAGCATACTCATTATATACATTATAGAAAAATGAATATTCATACAATTCTGAGTAAAGCCCACCTATTCCAAGAAACCTTATGCATATGCCAATACATTATGTAATTGTCTTTGCACATGCGTACTAAATTGGGGAAGGGGTCTTGGGTGGGATCGGGTGGTCTCTAGTGGTCGTAATCCCCCCATAGTGATGCTAACTGCTGTATAACCCCGCTTCTGCGCAAGCATGGTCGAGGCCTTTTTGTTGACCCATGCAGGTGGCTCCAAGGAGAAGATACTGTTCTGGTTCTTACAGGATTTATCTCTACTCCTGGCGTCAGAGCTATGAATCAAGTCATTTAAGACACTACAAAGATGTTGTTCACAGTCTTTATCTTTGGCCCTTGTTTGTAATTAGTGAGGAATTTAACAGAGACCTTGGATCCTCTAAGACTAAGCGCAAGCAAGAATCAGTGACGACTATAACTCTGTTATCAGTCCCAGAAGCAGACCCTGTCTTCAAAACATGCCGTTAGCTTCAGAACATACTGTTATTTTAACTGAGAGGAAAATTGCTGAAAGAAAAGTTGATTCTGTCTAAAAGTTACACAGAGTAGGCCTTTTAGGGCCTACTTTGAGGCTTACTTCTACTAAACCATCTGGTATCAGTAGTAGTACCAGGTTCTGGTCAGATGCTTTGAAACTGCAGACGTATGGAAGGCAACACAGGTACATCACTAACGTTTTCTCTAGTTGTAGTTGGTGACCCCATTTATTTTTTCTTAACAGTCTTAGCCCAACCTTCTTCAGTTCATGTGAGGGCTTATTCTAAGGGAGAAAAAAAACCCAAACAGTTGCTTTATTTTCTTTCTCAGAAAATTAATTTTGAGGGAACTTCCAAGACACTTTGGTGGTTGTGGGAACGAGTCATACACAAGACCTGACTTTTCCACATACGTTCTGCCAGTGTCCAGCAAGTGGAGTCCTTACATCCTCGCCTGGAGAGACTAATATGAAGTTTTTCTCCACCTCACTGGTATGAAAGTGTACCAAATAGCTAATAGTCGGGAGTGGGGAGAGGAAACATGGAAGTATCTTATAGGCATAATTTTCTGATGTTTGGGAATTCCTCTGTCTTTATAGGCTGCTGTCAAGAGGAAGAGCCCTTTCCATTTCTCACCTCTTCCATATTCCCAGTTGTTATTTTCTTGTGCATTTTCACAGATAGCAGAACAGAGGGGAAAAAAGTAATGTGGGTTTGGAGAGGCTGGTTGGGTTGAGAGGTTGTTGAATTAGTTTTCTGCCAAATTACTTGCCTGAACTGGCTTGGGCTGACAGGTATCAAGTTTATGATGCAGTTGGTGTGAAGGATGCAACTAGTACTCCAAGAAGGAGAAGTATTATAAAGGCCTCTCTCAGCAGAACATGAAAGGTAGTAACTCCCGTTAGCATTTGCAGAAAAGACGAGCAGTTCTATGTGTACGTTTGATCTTAATACTATCACTGCTTTCATCTGAACCTTCAAACAGGTGTGTAATAATGCTCTCCACTTCCTGCTATGCCTGCACTTTCATTGCCAAGTTTCCAGCTCATAGTCAGAGACAAACACTAAGTAAATCTATGGGTTGGTGCTATCCAGGCCTTTGCAGGCTATTGCTCAGCTGCTTCAGCTGCAGCTGCTAGTGAGGTGTTACTCGCAAGAACACAAGAGATTTTGCATTTACAGAGCAGGTGTGATCATGAAAAAGCTGGCTATTTAAACAGAAAACTAAGCAAACAGTTTCTTTTGTGCTCAGTGCCTCTGTGTGTGCTTCTGTAAACAGCAGAGGAATAATGTTTGAAAGGATTTTGCCAGCACCTGCTTTCATTTTGCCTGGTGAGATTATCTGAGTCTGACATGCAAATTTGCTCAAGTGGGAAAAATGACTAATCTCATTTGACACTTCCAGGTTTATGGTTTGACCCTTGTGGAGCTTTCTGCTAAACGTAGTTGCATGTAATGAGACGTTACGAAAGGGATGGGTTTTTTTGCTTTCTTGGGTTATAAAATCAGTGTAATACTAATTTTATAATTGTAGGGCTTCATGGTAGCCTATTGTTCAGCGAACAGCCACAACAAAATATATGCCAGTAAATTTCATTTAATTTTCTTTTAAGTTATTCCCTTATTATCAGTAACCTTCTTGGATTTTAACAAAAAAATCAGTCAAATGCGTATAATAAAACAGTCTACACTATATGCACTAACTGAGCAGCATTTACAAGAGTTTATTCCACGAGTTTCACACAATGTTATGATGCCTGTAACTATTCCTGTCCAAAATACAGGCATTTCACTGATACGTACATAGTTGGTTTTCAGACCTTCTGGTTTTCCTCCTGGTGGCTTCTACTGACCCTTAAGTTTCCATTTAGTCAAACTGTCCAGCGATACTGTGCCTACTCATCTTAGATTAAACCTAAAATTATTTGTGTGACTAGGCCTACATCCTAGGATGGTTAGGAGCCCTTGTCTATACCTGCAATTGGTAGGACCCTCAAAGGGGATGATCCCAAGAAGGAACTGATTAGAAAAGTGGTCTGAGAGGATACCGATAGGATTTTTTACAATAATCAGAAGCTTTTGTCTTTCTTCTGTACGTGGTGTCATCTCTATTATAATTTACAAACAAGTGGTCAGGCTGCAGCATCTCAGCAAGCAGACTTTGAGCAGGACTTCAAGGCAATCGTGTGTCAGCGAAGCCTTCCCCAAGCTTGTGTTTCTTATAGAAAGAGTACAAGAATATTCCAGCTATCCTCTAGTGAAATTGCAAATGCTTTACATGAATCACATTACCTTTTTTCCTCACAATGGTCAATATTTTTGCCAAAAATCTTCCCTCTCCTGGAAGGTACAGACACTTTTCTGAGAGTGTTACTGTTGGTGGAAGGAGTAACCACCCTGAGTGTGTTTACTAAGTAGACATCTGTGCCAAAAAACTTGGAAAGTAGCTCCTTGAAGAGGATGTCCAAGAAATTACTGCCCTCCATATACATTTCATACTGACTAGGCTCGGTAGCTGACAGCCTCTGTGAATTCCGTCTAGATAGGTCTTTCCCCCTCCCATTTTTTTTCCCTTTTGTCCATTGTGTGTGGAGCCTGTGCCAATGTATTGTATTGTGTATCTATCTGACCTTTTTGCCTTGCCAGTTTCAGTACTGAGTTCATTTGGATACTGCTTAAAAGTTCATGAAGTTCTTAAAGTTGAAAAGCTAACTTTTCCCAGGCTTTACATAACAAACAGCAAGCTCAATGTCATGATGCATGATGATGTAGTAAGCGCATGCTGTTCTGGAGGTGTCACGTTCTATATTAAGCTTCATAATAAGGATTTATTAGTCTTTGGTACTGCAGGTAGTTTGGACTGTACAATAAAGTCCTCTTCAACTGCTGTTCTCACTTAATGGTATTGATAAGGTAATTTTCCACTGAGTAGGCATCTTAGCAGTGCTTAGCAAGAGATTAAAGGAAAATCATTCCAATGTGCTGTCAAGTAGAAAATTAAAAACCAGCTCTTCACACTATCTACAGAGAGATAGATAAGGGCTCTTTCCAAGAAGAAAAGGTAATGAGTAACTTAATTATAACCTTACATGCTGGACCTGGCATACAGGGGAAAATATAGCTCTGAATCCTTCCCACGCTTAACAGCTTGCTATCGTGGCAATATGCGCACGTGGCCGCATTCTGGAGCAGGGGGAAGGTGGGAGGAAAGTCAGCTTGTACTAACAGCTGTTTCCACAACATATGCAATGAACTGTGAACCTTCTTTTACAGATGAATCATGTGAAAAATAAATGCTTTATGACACTGGCTTATGATACTAGTATGAAGAGATGTCGTTCTATGTTTTCTCCCAAAACAGTTCTAAGCGATGCCACTAACAGCACATGGAAAAAATAAATAATCTATATTCGCTGATTTGGAAATGGTCAACCTCCTAAAGACTCTGGTCAACGGTAATGGCTATGAGGAAGATGGTTGTTGAGTTGAAAGACTTAAACTTTTTGATTGTGGGAGCACATCTTCCACATTTCTCTTCCAAGTCACTTCATGCATTTCTGGTCCAGAAATCACACTTTGACCATTACAGTAACTCCTCCCATGAAAACAATTTGTAATTTGGGAGTCTGATTGAACTAATGAAAGAACACGAGTTGGATTAAAGTTAGGACTAAAGAAACAAGGGTGCTTAGAGCTTACTGTTGAGAGCTTCCATACTTACTCCCTCCTGCTTATAGCCCATCCTCTGCCTCCATTTCCCTTCTTGTGCTACCAGATGTAGCCCAGATCCTAAAGCTGATCTGCTAAATAATAATGCATCCAAAAATAGTTAATTTTCCACTGGATATATGAAGAAGAGTCTGTAAGACAGCCCAGTATCAAAGACAGGCCTGTTGAGCAATGCCTGCACTCAAATTTTAGGAGTTTTTCTGACATTATTATTTTTTCCTTCTATTGTTTTCTGTAATTTTATTCTATACAAAGTGAAACAACTTTGGAAACTGCAAGAATATTCTGAGACAATTTCTCTGCACATCTGCCCTGTACCTCTGTGCTTCCCCAAGGAGCCATGGGCACAGACGACTGAGATGGACCAAATGTGTCCACAGCAATAACTTAGGCTTCCATGCAACTCTGGTTGTGCTCTTCAACTGTAACCATCAGAGAAAACTCCTCTTAATATATGACAATGGAAGATTATAAAAGAATAATGTATTTGTCCTGTGATTTTTTTTTTGGTTTGTGTTTCCTCAGGAAGCAGATGGAGTTACCTAGTGCAATCAGACCTGTATTACTATTTCCAACCTATGGAAATCAGATTTTTTTTTAAGTTGTGACAGCCTTTAATATTAAAATTGGAAGCATGTCTGTCACAGCAAGTATGCCTCAGGATAAAATGGACTGTAAGCTAAGTGCAATATTCATTTTTCCTCTGTAAAAGCAAGGTTATATGCTGACACCACTGGATTTTTCCTCCTTGTTTAGAATAGCGAAATTAGTCTCCAGGCACCAACACCAAACAGAAATCATCTCACTCATTTCCTACTGTCTCTGCTTACCAGTTTTCTTTTCCCATGCACTTCGTTTTCATGAATCAGCTCTACTCAGCTGTAAGAAGGAGAGCCAGCAAATCCTGGGTCTGTTTTAATGTTTATAATAAGCTCTTTAAGCTAACCCTAGAAATTCCATTTGTTTCTGCATTTCATGAAAAAAATATGTTTTTGTGTTGGAGACATACAGAAACAACTTCACAGTATACTATACAGTGGTCTTTTCAGAAGCTTTTTTTCTGTCTTTCTGAAACCTCTTTTTTTTCGGCTCTCAGACTGAGAGATCTTTAAGCTAGTTTGATTTCCAGAGTGTGGGTATTTATTCCAGTCTGAAATGATCCATTCTTTCTTTTACAATGTGCAAGAACATACTGCAAAAACAGATGTATTCAAATTGCATTGGAAAAACAGAGATGTTAATGTCTAAACCATAAAAAGGCTTTCTTTTTTTTTCTCTGATAGTTTTTCCAACAAGTAAAAACTTGTTACAATACACCCCAAGCATGGATGAGTAAGCATGTAACAGCTATGCTGCTTTACGCACTAGATTATTATTGTGTGGTATCCTGGGCCATCCTAGAAGGGTGCTTGGGAGCCTGGACTTGGAAAGCTTGGAGCAGTATGGGATTTCCCCTACTGCCCTTTCCTGGCTCTGCCTGGGGGAAGCGCCCCATGCAGAGGACCAGTTCCACTCCCGTCGCCCACAGGCAAAGTCCTTCCGTAATGTACCTTCACTGGGAAAATTTTAAATCTCCAGCTATTTCACCATTTTTCCTAGCTATTACTTCTGGTGATACCACCACTTAAGGCTATGTGCCACTGCAGTTGGATGAGGGGATGCACTTCTGGTGGATGCTTATCCTACACTGGTCCCACCAGGGATGGTGGAAGCCCTAGGAGGAGGAAGCCCTAGTAGGAGAGAACTACTCCTCCCTACTTTGAACTTGACACAAAAATTTCATGAGCAAATAAGCTTGCACACAGGCTGGCAACCAGAGCCTCATGACGAGAGACTGCAGCACTGAATCTACAATGGAGGTGTGACTGGATATTTTTTTTCTGTTTGGCTCATTTGCGCTTCCTGAACTGTGCCCTCACTAGGCCAACTAGGTTTTGATAGTAGAATTATTGACTTTTTTCCCCTCAAAAAACCTATATTGAAAGTAGAAACTTGGCAGCAACTTGCACAGTGCTACTTCTTGGGTGTCGCCATTTGCACTGCTGCCAAAAGGCTGTCAGTGCCCTGAGCCAGAAGCCACTGTTTGCTCAGACCTCTGGGCCAGTACACACTCACCCACTGCAGCAATTCACACTTAAGTTGCATTATCATATGTCTTATACAATTGTATGTGATGCAAGGCAGTGGGGAAATGCCCTGGGAGTCCAAACTCGGTGGTTCTTGTTCCTCTGAGCCACGTGCAGTCAGTCCGTTTCTCTCCTGGGGCTGGTTGATGACAGCGGGAAGTTGCTCACCCAGGGTTTGGTTGGCAATAACATCCGTCACGATCTAGGTCATGGGCGTGCAGGGCTTTTTGAATAACCTACACCACCTGTCTTTTCCACCACCTCTCGAGCACTCAGGATGAGCAATCCCTCACAAAACACTTCTGGCCAGGTACATTATTATTATTATTATTGTTTATTGCCCCACTCTTGCACGACTGGTGTCTTTCCTGAGATTAAAAATGAATGTAAAGAAATCAGCATTGCCTGATCTGTAAGGTTTTAGTCATACCGCTGCCCGAGTCACTTCAGACACATGCACATTTCCATCTCCTTTACCATTAAGCACTTAAGCGAGGCAGACTGTGACAGTTGTCCAACCTGCCAGCAGCTGCTTTCGTTAAAGACCAGTACTGCTGCCACTCCATCATCACCCTTCTTCCTGCTCATGTGCTGCTGCCCATTCACACCGGTACACCTGCGGTGCAGTGCCATCAGTATCCCTAATCCCATCCAGGAAAATCAGGTGGGGTTATTTTGTGCAAAGCCCAGAGTGCAGAGGTGTCTGCTGCATCAGCTCTGCTAAATAGGTTAGAGCATCTGACTAACCAGTTTGGCAGAGGAAGGATGAGCTGGAAATGACAAGAGTCCAGGGTAAAAACACATTTATCTCCTATGAGCAGATGTGGAAGATGCTGCTTTGGATGTCTAATTCCCTTTCGGCAGTGCTTATCTGTAATTAAGAGCGAGTTTGGATAGGGCCATCATACACACACATATATACTAGGTTCAACAAGGCTAAGTGTCAGGTCCTGCACTTGGGGCACAACAACCCCATGCAGCGCTACAGGCTTGGGGAAGAGTGGCTGGAAAGATGCCTGGTGGTAAAGGACCCAGGGGTGTTGATCGATGGCCGGCTGAATATGAGCCAGCAGTGTGCCCAGGTGGCCAAGAAGGCCAACAGCATCCTGGCGTGTATCAGGAATAGTGTGACCAGCAGGACTAGGGAAGTGATCGTCCCCCTGTGCTGGGCACTGGTGAGGCCGCACCTCAAGTACTGTGTGCAGTTCACTCTGCAGTCAGGCCATCACGTTTGTGCTTCATACAGTGCAAGGCCTTTATTTGGTACCTCTGACCCCTGGCAATCAGCTCTACTGATGGGAAACTGGGAGGACATGGGTGGAGGCCATACCTGTGTGCTCGCTGCCCAGCTCTGCCTGCTGCCCAGGTGGGTCCAGGTGTTCACAGTGGGGCAGCTCAGGCTGCAAGAAAGGGCAGACAGCTTTTCTCAACGCTTAGACAGGTAGAGCAGCAGAATAGTGTACAGCAGAAAAATACACCTTCTCGCACCCTCTGTGCTGGGGAAGACCTGTGAAGGAAAAGAAAGCTGAACAACAGTAGTTCACAACAGACGTTAGGCAGAACTTGGTTTGTGCTTTGGCTGCACTCACTGTATTCATCCTGTCTTGGTGCAAGAAAGTGAAAATTAATACCTCAAGTCTTAATTAAGTGGCCTGGTAGAGACACATACAGATCCAAATTCTCCACTCCCAGCAAATATAATTCTGGAGTAATTATACAGAATTATACAGAGTTCAAACAGAAACAGTGCTAAATCAGAATAATGAGAAAAGAAGAGCACAAATATTTTCTGCTCTGCTCTGTTGATTTACTGAACCATAACAAAGGTTGACTAATCTCACCTGAGTGCTGAGGAACAAGAAGCGAGAGAATGATGAACTAGATGATAGACAATTAAAACAAATGCAAAGCCATGGAGATGCTATAGAAAGTACATGTCAGTCTGTAGGTATTTAGGGAGAAAATGAATTGTTTTGACTTGGGTCATATCCGCTGTAATTCTATGCCAGAACTAATTTTGATCTCTGGTAGGGGAATAATGAAAGACCATGATTTCCTGGTTATTTTAATGCACACTGCAAAACAAGTTTTCTTAGCAATTTAAATACAGAATTCAAAACATGTTTTCTGATTATCTGAGGGCCATTGTAAGCCAAGCAAATCACTTACTCTTTGCAAACCCAGTGGACTCTGAAATACCAATGTCTTAACCCAGTTTCAAAAAAGCCCGTAAGAAACAAGCTAACACTCTGAGGAATGTCAAACTTCTTACTTACAGTAATTAGGAAATTTGTGATTTGAAGAACTCATAAAAAGAGTTGTGCAAAGTATGCTTAATATTCACTATTTCCTGTAGGAACAACACAACAGGGAATATTACTGGCTATGTACCAGCAACGGTTAGCCTTTCTGTGAACTTTGAATATTCACTGTTCAGAAAGAAGATGACAGTGAACATCCAGAAGAGTAAATGATATGATCAGCATGTAAGCTAGAGTACTTACACAAATATTGGCTGGCATAAATCTAACAAATATGGAGATCTGAAATGCATGGATTAATATACCAGAGCTGATTTTTAAAAACACAGAACAAAGAGATTGGTGTGGGGGTTTTTATTATTTTTTTACACAAAACATGCTGAATGACACTGGGACAATTTTTACAGCGAAGAAAACATTGACAGAAACAAACACAACCATCAAAACAAGAATGTTTCTTCTGTTCTCAGATGCTTTCCTCTGTGTTGTTGGTTTTTTTCTTCCTTAATCACAATAGATAGTTTTGACAGCCTGTCCTACTGCCAGATTCATGCTCCAGTCAACAAATTCTTAAGCAGATTTGGAGGTTTAGGATATCGTTCCATAGTGAATATGTCTGTCTGTGCTTTATCTGCCCTAATGGCAGCCTTATGTCTTAGTTTAAACTACATCTGTCTCCTTTCCCTGTTCTCATCCAGTAATTCTCTTACCCTTTTGTTCCTTTATACAATTTTCAAAACTATGGTCTTTCAATCTATCCTATGTTGTGCACTCTGCCCCACCTCGCATTTGCAATGTATTCCCAATGTAATATGCAGCATCTAAAATCCTGGTACTGGTTCCTCTCCCTCCTCTGCAGCACTGCCTGTGTCTTTCACCCTGGCTTCACCACCTCCTTCGCTGGTAGTTTCACATTCCTCATCCTCACTTTTAAGGTCTTTCCTTTTTCTGCAGCCAGTGGCCAGTTGCTGCCTTCCTACAGGTTCCCTTGCACAGCTATTGTGCATGTCAGACTTTGCAGGGAGTCACTTCAGCATTAATTTGGCAGGGAAAAAAAAAAAAAATCAGTAACACAGCTAACCAAAACATATGGAAAGGAAATTAGCAGGCAAGACAGGATCACAGCAGCCAGCATTGGTTAAGCCTGCTTTGGAACAGAAATGCTTGACTTACTGTTGCGTTTAAGGTGTGTTGTGTGTAGGAGGGCTAATTTGGCAGAAACTAAACCCCCTTGTGTTCCAGTCTGTCCTCAGATATTAGAGGGGCTGGGGGCGGCTGAGCTGAGCCTCTGAGTGATGCCCAATGTGACACCTTAAATTTTGGCTGAAATAGGCCAAAAATCGGCACTGTCAGTCCAGCTGCATTCAACAGCTGATATGTTGAACTAACACAGGTCCGGATGCGCTAATAGTGCAGGGCCCAGTCGTGGTCAATGAACTAACACAGTTCCAGATTATACTGTAAATCTGGGCGCATCCACTGAAATAAAATCCTCGCGACCAGTTCCACGGTTAAGGTAATTCATTCGAGCAACAGATACAGATTCTTTTAGATTGCCAGTGATGAATACACTGTCTGCAAAGCACACTTAGGTACCTATGAACATATATATGTTGCAAGATGACCATACAGAGCTATTAATACAATTACAAATACAAGCTTGATTGATTCCTAAATTTCCTGGGGAAGCGCCTGGTATAACCAAGTGTACAAATCTTACCCAAAGGCATCCCTATGGGTGGGGAAGAGAGGTTCAGCCCGTCGACTGCTCCCAGAAGTCCATAGTGATGTCTCCCTGACTTCTCAGTGATGGTATCTTCCCTACCTTGCCTCTTTCTTAAGGATTTTTTATACTTTTTTTCTATGTTTAGGTGGAGCTTGAGTGACTCTAGTCATACATACCTTTATTATTCATTGGTGCAAAATTCTCTCGCTTTGATTTAAAGGTATAGACTAAGAAAAATTCAGAGACCATGCTCAGGGAGAGAGGGAGGCGGGTAGCTTTTGGGATGGAGGTGTGTTTTGGTTTTATAATGAGATTATAATGAGCAAAGTTCATCCACGGACACGATTTCGCCACAATCGCTGGCGCAGTGACCAGCTTTCTGGGTGGAACAGGGTACTATCTCTCATTTGACAGTAGCCATGTAATTTATCTGCTACGAGGTACCATTGAGTTCCCATACCTGCCTCATTAGTACAGAGCCTGGCCACGGTTATCTCCACACCGTTCCACCCTTCGTTCTCTCAGAGTTAGCACACCGAGCTCCCATGGCACCTAACATCCGAGAATGCAGGCCAGGTTGCCTGGGGAACCATTACAGAGCAGATTCCTTACATGCCAACCATGTTCCATCCTGGATGCTTTCTTATTTCTATAGGATGTGGATATAACTTTACTTACTCTCAATAAGTGTGCCTCCAATAATTGGTTTCAATAAGTTGCCCCCAGTAGTCACTCCACACTCACCCTTTTTAGATTTCCTACCTTGTTCTCCGTCCCTGACTTTTTTCTTATTGCTGTAAGTTTCTGTCTGCTGTCACTCCGTGATCCTACATACTGTCTCCTTCAGCTAAGATCCTCACATTGTTTCTTCAACCTACAAAGATTTAATACCATAGCAAAGCTTAGGAGGATAGTTCAACTTGCATTGGATCATGAAACATCACCATAACCTTACTCTGCTATTTGTTCTGTCTTAAACCAAGACCATCAATTAAATGCTGTCTATGTCAAATTGAGAGAAGAAGGAGTATCTTTACTCTTTATGGGGCAAACAGATACCCACATTTCTCAAACACACAACCACGAGCACATACAGTCGTCAGTGAATACAGTTATATATGAGCTAGAAAAAGGTTTATACTCTGGGATTATATGAGCATCCTGCATACTTCTGGTGATAAATGTGTTAAAAATATAAAAATACCAGCAATCGTGGTAAAAAATGTGGTTAAAAGAAATACGACTCAAAGAGGTATATGCTGCACTTTTTAGATACTTTTCAAATGCAGCTGCCACATCGGACTGAGAGGTTTGTATCATTATAGGTCAGTCTATATCACAGACCAATGAGTGAGTAGCCTCTTAAAATCCACAAAAGACAGGAAATAATAACCGCTTACTAATAGTTTGGGGATTAAATAAAAGCCTTAGGAGCAAGGGAGATGGTATTTATCCTCTGTTGTTCCTCAGGCTCTCATTTTTAAACTTGCCTGCTGTCATTTCATTATCTCCATAACACTCCCCTGAATAAGTTGATGGGTGATGCTAACTTCACTAGCACATCTAAGGAGGTTTAGGACACCTGTAAGGATAGTGCCAGGGTAGCGTGAAACACAATTACCACTAACTTCCAGCTTTCCAGACTTCAGTGTAATGAAAGGATGTACCTTCCTCTAAAGTTCAGAGGTCTAGCTCGCACTGTTTGTTCCCTTTAAGCCCACCTTGAAATCAGGCTCCAGGAAAACAGAGCTGTAATGCCACAGAACAGTAACATACTGGGTAAGGTATGCATTAAACAATTTGTTCTTCCCTGGAGAGGAGTACCCAGCTGAAACACTATTATTTTTATCTTTTGGCTTTTGGAGTTAATGTTTTATATAACAATTGCACTAATCAACTGAAGCTTTTGCAGAATAAAGTGTATTTAATTACCAGCTCAGAAGCAGTGTTCCCAGATGTGCTGGAACATAAAAGACATTGAGATGAAGAGGTTTGTGTTTTACACAGCTGGCTAGCGAACACCAAGGCTGCTCCGCGCAGGAGGGATCGCTGCTCTGCCGCCCTTCAGCGGGCTTTAGCCTGACCAACAGCGACACTGGGAGGAACGTGACAATTAAAAAAAAAAAGGCTCCGCTATGCCTTACCGTGCAGTTCTCTGTCCCAAAACGCAGAAGCGTTTCCCTATTATCTGAAGGAAAGCAATGAGCTGCATGGAAAATCAATGCTAACAGTTTAGCAGAAGGAGAGACTGTGAACAAGGGTGGACCTTTGTACCAGGTACCTACAAGCAACTGTGTTCAAAATGCAAGGTTAGACAAGACGCTTTGCCCTGCAAGAAGCACTTCAGTGGCAGCAGAAGTTTGCAAACAACCTAATGCAATTAATCCATTAGTTTTCAAACACTAGACATGTAGGAAATGACAGTACGTTTTGCTGATTGAGGAATACACATTTCAGAATACTGAACACAAGACATTAAAAAAGTCTTTGCCAAGCCATTGTTTTTACTCAAGAATTTAATTGAACATGATTAACACATTTTACCCATATATAAGCCTTAAAAATTTTTGTCCTCTTCCACATAGGGAAATAAGAGTATACACTTGTGCAATACATGCCCAACACATTGGTGCAGCACCAACATGGCAAATGATTCAGAAGGCAATCGGGGCGAAGAGCTCTCCTCTAATTTACACATTATTTTTTTACATAGCTCCTGTTGAGATTAATGCAGAGACTTGAATGGATCAGTACTGGCTAATGAGTCTTGAATATGCAGCAGCTATACATATAATATCTCATACTGTAACATAGGCAGCTGCCACAAATTAAGAGTTCTGGCAGCCTAAGAGTTCTGGTTTTGGACCCTTCCAGAAACAACACATAGAACTGAATGACAGAAATACCACAAGAAAATAACATGATATAATACCAATGGGTTGGTCTGTTAGTACTGAAAGATAAGAGTGAGCACTTCCCCAGTTGTTTTAAATTCAGCACTGTAAGGCAGCTATTTGCAAAAACCCAAGTTGAGACCTACTATTGGTAAGTAGTATTCCTGGTTCCTGAAAACAGCTTCCGTACCAACACTGCTATTAGAATTGTGATAGGATACTATAGAATGGAAGAGTAGCAGCCTCCAGCTCACAGCCTGACTGTGCTTGACTTTTCACCATTGATTAAAAAAGCAATTGCTCTGTTTGTTTATCAGTGACATTAGTATAATTTGCATTTTTCTTCAATCAATAATATGCCAAAAAGAAAGGAAGTTACTTGCAAGACTGTTCCCATCAAGGTCATTTCACAGTAAGCAATACTGTGCTAACAAATGAATTATTGATCACGTGTCATTTAACACTTGCTATTCACTGGTGTTACACACTCAGTGGTAATTAAGTTTATGCAACAGTAGAAGTCGCTGATATAGAATTTGTATTAAAACTGCAAGTTCCTTTATGTTGCACATACCAGTAGCTCCAAGGTACATTTTACGAATTCTCAAATTGCTTTCCTTGGGTGAGATAACCCAATGACAGCTAATGCAGTTTACAATCTCCTGAGTGGACTTTACAAATTAAAGCAGAAATTGAGGAACAGGTTGCTCACAGTATTTTTAAACCTCCTTAGTGTAATCCTTCACTATAACTTCACCATAAGCAGTTCAGCATAACTGCTTACAGGCACCTAAATCCTTGCCAAAACCTATTACAATCTGCAGCTGTCTTTAAAAGGCACTCTCCCCAGAGCCACTTCACTGGGAATCATTCAGCTAGTCAATTCAGGCAGGATTCTTCAACAACAGGTAACTAAATAAATAGAAGGGTGGAGAGAAGCAAATTGCAAAAATCATCTAAGGAATGCAAAGCTGTCTGGGGAGTAGATGAAGCATTATGATTACCTGCTGTAACGCCGTACTAGCAGTCCAATGACAAAGCAGATAACACAATTTTTGGAATAGAAATTCATATACTCAGCAAAAGTCACGATGAATTTGTAATCTGCTTACAGAGAGTGCCTGTTATTTGTCTACAAGTGGATCTAATGTGCATGCTCGTAATACACAGAGGTAGTTACACAAGTATTTCAAGCTGAGTCCTCTGCAAGACCACTCAAAAGTTTGTGTTGAAGAAGAGACTATTATACATCAAAATGTCACGTTAACCTTTAAAAAAAAAAGTTTAGCATGGTGTTTGCTATAGTTACCCTCTTGATTACATTCCTACATTTTTTCCATTCATACTCATTTTCAGATAATGATTTGAAGACCAAACATCAGACTCACCATCCGATTTTTGTTCTGTTCCGTGGCCCGAGTTCACATATCTAAAGCCAGATGGCAGTTAACCTTATTCCTGTAAATTAAACAGTGGACTTGTGAAATTACTTTATCCAGAAAGAGTACAAAGGCCTTTATTTTCTAGAACAACAGATGTGACATAATAAGGCTATCCAAAAACTATTAATAAGGACCAAAAAGGGGAAAGAGAGAAGTTCCTGAATTTATTTTTCATTGTTCAGAGTTTCACAGTAACATTCAGTGCCACCGAACAGTGTTAAGGAATATAGCTTCTATAACTTGGGCTATTTTCAGAATAATTAAATTTGGAAATTGGATTGTTTCTTTGCCTTCTTTCTGCTAATGATTTATGTGTCTGCTTAGGGGTTTCAATTCTCTCCGTGTGCAAATACATGACATTCATTCATGAAATCTGTTTCCTAGTTAAATGGCGAAGCACAAAGAACTACAGGAGAGAGTTCACCTGGCTGTAATAGACTCAGTAGGAAAAAACTTTTGCTGCCTACTGTTTGTTCTATAGAAAGTAACACCCAAAATACTTTCTACAATACAGATGTAAAATTCAAAACCCTATGTACTTTAAAACTAGATACTAAGGTGAAAGATGACCAGCTAGCATTGTGGTATGTTGGACCTTTAACACAATTTGGATGATATTGCTATTACAACATATTAACATCAAAATAAATCAAAAGCCAAATCAGAGTCCTAGAATCTGAGCCCAAAATGAACAGCTCTGCCATGTTCAGAGATTGTACAAATTTGGTGTGTAAGATTGAGAGGAAATCTCCTCCAAAAAATGGTATATTAAAAACCTCAGAAGTTACTCTGTGGAAAGCTAAAATCAGCCTAGTAGCACTGTGCCTTTTCTCATCCTAGTTCTGAGCAAGGGTCCTAAATGAGGTGCTGATGGCTTTAGTCTTCAGTGGCCATGAGAAACCCCCACCTAAGGTGAAACACACAAACAATTTGCCTTTCTCCAGCAAATTCCCTCTGGAAGAGTATTTCCTTCTGGCTGCCTCTCCGGTTCTTCAGCTGGTTTGATTGTAGGGTGTCACAAGGTCTGTGACAACCTGAATTGGCTGTGACTCCTAGTGTTAAGAGGAGGTTCTGAGAGACTGCAATAGCCCTTGGTCTTACCCCTTACCTCCCAACACACAGGGTGAAAGTCTCCTTTCTGAAGGAGCAGCAGTAAAACTAAAGTGGTACTTTTAGCCCAGTGATACTTTCCCAGCTAGCAGCTCAGTGTGTGAAAATGGACAGTCAGCTGAATGTTCCTGCTCCAAAACAACGAACAAAAAACCCTCGAAGCTCAAGGTATCTCACAAAATGTACCTTTATTTATGCATTGAAAAATAGCCCACCCTGCATAGCACCAGGTATCTGTAGGAAACTCAGCACGTAGTTTGAAGCACACACCTACTAGCTGGAAATATCAGGGAATGGTGAGGAGGCAGGTGATACAGACAGTGTTGATACTGAAATACAATGATAAGGCAACAGAAGATTATCCAGGCTGCCTGAATCTAAGTTTGTTAGTTTCAGTCACCCTCCCTTCTTCCCAAAGACCACATACTTCTCATTTGAAGACTGAAGTAGCAATTTCATACATTGAAAGTGAAGCAATTTTAGAGTAGATGATTTTTTGACAGAATTAGTATCCCTGCTGCAGATAAGTAACAGATAATGAATTTTCTTCACCATCAGGCTTAAAAGGTGCTCAGTTCTGAAATGCTAGGAGAGTTCACAGCATGGCTGTTCATAAGGCTGTTACTGAAACTTGATTCCTTGAGCCAAAGGTAAATCCTTGCTGTAGTTGATTGTACTGGAAGAGAAAAAAGGATTTAGAGACCAGACTTGATCACTAAAACAGATCATGCAGTCCATTTCCTATGCACAAGGCTTCTGATTTCTGTCACATGTATACAAACGACATCTGTAAGCAGTTTGCCTATTTAAAGTTATGAACTGACTTTATTCCGGTTTTCAATATAGTAATTATGTACATACAGGGGAAGACCATATTCCCTGTTATCTCTTCCTTAATAGATCAAGGAGAAATTAAAGTATCATTCTCTATTTAATCTCGTACTAGGACACTGTCTGTACAGAAAAATCAAGGTGGGATTTCTTGCATTCATAAGCATGGAAACCAAAGCTAGCACAGGTAAAGGCTAGGGGGGGGCAGCAGAGAGTGGGAATGGTCAACCACTACAGCCTGTCAGGAGATTCATGGATAGATACCCCACATGTAGCTAAATCACCCACCACTGGCAATAGTGGCCCTCTCACTGTTGTTGCCACTTCATGTATTTCCTGAGAAGTTTCAGTAATTTAAATTTTAGCCAAGTTCAAAATCAGGCAAGCAGGGGAAAAGAACAGATTTTTTTTTTCCTTTTAAGGAACAGTAAGTAAAGGAAGGTCTTTATCTAGACCCTTCAAATAGTCTTCTACTAGAAACACAGACGTACATTCTTGCATGAAGAAAAGGCAATTACACTCATACATGGTTATCTCACATTTAGCAAAGATAACCTCCTGTAGTCAAGGATTTATACGTTTTGAACTTTTGCAAGTTTATCTGTAATTTACATTTATTTGGAATTTAAAAAGATTGTCTTACCAAGTAGACCGTCTCATATAAAGTTTCCATGAATCACTTCCAGATTCTCTTCCCCCACCAGTGTGCTTTTCACCACCTGTAGGAAAAAGGTTATAAATGAAAACTTGAAATTTTTTTGGAGCATGGGAATCTGGACTAACTCCAGGAGGTGAGACATTTTACAAAAACTCATGGGAGAAAATATTCCTTTGCCCTTGTTCTATATCTGAAATAACTACCAGAACACCACCCACATAAAACTCACACAACATCTGCCTGGAGTTGAAAGTCTCATCATGCTGGCACCAGAGGACCTTGATTTAAAGATATTTTGTTTTAACGTGAGACAAGAGTACAAGAATGTGCTGGTTCTTGTACTGTTTAAACGGTAAGGTGAGTATTTTTTCTTCCCTCCCCCCACTTCCATCAATATATACAAAAAAAGAGAAAGAAAGGCAAAAATGTATTTAAAGACCTTCTCACAAAAATACTTCATGCTGTAATTTTTATATACACATGCAAACATACAGAACAAAAATGCTCAAGACTGTTTTAATTAAAACTGTTTTAAACATTTTTCCACTCAGCTACATCTCTAAACACATGCAGAACATACTTCTGAGTTACATTCCCTTGATGGGGCAGGGGGAAATGACAGGTGGAGTATTTAAAAACCAAATACAGATATTTTTAAAAGCTGAAATCCAATCACCTCTAGTCAATTTCTATTTTCCACTAAAGCAGTATAACTCAAAATTCACTTCACTGATTTCTTCGGATTTAGTCATTTAAATGGACGGATTAAAACCTTGAAAAATAAGATGAGACCTAAATTATACTAATTTTACAGTGGTAATGCTTTATTCTCTTCCAGAGGCTTTAGAAAAAAAAAATTCCCCTAGCTTTAAAAAAAATGAAGCCTGAGGAATAATAATACCAAGTCTCTAAACCTGATGCTAGACGATTTCATCATTTAAAGGATAAAGAAAAAAGCATAAGTAACATACCAAAAGCACCTCCAATCTCAGCGCCACTGGTTGGGATATTGACATTCACAATGCCACAGTCAGATCCCTTTGGCCTACAAACAAAGGTAAGACACAATTACTCCTCAGGATCAGGAAAGACTCCTTCCCTAAAACGAGGGTTATAAAATACTCTATTAGCATTGTGCATAGGTTTACAAAAGACATGAAAGACTGATCTTATGCTTCAGGAAGGTAGAAAAATAATTTAAACTATACCCAAGCCAGCGGAAAATCCTTCCCAAGTCCTTGGTAAAGATACTGCTGGAAAGACCTTGTTTTACTTCATTATTCCAAGCAAAAACCTCCTCTTCCTCCTAAAAGGAGTATGTTTCAATGGTTATACCATGACCATCCAAAGCAAAGCAATAACAAAGCAGCACTGTGAGAAAAAACCCAACGTACCACAGCCATAATGCAAATACGGTGAATGCCACTTGGCAAATACATGTGCACCGAGTCAGGGATAGGATACCTCCACCACTGCACAAAACATACAACTTGCTTTGAAGCAAGTTGACATGAGCAACAAAAATCTATTCCTGTACAGTCTCTCATCTTAACTACAGTGCTCTTCACAGAAAATTCACAAATGTAGCTACATAGTGAGGTAAGCTATTACAGTGGATATCCCACAGTGTAGAACAACAGTTACCATTTCAAGTGCTGGGACAACTACATGAACATGACATACATCTGAAATCTCTCTCCTGACTCTTCTGTTAGCATCCTTAATACCTGACTAATTCCCCATTGTTATTTTACCTTAAATTTCAGCACATACAGTATGGGAGCAAATGTCTCAGTGTGGACAATGGGTGCATTATGAGGAAGGCCAGTCACAATGGTTGGTTCAACATAGTTTCCAGGGCGATTTATAACCTTCAAAACACATAAAAAGAAACAACTGAATAAGATCAAACCATCATCCTGCTTAGTACTAGTGTAGGAAGGGAATCCTTCATGGTCTGATTACTATAGTTGTGCCTAGCAATCAGAAATAGAAGGTCAGGTCATCTAAGTAAATAACATAAATTTTACTCATTTAAGCATTTAAAATACAGAAGTATAACTTACTCTACTAAGCAGGTAATCAAATCTCAAAGTCTAGCAGCTGACAAAAAACACTTCCTTTCTTCTACTTTTAAGCTGATTAGAACTTTAAAAGGTACTAGGAGTAAAGAAGGCACAAGTGTAAGACAAGAACTGCCAGAACGTTAAAGTCCATAAGAATTAAACATCTCATATGATGAAGACAAGCAAGGGGCTCTCTTGAATCTTCAGTATTTCCTGAAGTTTAACATTGTGAATCCAGGGACAGAACAGCAATTTTTCTTTGTTATGTGTTTGTCATTCACCATTTATATTGCTGTTTGTATTTTCACCATCACCTCAACTAGGGAGTAGTGAAAGGAAGAGCCAAAAGCTCTTAGTTATTTCTTGGAGGAGAAGGTAGCCTCTAAGTAGACCCATCTTTACCCTAAACACAGGACTGCAATTCAAACATTCTCAGACTGACTAACTTAACATCTTGTAATGGCTGACAGGACAAACTGAGGTACAATCTTTGGCTAAGCCACCATGTTACTGTATTTTTTTTCTAGAGCACTAAATGTAGCAGGGAGAATACAAGTCACCTTTCCACCATAGACCACAGAGCCACCCTGTTGTTTTGCTTGTTCTACTGCATCAAGGAACATTTTCACTGCTTCTTTGGTATGAAGAGGCCCATACAGAGTGTCAGCTGAAAACAAAAGATCCAAAGACATACTTTCAGCAAAACTGTATATGTTTGCAAATATTCTTCTTATGATATTTTGGGAGTAATTATTTAATCTGTCTCAGATGAGCAGTATTAGCTGGATTCTTTGTCTTCCTTTCAGAGCCTGTATTCTAGATGAAACCAGCTATCCCCACTCCCTGGTAAACACTAACATTAGATAGCTTTGATCTATAATCTCTTTGGAATTTAAACAGAAAGAAACAAACAGAAACTTGTCTCCTAAACCCATGAGTTGGAAATAGCTACTTACAATCCCATGGATCACCGATGCGGACTTGGGCGTAGGCCTTAGCAAGCTTTGCCACCACCTCATCATGGATGCTTTCGTGGAGGAACTAAACAAAATATGGTAAGAAGGTTGTAAGACAGCTCAGCCTATGTAACTATTCTTGAAGTACTACTGCACTTTGAAAAGGGCTGAATGAAGTGTGGAGATAGTGTTGCCCATATTCAGCAAATCCCAAAGTTAAAAATAGACACATGAGCAAGGCCTCAAAACAGCACCAACACCATGACATGAAGACTAAAATCTTCACCATGAAGACTTAAAAGCAGCAAAGAAACAAAAACCTGTTTTAATTGTTTACCCCATCTCAGGTCAATGGTATCAGTGTGTTCTGTAAACTCTTCAGTCAAGTGTTTTAGGACAAATGCTCAAGTAATTGTTAATGATGTAATTTGGGGAATCACTGCCCTTCCTCTACACCCAAACTTAACTCACATCAATTCTGATGAATATTTACCCGATCAATCCAACTCTGAAAAGACTATACAGACACAGGCTGACATTATAACACCTTTAAACTTGTTGAAAATGATTGGTTAAAAATTCATAATAAAGTAAGCAATACACACACCCTTGCTTTGCTGAAATCTAAACCCTGTACCAAAATATGTAGCAGGCAGAAGCAAAGAAGCTCTGGCAATGAAAACAGACAGAAATACAGGAAGTATGGTAAGTTTTATTTTCCTGAGTTTTAGCACCAGGTACATTTAGAAACACATACATAGAAACTCTTTAGAGCTAGAATTATAGTGGAATGACAAACCACTATCTTGTTTTCCCATCATACTTATTTTTGACCAAGTAAAAATGTGTTTCAAAGATTGTTGCTCTCCATAATACTAGGAATCGTTAAGTATTTTCCAAGTTAATTTGGAATCAAGTTTAAATTCAAACCAGACAATATAGATTTATACTTACCAGCCTTCTAGCAGTTGTGCACCTCTGACCTGCTGTTCCCACAGCGGCAAATAGAGCAGATGGGATGACTAGGCTCAGATCTGCATCTTCAAACACTTAACAAAAATTAAAACATCAGCATGTTACTGAAGTAAACAGGCAGTTCACAAGACTTAAGACACTAAACAATATTATAAAGTGACAGGTTTGTCAAGAAGCATTAGGAATAGTCGCACTAGCACAGCACACTAAGATATACAGAAACACCTCAAAACTCCTATTACTTTTACACCTGGAATTAGACACACGCAACTGGACATAAATGTAGGTCTGAACAACAGAAGAGAGCCTTTTGAAATAAAGCTTGCAAAAAGCCTCAGTTTCATTCTAACTTAAGAAACTACAAGCAATTTCTTGCCATTTCGTCACCTTGTCCTTCTCACTGAGAACATATCCAGCAGCATAAAGAAACAACGGTAAAGCGTATCCAGATGGCATGCAAAAAAAGTAGCTAAAACACACAGGAACACAATAATGTAAAATATAAATTATCTGAACAAATTCATCTAGCTAGAAGACATCGGATATTTAAAGCAAAGCTAGTATGCATAAGCTTCAAAGGACCCCCAAAATATCACTCAGCTTAGCCAGTTCTACAGAATTCTCTAAGTATCCAAAATTATTAGTAAATGTGGGACAAAGTCCAACCAAACAATATTTATGCCATTATTCAAAGCCAAAGCAGGACTTTCATATGAAAAATAAAACAATTTTTTAAGTACAAAGCAAGTTTATGCTACTGGCTGCAAAGCAGCACAGGAAAAAAGAAAGACCTGCTCAAACGTGGTTATCAAAAGAGCTTAATATTTAGATAGGCAATTACATTTGTTCTTAATATGAGAAAGGTGAAACAGAAGGCTACAACACGAGAGCAATTTAGGTATTTATCTAGCTTATATTTTCTTTCTGCCACATTGCTCAGCTTCACATTCTTCCACATTCTGCCACATTGCTCAGCTTTATGTTTATCTGGGAACTAGATCATACCCTAAGCTACTTAAACCTGTAAAAGGTGCTACTGAAATAAATACCTGCATGCTTTGCTTTCAAGTATCGTAAGTGCCTTAGACTTTATATATATGTACTTAAATTCTAAAATGATAAAAACATGGTGTTCACGAGATTAGAAATATCTTAAAATAAATTTATGTAGCATTCTCCACATCCCATTACTGAAGCTTTCTGCTTCTCCCATTCCCTTCTTCACTTCAACAGTGAATACACATAAGAGGTTGAACTTTCATTTTTTTTTTCAAACACTACCCCTCCACAATACTGAAAATAGAAAAAAAAACATTCTACCATATACTTTTTAAAGCCCCAGTGTGGAAAAAAAAACATAAAAAAGATAAAAGGGACAATTTGCTACAGACATTGGTATACTAACTTCCAAATATCATCTATGGGACTAAATTTCTACAGTGCATATTACCAATAATGGCATTGTTTCCTCCCAGTTCCAGCAGACTTCGACCTAATAAAAAGACACAAAACAAGTCAATGTCATGCGCACATGTATTCACTGAACCTCACTCGGTGAGCTCACCTCTAACTAGAACTAAATTTCACTAAACTTATTTTTCTGGATAGACAAAAAGTTTTAGGCATCACAGTAAACTAATCACCCTAGCCAATGCAAAAAATTACACTGATTGCTACATCTGTCACATATTGTGAAGAAAGATATCGGGAGAGCAGGTAGGGCAGAAAGAAGCTAAAAAAAACAGGCAAAAGTATCACTGGAAAGGAAAAGATGAAAACAGAAAAAATTGCAGCATAAATAGTATGACGCAGACAAAGAGGAGGAGGAGGTGCTACAGAGATCATAATGCATACAGAAAATTTAACCAGGCTTATTTATTTCTCTGACAACTCTTATCTCAAATCTGAGAGAAGAAATCACCATCTAATTCTGGATGAACCTTTGCAATCTGTTCTGATTTTTTTTACACTCCTATGAACTTCAGATGTATCAAATCAGAAAATCCCTTTCACAAGGTTTTCTGTTTAAAATTAAAAAGTTAGAATCCAGCAGCTGTGCACAGACTCATGCCTGTACACTTTCAAATATTTGCAACAAAAACAGCACCTCAAAAATCGTAACTTTTCTCCTGTATTTGTAGGGAGTAAAAGGTGAGGGGGCACTTCTCCATGAACACATAGGCCCTGGCTGTTCACCTTGACAATCTCCATACAATTATATTCTTGGAATCCGGAGCTGTGACAGAACTGACTGAAAAATGCAGTATCTAGCTCTGAGCAGTTTCAACATCCTGTTTCCACCAAGTTAAAAAAAAAAAAGGTAACACAAGAGGTAAGTGAAACAAGCTGTTACTCTAAAATGCTATGGGGCTCCCCTGTCTTTCCCAACCGTGGAAAGAAAGGAAGTGGAGGAGACCCCACACACTCACCAAATCTCTCTTGAACCATAAGCGCTACCTGCTTGCCCACTTTCGTGCTGCCAGTGAAGGACAACAGGTCCATTCTCTCATCTCTTGCCATTGCTGTCCTGCACAACGGGAGACACACCACCATGTTCAACGGAAGAGCAGACAGCTGGAAAAGCTGCTTGCACCTTCCACATAAAACAGCTTCAACCAGGGAGATCTTTTAAAGTCAGAGCCACTTCTTTGAAAACAACAGGGAAGTGACAGAGCTGATGGCAGGAAAGCTGCTTCTTGGTCAGAAAAAGAGGAACAAGGCTGTTTCCCTCCCCCTTTTCAGACCACAAGAGCATCACCTGTACTAATTTTGAAATTCAATCTAAAGTATGTAGTGAGATCAGCTCCAACTGTTATGTTCCCTAAGAAAATGCAACAAAAATGGGAGCATCTGCCGGAGAGCTCCCAGGATCGAGGGACCCCTGTACTCTGCCCCTCTCAGGTGGAAAACAATAACCTAGAGGAGAGGAGTGAGTGGAGGCAAGTCTATGGCTGTGGCAAAAGGCAAGTGCCCTCCTTGCCTACCTTGCCTCCACAGGTGCCTCTGAGAAATAGATATGAAGCCCTAATGGAATACAGCCGGTCCAATGGGGATGTGGTGGAGAGGCAACCTATATCAGAGGTCCCACCACAGTCAGAAAAACCTGACAGGCGTATAGCTACCTCCTCCACAAGGAAGAAGAGAAGAGTTTTAGTGGTTGGAGACTCCTTCCTAAAGGGATCTGAGGGCCCAATATGCAGAACTGACTCCCATCACAGGGAGGTCTGCAGCCTGCCTGGAGCCCGAATCAGGGATATCACCAGGAAACTCCCCAACCTGGTGAAGGCCTCAGACTACTACCCCCTGCTGATCTTCCAGACAGGTGGGGAAGAAGCTGCATCCCGTAGTCTGAGGGGGATGAAGAAAGACTACAAGGCCCTAGGACAGTTGGTGAAAGAGTCTGGGGCACAAGTTGTTTTCTCCTCCCTCCTTCCATTTTCAGGTGATGACGTGGGATGGAATAGTAGGATCCTCTCTATTAATGCCTGGCTACGAGACTGGTGCTACAGGCAGGGCTTTGGGTTCTTTGATAATGGCTGGTTTTATAAGACACCAGGCGTGACCATAATACATGGGAAAGGTTTATGCGTAGGGGCAAAAGGGTTCTGGGACAGGAATTAGCAGGGCTCATTCGGAGAGCTTTAAACTAGATTCGAAGGGGGATGGGGTTGTAGCTGGGCTTGCACCACTGCGGCAACGCTCTAGTGTTGAGGTAGACCAGGAGGCCTCCCATCCCCCTGGGGTGAAATCGGTGTGCTCAGCTCGCTCCCTGAAATGCCTGTACACCAATGCACGCAGCATGGGGAATAAACAGGAGGAGTTAGAAATCCGTGTTCGGTCAGGGGGCTGTGATCTAGTGGCAATTACAGAGACTTGGTGGGACACCTCGCATGACTGGAATGTGGTCATGGATGGCTATGTCCTGTTCAGGAAAGACAGGCCACTAAGGATGTGGGTGTGGTCACTGTGGTGTCTATTACAGGCCACCGGATCAGGATGAGGAGGGTGATGAGGCCTTCTACAGGCAGCTGAGAGCAGTCTCACAATTACAGGGCCTGGTTGTTGTGGGGGATTTCAACTACCCTGATATTTGCTGGGAGGCCTACTCAGCCAGACATCCTCAGGCCAGGAGGTTCCTCCAGTGCATTGATGATAACTTTCTGATGCAAATGGTGGATGAGCCAACTAGGAGAGGAGCGCTGCTGGATCTTATCCTTACTAACAAGGAGGGTCTGGTTGAAGAGGTGAAGGTTGAGGGCAGCCTTGGTTGTAGTGACCATGAGATGGTAGAGTTCAGGATCTCATGTGGCAGGAACAGAATAGCTAGCAGAATCACAACCCTGGACTTCAGGAGGGCCAACTTTGGCCTTTTCAAGCAATTGCTAGGGGAAAGCCCATGGGACAGGGTACTAGAAGGTAAGGGGGCCCAAGATAGTTGGTTAGCATTCAAGGACTGCTTCTTCCAAACTCAAGATCAGAGCATCCCAACAGGTAGGAAGTCAAGGAAGGGTACCAGGAGACCTGCATGGTTAAACAGGGAACTGCTGGGCAAACTCAAGTGGAAGAAGAGGGTGTACAGATCATGGAAGGAGGGGCTGGCCACTTGGGAGGAATATAAGTCTGTTGTCAGAGGATGTAGGGAGGCAACTAGGAAAGCTAAGGCCTCCTTGGAATTAAACCTTGCAGGAGAGGTCAAGGACAACAGAAAGGGCTTCTTCAAATACATTGCAGGTAAAACCAACACTAGAGGCAATGTAGGCCCACTGATGAATGAGGTGGGGGCTCTGGAGACAGAGGATAAAAAGAAGGCAGAGTTACTGAATGCCTTCTTTGCCTCTGTCTATACTGCTGGAGGCTGTCCTGAGGAGCCCCGGTCCCCTGTGGCTCCAGAAGTCAGGATAGAGGAAGAATCTGTCTTGGTTGATGAGGGCTGGGTCAGGGACCAATTAAGCAATCTGGACGTCCATAAATCCATGGGCCCTGAAGGGATGCACCCGCGGGTGCTGAGGGAGCTGGGTCTCTTTAGCTTGGAGAAAAGGAGACTGAGGGGTGACCTCATTAATGTTTATAAATATGTAAAGGGCAAGTGTCATGAGGATGGAGCCAGGGTCTTCTCAGTGACATCCGTTGACAGGACAAGGGGCAATGGGTGCAAGCTGGAACACAGGAGGTTCCACATAAATATGAGGAAAAACTTCTTTACAGTGAGGGTAACTGAACACTGGAACAGGCTGCCCAGAGAGGTTGTGGAGTCTCCTTCTCTGGAGACATTCAAAACCCCCCTGGACACGTTCCTGTGTGATATGATCTAGGCAATCCTGCTCCGGCAGGGGGATTGGACTAGATGATCTTTCGAGGTCCCTTCCAATCCCTAACATTCTGTGATTCTGTGATTCTGTGAAAATATGCATACCTATGACCTTTTTTAATGCTCACCATCTGTTTTGTCTTCTCTTGAAATGCTCAAAAGATACATCTGAATACACATTTGTAGTGGGAATTTCCACATTGTAATAATCAAACAATTTGATTTGTACAGCTTCCAAGCACAGGTATGCATCTATGAGCAAGTGCAGAGTCCTATGTGAGCACAGAAAATAGGGAAGTATTCTCCTCCACAAGTGGTCCAAAAGGCCAATGGCCTAGAAATTGAAAACTCTTAAGAACATGATGAGTGTAATTTAGTATTAGCTGTATTCTTTGGGTGTAAGCATATGCAGAAGCAGAATATAAACTTAGTCATGTCTCTTCATTAAATATCTGATAAGTTATTTGTTAGCAGCTGATCTCACATCAGCAAGTAGAAATACATATTGAGTTTACAGCAAGGCCAGAGTTTCAGACCAGTTGATAAAAACAATGGCAACAGGTACATGCATGTACTGGGAACTCCTGGAGACCAGAATAATTTTATGAGAAGTACCTCAAAGAATATTCTTTATCCCCTATACATCTTCACAAAACACAAGAAATGTTACCTACCCAATATCTGCTCCACCACAAACCAGAGAACAGATTGCTCCAGGCACTTTGTTATCCTCCAGGACTTTGGCAATTATCCTAGAATCAAAGATGTAAAAATTTCAGAGATTTCTGATGGGTGCATATAATAGGGAATGAACCATTAAAACTGTCTGACAATGCACAGGAAGCTACAGATTTTTAAAAAGCAGCAGTCTTGCACTTAATTGACATGTAGTTTGTACAATACATAACACACTTCTCTCATCAAGGACTTCGGTGTTACAATCATAGCTCACACAAAAGTAAGACTCTAAAATATATTCATTATGCGTCCACACAACTGGAACAGACGAGCATTAGATCAGTGCGTAAAAAACTTGGCCATACAGTCTTCCACCATTAGAAAGAGACATTTATATAACTTCATGGGGTTACATAAAATACTGGCCACTGTTCTCAGGAGTTAATACTAAAGCTACAAGACTTACTAATTAGCTATATTCAAGGGGGCTATTCATATTTAGCATTTAAAAATAAATGTTATTCGTAGCACATAATAGGTAAGTATTAAAAGTGCTAATACAGTAAGCAACGTAACAATAAACCTAGAGTAAGTATCACCATGACATTTATTCTTTGGAGCTCTTCTTTTTATCAAAAATAAGTTTTGAATCCTGGAAACACATGCTAAGGTGTTACTGAGTTTAGATAATAAAGATTGTGTGAAGGCATCTTCAGGATACAGGTCTACACAGCCAGCCAGAAGAATTTGCTAAGAAACTGGGTGCTGATGTTGGGCTGAGATTCCCAAAAAAAGGGATGATTCTGAAACATGAGTGCATGATTGAGGGAAGCTGAATTTTGTGAGCAATTCATCTTCTACAAGGAAGCAAACCACATAGCTAGCCCGACTTCAGCAGAAGCACAGCCCTGGTCCCAGAAAAAACTGGCCAGCAGTATAGGTAACATCCTATATATACTATTACTTCTCAGGAAACAAGGCAAAAGCAGCTCTTCCGACCACTAAGCACTACCTCAAACAGAAAAGTACTTGTTTAAAAAGCAAAACAGAAGGAAAGAAACCAGAACTCACTTTGTAACAGCAACACTAATGAGGGATGTTGTAGGAGCACCCTTCCTAAAAAGAAAAAAAATTTTGTTAAAAAAAGAATGACATTATTTTCTTTTCAGTTCTTTGAGAATAAGAAATAATTCAAATATGCAATTTTTATGGTGTCTCAAATACAGCACACTTTGGTTAGCCTGATTTTCAGGTGCATGTTAAGACAGGAACTCAAGGATTTCTTTCCGCAGCTAAGCATTCAGAGTTTCTACTGAAATCCACATGAACAAGAGCTATGGCAGACATTAGAGTGAAGCAGGTAAATGAAAGTGAAGCAGGAGTGGAGAGAGGAAGTAAAGCTCCTTATTTAGATTCTCAATTTTAGCTATACCAATTATGAAAATATTAACTGTTCGCTACCACTGCTGCAAGACCTCAACCTGGGTTCTTTATTAACAGGCGATTTGGCTAAGCCCTGGACAGGTCTGAATCTCAATACCTCATAAAAGAGATTACCACAAAATAAAACAAAGCTCTTTGACTACAGATAGACATAAAAATAAATAGAAACTAAGCCTACAGGAGACAGAATCAAATATACAGAAACAACAGACATTTGATATCATGCCTGAGATAATAGCTCTCTAATTTTAAAATACTGTTAGCACGTTGGAGAGCTGTATCTTACCAGAGGCAAGCGTTTCCACAGATCATCGCAATTGCGCTGTTCCACCCATAAACTGCTACAGGGAAGTTGAAGGCTGTGATGATTCCTACTAACCCAACGGGATTCCACTGCTCTATAAGAGCATGGCCGGGTCCTGAAGGCAAAGACACAATAATGCAATTTGCCTCTATTTAATATTTTTTTAAAAAAGGAAACCATGTCAGCAAGGGGCCTAGCATCACTCCTCCGTCCATCAGAGCATGAGCTTGTGGTGAGTTGTATTATGTGTGCTCTGCAGCTTACTGGAACAAGGTTAGCTAGATTGTGGAAAAAACTAACAATATGACAACATGAAGTTTTACTATTTTAACTGTTAACAGAATGGTGATTGTTTGCTAATCAGTAACTGACAAAAAGGTCTCTCATTTCTAAGTATACTGCTGGACTTTTTACATACTTTCCTCTAGCACATTCATTAACAAAGAAATCAAAGAGAATCTAACGCTTCAAAGAGTGGAGAGAAAATCTATTGCCTCTCTTGCTATACGTCACAGGCTAGACACTTCATTAGGTGGCACTGCTGCCTACCAGCACATCTACTCCTAGACAACACGCTCCCTAAATAACTCACAGTACAGAGACTTTGCTGCACGACATCACCGTATATTTAAGATACATCTCCATCTCTCGATTTGTAAAAAAAAAAAAAAAAAAAAAAAACAACAAAAAACCAACATACATACATACTTACTTTCTGAAGGCAAAATAGGTCCACCAATCATTCGGGACAAACCAACAGCATAGTCGCAGACATCAACATACTCCTGCACTTCCCCAACACCCTCAACAAAAATCTTTCCCATTTCCAAAGACACCTGAAAAAATTAAAAGCAAGACAAAATTGTTTTTTAAAAAATTCCCTTGCATCCCCAATACATTTTGTCTTCCACTAACGTCAGGTACATCTGTACACCAAGTAAGATTTAATACACATTTTTTCATTAGAAGAGATTCACCTCTTCCTTAGTTATTCACAGCTTAAAGAAAGAACACACTAGACAACTAGACAGGAATCACATTCCCATACAACAAGAGGAAATTAGAAGAGGAAATTAACGAACAGAGGAAATGAAACATAATCTACTGAGAGGAGTATCCAACAGTAATAAGGTTCATAGGTTTAGAGCAATAAAACACTGAACCTCCATCAGGATGTTTGCATATATTGTGGACCAGGCGTGGAATAAATTGGAAAAGAGGGATTACTCTGCTGCAGCAGAAGAAAATGGTCTTTTACGTTTTTCATAAGCAAACTACTCATTTTACAACATCCCAAAGTGAGTTTGAGAGATTCCATTTTCAGAAACTGCTGAAAATGTCTACACATATTTAGTATTTTAGTGATCTGGGAAGTTTAGGATTTTTTTTTTTTTTTTTTAAGCTGAAGTCAATCCTAAACTATGTCCTTCTGTTAAAAGTACGTCAGATGTACACAGCAGACGTACAAATTATCAGTGAGAATAAGCTGGTGGTATTTGAAGACCTTATCCTCCAAAAGTGAGAAAATTCACTAACTTAGGAACTGAGAAGTCACCCATTTACCCCCACTTAATTTCACAGTCATGCTCTGACATCTAGGTGTGACTTTCATGCAGATATCACCTACCACTTTAGATTGATGATTGTACTTTGAAAAAGCTGTTAAGGGAAGAATCAGGTTCAAAGGATTGGCACAAGATTTTATTCCCCATACAAAGGTTAAAATAAAGGTGACTAAATGTATTTCTAGGTATTTCTACGATGCCTGCAGTCATCTAGAGACAGAAGAAATAGCCCCTATCTGTGACCAGAAATGGAAGGACACCAGACATATTTACTAAAAAACAGAGGTGAGTCTGTAAGTGCAGTAGAGGTACATCTGGATACTTGACAATGACATTGTGAGGCGAGGCTGGAAATTTCCAAATTTCCAATGGCATATGAAAAGGTGAGTTGCCATACCATTCCCTTTTACTTATTTTAAAGCCAGGAAAAGTCCTAAAACCTGGATACCTACCGCATGGCTTTCACTCCCTATCCTGGAAGAGCTGAGCAGATGACTTATCTGTTTGGGAAAACTAGAAAAATGCTCTGGCAATAAGTAACAAGTTTTGCCCAAGGAACACACGGCAAATGTCTGTCTGTCCATGTTCACCAGGGAAGCTGTATCATTTTGGAATACAAAAGTACGTTAGCACTCTAATTCCACCACAGAAACTCTGCGGAGGAGACAACATCAAGGGAATCAGCAGAACAAAGTTTTGTAGGTTAACAATATGGGCTTGACTACACATGAAGTTATTCACTGACAGCTGTTTCTGAATAGCAGCACATATAGGCAAGGCCTGCAAAAGAGAAGCGGCAAGTTCTCCACTTGTCTCCTTTTCTTCCCTAGCAATTAGCAAGTGTTTTAAAGGAGTGGTCCTTCAACCTTTCTGTCCTGCACAGCACTGCAAGAAGCTCTCGTTAAGACCATCTCACCTTCTGAAGCCTTATACCTCCACATGTCAGTTCACAAAATCCTGCAGATCACCAGAAAGAGCTCAAAGTTAAAAGCTCTGTATTAGAAGAAGGTCTTTTTCAGGACGCTTTTAGTATCAGACAGTGCCCTATCTGACAGGCAAGTGGGAAAACAGCAGGGTAACAGTTGTAACACTCCTCCTGGCCAGAGTACAGGCTTGAATGAATTACACTTTCTTTTCCTGTTACATATTATGATTTTCAGTGTAGGAGGCCAGAATGCAATTTTTTTTTTCTTATCCTTTTTTTAAATTAAAATTTCTTTAGGCAAGCTAACAGAACTAACAGCATTTTAACATTTATTAAGGTTAGTATTGCAGAGTGGTACTTTAAAAACCAAGAAAAACAGTTTTGATAGAGACACACCCCCCACCACCACCCCCCCCGCCCCGCTCCCCATGAAGTTAAGCTGCTTCTTAAAAGACCTTACCAAGCTTCCTAGAACTTTGATTTTTTGTCTCAGGGCATCACCTATCTGTCGCACTATTTCTCCACGCTTAGGTGCAGGGATCTAGTCAAAACAAAGAAAATAGAAGAATCTATTTGAGACTGAACATCTGTAACTTCTGCTGCATATATACTGCTAGTTTTCTACCCCTGCAGTAAGAAATTGCTGATTGCTATGCTTTTCCCCCTATCTTCCCAAGGCATCATCACTCATTCATTTTTATCATATGCACTGCATTACAAGAAACTGTTCCCTGCCTCACACAGACTGGTAACACTGCACACATTCACATCTGTTCAAAACTTCAGTTCCACTGAATATTGCCAGAAACATTCAGATTATTAGTTCTGCTACCTCTGTTCAGCTACACCACCCACGATGCCCCCGAACAATCAGCTGCACCTCAAGAAACAAGCAGTTTTCATAAAAGCACACTTACTGGTTTCTGAGCTTTTGAAGTGTACTTAACATCACATTTTCAAATATTTTTTTCAGTATGACAATGGCTTCTGACATTTATTTTCTTAGCAGATGCTGAGATACACAGAAGCCTCAATCATGGAAAAATTGCCCATATACCAATTATTAATAGATTTTTTTAATATGGTATCAGTACGTTAGATAATAATCAATAGCTAGGATCAATAATAAACCATATGCATGCAAAAGGATTTACAGGATTAGAAACTGCTAATGAACAGGCAGCTGGAAAGACAGAAGTGACGAATATACAAACCATGCAAGCATATCTCTTTACAGGCAAAATCTTTCGGATAAGCTCATTAAAACCAACAAAAGTCACAAACTAAAACCAAACAGCTTTGAGACAGGCTTTAAAGCATTTGATCTGTTGACACACTTATCTGAGCACTTTCAGATTATTTCCAAACAAATTAGGAGTGAGATGCACTCACCGACATTATGTTCACAAAGTATAACAAAGGAACACATGCTAACATATCCTGAGGAAGCTGTTGTGTTTGTCCTGAACTTTGTTCTCTTCAGCCACAGCAAACTACCTTGCTGGATAAAATAGAGAATGCTCAATACCTTACAAAAGTCAGGTTTCAGCTTGTGTCAAATAAACAGCAGGTAGCTATAAAAACCAAGCCTGACAATGCCAGCAATAGAATGGATGCTGGATGGACATAGCTTGTACAGGGACACCAAGAACTACGGCTTGCTAAGGAAAAATAGCTTAGCTATCATCTGACATAGCAACGTAACACTAAAGTTTTGGAATAATGTAGCTGTTTTTTGAAATATCGGGACAGCTGGTGAACAAAAAAAGCTCACTCAAAACCAGCAGTCTTCCTCACCCCATGAGAACAAGATTATCACCACAAGTTAGGTATCCAAATATTCTGCAGAGTTCTCACAGGAAAAAGCATGCAGCCACATGAAGTTAAACACACCCATACGGATAATTGGCTCGCTACGAGGTTTCTGAGCTTCAGCAGACCTGTTGGCAATGGCTTACAGGCACAAACCTGGGTAAATTTGCCAGGCTTTTCAAAACAAACATTTTCCACAAGTCAATGTCCTCATCTTTGTACCTCAATGGTAACGTGCAAGTTGTCTGGGTTTGTTTCTTGAGGTCCTCATGGCAGATTTTTGCTTTAATGCAACATACACAATATGAACATGTTTTTACACCTCCACCTGACAAGGCAATTTAATGGCCTTTACCTGCCAGAGATACGTTATAAAAGATAAGTCTCAGTTAACTTACATCAGCCCAGACCTTCCATGCTTCTTTAGCCTTCTTTACTGTTTCTTCATAATCCTCCAAACTAGCCTACATGAAGAAACATGTCAAAGAAAAAGTTAGGAAAACCAAACCTCCAAAATAAACGGCACAGAAAAGCTTCTGCATCCAACTCAAGACATTTCTAGTGGATAGTACTGCGCTACAGAATACCACTTTCACAGGAAGTTTATATACTGCCATAGTTTGGTCCCAATATGGCATGTCAAGTTGCATAAAGTTACTGTCAAGGAAAAGAGTATGTGCTGCCTAATCAAAAAAAAACCATGAGCAGAAGTTTACCTTCATATGGCAAAAGATGCTCCATAAAGAATACTTACAAGGGAGGCATTCATCATATATTCATGTATCTCCTTTTATCTTAGAAACTGCTACTATTAACAATATTACACAAAGGCTGTGAGGACTGTCCTCCACCAGCCTCACTGGACATCAAGGGCTACTGAATCCTAAAACACGAAAGGAGTAGAATAGCGCCGTAGCACTATTCTCACACTAAACACTTTCACAAATTTACCACGTGAATGCCACGTTGCTCTCCGTCATATCTCCGTGTGGCCACTCAGCTCCACGGAACAGCCGCAATTCACCCCTGTTCTGCAACTCCCTCTAGGAACAACCGAAAACGGGCGGAGGCCCCTGCTCTTCCCTACAACACTTGCAAGTGTAAGGGGGAGAGAGGGGGGGAAAAAAAGAAAAAAAAAAAAAAAGGTGAACAGCCTGTTTTTCTTCCCAGAACAGCCACAGGCTTATTTCCAGCAGACGGCCCGAGCTGCGATGAGCTCCGCCACCGCCTCTGGATTCCGCATCCCCCGGACCTCCGCCGTCACCCACCCGGCGGGTTCGCGCTCTTCGCGAACCTGGTCGAGAGGAGGAGCAGCTCCCAAACCAACGCGCCTCACTCCAGCCACCAGGGCCGGAGGGCTCCTCTCTTCCCAGGAGCCGCTGGGTCCCTGCCCCCGAGCTCCCCCGGCCGGGCCGGGCCGAGGCGCGCTTACCTGCCGGACGCTGGCTATGGGCTCGTTGTTGGCGGGGCAGTACGTCGTCACCACCTAGAGCAGGAGGGGTGCGATGAGCAGCGGGGCCGAGCTCGCCTCTTTATCCGACGGAGGGGGCGCAAGGCCCCGGGCCCCACCGAGGACCAGTGGCGACGCGGCACCGCCACCGCCAGGACCCGGCTCCCGCGGACCCGTCCCCCCGCCCCCCCCCTCCACCCCAGGCCGTGCCGCCGCCCGCACCTGGCCGCCACCGCCCCAGCGCCCGTTGTACACGCCCGGGTTCTCCTCCTGCAGGCCCAGCTCCCGGAGCCAGGCGTAGCGCGGCTGGCTGACCAGCAGGGTAGACATGGCGGCTGCCGGGGCCCCGGCCCGCAGCGGCAGCAGCGCGGCAGCAGCGCGGCGAACCCCCAGCATTACCGTCGGCCGCCCGGGGAGCCGGGGAGGACTTGGCGGGCCGAGGGGGCACGCGGCAAACGCCGCCGCCCCCGCCCCGCCCCCCTGCCGCCGGCGCCGATTGGTGGGGGCGCGGCGGCGCCGCTCCGCCGGGCCCCGGCCTTCCGGCTCCCTGCGCCCGTCCGCCGGAGGCCCGCCCGCGCTTCCCGGCTTCCTCCTGCCGGACCCTGCCTGCCGGGCCCTGCCTGCTGGCTCTTTCCCTGCCGGGCCCTGCCTGCCGGCAAACGGAGTGGGGCCTAGCCCGTGCAGAGGCTCAAATCCTCCCCCATTCCTGGTTCCCCCCACGGGCCACCGCGCACCGCGGGAGTGCGGGGGCAGCCGTGTCCCCCAGTGGAGTTTTTCTAGTGGTAGGGGAAAATAAGAGCACTCAGGCACCAAAAGAGGGAAAAAACTGTAGCTGTCCTTATTGGACAAAGGAGTGACAATAACAATAACAATAACAACAAAACAATAGCAATAATAATAATAATATGTAGTAGTATGCATTACCATTTTCATTCTTTAATACCATGTTTGAATTTCAATGGGAAGAAGTGGCTTCAGCTTCTAGGCTGGCCACGTATCCACGCTTCAGTGTTTGTGGTTTTACAGTCTTTTTATTTTGACTTTCCCATATATAGGACTAATATTCTTACCTCACTTGATATGTGCCCATCTTGCAAAATTGCCAGTGATTTTTTTCTGGTATTTTTAAACTGTAATTCCCCTTAAGAGACTTTCAAAATTTAGATGACTTATTATGATCATGAAATACTGTTTGTTTTCAGGAATGTAGTATTTTCTGAATGACCAAACTAATGAGGAATAAACCGTGACACTAAGTTTTAAATGCCTTAGCACATACTTAAAGGAGAGAAGAAAAATGCCACTGATCTCAAAACTGCCATAATTTATTTTTTGGTGTCCACAACTATACACTTTTTCTTACTGTGAATTGCATTAACTATAAATAATTTGCTCTTTAAGAAACAGTTTGAGTAATTTTGTCGAATAAAAAGTATATGTAATTGGGGTTGCTAAATGTTCACTTCTACCAAAGGTTTCAAACAGATGGGAAAAAATCCATTTCAGTGATGCTAATGAAAGTCAGTAAGAATGTGACCTCATCTTGTCCATCAAAATTTCCTAATTTCCAGATCAATCCATGAGCTGAATCAGCTGAGCATATTCACAGGAGTACTTGGCTTCAGCTCAAGGAAAGCAACATGCTAGTGGAAGGCGGCTGGAAGGGGAGGCAGTTTGGCAGTACCCTGGTCATAAGCCAGATTGCAGATCCTGCGAAACTGCACTCTTGGGTTCTGGATTCACTTCAGTGCTCTTCAGATGTAGCCCTTCCTTGCTCTATGCTTCATTTCCTTATCCGTGGGAAGAGGTACGAGTGCTTTTTGCTTTTAAAGGATAATCCAAGAAGCATTAGCTGCTTGAACACAACGACGATGGAGGTTAAAGTTAAATGTCCATGTTAAGAAGAGGACATCCCAGAGCTTTTATGTTTATGTGAAGTTCGAGCAGCTTCAGCCTAGTACAAGGAATTCAGACAAATGGAGTGGAGGAAAATGGGAAAAACTCCCGAAAACATGCTTAAAACTTTCACCCCTTTCACATGTGGTTGCATCATAACATGGCCTTGCCCCAAGGCAGCAGGCTTCTCTGTCATGTTTACGTAACAGCTGTCTCAACTCGTTTTCAGAAGGAATTGTGTATTTTTCTCAGTCATAATATATTAGGAATGCAAAGAATTATGAAGATTCTTGCTCTCAAAACACTGAGTTAAAGCTACAGGGAGGGAAATGAATCACAGAGTGGTTCTTTTCTCGACCTGAGATATTTCAGATCAGTGCCCTTCACTTTTGTAGTTTGTCAGTTACTCACATTTTAAAGTTTCCAATTTACTCTGCACTGAAAGTGATAGCACTTATGAATCACTTGAATCACAAGAAATAGACACATATGGTTTTATAGTCCATGAAGAGAGAAAACGGTTTGAGATATTAAAAAAATTATCCAACAAAAAAATCCCAAAACTGAAAATAGCTTGTCATGTGGACAATACAACATGGAATTTAGCATGCACACAAACAAAAGACTTTGCATATTTAACTCCAAGTGATAATGTAATGGGCAACACTACGCTATCTGGCTTCAATCAGTAAAGATTTAATACAAGAAGTGATCAGCAGATCAGTGAGATCTGAGGCTGAAAAGAGAGTTGGTTCAGCAACAACATCTGCACTATGACTTGTCCTTCTTTCCATGCTCTCCATACACTGATAGCCAGGGAGTTGTACTCATTCCCAGTAACCACACACCTTAGAAAGTAATCACCACCCTGGAAGAAACATACATTTCCAGACATAAAGCAGCTATTATGCAGATCCTCTTTGGATTATGCAAATAAAAATAATGTAAAATGAAAGCATCCTGGCGTGCCACTTGAAGATCCATTCCATGACAAGGTCGCCTACCTCTTATACAGCCTCTTCCATCTGCAGAAAGTAGTTTATAAAGTAAGTGAGCATCTGTAGAACCATTTCACCACCAAGGTAATGGAAATCAAGAGAAATCAATTCACAAGCTAATGGGGGAAATCCCTTAGAATTTAAGTTTCAGTCTGGTGCTTTAGCCCTGAGGCCTTGCTGCTTCATCGCTTTCAATGTATCATTGTGTTACAGCTGTACAGCTTTCATATAGTCTGTAACTGTACCAACAGCACCTACATAGCTTGTCTTCTTTCCAAAGAACAAGCTGTTAGTAATGTGAAAAGGACTCACAAACCCACTTCACACAAATTTCACTCATTGTGAGACTTGTGTACATCTTTAAGATGACGGGTTGAATAAATTGGTGATTAATGTATTTTACTCAGGCTGGCAGCCTGTCACAAGCAGGGATCTGCCAGGGATAGATACTGGGTCTCACACTGTTCAACATCTTCATAAATTACCTAGTTGAAGGGATTGAAACCACCTTCACAAAGTTTGCTGATGATGCCAAACTGGCCGGTGAGGCCAACACGTCAGAAGGGAGAGCCATGTTGCAGAGAGACTTGGACAGGCTGGAAGAGTGGGCAGGTAAAAACAGCATGAAATGTAACAAAGACAAGTGCAAGGTCCTGCACCTGGGACAACAAAACCTAAATATGTGTGGATGGGGAGCAGCCTTGCTGAGAGGGAGCTGGGGGTCCTTGTGGACAACAAGCTGAACATGAGTCAGCAGTGTGCTGCTGTAGCAATAAGGGTGAATAGGATCCCTGGTCTGCATCCACAGGGATGTTACTAGCAGAGATAGAAACATGATCATCCTGCTCTTCTCAGTGGCTTGTCAGGCCACACCTGGAGTACTGTGTCCAGTTCTGGTGCCCACAATTCAAGAAAGACACATACAGGCTGGAGAGGGTCCAGAGGAGGTACGTGAAGATGATCAAAGGGCTGGAGAACTTGCCCTATAAGGAAAGACTTAAGGAGTTAGGTCTCTTCTCCATGGAGAAGGGAAGGCTTGGAGGACCTCATCACAGTATTACAGTTACTTAAGGGGTGGCTACAAAGAGGACGGAGGCTCTTTTTTTTACAGTGGGCCACACAGAGAAGACAAAGGACAATGTGTACAAGTTGCACTGGGAGGTGTTTCATCTCAACATATGAAAGAAATTTTTTACAATGAGAACAATCAATCATGGGAACAACCTCCCCAGGGACATGGTAGAGTCCCCATCGCTGGATGTTTTCAAGATGTGATTGGACAGGGCACTAGATAATCTCATCTAAGCTCCCTTTCCCATGAAAGCTTGGACCAGATGGTCTTTCGAGGTCCTTTCCAACCTGGGCTGTTTTATGATTCTATGAAATATCTGGGGTGTGTTGTCCTAGATCCCAATACACATGAGTAATGGAGAGAAGGACAAAGAGAGGTGTAAAGGAATATAGAACATGCTTGAACAATTCCAATGGACTTGAGGTACATTTTGAATGATGTTGAGAACTGGAAAACCTGGGGGAAAAAAAAGGACAGTGTGTTATACACACATGTGGATGCTTGAACAGTTTTGCGATCAGCACAGGGCAAGACTGTCCATATCAAGTGGGCATTCCAGAAAGGGTTTTCTCACCAGTTTTCATGTTGCCACTATCCCCATTAAACCTGTAGCTTCTTAGCAATCCCAAGCACAAATACAGGCTGGGCGGAGAATCGATTGAGAGCAGCCCTGAGGAGAAGGACTTGGGGGTGATGGTTGATAAGAAGCTCAAAATGAGCTGGCAGTGCGTGCTTGCAGCACAGAAAGCCAACCCTATCCTGGGTTGCATCAAAAGCAGAGTGGCCAGCAGGTAGAGGGAGGTGATTCTGCCCCTCTACTCCACTCTCATGAGACCCCACCTGCAGTACTGCGTTCAGTTCTGGGGCCCCCAACATAAGAAGGACATGGAGCTGTAAGAACGAGTTCAGAGGAGGGCCACAAAGATGATGAGAGGGCTGGAGCATCTCTCCTATGAAGAGAGGCTGAGAGAGTTGGGGCTGTTCAGCCTGGAGAAGAGAAGGCTCCAGGGAGACCTTATATCAGCCTTCCAGTACCTGAAGGTGGCCTACAGGAAAGCTGGAGAGGGACATTTTACAAGGGCATGTAGTCATAGGATGAGGAGTAGTGGTTTTAAACTGAAAGAGGATAGATTTAGGTTAGATGTTAGGAAGAAATTCTATACTGTGAGGGTGGTGAAACACTGAACCAGGTTGCCCAGACACGTCGTGGATGCCCCCTCCATGGCCGTGTTCAAGGCCAGGTTGGATGGGGCTCTGAGCAACCTGGTCTAGAGGAAAGGTGTCCCTGCCTGTGGCAGGGGGGTTGGAACTAGATGATCTTTAAGGTCCCTTCCAACTGAAACCATTCTATGATTCTATGATTCTTCAGGCCACGTTGCAATTTCTCAATAACTTTCTTTTTCTTTTTCTATTAATGATCCCTGTCTAGAAAGTAGACAGCATTGAACAGTGACAAATCTACAGTTTTCAAGCTATGTTTCCTTTCAGTAACATAACCTATATTTGATATATTTACATAAGTGTTTCAAGTACTTATGGAGCAGATTGAGTATAAAAGAGAAAAGAGTTAGGTACAATGAAGAAAAGCATTTGAGGTCTTTCTTTTTCATAAACTAGAAAAGAAGAAAATGAGAAAGGACCTGATTCAATACAGATTTATATATTGTGCAATTGCCTTGACGTCAACCAAGATTTACAGGGTATTACTAAGTTCAATGTGAGCATTTCCCAAGGAGTGTAGAAATCAGTGTTAAGACAGCAAAATGTCATGAGGAGATACAGGCTCAGATTTAATGGCTGAATCAAATATATGTACAGAGGCTTCTGGCAAAGCCATACCCAGTATAATCTTAATAGTAGTGGACTCTTTATGATAGTATGGATTAGAAATAACTCAGACTTTAAACAGGAAGAACATTTGTTGAAAAATTGGGAGAATTAAGGAACCAGTTAACATTTGCTGACATTCAGTCAATTTGGGGGCAGCGAGGCAAACTACAGAACAGTATTTTCCCACCTTTTCCTGCAAAAATATTGAAAGGAAATATCTTGTGTCTTCACTTTGAAATAGTATTGCCAGCTCACAACTTATTGCCAGCTGACAGGTCCATTGTCAGTTTGCCAGTAGTTCCTGGAATGCACCAGCTGCTTAAGAGTGCACAAAACCCAGCCAGGGCACAATAAACGGCACCAAACAGCCAGCGTTGCTGAAAAGATTTTGTGGTTGAATTCTCTCTTATCTACCAAAGTCTCAGCATTGTTTTGGCAGAGAGGGGTGTTCATAGTATTTTATTTACGTGAATTCCCTTTCATGTACCAAGAACAGAGCTTAGACTGTGATGTTGTCTTTTATTGAAGGAACAGGGTCTCCCTCTTTATTTCTTTTCTCCTTTATTGTAAGAGAATATGTAGAATCTTTGAAGCCTTTCCATATGCCAAATTATGTTGAAAATCTACAGTTCAGAAATTGTGTAGCAATAAACACAAACCGTTCATTTTGCACTTAGAGAACCAGGCTAAAAAGTAGATTATCAAAGGGGAAGTATTAAAATCCTGGGATATCCCCACTGCCACCACCTTTTTTTTACATTGTGTTCCACTAGTGAGGTCAAACCAATGAACAGTTTCCATTGAAGGCATCAACTTAACTTTTTTCCACCAATTAACTTGCTCTTACAGATCATGGCTTCCCACAGAGGAAGAAGTGAAGGGCTTGAAAAAAAATCAGCTCTGCGAGACAGCAGGGAACTGCAGGAGTAGACGAGGTGCCGTAGCAGCTTTTTCAAGCCTACATTTGCAATCTGATTATTTTACGGATCCACTGGGAGAGGTGATGAGGACAAATCAGTGTGTCTCTAAGTTGTTCTTTGTTTAGGCTGCTCTAATTTCATCTAGTTTGGCTTACCATTTCAGACAAATTTCATTTCCAAATTAGGGTAACATTAATACGGTTGTCATACAATTGGTTTCATTTACAGAGTTCTCCACACGTGCCTGTGTTGAGAGGGAGAAAATTTTATTTAGAAAAATTCAGCAGAAGCTGTTTTTCCCCATCCACCTTTCTCTTTCAGTCTGTAAACTTTTGTGATTCTTAGCTGTCTCTTCTGTTACAAAGGCAATCAAATTACACCCCTGTCTTCCCAACAGCAATTAAGAGAGGTTAAATAAAATCTACAGAACTCTGTCCTAGGGCTATTTCTGGAGAATTATCAAAAATAAAGGTCTTCATGTCACTGTCTGGCATCTGTCTGTTCATGAAGAGGAAAAGGCATCACAGGAATGGAAAGCTGCTGTGAAAGAACTTAAGGCTAAGGTCTGAGTTTGAATTTACAAGGTATATACATCATCTGGGATGCTAGTCCTCCTTATAACATGTATGTCTGGGGGAGAGTCTCATAAAAAGAAATGTCTTTCAGACTCCTTAGAACAGGAAAAATGCTACAACGTTTGTTGACTGCTTCAGGAAGGGGCTTGGTAAGACTCATTTGTTGCAAGTAGTCCTTGTCATTTAATCTTAACTATAGCAAGTGCAGATCTGCTCATCTTGTTAAATCCTGAAAATATACAGTGAAGTTTTCTACCTCAGGATGATGTGTTTCTGTAGTGAGTAAGATGGAGGCATCTCTGTATTTTTTTTTAAATATGAGACAAAATAAAGATGTTCTAATTGACTCTTAATTGTTTAAAATCAAACAAATTGATTTTTTTCAAATATTTTACTCATGTCAAGGTTCAGTGGTTTGAACACCAATTACTTGCATTCTCCCAGGTCAAGACAGACCTAAGAAACATCCCAAATGAAACACCATGCCTGTCTGTAAGAGGCAGTTGTCAGCAAAAGCTAAGTGATTTATCAAAATATTAGTATATGGGAATGAGCAACTAGATCTCCCTAATTGTGCTAGGCAGGCAGTTATGACCAGCACAGATGACCATGTAATGATATTGATAATAAATACATTACTTTCAGTTATTTAAAGCTAGTGCTATGCACAATTATTGCAACAAACCTCTACTGCACTTTCCCTTTTGTGGTTTTCTCAGGTTGGAGAGGAAACAATGTGATGGAAGAGATTTTAAGAAATAGTAGGCCTAGGTGTATCATAAGTGTTTGTAAAATAATTCTTATTTCCTCTCAGTTCCTGAAAATTCATTATATATTGAATAACATACTGATTGTATTTGTTCTGCAAGAAGCTCTAACAGATTCTGTTTGAAATTTTACTTTGTTCTTTTTTTTTTGAGGAAAGAAGCATTGCCATGAAAATATGTAAACAAAATCCCACTTTTCCCAATTTGTAGGATCATTTACACCTACTCATAGTATACACATCTGTATTAAACTCAGGGGAAATGCAATGGGCTTGCGGTACTCCAAAATAAAAAAGTGCAGATCTCACACTGGTAACATGATTTTCCATTTGCTTCGTATAAAGTAGTTATTTGACTTTTTATCCGAAGTTATCAGAATGCCAAAATTTCTGTCCTGTGGAAAAAGCATTATGTCTGCTCTTTTGCTGAGGCCCTTGAAAATCAGAACCCATACCCTTACTTTCATTTTTCTTTAGAGCATGCTGAAGTTGGCTTTCTTAAGGTCTGGGGTCTGTCCACATTCCCTCTGTGAGAGGCACTCCCTGGAACGGTGGTACATTTTGATGTGCATAGGGCATTTTGGATATTTTGTTCACTTGCTGTAGCAATACAGTAACCACGGGCTGTGTGTATTTTCATGTCACCTAGACAGGCTCTGATTCACATCAGAATCTCATGTGCAATTTCCCCATTAGGAGCCATACAATAACCATAATGCATACAACCCTTAAAGAGAGTGTGCATCCCACCTTCCCAAAGCACCCAAACAAAAAAACCCAATATATCAGATCATAAATTATTTGGAAATGTGGGACTTAAAAAGCAATGAGAAAAAACCCCTATGTTTTAAGGGACTTACCTGGAACTTCAGACAGCTGGAGAGAAGTCACCTCTTGTATGACCAAAAGCACATTTGTGCTGCTAACAGTGCTGAGACCCTGAGCTAGACATTAGCTTTTAGCTCTACATGTTGCTTAACAGGTGAGGACAGGAAGCAAAAGACCAATGGCTGTTCAGCATTTTGCCCATGCTGATAACCTGTGTCTCTTGTGTTGCAGTGTTTATGATACTAGGCTGCTGATGGACGGAGTTAAAGAAATGTGGTTTTTGTATAGCAATCATAACAATTTTTGCAAAGGTTTTTCTGAAGTGTAACAACATCTAGATGTCTGTGTGGGTGGTAAGACTGCTGTGAAAACAGCCTCCCCTCTGTGACTGTAATTATTCAGTGCTTTGCAGATTTGCATTTCTTGTCCTTTCAGTAGCATTGCTTGATGAGAAAGGTTGGCTGTTCAGCTGAAACACGCCTTAGGCAGAGTTCTCTGTGATATGTTTAGAAAATTACTATGAGCACATTAAAAAATAAAATTGAAAATATTGTCGTCCAAGTGTTAGCACAGGTGAATCTGGATCCATTATTATAACATTGCATATTAGAATAATGGGGTGAGAGGGTAAGGGAAGGGAATACGCAAAAATGAAAAGAACAGATCTTTTACAGTAACTGGCTGTTATAGGGGCATCATATCCTTGAGACATATGCTTAAGTTCAAGCCCAGGAGTATGTCCAGAGGGGAAAAAAAAAAAGCATTCATTTTTTATGCTTCAATACCCAGCTGAATCAAAGCCTACAATCACTGGAGACACGGACTTGGCACCAGATCAAAAGAAAAAGGAATTCAAAGGCTTAAATTCCTCCGTATAATATGGCCATGAATATTACAGATTTGGGGCAGAATGGGGGATCTGGAAGGGCTGTGGCCTTGTTGGTATGGAATAGTTCAGTGTTAATTCCTAAACCCAATCTGGACAAAAAGCAAGACCTTCCCTTGCCTATCTTGTTAGAGGAGGGAGGGGTTGTATTTGACCCAGTCACCATCCTTAGAGCAAATGAACTTGCAGACCCTGGTCCCATGCATTAGTCCAGTGGCCACATGTCTCTCTAGGCTGAGAAAGACATTACCAGAAGGACTTAGCTCTTTCTTCCAAAATTAAGGGAAATTGACCCTCTGTTTGAAGCTGTTCAGTTGTGTGGTGCTTTATTCTCTGACTATACTTACCCCCCAAATGAAAATATCCAGTCCTGTACAGTTATATCAGTCAAACTCATTGTTCGTACTGGTACTAATGCAGGATTAATTAACACTTCATGGCAACCCTGAAATCCCTTAAGACTACTGCTAGCATAGAACTGTTGGGAAAAAAAAATTACCTAAGTAATTCCACTCAACAAACTGTTGATACAAGAAAATTTATGATATTGCTACTCAGTTTCACTTGCAGCAGAGCATTCATATTTAATATACATCCCTTCTTTAACCTACACAATCAAACTGATAATGCATTATTAACTGTCAGTGTTTGTTTTTTTACAGCAGACAATACACTTAGATCCAAATAGCAGGAGACCCGATGAGATGAGATATGATTTTGTTACAAGATGGAGGAAGCCCGACTTGGTTTTTCAAGCTGGTAAATCATTTAAACACATGCCGCAGTGCATTGATTAAGTCTATACCATCGGGGTTCTGACTGAGGATGTTCTTAACTGCTTTAAATGAAGACCTTAACTGGTGAATGAATATCTAGTGAAGTGTGAGAGGTGAACAGGGCCTTCTCTGTTATGATTGTGAGGTTTGCCTTTCCATAACAATTTTACACTCTCTGATCTGTCCAGAAATAGCCTAACAGTAGTGATATTTTTAGGAAAAGAAACAAGCCTGATGAGTGTTTTGGAAGCTGCTGGCAGCTTGATTTGAAAGCAGTGAAAGATAATAAACTCTTTCCCAGGTATTTGACTGGCTCCATTTGTATCTGGATGATCAGTGAAAGCTTCCGAGAACCCTCCTCATAGTACTAAAGTACTACGTGTTAGGACACTAAGAAGCTTTAATAGTAATTTTAATTATTGTTTACGTTCAAATAAATAAATAGGAATAAGACATATTGGGAGTGCGAGAAGCCTAAAGAGTTTCATTTGACATGACCCTTTAGTCTCTTTACTTTTTGCTCCATCTCTTGTGTTAGCAGAAAGTAACATGAGACAGCTCAGAAAATGAAGTCATCCAGAGAGATATTAACTGGTTTAGCAAATGCAATAGCAGTGCATAGTAATAATAATAATAGTAAAACAACAACAACAACAAAAGCAGGAATAATTTTCCCACTTTTGTCACTAACTACCTTGAAAGAGATTTGTCTAATTAAATACTTCACCCAAAATATTCAGTTAGTAGAAAGAGTTACATAACAGGGTGACAGTGTTAGTTTGTTCATTCCAAACCGCTTCGCTGAAACACACCTCACATTTGATCTTCTGAGGAGGCCAGGAGGTGGTCCTAATGGATTGGTGCTTAAATTATACAAGAACTAAGAAACCTGAACTTCCTAGAGAGACCTGTGAAGCAGACTGCCATAAACTTCAGATCTGTAAGGAGCCAGACTTGAAGGTAAGACATGCTTCCTAGGGATCTCAGTTCTCAGCAGCTGTGGTACTGAGAAGAGCATCAGTTCCACTGGGAAGCAGCAGCATCTGGGGAACACAATGAAGGAAACACAAAGTCTGTATGTACATGTACATAACCTAATATAACAGTCTACTGGAGGCTGCAACAGGTCAGTAAGGCTTGATTTTATTCAGTGGCACGATGACAGCCCACTGGAGCCTCTTTATGCCAGTCATAACCTGGCACCAGGGTTCTCTGCTGGTGAAAAGACACCTTGTGTAAATTAATATGCTTCAGCACACACGAAAGCTGTGCAGACAGGAGTAAGGCTCACCTGTCTGGGGAGGGTGCAGAGGTGAATTCTGAGAGTGGTTGTGGGTACATTTGTCAGAGATCTCACATGTGCCAAGCACCCAATTTGTGCCTGCAGGCAGCAGCCATAAAACCTTTATTTCCTTTCACTTCCTAAAGTATTTACTGCAGACAGATGTTCTGGTCCAATACTCTTCTATATATTCCACATGAGGGGAGTTTAATGTTTTAATACCAGATTCACTTATTTGAAGATATTTGACATTACATGGGATTTTGATTTAGAAGAATGATACAGCAATGCACTGAAATTACAACACAAGCACAATATAGCAATTGCAATATAACGTTGAACCACAATACAAACATGATTTGTATTACCAGTCTCTATATGTTCCACTGTCATGATGCTGAGCATCCCCAGTCACTGGGAAGGCACAGGTGGGTTGAATCCAGCTCAAGCCCATTGCTCTCTTCAAAGTCCATTTTGTTGGTTGTATGATTTTGTACTCCGTGTTGGGTTAAGCCACATATACACTCCCCACATCTTGGTCTGGCTGGATCAGGAAGATTGTGCTTTCTATTGCTTATTTTAGGGAAGGTCATTTACATAACCAGTTGACCCACTCAAATGATACAGTCAGTTATCTACAACAACAGTCACCCATTGATCCCCTTGGTGTTAAGTTCAGCATCCTTTACAATAGCTGTGGCCACTTCCTGCATTCTTTTGTGATCTTCATGAGCGCACCATTCTTGTCTATCTTCTCTGAGCCTTCTTCCATTGTAGTGATTTGTAGACCAGTCACAGCTAAGGACAGCACAGCAACAAGTGCCGGTTACCTTCATACCTCCTTGCCATCACGGTGTAAAGGCTTAGGCAGCAGCAGGACATTTTCAGTTTCATCCCTGATAGGAGCAGTAGCATGTTCTGCCTCAGACTTCCAGGGACCAGAGACAACCAGTAGCTCTTGGTCTCTGGAGGCTGTTGGGGAATCACCCCTGGACATGTCAAGGAGAAGCTAATCCCAGGGGCAGGGAAATGCTCACAGTTTCTCCCCTCCTATGGCCACAGCTCCAGCCTGCAGTGCATGGGGGCAATGCTGGCGAGTATCTTGCCATCTCTTGGCAGCTCACAGGCAAAACAGCTCTGGGTGGTTATGAACACTCATCTGCCCAGGAGGAACAAAACCAGAATGGACACGTTTGCTTGTGGCAACTGCAAAATGGTACTCTGAAGGTCTGCAGCTGCACAGAGCAACCCAAGCCTTGCCCACCTGCAGCTCCAGCATGTTCTCTGCATGCCTGTGGTGGCATCTGAAATGGAGACAGAGAAGTTGACCGTGACTTACCTGTACAATGTGTGGCCAGCAGGTCGAGGAAGGTTATCCTTCCCCTTTACACTGCCCTAGTAAGGCCACATCTGGAGTACTGTGTCCAGTTCTGGGCCCCCCAGTTCAAAAAAGACGAGGAACTACTGGAGAGTCCAGTGGGGGGCTACAAAGATGATCAGAGGACTGGAACATCTCTCTTATGAGGAGAGGCTGAAGGAGCTGGGTCTGTTTAGCCTGGAGAAGAGAAGACTGAGGGGGGATCTATAAATGCTTACAAATACCTTAGGGACGGTGTCAAGAGGATGGACCAGACTCTTCTCAGTGGTGCCCAGAAACAGCACAAGGCACTCTTTACTCTGAGAGTGACAGAGCACTGGAACAGGCTGCCCAGGGAGGCTGTAGAGTCTCCTTCTCTGGAAATATTCAAAACCTGCCTGGACGCGACCCTGTGCAACCTGGTCTAGGGGAACCTGCTTTGGCAGGGGGTTGGACTGGATGATCTCCAGAGGTCCCTTCCAACCCCAACCATTCTGTGACTCTATGATTCTGTGATTCTGTGATCTTACACTACCGCCCTATTGGCTTTGTACTGGTGAAGTGGAAAAAGTAATCCCGGGTTTGTTTCTGTGAACTTCAGTTTTGACACAGAAAAGAAAATCTGTAAAGTGATTATCTGGGACTGCACATTAACTGTATCATGGTATCTTACAAGTGATTTTTCTTAATTGGAATGAGTTAATCTGAATATGACTGCAAAGATATATGGCCTGATAGGATTTTTAAACTGTTACTTTTCAAAGGCTGGTTTAGGTAATTAGCTTTCTCTGCTCACTAATTGTTATTGACTTTTAACTCTTTCTATACTGAGGTCCAATAATTCTTTATTTTATTATGGATCTTTGACCAATGATGTGATGCCCTCTCCTGGCAGCCCATGCTATCGCAGCACATCATATATTTAGTTATTTTTTCCCCTGGTGACTCTTGTAATGCCTTTCTAGCAATCAAGGGACATCTAATATAGTGCTCCCTCAAAGGTACTATGGACTTCTTTTTCCTGGTATTAATGGTTTTCACCAGTTTGCAAGAAGAAAAATGTAATCTTTTTCAAGTTCCTTACTATTTTTTGCAATGTAAGTCAGATGATTATTGGTTTCAGTAGGATAGATTCATCTTTAGTTGATGGCTTTACACTTTTTCCCTTCAGGCAGTTGCTAACTTTTTTTCCTTCTGCCTTCTTTCAACACCCTGGTCTGTTAGACTTTTTTATTTACCCTGGAGAACATCACTTGCAAACTGTCATCACAAAATCACCATCCAGGTTCAGAAACCCCCAAGGGGAGCACAGGAAGTTACAGGGGTCAGTGAAGGGGGAAATGATGCCATAAGTATACAATGTCATGGAAGAAGGGCGCTGCCTGACCCCGTGAAGCAGGGACACTCTCATTGCAAATCAGCCATGGCGCTGACCCCATGGTGAGGAGCAGAGGCAGCTGCATCGACCTTTCATCACCCTGCAGGAACCCGAGAGCATGCTTCAGAGTGGCCCAGTGTGTGCTAAGACCCTGAAAACATTGTTTATAGCTGGTACTCCTTTTAATAAACTTAATTCATAGCCTTTGGGCTCAAAATGGTAAAATTTTGTTTTGGAACAGGGGGGCTGTGGTGCTGCCAGTATCACCCAGGGGTGGGTGACCTAGAGGAGATGGCTGGGGCGGTGACTTGATTCAGGCATGACATTTGTAATATCTGCTCTGTTTCCCTATAGTTCTCAATTTTAGGGCTTCAGAAACAGTTGTTCTGGCCTTGATACACTAGTGTATGTTTTGGTTTTAGCATCGGTGGATGTGAAGCAAAAACAGTTTCTTTATAGTCTCTTGCAAACCATGATGTAAAAGTTCTTCATGACTTTACTATAAATGGTAACACACAGAACTACCCTGCCGTACTTAAACATGTTTTCATTCAGGAGGTGAATGCAAAAGGATAACTAAGGCCTTGTTTTGATGCCTTGTATTTCAGAAGGTGTCAATAACTTGCACTTTCTTTGCTTTTGTATATGCATACTACTATATAGAAGTGTATAGGCAGCTGTGATGGAGTCTTCATGAATACTGTGGCCTGACATCGCTTCCTTGGGAATCTGGTTGTATACAGTGAAAGGGGTGAGAACAGCTGGCTAAGATGCAGGCATTAGAAGATAAGGCATTTCATGATGTTATACAACTTGCATTTTCATCCTTATTCTGGTTACTTAAGCTATGGAAGAATGGCTACACTAAAGAAAATTTTAGGAAGTTTTAAATATTTTTTTTTATGAATGCTTGTGCTATTTTTCTCATTTTACTTTTTCTGTTTCCCATTTGTTTGATAAAAGTCTATTGGCAGTGTATTAAAAAAAATACCTTATTCAATGCCAGATGCTAAAGTCAGTAATTGCATTGGTTTTTAATTTCCTCTTAAACTTTAATGTCTGGAGTTGAAAATGGAAGCCAAACCTCTCAATTCTGGAAATATAAATATAACTCCACTTAAAGAGAATACAAAATCTGGCACTGCCTAGCATTTGGGAAGAAATATGAGTAATAAAAAAGTATGTTTTATATCAAGCTAAACAGTGAATGATAAGAAATAGAGAAGTGTTTTTGTTTTGAGATGGCATGGAGGGCTTTTTATCATACAATATATTTTTGCTTTTGAATACACTCTCAAAACAAAATTAAGTTTATTCATATTTTCTTGGAGTTTGGTTCTATGGCAACAGAAATAACGACGAAGCCAAGAACCCTGGCTCAGGCTTTCACCTAACCTGTCCCTGCCCTGTCTCTTCCCAAGAAGCTTAGAAGAATCCCTCTTCTGATGGAGTTGTGCCTCCTATTTTTATGCTCTAGTGAAGTTAACAGGATTAATATATGCCAGTTTGCAACTCCAAACAGGGCAAGTCAGCACAGGTAACCATGCAAGGTTATTGAATTTACTACTGTGTTCCTCTGTCAAGGCATGCAAATAGTAGCAGTTCACTGTACAGCAGAACCCATGCTGTTTCCCTTCCCTTATGGCAGTGAAAGATGACCGGTAGCAACATAAACTGTGTGCAAGTGCAATTACTAGCACAGAACTAGCACAGTAGAATGTGGTTTTAATTGTGTGACAACTTTAGTCATGTAAAAAGGTGATGCCTGGGGGTGTCTTGTAGTGATAATGCACTTGGTAAGCTCAGACTTTGAAGAAAAAAGTGAATGCTAATCTTAAGGACAAAGTTTTTTCAGATCTTTTGCTTTTCTTTGTAAACAGAACCAGAACAGAATCAGCCTGGAGGCTGTTTATATGTATGTATACACATACATATTGCTAATGAGGAAGATGCCTTGCATATCTTTGAGTAGGAAAAACTACAGCCATAAGAGGAGAGCAAACTTTCTTCATCAAAAATACCCATGAGTTTTAGGGATTAAAAATAATATAAAATGAAAAAGTATTGCCTGAACAATGCACATAGAGAATGATATCTGTGTGCCTAATGCTTTATTATAGGACCAGAAAGCTGAAGGTCTCTCTGTAGGTGTGCTAGAAGGCTGGACAGTTGAGATGGATGGTTGGCAAAGTGAGAGTACAGGAGAAGAAGAACTCACAGAGGAAAAACATCTGTGCTTAGATGTAATATAGACAGTCCACAGTAGCCTTCCATGAGCTTTGAGTTTTATTAAAATAATTACTTGAGTACCTGGAGTCTCTGGTACTAGATGTCATATGTGGGAATGCGCTGATCCAAGCAAGTGAAAGAAGCAGGAAGGCTGAAACTGAGTTATCTAAGGAGACACCGACAAAATCCTGAACAGTGGAACTGTTCGGAGGGGGCTGATATATTGTCTGTGCTCAAACCAGTCCCTGAAGCAAAGTCAAATATTGCTCTGTGTGGAGCTTTTGACTTGTGCACCAGGCCTAACAGAGTATGGGCACTACTGGTTTTATCAGAAGGGTAGACATCTACCTGCTATGAAGTGACAAATATCTTGTACAGCTGGGTTTTGGCTGGGTTCTCTTAGGGCTCTAATAGGTGTGTGGCGGCAGGTGGAAATAAGGCACAAGGCACTGCTGCCACCCCAGCCGTCGCCCTCCTTGCTCCTCTGATGGGACCTGTCTCTCCTGCAAGAAGGGAGTTCAGCTCACATCGGGTCTCCAGTCACCACAGTCTTCAGCTTGCTATAATAAAATAGTAAACTGAAAATGGTTTAATTTAATATGCAGTCCTATTGATTCAGGAGCTGATCTGCTAGGAGATGGCCTGTCCTGTGGAGGACAGCCTTCCCAGCAACGTAAACCTCCTGGTTTGTTTTCTGCCACATGTTGTGGCCTTATCAGTGTTCTAAAGGGATTAAGGAATTAATTTTATGAGACTGATGTATCTACCCTGACTTTTAAAACTGGAAGAGCTACTTAAAAGTTAGCCTAAGCTGTTGATTGGCATTAAGGTATACCACTCTAAATTGCCTGTGATCCCTGTTAAGTGAGGAAGGGCCTGTCATATCATCACATCTTCAACATTAAGTACAGTCAGTTCTCAATTATCTGCAGTGACTAGTGCTGGAGTAAAATGGGAAAACAAAGCTATGGGTAGTGTGAATCATATTTAAATGAAGCTGTAAGAACACGCAGTGAGAGAGTACCAGTGAAGAGGAAGGCCAGTAGTGCTTGCGTTTTGATGCTCAGAGACTCCTGGGAGGTCACTGAAACAAGCTGGTGCATGACTTGTGCATGTGGCTGTTCTGCTTCCCGACCCACGTTAGCTCTGTGGAGTCAAGCGTCTCCACTGCCCGGATGGCAGAGGGCTGTCTGTGCTGGCAGCAGTACAAGAGGAGCATGCTATCCTGACAGCCTGCTTGTGTCATCCAGCTGGTGTGTTTTGTCACAACTTACACTGTTGAGTTTTCAGAGACAGAAGCTGCCTTGTTATTGCACGTCTTGCAGAGCTTAGCACAGTGAGTTCCCAAGCATATAGCAACAACTGTATGAAAGCAGATTTTGTGGGAGCCATAGAGCCTTTGGTACTATGGATCATGTGGATTTGTTGATTCAGCTCTGACCTCTATATGAAAGACGTAGGATTGCAATAGAGAGACTGCATCCCTTGTTCTGACCTTCCAAGTTGTACTGAGAAACTGTTAAAGAGCTTCAAGAGCTTTTTCACACATGCTTCTTGAGGACTGTGCTCTTCTGTGACACATCCACATGTAGTTTTGGGGTGAGCTGATAATGTCTGGCAAGTGCAGCATAGGTGGCCTCTTCCATTACTGTGTTTGCTGGCTCTTGTCTGAAGCAAACTCACAGTAGACTGGTTTGGGAATCTGTTCTCTAGGGAAGTCACGGTATTCATCTTTCATCTGGAAAAATGACATGTGAGTGTGTTTCTGATGTAGATTTGCATTTGTAAGCTGACCACTATCATACCTGTGGACAGGAGGTGAGAGGAACAGAAATACTAAAATAGGCATTTTTCTTCTGGAACTCTGAAAGAGTTCATTATTTTATGTAAAATGGTTGTTTACTTGCAAAAGTGTGAATAATTAGAAAAGGCTTTTTGAAAACATGTTTTACATTTATGCTTGAACCCCCACAGCTCGTTTCCACCAAGAAAAAGGCAATCAGATTCCTCCTGTCTTTAGTTCATATCCACCTCAACTCTTTCCCACTTCGCGCTTCAGTCAGGCATTAGCACCGTGCCAAAAGTCTAATCACCCAAATTGTTGAAACGTACACAATAAGTATTGGGTACACTTGTGAGATGAAAAAATGTGATATTGCCTTTTTGTCCTCTACTAAACTTTTCTCTCTTTTCTATTTAAAAACATGGAGTATAGTCCTGGCCAATATTGAGGGAATGACATAATGTTGGCTTGACCCTGATTTGCTTATTTAGAAGGCTGTAACGTTATAAAATCTGGCATCTGAGAAAAGAGGAAATTATCTTAATCCTTCACGGAAGCACGCTGCTTTATTGTGCTGTGCCTGCAAAAGCACAGCTCCAAAGGAGCGGGTTATAATCACACAGAACTTCATTTTCATCTTGGACAAAATCATTGTGACCCCAAGTGATATTGACATGGATTTGCCAATTTTTATTCCTGCTCTTTCTTTTCAGTTATGAGCCTCTGTACAGTCTCTCAATCTATTTCTTGAAGCTTATGCTGGTACCATTTCTTAAACTTCAAAAACCTCATGTCATCATCTCACCGAGGTTACGTATGGGTTGCATTTCTTCCATATTTCTCCTCAGCCCCAGCAAGGAAGACAGATTAGTCTAACTCGTGATACCTCTTCAACCATGTTAAGGGTTAGTGCACCCACAGGGTGCCTGTAATGACAGAAGCAGTCCTTCCAAAACAAACCAGAATGACGAGATACGGAGCCGGGTTCCCAGCTCCTCCCAGGGCTGGTGCTCTAGGAGCTGACTGATCGCTGGATCATCTGCCCGTGTTTCCAGTGTGAGTGCAAATGAAAGAGGGTAAAGCTGAAGTAACTGCCAACAGAATGATTTGGGAGGGGATACGCAGCTCCTGTGACCAGCAGCTGTGCCCCTGTTGGGTGAGCACAGCGTTAATACATAGGTGTACCCTACAGGGTATGACATACACGTGTCATAGGGTGGTGCTGCTACTCAGCAGATGTGAAACCTGGTTGTGTATGGGTAAGGAAAAAAGGGACGCCTACCACTGTGCAAATGTATTGGTCTGTATGTATGTGTGTGTCAGCGTATGCGCGTCCACATGTGGGTTTCCAGGCTGTGTGAAAATGGTTCATCCGTCTTTTATTTGTGTCACAGCTGGTAAGCCAGATACTGTTTTTTCTTGTGCTGTACCTGTGTAGCTCATATGCATTCCTCTTCAAAGCAGATGATCCAAGTTAGCACCAAACAATTAATGAGCAGGCCCTGGGTATGGTGTGGAACAGCAGCGAATTGCCCAGAAAGGAAAGAAAATTTTAAGCTTCTAAAGTATGTCCGTAAACAGAAAGCACTTAAGCAATGTAGAAGATAGCCTTTCAAATTTCAGCTTATAAATGTCAGTCGACAGGATTAGAGTTGTGGTTTTGTTCTTGGTGAACTCAACCTTTTCTTGTTGCTGTGTTCCCAAGCAAACATCAAAGACATAACAGCCACTCTCATTAGTGAAATGAACTGTGGCATTATTATTAAATCATGTTATTGCCTTGTGCCTTTGTCAGAATGATATTTCATCATAACCATAATGGTCTAAGGACAAAGATGGCACTTGGGTTGCTGGAAGAACTAATACACTTTATTAAATAACCGGTATGACAGGAAGAAATGGACAAACTTAAACTCACTCAAACCCTTCTTCAGATTTCCAGGTATGAGTACGCAAAAGCTTGTCTGATTTTTCTAATTATATCAGTTTGTCTAATGATGTCTACATCACAGAATCACAGAATGGTTAGGGTTGGAAGGGACCTCTGGAGATTATCCAGTCCCACCCTCTGCCAAAGCAGGTTCCCCTAGAGCATGTTGCACAGGGTCACGTCCAGGCGGGTTTTGAATATGTCCAGAGAAGGAGACTCCACAACCTCCCTGGGCAGCCTGTTCCAGTGCTCTGTCACCCTCAAAGTAAAGAAGTTCCTCCTCATATTCAGATGGAACTTCCCATGTTTCAGCTTGTGCCCATTGCCCCTTGTCCTGTCACTGGGCACCACTGAGAAGAGTCTGGACTCATCCTCTTGACACCCGCCCCTAAGGTATTTGTAAGCATTGATAAGATACCCCCCCAGTCTTCTCTTCTCCAGGCTAAACAAACCCAGTTCCCTCAGCCTCTCCTCATAAGAGAGATGTTCCAGTCCTCTGATCATCTTTGTAGCCCTCCAGTGGACTCTCTCCAGTCATTCCTGGTCTTTCTTGAACTGTGGGGAAACCATTTTCTGTTTCGTTAGAGTTGGTGTCTGTTTATCAGGACAAAGAAGGAGCCCTGAGTTCCAGTGGACCTGCCAACTGACTGACCACTCTGGGTTGAATCAATTCAATTAAAAACTGCCAAAACAGCATCTAGGGCACTTAGACACGTTGCAGAAAAATGTACCGGCTGTTGTAAATCCTTTCATTTTTATATTGCTTTATCAATAAATAACTGTTTTAAAAAGGTAGGTCTGTAGTTGATGGTTGTGATTTCTTAAACACTGCTTGAATAATTACTTGATAACTGTCCTGCTTTCACTGGGATTTGGTTTCAGTTTGTGGCCAGCCATGGTGATCAAGGCCCTCAGCAGTTAAATCTGGGGCAGCTGACCCTGGCTGGCCCACAGGTGTATTCTATATCATTGACATCAAGCTCACTATAAAAGAGAGGGTTTGTGGGAAAGAGGTGGGGGTTTTATTGCTCTCCTTCCTTCTCCCTGTTTGTTGTTGTGATTCCTAGAGCAACTTGCCAGTGATTTGTGGATGAGTATGTTTTTTGTCTGTTTTGTGGTGTCATTTATATTGATTTTCTTCATTTCATTAAATCTGATTAGCTTCATCCCACGAGTCTCCCTCTCTTTTTCCCAATTCCCTTCCTTGTTTGGGGAAGGGATATTGGGTGAGAGAAAAACTGCTATTGTTTAGCCCCGGGTGAGGGCTAAGTGAAGACAATGACAAAATTTTAATGCAAGTATCCTACCCTAAACAATTTCACTTTGCTTCGATTTTATTTTTCTCACTGTACTCATGCACCATTGCACATCTCTGTTGTTGCATATACAGATGAAGTAAATACAAATCTTGATCAGAGACAAGTTCTTTGAGTTTCTTAAAGCACTTTTCTCATCACAGACCACGTGGATAATATTAATTTGTAGCAGCTAGGCACCACTTAAACCATTGAGAGTCTTTTCACTGCCTCTGGTCTGATTGCCACTTCCCATGCATGTTTCTTTAACTCAGCTGGGGAACAGATTTTGAATTTTGTTTATACATGGCTTTGTAGTTATTAATCATACATTTTACTAGATGTGGTAAATTTTTGCCACATCCATTAAAAGACCATTAATGCATTGTACAGCACACTGTATCATATTGACTTTGCCTTTCGTCTGATTCCGATGGAATTTGAGGTATATCTAATATTCTATTAGATATATTAATTTTTTTCAGATTTCCAGGGACCAGAGACAACCAGTAGCTCTTGGTCTCTGGAGGCTGTTGGGGAGTCACCCCTGGACATGTCAAGGAGCAGCTAATGCTAGGGGCAGGGAAATGCTCCTAGTTCCTCCCCTCCTGCGGCCACAGCTCCAGCCTGCAGAGCATGGGGGCAATGCTGGCGAGTATCTTGCCATCTCTTGGCAGCTCACAGGTAAAACAGCTCTGGGTGGTCATGAACACTCATCTGCTCAGGAGGAACAAAACCAGAATGGACACATTTGCTTGTGGCAACTGCAAAATGGTACTCTGAAGGTTTGCAGCTGCACAGAGCAACCCAAACCCTGCAGAGACCATTATCTGCCCACCTGCAGCTCCAGAATGTTCTCTGAGTGACTGTGGAGGCCTCTGAAATGGAGACAGAAGCTGATCGTGACTTATTTGTGAAATGCTGTAGCTAACTTGGGATATGAGAAAAAATAAACCCCAAATTTAATGGCCTAAGCCTCCTGCTGACCTCCTTCTCCAGAGGAGCTGTTGCTGCTGTGCCTGAGAGGGACTTCTCCCCAGCCCGTGAACTCCTGCTCCCAGTGTGTGCCCAGCTGCCCTCTGCAAGGCACCCCATGGTGCTGCCCCTGCCATGGGGAGGGAGCAGGTAGGACTCAGCACCCACATCCCTGTGGGGACTGGAGACTTGCTTTTGTGGGGATCCTAGAGCAGGGACATCAGGAGCAAGATCTCACTGGCAATGGCCTTAGTGTCCCCCCAAAAAAGTTGTCAATGGGTAAAAGCTCTGCTGCTGATAAAGAAGCTTCAAAGGACACAATGGCTCGGAGGGAGCAGAGCCCAGCCTCTGCAGGGGAAGGCTCTTCCCCAGCTCTAAGAGGTCTATGGGCAAGATGAGCTGGGACAGGTCTGTGCAGGTTGTGTGGGAGCAGCCACAGGCTTCTGCTCTTCCAAGCTCTGTGGAGAAACAGCCCCCAGAAAGATCCCTTTAACTTCCAGATTTGCTTCTTTTCAGCTCAGAAGTGAAAGTCTCCCTGTGAAGGGGAGGCTTTGCAGCCTCTGGTTGCTGGCCCAGGTCACTCCTGATGACCATTGCTGAGCAAGCATTAGCCAGCTGTAGCACCAGTTCAGGTGGTTTGTATCAGATGAGTTACCGCTGGGTGATATGAACAGGAACATGTCGCAGATCCAAGTCTGGACTGCCAGGAGCCGCTGAAAACCCCAGGCTCTCTTTTGCTGGCTGTTTTGCGCTGAATCCTGCCTCAGGGTTTACCTATGTACCTAGTAAAATACTGCAGAAAACCGGAGATTTTCTTCAGCAGCTGATGTCTACTTGTCAGAGCACAAGCATGGGTGAGTGGATGGAGGGAAAGATCTCTTTGGACAGCAGTCCCACCACTGGGATACAATGAAGGCTGCTGTGGAGGTCAGGCCCATGGAGGCCTGGGGAAGAGATGGCCAGTTTGCTGTTCCCTCCTCTGCAGACCTTGGCTGTGCATGAGCCTCTTCCCAGTGCTTGAGCATCCATGCCCTTGCCCTGAATCGCAAAAATGTGAGCATGGGATGACAGCCCCAAACCACTGAAGCACTAGTGAGTGTCCTGTTAAAGCCAACAGCAGATTAACATGCAAACCCATCCCCAGGTTAAGCAGAGGGAAGTGCTGCCAGGGGTCATGCCTGTGCAGCTGGAAGCAGATGCAAGAAGAGTCAGTGCTACAGCCCACCTTCCTATGTACCTCTAGGCAGAAGAGTCAGTTTTGCTCTCTGAGCAATGTTGTCCAGATTACAAAGTGGGGAAAGAAGAGAAATACCTTTCAAAGACAACAAATAACACATTTCCTCGGGTTTTATTCTTATTTTTATGTTAAACACAACTTTGAAATATTCTGGGGATATATTTATCACAGTATGAGAATACAGGATGGCTTTATGTAACCGCAGCTTTCAAACACCCTCCTGAGAAGCCTTAGAAGTTATGTACCAGCAATACTGTCTTCTTCACTTTTCAGAAGTGTTCAGTGTAAAACAGGCTACATATTTTTTGCTGGGGAACCAAATCAACAGGATCTGTTGACAAGCCTCTTTGGCAGTGTTATTGTCAACAGGAGTCTCTCTTGGATGGTCTAGGAAAGATGTCCTGGGGGAAGGCAGTTGACTGGAGGACACTTTGTGCTCCTTGGCCTAGGATATGTGTGTCAACATGTTCCTGTTGACACAAAGTAATACTTCTGGAAGAGGTTCTTAAGGCTGAAGCCTCCACTATCCAGTAAGATGAAGAGATATGGTTCCTCCATGGGAGGACTTCCATTACCTGAAAAGGTAATTTGTGTTTTCTTACACATAGGTGAGATAATGAACAAGAGAGAAACTGAAGGTCTGCATGTGAAAAAGCACTCCTTGTTGAGTAATCAGGTGGCTGCTTGTTTGCAGCCTCCTAGAGTATAGATGCCCTGTGTGCATGCCCTGTGAGCACACAGGCTGATAGCAAGCTATGTGAGCATGCATAGAGTTGATAGTAAACTGCTACGTGGGATGCATTTCTTTGTCTGCAAATGGGATCCTGAATGACACAGACTCCCCTTCTTGAAGTTGAAGCTGGAAGGAGACTTGTCCTGATGAGAGGAGCTCATATTTGCCACAAAGGATTACCATTATTCACAGAATTCACTTTTCTTTCAGCCTTTATGACACTGACAATGAGAGATAGAGACATGTATACTAAGACAGAAATCTTTATAGAAAGCAGTTGAGGCAGTGCCTTGGAATTCTGCTGAAATACTCTTCTAGGGACTGAAAAACAAAAAATCACACTTTTCCAGAAAATTGCTTTTATGGGGGAGGAAGGGCAAGGTAGTTCATAGATGTATAAAATAATGTATAGGAAAGGATGATATTTGTCTGTGACAAACAGACATCACTCAAATCAGTTCTCCCTCTCACACACATACTGAGTCAAGTAACATTGCCTTAGAGAAGACAGAAGATCTGACCTCTTACAAGCAATTCATTACTTTTCCGATGTGGAAAAAGATGCAAAATGTTCCATTTGTCTTTGGTACAAGATTCTTTCTTCTATCTTCTCTGAGTCAGTGTCTTTTGATGTTTTCCTCTTCTTGACAACCTTCATTCTGTTTTCTTTCCTGAAGGCTGGTCATGCTGCCAAGAGAGGGCAGCAATCAAGAACAGAAACTGCGCGCCTGGCCCTGTATTAAGTCACACGGGAATTTAATTTAAGGAATCATTAGCACAGAAGCTCTGTGTCTTACTGTAATTACTGCTCAATGCACTTAGCCCACTGCCAATTCATTCTCACTGCAAAAGCAACTCTCTGAATTGTTCTCTTCTCTTTGTGTTTTCTTTCAGACAAAAGAAATAAGCCCAAACTTCTGCTGAATCATTTGGAAATAAGTTCTGTGCCATGGGAGCACAGTCAGACAAACACCAGGGGCTGCTCTAGGGCCGCTGTGTAGGAGGCATAGATCCCACAACTGCATTTCCACAGCTTTACAGGGGACTAAAAGCGTGTGACACACAAGCGTACTGCTATGTTACACCTTTATTTCCATGTGTAAGACATTTTCATTGTTCATGCTGTCACCTTCCTACTGCAGGCTGTGTTACCAATAACACACCGCTCTGCTCTTTAACGAGCAGCAATTTCTCTCAAATCCACCATTCCTGTATGATCCAGAGCCACCTACTTCATGTGTGAGGCTGCATGATCAGATTACTGCATATCCTTAAAGACATGTTTATTCCAATATTTATTGACTTGATCCAGGCTGAATCCGCTTTAGAAACTAAAGTAACCTGGTTGGGTTTAGTTTGGATAATTATTTCTACCTTAAAAAGAGCTGCAGTGTTTTGGCCCCTGCCTCTGGAGGCAGTTGGTTATCCTGCCTGTATTTTTAGAGATTACAAACTAAAACATGACATTGACAGTGGGCTTTTGCTTAATGAGGAAAATGTCATGGCCTGATGGAAAACAGAGGTAGACAGAGGGAGGCTCCGCACGGGCTTTGTCTTACTGCAGGACAAAAGTTCTGTTGCTCTCTGGGGCTCTGCTCTTCCCATGTCAAACACGGATGCCAGCTCTTTACCTGGCCACTGGAAAACACCTAAAGCTCTACTGATAAAATGAAATTAGCATTTAAGGGCAGAGAAGAAGAAACCATCCCCAAGCAGACTGTGTGGGGACGGACGGGGCTGTAACAGTGGGAAAGCATGAAGCGCTGGACGACTCCTGCTGCCTGTGCTATACTTAGACTTGAACAGACTAATGCTGTCTTAACCTTGTGTATAAAAAAAGGAAAAGCTGTGGGTCAGACCGAGACCTAGTTGTGAGAGACCTTGACGAGCTTCTCAGGGCAGGTGTTCAGCCAGTGTCAGACCAGGATTGCTCTGGGGTGGGGAACCACCTGCAGTCCCACCGGTCATTCTGCCCATTTCTCCTCATCCAGGAGGCTGCACAGCAAACAGCATTTTAGGGGGAAGGAGATTGAAAGAGAGGAGGGGAAGCACAGGGAACAGAAGTGGTGGGATTACACCAGGCAGACACTGCTCTCTGTGCAAGTATCGCTGCTCTTATCGTCTGAGCCTGATCCTGCCCCAGATGTCCTCTGTAACCTGGGCGAGGGCACTGAAGCCCAGATTAATTTAAAGGCCAATTCAGTTGCCTAAATTCCCTAGAGGGTATCAGCCTTGGCTGCAATTTCACACTACAGCTAAATCGGTCTGGCAGCTGCTGAAAGCAGCAGGACCCCTCCTGCCCCGCTCTCCCCTGGGGGCTTTGCTCAGGTCTGCAAGCGTAGTTAGCAGAATTAAAAACCCCAGTTCCTCCAACTTCTTTGCACAAAAGGAGGATGCTTCTGTAAGTTCAGCTCAAGCTGTGCACACAACAATTACAGAAATAAAGTGGAATCAGACAGCCAAAGGCTGGCCGTTCAGTTTTCCGCAGGTGTTGCACCTTCTATCACCTCCCCAGAGTTGCCAGCATCAGCTTCACAGCGCTGCTGGCAGCCAGGCAGCCCCTGTGTATGGCCGTCACTGATTTCAGCTAGAGTGAGAGCGCAGATCACACAGAGGACGGATGAGCTTCCACCCTGCCATCCCTATGGCAACATTTTCAGCAAAGCACCTCCCTTTGCAGCATAGGAACAACAAGAAGAGCCGGACCCTCCTGGGTAAACTTCTCCACTGGCAGTGGCTGGTGGGTCTCCATGGGAAGTGCCTTTGCTCAGCATCGAGTTCATCAGCAAAAAGGTCTGGGAACTATTGAACTCGAATATCAGCTTTCCTCTCAGCATTTCTGCCTTCTTTCACTAGCACGAGTAATAGCTTCCTCCAGTCAAACAAGTCTGTTATTTAAAAAAGGCAAGGAATTATTTTCTTATATTGCCCGAACACTCAGTAGCTCTTGTGCTTTTTTCTTTCTCCGACTTTGGTTTTTTTTTAAAGAATGGAGAAAACAGACATTAGTCACACCAACAAATCATTTTTCGATGTGTGCGTTTGTTGTAATGGCCGATAATAACTCTAGACAAACCACTCTCCGCAGAGAGCAGCAAAAGGCTAACAGCTTGGGCACAGATCTAAGAGACTCCAAGCCAATGAATGAACTGTGTGGTCTCTCTGCTGAAATCAGAGAACCCGCGAGCAGGGCTTCAGGAGTTTGCAGCAGTAGTGAGACTACTGATGTTGTTCTCTCTAAGTTTGTGATTCTGCACGCTGACAATGATGCAGATGAATCCATCCAGATCCTCAACCTGCTGCAGAATAAATTTTGTGTTAAATCTAGAATAATCTTTACAGCAATACCTTGTAGTGTACGTATCTTGGAAAACTTAAGTGATGATGTGAATGGCTCACTACTACTGACAAAAATTTCTGAATGGATCTTGGTACGTGTTTCAGCCTTACACCTCCTTTGTCAATGCTCTTAAACATCATAAATTACAACTCTGTGATACCTGTGAGGCCACAGAATAACCCACTTTCCAAGGAGAAGCCTTTTTTTTTGCTTTGCAGGCTGTAGCACACTGTAAGAGGATAGTCCTGACTTTGCCAAACAAGTGGAGGAAATCTTCCAGGAGTCTACATAACAGACAACAGTGAGAGATACAGAGGGAGGAAAGGATGAAACAGAAACTGCAGCACTTGTCATGGTGAAAAATGGTGAAGATAGACCATGTTTAGAATAAAGCAGAAGTGATATTCCTTGCACTTGTTTTATAAAGGAAGGGAAACTCTTATTTTGACAAAACTAACAGTAAAGTTCTCTGCCAAGGCATGTTAATTAAGTACTGCTGAATGCATGCCATATATGAAGGCATGCCTGGCACTGTGGCTACTTAGAGGTACAAAACGCTGCCAACCCCAAACCCTAGCTATGTTTGGCTTTATCTTGTGAGCTGTGCCAGACGTACATTGTTTTCCATGAACAATGTACAGCTCTTCACATCCTGAAGCTGATACTAAAAAATATTAATAAAAAAGGAATACTAGTCATCACAATTAAACCAATACATCACAAAAGGCACTCTATGCTACTTTAAGAAATGAGCATTTCAAAGATATTTTATTTTTGTTCTATTTGGGATTTTTTTTCTGTATAGAAAACATTTTCTGATGTGTTTTGTTGTTTCAAGAAAGATTTTCTTGGCTTATTTTGACTAAACTTTGTTTGGCACATTCTTCAAGGGAAAAAAATTAGACAAATGTATTTGAGAGAAGAGTGTGGGAGGCTGTGTTTGTCTTCAAGGCCAGTGTTCTGAGCTCAAGCTGGAAAAGGAGAGCCACAGAAATTGCATTGTTTTGAATTACTTGCATTTTGTGCACTTCAGATGTTCTAGTTCTTTAAGCATATTTAAACAGATTTAATACACATCTTCAATGTTCCTTTTTCCTCCTATACTTGATAGGACTGCTAGCTGTGATTCAATAAGCCAGCTTGCATTAGATTTCACTATAGTTTTGTATTGCTGATGTGGAATGTAATTACTAAAAATAGCATTGGAAATCTTTGCTTTTTCTGGTGGACATTAAATTAAATATGATAATTTATTATTTTTCTGAACTACTGAAATCTGGCTATTCCAAATGCAAAGACAGTCAGCTCTGAGCAAAACAATTTATTCCTTGCTGAAGTGAAAAGGCAGAGAGAGGGGCTTTGGTGTCTGCATCAGTGTCAATGCCATGCCTGTGGGAGGTAGCTGACGTGATAGCCGTGCCGTTGTTTGCATGTGGCATGATTTTGGACACAATTTTTTGTGTTCTGCCTCTGTTCCATGTTCTGCAAATGAGGAGAATAACAGCTATTTATCTCTGTCTCAAAAATTTAAGGCGAGAATCAATTATGGACACACCACATGCTTCATCCACACATGGGCTATACCCTTGTGCCTCAGGAAAGCAGATTTGTGGAGCCGGGGGGCTGTTGGGTGTCCGCAGCCCTTGCAGAGTGCCCTCAGTGCAGCTGGCTGTGGTGCCTGGGAATGCAGAAAATCCTGAGCGGGTAGGGGGTTCCTCAGTCAACCACCGCCGGTGTCCCGGCCACTGCGAGCGATGCCCATCAACAACAGGCAGCTGCCTGCAGGCAGAAGGGTGCTTCTGACTACCGCACTGGGGAACAGGCCACCATAAGTGGGAGGGCCAGGCCTCTGCTCTCCTCTGTCCCCCTTGCCATGGCAGAGTGGCCAGAGCCACCCGAGTTCCTCGAGGAGAGCCACAAGCACCACAAGCATGGGTGGAGGGTTTCCGCTGTGGGAGGCTTTCAGAGTTCCTCTGCCAGTGCTGATTCATTTAAGTGCTATCTACAGTATTTTTTACCTTTTTTTTTTCCCCCACCAGTGTAAATGTACTTTTTCCTGTGATGTTTAAAACAGTAAATGTAAGACAACTTGTCTATAGCATACAGTCTATAAATCATATCAATGGGAGGCTTATGCAAAGAAGAAGGAAAAGAGAATGGGAAGAAGTCTAAGAGAAACACGAGGTCATGTGGTCTGTCCTGGGCTGTTACACAGTTAAGTGTTTCCAAAACAGGAAACCAGTTCTCAGGCTTGGACCAAACATCAGTGTCCTGGTTTGTCCTAAACCAGGACAATTTTCCTTTCAGTGATTTTTACTTTCAGCTAAGTCTCTTCTAAGTAACTGCACTTTCTGAAACTAACTGCATGTTTTGCAGATAGTGTCTGCTTCCAGGACTGATAACACTCAAAGTTTGTAGTTATCGCTGAGGCACCGGTAGGGATGTTAAGCAGAAAGGCTCTGGCTGTACTTAGTCTCAGAGAAACCAAGGTCACTGCTGAATTCCTCACTGCTTATGAGTGAAGAGCCGAAGGGGGGTCGCACCTGCAGGGAGGAGCGGACAGGGCAGGTGACCCAAAATTGACCAATGAAGGTATTCCATCCCATACACGTCATTCTCAGTATAAAGTGGGGGGATCACGAGGGTCTCTCTCTCTTTCTGCTATGGCCGGTGTCCGAAGAGGACTCTGTCCGTTTTCCTGCTGCCCCCGAGCCCGATCCATGCATCCCTGAATCCAGCTCTCGACCGTCGCTGGGCCCAGCCTGGGCCTTCCCAGAGCCTGCCCTGCAGTGCCGGTGGTGACGTGGCCGACATCGGGGGAGCTCGATCTTGGTTTTGTATATATATTTGTATATATTTGTATATATTTGATTATTTCTATTATTATTATTATACTCTTTTTCATTATTATAGTTTATTAAAACTGTTTTAACTTTCCAACCCGTAAGTCTCTCTCCCTTTTCCCTTTCCCTTGGGGGGGTAGGGGAGGGTTAACAGAGAGCGTCTGCCACAGGTTTAATAGCCAGCCCAGCTTTAAGCCGTGACACTCAGCAACCCAGAGACTCCTATTTCTGAGCTACCAAGTTGCTGTGTTGTTGTTGCTAGTTATTTCTTCCACCTCTACAAAACCATTCCTTCTGGCTGCTCCCAGGAGATACCAGTTTCTTTGCTGGTGAGAAGCCCATACTTGCAGGTAATATCCTACTGTGCAGCTCTTGGGCCATATTTGAGGGTTAAAGTCCTCAGGTCATTTACGCTTTAATGTTCATCTCTTTCAGCAGCTAGTTCAGAAAAAAAGTGTTTCCGCAACATGTTACTGTCCGCTCATACTGCTGCATACTGCCTGCAAGAACCACACGGACAGATATGTTGTGTGCTAGGTGCCTACAAATAAAAATTGTCATCTCATTTTCATGCAGAAATGTGTGCCTTGTCACTACTGATCACCACCCATCCTGCTGCCAGTCTTATCAGGATGCTTAGTGTGCTGCCCGGCTGGGTGACAGCTGCCTGGACATTAAGCAAGGGTCTGCCTGGGAGCTGCAGACTCCAGCCGAATTAAACTCCCATTAATTGTCTTAGACTGCATTCGCTGCCGACTGCAGCTCTGCCGTACCTCTCCCAGGCAGCTGCCTTCATGCTACGTGCAGAGTTCCCTGCATACTGCAGCAGAATGCAGTACTTAAAAGGGTACGCAGGGATACTCTGGCAAAGGGAGGACATTTGTATCCCGCGCTAAGAAAAGCCTAAGAAACGCGTATGTCATCCAGCTGTGACCTGCTGCTGCTCTCACACCCCTGGATGCGAGTGCTGGAAAAGCAAGCTGGGTGACCCTACCCAGGTCACCATGGGCAGGAGCTGTGAGCATACTGCTGGGTGAGCAATACTGCACTACAAACTGAATATATGTAATTATGCCTAAAGCTGAATTATCGCTCCCTGGGAGAAGCTGGAACACCGTTGCCATGACTATTACGTTTGCGAGGGAGACTCTCGCCTGCATCTCGCAGCACCCCGCAGCTAGCAGCCTCTGCGCTGTCTCTTCCCTCTGGAGGCCTCACATGTGACCCTGACACCACTTGTCCCCTGGGTATGCACTGTCCTGGCAGAAGTGGGCGAAGGGTCAGAGACGGGGAGAGACCTCGGGGATGCTGAGCAACGTGCTGGACTTGGATGAAAGGCTCCTAGCCCTGGAGGGCGGAGGGGCCTGCAGTGGTCCTCTGGTTCAACAATAGTGTTTGAAGCAGGCGCCTTATTAATGGTTGGAAACTGGACGTGCTTGAACAGACGGGGAAGGGGAGTGGTGAGACTGAGGGCTGGGACAGCCAGGCAGCACACTGGAAAAATGCTCCCTGGCATCCGCCTCAGCTTCTTCTCCTCACAGTAGGTTAGATGCTCGGAGATCTCTCTGAGCTTTGCTACATTCAGTCATTAAACAAGAACAGCGATCCTCACGTTGCAGAAGGCTACATATATTTTATTTACAAATTCTTGCGACAGAAGGCATTACACAATGGGAAGCAGAGCTGTCACCCCTCATATGCCTAATGGCATATTTGGCTGTCTCTGCCATAGGTTATTAGTGATTTTAAATTTTCCTTTGCTCTACCTGAGGGCCTTAAAGACTTCTGCAAGAAATGCTGAGACTTATTAACTGAAATAAGCCATTTTCTGTTTTTTTTTCTCTTAAAAGTACAATCCTATTGCAAAATTTCTGACACTTGTCTCAGACCTTTCCCAGTCAACTTGGCTTGTAGAAAACGTAAAGTTTTGTGGCTGCCACCTTGCCCTGCATGGCATTTACTCCTTAGAGAAAGGGCAAGGTAAATGCAGCAGCTCTTCCTTCTCAGAAAACCATCAATATATCATTTGGCGTAACCACTAAAAGGGGAAAAAAAAAACAAACCCAAAACTGAGATAAGGCAGCTTCTCCTCAGATCTCAGTGCTGGGGATGGTTTGCCTGTGCTCTCTGGCTGACAGCCAGAGTTGGGGGGTGCCCAAGGAAAGGACAGTGCCTGAGTACCCGAGGCACTAGTGGCATAAATCCAAGAGATCTATAAATCTTAAATAAGCAAAGGCAATCTGTGGAGAACAGTTTTAACAAGCTCAGTGTGGTTAGCATTAAGAACCAAGCAAACAGCTCCAATCTGCTCTAACTGAATCTTCTGCGGCATGCTTGCGAGAAGCCCTAGTAAAGTGTGTTTTAGGAATCCAGCCTGCAGAAGAAAATGAAGTAGGTGCTCATATGCTGCGGCAATGAAACAGGCAACCTAGATAAGGAGGGAATTGGTTACACGGATGTATGTTGCAGATTTGCTCAGAAATGTGAAGCCTCACTATTAAAGGCACGTACTGAAGATCTTGTGGGATTTCCTCAGGCAGGGCAGGCGTCTGGAGCGGAGGATGCGAGGCAATGCCTAGGGGATGCCTGTGGCCGACAGCAGCTCCACAAGGAGAAGAGCCACTACTGAAATGACACTGGTCTTTCTTATCAGAAAACCACCAGACACCCCTGCACAAGGGAACTGAGAAACTCAGTAGCTGAGCCTTATGTCATTTAAAAAAAACCCAAACCTCTGTCTCCTAACGTAGAATTTAGCCAGGCTTGGAAATCGTTTTCCTATTAGTCTATGCCCTCTGTTTCTTCAGGGTCAAGCTACAGTCAGCCATCAGAGGCAGTTGAACGGAAGAGTCCCTAGTCATGATTTAATAGGAAATTACTCCCAGAGATCTTTTTGCTAAGAGGCCACACACTTGCCTCTGACCAGCTGCTTATGGAAATGGTTAGAAGGCAGAAAATGAGAGCAGAACTCTCCAAAGCACATACGCGTGTGACTGCGTGCGTGCATCCGCACACACACTCCCACACGGCCAGAAACCGCTGGGAACTGGGTTCTTTGCTACAGACAGAACGATTTCTGGGTATATATGGCAATGTAAAAGGTCACAGCTAGTCTGAACTGCTCGGTGCCTCTGCAGACTTCCAATGACAGTTACAGCTGCAGACGATTAATATGTAGGGACGCTTATAGCATTTGCATCTGAAGCCAAAGACTGAAATATTACCTGCATGCTCTCAGCCGCTCAGCGGCTTCTGCAGAAGCTGCAGTGCGTGGCGTGTTGCAATCCAGACCGTTTCCTAGCGCTTGTACTCTGTTTTATTTGCTCTCTGCGCTTGTGCTGGCTGGTGCTTACGGTAAATGGAGTATTGCTCTGATTACGCCCTGCCCCCCCGCTTCTGCTGACATCTATTTGAGGAAAAGTGGCTTTACTACATAGATGTTTGCTTCTAACCATTGTGGACTTCCTGGAGCCTTTTGAGTTTTCCATCATCCCAGAGTGCTCCCTGGTTGATCAGCTCCATACTTTCTTCTCTGCAGTGAATTAGAGGAGAGGTCTGTACAAATGCCTGGGAGTTAAATATACATATTCCCAAGGATCATGACTAGCCTAGTAGGTTTCACTGTAGGTGAAATGTCTGTTCTATACTTGGAAAGCAGAGGATGTTAGGTATTTTTTTAATTCCACCCACTGTGGAAATTTTATTAATTCAATAGCTAAAATTCTGTATATCTTTATCAACGCTGTCGGGGCCATCCTTTCCTTGTCCTGGGAGCAAATAATAGGGGGATAATACTTATGGGGTAAAAAAGGGCAGCAAAGAGGCTGTGAGCAGACTATTCTTCAAGCTTCACATCTATAACATAATAGAATGGGTATAGCCTGTGGGACAGGAGAGGCTTCTGGTGTCACAAGGGCACAACCCAAAGTTTAACAGAGCAAAGGATTAGTCAAACCAATCGATTGTAAGCAAAGTCACCGTGCATGCCTGACATACCTCTGGTAGAGGATCACACCATGGCAGAGCACAGTTCAACCCCAGCATGGCTAGCAACATGAACACTACTGGCTCTACCTGACAATGGCACAGTTAAAGTATATATTTAAAAATTAGTGAGCTAATTTTTAATGGTAAGATAATTTTGATGCATTTGTCATTTACAGCTTAGCCAACTGTTGAGTTAAAACAACTGTACCGAAGAATCTGAGGTTATTTTGTAAGTTACAAATGTTGCTTTGGCAGAGAATTTTTCTCTGGCAGTTGCTTTTGTTACGTTTAAATTTTGCCATTTTAAATTTACAAGTTTTACTGCTCAAGATCTGTTATCCAGCCTAGGGCAGCCTCTCCCAAAATGCCAGGCTATTGTTACTGAAGAGGCAACGTATGGCTAAAACCCTGGCTCAGCTGACTTCATGAGAAACAAAATGTCATCCTTATGCTCCAGGGTGAATAGGCAGAGACGCTTATTTCCTCCTGAGAAATGAGGTACTTCCCATGACCATACTTCTCTGTCTTGGTCTGTTTCCACACACGGGCTGCAGATGGTTTCTGCTGTTGGCTGATTTAAGTGCCAAAGGACAAGGAAAGCTGACTGTTTGCAGGGGTTCAGCATACCTGACAAAACTTTTCATTTCCTGCAGACTCACATCTCCAGCCAGCTCATAACCTCTCTTACAATTTTAACATCAATCTGTACCAAGTTTGCCCGCTTACACAACTAATGAATTCAGCTCACAGAGTTTTGTTGACAGGATGATAGAAGCAAGAGCTACCTGTTAAAGAAGAAGAAACTTCGTCATCTGGCTTGCTCACAGTGGACTCGCGTATGAAGTGCTGGGGTTTTAGACCAAAGGGTGAACATCTGGATCACAAACATCACCTAGAGTGAGAAATCACATTTTAGGAGACTTAGCCTAAATATGCACCTACTCCATGTGTGCAATCTCCCCAACCCAAGCGTGGGCCCAGGGCCTGTGGTGCTTGCTGTCCTGAGAGAGAGAGGGATGTTTTGCGACGCAGCACGAGCAGACGTTGCTCAGGCTTAGGTAGGGTGAAGAGGTGCTGCGGGTGCCTTGAGCCCTCGCCTCAGCCTTGGGCGCAGGTTGCATCCCCTGGCTGGCTCACGTGGTGCAGGGGTCTCCCACTGCTGCAGAGGGTGTCGCAGTCCCTGGGTGCAGATGTTTCCAGGGCGGATGTCTCTGTCAGTCCTCGCGAAGCTCTTCTGCTTTGTATGAAAATATTCATGGATAGGAATGAGTGACAGCGACTGCATGTAGCACCACTGCTAGCATCTGTGCCACCACTGGGGCTGCCAGAGGTGTGGGCACCAGCAGCCAGGAAGGAGGCTTTACCAAGGTAAATTTGGCAGCAGGTGACAGGAGTTTGCCATCACCACCTCCTCAGCTGGTGGTCAGGGTGCCTCAGGGAAAACAGAGGATCCAGGCTGTGCTTCAACAGGTATTTCAGTTTATTGAATAATTTGGTCTCAGCTCAAATGCTGGCATTTGCTCACAGATGCCTTAGGCACCTCTAAGCTCAGCTCATCATCTGCTCCGGCTCCCCTTCCTGATCCTATACCCTATATTCCCTTCCTGACCTAACTCTCAGCCAGCTCTGCATCAGGGACTGAGTGCCAGCTTAGGTAAGACATGAGCTACGTACACCACATGGAGTAGATGGAGTGCATGTCCATCTTGCAAAATTCAACACATAGTTTTCTGAGTTAGCTCAGAGCCTAACAGAAGTATGGTCATGCTGGGGATACCACCTGGTGCATGATGAAAAGCAGGATAAAAAATTTGAGGAAATCACCATGTTAATGTAGATATATTGCTTCTAGTGCCAAAGCTAACAACTGAGATGTGGATGAGGTTTCTCTTTGCTATGTCGCTCTATATGGCCTGCCTCAAGGAGAAAGCAAGCTCTACACCATTCTCTTCTGTCCTTTGGGACATAGGGATAAAAAACTGAAGGGATGAAACTAAACAATACAGCACTTCACAACGAGATCTCTTGCTGAAAACAGAATTTGGCTCTCAAAATGCTATCAATGGCAGTCCTGAAAACCCTTCCACTGCTTCAGGTGAAGCACTCCATCAAGCATTGTCTGGTGATCTGTGAGTTTTTCCTTACAGTATTACCATTTGTAGACAAAATAAAGATCGCATCTTCAGTCTGGAACTGAGGTTGTGGATACAGCAGTAAAACACTGGTCTGTGAGACACGGTGCCATAGAGGTGTGACCCAGGCACCGAGGGGAGGACCACTCCACACCAAACCGTAGGTGTCTGCAAGGTGGGTAGCACATTAGTCCCTCATGCAGGTGACGATTCTCTTCTGCTGTCTCCTGTGAACAGCTGTGAGGACAAGAATACCCCAAGGTGAGAACTAAGTCATCGCAACACATATTATTATTCCACTTAACACTGTTCTCCATTCATAGCTTTCAAAACCAGAGACTATATTTTAGGGAAGAAAACTGCAAAATCATTCAGGCATCCAGGCTAACTGGTCTTTTCAATGGCATGGGCTGCATTTGGGGGCACCACCAAAAATCCCAGTCTGACAACAACACTCCTCTTCCCCATGGGCATGGGGCCGTTATTCCTACATCTAGCACAGGGCCACAAGAAAGGGGTAGGTAAGCCAGATGAAATTGTCCCTGGCACCATGTCCCCACAACTAGCAACCAGATTGACTGGCTATGAATGATTAAAGTTGAAGCCTTAATGAAGGAATTGGTATCTTGTTTTTCACAGCCCTTCAGGTACACAGGGTTAAAATATTTGCTCTTTGCCTCTGGGAAGCAGGGCTTAGATCCATTCTGGGAGTCAGAAAACAACTGCAGTGGGAAAGCGTTGGCTGGGGCCGCAGCCAGACCGGTGGCTCTTGGTGCCTCTCCGGAGCCAGGTACTGCCTCTGCGGGACAGTGTGGAAGTGTGAAACACGGACAACGGTCAGGATGCAGCTGCACTGTCAGACATCCCTAAGCTCACTCTTGTCCTGAGAATGGCCTTTATAAAATATAAATGTGATTTAATAATTGTTGAAGACATATGTATATCAAGGTATGAAATAAAAGGATGGCAGCAGGGCACTGGGAGAAGTGTAAGTCCTGTCAAATTCCCTTTAATAATTTATTTCTCTGCTTAATTCATAGATGCCTACACCTAGTGACTCTAGATTTCTGAAATATCAAGGCAGATCTATTATTTGCCACAGAAGACAGAAATTTTTATTTAAAGAAGTTGTCCAGTGGTCCAACAGGCTGTGTGCCTTGCAGCTGCATGCCAGGGTTCATCTTCGGCCACGGTCAAGGTGGGAGCTCTCTGCAGAAGCCATTCCCATTCCCCTCTGGCCTGCCTGCCCAGTTTTCCTCCTGTGCACCCTGTCCTGGGACCTTGGCCTAATTCAGGGCTGGGAGGGAGTGGGACATGCCCGTGTGCGACATCCGTAGAAGCACTGCTGCATCCTCTAGTTTACAAGCAACCATGAAGCCCTGTAGTTTGCAGGTCCATCAGTGCTGACTGCACTGCATGCCCACCCACCCTGGAAACTCCAGAGACTGAAGGGGGAAGGTCTGTCAGGTTATCATCTCCATGTTCCCTCCAGCACAGAACTGTTCCCTACAGTACCTCTTTTCTATGTGACAAGATTTGCACGGCCCAGTCGCAAATGACTGTTAATGAGCTCGACAACTTCTAAATGATTTTTCTGGCTTGACAGAGCTCTGTACCAGGATATTGCTTTTGATGTTAAGCATGCACTTTCCTCACTTCATTTTCTTCCCAACTGCTTTTGACTAAAGCTTGTAAAACTCTTCAAATAATTCTTCCGTTCCACTCACATCTCTTGAAAAAGTTCTCTATTCTTCTTACCCCTACTTACTTCTAATTTAGCATTTACACACAGTTACATCTTTTAATCTGTCTCCACAAATTAATACCACCAGCTCCTTAATAATTTTGATTGCTCTTTTCAAAAGCCCATCACTTTGTTTTCATCCTTCTGGTTTCAAGGTTTGCAGACAAAGCAATTGGCAGCCTTCTTGCCAGCGCAGGGTACAAAGGGACAAACAACAACCCAGGCAGAGATATATTGCTTCTGCACATAAAATTGCAAATTGCACCATTTTCTCTTTTTTTGTTGTTGTTTTTTTTTTTTTTGTCGGGGGGGAGGGTCTACTAGATTGCATTGCAAATTGACCTGCAGACCTTTTAACATGCACAGGTCTTCTCCAAGTTTGTTTCTGCATATGGTGCCCCTCCTTTCTGAGGCTTGCAGGTAATATACTTATTTGTGACAGAAGTTACATTCCCTTGCTCGGGTGCAGCTTTTTTAGGATTTCGCTCCCTTTTTATTACTATAGGAATAAACCAAACGTTACATGCTAAGCCCGTAGCAAGTCACTTGCAACGTCAGAAAAAGCAAATTTTACGCCAAACAGTGGCATTGTCCGGAGCCAGAGCATCCTCTGTGCTGCAAAAATCGGACTTTTCACCCCAAATTGATTAATTAATGAGGCATAGATATATGAGATGTTTGCCCCACGGGGTTGTGCTGCCCCCCAGCTCGACCCCCGGAATAAACCCCGACGCCCCTCGCCTCGCCACGCCTCCCACCCGCGCTATAGCGGGGGACGCGCCCTCGCCCACCCCCTAGCGGCCAGCCGCCGCGCTCTCAGCCGCCCTTGAAGCGGCGGCGTAGTCCCGCCCCTTATCCCCGCTGCGAGTGGCTGGCGGGCGCCCGCGCCCTTTTCTGATTGGTCCCGGCCGCGCCCAAGGAGGCTGCGCCGCGCCGCGCCGCGGCGCGCCCTGGGTTTAGGGCCGGTTCAGAGTGGTGGGAGTCGGCTGTCATGGAGGAGTTGGAGGGGGCGCGACGGGTGGCGGCAGGCGCTTCCCTGTGAGGCCGGGTGCGGCACGAAGGGGCTATTAGCTCTCCGGGAAGGTAACTCGCAGCCCGGTGGCCCTTTCTGGCCGGCTGCGGGCGGGCGGGGAGGCCGTAGGGGAGCTGGGAGCGGGTTTGGGGCCCTGAGGGGAGAGAAGGTGGGGGAGGGGGCTCGGTTTGATGGGGGCGGCGGGCCTGTGGGCAGGCTGAGGGTGGTCGTGAGGAGAAGGGCAGGTACAGGCTCTCCTTACCGCCTGAGACTCGGCCGAAGCACGGCGGCTGGGACGTGCGTCGCCTTCCCCGCTTGGCTTTCCCCCGTGGGGTGCGTGTCTGCCGAGCTCCTTGGGGGAGCGGGGAGGGGGCTCTTTCCTTAGGCTACCCCTCAAAACAAGTCGGGGGTACGGCGAGAAGAGGATTTTTCTGGGGCTGGTATGGGTAACATGCTGGTGGGATCAGCTCCCTCGTCTTCCACCAGCTTTCCTTAGGGGGTACCGCGCAGCCGGGGGCGGAGGGGGTGTTGCAAGGAAGGCAGCTGGATGTTGGTGCAGCACTGCAGTGAGTTGTTTGGGTATAGCTGTAGAAGAATACCGTTGCCGTTAGTTGTGAAGTAGGAGGTGAAAACATTCAGAATTCTTTCTCTTCCAGATTTATAACAAGCACAGCCTGTGCTTTCTCAGGAGTCTGTTGAGAATCTCCATGTTGTCCCATCTGGATGAAGCTGGTCTGAGAAAAAGCTGGGGACATTCTGTTTGGGCTGTGCGTTTTCAGTAAGCTTTTGACTCTGAAAAAGGCAGGCCTGTATCCTTCAAGAAACAGAGAGGTACAGACTAAATGGATCTAAAGACAGCAGTGTTCAATGCAGCTCGTGATGGCAAGCTGCGGCTCCTTTCCAAGTTACTGGCAAGCAAAACAAGAGAAGAGGTAGCCCTGCTGATGTCAGAGAAAACCAATGGTGCCACACCACTTCTGATGGCAGCCCGTTATGGTCACCTTGACATGGTGGAATATTTGTTGGACCATTGTTCAGCGTCGATAGAAGTTGGTGGTTCGGTGAATTTTGATGGTGAGACTATTGAGGGGGCCCCGCCACTATGGGCAGCATCAGCAGCTGGCCACTTGAAGGTGGTTCAGTGTCTGTTAGATCATGGTGCATCTGTCAACAACACAACTCTGACAAATTCAACGCCGCTTAGAGCTGCCTGTTTTGATGGTCACCTGGAAATAGTAAAATATCTTGTGGAGCACAAAGCAGACCTGGAAGTATCAAACCGTCATGGGCATACGTGCTTGATGATCTCATGTTACAAAGGCCACAAAGAAATTGCTCAGTATTTACTTGAAAAAGGAGCTGATGTTAACAGAAAAAGTGTTAAAGGTAAGTTAATTTTTTCACTTTCCTTGTTGTAAGTAGGGGTAAAATTACTCATGTAGCCTTCTTTAGGAGGCTGATATCCAAAAATATTCTTCTAGTCTCATAAAGTGGGTAAGTATGTGATAAAGTGTATTTAACTGTGTTTTTACTGTTTTTTTAACATACCCCTTTGTTAACATGGATTGTATAATTTCATTCTGAATCAATGCATTTTAACCTTAAACCCTTAATTCTTAAAAATACTGAGTCATATGATGTCACATTTTATGCATTGCTGAGAGTGCCTCTTTGTAGTAGGCTGCTGTAGCAACATGCTCAAATATATGAGCATATATTCTTGTTTTTCATACTGTTTCTTAGCAAACCAAATATGCTGTACATAAAACTGACCTGTGCCAATAAGGCTAGCAGAAGGAAAGATGCATAAAGGAGAAAATTTTTTTTCTACGTTGGAAATGAATAACCACTTTGCTCTTCACCCTCCTCTCCCTCCAAATTCTTGAATAATTTTGGACCTTTTTTCAGTGTTAGTAAACAAAACCATATATTAGCATTAAAGAAATGAAGCTGCAGGTGACTGTGATCCCAACAGAAGGGACTTCCAGTGGTGCACAGATCACAAAGGACATCTCATTACCCCTGTTTACAGTTACTCTGGTGTTATCGTTCAAAGTGAAGATTTGTGTCTGTTTTGCTGTGATCATAATTATGTGGACCTCTTGGTTTAACCACTGGGTTTTTTATTATATCTCAGACTTGTATGTGGGTGTGATATTTGCCTGAAAAGCATACCAGTTATTTCAGGTTATGGTTAATTTATAGCTCCCTGAGCCAGGATTGTGTTTCAGCAGCTTATTTTTTTAATATATATTACTAATCTGCTGATAAACCTTTTTGTAGCGTAATAACTTCCACTGCCTGTTTCTGGCTAAATAAATTTGTAACTATACTATACTATACTTTACAGTTATTTCTGTTAAAGTATACTCTGTGTCTGGATTATTGTCTGATACTGGTACATGGCAAATATGAGAGTAATCTTTGGAAAAGCTGTTCAGTTAAATATGCCTTTTTTCAGGAAATCCTGCAGATACGTGGGTTTAATGTAAAGAAAGCTACACTACAGATTTGTCACAGAGGTGGACGGAACAAAAATCTTTCTTTATACGGATTTAAGGTTGCTTATGAATCATCATGGACTTGATAGGATAAAATGTCATTTTTCTAGACAGGATTCTTGGAATAACAAGCTAAATATAAAGTGTTTTTTAGTTTTAAACCAATCCCACAGAGCAGCGCTGTTAAATACCTGATGTAACAGGGAAAAAGATGTATCTCTGCAGCTCTTTTTCCCCCTCATTTTGTGTTGGTGGAGTAGGCTTTACTTTACTGGTCCTTATTATTCACTTTACTAGTGCATTAGTGTTATCTGTCTTTGTTTAAATGACTGAGTGGCACCCAGGGACTCCTGAGGATTTTTTTCAGTGCTCTCAGTTTCTCTAGTATCTTAATTCTCTCCTCTCTCTACTTCCTTTAGTTTCTGTGTGGCTTGCAACTAGGCACATGAGTAAAGCTTCATAAGGTATAACTGATCCTTATTTAAATCATATTTTTAAAAAGTTGGATTGGATATGTCTTAGCTCGTTAAAATTAATTTTATACTTTGAACTGCCATGTGTACAAATGAATGTGTGCACATAATATCTATTGGTCAAGTATATGGAATATGTTTCTGTATGTGGAAGTCCCCACTGATATCACATAAGCGTACTTTTTGTCATCTTAAAGCAGTCTGATGTCTGAAGTTATTTAATAAGCGGTGGTGAGGTAAAGGAAGAGAGAAAGTAAGTACTATAAACCTCGAAAGTGAAAGTCAGCTGTGGAAAGGCAGAAGAACTGAGCAAAGCTGGGAGCCTTAAGTATTGCAACAGTATGGGTATTGCAGTTGCTGAGGCTCAACAACTAACCTTCTGAGCTTTGTTTTGCAAGAACGCTCAGTAGCTATCAATTTCAAAATCAGTATTTCCAACAGGATTTATTCTAAATTGTCATGTTCCACCTCAAAGTCTCTGTGTATAATTTTCAGTTTCTACTCCTCCCTGCTGTGTACTAAACAGTTGACAGTGTGTCCGTGCTTTTAGTAGGGAGATAGAGAGAACCTGAGTGCTATGCTCTCGAGTAGTAAAAGTTGTTGCTATCCATGTATCTGAACTCTTTTTAGATAGGCCCCTTCTTGGGCCTTGTATGGAGAAGCCTGCTGTTCTGTGAAAGATGTAAAAGCTTTGGCTACTCTTAATTTTGCTGCATTTAAAATTACAATGCTCCTTATGAGAACAAAACTATTTCAGTAGAGGTGGTATTGTGGGAGATTACCATAGATGCATTTCCCAATATTATTCCTAAAATCATGGTGGGCGGGGGGGGAGCAGAATTACTTGAACTATTCCATGTGGTTTTCCACTGGATTTTCGTACTGCAAGGTAGAACTTGATTAATAGTTCAGAAACCAGGAAAATCTAGAGCTGGGAAAGACAGGAACATGTTTTGAAGTATTGACAGTTCCAGGGAAAATTCCAAATACTTTGAGATGAGAAAATAGGTAAGTTCACAGGCATCTAAAAGTCAGGGTGACAACTGACGCAGGGCATGAAAAGAGCAGGTGAAAACATGTGGTGAAATCCTGCTTCTAAAATACAGGCAGAATCCCACAGCTGTGTTTTGGAGTACAGAAATTCAGAATGCAGAGGTTTGTGAAAGACAGTTGTGGAAGTACGCAAGTACAGCTAGGAAATCATTAAGATGTTCATAAAGGCTTCAGAGTCTGAGTCAGGTAAGATGCTGCACAGAGGTAAAGTGTAGGTCTGGCACTGTCTCACAGGACATGGTGGTGAAGAAGGAGGTAACAAGATGTTTGCGGCAGATAAGTGCTATACTGTGAAAAATGGCCAGTGGTTCTGAATTTAAAGTATGAGCCTTCAGTTGTCTTTGTTTCTGCTGCTTTGCAGATCTGAGCTTTCAGTTTCCCCAAACTTTTATGAAGCACATAGGCAACACAAATGTAAACAAAGGATTTTTTAAAAAATGTTTTACATTACATGAAGAGTGTTAGTGAGGGGTGAAAACTGATACCTGGGTTAAGAAGGGTGGAGTTTTTTTTCCTTTTAGACTTGTGGAAAACAGCTGAGATACCTGTAGATAGCTTTTTTTTTTTGCTTTTTTTTTTTTGGTAGAAAAGCAAAAAGCAGCCAAAGCAACACTTACAAAGTGAGTTAATTCACCACTGTCTTCCTAATTCAGAGGCTTCTCCAGTATATTACTCCTGGTTTAAGAAGCTGCAGATTAAAAATAACAAAGCTTAATAATTTCACTGGTATATAATAATATCTCAAATAGTAAGTTGGTTATTTTTTTTCAAAAACAAAACCAAAAACCCTCTTAAAACTTAAAGATCTTAAAGCTTTTATGCAACTCTTAAAAGGAGGAATGGTGTGGGTAATGCTAGAGTAGCAGAAACTGACTCTTTTCAGGAGGAGGTAGAACCCTAGAACTAAACCTCAAGTGAAGTGCAGACCTACCTTTGTGCTGGATGAGGAGGATGATATGTGTGTCAGCTGCATGCAGTTTTCTGTTCTGCTGCACTATGAAGCCTGCCAGTGATCGGTTGTTAAGAGTGGTGCTCCCTTACATTGTTCAGAATAGACCTCTGGACTGAATACAGTGTTTCACTGGTGGGTTTCTGTACATAGTCTTCATTTGGCTGCTATGTGTAGGGAGGGAAATCTTACTCTTGTAATTCAAGTGGTAGCAGTCTTTGGGCCTTCAAATCATAGATTTGGGCTTTCTTGGGGATATACCTGGGGCTGTGTTTGTTGGATTTTATATTTAAAGAAAAAATTTCGTATACTTGCCCCCATAAAATTGTTATGCATGCGGACCATTTTAAGGGGTTCTTATACTTCTGTTCTAACTCCAGATGGGACACTTAAGATCTTGCATTTTGAAAATTTGCAATGCACATTTTGATAATTTGTGTTATGCTTTATCTTCCTCCACCAGACATGCTGCAATAATGGAGATTCATTCCCTTCCTTTCTGCAATTAATGAGTTAAATTATAGATAAAGTACACAGGTGCCGATAGACAGGATGGTCTGAATGTAATGGCTCAAGGAATGAGATCTCTTTTCCAAAATGTCTGCTTGAAAGGCAGATGTTTTTTCTGAACATGGCTTTTAAGTCCATTGCTCAGCTGCTTGGTATGTGATCTCTTTCTCTTCAAGGTGGTATTTGTGGTTTTTAGTAGTGGTCTTCACTAATTCTGTCCCTCTTCTGTTGTTAGCAGACTCGTCTGCTAGCCGAAAGACTAATTTGTGAGTATTAGAAAATTTCATAAGAACTGCTGGACTAGGCGTTCCTTTAGGTGTCTCTTGAGATCTGCACAGGAATGTTTGTTTGCAAGCCATGCTGCTTTGTCGTTTATGATCCTCCGTACTACCATAGCAGTTAGAGGGACTTATGTGTTTTGAATGCAAAATAACACTATGATTCAAAATCTTGTTGTTCTTTTGATTCCACTTGGCACAGTATTTGATTAGAATAGCTTTGTAAAATAATATGGAGGACAAGGCTTGTTGACTTTGCTTCCTCATCTTGGAAAGTACAGAAGCATAGAGACCTTAGTCTCTATGGGTACTATATCAAGTTTATACGTATAGTGGTACTATATGGAGGGCTAGTGCTATTTCAGTATTGTCATTTATGTGGGGAACTGAAGAGAGCAACACTCAAACCCACTGGTAAAGCGAAAAAATCTTTTACAGACTTGGCACACCCAGAAATTGGGGGATTAGAGATTCACACTCTTTGCTGTATGATCAGTGTGGTCTAGTATGCATTAAAAATAATTTTCTCTTGCAGTAAACATTAAGGAGTCTGACAGGTTTGTTGTCTTCTGAGGTTTTTTTGTCTTGTCTGCTTGCTGAGATTTATTTTGGGTAGAGGAAACACCAGACAAAAAAAAAAAAAAAAAAAAAACAAAACAAAAAACCAACAAAACAAAGCTCCCTGCCCCCCCGCCCTCTTCTTTTTTCCACTTGTGGATAAACCCTTGCTCTAAAAGTGCTCTGCATCCTTCTTTTTGGTTTGGGGTTTTTTTTCCTTTTTTAGTTGGTATTACATGGCGCAGTGCACTGCATTTTGTAGCTATTTTGTGTGTGACACTATGTGGAAACTGAACTTCAGTAGGAATGTCTGTAAATAAAATAAGGAAGATACAGTTTAAAGGAATAAATTTTTGAATTTCAACTGAAAAGGAGTTTCTTGAAATTAAATTATTAAGAACGTGCTTTTTATTGCTAATCCTGATAATACAAGTTATTGTGAAGTACTTTGGTGAGCAAGAGAGCAGTTATTCTGTTACAGAATATGGAAACTAGATTAAAATAACTTGTTGAGATTAGCAGTTCTTTGCAGTTTTTACTTCATTTCTTTTTAAAGGGAAGACATACCTTTAGTTTTAATTTGTCATGCATGCTAAGCATAGGGATGTATTTTTCTGCAGTTTTCTTGTGCCCTGTCCATGTTTGCACATATGTAGCAATAATTTTTTTTTTAAAACAGTAAAACTCTTGGAAGACTTAATTACTTCAAGTACTCTGTTAGGAAAAAATCAATGTTACATGAACAACTTCACTTTATGATTGATTTCATCTGTCAGGCTGCAAAAATAAATACATGTGGTTGATTTTACATACTGGTCAGTCATTTAAATTAAATCTTTTTTCTCTAATGTTTAAAGATCTTGGATATGAAATCAGATTGATACTAAACTTTAATCTAAGTTTTACTACCCAGAAATTTGATCAAGCATTTGGAAGTGTTAGGAAGTGGATGTACTTAACTGATTGCAAATCCAGTCAAATCACTTTCTGTGTCATTGCTTCATTTTCTTTCATTCCCATGTCATAAGCTACCAGTCTATTTTGGGAATTACTTCTGACATAGAAAGAAGTGGCCTCATTATTAATTTGAGTGCCCAACCCCCACTCTGATAAGCTTTTGGTAACACTGAATAGCTAGAGAATTAGTTCTGTAAATGTGAAGTGTTTGTGTCATGTTCATACCACTTTTAATGGAGGACCGTAACAAAAGAATAAAACATGAAGCTATGGTGCCAACTGACCATACCTTTTTCCTTAAGTTTTTTTTTTTGCAAGATTTGGAAGGACTGGAGGTGGCGTTGTTCCATTTCTTTGTTGCTGATTTTAATTAGAGGAAGTTATTAGGTAATGTGACTAGTAAAGTTTTATGCAGATAGAAGCGATTTGTAAGCAGTATTAGCAATACAGTATAGTGGCACTCACTTTCTAGCAGAGAAGTACTGTGAGTACCAAAACGTTTCCAGTCCGATTTTCTTCCTGTGCAAGAACAATGAGCCTTTCATGTTGTTGTAATATTAACTATCTTCTATGTGTGATTAAATTCCTGCAGATCATTTTGGAATTAAAAATGGATTAAGAAAATTTAATTAAACCTATTTTGAAATAATCATTCACACCTTTAAAAATTACTTTGATTTGACCAACATCTTCATATGTATCCCTTGGAAAACCACTTATGAAAGAGAATAACTTTCAAATTACTTTTACTTATTTTCAGCCTTTTTCCTTTTTAATACAGCAGTAGATATAATGTTGAATTTTAGTTTGTTACTGAACAAACAAAAGTTACAAAAACTGAATTAATGGCTGAATTGTGTTCAGCCACTGTTTTATTCCTGTTACTGTAGACAATACAGTGTTTTTGAAACGGATGGTTGATTCACAGAACAATGGTTGATTTGCCATGCTTATTTAACTGTTCAGTTCCAGGCCAATATGTGGAACATAAGACTCTGAATTAGATATTAAGGCCACTGTCCTGTTTTCTTTCAAGTTCTTCTTCAAATTTAACACTTGATACTTGCTAGGTGTAGATGGCTGGGATTCTTGTTATTTCTTAAGGTTGGGGGTTTGTGGTTTTTGAAGTTGAAGCTTTCAGGTGTCTGTCTGCCTGTGCTCACTTCTAGTCTATGGAAACTTGTTTTTTTACAGTGTATCCTTCCCACTGCTGTACCTGTACCATCCAGTCAAACTTAAGTGAAGTACAGCCATTAAAAATTAGTGGTGATGGCCTTCCTTTGTTAGTTTGCACATGGCTTGAAACAACTGTGGTTATTTTAACTCTAAGGGCTACTGCAATAGAAGTAGTTAAATTATACTATTTCTGATATACTGTCAGAAACAGCTGTTAAAGCTTAAGTCAGTAATTGTAATATGAATAAAAAAACTTTTTTTTTTAAATGAAGGACATCCAGTTGGACAGAGTAGTGAAATTCCTTGGAGTCTTAAGCATATTTCCACATGTTCTGCATAGCTGTGTTGTGAATTAGTGACATGCAAACTGTTGGATTGGGCCTGAATTTACCCAGCCAATGGCCAAGCTTAATTTGTGTGGATTTTTTGAGTATTAATGCGTCATAGCCTATATGCCTGGCAGTTGATAAAAGTGAATCAAGAACAGCATTATATGGTAATGGATCTACAATGTATAATATGAATAGCTGCCATTGATAGTTTGTCATTGATATTTGTGAAGCAACAGTAAGAACTTTGGTGTTACTCATACATTTTGGTTTATTTGTCTGTAATATGCTTTTATGTTATAACTTTTTAAATATCTTAAAAATATTGACTTTAAGGTAGAAAATAGGTGCCAGTTCCTGTGTTTCAGAGCTCTGCTGTGAGAGATGGTATATGGACTTGAATACACCCTGAAATGGCTGTATTAACTTGTGGCTCAGCCAACACCCAGATGCATCTGGTTTTGCCTTCATCACTGAGTGCAGAAGTGCAGATGGTCTGAGGAACCAGCTAGTGTTTTGTTCTGGATTGACTGCTGTAGTTGCGTTTTAACTACACTTTCTCCAGCATAGCAAGAAGACTTATGATGTATGTGCATCAGCAAGTTTGTATATTTGTCTGGTTTTTACACCTTTCCATCTTAAGAATTTAAAGATCTCATGCTTCTCAATATTGAGGTATCAACAGTTTTCTGGTCTGTGATGTGTGATAAGGACAGAGGGAATTATAGTTGATAAACTATGCATGCCAAATTTGCCAAACTTCTGATCCACCTATATTTGGTTAAATCTATGTTCCTTTGATTGGAAATTTGTTCATCATGGTAGACTGTAGTGTAGCCAGACCTGTAACTGATTTAACCCTCTCTATTACTGATAAAAATTGCCTAAGGTGTTAAAGATTGAAAATCACTTGCCAATGTATGAACTGGATTTAGCTCTGTGAATTTTAATCTAACAGATAATTTCAGGTGCCACTTTGTTTTGAGTGTCTTCCTCAACTTACTTGTTAGTAAATGATAGTAAAATCACTGGCCACTATTCAGAAATGTTTCAGGAAAGGAATATTTTGCAAGTTAAGTTCATTGTGTGCTAGTGAAACAATCTGATATTTTCTGTGATATTTTTTTTTTCTAAAAATATTTGGAACTTGCACTTAAAATACTGGTGGGGGGACAAAAAATGTTCATAGCTGTGCTATGATTGCAAAAACCTGTTAAACTTGAGTCATAAGCTTTTGAAAATAACTTTTTACACATCTTTTGTATGAATTTGATTAGTGTGTCAGCTAAATTTTGGTATCTGGTGAGCCTGGATTGACACTCAGTTTGCCCTTAGTAACTGCTGTTCCTCCTTACCACTGTCCTTCTGGTTGCTGGAATTGAGAGCAACAAAGAGGCTGTGAAATGTGCTGTCAGTTCTTCTTCAGATGGTCCACAAACAAGTTTGAGGAAGAAAGAGCAGACCAATTTACATGTGAAGTTTTGAGAAGTAAAAGATTAGATGAGAAAGAGTGAGGAGGGGATGACTGGGATACTAGTGGGGAAACTAAGGCAAAATGCCCAGTGCCCAATAGAAAATTTTAATCTAAGCAGACCTTGAGTCTCCACATACTACTTTTTCTGCATACCAAAACTTGCAAAAGCGTTGCATGAACATTTTCGTGTCTTGATGCCTTGTCAACAGAAGATAAAAGCAAGCTGCTACATGATAATCTGCTAATTCAAAACACAGCAGAGATCTACGTTGTAGATCTAAGGTATCTGGTTCTGCTGGCGACAAGTGGGTATCAAATTTAGAGGACGGTCATTTTAGTTTGACCAGATATTTCTGAATTTTGCTTTTGTGTTTTTTCTTCAACTTTATATCTTCTTACTGTGTCTTGTTAGAAAGAAGGTAAGCGTGCTATGAAGTCACATATGTAAAAACTAGAAGATGTCAAAATTATTTGTATATACCTACATCAGGTTCGTATAATTGAAACGAAAATGGAAGAAATTTTCTATTTCTGAAGTGTATTTAATAAGTATGAATCTTTTTTTCCCTTATATACCTATACATGTACTAACTTCAAATGTTTTGCTTTTATATTTATCGTATTTAAGACAGCGTAAACAGTATGTTCTTGGCAGAAGTAATGTATTAGCAGGAAGACTTTACCTCCGTTTTAGTTTTAATTTTAATTTATTTCTATACAGTGTTCAGCTTTTAAGACAGATCTCAGGCACGCTTTTGATTTGAGTTTCATTAGCTAAATGCTGTAGTATAAAGAGTGAACTGCACATTCTAGAGATCACAGCCTGCGAAAAAAAATTGAAGTGTATGAAGATAAATAGAAGCAGTTTAGATCAGTAGTCTATATATATATCTACAAATACACACTTATCCCAAACACGAGCTGAAGATTTCAAGAGTACTGCTTTGTTTCCTAACCCACCATAGTTCTGTTAGAGACTAGAAATACAACAGCAAAGCGCACTGTAAATCGCTATCTTGTTGGCATGAAAAAAAAGCCTGACAAAAATGCTAATGTGGAAGTTTCAGGAAACTTCTCTGTCTTAACTTTTAAAAGCCAAATCTGATGACTATGAATGGGCAGAGAACCCTTAGAAACGAGGATCTTATTTGTGAATGTGGAAACTTGCTGACAATGTAATAGAAACTGATGATCTGATGGGCAGTTAACTGGAATTTGCAGGGCTAATGATGTAAGAATTCTTAATTTGGGGTGGGTGGATTTTTACATGAGCTTTCTGTTAATAATTTACATATTAATTTAGTAGGAGGCTGAAAAGTTACTATGCCTGAATATGTAGTGTGTATATGATAAAGAACAAGGTAAATTTAAATTGTGTAATTTTAAAAACAATCAACCACATAAGACACATTGTTATGTTGGGAGGGGACCAGGAAAGTTTGTCTCCATCTTTTTCCTTCTGTTCCAGTGAAGTGCTGATATTTCAAGCTAAGCAAAATTTTCATCTAGTTGAAGCCTAATAGTTAAATATTTGACTGTAGTGTCCAGTGCTTGCTTTCTAATTTTCTGTGAGTAGGGTTTTTAAACACATGGCACTAGTGCTTACTAGAAATTTTTCCACATGGTGTTAGAACTGGAGTGCCTTTAAATAAAGACTGTGCAGTGTCATCCTAATGAGAAATAATCTGCATGTAAATGATAAGACACTTATAAGATAGATGGCATTTTTTTTCTTCTTGGCTTTGGGAATCCTAACCAGAGGAGCAGAGGGATTAATGTGGGGCTTCTGGATAAAGACCTAAGAAAGCATTAAGAATAGTTTGTCTGGGTATATACACATGCTCGACAAAATATCCAGCTCCCTCAGAATATACTGGCAGTCTCAAAGGCCCTAGCTAAGATGAAGGGCCTGTTGTGATGGATTTTATTTTCCATTGTGTACAATTACTGCCTCAAAACATGCAAATCAGAAGGGTTAGCAGAAGGAGAGAGGAAGAGGTATAGTGTAGAGGCAAACAAAGACAATGTTGAGTTAGTCCAGCTTTAATTTTCATACAGATCTCATTAGTTTTTAATCATTGCTGGAGATAGAGGGGAATGGAAATTTGACAAGGGAAGAAGGGAAAAATGTAACAACATAGAGACAGTGAGCTTAAATTTCTGTTTCATACTTGAAGGCAGATACAAAATCCCTTACAGAATAGAGCAGAATAGAGTATTTCAGTTGGAATGGGCCTAAGATGATCATCTAGTCCAACTGCCTGACCACTTCAGGGCTCAGCAAAAGTTAGAGCAAATTATTAAGGGCATTGTCCAAAAGCCTCTTAAACACTGACAGGCTTGGGGCATAGACCACCTCTCTAGGAAGCCTGTTCCAGGGTTTGACCACCCCCTCGGTAAAGAAATGCTTCCTAATGTCCAGTCTGAACCTCCCCTGACACGACTTTGAACCATTCCTACGTGTCCTGTCACTGGACCCCAGGGAGAAGAGATCAGCACCTCCCTCTCCACTTCCCCTCCTCAAGAAGCTGGAGAGAGCAGTGAGGTCACCCCTCAGCCTCCTTTTCTCCAAACTAGACAAGCCCAAAGTCCTTGGCCACTCCTCACAGGACATGCCTGCCAGCCCTGCCACCAGCTTTATTGCCCTCCTCTGGATGCATTCAAGGACCTTAACATTCTTCTTAAATTGTGGGGCCCAGAACTGCACACAATAGTCAAGGTGAGGCTGCACCAATGCTGAACACAGCGGGATAATCACCTCTTTTGACTGGCTGGTTATGCTGTGTTTGATGCATCTGGGGGTGCGGTTTGTTGCCTTGGCTGCCAGGGCACACTACTGGCTCCTCCTGAGCCTGCTGTTGACCAGCACCCCCAGATCCCTTTCTGCAGGGCTGTTCTCCAGCCACTCGGCTCCCAGTTTATACTTGTGCCTGGAGTTACTCTATCTCAGGTGCAGAATCTGGCATTTGTTCTTGTTAAATTTCATGCCATTGATGATTGCCCAGTGCTCCAATCTATCTAGACCCCTCTGCAAAGCTTCTTGTCCCTTGAGAGTCAACAGCACTTCCCAGTTTGGTATCATCAGCAATCTTGCTAATGGTGCATTCAGACTCCTGCATCTAGATCATTGATAAATATATGGAACAGAACCGGCCCTAGAATTGAGCCCTGAGGAACACTGCTGGTGCCTGGTTGCCAGCAAGATGTAGCCCCATTCACTAGAATCCTTTGAGCTCTGCCCTTCAGCCAGTTCTTCACCCAGCGTGCCATGAACCTCCTCATCCCACAGCTGGACAACTTGTGCAGAAGGATGCTGTGAGGGACAGTATCAAAAGCCTTAGTAAAATCCAGACAAGCTACATCTACCACCTTCCCTTTACCCACTAGGCGAGTGACCCTGATCGTAGAAGGATATAAAATCAGTTAAAAAGGAATTTCCCTTTGTGAACCCATGTTGACGGTGCCTGATGATTGCATTGTTCTTTAAATGCCTTTTCATAGTACCCAGCATGATCTTCTACAAGAACTGAGGTTAGACTAACAGGTCTGTAGTTCCTGGGTCTTCCCTCCTTTCCTGGGTCCTGCCGTAACACCCACTAGCTCCTTCAGTGCCCTGGGATGAATCCCATCAGGCCCCATGGACTTGTGAACATTTGGCTGATACAGCTGGTCCCTTACAATTTCAGCGTCCACAAATCATTAGGGGGATCATTAGGGGCAGTCAACATGGCTTCACCAAGGGGAAGTCATGCTTAACCAACTTGATAGCCTTTTATGAGGACATAACCCAGTGGATACATGATGGTAAAGCTGTGGATGTGGTCTATCTTGATTTCAGTAAAGCGTTTGACACAGTCTCCCACAGCATCCTCGCAGCTAAACTGGGGAAGTGTGGTCTGGATGATCGGGTAGTGAGGTGGATTGTGAACTGGCTGAAGGAAAGAAGCCAGAGAGTGGTGGTCAATGGGACAGAGTCCAGTTGGAGGCCTGTGTCTAGTGGAGTCCCTCAAGGGTCGGTACTGGGACCAGTACTATTCAATATATTCATTAATGACTTGGATGAGGGAATAGAGTGCACTGTCAGCAAGTTCGCTGATGACACCAAACTGAGGGGAGTGGCTGACACACCGGAAGGCTGCGCAGCCATTCAGAGAGACCTAGACAGGCTGGAGAGTTGGGCGGGGAGAAATTTAATGAAATATAACAAGGGCAAGTGTAGAGTCCTGCACCTGGGCAAGAACAACCCCATGTACCAGTACAAGTTGGGGGCAGACCTGTTGGACAGCAGTGTAGGGGAAAGGGACCTGGGGGTCCTAGTGGACAGCAGGATGACCATGAGCCAGTAATGTGCCCTTGTGGCCAAGAAGGCCAATGGCATCCTGGGGTGTATTAGAAGGGGTGTGGTTAGCAGGTCAAGAGAGGTTCTCCTCCCCCTCTACTCTGCCCTGCTGAGGCTGCATCTGGAATATTGTGTCCAGTTCTGGGCCCCTCAGTTCAAGAAGGACAGGGAACTGCTAGAGAGAGTCCAGCGCAGAGCCACGAAGATGATTAAGGGGGTGGAACATCTCCCTTATGAGGAGAGGCTGAGGGAGCTGTGTTTCTTTAGCTTGGAGAAGAGAAGACTGAGGGGTGACCTCATTAATGTTTATAAATATGTAAAGGGCAAGTGTCATGAGGATGGAGCCAGGCTCTTCTCAGTGACATCCCTTGACAGGACAAGGGGCAATGGCTGCAAGCTGGAACACAGGAGGTTCCACATAAATATGAGGAAAAACTTCTTTACAGTGAGGGTAACTGAACACTGGAACAGGCTGCCCAGAGAGGTTGTGGAGTCTCCTTCTCTGGAGACGTTCAAAACCCACCTGGACGCGTTCCTGTGTGACATGATCTAGGTAATCCTGCTCCGGCAGGGGGATTGGACTAGATGATCTTTCGAGGTCCCTTCCAATCCCTAACATTCTGTGATTCTGTGAATGGAAGGTCACTGTTCCCACACTTATGGTCCTATAACTCAGTGGACCAGGCAGCCCAAGGTCTATCTGTATCATTAAAGACTGCGGAAAAAAAAAAGCATTGAATGCTTCCGCTTTTTCTTCATCCCTGTTAGTCAGGTGACCATCTTCAACAAGTATTTGTCCAATGTTTTCTTTAGCTCTTCTCTTGCTATTAATGTACTTAAAAAAGCCCTTCTTGTTGTCTGACACAACACTGGCCAGTTTCAACTCTAATTGAGCTTTGCCTTTTGTGTCTTCTCCCTGCATATACAAACCACAGCTCTGTAATCTTCCTGCGAAGCCTGACCTCACTTCCAGAATCGTACAATTTCTTTTACCTCTTGAGATCCACAAGGAGTTCCCTGTTCAGGCAAGCTGGTCTTCTGCCCCACTTGTTTGATGTTCGACACAATGGAATTGCCTGTTTCTGTGCTTCTGTGTAGTAGAGAATTCCATATTAATTCTGTCTTTTTGAATAATGAGACAAAAGGTCCTTAACACCTGTTTAATTATTTCAGGCAATAATATCAAGCATTTTGATTTCTATAACTGCCTGGCAGCCTTGATACTCAGTCAGGTCTTAAATATTTTGACTTGTCATCTAAGCCTTTCATAGTCCATAGATGTCAAAACAGCTATTTTTTTGAACTATTAATGTTTGGGTTTTTTTAAACTATTTTTAACTTTTTTTTTTTTACCTATTAGTGTGATGGGATTTGGACTATAATTTGATTACGATTTGTGTAATTGTGTTTCTTGTCTTGCAGGAAACACTGCGTTACATGACTGTGCAGAATCTGGTAGTTTGGAGATCATGAAGATGCTTCTCAAGTATTGTGCTAAAATGGAAAAGGATGGTTATGGAATGACTCCCCTTCTGTCAGCTAGTGTGACAGGCCACACAAATATCGTGGACTTTCTGACCCAGCATGTACAGACCAGTAAGGCTGAGCGCATAAATGCTCTGGAACTTCTAGGAGCAACATTTGTGGACAAAAAGAGAGATCTGCTTGGTGCTTTGAAATACTGGAAGCGAGCTATGGAAATGAGATACAGTGATAGGACTAATATCTTGAGCAAACCTGTGCCAGAAACACTAATTATGGCATATGATTATGCTAAAGAGGTGAACAGCTCAGAAGAGCTAGAAAATCTTATTGCAGACCCTGATGAAATGAGAATGCAAGCACTATTAATTAGAGAACGTATTCTTGGCCCTTCTCACCCAGATACATCCTACTATATTAGATACAGAGGTGCTGTCTATGCAGACTCTGGAAACTTCAAGCGTTGCATCAACTTATGGAAATATGCTTTGGACATGCAGCAGAGCAATCTGGATCCGCTGAGCCCTATGACAGCCAGCAGTTTGCTGTCATTTGCTGAACTTTACTCCTTCATGCTGCAGGATAGGGCAAAAGGCCTGCTGGGCACTACAGTCACATTTGATGATCTCATGGGTATACTGTGCAAAAGCGTTCTTGAAATAGAGCGGGCCATGAAACAAACCCAGTGTCCTCCTGATCCCATACAGCTGAACAAAGCCCTTTCCATCATTTTGCATTTAATTTGCTTGTTGGAGAAGGTACCTTGCAGCTCAGAACAGGAGCATTTTAAGAAACAGACTATTTACAAGTTTCTTAAGCTTCAGCCTAGAGGGAAGAATAATTTCAGTCCACTTCACCTTGCTGCTGACAATAATACTACATGTGTGGGTCGCTACCCAGTTTGTAAATTCCCTTCTCTACAAGTTACTGCTATCCTGGTGGAATGTGGTGCTGATGTAAATGTCAGAGACTCTGATAACAACAGTCCCTTACACATTGCTGCGCTGAACAACCATCCAGACATCATGAATCTTCTTATCAAGTCAGGTTCACACTTTGATGCCACAAACTCGCATAAACAAACTGCTACTGATTTGCTGGATGAGAAGGAAATAGCAAAAAATTTAATCCAGCCCATAAATCATACTACATTGCAGTGTCTTGCTGCTCGTGTAATAGTGAATCATAACATATACTATGCAGGGCACATCCCTGAAAAACTAGAGAACTTTGTTTTGCTCCATAGATGATAGCGTGGAGTCCCAGAGTACTGTTTTTGAAGCACGACTTGGTGACGATATTTTCCTTGAGCACTGTTGTGATACACCAGCGTTCCCTTAGCTTGCTCCATCTTGCTCTTATTGGCTGAAGCATTGTTAGCATCAGATCTGCAGAGTTGGTTACCTAGTATTTAATATGAATATGCCATATAATATATTTTGTGGATTATTTAGAAATGTAATGTTGTATTTAGACTCTTAAAATTGTCTGCCAAAGGCTTGTCTATTCTGGTCTTATTTGCCTGTTGGGTGTTTGGGACTGAGTTGAGTTTTTTCCACTAATGTCTTTTTACTATAACTATTAACGTGGGTTTTATACAGTTGGAAGGTCATCTTTTTTTGGTTTTGCTTGAGCATTTCTACTCTTACTCTGTTTTTTTTTTCTATGGACTCATTGCTAAACTGTACAGGTTGTGTGGACTTGTTAACATTTGCAACTACCATAAGTGCTTTTATGTTCCCTATGCACTGGCTTAAACATGACTGTTGTTATGTGAGCATATTTCTATGCAGCACTTGGCCAATTCCAACTTAAATGCCAATTTTGTTTTTGCAATTTGTTTGGAACTCTTTTGAAAATGCCATCTTCATAGCATGATGAATTTTGGAGTTACTTACCAGCTCTCCAAACTTGGGTTTGACCTTTTTGACTGCTGTAACGGAGGTTGCTTTCCTTTTGATCCTCTGGAAATTTGTCCTAAATTTGAGAGAAGAAAATTTCGCTTTTTCTCATCGTAGTCCACTTGAACTTTAAAACTGAAAATTTTTTTATTGCATCGTGCAGTTAGGGGAAGAGTCCTCATTATGTACAACTGACACCTTCCCCTTTGCACTAATGTCTTGCTTGTGCTGGTTATGTGACTAGGTGTGAAGTTTGCTTGAAGTTTAACCTCAAACTTAATGATGATACACTCTAATGAGAAATAGATCAAATGTATGCTGTAGTTTAAAACTTACAAATCAACTTTAGCTACAAAAGAAACTAAAGCATGTTGGTGGCATGATGCTTATCAGTCCAGATCTAGATGTCATCTTATATAGTAAGTGGCTGTATGCCAGAGTGTTGGAAGTTCTATAGCAGTGTCCTTTTTTTACATTTTAATTATCTTTATAAATACTTGCATGGATTTTTCATCTCTACTATGTCAGCTGTACTTAACAAAAAGGGGAAGTTCTGTTGTGTATATAGCTCCTAATTAAAGTACCTATTTTTATAATATTTGCACAACAGCTTAGCTTTTACAACAGAAAGGGCTCTTTTGACTTGATAAGAAATCTATAAATGAAGATCATAAATGTGAGTGCGATTCAGGTAATTAATATAATTCAGCACTTTACTGTTGATAAATAGGAGAATTTATTATGGCACATTAGCCCTGCGAATGTCTTCAAGTGAAAGTAATTTATGTTGTATAGAATACAGTTTACTTGCAAGTTTAGTGGTCTAGCATATTGGATATTTTTGACCTGATGTTTCATTTCAGTGGTGGGCAGTAAGTGTACCTATGGGGTTCTTGCTCCAGAAATTCAACAAGTTGATTTAGGCCTTTGTCAGTGATAGAGATATTTAGAAGCCAAATTAATTAGGTAAAGGTAAAGTTGTTTTAGGAGAGTCTTTCTTAATATTTTGATTTTTATGTTTTAAGTGTCGGAACATTTTTGTCATTTGTGAATTAAATTGAGGAAGAATGTATCTTAGGAGCACATAAGAATAGATCTTCCTTGCTTTTCCTCTGTTTTGGGGTTCCTGTTAGTGTACAGCGTGGCACCTACTAGCTTAGCCATTCTTGGGAAAAATACAGGGATGTTTTTCAACAAAGGTATGTTTAAAGCAGTGCTGCTGTTTGTCTATTGCCACTTTCAGACTCTGTATTTTGAAGCAACTTTCACCTGTTTGTCCCATGCCACCTCTACATTGTATGAAATTATGAGAATGAGGAAACCTTGTTAGTTTCTCTTGCAAATACACAGGAGTAAAATTCTATTCAATTGGCTGAATTTCTCTGATTTGTAGTGATTAAAACACATGCCACCCAAGTTCTCATTTGTGAGAACATGTAGTTTGATTTTTGAAAATTTTTCAATTATTATTTTTTATTTTTATGCTTTTCTACTACTCAGTAAGTAGGGATAATCAACAAATAACACCATGGTAGAAATGATCCACATTATACTTTAAGTCATAAAAATAATTCTTTTTCTATAGATGACAGAGAAAGGGGTTTTTAGATTTTTAGAATTTTATACTCTGGAATCTGTACTGCTCTTTAGTGGATTTAGTTTAAATCTTTAACTGTCAAATTTCCTGTTTAAAATTAGTTGGACATTATTAGTCCAGACATACAATCTAAAAATTGTTAGCAAATTTTTGAATGGAAAACATTCCCAAAAGAGAAGGCATATCACAATTAAATACATGTAAATCTAGCGAAAATTGCTACAAAGAAGGCTTATTCTGTTAGCTGCTCTTTAAAAACAAAACAGTTTAATGGGACGTACTGATTTATTGTATATAGTTCTGTCTAAATATCTACTGATGTGCATCAGTCCTAAAGACTATCACCTCCATGCAGAATTTAATTTTTCATGGGGATGAGGCTATCTTCTGAACTCTGACCTTGCCAGATATTTGGACTTGGGTGTCCAGGTGGATGAGTTCATGCATTTAATACCACTTTCCATTGGCCCTGTATGTTTGCATTACCCTGTTGTAATTTTTCTTAATTTTAAAGCAAATTGGTACAGAGCCTGTGCTGGGTAATGTGTTAGGGATTAATTCAGGATTTGCTGATTGGGAGGGAGGGATGGGACAGCAGACCCTGTCTGAGATGCATGTGCCACTAAGGCCAGTGCTAATGGATAGTAGCAGTTTTGCCCCCTCAGCCCCTGATTCAAACCAGTTTTGTCTCCACTTCAGTATAGATACCAACTTTCTGGACCAGAATTTGGTTTTTGTTCTTACTCTTGTTACTCATTCAGAGGTGGGAATAAGTTTATTTTAGTGAAACATGTTGATGCTAAATGCAGTACTGTTGCTAGCTGGACTCAAACTGTGGTAAGGACAAGGAACTAAAGAGCATTCAGAACACAAAGAATTGGTTTATTTTTGTCATATTTTTAACTCATTCTTTTTCCTGTTCTTCTCTTTTTTTCCTATTTGGGCTTTTTTTTTCTGATTAAATGTACTGCTTCTGAGCTACCAATGCAGAAAAATGTTGAGAACACTGCGGAATAAATTGTGTGCCCTGCAGAGGTGAAACAGGTTTTAAAATTGATTAAGCATTTTACATGTATGCCTCCCTAGAGACAAAGACACTGATACCTCCTTGCTTGTTGAGACCTCTGAAGTTGTATTTTTTGGGGATAAAATGCTCAAAGCAGTTTTTCTTCTAATCATCTTGAGTTTCAACTGAAATACTTCAACCAGGAAGACGCAGAGTATTCTTGTAAAAAAAAAATGAAATGCTTTTCTTACCAAATTAAAAAATTGTATTCCTATTTTTGTATCACTTGTGCTGGTAAAAAGATTCCAGCTGTCTGTAGTGTCTCTGTTCTGTTTGTTAAATGCAGTGTAAAGACACTTTCTGGAATGCAAGGCAATGGTGTGGTTAGGTTTCCATATATACTTTACAATAGTCTGTGGATAGGAAGTAATTTTGTATATTTCCTAAGTCCCCAAAGAGCTCTCTGTTAACAACTGTTTGCAACTGGTTAAAATTAACCTCTTTCCATTTTTACAAAACACTATTTTAAAAAATGAATAGAGTGCTGTAGCCAAATCCTTACAGGAGGATTTATAAAAAGATAAAAACCTTACGAGGAAAAAAATGTGCCTGTCCTCAGTTTTATATCAACTGCAAGGTGACAGTGGTGGGATATGACTGGTCTTGAAATAGCTTCCTCATGCTTTGAAATGTAGAGTGGAATGCCTGTTATACTCTAAAATGTTGACAAACTTGAGCAAGAGACGAAACACTAATTTCTGTCTTCTGTGAATACAATGAAGTCAACTGGTATTTAACGCTTCAAAGTAATTTTGGGGAAATTGATGGGAGACATATGAGACTGCTCCTATCTCTTGGCTTTGAGTGTGAAAGTAATTGTTGACCTCTCAGTGAGGGCAGAATGAAAAGCTATGATTGGTTTGGTTTGAACTGACATTGTATTTGTGTTCAATTCTGTCACAAAGACTTCCTATGCAGCGCTAGCTCCGTGTATGGAAATATTGCAGTTTCTTTTTTACGTGAAGTAATTTAGCTTTAACAGTAATGTAAAAAAGGAATAACAAGCATATTTCTTTGCTCTTACTCTCTCTAGGCTTCAAATGCAGATTACATTAAAAATATGTTTTGGAGAACACCTGTCTGAGTTTATATATCTGTTTCCTTTAGGGTTACCGCAATACTGGTTGGTAAGCTGCTTTGTTGAGTATAAATAGTTAAATGTGAATGCTGCAGCTTTGTACTTCAATCTTCATCTCATTAAGAATTGTACCTTAAACAAAGTGTCATATTTCATTCTCTTTCTTTCTGTGAAATTGTGGTCCAGCCAAGCCTTTAAATTCTGGTAGCGGGTAATAGTAAAGAAAAGGCTTAAACTGGATGATACAGGAGACATTATTTTCCCAGTTTCTAGAAAATGCAGTTAGTGGTGCTGTTAACTCTGTGACAAAGTAGTAGTTTTAATTTATAGCATAAAAGTAGTTAGCAAGACCTTGTAAGAAGTAAGCAACAGACACTTTTTCAAGAAAGTTGCACAAATTAATCTTCTCCTGAAAGCTTTTGAACTGTCTTCCCTATTGCCTGGACAATTTAAAAAAATAGAGGAATAGATACTCCAGGGGTGAGAGAAGTATGAGAAGATCCTTATCAAAGGCAGCTAGAGAATGGAAGACTTTGAAGAACATTGCCATTGTAATTTCAAGAGATCTTTATAGTTAGGCACAGTAGTCACAATCCTATACTTAAAGGCAGCGTACACTCCAGAGAGCTGAAATTTTAGATTTAGGCCTAATCAGTAACAGCATCAAAAAAGATGAGGCTCTGGATGAGGAGAACTGATCCAGAGCTTTCACAGTAAGATAATTGTCACACAGATGGCTTTAAGGAATTGAATATAGATTCTCTTAATTAGGAAAGGGAAGAACCGGGAAGGATCATTTACATCGTTATTCATCCCTCTGCAGTTGCAGATGATGAAAGACGTTTTCATCTGGAAGTGGCTGCTGGTTACCTAAGCTGTATACCCATGCAAAAATGCTTCTTGGCAGTCGCTAATGCTGGCTGGCAGTTGAAAACCAAAACTTGCCATACAAAGTAGCACAGGAAGAGGGCAAAAGAGGCCACATGTGTGGTATGTTACTCTGGCAAAGGCAATAGATTTATTTCCCATATAATATTCAGAGGGCCATATACTATCCACAGTGAAAAACAGAAAGCCCTTCACGCTCCCACCAAATCAAAGCCTTACCTTGCAAGTTGATCTTCAACATTCAGAAAGTTGAGGAGAGAGTTTCTATACTCAGAAGTTATGGACAGTGATGTTGAATTATGCACGGAGGAAAAATAATTGCTCTCTGATCCTGCAAGTGCCCGTCCAGTGAGTGTGAGGCTATGATGTAAATGGCAACCACGTGTCCCATCAGATTGTAAGACGTGTGGGTTCCTATCTGAAGTTCAAAGGGTGCTTCTATCATATCTCCTGAAGATTTATCAAGTCATAAGTTGCTTGCCAAATTTATCTTTTGAAGGCTATTTGGAAGTCCAGTCCTTCAATAATTAGAAACTTAATTCCCATTTGATATTTATTTTTTCACAGTTTTGTATGTTTGATCTTTTCATAGTTTCAGCACTTGTCTGTCCTTCAGAGTTATCCTTTCTCAACCTTCCTGTGGTTAGGCTAAACCAACCAAACAAAAAAAAACCCAGGCTGTAAGGATGAGCAAAGAACAGAGAATAATCCAGAGTCGAGTAAGCTAAACTAATGGTTCAGTTCTCCCTTTTTCCATCCCTTGCTTGTATGTTACCAAAAAAAAAAAAAAAAAATAATCACTGATTCACTAAACATTTTTTGCTGCTGAACCTGCAATTTAACTTGCCAATTCTTTCCTTGTTACAATGGGAGGGTTTTTTTACAGTGAACAGTCAATTGTTTTCTCTTCAGATAACTTCAGCTTATATTGTCTTAATTTTGTTAGATGCCATTTTGTTCTATTCACACACAGCATTATCCTAACTGGACAGTGACGCAAAATGTTCAGTGGATGAGCCAGACTTGGATTATTTTTTATTTCTATCCCATAGTTTCAGAATAGTAAACTTGATTTTTCTCATTTTCTTTCTTTTTGCATGTGTGGCTACCAGGCTCCTACTGTACTTTTATTTGCTAGCCTGTAAGACAGAGTCCTCCTAAGCTGCCTATGCTCTTTCTCTCTTTTTCTCGCTTTGCTTGTTGAGGGAAATGCATCACCTTCTTCATCATGCTTTTTTTTCCCCTTGCATATAAAGTGGAAACTCCAGGGAGTTGCAAAAAAACCCCCCCCAAAAGAAGCAAAAAAAGCACCACCACAAAAAAAACCCCACAAAACTAAAAAAACCACAAAAAACAACAAAAAACAGGGCCTACTGTAAAATAACAAAGTATGCTCTGTGAGGGGGATGCCCGGTGAGTTGCTAAAAGAGGAGTGCACATGGCTTACTTTCAGTCCCACCTTGTGTTAACCTTAGAGCGAAACAGCAGATAGTCTTGTGACAAGGCACCCATGCAGGGTGCACCCACCCCAGTGTTTTAGTTTAGATCAGGAGTGTGCTTTCGAAGTGGGTCTCCTGGTTTTCCTCACTTTGCGTGTTTGTTTTCATGTCACAGAGTTGTTTTAGTCCCCGACCTATATTCATTTTGAATGAAACTGTGCTCCAGAAGCTCACCTAACAGGCTCTGACCACTAATGGGTGTTCATGGGAGCAAACTATAAGTTGTTCTGAAATAACCCCTTTTTCCTCCCCTGTTCCCTCCACCCCCCACAAAGTGTCACAGACTTTTGATCCTTGGCACCAGCTCCTCCATGCTACAGATCTGGCTACAGGTGTAGCCATAGTTTTCTGTTTCTCTACCTATGTTAAACATAAGTTGACACACTGTTTTTTTTTCCTCTTGCTTGTGAGTAGTTACTGCCTATCCAATGTAACATCCCATAATCTGTGTTACACTTTGAGCTGGAAAATCAAAATGAGATAGTGTAGTCGATTGCTAAGGTGGATCTACCACATCATTAGCTGTTGGAAAATGAATCAGCCGTGCTGTACGTGTCGCTGATACTTCCTCCTGACAGCATGACTGACCTTAGTACAAAATGCTGTCAGTGTGGTGTAAAGAAATATTTGCTCCATGATGCAAATGCAGAAACTAAGGCACAGACTTAGTGACCTCTTAAAATGACCATAGGAAGTTTGTGCTGTAGCAAGGAACAAGGTTCAGGTCATCCTGTTCCAGGAACTTTCATTTTCAGACTCTGCTCTAGGTATGGTTTCACATTAGTAATTTCATACGTGAGAGTCTGCTCTAAAAAAAAAAACAAACACCACCAAGAATTTCATAGGGAAGTTAGGCTGATGTCATTGCACAGTCTTACTGCATGTGTCTATCGCTCCTCTCCCTCAGTCATTTTTAAACATGTTTGGCCAGTTCAATAAATTCAACAGAAATAGAGCAGCCTTTAAGATAGGCATGTCTGTACCTTCCTTGAGAACATCAGACTGGGCAGAATGCAGAGTCCCTACTAACAGTTCCCACTGAAGAAGAGGATTTGGTATGAGCTTGACTCTTTCTAGGTATGAGAGAATCCACACAGGGGTTAAAATACTTAGGACCATGGAAAAGGCTTTGATCACAGCCCAGGCTTTACTAGAGAGCAACAGATCCAGTCACTGGATCTGGATGGACATGTCATACATTCATTACATTGTGTATCATACAGTTACTGCATCTGCTCATCAAGGTGGTACCATCGGACCAACGGATTATCCTGGTTTGCACAGTCTTAATCTCCATCATTAGTAACTCAATGTCCTGAGTTGTAGTTAGCTATAATGGAACAGAATGTAAGTGAAAATTGACTAAGCTGCACAAAACAAGAAACTCTAGGACCTTCTATGGCTGTATACTGACTATTGTACTAAATTAAATCCATTTAGTATACATGCCAAAATTGTTCACAGTTAATTTTGTTGAGAAGTTATGATTGCCTGCTAAGAGGGTTGGGGGAAACAGTGACTCTCGTTTCAGCTGTAAGGGTTCTGACCTTGTTTTCATCCTGGTTTCTGTCAACCTCAGTGCAAGTTATGAGCAAGACCAGACTCCAGATCACCCTCTTGCAAAATCCTGCATTTCAGTTCTCCAAGATGGTAACTGTTGTATTAAAAAGTTTGAAGTGATGTGAAATGAATTCTGGAAAAGTAAACACCCATCTGGTGGAAAACAGGTCTATGGGAAAAGTTTATCTGGCACTTCTGAAAATCTGCCCAGTGAGGTCTGCTCTCTCATGAGTCTCCAGCAGGAATTTTCCTGAGATCCCCACCTCTGTTCATGCCCGGGTTTAATTTTCCAGCTCTCTCAGGTTCTCTTTGTGCAGCAGCGTTTCTCCATCTGCGATTCCTTGCCCTCATGCCCCGCTGAACGTGGCTGTGCACTCTGCCTGGCCTTAGCTGCCCTTGCCCTGCACTGCTACTGGGAGCCAGCTGCCAAACCAGTCAGGCTCTCTCTGACAGTGATGTCTGGGCAAGTCTGGTGCAGAGGATGAGCTATGGTGACTATTCAAAAATTAAAAAAAAACCCTAAAAGCTCAGATTTTCCTTCATCCTTTATGACCCTTTTCTAGCCATGCCATCATTGCTTCTCATTGTGTTCTCTGTCTCCTCTCTTTACTGTTCCCAGTTGCTCTGGGGGGTTTCCTGTTTCCCACTCTTCCCCTGCTGCCATTGTGGCTGATTCAAGCCTGTGTTAAAATGGGAAGTGCTTCGAGACATTTAGCCCTTGCCATGCCTTAAGCAGCTTGTGCTGTTTCTAAGCTATGTCAATTGGGAAGTGGGAGGGCTGGAAGAAATGCAGGATTCAGCTTGTGTGTCTTTTCTTCATCTGCCTAGTTCTTAAGCAAGGTAAGGGTGCTTAGTCTCCTCATTAATGTGAAATGTGGGCTCCATTAATTGCTCTGCACAATGTATTTTGTCTCATGTAAGGTTACAGATGCACTCCGTGCAGTTATTGCTCGTGTAAGCTATTACAATTCCATACGGAAATCTCATCCTGAAATCAGTAATACTGGGTTTACTCCCATGCAGAAGGTAATTAAAAAGCTTTGCTCCTATTTAAACACCTAGTCCTATGTTTTCAAACTTGCTGATTTTGCAGTTTGTGCCTTCTGAAAATCTGCCTTAAAAATGTGTCATTCTCTCTGTGTCTTTCCAAGACCCACTAGTTCATGCACCAGGTTGCTGCTTCATGACCCCATTTTGCCCTTCTGTGCTGTGGAAATATGTGCTAATATTAGGAATGTGACATTTCATGTTTCTTCTCAAAATGTTTGTTGACACCACAAAGATGGGAAGTGCATTAAAATTGCCTCTTACTGTCTGTACTGCCTGACTCTGTCTTGCCATTAATGAGGCAAGGGTGACCTACCTCAGAGGATAAAATCTAGTAGGCTAAAAAACCTATTTTAAAATAGGTGATAAGGAAAAATTGTAAATGACTACTGTAGAAGCATAGTTTAATAACCTGAATTGAATGTGGAACTATTTTCTTAAATCCAAAAAGGAGAAAATAAAAGGAAGCTCGACATACTTCTAGAAAGTGAAACACCAAGCATGCTATGGTTGTACCTTGGGACAAGGTACAGGCATCTACTGGTGGCACTGGAGAAGCAAGTAAATTCACTTATGACCCTGTTTGCACCCAGGATACTGCTAAGTTCACCATGGCTGGATAATTAGACTTCTGTGGACTTAACAGAAACAACGCTAACTGCACAGAGCTGGCCAGAGCCTTCTTGGCAAAGCAGGCAAAAGCAAATCTAATCTTGCACTGGCAGGGCATTGTGTTTTGGAACAGAAGAGGGAAGAAAGGCCAGAAAGGGTCTTATGGAAGGAGGAAGATGTGAGGGTCAGTTGGACTTTAACAGGCTATAGGTGACTTAGGGGTGCCATGGATGGATGTCTGTCATCAGCCCCTGCATTCACCAGCTCCTCATAGCAGTCTCTCCTGACCACCTTGCATCTTTCATGCTGTTGGGCAAAGGTCTGAGCTCATTCCTGCTGCAGCAAGTGCATGGGACGAGGCTGAAAAGCACACCTTCCACTCCTGCTGTTGCGGCTGGCAGCGACAGGGATAGCAATGGCTGTTGCTAGAAGACCCCCTCCTCTGTCCTCTGTGCGCAGCAGCCATCATCCTCCTGTTCTCCAGAAAGGGACTGCGTAAGCAGTGTGTTGATCTAGGCAGCTCCCTACTTTGAGTTGCACCATGATCTGGAGCTAGGATGAAATACCAGTCAAGGTATCTGAACATATTGCTCTGACTGCAAGCGGTAAGGAGACGAGCTAGTGAGGTGCCACTCTTTCCTAATAAACCCTCAAACCCTGCTCTGTTTGGTCTTCAGCTGTGTGATGTTGGTCTTTCTTACACTGGCAGAAAACAGCCAAGAGGAAAAGTGAAAGAAGTGAAAAGCAGGCAATAGTAAATTTTATTTGGGAGGTGAGAAGATGCTGGAAGAACACTCAGTGGGAAAATGAAGTATCATTACCCTACTATCGACAAAAGCAGTGCAAGGCAGCCGCTATAGATAGATCAGAGTCTGTACTCACATATTGTGAACTGCCAGGCTGGAAAAGAAATGTGAAATAGCACCTTAGTAATTGTAGCAAGCTTTGATCCCAGAAAAAGAAACATAAGTAGAAATGTAGCTTTGTGTCTTTTCTAAGCAGCTAAGATTTTATGCGTAGTCATCAAACCATTCTCTAACATGGTGCTAAAAATTCCTGAAGTCTCCACCATGATTGATGCAAAGTCACTGCAGTGTCTTCTGTAAAGGGCCTCTCAGCACAAACTTTGTGCCTTCTAGGCAGAGTTCATCTACATAGTCAACTCTTCAGCAATCTACTCAGGTAATAGAGCACTCTTGAAATGAGGAGAATACTCCAGGGACAGAGACAAAAATGTTCTAGGCATTGTGCAACAACATCAGAACACTAAAAAGCAACTCAGTCCTGAATAAGTTCTTGTTCAGAAGAGAAATTTCAGAAGGTGGGGAGGAGTGTACATCCTTTCATTAATTTAGGAGATCTGTCTGTTGACAGCCGGGACAACCCATTTTCTTTATTTGTAAAAATGGGATAAAGACCTATAGAAGAAAAAGGTTAAGTGGTGTTGTCCAGATCTTTTATTATTTGTTATCTGGAAGATGACTGATGATCCTTCTTCCAAGACAGCACTTCTTATCTCACAGTGGGAGACAATTCAGTAATTGTTCAGTCAGACGGCAGAGTTCTGGGAAGGTTGCCATTATTCAAATCAGGGAAATCATCTGTTTGTGTACAGAGGTGTGATTTTTACTTAATCAGGGGTATCAGAAAGACTTACAAATCAAAAACCTTCCTAGAATTTGTAGTCTCTCTCTCCAGCCTGAGTGTTTAAACCATGCAGACTGTTGAAAGGTGTCCTGAAGCTCCTGAACTAAACACCTGGGATTGAGCACATGCGGGTGCTGAACAACAACTTGGAAGAGGCTTAAGACATCCATCGCCATTAACCAGGCAGGGCCCAGCAGGCGCACCTGTATTACATCAAAATATGTGTGTATAGCTCATGGCATAAATATGCACGTGCACATGTAGCAGAACACTGTGTGCACATAGTTATAAATAGGGAAGCAAGCTCTTTTTGCTGTAAGAGCTGTGAACCTTCCTGAGTAATTAACTGTGCTTTTAACTTGTCTCTTCTCCTTTCATTTGCCTCAAGTAGCAAAGGCAAAGCAAAGTGACTTAAAGTCATTGAGGCAACTGCAGAGATACTAGATAGCTAAACTGAGGCACTAAGCAAAGCAGAAGTGTTAATCATCATTGTTTTATGACTTGTGAGGCTGTTTGATACTGGCCACAGCGAAAAACGTGCACTTGGACAAAGATAGTCACCGAGCAGAAAACTAATTTTCATAGAGATTACTGGATTTGGTGTATTTAATGGCATATGATGCAACTGCACATGTGGATAAGTAGACTTTATTTTCTGGTCTGACATGGTTAGAAAAATGTGTGACAACCAAGTGTAGAAGGGAAAAGAAATCCAAAACTGCCTTCATTTCCTTTCCTGCTGTGAGCATCTTACAGTCGATTGCAAGCCACCACATGTACTTTTGCCCTGCTGCCCCTGCAGATGTCTCTTGGATGAAATCTGGCAGGTATTCACAGAACATCTCCATTGAGGCTGCTCGTTGAATGGAAGGAGGAAGAAGACTTTTTTCCAATATTGATAAAGATACGACATTTTTGAGAGGAACACCTACAGACTCAAGTTCTGTACGATTTTTTTTTCTTACAAGCTTTTATGGGTTGGCTTTTTTTTTCCCCAAATAGAATAACTGTATATAAAAGAGAACTGCAAAAAAAATGACTGTGTTTTACCTCAAAATGATCATACTGTCTGTAAAGTGGGAGTGCAAGTTGCTTAAATAGCTCACTTGGAAAATACTAAACTGAGAACTTGTGTTAATTCTTCACAGACATAAAGACCAGAAAACTCTTTGGCTTATCTCCAGCGTCTGAGAGAGTTTAAAGCAGAGTAATTCTCTGTCATGCCCAGTGAAATCCAGCAGTAGAAAGAGTGTGGCTTAATTGGTGTGCACCTCAGTGTGCAATTACTATTACCAAAATATGTCCCTAGCCATGGTTTGTGCTGCAGAACATGTACTGGTAAGAAACACCTCGGATATAGGGCAAATTGCAAGTGTGAGTATCAACAACAGGAAAAAATGGACACAGCACGTTGCAGAGCTAACATCTATTCCCTTTGCCTGCTCCCCAATTTCAGACTTGTGGGGTTTTTAATAAAACGAAGACATTAGTGTTTGTGGCTGTGACATTAACATTCAGGAGTGAACCAGTGGTAGAGATCTCATGTTTGTAACAGCCTGAAGCTTTGGCATTCAGAAGTACATTGTTTCCCAGCCATCTCTTGAGGATGACAATGGTGAAAGCTCACAATGATACAGCAGCATTATTAACCATGCAAATGTCAGCTAAAGTTTCTAGGAAAGGCAAAGAAATGCCAGGATTATTAATAGTGTTGCACTGGCTTCCAAGACTTAGTGAAGATTAGGAGGGTGCCATCACATTCCTTGTTTTTCCTGATTCCCGCTGTCTCCCACCTGGTGCTGTGGGCATGCCCAGATGTGGTTCCCCCAGGAATCTGCAAGTGGCTTACATGCCTCTCCCTCTGTAGTGCTCCTGGGGACTTCCTTCCGCTTGCACCCTTGAAGATGAGCTGTGAAAGTAACACCTCCCTGGAAGGGTACCTGTGCTGCTTTCTTCTTCCCTGGTACAGAAATCAGCGATTCACTGGTGGCAATGTGTTCTGCCAGCTGAAATAGCCATTTCACTGTCCTCTGAGGTCAAGACTCTTCTTTGGGAGGAAGTCTATGTTGCATAAGGGCTTGCTGACACAGGGAAGTTTGTGCCATCAAAATATTCATGCAAACGCAGTGCTGTAATGGCAGGCTGCTGGGATTCTCCCTGTCCTCCAGGAATTCAAGGTATTTCTTAATGTTTCAGAGCTCTCTGGGGTCAAATTCGCTAGATTTTGCCAACTAGAGTACGGACAGCATGCAAGACTGTAATGATGCAGCCAAACGGGTGGAGGGCAGAGGGAGGAAAGAGATGCAATGACTCAGCAGCAGGGAATCCGTCTGCCTTCCATCAGTGGGGTTAAGGCTTCATAAATCAGGGAGGGACCCTTGTGCCAGCAGCCTGGCACAGCTCCCCTGGAAACAAGAAATTTCTCAAGTTAAGAGAGGTGGAAGCAGCTGAATTGCTTTTTTTCTGATTATACCCTTGCACCTTGTGTCTGAGGAAGCAGCTGCACAGCAAAATGGGGACAGCCAGTAACAGCATCACCATGGACATGGGGGAAATGTTTCTGAGGAGGGCTGCCTCCCGTGGCAGCTCACGTGGTCCTCGGCCTCAAAGGGTGTTCTTGTAAAATGCGCAGGGGTGAGGCTGTTTGGTTACCTTGCTCCTCTCTTGCTCCTTGGGGGGATTTTGCAGCATCAATGTTCTGAATTATTGGTGTGCTCACTTCTTATCAAGCCACAATATGTTACAATAGGAATAAATTTTTCATACGGAGATAGGAATACACTGCTGTGCAAAGTGGAATTTTTCCAGGCCTGTTAAGCCATTGAATAATATAAAATCTAGGTTGTCAGAGAGTACAGGGAACTTCTGATTAAGCTGACTGCAGTTGTGTTTTCAAACACATAAAAACCTTTTAAAAATGTATTTGCAACATGCCTTGGCAAATTCCTGTTTTTGATGGTCTCATGCTTTTCAGCCATCTTTCATTCTTGTTATGCTGTTGGAAACTTGCAGATTACAGTGGTTTTGGAACAGTATGTTTTACAGTATCACAGCCCATCAAATCAGGCTGATAACTTAAGAACGTGCTTTTGCTCAACTTCTCCCTGTGAGTAGCTCCATTGCTGTCAAGGAGAATGGAAACGTACTTTATGTGTGACTCTCAGCCAAATGCTAAGTCCACAGAAGACACTGCATGTTTTCTAGCTGTTGGTGCCATTACTTAGCCTTTTACAGGATAATCTAGGTTGGATGGGAGCTCAGGGTGTCTCCTGTCCAACTTCCAGCTGAAAGCATGGCCAGCTATGAAGCCAGGCCAGGTTGCCTCATGGCTTTATCCAGTTGAGTCTTGAAAATCTCGATGGTAAATGTTTCTTACAGAATCATCTGGCCTCTCTGCTGGATATTTGGAGAGGAAGACTTCTCATTTATGGTCTTCAGTGTAGAACTATGTGTGTGTTTTACCAGAGTCAGACCAAGGTACGGGGTATTTCTGCTTTTTGTCCTGGATGGCTCAACGCACTAGCCTCTGGAGAGTAAGCTCCATGAACACATCATCTGTAAGTTGCATGCATTGTTTGAAATGTATTTGTCTATTTCGATTTGTGCTTTTCTTCCCCTAATATTAATTTAATAGATCAGCAAACTGCAAGTTTCCTTCCTCAGCATTTTCTGATTGTCCATAGTTGTCTTATTTCTCCTTTATGCTTCCTCATCTCTGATTATTCTTCAGCCACTAGATGCACTCCAAGTTCCCAGTGCTCTCACCTCTCTGATGCCACACTTCTTCCAGCATCACTCTGAACAGCTTCTTCATGTGGATAGACATGTGGGCATATAATTATGCAGAAGAGCAAAGTTAAAGGGAAAACATGATGACAAAGTCAAACAATTGAAAATTCAGTGAGGACTGCCAGCAGTCTCATTTTGTATTCCCACATGCACATGGCTGATCAAGCTGCTGATATTTACATGATCAAGTTATTTTATTCACAAAACCTTTCCTCGTTCCTTGGACAGGATGTGATTCTGGGTGTGAGTCAGGGCTGTGTATTGAAGGAAGCTGCTTGCTCTTGCAGGAGCTGAAGGTTTTGTAGCAAAAGGGCCTGACAATTGCAGGAAAAGCAAAAGGATAGCTTTGTGGTTAAGGGGACTGACCACTGCCCTGCCCAGTCAAATGCCAGTCGTCTCTGGTACGGGATTTTGGTGGTGCACACAGCAAGCAGTTTCCACCTAAATTCTCACGGGTGGTTACACTGGGCGTTTTGCACTTCCCAGGCGCTTAAGAGTTGATACCTGACTTTGGAAACTCTGTATCTTCTCAGATGTAACTGAAGTCGATAGGAAAGATTTTCTCTAAATGCATAAATAAATATGAAAAAGCTGACTTTTTCTCTATTCTTACAAAATCAGCTCCTTCATGTTTCAAACAGGACATTAAAAACTTAAAAGTAAAGGAGGCACAGCTTTTAAGACAGCACTAGGAATGTTTCTCAAGCTCTAAAATGAAAAGAAGGCCACAATCAGATGTGGTGGATGTGCTGAGAGGACTCAATTCATTTGTGTGTTTGAAGCATTCACGGTGGGAGCTCCATGAACACGCTCAAAAGGAAACCTCTCTGACAGCTGATACCGGACTTAGAGATGTCGGTTAAAGGCCATGCTCTGAAAGAAGGCAATAAAAGGAAATTGTGATTAATAAGAGCTTTGTTCAAAGCAGAGAGTGTTAAGCAGGGAGGCTGGGGATTACCTGCACTAGTTACAGAGGGATGGGGTGTGCATGTGGGGCAAAGGGTGCCTGGCTGGCACCAAGCCTTTGGAGAAAGCAAACACTGTGTGTTGTTCATGAGGCTGGTCCTTGATGTCCTGTATGTCCCGCAGGCATACCACCCCATGCACTGCTCTGAAATGAGCCAGGCAAAAGACCTGGCGTTACCATGACGAGAAGCGATGACTGCTGTTTTGCACGGGAGCTGGTAACTCTGTGCATCCCCAGGCACTCCTCTCCCAGGGACATGCCTCCTTTCTGCCCTCCCACCTTCTTGCTTTCAACAGCTGGACCAGAAATTGGTTTTGTAGCCCCAGTCCTGTGGCAAAGGCAGTCGTCAGCTGTGCCAGCATCAAGCATGCAAACAGGAGGGCTGAAGTAAAGTTCCCTGTGAAACCTTTGGGTTTGGAATTTTCTGAGTGAAGTGTCTGTCTTCACAAATATATTGCATTTTGTCAGGCTTGGGACTTTTTTGGTTTTGTGGGTGACAGGCTGAGGCGAGAAGGATGAGATGTGAGCGTGTATATCAGTGACTCTTAAGTTGCCATCCTTCTGGTGTCATTCACTCTGCTATTATAGATACTTAAAGCCTTATTACATAAATCTGTTACTCACTATTTACTGAGACTTCTGCTAACTTTGGAGAAACAAGCCGGTATACCTGGACGCTTCTTCCACCAGAGCCTGCACTGGCTGCCGTGCACCTCCAACCTCCCAACATATCCCTTGAGTCTATCGCTTAACCTCCAGCCATGAAATACGATGTGTGACCTTTATAGGGCACAGCCCTTCCAGCGCTTCAGGGGGACTTCAGCACTCAACTCTGTCGTGGGTGCGTGGGGTGATCTGAAGTTGCAGGACAACTTGTGTCGAAACTGCTAGGAAACCCTCACCCTCAGATACAGCCCTGTGTCCTTGCTCGCATGCGACTGAATGGTGTATTTTGATAGGAAGCATGCCGTTTACCTTCAGTTTCTGCCAAGGATAGAGAAATAGGAAACGAATGTATAAACTGCCATGTGTCTGGAAAAAGGTAGCACTTTATTGACTCTTGCTGCTCTGGATGGTCTGACAACGAGCACGTTGAAGTGTGATTTAAGTGATGCTGGTGTGAGATGAGTCAGAGAGGATTGCACACATATTGCACAACTTCCTTATAAAAAGTGTTAACCAGCTTGAATACAACATCAAGCCTGTCATTTCAGGACAGAAATTTCAAGCATGCAAGTAACAGGTGTCCCTGCAAAATGCTGGACCCTTTGGGAGAAACTGCTCTTTAAATACCCAAGTGACTGCATTTGTTTTGGTGACAGGTCACTAAGCAACCTGCACACTGCACCGAGAAAATACAGTCTCAGCAGTGCTTCTCGGTACGGTCGGCATCTTTGGTGTTGAATCACTGTACCGTGAATTAGCACTGGCGGGAGCTGTGGCACTTTGTCCCCAGCAAAATGCGGGTGGCAGATACCCAGCTACACCAGTGGTTTCGAGTATTCATTAAAAAGCAGGTATGCAGGTTTAGAGTAAAGTTGTTGTTTTTAAAATCATACACAGTATTGTCAGTTTTGCTTGTTAGCATGAAAATGGATTAATAGTTACAAAAGTCCATATCCAAATGTGGGGATTTGAGCATAAAAATAACTCTTATCTGAACACTGCTAGAAAGCGTATTTTTGTTGCAAAAACTGGAGGCAACCAAGCTGGCTGAAAAAGTGTTGGAGAGGAAAAAAGGCACAGTACCTTTTAGAGGTTGGGTACATGTGGAATACAATAGTGCACACCTCTATGACTGAAACCCAAACAAACTAGGTGGCCTCACCTAGTTGTTCCTCAATGACCTCAACCTCAGCGTATGTCATACCTAACCACTGCAGTCAGTCATATGAAATTTAGTTCAGTGAAGCAAACAAGTGGGTCATTTGTCATTGAGAACATACATCTTTTTTTCAACGTGTAGAGTGTTATGGGATGTCTCCCCTAAAATAAATATCTCCATGACCTCTGCCCAAGACGTTGGAGAGGTCTGTCTGTAGATGGGGGAGGACACAAAGGCTGTAACAGCTTTGCGTGGATCCTACAAATACCTTCATGATCAATAAAACTTGTAGCTAGCTAACGAGCAGCACAGCTCAGTGCCAGACCACAGGAGGAGGCACAGGAGCGCTCTTCTGCCCTTCGCTGTCCATGAAGGAGCCACCTCCTCGGGAAACCAGCGGCTGAAGGGCGCTGTGGCATGCTGTAACCCAGACAAGGGCGTGCCCTTCCTTTTGTTGATACAAGACTTGTCGATGCTTCTAGCAAGCAAACCAGCTGAGAAGTGTGAGATCTGCACAATACGAATTTCTATCTCTCCTTTGCTGATAGGAGCGAGCTGCCTCAGGGTATCATCTGGCCCTAGGCTATATGAATAACAGGAGGGAGTAAACCATAACATCAAAAATTATCCTAGGAAACCAGGGGAAAAAACATTACAGAGCCACTAAATAGCACTTATGTAGTAAAATGAATTGGCATGAGTGGGAAGGCTGGGTGTTGGGACTGAGGGTATGCCTGGTCACGGCCCTGTGGTTTTCTTCGTAACACGAGGAGCGGCCGGTGTGTAATCCTCCACACTGAATTTTCTGCTTCACTTCCTCTATGTCACAACCTCAGTGTTGCCATAGCATGTTTTAGCGTGTCTGCATTTGCTAAAATATAAGTTCCTTGAGCGTGGAGACATTTGAATGGGAAAGATTTACTTGATGCTCCCTGCTCGCCCTTAACAATGGCAGGATTTGTGCCCCCAGCGAAGTGTGTGACTGATGTGAAATGAGTGTGATGCTAATCATGGCCAAAAGCTTGCGAGGAAGCAATGCCTGTTTCATTTCCAAGGAACACTGGTTTCAAAGGAGATTAAAATCAGATATTAATTGGAACTGACACAGCAGTTTTATAAGAAAACTTAAGAAGGATTAATTTGTTAGACAGACAACTGTTTATCTTGCATTCACTGCATTTCCGTATTGTTTTAAGACCAGTTCCTAAAATGTGTTTCTTACAGCACACCCCATGTCCCAGCAGCACAGTCACTACTTAGTGAGAGGGACTAACGTTCATGGGACCGTATAGGGGATCAAAGATTAAGTTAAACTTTTGGCAGTGCAGCTGCTTGGTTACGTCGCCTGCCTCTCCCACCTACCATGATGATGTTTATACCAGCTCTCTGGTTTATGGGTCTATACATTTGTTAATACCAAATATCTTTGTACTGCCAGCAGCCAGCTCAGCTCTAATCTCTGCAGGTCGTGTTGCAGTTAATTTGTCTGGTCACGAATGAACTGATGCCCACAAAATCCTCAGGGGGAAAGTAATGCAACCAACTGCAACAAACACAGAACATATAGATGTTTTTCCTCTGTCCCCTTCTCTTTTCACTCTCTCTCCCCTTTTCAAATTTCGTTAGTTTTACAAGCCTTTGGGAACAAGGGTGCACCATGGCTAGGGAAAGAGCAAATGTCCTTTTTGCTCTGGGACAGGCATATGCTGCTGATGGCATGACAAGCTCCAGAGCACAGGTGTGTGTCTGTGCATAGTTGACGTTGTTCAGGAAGACCCTCAGCAGCCTTGCTCTGTAGTGGGGTGAGGAGGGTCTGTAAGGGGAATTTATCTCCCAGGCCATCTGGCCCTATAGACTGGTGGCCAAGCAGCAGCAGTGACTGAAATGAGTTGGTGGATGGTCTGGATGCCTGCTGCCTGCCAATTTCTCAGCAGAAGAGTCTAGTGGACCAGACTGCTCAGCTGGGGCTTTTTTTTGGCAGCTTGTTTGTTTTGGGGAGATATGGATGGAAGCAAGTGCTGGTATGCTTCTGTGGCGGCTGACCTGTGGTGGGAGATGCTGACTGGCAGCAGGACCACCACCCATGAGTCCCTGTCGGTGCCTGCTGAAGTGACTAGTGGGGTGTCGGGGCTCCTCCACTGCCAGGTGATAGAGAGGAACGAAATGCAAACAGAAATGGCACCTTAGTAGCTGTGCCAGTTCAGCTGGGAGAGTACGGCCAAGCAATAGGCATATCAGCAATGTGTGTACGGGTACTGCAGCATCTGTGCAGCGCACAGTCTCTTTCCTCTAGAAGCAAAAGTGGGAGCTGGTACTCACAGCTGCCCTCTTGGCCATCTCTCATAGGGTTGCGATCTGAGAACTGCTGATTTAGTGCAACATGAACTGCGGAGGCCATGGGAGGGAACCACCCACCTTCTGAAAATATCATTTATGTTTACGATTATCTTTACTGAAATACCCAAGAGGCAGAGTCGGTTATCTTGCTAGCACCAGGATGTGCCAACTTCTAGTAAGTTACTCAAGTCCATTAATTTCAAATGTGTCTACTTATTTTGTGTGTCTCAGTTTATACATCCCCAGTTTGGAAAAGTGAAACACTTACGAGGCAGCAGTGGGAACTCAGGTTCTTTGACAGCTGTGCAAATATAGCCTCGGGCACTACAAGCTGGACAGAGGAAAAAAGGAGATCCCTGAGAATGGTGAACTGAGTTGATGCCTTGCAAAAACTTGAAGATTTTAGCGGTTAAAAAATTCTAGGGTTCACTTTGCTTATTCTTGATGTTATTCTTTATTTGTTTAATAGTGCTGAGGGGTTAATAATCCTTGGGATCACCATTCTTCATCAACAGAGATAAAATAGCAGACTTTTAAAATAAATATAGTTCAATGTTCATTGCAGAAGGAATCAAAATAGTGCTGGACTTGTATCTTTTTTATTTGACATGATCTTTTCTTGATCTCTTCTTGCAAACCTGTTTGCGGTTTTCTAGTAGAAGTGTTTGTTAGATGATCTTGCAAGGAATAATGCTGAGAACCAGGTAAGAAAATGTGATTTCTTCATCTCATAAAAGCTTTCCTTTAAAGGAAAAATCGTGCCATTAATGTGCATATGATGTTATTCTAAGCGTAGCAATGAAGCCAAGATTGGTGTGTGAAATGTTGCAAAGGCTTGGGAGCACACCTGTATCTGTGTGGCTTTAACAGCTTACGTAGAGGTGCCATCACCTATTTGTAGCAGGTGCTGGACTCTATGGGATAAGATACACATAGGCAAAAGATGACAAACACTCAACACTCTACTGTTTCCCTAGGTCTGCCCCTCTTACACTTTCTGCCAAGCAAGCACTGGCGTGAGAAAGTTGATGGCTTTCCCCCATGCCTCGCTTCGCCGCTGCGTGCTCTGCAAAGGGCAGCAGCTGGAGCTCACATGGGCTGGGGGACCCGGTGGGATGCCTGTGGGCCCTTTGCTGCAGCCAGGGGTTTAGGTTTGAAGGACCCAGCTGCAGCCTCCAGGAGAGCCGAGAGACCAGGCAATCAATTACCCTGCCCTGCCAGGGATGCTTGCAGCTGCTGGTATGTTGGGTGTCTTGAATCAGGTCTGGACTCCCTCAACCGCGGCAGCGTCTGCTCCGTACGCTGTGCCTGTGCTGGGGGAGGCAAGGCTCGGGGTGGCAGCGCCGGGGGGGCTACACTGCGGCGCATGTGCCAGCGGCAAGTGCCCCCTGCAAGGCATGGCAGGTGCAGCCGTGCTCTGCTGTGGGGTAGTCAGGGTGTGGGGGTCCGTGACTGCCTCCCAAAGCCAGCTGAGGTGCCTTTGTGCAGCACCAGATGTGATCACCAGTAGACAGAGGAGACATTAATATAATTCTGACTATCGGGTACCAGTTGTTTTAAGTGCGGTGCCTCGCTGGGAAGGGAAGCTGGTTACTGCTCCTGTGTAATGTGTGTGCCAGGGTGTTACAGAAAAGGAAGCTGAAAGTAAAACAGAAAGAAACTAATGCGTACTTGGGGTCAGTCCTTCTCTTTTCTCTGTGTCTCTGCAATGTAGAGGATTTTCCACTTGTGGATTCACTTCTGAGGGGTCCAATTCATTTTCCTACAGAAGTATTGTAGGGAATTACTTGATAAATTTATTGTTTGATTGGATAAAACATTGTATTGTAAAACATTTCCTGAAGCATTTCTTAAACTTTAAGCAAGGTGAGATCTCATAGAAAGTAAAGGCTTGCTTTTCAGGTTGAAATTTTCCACTCAGATGGAAATGAGTGGTGTGGACCCGTTTTAACCCAGAGGAAGGTGGCCTTGCTGGCAGCACTCTTGGTTTTGGACTAGGCACAAAAAACAACTGATCTATGAAGAGTTGAAATATCTCAGAGGTGTGTTGTTACACTTCTGCCAACAAAGCTTCTGAATACAGCCATTGCAGTGTGAAACAAGAACAGCCCAGCACACACTAGTAGAAAGTATAGCACTTCTTTGTCACCTTTTAGAAATTAATTTAACATCTTGGTTAAAAGAAAACAAACAAACAAATGAACAAACCAAGAATCCTAAAAGGACCGTTAGTTGGATTTTTTTTTTCTATTTAACACCAACTGGCTGTAAACCAAAAGTATTACCTCAAACTAAATTAAGCAATTTATGTGTTTAGGGGCTTCAGAATGAACAAACTAAACTGAATCTGAGGGCTACGTTATTGAAAGGTGTTTGTATAAATACACCATCTGAGTATGAAAAACTATCATCTATTTCAGAAGAGTTGCGAGTTGGAAACTCTCCAGGAAAATATATTCTTCTGCTGTATAATGTGTTGAAGAGCAGAATTTCCTTGCGGACACTCAGATCGAGGCAACTGGAGCCCCTGCACAGGCTGGACAGGGGATGCTAAAGCTGTTGCTGAAGCTGCACCGTTGCTAGAAACCAACCAGTAAGACCCCACTGTAAGCAGCACTGGTGCTCTCTGTCAGTGCTACCTGTACTACTTTGCCTGCAGTTTGCACTGTTAATTGCAACTTTGCTGCAAGATTGAGGTGGCTAAAAGTACCAGTAGGTCCAGAAAGGGATTAGGCACGTTAAATCGACATTTCAAGGAAACACTCCATGGTCTGCATGCACCTGAGCCCCTAAACTGTTGATTTCTAGAGTGCATGCTAGGGAAAGAATTGCTTCATACTTGCGTTGTGCTTTATGCTTTTGCCTTGAGCATTTTTTGCTGGTTGGTGTCTGACTGAAATATGGGACTAGACTGGACTAATGGTAGCAAGCTGTTTCTCTGTTTTGCTTCATCTTGTCTTGCGCTGCTGAGTGCATGCTGTCATCTCTGCAGCTCTGCCTTCTGCATCAAGGATCCCAAACCCACCACTTGTGAGTCCTTCTGCCAGACAGCAGGGATCTGGCAGGGGTCTGGCAGGGTCTGACCCGTGTCACTCTACGCAGTGCTTGCTTAAATGCCTAAGAATGAGCTTTTTCCCCTCTACGTTTCTTTTTGTAAAACCAGGACCAGGAAAATCCCTGTGCTCATCCTCCCTAGGCCTTCACAATTTCTTCCTGCTGCAACTCCTGGCAAATAGTTTGCAGCTGTCTGGGTTGGCTCTGAAAGGTGTTGATAACATCTGTGGATAACGAGCCCCAAGAAGAGCAGTTAATGAAGTTCTTGTTTCAGTGGTTGTGCTCTTCTCATCCCTAGAATAGCCAGAGTCATGCAGTACATGAGCATGATGTTCATTGCACAGTGCTGTTTTAGTCTCTTTCCCCTTCTCACCAGCTTTCAACAGCTCGCTGTGTGGATCCTTCCTCTGTGTTGGGCTGGTAGCTTACAAGAGTGGTGTCAGAAGTCAGGGGGCGTGCATCCCAGGCACTGTTCAAGAGAACCCATTCGGGTGCAGAAAGAAAATATTTTTGTACCATTAATAAACAAGATAAAAATATATTTTAAAAATAATGTTTATTTCATCTTTACATCATTTTTTTAATTTCTATTTTTGTGTGTGGTTTACAATGTACCTAATACATTAGTACAGTAGTATATTATAAATAAATAAATAAATAAAGGGTGTGTATGCTCAAAATTTTTTTACTGATAGGGATGCACATTCAAAAAAATTTGGAGGCCACTGTCTTAAGAGACATCTTGGAAAGAAGACTTCTGCAAACTCTTCTGCTCCTTGAAGAATCTGGTGTGAATCAGTCCGCCGCACTGGGGCTGTGGTCTCCCTGATTGTCATCTACACGGGTATTTCGAGACTGCCTGCTATGTGATTTTTCAGACCCGCCTGAGGTCTATACAAACGGTGGTGTCGTCACCAGTTTTGCTGGGGCGAACTGGTTGTGTGTCACAGACAGAGCAGGAAGTTAAACGAATTAATCTGTCAAATTTCTGAGGGGCACTGCAAAAGCCTGAATATAAAGATATGTAATTGTTCTGCAGACAAAGAGCAAACAAGTTTCAAGTACCAATCTGCTGGCTGGGTATTTGGCTGGGAAATTAAAATCTGTGTTAGAAAATGGTACTCACAACTGCGTAGTAAAACTAATACAGTGCCTGAGCAGACCTGGTGTACTGTCCATCCTCCGCCACAGGCTTGGGATGGATGTATCCTCTCTTATTGCCTCATTTTCACATTTGTGCGATGAGGATCACCTTTCTTTTACTTGCTGTTTGTGTCAACTTCAAGGCCCTTGTGACAGTCACTGTAGCTTGCTGCAAGGTCAATGAGATAGGCCTCACCACCCTTACGTTGATGGTGATTTCAGGTAGAAGGTTTAGGTCCTACAGTGGTCCTCCCCTGGCGAGTGCAGCTCAGTGTAGCTACAGACATGTAACGAGGTTGGGTTTATACAAAAGGAGGGCAGTGACTAAATTCAGAATGACCTACATAGACCATGTGTATTGAGTTAGTAGGTACTAACGAAATTCATTGTAAAGAGCTACGAGGCAGTAACAAAAGGAAACTGCAGTGACTGGTGGAGGGTCACCTTCTGCTGTCGCCTTTTTGAGCAAGCCTTTCCCTTTCCAAACTTAATGGGGAAAGGTTTGGAAATTGACGTAACTGAAACAGTAAATAAACCTTTTGTGTGAAATTTCAAATCAATACATGGAAGCATGATGCCTGCCTTTAAAAATCTGACAGTAAAAGTGGTGAATAAAGGGCAGGGGAAAACTATCCTCACCTGGTTCAATGAAAGAGCTCTCCCCCTGCCCCATTTCAAGGTGTCCATCTCTGCCAGCTGAAGTACCACTGTGAATTGTGAAGGAGGAGTCCGTGAAGAAACGGAGGGGTTTTAATGTGTTCCTCCTTAGTAAGACATACCTGGATCTGTATGTGGATTTTTCTGAGTATCATTTGGCCTTACTGAAGGGGCACGTGATTCCCTTTGATGTGATGCCAGTCGCACTGGGACACAAGCAGGTCTTCCTTGGAAGGAAATCCAAAGTTTGGGTTCTGTTCTCGGGAGAGTTTCTTCTCTAGCCCTTTAAGAACAGAAATTTGGTTGTCTGTGGGTGTTCAGTACCTGAACTATGGCTGGCAAGGGCTGCTGTGAAGAGATGAGCTGGGCCTCAAGTAGTAAACTCTGTCTTAAGCCCCTGAGAGCTTTGCAGATGAGGATCTTGATTCATTTTATGAAGTGAATATGTAGGTGATGGGTCCCTGCAGACCAGAGGTGATTTACCATGGTGGGAGGGTCTTCCCATGTGAAACCTGGCATATGTAGGGTCCTGGAGCTGCCAGAAGGTTGGCTGCTGTAAAAACGTCCTTACTACAAGATGGAAGTATGAAAACTGGGCAGTAGCATGGTGACATGGATGATCATGAAGGGTTTTTATGCAGCAGGTCTGATCAGCTTGTTGATTCAGGTTAATTAATTTAAAGAGGAAAAAACCCTACTATTAATATCTTTGTTTCCAAGATTGAAAACAACAGCTCCTGGGGTGGATGGAGCCTGCCTCTCGGTAAAGGAGGTTCTTGGCCCTACACACATCCTCGCACCCTTGAACCAGCGGTACACGCTGCACAGGGCACTGCGGAGTCTGTGGCCTGCTGTAAATATTTAGGACTTCCCAAAGAAAGCCAAGAGTCTCATCAAAATAAATTAAACAATCATTAATAGGCAGGGATTGATTTATAATCAAAGGTTTGCATGTGCCCTAGCAGTCTACTTCCAGCAGCCTGGTTATTATCTGTAACATCTAAGCTAACTAGCAGGACCTCTCAAAGTGAAACATGGCTGTCTCCTGGCTACGTGCCTTTGCTTCTCTTCAAAGACATTTTTTTTTCAGAGAATATAACCGACCATTCTTTTTATGTAAGCCAGCACTCAGTAGGGCTATCTTTGAAGGGAGGTCACTACAGGGATTTTCGATCACTTCTCCCTAATCTGAGACACCATCGTCTCTGAAGGGGGGACGCACGGAGAGCAGCAGGCAGCCCGCACACGGCGGCTGTTGTGAGCCTCGCGGGCTGCATAACCTGTATGTCTGTGGTGGGAGCGTAACTTCTGATCTCGACCCTGTTTTGTTTGTTTTTCAGCCCTGCACCAACAAGTACAATGGCGAACCTGTTAAATGTCAGATGAGTCATTGTGCCCGTGGGCTTACCGTGAGCCGAAAGGAGCTCCTTGCCCCCACATCAGCGCCAGGCAGAGCGGCGTGTATGTTGTACGTCACTGGATGCGGGGCACAGCTTTGCCCTGCACTGTGACCAGCGCTGCACCTTACCACGGTCTTCTCAGTTATAATTCTATAGCAACTCATACGGAACAACACATTTAAGAGAATTTTTTTAAAGGAAGGGGTGTAGACACATCTTCCCATGTGATTTGTGCTGAATAACAAGTTGATGATGATGTCTATCCCAGAGTAAACATAATTATTTTTTTTTTGTTTGTGCCAATATCTATTGTATAAGGCCATGGGTCTGAAGAAAATGATTCATACAGCTGGTAAGATAAGTGCTTGTCTGGATTTCTTTCCAACGGGATGCAAGAGAAGACTGAAAGCTGAAGAAAACTTCCCAGGAGCACAAAATCCTGAAAAGTTATTGACAGGGAAATTTTGAAAGGAGTACAAAGCACATCCGTCAGCGTCTGGTTTACATTTCCTCTTTCCCTAAATAATTGGAGAACTTTAATTAAATTGCAATCTTGGCTGTATTTATCACTGGACTTTTATGGAGCCTTTCATCCTAGGGTCTTAAAGCAAACAATTTAAGTCACAAAGCATCCCCTAGAGACTCACTGTCATTTTGCTGGTAGGCAAAGAAACAGAGAACTCAGAAATAGTCCCCTGGCAAGACGACACAGGAAACTTATAGCAGAGGGAGGAAGGAAACCTGGGGTCGCTTGAGGTCTCAGGCGGTGTGCTGTCAGCTGCAGCTTCTTTATGGAAACCAAGCTTGACTATAAGATACCATATCTGCTTTCTATTACTTCAACGCACTTTTACAGGAAAAGATGATTTCTAATATTGGAAATAATGGCTAAAATATGCGTGTACCTTTCCAAGGGCAAAAATGCTTTCCTAAGCTTCTGCAAATGTGGTGCTTGTGCGAGGCAAGGTCACTGAACAGTTCCTTTTGCTCTGTTTAAAAATATCTCACTGTTATAACCAAAGTAAACCTATTGCCAGCTCCCAGGATGGGCTTCTTGAGTGTTCAACTTGACATTGCAAATAAAGTTCCCTCTAATAAATAATAAAGTCATGTTGACCCTTCTGAATAATGAAATCTTGCATTTTCCCTGTCCCTTTCATGGAAATTACCATAATTTTATTTCAGCAGTTTTCAGAGAGCTGTGGTCTGTGTAAGACCTCGTCTAACATAGCCCCTAATGAAGTTATCTGCATGAAAAACTGTAAAAATCATCCTAGACTTCTTCTGAGCCTCCCTGCAATGCTGTCTGCACTAACCTTCTCAGCTCCACTGAACTCTCCAATTGCTTCCTTTTATGACTAACATTTTCCTGCCTTAGAGTTACTTCACGCAGATACACTGCTGCCCTTCAAATGGTATGACTGTACTATTACTTTGCCAACAGAACATCTATGTTTGATTAAGTTTGGGGTGGAATTTAATGGAGGTGGTGCTTAAAGCAGGCTAGTTCTTACCCAAAGTGAAACTTTATCAAAATGGAAGGTCAACGTCTTCATCAGATCCACCTCCAAAATGTTTTTCTTAATGAAAGGGAAAAAAAAATGCCCCCTTCCTACCTAGAACTTGATTATACTTTAGTTTAAAGAAAAGCGTCATTCCTCACCTGCATGCACAATGAAGCATGCTAAGATTAATAATCCATCTAGCATGCAAAATACTCCTGACCATAGATTTGCATCTGCTATTGAGCCTCATGTATCATTTCATGACTAGCATGAGTATACTTGCAGGGAGGTGGTCAAGTATAGTTAATGCACCCACCTGGAGGGGCTATTCCAGCCTGTACTGCAGGGACTTGCTATGCACTTCTGACTAACTTAGCTCTCCCCTATCTGCTGCTCCCTCTCGCAGGAGCCTGTTAAAAGTCATAAAACAATGGCTTTAAACTAATCAATCAGAGAAAAAAAACAGCTGGAGAAATGTCATACTTTTGTCCTTCAAAATGCTGTACTTTTGCATATTTGTTGTGGTACCTCAGCTACCAGTAAGAGCCCTCCCAAGTGATATCACCTCTGGGCTACAGCTGGAGAAGTGGTGTGGTCACTGTGACAGTTCTGTCACCTGTAGAGCACTGGTGATGGCAGCAGTGGTACCTCCTTGGGAGACGAGAGTCTGGGCCCTCTGTGAGGATCAAAACTTTCTCCAGCCATGGTCGATGATGTTGTCGTGTCATCCTGTGCCCAAGAAAGCCCTTTAAAAGTCCTCTTGTCCCTTTTAAACTCCAACTTTAAAATCAAGGGATACAAGTCTGAAAGTATGTCTTCTTTCCTCCCCGCCTTCCCCCAAGGACTCAGGTACATTTCTATACCTGTTGTTGCTTTATGGTTGACTTTTCCCTCTGGTTTCTCATCATCTGAAGCCGATTTAGGCTGTATGTGTTTCAGTAGTTTTTCCTGGGGGAGGAATTAATGGCCAGAGGACAGCTAATGTGGAGTGCATGCAGACTTTTCTTCTCTTCAGGGTCTGAACAAAGCGATTATCTCAAACGTATGGAATGGGAAATCTGAGCTGTAGTACACTTGTACTAAGTGTACACGGGTATAACACAGAACCTATCTAGACGGATAGATGTGCACACATCTGTACATGCAGCACGTTATCTATATGAAAGAAAAAAACCTTTAGCTTTAGGGAAGTCACTGAACGTAGAAAAGGTGAACTCACTTTTGTGTCTAACATCAGTTATGCTAGGACATGCAGCTCAGAAATGTTGTGTACACTGCTGTGAAACTCACACAGAGCGTTTTACCTCAAGGAAGAGACTTATTTCCTACAAAGGGGTTTGTAGGCAATGAGGCAAAAAAAAAAAAGCACTAGAAAGGTTCACATTTTGTTCTGTAGTTTTGCCTAATAGCATGGCAAGAGGTTTTTCACGGCAAGCAACAGTAAAGGACTTCAATAAAAAAAACCTCACAGCACGACTGATGAAATGTAGCGTTTCTGTTCACAAATTAATGCCTCCCAAATAAGAAAACTGTGCATGCGTTAGAGAGGAAAAAGCAATGGAATAATAGGAGGATGGAGAAAAGGGACTGGCATTGTTAACCTGACATCAAACGTGCTTCTTTTCTGTTCTCTTTGACACGCTGAGCCAGTGTCAAAAACCTAAGTAATCAAAACTGAGAACAATTTCAGTAATAGGCTCCATATCTGAATCAGTATAACTTGCACTGCAGCTGTCCCAGGATTACTTAACGTATCTTGGCGAACAGATATTAAAGAGCAGCAGTGAGAAGCACGAACATGAAATGGCTCTGTCAGCTGTGGGGGACATGGGGGCGGTGGCAATGCCAGACCACGACTTCCACCTCTGTGTCACTACCTGAGTCCTGCCACAATTAACATTAATCAGCACTTTATCCCTTTCAAAGTATAGCCAGGGACTTCAGTGAAATCACTTTGTTGCTGATGAGGAATAATTTAATGATGGGTCAATTTAAGCCCCAACAGAGCATTGCATTTCATTTCACAAGCTGCCACCACTGGCTGGTGGCCTCAGCAGAAAGGCTGCTCTCTGAGCAGAGGATTGTTGACCCATACTCGAAGCCCGTCTCCATCAGCACTGCTTGGCGTAGAGCTAGGAGGAGCTGGGGCTGACCCTCCTATGTTATTGCTCCTGTCTTCCCCTCCTGTAATGGAGCAGGAGGAAGCAGTCCCCTCCGGTGAGCTCCAGGCATTGCTTCTCCAAGCCCCTTCTGAGCGGTCACCTCTCCCACAGCACCTGTCCGGGTAGTCCAGCTCCACCAGGTGTGGATGTGGCAGGGCAGCAGCAGCCAGTCCTGCAGGCTGGTGTCTGCCGGAGCCCATCGGTGACGTGCAAGGAGACAAAGCTGGCTCTGTTCCCCTCTTGGGAGCCTGCCACGCTCTGCGTGGAGCTGTCACCAGCAGCTGGGTGCCAGAGAGTGTCTGTGAAGCCAGAGAGGGGACGACGCATCCCAGGATGAAGTGGGGTGCCAGGCTTGCAGAGCTGGCTCTGAGGACCAGCTCTTTTCTCACGTGAGCTGCTGGGGTTTAAAACCTCACCGGTACAGAAACAAATGCAGAACCAGCTCTCTATTCACACCCATATTAACAAGAAAGTATCATCCAGAAGGACCTTGGCAAGCTTGAGGAGTGTGCACATATGAACATCATGAAGTTCAACAAGGCCAAGTGCAAGGTCCTGCACTTGAGTCAGGTATCAGTACAGGCTGGGGGATGAAGGGATTGACAGCAGAGAAGGAGAAGGACTTGGGAATGATGGTGGATGAAAAATTGGACATGAGCCAGCAATGTGCGCTCGCAGCCCAGAAAGCCAACCATATCCTGGGCTGCATCAAAAGCAGTGTCGCGAGCAGGACAGCAGCTTTTGTGAGACCCCACCTGCAGTACTGCATCCAGCTTTGGAATCCCCAGCACAAGACAGGCATGGACCTGTTGGAGTGGGTCCAGAGGAGGGCCATGAAAATGGTAAGGCTGGAACACCTCTGCTATGAAAAAAGGCTGAGAGAGCTGGCGTTTTTCAGCCTGGAGAAGAGAAAGCTGCAAGGAGACTTTATTGCGGCCTTTCAATATATAAAGTGGACTTATTAGAAAGATGGAGAGAGACCTTTTACCAGAGCCTGTAGTGACAGTGCAAGAGGCAATGGTTTTAAACTGAAAGAGGGTAGATTTACATTAGATATCAGGAAGAAATTCTTTACTGTGAGGGTGGCGAGACACTGGAACAGTTGCCCAGAGAAGCTGTGGATGCCCCATCCCTGGAAGTGTTCAAGGTCAGGTTGGACGGGGCTTTGAGCAACCTGATTGAGTTGAAGATGTCCCTGCCCATGGTAGGGGGGTTGGACTAGATGCCCTTTAAAGGTCCTTTCCAACCCAAACCATTCTGTGATTCTGTGATTCAGAATGGAGACTGCCCTAAGCATTATTGCCTCCTTGGCTGTATACAGTGCATGGTTTTGAGTTGCATGAGTTGACTTGTTCGTTTCTCCTGCCAGTGCCTATCGTGGCAGCTTCCTTCTGCTAATGCATGTAGTACCCTGATATGGGTGCTACGGAGGTCCCCTGTCTAAGTTGCACAAGCTCACACAGGCTTTGCTTCAGGTTGATGCTGACTTGTTCATGGCCAGCAGCAGATCTGTACTGACTTCTCATGAGCACAGTGTACTGACAGGACAGGCTGGGGATGTCTGGTCTGACACAGCCCGTGCAAAATCCCAGCCAGCAGCAAACCTCCACCTGAGCTGGTGATAATCCCATTTCTTTGGTGGTCCTTAATGCAAGTTAAAGCATTAAAAACAAATTTACTTTGCAAAAAACAACAACAGAAAAGGTAGCTTCTCTTAAGATACTCAGTTGCTATGGTAAGACAGCCAGAACAGGTTGTAACGGTTATTTCAGTAAGCGATGAAAGCATCTGTGAGAGTGTGTTGACTGTTAAGAGCTCAGCTGAACTCCTGGTCAGATTCAGGACAGTGTGTTCTCCTCCGTTGCTGCAGATGATTTCAGCTTTCCTAAACTGCTGGCTGCTGGTGTAGAGCATATGCTGGTACAGTGCTTTTCACTAACTGTGCTAGCAGAGGCCATGTTCTGCATGGAAACACAGCAAGCACGCAGGAAAGACACGACAGCAGCGCATAGCACTCTTGTTCGCAGCAGCGACCCAGCACTTGCTCACTCTTCTCCCCTTGGGTGAGCGTTTGTGAACTTGTGTTTACAGAGAGTAAACCAGTGCTCGTCGGGGAAGGAGAGTGCCTAGGGCTCATGCGGGTGGATGTCAGGGCCTGAGATGCCCCTTCGGCTGGGTAGATAATGCTGGCACAGAGAGGGACAGCAACTAATGCTGCTCTTGTTTACTGCATCCACACTGCTATTTCCAACTGCATGACTCCGTCTGTGTTCCTGAGGGAGATTAAGGCTGCCCTTCTTTCTGCGAATCCTTAGCTGAGATCATCCGCAGCTTTAGTATCTGCACTTCAGCAGGGCCAAATCCCATCTTGCAAATAGGTTTATGATCAATGCTGCCATGATGGCTGCCATCTACGGCAAGTGTGCCCACGGATGTGCTGGGGACCCCTGCAGCCAAAAATGTGGTTCTTCCCCTACCACATTGCAAAGCAGAAGAATGCACTGGACAGTTGTCTCCTCCCCAGGCGGGCACCAAAGGGACATCTGCCCATGGTCCCCAGAGGACTCACACAGGTGTGGTAGCCCTCCTCTCTGCCAGCAGCCCCGACTAAATCAGGGATAGCTGGAGCTTTTAGCCAAGGCTGCCTGGCGTGGTGGGATCACACATGCAAAAGTCTTGGTGGCCTCCTTAGTGGTGCTGTCACTGGGGTGACATGTGACATGGAAACGGCTAGTGTTGATCCAGCTGGAAAGTTAAATATAAAAAAATCTAGATATGTTTGTAAGCATAGAGGATGACCTTCAAGATGCTTCAGTAAATGGGACTGCAACGTGCAAGTCTGTGCGTGAGCAGCTGCTCAGCACGTGATGGCCATGTCAGCCCATGGAGCTGCCTGCGTCAGATTGTCAGTGCCTCCTGGGGTGCTCGGAGCAGAGTGTCTGCCTGGGCTGCCTGAGACCTCTCAGCTGGGCACATGTGGCAAGAGACGCTGTGGGAAGAGCTGCAGATCTTCCTTGGTTTACACTCCTGCTGAGCAAAAACATAAAGGCAGCACGTGTCTATGCTGTTTCTGCTGAGCCTTCATAGGGCATCTTGTTTGTACTTTCAAAACCATGCTATGCAATACTCTGAGAAAAATACCGTCCTCCTCTACTTGTTAATATATGCATTTCTAGAAGTTATAAAGTGGTTATAGTCCATGCTTTTTTGTCTAGTTGTATTATGCCTTTATTTTTTTTTTCAGTGAAAAACCCTAAAACCTTGTATTTAGGTCTCTCAATGTTAAAAGCAGGTACTTATCCTGATCCAGGGTGATAGCTCTTGTGCCACTCAGTCATGTGTTATGGTGGGAGAAGAGGCTGAAACCAAACTGAAACACACATCTGTGCTTTCTTGTCTTTCCCCAAGTGTGACTTTTTCTTTTTTTCCCCATAGAATAAAAAATTTAGGATGTACACTTTTGACTTGAAAAGCCAACCTTGGCAGTTTTAGTAGCACGCTCTGGCCGGCCTCCTGTGCCTTTTGCAAGGTAGCAAAACCAACATCACTTTCTGTGATCTGAGACGTACGCTTGCTAACCCAGACTGAGTTTGACCTGGATGGCAAGCTCCTGCCCACCCGTCTGGCTTGGCTTCTACTAAGGCGGGCTCCTGTTGTTTGGGCAGCTGCCCTAACCCTCTTTCTCCAGGAGGACCTCAGGCATTTATGTGGAAGATAGGTCAGCCGAATCTGAGAGAAAATAATCAAAACTTCTGTCTGAGTAAAAATGTGGAAACACTGCATTTTAAAATGAAATTTCTCTGTTTAAGAAGTGTCTGTCCTGACACTTCTGTTAAGGCAGGCTGAAATGACTTCCCAAATTTGCAGGTTGTTTGAATTTCCCTGTCTGTCTTTGCTGAGAATTGACGAAGCAGTTTTACTTCATCACCAGATCCAAATGTATGCCACCCAGAGATGGTAAGTGTTGCTTCTGCCTATAAAACTTTTATTTTCCTGGTGCTTTGCTTTCACATTTCCAGTGGGTCACAGTCCGAGATTTCGAAAACACAAGTAGTTTGTGGAGAGTCCTTCAAAAAGGAAATGCACAAGGTGCTCTTTCAGAGACTTGACTTTTGGGATTATTTTTATTTTTAATTGCCTTACATAGACCATGCAAAAATCATTTGCCATTAATGTTTTCTCTTTTTGGCTAGTATAGAAAAATAGCACCATCAGCTCTTCACGTGGGACATGTTTGCTTGTTGCTCTGAGTGTTGTTTTGTAAATAATAATGCTGCTTTTATAAAACTGCAGGACAAGTCTTCTGTCCAATGGGTACATTCCAGTGCTGCTAAAACAGAAAACAATGAGGATTTCAGTGGACTCACTGTCCCAGCCTCTTAACATAATTTAACCAACAGGATATGATAAGAAGATGCAGCTGGCTTCTTCCAGTGTGTAACATCTTTAAGCCTGCAGCTGATTTGTGTAAACAGTTATTTTCTCAATAATCTCTTATTCGAGGAGACTTCCTGTGACCTGCGTAATTTGATGCAGAAAAAAGAGTGAGCAAAAATATCACTGGGAAAGCCTAGAGCATGAAAGGAAAACAATAGGTGCTTTTCTCTCCTCTGATTGCCAGCAGCGACCTGTGTTGAGATCATGCATCACCCAGGTCTGTTCTCCCAAGGCAATGGCTGCAAATTCAATTGCTTCCCCACTGCTGCCTCTGAGCTTATTGTCTCCTCTCACCACTAGTTCAACGTGAGGTGTGCACAGAAACTGGGACAGGTGATTGGGAAAAGCAACAGTGACAAGTGGCAGGGATGGAGCTGTTAACTTTGCCCATTTCTAAGCAGTGGAGAAAGAGCTTGAAAGTGAAGGGGGTAGGGGGGTAGGGAGGAAAGGTGGAAGCAGAAACAAGAAACAGCAGAAGTGGCAGAAAAATAAAACCGGTTGAGGAGTCAATAGCAAAGATTGATGAGGTAGGGAGCATGGCACCCCAGTAAGGGGTAAAACAGCTGGTTACAGGGAAATGAGGTGTGTTGTCTCCTTAATCTGGAAGTGCATACACTCAGCTGATATCAGATATCAGGGGATAAAGAGGTTTCTCTGTCTTACTATGACCCAAATCCTGTCATTTCTATAGAGGCAATGACTCAGAATATATATATTGATAATTTGTAGCATCACTACTACATTTCCCGCAACGTAAGCATTAGTTTTCACATTAGTTTTCACAGTACCCTAGTCATATAGAAACAACTTACCTCCAATCTTGAGTAGAGCTACCAGCTGGGAAACAAAAAGCCCACAGGTAAACCCACCAACTGACAGGATGCAGGGAAGGCTCTCCACCTCTCTGCCTGGATGTTGCTGTCAGAAGGGCTGGGGCTGGGGCCCCCATACCTGCCACCCCACCACAGCACCACAAGCAGGAGTGTTCCCAGGTGACAGAGCAAGTCTCATGTCCCTTAGAAAGACAGGGCAATCACTTAAAAGGTATGTTAGTGCAGAATGGCTGCAGGTTTCGTATCAATCTGTAATTCAGATTTACCAGCTCAGTAAGGGGATGCTGTCTGCCTCTGCTCCAAAGCCTTGCAGCATGGTGCAGCATGCTGTACTCCTGTGACACCTAGCACACCTGTACGCGGGACGTACTGCAAACAGCCCAGAGTAACAGCAGCTGAGGTGGCTTTCCAGGTTCTCAACGCTGTCTCAAACAGAGCTGAGGCAGTGATTTTTCTCTTAGGAGTTGTGTGCCTGTTTCCAGTGAGCAGGCCCCTGCTCTCCGCCTGCAGCCCTCCCTCCTACAAGCGCGTGCTCTACAGAATGCAGTGGTTTTGGCCCAGATACAACACGGTGGGAGAAGTGGCCTGACTGCGTTTATCCTATTTCTACTCTTTTTTTTTTTTTTTTTTTTTAGTTTTCTACTCCTACCCACTTCCTGTACGCTTGCTCCCAGCTTTCTAAACCTTCATACTGGGTGCACAGTCGCAAAGAGCTTCATATGCTGAGAGGATCCATGTTTCTTCACACTCCTCCTACACGACTGCAAAGATGAACTTGTTATGGGGCATTCCAAATAATAAGAAATCCCCACATTGACTGTATGGACTGGCTTCTATTTTTGAGCTGTGCTATCAAAATCATCCTAGCTACAGGTCAGCACAAGCAGAGCCATGTATTTGTTGGACTGGTAAGTCAGGCTGTGGTTAAGAGGAAGGCATGCTGTGTGTTTTGACAATAGAATATTCTGGTTTCCTCCTGAGAGGAAAGCAGGCTGATAACTGTTCTCTCCAATAAGCCCATACAGACACTCCATACAGACACTTAAGGATGTGTCCTTATCCCACTTTGGTTTCTCTTGCATGCCCTTATGGGAAATTATGTACATAGATGGCTCGCACTGCAGTCCAGCTTATATCCACCTCTAAAGTGATGAGATTTAATTGAATCAAAGATGAACTGGTATAGAAAAGTGTGGGTGAAATAGAAAAAGAAGGCAGCATATAGATGTTCATGGAACAAATACGTAGAGTCAGCAATTGTCTTCTTGTGAATGTCACAGTGAGGAAGTAAAAAAGGTTTCATCACACTAATGCTGTGGGAAGCTCTGTGTGTAGCTCAAGCATGTGTCACGGTTTAAAGCTGAGCCGGCTATTAAACCTGAGGCAGGTTTAGAAAAGAATAAGAGGAAGCTATTAGTGCATTGGTGACTTTTAAGGACTGCCTGGATGATTTTGTCTGTATTAAGCCCCTGTCCATCTCATTTATTTTATACACCCAAATTTCAAAATGATGATCTTCTGATGAGAGTGGTAGATAAGCAATTAGCAGATACCCTGCACAGAACAAGCTACTTGTTCTGTAGTAGTGCTCAGAGGCAGAGTCTATTATAATTTTTCCAGAGAGTCAGTGTGCTTAATTGATATCCTCTAAAGATAACAAACTCTTGTGGTTGCCTTTTCCTTCTTGTTCACCCTTTTCTCCCATTCTTTGATATTTCCATAAAGCCCAATAATGCCCCAGAATTGCTAAAAAGGAAGCAGCATCCTCTGTCCACAGCTTGCCTGTCTCTGCAGCAAGTCTCTTGGATTTAATCAAACGTGTGATGAGGGATGACACTATGATTCTCATAAATGGATACTGTCTTATGTCAGAAGTATCCTAAGTTACAAAAAGAGGTCATTTTTATGGAAACTATCATCACCTTTTAGATTTCTTCCTGAAGAATATCTGAATTCCACCTTTCAACTCTGCTCCATGTTAGGAGAGATGCTTGTGCATGTTGGCAAGGCAGTGAACATAGATCCATTGCATTGCAGAGGGTCAAATATTAGCAGCATGTTTCCCTGATCAGATTCTGTTTCACCATAGTGTTGGGAATTATTTTGTGATGCTCAACATCTCTCTAACTCTACCTGATAATTGCTGGGGGAGCAAGAACAGTTCCCATGCTGCACCAGTGCACAAAACAAGCTCAATTAGGCAACCTACTTCCAGCTACTGGCTCCAAACCTCTGCTATGGGGCAGGTTATTTCTGTGCCTGAAAGGGGCAGCTGTGTCACGGTGCCTTTGGCCTGCTTCTGACTGGGGCAGATGGATTGCCAGCCATGTTTTGGAGACAACTGCAGGGAGGACAGAGTCCTGCTTCAGACTCAGAAATCTCTTCTCTGCACCACAGGGAGTGCAGAGAGCTGCCAGGTTCCCTACGAAGGAAAAACGGGTGGGTGAGAGGAAAAATAATTTCAGATCCTTGTTCTGTCTCAGCCGTCCCCGTTTTACAAAATCTTCTGCTTTAAAATGGGATGCCTCACAATCCAAGCTCTGTTTCTTTGCCTCCTGATACAAGGTTCAGGTGAGACAGACCAAGTGCCACAGACTACTTTGATTTTCATGGAAGCTCATGTCAAACACAGAATGCCTGTGTCCAAATTACCCCACCTCATTCTAGTTTGGGGCTGGGATGTGTGAGTTACGTCTTGCACTTTTCAGCAGTTGTGTACATTATCCTGCATTTTGTTTGAATTGGCCTGGAAAAAAATAACTCTTATAAATATTTTGACCTGCTGCTGGGCTATAGAAATCTATTCTTAGCAGCAAATGGTGCTATGGCAACTGTCCCTGCAATATGACACAGTAGCAAGAATTCTGTCTTCTTTTAATCCATAATTCCCAAAATACCTGCTGCACATCCCAAGCCACCTGGCTTTCCCCACCCTCTTCAGAGCTGGGGAAGCAGCTCCTTCCCAATTTATTTTTCTAGTTCAGTCTGAGGCAAAGCTATCTTGAGCCAATTTAAGTAGATCTGAAATAAAATAGTCCCAGCTGTCATAACCTATATTGTAGGATATTCACCTTGCTTTCCTGTGACACTTTCAGAGTAGCTCATATGATCTCTTTTCCTCTCAGGACTTGCTAAATAATTCTTTGACATGGGCTCTATCATACACTATATTCTTCTTCGTATATCCTACCAAAGGTGAGTTGTCAATTTGAACTCTTCCACTTACACATTTCTTAATCAATACAACATACTATTTATTCAGATGCTAACATTTCTATACAAAGCCTCCTCTGACAAGGCAACCTTGTGTTTTATGAATTAATTTATGTCCGTTACAATATCTAGACTTTTGGGAGCCCATATGTATCAGGAGCTTGCTTTGGTTGGGACCTATCTACACGCATCGTAAGAGATGGGCTCTGCCTTAAAGAGCTGAAGACCTGGTATTATAAACATGCTCAGAACTAGCCCTTACACATTCAGATCTGTTAGCTATAGACCTATAGAAAAATCTGAAATGTTTCAACTCTCACGATCCAAGCTAATTATCTACTAATTTCTCAAGTACACTGTGGGCTTGTACATGGCATTCTGCTAGTAACTGGGAGCTGCAACTGCTGTTTGCTTGAGTACTGAGCCACCTACAAGTTTCACAGCATTTGGTGAGTAATTGAAGGATTTGTGTGTTCAGTACATCCCATATGCCATTAATGTCTTCAAGTGGCAATACAGTGGTAGCAACAACACGGCTACTGAAAAGTTAAGCAGATAACAGCTAAATTCATCCCTGATGTAACCCACTGGCTTTAGCACGCTGACAACCACCTTGCAGGTGGAAAAGCAATGCACAAGGCTGTAGGATGTAAAGTGGCTCCTCCTGCTATCCTGCTCGAGCTCTCTTTGTGCTGCTGCCCTGACAGCATGCCACTTGTGTATGTGCAGTACCGATTTGCTGAGGCACGGCTGATAATATCATTTACAGCTCTTCAGCGGGGTCCCACAGGCATTAGAAAAGTAAATTGTCATTGCCAGAACGTGGGCATGAATAAAAATACTTGCCCTGAATTCTCTGCCATAATAATCATAATTTCTAATATAAATTATGTTAACCTTCTTCCTCTCATGAAAGGTGTTTTAACCCTTCAGTGAGAAAGGCCGGTGACAGACTAAATATAATGATGTATTGTGTTTTAAAGTTAAGCACTGCTCCTCAAATTCTTTCTTCTTACTTAATTTTACTGATCCTGAAAAGCATTTTAAGGAGTTTCTCTTCCTTTTTTGAAATGCAATTTACTGGGACTTTTCTATCTTATCTAAGTTTTCCCTACTGGAACATAAATCCTCTAAAATAGGTGCTGTTCACATTCTGTGCATTTCTTCCAGCTTTCTGGTCATCTTCCCGCTCTGCAGGAGGATGGACCATTGAAATGTTAAAGCTTATCAGGGAAAAGGGAAGGAAAGGTGCAGAGGGATCATAGCATCATAGAATGGTTTGGGTTGGAAGAGACCTTAAAGATCATCTAGTTCCGACCCCCATGACATTGGAGGGACACATTTCCACTAGATCAGGTTGCTCAAAGGCCCATCCAATCTGGCCTTAAACACTGCCAGGGAGGGAGCATCCACAGCTTCTCCGGCCAACCTGTGCCAGTGTCTCACCACCCTCACAGTAAAGAATTCCTTCCTAATATCTAATCTAAATCTACCCTCTTTCAGTTTAAAACCATTCCCCCTCATCCTGTCACTACATGCCCTTGTAAAAGGCCCCTTTCCAGCTTTCCTGTAGGCCCCCTTCAGGTACTGGAAGGCTGCTAGAAAGTCTCCCTGGAGCTTTCTTCGGTCTGAACAACCCCAACTCTCTCAGCCTGTCTTCATAGGAGAGGTGCTCCAGCCCTCTCATCATCTTTGTGGCCCTCCTCTGGACTCGATCCAACAGCTACATGTCCTTCTTATGTTGGGGGCCCCAGAGCTGGACGCAGTAGTCCAGGTGGGGTCTCATGAGAGCAGAGCAGAGGGGCAGAATCACCTCCCTCTACCTGTTGGCCACGCTGCTTTTGATGCAGCCCAGGATATGGTTGGCCTTATGGGCTGCAAGCACACACTGCCAGCTCATGTTAAGCTTCTCATCAACCATCACCCCCAAGTCCTTCTCCTCAGGGCTGCTCTCAATCCATTCTCCAGATCACAGAGCAGAGCCTTCCTCTACCCCAGCTGCGGGGTGAGGGACCTGAGCTTCACTCTCATCCTCTGGAGCAGGGCAGTTTCACTCTGTGTCGGTACCTGTTAATTGGGGTGCAGGTTTGAACTCAATGCTTGTGCCTCAGGTGAACATGCTGAGCCATCCATCTACCCAGCCTGCCATGATGCCATCCAGCAGGTACTGAATCATCTGCACAGTGAGGAGCATCTTCAGGAAGAAAGAAAGTGATAGCCTAACATGCTCAGAGCTAGAATTTGGACCCTCAGTCCCCAAGGCCAGTGGTGTGTCTGCTACGGTCTGGGGCAAGCCTCTTCGCCTGGACAGCTTTAAAGTTAATCAAGCTATATGATTGATCAATCAACCTTCATTTATCTCTCAAAAAGAGAAAGCTACTTCCCTGGCAGAAAATGCCCTCCCACTTTATGGCACCCCAGGCCTGTGTTTTTGGCAAAAAACCCACAGGCAGGCTGCATCCCCCATGGACATGACAGGGATGTTCCCCAGCGGCTCTTGCTCTGACAACAGCACTCACGTCCTTGCAAAAACTCCCTCCCACTGCGCCTTCATAAATAACTCTTTGTTGTGCATGTGCATTTACTTAGTCAATCTGAGTTTTCTGAAGTTTCTGGGTGTGCGGGAGGGGGAAGAAGCATAAACCCCGCTGGGATTAATGCTGTCTGGCTGTGTACAGCTCTGCCTTCATGTGTTTTCCCAATCCACTCCTCCTCTGCCTCCTCTCAAGCTTTCCTCTTTTCTCCCTCTCACACGCACCGGCAGAGATGAGCTGTTGCGGCAGTGACTAATTGTGTCAGCTCAGTGGCAGGACAGTGGTTCCCTCCTCTCCCCAGGCGCCTTCTGGGGGGGGCACTCATAGGTGCATTTTAAAAATTTTTTTTAGTTTGGGCTCATGAATGCCTACCGGAGATGCTGGGAGCCAGCTACTCATGCACTGGGCACCAATGGCCAGCGGTGTCCAAGCTCTCTGTGGCACCCAGGTATTGATAAATGAGGTGAGAGCCATGGAGGCAGTCCACATCACCACCTCCCCAAGACTTATGTTTAGTCAATATCTTACGCTTTGCATCATGCCTTTTGGTTGTTACCGCCTATCATGCATTTAGCACGTGTTTTTAACTGGGTAATTATTTTATCCTTATGCCAAGCATGTACTCCAGCACTCATCATTATCATCACCGTGTGTTCAGTTCATGCCATACATCTTCGAGTACTATATTTGGATGTCTTTGTCATAAAATACCACAGGTGTCTTGTGGCGGCCTCAGATAGTCCTTTAATGGACTCCCGACACCCTCCTCATTGGCCCATTATCTAGTTGTTTACTAGTTGCACTCTCAGTCACCCTATTATATTAATTGCAATGTTCCAGCAATTAGGTTTCCTGTTTTTCAGGCATGTATGCTGGTATTTCAGCCTGCAACTACACACAGACCAAGAGTGAGCACTGCCAATTTGCATCGCATACCAACTGAAGGCAAACAGAGCAAACTTCCAGAGAGAGCAAGGGAGGACATCGATGTCCGCGAGGACATAGGGCACTGCAGCGCAGTGCAAAGTCGTAACTTCACTTTCCCTGCACAGACTTCCCCACTGAAGGGAAAATTTGACCCCCAGTTCCACTTTAACCTTCAAGAATTGAGATTTCCCAAGCCATTAGCCAACTGTATCGTGAATACCAGCAGTACTGGTTTCATCTCGCCTTTAGCATTTTTAGCATTTATTTTCCAAATGTAAGAAGATAGTCTTTCTCACACAAGATCTCCTGGAAATGTCTTCATCTTTATTTTATTTTCCTTCAGTAAATCATGCCATTCATAATCAATTACTCTGTATGAGTCTTCCCACAGGAATTACTTGTAATATCATTTTATTCCTATAGTAATGCATTTATTTTCTATAGCAATCATTTGCAATAAACACATTTTATTCTGCTGCATTTGCCACATTGAAAAGACTGCCTCAGGCTTAGGCATTTTCCTGTCCTTCTGTGAAAATACATGATCTTGTTCAGGTTCTGAAAATATTGAAGGATCTGCTTGATACTAAATTAAGGCTGTTTACTTCCAGATCGCCCCCCACAACCTCACCCTGCTGCCCCACCATCCTCACCCTCTCCATTACAAGGCTTCCTACACCTTGAGTATTTATGCCAGTGAAGTCGGTGGAGGAATCCTTTCTGCCAAATGAAGCCTTACTCATTAAGCAGCAATTTCTTGTTATATTTAGCACTGGTTTCCTCACTGAGCAGACTCTACAATGTATCCCAGAAATTACCTGTGGTTTCTGTGGGAGCTTCACGTCAGTTGCTCATGAAATTCTACCTGTGCGCATGTTCTCCACTTAGGACTGAGCTGGAGTGGATGACAAGTAAATAGCAGCATGGTAAGCACTATGGGAGCTCCAACGTATTTGGCACAAGAAAACACCAACCCCTAAAACTGGAAAGGACACTGCAATGGGGGCAGGAGCTGGGGGATGCTGAGCACTCACTGGGCACACTGGGGGTAATGGCGTGGAATGGTCTGCACAGGACTGCAAGGGCCAAAGACATGGCCAGCACCCTCCAAACCTAGGCAGTTCAGCTGGGGCTAATCATCACCCTGTCCAGAAAAATCCTTTTTCTGGCCTGGTCTATGCTAATGTCTCAATGGGGTGCTGTGTTTTGGCATAAGAAGGAAGGTGTGCACAACGCATGCTGCGGGGGTCGGAGGGCTGGGGTTAGCATGGAGCAGCAGTTCGTGAAGGAGAGGTAGAAGAGGCTGTGCTTACACATTGAAATCACTCCTCATAGGAGATGCCAATTTTATGGTTACTTCACAGTGTTTAGAAATATATATCTACTCAGTGCTAACAGGAGTTCAAAAAAAATGATTAAAATAATAGTGCCTGCTTTAGTTCTTGTTCAGGGAAAATAAAAGATTGGATGGGGGGTTAGGTTGAGTACACTCCCTGTTCTTATCAAATATGCAGCACATTACCTACTCCCCATATCTTCTGCAGCATTTTTAATTTCCTTTTAAAATACTTCTACCGCTGAAAGTGCAGAGAGATGCATCTGATTAATTATATCATGGTAACATTCCTCAGTGGCTACACAAATAGTTCCTTCTTCTCCTTCTTCTCCTCCTTCTCCTCCTTCTCCTTCTCCTTCTCCTTCTCCTTCTCCTTCTCCTTCTCCTTCTCCTTCTCCTTCTCCTTCTCCTTCTCCTTCTCCTTCTCCTCTCCTTCTCTTCCTCCTCCTCCTCCTCCTCCTTCTCCCCCTCCTCCTCGTCCTCCTTCTTCTCCTTCTCCTTTACTTTCCCAGCTTAAGTGACATTTATTTTTATGCATTGCTGGATTTGAGGCCCAAGTACCACTGAGGGCTCAACTGAGACCTAATGCCACATTTGCACTGTTTTAAGGAACTGGGAGCAACAATTTCATGTTTCTCCTTTGTTCCACAATGGACCACACTGTAAATGGTGGGGTCGTCACTTTCCTGGGAGCTACTGACCATAAAACACTCCTTCTTGGCTGCAATGTGAGTCACGTTCCTGAAGTTTTTTTTGCCTGGAAAAAGATGATAAAGCAAATCTTCTATGTCAGTAGAAAATCCCATGCATTTCCATTCTTATTAACCAGAGCAACTACTTATCTTTTTCCTGCAGTGCAGCTTGGACACAATATAGTCACACTGTTGAGAGAAGACTCGACTGGTGGAATGATAGAAAGGTCACAGGAAAAAACAGAAAATGATCACAGCTCCTTGGGAACCAGTTACTAAATCCTTTTCTAAAAAAATTATGTACATCTGCACTGAGCACAGAGAACAGAGCAATTCCTTATTTCAAAAAGGCATTAACATCCAGAGTAGCAGAATAAGCATTTTATTAGCGCATTGCTTTTTAGTGTAACAATTTTACAGCCTAAATGCACTTCAGAAGCAATTATGTCTTGTAATATGAGCTCTGGATACAACAGAGACAGAAAAAATGTCTCTGTAATTAATGACAACTTAAAATCTTCTGCATCAAAAGCCCTTTGCCTGCAAGTCTTTTCACATGCAGCTGTCTGTGAGGCTAATGCCTTCTTCATGTTTTCACATGCCGCAGTGCAGGTTTGGCAAACAGGGTGCGTGGCTGCCAGCTGCCAGGGCAGAATTCCAGGACCACCGCAGCAGGGGCTAGTGGCTAGGGCATCTCCCCTTCCTTTTCAGCTCGGGTGCTTTGCAAATCGCAGCAATACTGCATGCTTTTCCATCAGAATCTGGATGCTGGCACGAAGCCACTGATGCCTTCATTCCCAGCAATGCTCTTGACCAGGAAAGCCCTGTTATCAAGCCCCACTCCTGCCCTTCCAGGACAGAAAGGCAGCAAAACTATGTTTTTGTCAACATGACCTTATTATTGAACCCTTGTCCAACAGAGCTCTAAAACTGCTATATAATTGCACATTATGTTTCAATCACCACATAACCACATCCTTTACATACTTTTTCTTTTAGAGAAGAGGCCCTGTCTCTGCTGGGATAGAGGGCTGGTGGGTATAAGTTTCTGTGCTTGTCTGGAGACTCAGATGTGTATAGGCACTCTGATTTAAGATATGCTTAGCTATGCAAGGTAAAGCATATGGGGAAATATAGGCCCTTTAAGGTCAACTAACCTGGTGTCAAGGAAGATAGCTGCATAACAAGCTTGTTAATAAGGATTAGGACTGCTTCTGTCATAACTTCACAGAGCTAATGCGGATGGAAAAACACACCCTTTTTGGCCATTATGGAAAGATGTCTAGGGAAGCTGAGAAGCTACTTGGATCAACTAAAACATATTGTTTTAAAGACTGTGGCTCCACCTGTGCTAAAAGGGTTAACTCCTATCCCTACACACCAGCTTAGAAATGCTGAATTTTTCTTCTCTGCGGACCAGACAAAAGGTATGAACTTTCCTTAGGTGACATAAGTAGGGCTCCTAAATTTGCTGATCACCACTAACACCTTGCTAGCTAACACACTTGTACATTCCAGTTTGGAAACACCATCTGTGTCTACTGTTCAGTACACAGGTCCACCAGAGGTCAAAGCCAGAGAGCCTGTTTGGTCACTCCACACAACCTCTGAGTAAGTCAGGTCCAGGAATTACACCCAGCCACCCTTGCACTGAGTTCAGTATTTCTTGTTTGCATAGAGCATATCTAGCACAAACTGGTGTGGTAAACCTTGGGGCTGTGCAGACGCTAAGGCTCCCACACACTGCATAGTTGGACAGCTGCACGTACATATACATCCCTGTCACACAAGGTGTGCAAAGAGCTATCAGCTAATTTTGAGGAATTTTACATAGCCATATACAAACTTTCTCTTCAGAAGGGTATAAGTGGAACTGATAATTATGGTTTTTGTCTTACTAAAGCTGTTGATTGATTGGGAAGTTATTTTACACAAAACAGTGCATCGAGTCCTTTTGCATAAGCAAAACGTTATTCTTCAGGCTATTTTATGGCTGAGCATTTCTTGTTAACCAAATTAGTGGTTGCAAGCACAAGGGAGGAATGCAATGGGCCTCTGACGTAACAGAAATCCACTGGAGTTGGAACAATCTGTTTTGATCTATAAAATTCCTACAGGGAAGATGTAAAATTCGCAGAGCTACTTACTGAGGTAAATACGGGGTCACCATGTATTTAGCAATGATAACACAAACTGCAGAAAAATACAGAGCAGGAAAAAATCTTTCTCCAAGTTGCTATAGAGGGGGAAATAGAAACGGGTTTGCCTGAATGGTGGACAACAAGTTCACCATGAGCCAGTTATGTGCCCTTGTGGCCAGGAAGGCCAATGGTATCCTGGGGTGCATTAGGAAGAGTGTGGCCAGCAGGTCGAGTGAGGTTATCCTGCCCCTCTACACGGCCCTGGTGAGGCCACATCTGGAGTACTGTGTCCAGTTCTGGGCCCCTCAGTTCAAGAAAGATAAGGAATTACTGGAGAGAGTCCAGCGGAGGGCTACAAAGATGATTAGAGGACTGGAGCATCTCTCCTACAAGGAGAGGCTGAGAGAGCTGGGTCTGTTCAGCTTGGAGAAGAGAAGACTGAGAGGGGATCTTGTCAACACTTACAAATACCTCAAGAGGATGGGGCCAGACTCTTCTCAGTGGTGCCCAGTGACAGGACAAGGGGCAATGGGCACAAGCTGAAACATGGGAAGTTCCATCTGAATATGAGGAGGAACTTCTTTACTTTGAGGGTGACAGAGCACTGGAACAGGCTGCCCAGGGAGGTTGTGGAGTCTCCTTCTCTGGACATATTCAAAACCCGCCTGGACGTGACCCTGTGCAACATGCTCTAAGGGAACCTGCTTTGGCAGGGGATCAGACTAGATGATCTCCAGAGGTCCCTTCCAACCCTTAACCATTCTGTGATTCTGTGAATGTATTCCCATTTGCTTCTCTTCATACAGATAAGTCAGTGAATGCTCTGTTGTATTTTCTGTGCTCTATGAGGTCAGAGTGGTCAGAGGAGGTCTGTAATTATTTCGCTCAGAGTCTTCCCTCTACAGAGGAAGCTGAAAAACAACCACAGCAATCACATTGAAAAGTTGGACTTTGGGGAGAGAAAAAAATCTGTCCTCTTCCGTCTTCTTCTGCCACCTGGTTGGTGCAATAATATTGTGTGGCTTACAGGCATCTGCAATGTGGTACCCTAAAATTAGATCAACTGGGCATTTACCTCATATAGAGGTGGATCATACTGTAATGATGAGGTAAAATCAGAACAGATGCCTGTTTGAGATTTTCTAAGGGCTTCTTTGATCAGTCTCGCTTTTGCCATGGAGCAAAAAAGGTCGAGGCCAGGCACTTCCTGAAGGCAAACAAATGGCACTGACTGCCAGAGGATGCTACCCTGCCTGTTTCATAACAAACAGATGAGGAGCCTCGTTACACATAGCTGTTCACAGCTGATGTCTCTGTAAATGTTTTCTGATGGTGAACTCCAAGTCCTCAGGTAGTCCAAGGGTCAAAAGCTTCAGTCATTTCCATTATGTGCTTTCATATTTGGGGATGATTTCTAGCAGCTTGTCAGGTTGCCTTCTGGGTGCTTTAGAAAGGCCTTTTTTATAAAAAGGTGCCTGCCACACACAGTGTCTAGACTATGCAGTTTTCTAATACGATTACCATAGTGCAGCACCATAGCAGAGCTTGTCTGACAGGTGGGGCGTTCTTTTTCCAGTCAAGCTTTTTCCTTCTGGCATGCAAGACCTCATGAAACCCAGCTGGTAGTAGTACTGCAGCCAGTAATGACAAGAACATCACAGGTAAATAATAAATGCGCAGAAACCTACAGATTTTGCTGAGCATCATGGTATAAGCACGAATACCAGGTAGAGCTCACCTAAAATCTCCAGTCAGGAGGTGGCTCACCAAAACTGAGGGACAACCAGTGAGTTCACATGAAACGTGCAGATCTCATGCGTCTTGATGGGCCTCTTGACAGCGGAAGCACTGGCATGTCTCTGTGTCCTGAGTCCCTGCTGGACAGAGAGGAGGAGGTCTGAGCAAAGGTAGGTGTTTCCATATTGTGCTGGTTTAAGCTGGGATAGAGTTAAATGTCTTCATAGTAGCTGGTATGGGGCTGTGTTTTGGATTTGTGATGAAAACAGTGTTAATAACGCAGAGATGTTTAGTTACTGCTGAGCAGTACTTACACAGAGTCAAGGCCTTTTCTGCTTCCCACCCCACACCACCGGTGAGCAGGGTGGGGGTGCACAAGAAGCTGGGAGGGGACACAGCTGGGACAGCTGAACCCAACTGACCACAGGGTTATTCCATACCATATGGCGTCACGCTCAGCAGGTAAAGCTGGGGGAAGAAGAAGGAAGGGGGGGATGCTCGGAGTGATGGTGTTTGTCTTCCCAGGTAATCGTTACATGTGATGGAGCCCTGCTTTCCTGGAGAAGGCTGAACACCTGCCTGCCCGTGGGAAGCAGTGAAGGAATTTCTTGTGTTGCTTTGATTGTGTGCGCAGCTTTTGCTTTACCTATTAAACTGTCTTTATCTCAGCCCATGAGTTTTCTCACTTTTACGCTTCCAGTTCTCTCCCCCATCCCATCAGGGGGGAGTGAGCAAGCGGCTGTGTGGGGCTGAGCTGATGGCTGGAGTTAAACCACGACACATACTTCTGGATGGTGTATTTCCATTTCTCTTTTAAATATCTGGCCTTTCTTAACTATGTCACACTGTTAGAATTGCAATGCTCAAACTTTTCTTATATCTCTCAGCTACTTACCAGCTTCTCTGACCTGTGCATAGTGTAGATTTATTCTTAGAATCATAGAATCGTTTTGGTTGGAAAGGACCTTTAAGATCATTGAGTCCAACCGTTAACCTAGCACTGCCCAGTCCACCACTAAACCATATCCCTAAGCATCACATCTACATGTCTTTTAAACACCTCCAGGGATGGTGACTCAACCACTTCCCTGGGCAAGGGACTTGTGCTCTAGACACTTCACCAGCTTCGTTGACCTTCTTTGGACTCGCTCCAGCACCTCAATGTCTTTCTTGTAGTGAGGGGCCCAAAACTGAACACAGTATATGAGGTGCAGCCTCACCAGTGCCCAGTACAGGGGGACAATCTCTTCCCTAGTCCTGCTGGCCACACTATTTCTGATACAAGCTAGGATGCTGTTGGCCTCATGCTGTTGGCCAAGATGCAGGAAGCTGTTGGCCTCAGGCTTCTCTGACTCTCCTCAGTTCCTCTAATTATTGTATTTTTTTTTGGTGACATGGCACTACTCTCTGCTACAGAGTCCTCCACACAGCATCCCCATGGGGTTTCTTCCTTCAGAAGCTCTAGCACCTTTCTCTCACTGTTTTGGTACATCAGCTCTATTCTTGTTCAGTCTGGTTGGTTGGCTGTTAATACTGACAAGCATGGCAGTGCAGCAATGAAAGCTCTTCCAGGTCTCACATTCTTCTCAGTTGTGACACTTACTGTTTGAGTTTTAAATATCTGCTGTTGTCTTTATCCCATTGCACTGAGCTTATTAAATTGATCCTCTGTCTGTCGCTGTTGTGTCAAAACCTGTCCTAAAGCTCATACAATGGAAATCTCTTAGTTCTTTCTTTTTGAAGTAGTTGTTTCTTTTTTAAACTAATTCATTAGAATAATATTTCTGCTTAGTGTATCTATGTTAACTTAACTTCAGCATTCCTCCCTCTTTCTCTGATCAGTGATTTCACTACCTTCTGCACCACCGAAGGCATACTCTGCAGAAAGCAGGAGGTAATGCTTCCTGTCCTGCCATCCACTCTCATGCTCAAAACTACATCTGATGACTAACTGTGCCAGCACTCTAACTTTTTGTGCTATTCCCTTAGTCTAGTTTTATAATTAAACTCCAGTGAGTAAACATCTCCTATAAACATCCCTTTGTATCTCGAGGAAAATATTGCAGTCCTTACTGACTTTGCACAGTTTGCACCAGTGTGCAGAGTTTCATCCAACCAGCGCTAATATACAAGCATCCAGTAAGATCTGGAAGTTTCCTGTTACACAGATCCTCCCCTGAGCACAACGATGACTTGCAAGAAATGGGATGAAATAAGGGTGAAGAGTCCTTCCACCTGGCAAGACACCCTCTCCAGCTGTCAGGTTCTGGTTCAGCCTGGCTGTGATGCTCATGCGGGGCACTTCTCAGGTGGTCTTTTAATGCAGATGTTCTGCTTCGTGCAGTTTTGTTTCCTTTCGTCTGCTGACATATATCGGTTGCAAGGTGGGCTGATTTCTAGATGCACTATAGATTAGGGAGCTGCTGAATTTAAACACTGACCTTTAGCTTTCCTACCGCCTCCACTGATGCACAATTTAGTTTCACTCATAGTGAAATTTGCAGAATTACTCTGGGTAAGAACAGAAAATATTTCCATCAGTCACGAATCTAGCAAACAGCCTGATTTGATCAGTTTTGCTTGATGTATTTTAATAGGAATAAACCTCACTGCAGCCAGTTCGGGGAAAATTTGTCAGCTACTCTTGTTTGCTAAAAGTTACTCCCCAAGAAGCTCTATAAGTTTGAATTATTGGATATGTTTGCTGAGGTTCACTTTATTTCTCTCATGTTATGGAAAATATAAATGTTAAGAATGTTACAACTGAATGTTTTGATCTAACTTTCTGTGGTTCACAGGAAAAGACATATTTGGGCTTTAACTAAGTTTAATCTATTTACATGGTATAGCCAAAAGAGAGTAAGTTAGAGGTGAGGTTAACGTTTGACTGCTTAGAATAAAGCTCTGGAGATTAGGCAGTCCTTTAATGCTATGATATTTCTACTCTTAGAATTTGTATATGAATGATAACTAGAGGTTCAGCTCTGACTCTAATAATCCTTATTAATAGATGGCTGCACAAATCTCTAGGATGTGACAGCATGGTAAGTCACTAATGCTTGTGAATACGTGTGATAAGTTTATCGGCTTCACTAATTTGAACTCTATTATTTGCTTTTTGACAATCCTTTCTTCCTAACACCAATATTGGTGCATCAGTGAAAGTTTGGGAACTCTGTGCATTTGTTCACCTGAAGAGTGATGCTCAGCTGGTGCTGTTGGCTCACTGCCATTCATTCCTTCTTCACTGTATGGGTTTCAAGCTGGCAGTACCTGAGCACAAGCCACAGAGAGCCTTGGGGAAGCAATGCCATGGGAAAAGGGATAGCAATAAACCAAAGACACTACTCAAGAGCAACCCACGGGTTAAATCAGCTTTAATGAATGCACCCAGAGAAGAATACAATTAATTCCTACATCTTTAATCTGAATAACATGTCAATTCATTAGACAAGGCATAAACAAGTAAGTCACTCAGATAGGATCTGTCTATTAGTGGGGAGAAATCTCCAGCATTATCTCAGTGGCAGAGCAGCCTAGACAGGATTGCTGAATCCATTCTGCAGATCTCCTGAGCTGCTCTGATATCTATAATTTTTATATTTGTTAACATTTTGACACCTTCCTCCACACAAGATTAACCCTAATGTTATTCATCCTCTGAATTCTTAATAGTATTGAATGGTTGCTTCTTCATCAACTGCTTAAAAATAAGGATGAGCTATTATATTTACATAAATACCTTAGTTATATCCAGGAACTGCCTGTTGAACTTCTACAGCTCTGTAATGCTTTTCATCTTGTAGATCAAATCCTTATGGCTGGATCTGACTTTTACCCCACCCTTCTTTGGGCAAATCTCTAACTGACACCACACATTGTCCATCTCAGTTCCTTACACATACTAGACACATAAGTCTCACAGTTGGAGAAGCACTTCTTTTCATGTTACAGCAAACTGAAAGCTGGCTCCCTTCCCACTAGGTACACAACTATGCCACAAAGGTCCATGCTTTTGTGTCCCACGGGCTTGACGCTTGCAATGTCTCACACCTGGAAATAAACCCATGGTCGCTGGATGGTGCACTGTTCAGCACCCTCTGACTTCAGCTCTTGGGAGCAACATGGCAGTATCAGCCAAATGCTCTGATTTCTCACGCTGTTTAAAACTAAAGCCCAAGTCTAGATCTCCAAGGCCTACATGGTTTGTCTTGAGGTGTTGGAGGGGCTGAAATTGATAATGACAAGATCTGATCTCCTGGTTTTGGATAACAACCTTCTCATGGTGCCTGGTCTGCACGCAGTCCTCATTCTTTCATGGAAGAGTATTCCCATAAAACATCTTCTGAATCCCGCTTGCACAGGACAGCCAACCTAACTGAGCAGTCTGATGGTAACTCGGCTGGTTGTGAGACGGAGCTGCTGTCCTGAGATTTGCCACGTGTATGACCTGGCTGTGGCTGCAGGTCCCCGTGCACTGGGAGAGGACTGAGCAGTGAGTGCATCCAAATCTCTTCCGTGTTGCTTCCCGTGCGGCTCCTGTGAAACGCATCCCTCCTCTTAAACATATCTGCTGCGCTTTTAGCGGAGGAAGATTTTTCTGGCTATATATTAGTAGTCTAACTGTGCATCAAACTTCAAAAACAACTGGCAGCCTATAAATGCCATTTATAAATAAATAAATCAATCAAACATGTCTTTGTTGCTACTTTAGAAGAGCTCTGGGACCACATTAGCCTGGGTGAAGCATGAAAGAGCAAACAATAAAGGTGAAAAGCAAGCCGATGTATGTAGGTGGCTAAATGGAATTAAACATGTGATTATGTGACGGAGGGTACGGGTATGAATCACAAGCCATGCTGCCATTTTTAAAATGAGTGCTGCGATGAAATAGACCACGCTATCATTTTAAATTACATAAATGGGGCTTAACCTTGTTTCTTTCTATCCATCTGGATTAAGTATAACTTTTTAAAGAAGTATTTAATTGTTAGGAATGCATTTTGGTCTGTTTTTCAGAGCGCACTGCTGATGAAGTGTATGATGAGTCACCTAATTGAACAGGGATGTGTGTCATTATATAAGCAGAGAAACAGATTAAAAGTACCACCCAAATGCCAATGTGTATTCTGATTTTGATTACAGTAAACAGACTTGGGAATATTTTATTTTATTAATAAAAAAATTAAATAGGTTGAAAATTAGTTTAAGCTGGAAGTTTAGGGACATTAGTTTAAAAATAAACAAACAAAAAAAAAACAGAAAAAATATTCTTGCATCTACTGATCCACCAAAAATTTCAGTGTCTTCTGGTATTTCTGGTAGGAGAAAGAAGAAAATTCTCCGCTTTTCTCAGCCACTAAAGAATCTGGTATTTCCATAACACCCACTAAGAAGAAGATGCTTGAAGAGCAAGTGATGTTTCCAGTACAAGTTCCAGACACTAAAGCAGCAGGTGATTTAAAAATGTGGACTGTAGCCCTAAGGTGAAGATGGAGGCCATGCAATCAATTGCGTTATGTGACTGGGTGTGCACACACCACGGGGTTAGTGCTAAAGGCAGTGGCAAACAACCACGCATTATCCTTTCAGTAAATCCTTGCCTGATAATGATGTCAGAGCCATTAAAGATAATGAGCTGCTCATATCTCACAAAGCGCTTTGGGTAGACGTAAAACCCCTTATGCAGCATTTCCCGGGGAGGTGGGAGAGGCAAGAAGAGCTCTTTCCCCACGCAGGGATGGTGAGCACACTGGCATGGGCTCAGCCTTGCCTGCCACCTCTTCTCCAGGCATGGCCTTGCAGCTGCACCATTAGCCAGTGGGAAGACCACCGGTACCACCAAGGTTAATTAATTCCTCCTGTGAAGCTGTCCCTGCAGAAAGGTCAGCCTGGCATTACTTAAGTCTGACCTTTCCATGCTGGACCACTGTGCCCCAGCATTGCCCAGCATTCTGCCTGTCTGATGCAGATGGAAAGCATCCAGAGGTTTAGGTCAGACCATCCGTATGTCTCAACTTGGACCTAGGTCTGTATATGGTGGGCTCAAACCACTGCTCATGGTGAGTTTCCTAAGCAGACCTTGCTTGGGGGGTGCCTCCTGGCCCTCCAGCTGCAACTTCTCAGGATAAAAAAAACCTGTGTAAAACCAGCAACTTTTAGCCCACAATTAATTGCTCCTGCTTCCCACTCTCCAAGCCAGCACTAGCTGCTTTTGTAGCTTTTTGAGGCTGCTTTACACCCCACTGGCACTGGGAAGCTCCATGCCTTTTCAGGACCCAGTTGGGACCCAAACAAATAACTGGTGGCACATTGCCCAGCCAGTGGACTGGGGTCTGTATGTCAGATGGGGCGAGCAGGCGGGGGACGGACGAGGGTGGGCAGGCTGGCAGAGGTTAGCGGGAAAAGAGATGTCTCCATTTGACACCCGCCATCCCTCTCCTCTGGCTGGTCTCTGGGCTCTGGAGGAGACTCCCCAGCCTCCCGGCCCTGGTGAGCACTCTGCGGGTGACGAGTGCATCCCTCCCGAGGTGGTACAGACCGAGTCCCCCCTGCCTTGGCCTCGGGAAGCATCTGCACTGCGAAAGGCCAGAGGAAACAAAAGAAAATTGTGGACAGGACTGGTGTGTGGGTCTAGTTTTCCAGTCTCCTATGGCTGCTTCTCAAGAATTTATTTTCTGTCTGATAAGCGACCCAGTCCCACCCCTCCTCCCACTGCCCTTCCCCCCATAGGAATAAATCTCCCAGAGAGTTTCCACTTGCCAGGCTTCAGGCGGACATGGACCTGGTCTAATATAGCTTGGGCTGCTGTAGACCACTTTTCTATTAATATCTCTTCAGTTGCTCCAGGACTTACGGCCCCTCGTACTTCTCAGTAAGTTATATTTATATGGTACTTACATGACGCAGAAAGTTTGTAAAAAGCCACAGCTGCATAAGCAGAACCTGTTGGGATCAGCCAATTGAGTTCAACCAAGCTCCTCAGTCTTCTTTCAAATCAGACCGTACTTGTTTACAAAGACTATTGTTCACGTGCCATAAAGCAAAACTTGCCTTAGAGTGTTTTCCATTTAATAAACAGATAAGGAGAACATACAGGCATTCCTGGGCAAAAGTACACCCATAGCTTGATTTATACCTACATAGAATCACAGAATCACAGAATAGTTTGAGTTGGAAGAGATACTGAACCACCTGCAAGAAACATTCAGAAAAGACATGAGCTGAAAGCCATACTGAAAAACGCACATAGGAATCAGGGATGTGTGCAGGTTGGGGTTACATCAGTATGAAGGCATTTCCACACAAAGCCTTGCACACAAACATAGAGAGTCAGTCGTGCACAGGCTTTGTGCAGCTCTTGTAGGCTTGCCTTTTATATTAGCTGGGTTTCATGTATAAGTATCAGGATCTAACTTTTATATTAATGATAAACAGTTGCTTGTTTTAGAACGAGCCTAGGTGGATCAGTTAATTAAAAATAATAACAGATTGCCAGCTGCTAATTAGGAAATTAATTAGTCACACAGTAAAGTGTCACTTCTCCATGTGAAGGAGCTGACTTCAAGTTGTCTTGGAGGAGACTGGCTTTCTGCCAGCACTGGTAAGTATATTCATAGAAAAAATAAACTCTGATTATTGATGAGTACTTTTCCTTTGAATAACAGGAGGTCTGTACCCTCAACGAAATAATGAACTGCAGCCTCTTCATAAAAGAGATCTGTCCTCCCTCTTTTGGCAGAAAAGAGTCTCTGTGAGCTTCTAATGCTCAATACTAAAAAGGAAATGCAAGAGAGTAAAATTCTTCAGGGTAAGGAAAGTTAGTCCCTTGTTGATGTAAGGTGTTAGTTTAATCTGCTTGGTTCTCTGTTGTAGTAAATAGTTGCATGAAACCACTGCTCTCTGGGCGGTAAGTGAAATACCAAAATGGAAGACTGTATCAGTAACTTCCCACCTGTATCATCCCAATAGCAAGCTGCATTTAACAAAAATGTCGACACCCTTAAAGCCTCCTCCTAGCAGTCTTTGCTGTTCTCCAGCTCCCAAAAAAACACTTTCCTCATGGCATAATGGGGAAAGAAACCACTGTGCTTTCAAGTAAGTTAAAAAGTGTGTCTGAAGGTGTTCAAAGACAGGAACAGATTGTCTTGACATCAGTACAATTTTAGGCAGCCCTAGGTTAATTCCCTAGCTAAGAACCAACATAACCTCACAAAAAGCCATGCCAAAGAAATAGCTCTTAGTAGCTGTGAGGTGCACAATGCCAAGCACAGCCTGTATGTGACTATAGGTGTGTTAATTATAATACTGGGAATGCAACTACAAAGGCCACTGTGTTGAAGGCCCAGGAAAACAGATGCCTTTGTGATGCCAGAGCTGGTATTATGTTAGATTTATGAGATCTGACTAAGACAAAAGATGGCCTCCAGAGTTCAGCTAGGCATATATGTTACTCATCTGCACCAGAAGCTACCACCAGAGTGGAGGTCAAGCTCTGCCTCTATAAGCACGTGAGTGTATCGTGATGCCATACACCCGAGTGGGCAGCAAGCATACACACATGTGCAAGTGAGTACCTCAGAGGAGCTGCTGTGCCCACCACAGTATCTGTGATCACCTCTGATGTGAAATGCTGCAACTGCATCACTGTGGACAGTAAACCTAGCTTAACTACTGGGGCAGGAGGAGGGAAATCATATCTAATTAAAACTGTGGAGGGCAGGATTTAGGCAAGCAGAATGTAATCCTTCAGACCAGGATTACAGATAAAAGTGATGGTTCATCTCCATCTTCATGGGAAGTCTCAAGGGATAGTGAAGTGGCCAGCATCTCCCATACAACCTCTCAGATGAAAGCCCATGATGCAGAGTTATGTGGTGGGCACGAAGCCAGGACTGGATGGGAGGGAAATATGCGATTTGCCACACCTTCAGAACTGTGTTTAAAGCACACATGCCTAACAATGCAAAGACAGTACTTGCTTTGGATGGCAGATGCCAAGTGAGACTACCAATCCTGACAGGCATCAAGACAGGTCTTTCCTAGAGTTTTCCACAAATCTGCTTAAAAGTCATGTTTAACAAATTTGAAGGGCCTACAGAAAAGTACATTAACCACAATTATTCCAGCCGTTAATAGAAGAGTGTTGCTTTTTTAATCAAATTTAAGAACAAAACCTATGAACAAGTTTCAAAGAACCTCCATATCCTACTGATGCTGCAGGGACTCAAAACCTTCATCAGACAGGCAACAAAATGTTAATCTTACCAGCATTTTGATACCTGACATTGGTGTATTTCTGTGCTTTGAAAATATAAGCATGTGCTGTGAAAGCACTAGACAATGCCACCTGCCTTTCTCTGGAGCAGTGGCAAGGGATTACCAAGTATTTTAGTCACTAGAATGACAACAGAAGATGTCACATCAAGGCATTTCAAGTGGAGGAGAAGCAGAGGATGTATTCTGTAATTTTAACAAAAGAAGAGAGATACTGTCGAGCAAAATAAAATGAACCCACTCAATGAATTGTGCCTCGTGATATCTTCTGTAAGGTAATCATTGTGGACAGAGGCTTACCCACACACATTGCAGCTGAAAGGAAAGGTTTCACTTCCAAGTTGTTACCCAACGCTGGCACCTGTTCGTTAGGAGACAGGCTGATCCCATGTCCTTTATTTGAGACATCCTCTCTTTGACTCTCTGGTAGAAGAGCAAGAGAATCTGTATTAAAGATAACAGGAGATCCAATTTCCAGCTATCACAAGCCAGAAGTGACAGTAGTGGATCGATGAAGAGGAACAGAGATTACGCCATGGCAGGTGTGGGTTCGCACTAGTCCAACACGTTCCTGCCCTCCGAGGCACATCGCTCCTCACAGCAGTAGGCAGAGCAGCTTGCTGCAAACTGGCTGCTTTAAGATGAGCAGTTCTCTGTCCCTGGCATGATAAAAGTTCTGGTTGTCATACCGATCAGTGGGATGGCAGTGGGTGCTTGCTGTGCCGGTCAGGCAAAACTGCAAACACAGCTGTCAGGATGGTTGGGTCTTGAACCCTTTGTGCCAGCTTTGCAAAGCAGGCACTGCCCATGCTGATGTAGTAACAAGGTGAGAGGTGGCAGTGTGTTTGAAAGTGGGCGATGGAAGATCAAAATGAGGAAACGTAAAGTAACAGCAGTCTCAAGGGTGAGAGGATTAGATTACTTTTTGTAATTGGTTATTTTTTCATTCTCAGTTGTCACTGAGTCCTGGGAGGCTGTAGAATAGAGCTCAGAGAGGTTTGTTCCTTGAACAGACCTCCTCCTTCTTATGGACAGCATTGTGTCTTCATAAGTATGTGTGATTTTTGGATGGTATGGCAACTCTGGATGGACAAATTTGGTGCTAAGGATCTAAAATCCTCGCCAAGATAGAGAGAGAAGTTGTGTTGGACTCACTAATTCCATCAGACTCCCTTGGCACCTTATGCAGGTAAAGTCTTTGAAATACTTATTTTATAGTCTATCCTCATGTGAATTCCAGGTAAAGCTGTCACTGAAGGATCATGACTCCACGGCATTTTATATACCTCTGAGCTCTCTGCCTAGAACCGAGAGGAAAAGGAAAGGGCCTGTGTAGTATGCGGCGAAGCCTTGGGATTAGGCTGTGGAGGACACAGGCAATGTCTTTCTCTTGATAGTCCTTTGCGATCACTTGGGGGTTACAGTCTCTTAACAAATATTCCTTTAACCATGTAGCTCTCCAGTTCTGTCCCCAAAACAAGGGAGCTCCAACTCAAACCACTGCTCAAAGCCCATGTTGTGCAAGCAAGACATCCCAAGGCAGAGGTGTGGGGTTTGCAGTGAGGCTCCAGCAGTGCCGTGGGGAAAATACATGCCATGGTTTCATCCCTTGCTGCTCCAGACTAGTCCCTCACACTGGCAGGAGGGACTGTTGCTGTGCAAGACTAGTAAGGAGGTGGTATATCTTTACATGTGTACTACCGTCTGTGATCGAGACACAGGCAGGCTTGCTGGCAAAGTCTGGTCATGATGAAAGGAAACATTTTAGATGTTGAAAGTGTTGTACACCTTGCACCAATGTTCAGGTACGATGGTCCATTCTCATCACCCAGCAGAAACACAGGAAAACTGCACATATTGCAGGAGTACCACAAGGTCTCTTCTCACCCGGTAGATCAGACCCATGCAGGCTCTACCCCTCGTAGGCCAGTCATAGTGCATATAATACAGCCGGTCACACAGACATCAAATGGCACATACAAATAACTCTGAATAAAGCCGGAGCCATACTGCCACCAAGGCAGCACAGGCACAGATGTCCTGTTCCCCAGCTGCACAGCACCCGGGGTGAAGGCCACGCTGGAGCCCTGTGCATTTGCAGCCACACGATGTGCAGAACTTTATTAGCCACCTGGGCAAAACCTGAGACAACAAGGACCCTATGGACCTTTAAGCGGGGTTGAGCTCTCTTCCAGCCACAGGCTGGCATGCCCTGCAGGGTTATCTGAGGCTACCCAGCTATTTTGCTTGCCAGGCAGATAGCTCGTAATGTATTCCTGAACATGCAGTGCCTGAGATGATAATCAGGTGAGTCCAGATAGTTTTCTCCCTTTGCTATAAAGCATTTGCATGCTTTCCAGTTCATTTGATTTTGTTCAATTAATTCTTAGGTGCAACTAGCTGATCTTTTTCAGGTAGCAGGATCAGTGCCACAGAGTTAAGTATGCAGCTCTTGCAATCATTCCTTGTCTTTTGAAAAGGAGCAAACTTTCTTGTGCAACTAACAAACATACCCAACATACTTCATCTGCTTGGAGCAACACGGATACAGGACCCAACAATCAGCTCCTGACTTGTGTCCTTGTGTGTCCTTCACCCTGCCCAAACCGTCATTTCAATCAGTCCACAATTTTGTTTTAGGTTTGTTCTCAAAGAGCCAAAAATCTGTTGGCGTCCCTACACTGTCCTGTAAAGAAAATACAACCACTCTTTTCTTGCGTGCTCTTTGTGAGCCATGGTGAGGCACAGGTTATCCTGATCAGTCTTTCAGCCATGGTAAGGGAGCCAGGGAGAGTTTCCTGGGCATATTTGCGGTATACTTTCTGCAGAGAATTAGCACAGGGTTGGGCATTAATGCTGGTGAGAAAATATTTAGCTTCAACAGTCATCTACATAATATTTTTTTGGTAGAGAGATGAACATTTCACATTAGGAGTACTCCCAAATACCTCACAGAAAATCTGTTTTGTGTCCTCCATCCTACCATTCTGCCTTGGTTTCCAAAGTCCTAGTAAATTTATTTCCTATCACGTACCACCTCTCTCCTCCCTTTCATCTGCTGCACACCAAAAGGACACTCAGGCCAAATGGGAGCATTTGGTTTGTCTGACGACGATATTTTCTTCAGCTACATTTTTTTCCATTGAAACTACCAGCCCTATCTTGAGCTTAACCATGGTTCCAACCAACTTGAAATAGTATGTTGAACTTTTGTTTTCTCTGTGGGCAAATAAATTTTCCCCTAAAACCACATGCTAGCTAGACAAAGACAACTTTATTCCAATATGCTTCCAGTGCCTGTTGCTCAGGTTGATGGAAGATTATGATGAATAAGGGATTTCTGCTTATGCGAGCTCTCCTACCATGCAGGAACCCAAGGTAATTGCCTCGTCACTCTCTTTGTAATAAAGAAATCACAGCAGAAGGCAAGAACATCTCCCACATATTAAAAAAAAAAAATAATTAAAATTAATACATAGTAGAACTGAGAGAGATAGACAGGATCTTCGCAGACATGCAACAGCTTCAAGAGCCCCAATCCCCAGCTGCAGTGGAGATGCAGGCAGAGTCTGTTCCCAGCAGAATGGCAAGTGCTACCTCTGGGGAGAGCAAAGGATGGAAGCTGGTAACTTCTGACACCAAGAGGAAGGCTCCTGCTCTATCTGAAGGCCTGTAACTATGACATAGGTTTACTGCCCTCAAGGCTGAGGAGGAGCTGGGTATGCTTTCAAGAGAAGCATCTGGGCCAGCTGACCCTGAACCATGCAAGACCACCATGAGGAAGCAGTGAGTGACAGCAGTGGGTGATTCCCTGCTGCAGCGGACAGAGACACTCACCTACCAACCTGACCTGTTGTCTACAGAAGTTTGCTGCTTGCTGGGGCCTGGATCTGGGATGTTTTGGGGAGAACGCTGAGAACTAGTACCCCTTGATGTTCTTACATGTGAGCACCAATGATACTGCTGGGGCAACCTGGAGAGTATCAAAGATCACTACAGAGCTCTGGGGGTCACAGTCAGAGGCTTGGGGGACCAGGTGGAGTTCTCAGCCCTGTCAGAGAGGGCAGAGGGTGTGACGGGGTCCAGGGCAGTAGCCTGTCAACAACTGTTTGCGGAGCTGGTATCATCAACAGGGTTTGGTTTTGGACCATGGGACCCTGCTTGGAAGCCAGCATCTGCTTGTGAGAGATGGGATCCACCCCACTAAGTGGGGCAAATGTATCTTTGCCAATACAACTAAAATCTTTGGTCAAAGTCATAAATACCTATTTAAACTAACAAATATGATTTCTGAGAAAGAAGAGAGAGATTTTTTGCAGAACAGAGGGCTGAATGCTAAACTAAACACCATGAAAATCAAAGTCCACTGTTATTAAACCTGGTGGAAGCTTCCCAGACAGTGCTGGCACATGTACGCTGTGGTGTGACATGGAGGATTGACATGATCTGGTGTTTCAAAGGCTGGAATCTGAGGACCAGAGGAAATGTTGTCCCAGGCTCCCATTCAGCTGTTTGTGCATGCAGCCCCCAGTACCAGCCCTGGTGGGTGCCCATGGGATGGGGGGATCCCTGCCTGAGACAGGCACCTTCTCCCCAGGCATAGGACATCTCACCACCTGAGTGGCAGGTGCCTGTGGCCACCAGAATTTGTGTCTGTGTCCTCCTCCTCCAACTTGCCCAAAAAAAAAACAGGAGCAGGTAGCTGAATGTACCCCCCCACAGGGTACGTTTGCAGGGTGGCACCCCCATCCGACTGCCTCAGCCCTTAGCCTAAGGCATCTCGACAGGCAAGGAATAAAACTTCTGCTTGTGTGACAGCCCCAGACAGCCGCTCTGCCTTTCAAGGAAGGGCACTGGCACCCTGCCCACTGGGGGACTTACTGGCATCTCCAGTACGCCCAGCAGTCTGCAGCCGGTGTGCCCTGGGAGCCGCTGGCCGTGTCAGCTGGCAGCCTTCTCCCAGCGCAGCAGGTCTCCAGCGCACCACTACCCCCTCTGCAGCTAAACTGGTTGAGCCCTTAATAATGAAGGTGACAGTGCATGCGCTGCCCTTTTTGGGGGGGTCAGCGCTGAGCAATGGCACGTGCAAATTAACATCTCTGAGAAAACACCAGCCACCATGCTTGGTGTTCTCCAGCCAGCATGGGGTCCTCACCTGGCATCTCAATTCCTGCCAGGATTTCTGCCTTTACATAAGAGAGGTAAAATGAAAAAAAAAAAAAGAAAGAAAACTGAAAGAAAAGAGTTTACATGACAAATTATTGTTTGGTGAAATTCTGGCCTAGCGATAAAAAAGAAAAGATAATGTCACAACTGCTATCTAGTATTTTGCATAATATTAATAACATCGCATAATCCGAGTAATGCTATTATTACTTTCAAGTGTGAATAATTAGATATGTATAAATAGCTTTTCTCACCCCTAGAATACATTTAGCTTCCCAAAATATCCCTTTTATTTAAGATTTTAAATTTTGAGTGCTGAACACGTGAGGCAGAGTTTGACAGCTAAGAGGATTGCTTGTCAGTGAAGACTGGGTAATTTTTGCAGAGCTGTGGGTATGACAGAGAAGATATTCTGCAACTTGAGTCCTCAGACCATGTTTGTGCAGCGCCTGGGGGACTTAATCCCCCTGGGATTAAGGTTTGTTACTGCTGCCAAAATGCAAACATGAAGTCATTAAGCTTCAAGAGCCCCTCAGGAGAAACAGCCTCGGGGCCCCCCTTGCACAAGGGCAATGTACAAGCAGGCAGCAACACCAGCACCAAAAGCGATGTTCTCAGTGGTTAATTGTTAAGTGGAGGAGCCACCTCTTTTATTGTGCCTCTGCTTGAAGGGTCTCCCCGGGCAGGCCAGAAAACTGCTCTGCTTTTGCTGGCTTTGGGAGGTATGAAACTACAGGGTCAGTTCCAGGGGAAAGAAAGGCTCAGCAGGTCTGAACTGAGATGGGTCCATTGATTTCAACAGAACTGCGCCAGTTTGTACCAGGAGTCCAGTTCCGTCATTGTCTCATCCAAAGTAGCCCTGCAGGGCTGACACTGTTAGCAGGGTTGTCGAAACATCTGATAACAGACAGAAAAGAAGTATGCGTATTTTTGAATACGTGTAAACATGTCTAGAAAGTGATGTCAGGAGAGGGGCAGGGCAGAAGAGAAAGAGACCTAAAAAAGACTCTCAGGCTTCAAATCCCCTTGCCTTTTCCCCTGACTTTTACTGACAACGCTTTTCTGATGCTTTTTTTTTTTAAAGTGACAGTAAATTTATTATGGCTGTCACCACTATAGGCAATTGGTATGCTGTATGACCTGGGGAATGGAAAAGTGGTGGGTGAAAAAATTGCACTACTGTGGAAAATGGTGGGTGACAAAGTTGCACTACTGTGCATAATTGTGGACTGGAGCAGAGCAGATTGCCAGAGAGCTGCAGTGGGTCTGAAAACTCCTCTCCTCCAGCCTTCCTCTAGTCCTTCTGTTATTTTGGGGGTCCTGAATCCTGAAGGATTCTCCCAACCCCTCATTAAAGCTCTGCCTAAAAAGTAACTTTCTCGTCATATCCTTCAGGGTATAAATGAAAAGCCTCCTAAACCCTGTGCTAACAGGGGCAATTATTTCCTTGGTGTGTAGTGGTAATTATTAGTGACTTAAACCCACTCAGCGCTCTGGATAAACTGAGCACTGGGTATCAATTTCTGTTCCTTTCTGCAGCAGGTGTGAACTCTTTCCCACTACATCCGCTAGTTTTATTCAGGAGAGTCATTCACATGCTGTGCAGAGTGAAAAATCAACAAGGGCTTTTTTTCTCTTCCCTTCTTGAGATTTGTTTTAAGTGCAGATTGAAGTTTTCTTCCCTCAAAAGCACCACACACTGCCATTGGCTGACTCAGCCGCTACTGATAGCAGCAGCTGTCAGAAAGTTTGCCTCGGTTTTAATCCATTAAAGTTTTGTCAAAGGCATTCAGTTTAATAAATTACTGCGATTTAGTATAATAAATAGGTGCCTGTTTTCTATACTTCATGAGCACACAATATCATCTCTCCCTCTATTTTTAGTGTATGAAAATTGTTTTATTGAATGAGAGGTATCAAAAGATTATCTAAAATTTAACTTTACCTGCCAGTCTCTTCCTGTATGAGGGTAAAGTTTATTCTTGCGAGGGGTCATGCTGACTCCAGTAATGTTTATTTGCCTGGCAAAAAGCACCCAGTTCAGTAAGAGCGATCAGGACCGTGTCCCTGGGTTGCTGCCTCTTTGGCTACTTGTTTTTCCACTGAGGATGAAGCTTCCGGACATTTGAAGGACATGCTGCAGGTTCAGGAACTAGACATTTAATTGTTACCCTTTCTTAATTTTCCCACTGTCCTGTGCAAAGTAATAGGACTTATTTTCACTAGGCATACGGAAAAATCCACCCATGGCTTGCCAGTACAGACCTTTTCACATCTGCTGCATTAGAAGGAATGGATTTCAGCTTTATACAGTGCTTTTTGTTCACACTCTTTATAAAATGATAATGAGTAATTTCAGTGCAATGGATCTAAAGGCCACAGTGTACTCGATATTTTTTACACTCTGTAGGGTAATGCAGGCTGTTTCACTGAATGGGAGAAAGCTGCTGAAAAGCAGCATCCTCCTGTAAAAAAATCAGGAATTATTGGCCTTCATGATCACTTTTGCTGCTTCCTGCTGTGGGCTTCTTTCCCCAGTGCTCCTGAGCTCACATACTGGAGGACCAAGGTTGTTCAGTTTGGAGAAAAGGAGGCTGAGGGGAGACCTTATCACTCTGTACAACTACCTGAAAGGAGGTTGTAGCAAGGTGGGTGTTGGTCTCTTCTCCCAAGTAACAACTGATAGGATGAGATAAATCAGCCTCAAGTTGTGCCAGGGGAGATTTAGATTGGATATCAGGAAAAATTTCTTCATGGAAAGGGTTATCAAGCACTGGAACAGGCTGCCCAGGGAAGTGGTGGAGTCACCATCCCTGGAGGTATTTAAAAGACGTGTAGATGTGGTGCTTAGGGACATAGTTTAGTGGTGGCCTTGGCAGTGCTAGATTAATTGTTGGACTTGATGATCTTAAAAGTCCTTTCCAAACAAAAAGATTCTATGATCTACGATTACCCGCTCCCCGGAAGTGCTGTGTGCCCACAGGAGAGAGCCTAAGTGAGACCCCCAGGCCCACTCTCCTTTCACATGCGCAGTCTGCTCTCCAAAGCCAAAAAAAAAAGTGAGGCTTTTTTTGTTTCTTACCCAAAATACTCCTACAATGAAGGAGCTGCATTGCCTACTTTTTACTGCTTAGGCAGGGCTGGACTGCTCTCTGGGCTTGGACCTGGTCCTGGAGAAGAAGACAGTGCATTCTCCACCCCATGCAGGGTCTCTGGCATCAGCCCCAGGTGCATCCCCCAAAGCTCTGCCCTGCTCTGCAGCCTGCCAGCTGAGCCAGCACCCAATGCCACTTAGTTGGCACGCTGTCTGGGACAAAAAGAGCATGTTTAAGCAACAGCCTGTTCCTTTTTCTTTCCATCATGCTGAATACATCCTCCTCCTGCCCTTGGTGCAGGTACAGCCTGGTCCTCAGCAGCGCCGAGACTTCCTCCATCCTGTAAGTCCTCTGTTGCTGAAGCTGCCTTGACAAGTTTTCTTGTAGTCTGAAAACAGCTATTCCTGTACCCACGATGCCAGATGTTACCACAGCTTTGGGAGCCCCTCTCACTTAGCTAGCTCTCATCTGCACCAAACCCTGCCTCTGGCTGAGCATCTCTGTATGCCCCTATTCTGTGACACTTTTGGTCGCAACCATGGCTGCCCTGAAACTTTCAGCACACTGTGCTGTCAAGCAGGAAAAGGACACATATACATTTTTTTCTGGGCCCAGAAACATCTCTGGCAGATTCAGTAATGCCAGCCTGCAATGCCAGTAATGCCAGTAAAGCCAGCATTTCTCTCCCTGGGACAGCTGCAGTATGTCATGTCAGTGCCACCTCCACTGCCCCGCTCTGCAGAGGAAGGTCCCTACTAAATTCTGCAGAGTGGTTCAAAAACCTATAAAAGCATGAATTTCAGTGAAATCCTATACGACTTCCCTATATATATAATTTCTTGTGTGTTTGAAATGTCTCACTATGGCCCCCGAACTTGACGATAGATAACATCATACAGTGGAATGTATGGTAGCTTTATTTTTGGTGGCTTTAATCACCACTGCTTTAAATATATTGAGCAGTATATAAGGATGATGCTCATAAGCAAGTACAGTCCTCTGAGTCTGAGAATATATTTGCCTCACTGCACATTCTAATTGGGTGTCCTTTAATGACAGTGGAGCTTTGGAGGAAAAGGTCAGTGAATAAGTGCACAGCTCAGAAAAGTCTTACATCCTAATCCCAGTCCTTCAGCTTCCCTCTTCACCATGCTGTGCCCTGTTCGTCCCCAGACAGGAGCATGTTACAGCTCTCCACCTCCTGTTCTCTTCCAGCTGTTCTCAAATATGAGCAAAACAGCCTCCCTCTTGCTTGATTGAACTTGGCTCCCATGATGCTGAGTATGTCACATTTTGTCAGAGCGTTTATAGTTATCGACATTCATTTTATTAGAAAGAAACCTTTGAAACAAAATCAATGCACTGCTCCTGCAAGAAGCAGTGAAGTCGTTTTGGACAGTGTGGTGTTTTTCTCTGCAGCCCACACCACTTTCCAGCTGTGAAAGCCCACCTGGACTCTGCAGACTCTCAAAGGAGTGGTTAGTGAGAAGGTGGGAGAGAAGAAGGAATAAACCTCTGCATCATAAAACATGAGATGGGGAATGTTTCTCTTCCGTTATGAGGATTGCCTACCATCTCAGTTCATGAGACCACAGTGCAGGTGCTTGGCTTTTTACTTGGAAAGGTGAGGAACTATAAGAATAGTGTGAAAGCACAGGTGACAGTGCTCTGCTGCAAGGGTGGCCTTCAGGCATAACAAGTGAGAAGGGCATTTCCTACTCCTCTCAGTATTCAATCCTGAATCTCACCTTATTCATGACGAAGCACGGGACTAAATATGACAGTGTAGTATATTTTTTTTAAAAAAGAGATATTAAGAGTATATTTCTGCTTGTCACAGATGTGAAGAAAAGCTAGAAAATACTATTTGAATGTTGGTCAAAAAATGAGACAGCAACTAAAAAAAGCCCAAGCTTTATTTTAATCTCCTGATATTTTTTCTAGCTCATTATATTATTCTATTGGGTCCTACAATTTTTAAACATCTGGGATCAGCAGTGCTCATTTGCACCAGTCACAAGGCTATTCTACCACTCATCCCCCCTCCTTTGAGTTTGCTCAGGGGTCAGCTCCTGCAAAGATGCTCACATCAGAGTGGAAAGCGAGGCAACTCGGTCCATATGCAGCCTCTGGCTCTGCTCGCACTTCTTGGGGCACCAGGTGAGAAGAGATGCGGCAAGAAGGATGGTGCAGAAGGAGTCTTGGCTCCCTGGCTTCATCTCTTATGCTGCCACAGGAACAGCACCTTGAAGCAGTACCAGTGCCGTCTTTTCACTGTGCAAAGGTGATGTGGTTCCTGCCAGCATCCTCAGAGGCATTTCTGCCTGTAGGTTCCTATGGTCAATGGCTGACAGACAAGTACTTCGGAGGCTGATGAGCTGCACTTCACACCAGGGTCTCACTACACACCTCGGACTACATTGTCAGATGTGGTGGACTGTGGATAAATAACGACCACCCTTAATTCAGGGCTATTTGTCCTTTCTCCTGGCTGCAGAAGAGCTGAGAGAAAGGGCTGAATGATGACTAGAAATGGTTGAAAATACCTGAAAATGAAGGAAATTGTCTTCAACAGAGGTGAGACCTCCTGCCATATCTATTAAAAGTGTTCTGGGACACAGAAATCCATCCCCCAGGTCCTGAAACTGCTCACCTGGAAAAGAGTGCCAGAATGGTCTGGTCTCAAATGAACTCCTGTCGACCACCTCCAGGTGAATCTGGTGCTCTTCTCAGAAATGAATGATCTCTTCTCTGCCACACAGTAAACATTAACAGGAGTTTCTTGGTCATACCATTCCTTAGGTATTACTGTTTTAAAAGTAGAGCTTGCCAGCTTATGTCACTGAGTGCTACGCACCCAGGAGTAGATTTGGTCCCAGCACAGGCTGTCAAAGTGGATCTTTGCAACAGGTCATTTTTTTACTCTAAGTCATGCAGTGGCTAAGCCAAGCAAATTTCCTGGGGTAACTATTAACTGGTTTTGTTTAATTTCATGTTTTGATGCAGCTCTTAGGTCTCAGTGTCCACCACAGCTTCTGTTTCTAGTCACTGAACTGAGTACTGACCAAGGAAGTCCTGACCAAGGAAGTCCTGGCTGTGCAGCACAGACCTCTCTTTTATTCTCCTGCAAATAAAGTAGAACCTAGCCCAGACCAGCAAAAATCATCGATTAGACATCTCCACCTCCCAGAATAATGGGATTCACTTTAAAGTCATTAAAATTGCAAAGGTTTATTCTATCTCCTCGTAAATTCCCATGCCTCAGTAGATGCTCAGGTTTCCCTCGCACTGGGGAGGTCTAGCCTTAGCTGGGAAGCAGAGAGTCAGACTGCCACCTTGTCACCCAGTATGGTTTGTCTGTAAGGCTAAAGCCTTCCTAGGGGTCTGCATGACTCCTCACAGTCTGGATGGACTATGCACAGAGGCACACCACTCCAGCACCAGTGTTAGGTGGTACTGACCATCCTCCCACTGGGCCCAGTGCAATTTTTCTGCCTATACAGATATTACATTTATGTTCAGATCCGTTTAGCCTTATCTTCTGCTCTTTGCTTGAGAGGAATGTATGCATATATGTGCATATGCACAGGTATATGTACGCATTTAAACTTGCTGGGTCTGTCTAGACCCAAGGCTGGGCAGCTCTAGCCCTGTCCCCTTCTCACCCAATAGGTGACACCACGAAAAGCCATGATGTACTTGGGCAACCTGGACTCTTAGTAGACTATAATCTCTCACCAGGACCTGAAAATCTATCTATGGCAAATTTGAACTGTCTAGGCCAATCTCGGGTGCTCCGCAGATCTCGTGAGTGTATGTGTATGCAGTCCTATGTGTACAGCAAGTGCATGCTGTGGGGCAATACCAAAGCACAACAGTTTAAAACATGGAATACACCTCTCTCTTACACTGATTATTAGTAAGATTTTACATTTGTTCTTGTTTCCTTTTTCCCCTAACTCTAAAAATAAGGCGTGGAGACTAACACATAGCTTCTGGGCCCCATTTTGGCCTCTTTCCACTATCCCTAAGGGTTTGTCTGCACTTGGTTATTCATTGAAATAGCAACTCTGGATAATGATACTGGCTTTGTATATATATACATATATAAAGCAAGCAACAGAACAAAAAGCATTACACAGGCTTTGCTTGGCTCCTCTAAACAGATCAAAAGGAGACAGTTATCCATACCATTTGCCTAAAAGTTTCTTCCCATCTTTACTCATAATGTGAGCACCCTGCTGCAATGGAATGCTCCAGACAGAAACATTTTTCCTAGCACTTCAGCAGTTCTCATTTCTGCGTGGCAGCAGGGAAACTAGTGAAAACACGAGCGGACATTTTCTTTTTGGTGTTCTTTTGAGATTACTGGATAGTACTTCAGTATTTTCACTCCAGTACATCTCATTTTTTGCCTAACCACCTCATCACAATTTCCTTCTTATTACTGGCAGGCATGAACTAGCAACCTGCAAGAAAATATGTTCAGTCTCAAGCTGTTTGCAATCAATATCTTGAGAGATGATCCAGATTTTTGGAGACAAATAATGGGTCTGTGATTCATTCCCGTGACTTTAATAGGCCAAAATTACACCTGCAGATGAAAACCCCGTTAAGAACTAGGGTGCTTGAGACAAGGATTTATATTTTGCAGTGTGGGTTCCATTTTGACATTTTAAATAGTGTCAAACAGGCTTATCTGAGTGAGAAAATAAGTTCCTTGGACAAGTAAAATGATACAGATAATTTGGTTTAGCTTTTCACAAGATGAGTTGCCCGTGTGTGTTCTCTGTTTCCTTGGATACTAGAGTTTTCATGCCACAGTTCAGCCACAGATACATTTTCTATTCCATTACAGCACTTGGAATATGAATGAAAAATCTGCAGAAATTGTTAAGACATGAACAAGAGTGCAGGTGTAACCTCAAGCTGGAACCTCCCAGACAGGGTCAGATGGAAGTGGACAGGGAAAGCACAAAGTTCATCATCTGCATAGGCTTCTCAGTGGTGCTCTCTCTTGTTTTTCTAAGCAGAAAAGACTTGCATGGGAATACACTCTTTCCTTCATGCTTCTGAAGCTGCAGTTGGTTTTGCTTTTGGCATCCACCTGACTGACAACTCAAAATATAATGAATTAGACCATGTGCATAGTTTAGACTAATGGCCAGTCCAGTGCATTTTCAGATCAGTTTTCATAAGCCCTTGTACAATCATAATTGTGTGATAAAAATCAGAAACTCCATCCTCAAAGCTACACTTAGGTGTGCAGATTGATTTACTAATCTTACGAACCGGTTCACAGACATTTCACTCTTTCCATTCACTCGTGTGATGATTCAATCTCTGAATATTTGCCTAGCATTTTCTAAGCCTTTTGTAAGTCATTAATATTTTCCCAAAAATGGACAGATTACTGACTAATTCCAAGTTAGCTGATAATAATAACAAAGCTGGTTTAAACAGTCTTACAAAATTTCACCAGATAACCTTTAATAAGACTTGTTTAGTCTCGATGAAAGGCAGGAAAGACCTAGAAAAACCTGGTGAGTACTTTCCAAAGAGTTTTTCCATCTTTAGGTGGTGGTTTCTTTGTGTTTAGTAAACCTAGATGGACTTTTCCCAAAAATTTGTTATTTTGAAAACCCAAACAACTTTTATCATTTACAATGTCTTGCAGCAAGGAGTGATACAAGTTAATTGTGTGTTTTGTGAAGAGCCACCTCCTTGTGTTCGTCTGGAACCTACCTATGTTTATTTCAGTCAACGACCCCAAGTTTTTGTGTTGGAAAAGCCCATGAAAAATGGTCCACTCCTTCAAGTCACTCAAGATTTTACAGATGCTTGAGTTCTGCTCCTTTCCAGACTGAGGCATCTTAAATTGCTCGAATTTTTATCACAGGAAAGCTGTTCTCTAGCTACACAAATCTTGCTATCCTTCTCTGTAACTTCTCAATTCTTTGACTTTTTCTGAGCTGTTTCAAACCAAATGCAGTGTCCAAGATGCAGATATATCATAAATATACATACAGTGGCATAATGGCATTCCCTGTTTAGTCCTTTACCATTTTCTGAACAACTCAGACCTTCCTTCACTTTTCTGACCATTGCTGAGGTCTGAGTTGATGTTTTTGCTGGATGCACCTCACCTTCTACAAGCCCTTTCTTTTTTCTGTTGCCAAAAAAAGAGGAGACACGGTTCCTAATTTAATTGCTTCACATCAGTCTCTAAATTAATGTGATGAATTAGGTACTTAAACCTTGACTGAGAGAAACTGTAAAGAGAATTTTAGGCACAATATAGCAGAATGTCATTATTTACTTTCAAATCCTGGCAAGGCATTGAATATTTTGTGCTGTTATCTGAACACTTTTGTTTTCTCTTCCAACTGCTAGTTCAGACACACAAAGCTTTCTCTCCACCTTTTTGCATTTCCAGCTTCCTTCAGAGGGAGGGGAATGTGTGTGAGTTGTGGAGGGCCAAGGCTCTGCACTGGTCATTGAACGGGAAAAGCAAAATGCCATTACAGGTGACATAGGATTTCACTGCAGTGCTGAGGTGTATCTTACCTGCTTTTTCACATCAGTGATGCTCGATGCTTGGTGTCAACATTTTCACCACTGACACAACGTCCCTTAAGCCACATGAGGATTTCACTGACACTGGGAGACATTCCCTGGGATACAATTTGCCAGATTTGGAGCCACTTTGCAATCTGCATAATGGAGGCAAAGGCCAGCATGAATCAAGTCATTGTAGCAAAGGGCCCTGGCAAAGCTTCCTAGCTGGATTCCCTCACATGTTCTTACCCATGATGTAGGAAGGTGGGCTGGGAGGGACCTACTACCCACTAGGGCAGGTCGCTTGTTTCCAAAAGGCATCATGCCTTGGAACAGCTCACGGGGTAGTAATATCCTAGAAAATGCATTAGAAATCACTTCGTAACTAGGCTTGCACACTTTATTTTTACCAGTTATACTGCAGAAGAAGTCCTAACATGGATGATGGCCCCTGCTGCATTAGAAGACTGCAGGCTTGTGGTTGGAGAGGGTTGCTGCATTGGGAAGCCTATTTAAAGGCAGGATCACTAACTCCAATTCCCTCCCAGGAGAGTGGCTTACTTCATGACTAATGCTCAACACAGTTAAGTGGCACAGCCAGAGTTCTTGGCAAAGCAACATATGGTGTTTTCAAGCATTGTAGATGTTTCATTGCATATGTTTCCCATTCTGTTACCTCGCGACACTTCATGGCACCTCTTTGCTCTGTTTATGATTGCTGCGCTAATCCTTTTTGCCTTTGTTTTCAAATGTTAATTATTTACAGTATTGATACTAGAAATTCATAATCTAATGATAGATATAACTGTGTATGCAACATTTTGAGTGTTTCTTGTAACTGAGGATCCAAACTATGCAAAAGCTTTTTGATGCCAGACTCTGCCACTACTTTCCATCGTATTGTACATGTTACTCATGAGTCAGGGACTCATTGTGCAAAGCACTGAGGCCTTGGTTTTATGCCAGCTAGAAACTCAATACTCTTTTAGACTGCTTGTCATGTGTCATTTGGAACAACAGCATTTTCATTTGCACAAGTAGCCTTTACATAAATATGTGTGGTTCAGAAGCAGGCAGAAAGATACGTATATACACAGAGCAATAGAGCCCAGCCATGTCAGGGGGGCTTTCCAGTTAGTACAGTGTGTTAATTCAGGGAAACACATTTGCCCTCTCTGGAAAAGCCATTGTGATATTTTCTCCAGAGTCTAATGAGCCGGTCCCAGAACAATCCTTGCAAGTCATCAGTTTCCATTTGCACAAACCTGGTGTTAAATTAAACGAGAGAGAGGCAGACAATCTGTTTACGTTGACAGGACTGATGTTAGAGTGAAAGGCAGTGCTTCAGAGGGGGTCTACAGGGGGGCAAAATGCACTAACCCGGACTGCTGAGAATGGAGGTGAACTCACCAAAGAAGCCAGGTGCCTGTAACCTTCATTCTCTTCCGAAATCTGTGTCCCATTTATTTCTCAAGTACACACTGAGGAACAAGGTTTTTTTGCTGTAGTGTTCTTGACTCTACTAAACTTTCCATCCTCTGAACATTAAAGAGAACAGCTTGTCATATAAACCAACCAGGAGTCTATGATAGCAGTACTAATGTTAATAGGCATGCTGCTCTGTGGAAAATCAGGACCTTTGTTTTTTCAACAGTATGTGGCCAAAGCATTGAAAAATGATTAATGCACAATAAGAAATCTGGCATGAAAAATGGAAAAACATATAGGGCACCACCCTCCGGTGCAAGCTGGCTGCTCCACCCTGGTTCAGCAGTGTCACCCAGATCACAGCAGCAGTGGGGCATCTCAGGTGCAGAGAGCCCTGGCATGGCCTTTGCCTCGCCATTCATGCTCCCTGCAGAGACCATTTCACAGAGAGGGGCCAGAGCCAAGGCACCCTTTTGCCCCAGAAATCTTCAAGCTGCTGAAACTGTTGCAGGATGGTCCCACTACCAGCCATAATGCACAGAAACCCTGAGTCTGATCTACATTTCGGTGGGGTGAGACCTACCCCATAGTGAGCAGAAAACAAAATTGGCCTAGCATAACTTTGATCCCTGGGTTTTGCAGTAGGTATCCTAGATATCAAACCCAGGAGCCTCATGACCTTGGGAAAGTCCCGACTGCCATGGCATGTAAGGAGCTGGGGTTCCTCTCTAACCTCTGTAGGGTCTAGGTTGCCATCACCCCAACCCTGGAGAAGTCCAGATGGTTTTCAGACTCTCTTCTGATGACTTTTAAATCTCTCAGGACAAAATAAAGCAAGCACTCACATTTGAGCTAAACTAAAAAAACATTACACGTTGTAATGGCTCATCCAAGTCATATATTGAATTCTACAAATGGAACTATTTCCAAGGGACAACAGCTGAAGAGTAAATCATAGCCAACTAAATCAAATGCAATCAAGTGCAGTAAGATAGTGCTATTGCTGGTTCAAAGTCAAACTGACCTGTAACTTTGACTGCGCAAAAAAACTCATACAGGCCTGTTTCATTCACACTGCTGCCCGTCTTTTCAACAACAACTTTTGTTGAATTTTCAAATATAGAAAAGGCATAATCTAGATTGCTTAGTCACTGCAGCATATGTTTCTGAATTTTATGTTTTTTTTCTTGATTTATGTCCATGTTTGCAATGATTTGTGGGTTTAAAGAAAATCCTAGCTCATAACTTGAGTTTGATGTGGACTGTGTCAGGTCCCCACAGAATAAATAAAAGCTAGATAATTTGTTTTAATTTAAGCTGATATGAACAAGTCCAATAACTTGCTTGGGTTCCCTGATACTTGACCAAAGTTCATTTTCTGCTCAGGCAACACTTTGTGTCAACTGCTTGCTTCACTTACTAGATAAGCTTGGCAAACGATGTGATATGATCAAAGCAAGGTAAATTGGGCAATGGTGCTTGTCAATGCATATTCTGTTTGAAAAACATGTATTTGTACTTGGGTGAAGCTCATTTTCTGCAAAGCTGAGCTTCGTAGCGTAATGGCACTTCATTTTCACACCTCACAGGCACAAGACTTTCTTCTGTCCTGCTGTATAAATAAGGAATGCATATGTGATGCAAACAAAATCAGGAATCAGGTCAAGAGCATCTTCATTGGACCAAATGGTGACCCCTGTTTTGGCTTTGGAGCAGGAAACTTAAAGTAGCAGGTCTGCAGGGAGCACACCAGCAGTCCAGCTTACTCTGGAGCCTATTTCTGGGAAGGACTAGCTACACGTGTGCCCATCTTAAACCATAAATGCACCTATGGTTTACTAAATATCAGATGTTGGAATAATACCCTGTAATAATAATAATAATAATAATACCACCATAATAATAAGAATACCATAATAATAATAATGATATTACCTTAATAACAACAATACCACATCAATAATAATAAAACCACATAATGATAGTAATGCCACATAAATAACAGACGCCGGAAAAAATCAATGCAAAACTGGCTCCCCGTGAAAAAGGAACTGACACTGACAAAAAATATAATACATATTTGCACACATACATTCACCCCATACTGGCTTTGCCTGGTTGGTCTGTTTTAGCACATTCAACGTATGTTTTTTTACTGTCAAACTGAACAGCTCTGTGGTGCTCGGGTTACTGCAAGACCCTTCCTGTAAGTTTCCTGAATCACGCTTTTTTTTTTTTGCCAGATAAAACCATCAGCCTTCCAATGTGGGCCAAGCCATCCATACTCAGCAACTTCTACATTGTTTTAGAAAAAGTCTTTTTTCTGGATAAAAATGTAGGAAAACAGATACTTAAAACTAAACACTAAATAGGTACTTAAGATTTTTTTCTTGTGGCAAGTCTTCATGGTTTCCCCATTAGCTGAGGATGGTTCTTTTGTTGGAAAATTTTTTTTTTAATTCCTTCCTTTGTCTATACAAAATAAATACATCTAGAAATGTTCTTCATGCAGCTGTAAGCTTCTTCAGAACATGTACAGGCTAGACTGCAGGGCAGTACCCTGCTGTCATGGGGACCATCCACGGGGCTCTCAGAGTTAAGCTGTGTGCTGCCAGACCTCTGCCAGCCCCACAGTCAAAATCTCTGGGCACAGCAAACAGGCAGCAAGCATTTACAGTTTTACTACCATGAAATTTCAGAACTGATGACTTCTTTCTACCTCTGTGACTTTTTCCCCCAGTGGACAGTAACTTCCAAGTATTTACACTGGAAAGAGTATTAAAGGTACATGGGAAACACAACCTGTACATCTTTTTTAAGTCATAAGTTTGTCAACCTTCATTATCAAAGAGACATTTCACTAGAGTCTCAAGCTGCACAGGGCACTGTAACAGGTGAGATTGTGTCTGTAGCACTGTAGGCTTGCCTGTGTGTCATTTCAAAGGTACATCATGAAAATGCTTTTCTAAAGAGATGTTAACTTTCAGCCGTTAGAAATGTTGCAAGACTAAAGCCCCAATGCAGTTATACTCTTAGCAATTGCAAATTAATTGGCAAGTATTTTCAGATTCATTTTGAAGTGCCTTCCCGTTAGGAAGAGGACAGAACATCAGGTCTAGGTAGCTGAAGGAAAACATTATTTTTTTTTTATGTTGTCTTCTCTTATTCTAAGAAATGGGATATCTACAGACCTTTTGTGAAAAAGAAAGTGAAATTTTCTAATGGGAAAAACTAATATGCAAAATCAAGAAAGAAATTACCATAACAATATACATTTGCATTTGCAAATATCTTTCATTTCAAATAGCTTTACAAATCCTAGCTTTTGCTCAGGCTTAGTCTTTGTACGAGTATGTGTAAAGCTCATGCACATATTTCCAACACAGTCTCATGAATTTATTTGCACAGGAGATGCAAAATCACAGGTATCTTTAGCGAGCACTGAAATAACAACTGTATAAGGGGAAGCCTGCTATGAAAAGGAAGGGTTTATGGTGGTGATGATGATGATGATTATTATTATTATTATTATTAATTATTATTCAAAGTAATGTTTCTCAAACACTTTCCAGCTATTACTTGTGTCTAAGGATCTGTTGCAGTAAAGCCATGAAATGACCATCACTGAGTCCAGAGGGTGTTGGATCAGGCCTTCCTGATATGTTCTCCTGCACCACGACATTTGAGGCAGCATTTGAATAGCCCTGGCTCATTTTTTGTCTCATTGACACTGCATCTGCCTACGTTATTGTCAGCTCTCTTTGCAGCTGCAGTCTGTTCATTCCCCAGCTAACATTAAACTAGCTCTAAACTAACCAGAGAGAAATTAGCTAGCGTAACACCTCAGGCTTCAGCAGCTGAGTCTTTAAATAGGATTTCTGGCAAATCTGTGCTTGCCTGAGATGCATCCTGCTGCAGCTGCACTGCTGTAGGTAGCAGAGCCCTTAATTGTATGGTTGCTAGCTGGTTGCTGCCAGACCAACTGTGTAGAAGTCAACAGGAGAACACCAGCCAAAAAAGGCGTTAATTAAATCAGAGTTAGCTCACTGTGCGCAGGAGACGCTGGGAGACCAGAGAAGTGGAATATATATACCCAAACATTAAAACTCTGATATTGGCTAGTCAAGCTGGAGGAAGATACTCGGCACATTTGCAGCTTCCTAGGCCAGTAGAAAAATTGAGCTGAAGTAAATCATTATGTGCCTGCCGTGAACTGCACTCAATCCAAGAAAATAAAAATAATCCATATTGAACTAATGCCCTCTTTTATTTGCCATAATTAATTTATATTTTACTCATGAAAGTTAGGTTTGGCCTCTAACTTTTTGCTCTGCTGGCACTCAGGCTCTGAGTTTAAAGAGACAGCCTGGGCTGTTCCCTGTAGCAGCAGACTGACCCTCTGTGCAGAAGTTCCCCTTGATACAGAAATCCATTTTTTCCTGCCATTTATTTTCAGAAATTGAATTATTTCCTGATTTAACTTATTTTCTTGTTCTGAGAAACAAGGCAGGAAGTCTGTCCCCTATTTTCTTTTCTTCCAGATGTTCGCAAAAGCGTAGTAGTTTTTACAAATTCAGGCTTTCATAGTTTCTTTGGAAATGCTGAAAGTTGCATAGGAACAAGGGAAATAAGAATTCTCATTGCTTCCATTATGACTGTTTGAAATGCATCAGACCTTTTGTTACTGTGGTGGTGCAACAAGTCACTTGTTAGCCGGCTAGTCAAGCCCTCACAGAAAGTAAGAGTGAAAAATTCTTTGCTGTTGGGAATGGAGTCAAAAGAGAAATTTTTTTCTTTTTTTTTCCAAATCTTTTCCCACAGAAGTACTGGCGAGAGAAATATTCTTCAAAGTGCGAAGGGTTTGTTCTGGGAAGATTTGATCTTTTTAAAATTTCAGAGCTCCAGTTTTCCTTGGGAAAATAGTCGTTTTTGCAGATTAACTAACCCTTTGGTAAAGGACCTGCATACATTATCTTCAAACTCAGTCCAACCCTCATTGATGTTATAGGATTTACTACTCACATTAGAAGACTTGTGGAATCCAGGCGCCTGGGCTGGAGTCAGGTGAGAACAGCCTGAATGTCTCTCTCGGTTTCCCATGGACAGCCCTTGAACAGGCCCTCGTGCCCTTTCAGTCCCAATTTTCAGGTTATTTCATGTATGATCTAAATTCTGAAGGCTGAAAATGGGCTTTCACTTGACCAATACCTGTGCCTTGTCTCTCTCAGGAAATTTTACCATCCAAGTGTTTGCTGGCCTACAAGCCCAAGCAGAAAAAGCATACCTTTCCTGTCAAGTCTTGCAGCATAGACCAGCTCTAACAAATAGGGCCCCCATCTTTGCCAGTGCCTCTGCTCATTGTTGCAGTGCAGACAAAAGCAAGAGGAAGAGCATGGAGCTAGAACTGCTGGCATTTGTCTTTCTCCTTGTGTGCCCAGCTGAAGAGATCTGAAAACACCTCATTGGCAAAAATTCTCTGAACAATCAAGGATAATTTGAACAGGGTCTAATTTGAAGAATTCCTACTATAATTACACATTTGACTATTTTTATTATTTCATGCCCACAAAACAAAGTATTGGAAGTATATGAGCGCATTGACAAGTTTACCCATTTGGAGAACAATATCTCCCAGAAGAACACAGCTTAAAAGGCTCCAGATGGTAAAATAAAAGCTAAATCTTTTTCTGTTAAAGAGATCACTAAGCTAAATTAAAAAGATGACACTCATAGCAGAAGTAACATTATGCAGAAGACAACAATGGAGTCCTTTTCTGCAAACATCTGCTAGATGCATTGGCCTGTAAGGGGATGCCTGGCAAGCACGTGTACTTAGCATGTTTGCAGTCCATTCATCAGCTTTGGCAGCTATTTAGGGCCTTGCAGGGGGCCAGCCATGTGTCTCCAGGTGGTCACCATCCCAAGCACAGATTCCCACCACAACCCTGACACTGCAGCCCTTCAGCAGTGTCTGGGGGCAACTTCTGGGTTTGTCCCGGTGTGAGTTTCCAGATGATGGTGGGCACTTTGCTGCACGGTGGTCATTTCCCCATGAGCTTTGGCTGTGTTTTACCAGCAGCCTTTCCCTTCTTTCCGTCCCTGCTAGCCCCTCCAAGGCTTGTTCATTACCCCTAAGGGATTTGCCACATACAAGAGCAGAGGGCAAGTCTTCTCTTCCCCTATGAACTGCCTCACATGACCCTAATATCATTGTTCTGCTGGGACAATAACTTCTGTTGTCGACTCATTTAATGCATTTAACATTTTAGTGTGTATTTAAATTTATTTTAATGCATTTTTAAACTGCAACAGCAAAACCAAATAAAAACTACAAAACAGAGGTCCATGTATTTATTTAGATAATTTGAGCTGCTGCTCAAGCACTGTAATGTTTGATGTATTTTAGAGCAGACACTATAGCGCTGCATTGATTTTCTCTAGATACTGTGGAAGAACAATTAAGTGTGCTAATATTCCTCTTTACGAAAAGTTTCAGGAAGACATTTAATATATTGACAAAAGCCACGAAAATTATAATGCCTTCAAGACTAATGAAACAGATGCCTTGGACAGCAGAATTTAATTTTCCTCTTCCTGATTCACATCATACTAGTCTAGGTGTTATATTCTTACTTTTATACAGACAGAACTGTAAAATGTATTTAGAAATCAAACTTTTGCTGATATTGGCAAGACTTACAGGCCTGTACATTTCTGGATTGTGCACAAAACTTTCATAAAATGAAAATGCAGTCTATTGGTCCAATTCAACATTAGTTTATTCAATTCATTTCTGTATCAATATCACATTACATCTTATTTTTATTTTCCAAAAGAGAGTTAAGATTTTTTGCAGCTTTAATTTTTTATGTTAATCTTTATGTTGGATTGTATTTTATTCAAAACATAAAAACTGTTATGCTCTAGTCTGCTAATGACTTAGGCAATTATAAAGATAACAGCAGTTAAGCCCCCTAATTCCATATGCACCAAAAGTGTTTACTGTCTGGTTTATGGCTATGTCATTAATATTTTTGGAGTGCACAGTGTTCTGGAGCAGTTCTGGAAGCAATGCATCAAATCTGTAATACTGATCCATCTCTGGCTTTTAGACAACCAGCTTTTGCTCAGTCATTTAAAACAGAAATGTAACATTAACCACTTTAAACCAGCTTTTAAATGATACCCACTACGAGTACTGGTGCAGAGGTGAGGAAATATATCAGTACTGCTATTACTAGTCTTTATAATCAGGGTAGCATCTATTTTAGTTTAAATGGGGAGCAACTGGCTTTGGAATAAAAGAGCCTAACTTGATTGTACCCTGCAGAGTGCCAGTTTGGGTAGAAATGACATCTAGGATTTAGCCCCAGATTAACACAGTCTTTCAGAAGATTTGTGCATGACAATATGCCCAAACCCACTTAAAAACTGTATTTCTGTACTTGATAAGGATATCAATTGTCTAAGAAATAGTATTTTGATCCTTATATGCTCTTAGCATAGCATATCTGAGACTCAGCAGGTGTTGTCTCTATTTTGCAGGTAAACAGTGAATACTTCTTTTTGAACTAAGTCCAAAATTTTACTTCCCAATAGCTCTTAATCACTACAATAAAAGGTATTATTTGAATTTAATTATATCTTACTTTCAGTAGCAGGCTAGTTCTATAAAACAATGTAACACATGTAAAATGTATATAACACACATATAGGTTTGTAAAGACAGATGTTACTTCCATTATACAGGTGCATGCACAGATACTGTGGGGAAGGGCACATTCTAAAACTCTAGATAAATACCGAGTGTTTGGTGCAACCACTCGACAAAAAGGGCAGTTTAACATTCTGCCCATTTTTTAAGTGGTTTGTGCCTGCTTTTACAATCTAGTACAGGAAATACATCTGAATATTCAGGGCATCCATCTCTGGACACCCAGCTGTCATGTCACTGCACCAGATGGGTGCAGGGTTGCCCCAAGCCAGGGCAACATGGGGGAACTGCATAGACAGCGTTAGTGCCTCCCAGTCAACACTCAGCGGATGGCATACATGTGTGCAGATGGTCAGAATGAAAATGTCCTCAGGACTGGAGCATGAGAGAAAATGGCATTTACTGGCAGAAAACAGGTAGGTTTGATGCTTTTTTGTGAGCTCTGACAGCAGCTGCCATCTCAGGTGTTCCCCACAGAAAGCTTTCCACACATGAGGAGGAATGCTTAGACCACTCTGTGCTGCGAGTGTCATGTAAGGCAGCTACAACATAGGTCTGGCATTTGGCCATTCAGTACAATTTTGTATCACATTTACTTACAGACACTATGATTTATGCAACACTTTTTTGGTCAGCTGGAGGTTAACTCAGAAGATGTGTGTATTGAGAAGTATGGCCTGATTCACTAACAAGCACACTAAAGCACACTATGATTGAAACCTTCAAAATTTTGGTGTTATGAATAAAAAGCATTTGGAAGAACTTGTTGTTTGTATTTTGAATTAATATTCCTGTGCATTAAGTCTCAGGAGTTGCACTGGGCTTACACAAGCATCTGTAGATTCCTTTGCCACAGTTTTTTCCTCTATTTGCTGATCACGACCCAAGCAGTTATCTTTCTTTTTCTCCCGTTGCTTCTCTCGGATCTTTACAAAGAGGATTTCAATCTTTCTGTCACACCAGACATAGCAATATAAGGAAAGCACCTTGATATTGTACAATGAAGAGAGATAAGATAGAGCTGTTTGTTAGGAGTGATAGATAAGCTTATTTTCAAGAGTGTTTAAAACCAGAACATACAAATGTATCAGTAGGTTCCCACAAGAATATGTCTTGAGGCTAGCAATCAGTGCTGGATGGGGATTGTGTAACATATTCCTCAGTACCTTGGAATCTGAGCCCACAAATATTTGTTTTACGAGGGACCTACTGAACCATGTCAAGTTATCTATGCATGTACCTGGTTATGGGATTTGCCACTTGGACTAGGATTTAATTCTGACGGAGACTGCACATGAAATGGCACAGCAGACAGGCACAGGCTCAGTCTGAATGCGTGTCTCCATGGTCATCAAGCAGCTCATATTTCCAGCTGGTGGTCCAGCCGCAGTGGTAGGGCACTGTCAGCATCTGCTGCTTTATCCACCCAAGTAAAATCTCATCTGATAAAAACAAAGCTATGAAACGAAAGGGTTAAAATACATTTTGGTCACTGCTTATTTGGGTATATCTGAGACTAAGGTGTGACATGACACTTAGAGCCAGATTTGAAAGGCCCAGCATTTTGTTTTGACTTCATGGCTGCGGACACAGAATCACAGAATCACAGAATGTTAGGGATTGGAAGGGACCTCGAAAGATCATCTAGTCCAATCCCCCTGCCGGAGCAGGATTGCCTAGATCATATCACAGAGGAACGCGTCCAGGCGGGTTTTGAATGTCTCCAGAGAAGGAGACTCCACAACCTCTCTGGGCAGCCTGTTCCAGTGTTCAGTTACCCTCACTGTAAAGAAGTTTTTCCTCATATTTATGTGGAACCTCCTGTGTTCCAGCTTGCACCCATTGCCCCTTGTTCTGTCAAGGGATGTCACTGAGAAGAGCCTGGCTCCATCCTCGTGACACTTGCCCTTTACATATTTATAAACATTAATGAGGTCACCCCTCAGTCTTCTCTTCTCCAAGCTAAAGAGACACAGCTCCCTCAGCCTCTCCTCATAAGGGAGATGTTCCACCCCCTTAATCATCTTTGTGGCTCTGCGCTGGACTCTCTCTAGCAGTTCCCTGTCCTTCCTGAACTGAGGGGCCCAGAACTGGACACAATATTCCAGATGCGGCCTCACCAGGGCAGAGTAGAGGGGGAGGAGAACCTCTCTTGACCTACTAACCACACCCCTTCTAATACACCCCAGGCTGCCATTGGCCTTCTTGGCCACAAGGGCACACTGCTGGCTCATGGTCATCCAACATCACACCACTGTGGCTGCCTCCCCTTTACCCTTGCAGGAACCTGTATTAGTGCAAACATGATAGGCACAATTGTGATGTGAAAAATAACCTGGCAGTCAGATGCTCACATCACATTGCACCCAAAAAGAGACTGAGGGCAAGATGGAAAGGAGAACTACAGATGCTGGTCTGTAGATAAACCATGCTCCCCATGGGGGTAACTCATCAAGCCAGACCCTCATCAAACTCAGCTGTTTCCAGGTATGTGGCTTCCTACACTTCCAAACAATCTTTGCCCCCAGCCGTGTGCCCTAAGCCTGCAGCAAGGGAATGGAAGAGACACAATGTCAGCTCTTTGCCACCTGGAACATGGGTGCCTTGGGAAAATCCTTCTGGGTCATTTCAGATGGCTTCGGGAGAAGACACGAAGTGACCTTAATGCATGGCAGGACCTAAAGCCACAGGCACAAAAGTAGACTGTTACAAGGACTGCTTTTGTTTTGAAGTGCTAGTATGTTAGTATGTATACGCTGATGCGTTAATAGATGCCTCCAACACAAAGATCATGTTAAAGCCATGCATCTCTCTGCAGTAGTGTTCTCCAAGTGGGGGAACTTTTCAAATCACCTTACATCAGCATTGTCAGAGAGTCAGTGTGCCTAATCACATGCTCATTTGCCATATGAGTTATCCCTGGCTCCTACCAAATGGTGCACTCATTTGAGTGCTCGGGGTATTGCTGTCACAGAAAAACACCAGAAAAAAAACAAACAAAAATCCCAAAAGGTCAGCAGAGGTCTAGTCGAAAAAAAAGGGCAATTCCTCTTATGCACAGCAGGGATCAGACAACTCTTAGTACCCTGTCATAAACATTAATTATCCTCAGCACTGCAGGATACAATTGGGATACTAAAGGTTCCCAATAGTGTGGCAAGCCCAGATAGTGTAACCTGACTTGCAGAAATGGTCAGGATCCAGATTTGCTCTCCCTAAAAGAAAAGAAAATTAATGGGAATAGCTCTTGACAGATGTCAGAAGGGGAAGGATGGAAGAGAGAGAGCATGTCAGTCCTACTGGAGTTCTCCAATAGAACAAAAACATGACACTGGGGTGGGGAGAATATTAACTTAGCTTGGAAATGGAGAAAATTGCCCGAGAAGTTCTGTCAGAGCATATAACAGTTTGCTTAATGGTGTGGTTGTGCAGTGAAATCATTTCCAAGGAGAATATTGAGCTTGAGGGATGTTTTCCAGCTTTATCATGTACCAATCTAGAACATGCTACCAAATGGATTATTGTATACTCAGGGGTTTAATACTTCTCAACATAGATTCAGGTAAATATTAATAAAGGGTGCCAATCTGTATTTTGTTTTGCTGGGACAGTAACTACCATTTATTTATTTATAGGGCACAGACAGTGTGTGTTCATCACTTTAGACGTGTGCATTTTGACAAGAGAAAAGCCCTGGTGTCCTACAGCTCATTGTGGTTTCCCTGTCCTGTGGGTACTGAAGTGACCACTCAGCCAGAAGGCAAGGAGGAGAGTGGTAGGGGCAAAAGCAGCTTCAAGCAATCTTTTGTGCTGCCTCAGCTCTGGGGATTACTCATCTGAGTGGAGTCTGGAAGTGTCCTGTGAATATTTATGCGGGAAGTGGATGGTGACTGTGACTAGTACCCGTGGGAAACACAGCAAAAAGTGGAAACCTGTGGATGTTATTATCAGCAGTGCTACGGAACAGCCTACACCATCACACCCCTGTTTGGCAGCTGGCTTTGTGAGCAAGCTACTCTCACCAGCATCTAAACCACTTGCAATCTCCCCTTGACCTTTACATTTTGGTCCATGCTCATACACAGCTAAACCCATCTAATTATCCTGGGCTGTCTGCTGACGAATTATCCTTACAAATTCCACTACTAACACTCCCACCTGTTTGTATTATTCTAGAACTATGCAATATACTGCGCTGCATATTTTTCCCCAACCTGCCAGAGAGGTCTGTAACATATAGCCAGGCCTCTCACCTTCCGCACGCCTCTTATCTTCCAAAAGGATGTATGGCAGGCTACTTCCTCTCACAGGTGTAATCAGCAGCATTACCACTACTTACACACTTCACTAAGGGAAAAAGCTTGTTTTATGACTTCCTGAGTTTCCCTATCAATCGCCTGAAGTATGGCTCAGCCTGTTACAGGAGCTTGTTTGTGAGGGGAAAGCAAGAATACCTCACTTTCTCTGTTGTGCCCCTCAGTGTTGTTATTTTCAGCCAAACATATTTCTGTGGATTATCTAACGAAGAGCTGCTGTGACCTGCAGGCTTGCAGTCCATGTTACCTACCAAAGACAGGATATTATACACACGTTCTACATACGCTCTATATGTTTGCATGGGGTTTTTTTCTAAATTATGTATTTTACAGGTGTGGGTAACAGCAGGACAAGTACAAATGCAGATGTGACTACTTATTTGATCTTGTGTGCGGCAAAGTGAACGTTTGACCAAATGCTGACATGCAATTCTCAACACTGTCATTCCTATGGTGCACGGCATTGCCACAGCGCTAGCCACACAAGCTCCCCAAGCACCACGCACCAGAGTGCATGTTCCAGTGTAGGGACAGGCGGTGCCTTTGTGACTTGTCCCAGGTTCCCTGAGCAGCTGTGCTGGAGGCAGGAGTGACATCCTCTGAATCCCTGTCACTGTTCCTGCATCTGGGCAAGAACAATCCCATGTATGAGTACAAGTTGGGGATAGACCTGTTGGAAAGCAGTGTAGGGGAAAGGGACCTGGGGGTCCTAGTGGACAGCAGGATGACCATGAGCCAGCAGTGTGCCCTTGTGGCCAAGAAGGCCAATGGCAGCCTGGGGTGTATTAGAAGGGGTGTGGTTAGCAGGTCAAGAGAGGTTCTCCTCCCCCTCTACTCTGCCCTGGTGAGGCCGCATCTGGAATATTGTGTCCAGTTCTGGGCCCCTCAGTTCAGGAAGGACAGGGAACTGCTAGAGAGAGTCCAGCGCAGAGCCACAAAGATGATTAAGGGGGTGGAACATCTCCCTTATGAGGAGAGGCTGAGGGAGCTGTGTCTCTTTAGCTTGGAGAAGAGAAGACTGAGGGGTGACCTCATTAATGTTTATAAATATGTAAAGGGCAAGTGTCATGAGGATGGAGCCAGGCTCTTCTCAGTGACATCCCTTGACAGAACAAGGGGCAATGGGTGCAAGCTGGAACACAGGAGGTTCCACATAAATATGAGGAAAAACTTCTTTACAGTGAGGGTAACTGAACACTGGAACAGGCTGCCCAGAGAGGTTGTGGAGTCTCCTTCTCTGCAGGCATTCAAAACCCGCCTGGACGCGTTCCTGTGTGATATGATCTAGGCAATCCTGCTCCGGCAGGGGGATTGGACTAGATGATCTTTCGAGGTCCCTTCCAATCCCTAACATTCTGTGATTCTGTGATTCCAGGCCCACTGTATTGCTGTGACTCTGCCGTGAGCTATTCCACTCTAGCCGTCTCCAGCGCCTTGCATATTTTATATCACATTATGCATGTAAAAAAAATTCTGCACCTACATGCAAGTGACTGTTTCATACATCTTGATAGCTCATTCATTTCCACTGAAAATAACAGCCTGATATTTCGCTGTTCTGCCAACAGGCAGGGACTAATCAGAAGTGCTCTGCTTTCATTTTCTACTTTGAAAGTGACAAAAATCTGATATCCCAAGAAAAGCAAAAAAACACAAATAGGATAGAACAAAAAATATAAGAACAGAATCTAATTACTGATCCCAGTTTGACCTTGGGATACTTACTGATTACATCATTTTCAACCCCTGTCAGCACAACACTTGCCTGACTTCGAAGGTTTCCAACAGAAGTGTACTACTAATGTTCCTTGGATTCATCTTCACTTTTGGCTCATTTCAAACCTTTTCTAATTTCTATCTACCGCAGACAGAAATCAATAATGACCATGATCATCCTTCTAAGGTAGTTATGCAGTAGTAGCAATCCAAGAAAAAAGAAAATCCTTGTCACTTTATGCTTTTTGTTGGCCAAATGTATAAGGAATGAGTGTCTTCAAACACATCTCCAAATCATCTATGCAGAGTATTTTTCAGGTTCCTATCACAGCCTCAGCTTCCTGGAGCTATGCTGGGAGCCACAAGACTGGTATCATGGAGGGCCAAAAGGCATTGCTACAGGCACAGTTTTGTAGGAACGGTATGCCCACTACCAGATCAGTCCCTGCATAGGTACCTGGTAGTCTTCTCCTTGCCCTGTTGTCTCATCTGTTTCTGCTTCTGAAGTTCTTCCAATGGGCTCTTCTGTCTCTAAGTATTGTTTTAAAATCCAGTAAAATGAAAAATGAAGACAATAGTGTAAATGAAGAGCTTTACAGCCTCCTGAGCTGTTTCCTCTCACACTGCTTGTGAATGCTGCTTCTGCAGTATTTGTGGTTGAGACCTGATCTCAGGAAGTTCTGAAACCTGCAGGCAGTGTTACAAGCTTGAAAAACCTGTCCAAAGCCTTAGCAAAAAGCATCAAGTTAAACACAAATGGTGTTTGGGTCAACTTGTTCACACAGGAACATTTCTATTGACTTCACTGGGGCAAATGTTCAGTCAGGACAGAAACCAGGAGTACTTATCCCCGCGTCACACAACTTTAAGACTGTATAATCCATGTGAGAGACACCACGAAAGATCAAGGACGATGTGTTGAAGGTCTTCAGCACATCCTTTCCTCTAAAATAGTACCAAGATCCTATCTTACACCCACAAAAATTTACTTCATCTTTTACCCAAACACTTATTTGACCTAATATTGGCACAAACAGGTATATTCTTGCACAGATACTGTCATGTTTTGCAGTAAACTGTTCTGAGGCCAGGTGTGAAATTAGAGGCAATGTTTAATATGGTCTGGAAGGTTTTTCTTTTTGATAAATGGCTGCCAGTCAAAGAATACTTAGTGAATGTGGATAAAACCTGCTAGCCAACTGCTAGTTTTCATTGCAAGAGGAGATCTGTGAAAGCCACAATGTTTAACTCAGTGCAACTGAAATCTGGAACAATCTGTGAAACTGGGGTAGCTTTATGGTGACCATGAAAATACTAATTGTTGTCATCTTTTCAAGTTTACATTTGAACCTAAATTTGGACAATACGACTTTTTTTCTGTAAATGGACTTTTTGTTTACGTTCTCTTTTTAAACTACAAAGACTTGCTTAGTAGTGAGAGTGTCTTGCATCTTTCAGCCATATATCCAGAATAATGGAGGCAAAAATTGTGACTGTGATTGACATATGTGCGTTGCTGTACTGGTTTGTGCAGTTACAGTCCCAAGTCACATGCATGATCAGTTAGCTGTTTAAGCATAAGGACTTACAGTAACTACAAATATAAAAGGTAGAAGTACAACATTTGAAAATGTAGCTTTTTAATTCTGATTACAAATTTAATTCTGATTACTAATTTAATCACTTAACTCTCACAGCTACAGTAGTGATCTGTAGGGACTAGAACTGAGAAAAATAAAAGTCATCATCACAAAAACCTAGAGCTTTAATGTGCCCATTACAAAATCAGTGCCAAAACTGTTAAACACTTCCAGTTGTAGCAATGCCAGGCCATACACTTGTGACAGGCCAAGTGATTCTCTTTATTTGTATATGGCAGTTTTGCTTTCATGCACAAAATATCCTTGCACTTGCTCCTAGTACAGGTCAGCTTTGCCAGCCAGCCATTTTCCTCATGCTCCTAGGAACCCCTCTCTGTTCTGAAGGGCATACTTCCCTAGAAAACCTTCATTATGCTGGTAATGCATTCTCGCCTCTGACTTATTTGAGGTTGTTGGAGTGCTGCTGAGGCTGGCTTGAGTTAGTAAACTCTTGGCCTTTATGTGACAGGAGGAAGAGAAGCTCCCGATAGCCCGAAGTAGGCAGCCAGTTTTTCGCAGAAGCCACAGGAAAGGCCAGTGAAAGTGAAGGCGTAAGAAAGTTCATCACACTTGACTGCATTAATAAACAGTTACAGAAAAGTAGCATAGGAGCTGATAAATTAAAAAGTCATGATGAAAAAGAAGTGGCAGAGGCAGCTGCTGAGTAAGGTCTTGAAGCCCCAGCATGACTGATGCTGTCAGTAGTGTGACCTATACAGCGTGCCAGTTTCAAACGCCAGCAGCTGCTAAGGTTGTTGACTGAATATACAAATGTGTACCAGGGAGAGTATCCAACTTTTTGCTGTGCTGAGGTTTGGCCAAGCCTAAAACTTTCTGTAATTTTGCCAGAGCACATTTCTGTCCTCTGCTTGCCAGATCTAAGAAGGAAGGTATTCTGGAAGACTGGGATTTGAACTTAGGACTATCACCTTCATCACATTCAGAATGATTTTAAGAAAACCTTTCAGGCTTAAGTAACACATTAGGAAACGTTTGTGTTCTACTGGCATGTTTGTTTCAAGTACGGGTGCAGGAAACATTTTCCTTTTATAACAGGAAAGGGAGATGAACAAGGAGAGAATTACAGAAAAGCCAAGAATGGGAGATGATGTGAAAATACATGAGGAAACTCTAGAGAATGAAAAAAAGGAAAGAATTGGAGGACAAAAGGAAGGAATAGGATGAATTATTAAGAGATCAGATTCAGTTGTCGTTTACGTGGTTATAAATCAGGAGAGAGTAAAGAACACTAAAATGACGTGCTCCTGTTCATTTGGGACCCTTGGATTTGTCACATGGATTTGTTCAGGTTTTTTCATTTCTCTTTTGGTCTTTCACTTCACTTTCAGCATGAAATCTAGACTTCAATCAGGGTTCAAATAAAGGTTTATTTTCTTGAAAGATATAGGCTGTGTTTTACAGAAAGCAAAGGAAAGGAAATGGTAGTTTAGATGTGCAGATGTTTCTGTGGACATTATAAATACAGCTTTTTTTTTTATTCCTACCATCTACATTCTCCTACAAACATTTGCTAAAACTAAGCTGCTGACTAAGCTACTGCCTCTTTCTATATCTTGTGCTTTTAGTTTCTTTGGAGATGCCTTCTACACTGAACAAAACATGAAAGCCAAGCTACCATTCCTTACCGTCATGCCACCATGCGAAGGCCCTTCTACCTAAAGCACAGCTTTATGCAAAAATGAGTTAGGGTAAGTGGAACAGGCTCTCATCTGGGAAATAGAAAAGGGATCTTCCATACTGCCACTGCCTAGTCTGGAGCTCCTTGACTTCTGGGGCAAGATAGGCACTGGCAGGACAAGGTACTGGGGGACGCTGACACTGAGCTGCGGCTGCAGAGCAACAAACCTTTGTGCGTCCAGGCTGTCAGGTCTGCTAGCACTAGTGACAGGTCTCACAGTCAGAAGTGATGACCACTCTCTGTTCTCATCAAATGAAGGAAAGCTAATGGCGCCAGTATGGGGCCAGATGAGATCATTCTGTAATGAAGGACAGAGACAGACAAAGGGCTGAGTGTACGCCATGTTACTTATAGACAGTAAAAGCTTGCTCTTGGTTTCTAGAAAGAGAAAATACAAAAGCTATGCCTTTAGTAGCTATCAGGTGCCTCTCAGATGACACCTGGTGGACAAACACTAAAGAGATAAATGAAGCCTGCCTTTACAGTGCAGAACTGTACCACCCCTGCTCACACCTGCACTACTGCACTTACAGCTGGTGTACCTACCAGGTGCCCTCCCTGCTCTTCTTATCCCCTCCCAGACTGCATTATTACAGTGGCCCAGAATAAGCACGTATCATCCATCACCCATCAGCCTGTAACAGCTCTTCTTTTTGCATCTGCTTCCATTTTTTTTTCATATTCTGGCTGATGCCCTGAGTTGGTTTAATTCTGACCTGTGATTCTGAAGCTAGACCAGACTGGAGACGTTGTGTTCAGAAATAAAAATACAAGGAAAGCCCATGTTGTTAGCAGCCACTGGGTGCTTTTATAGTCTGGGATACCTAGGCAATTTTATGAATGCCTTCACAAGTGGATAGTTGTACCCACAGGGTTAAAGGCTTTGATTTCTTCTGATCATTAATTTACTCTTTCTCTTTTAAACTATTTCCAGTTTGCTTCTCTAACACTGGCTGTCTTTTCTGCTTGACACTTTAGAACTGCCCTAATGCATTCTTGTTGACAACCCAGAGATAAGGCACCAACAAAACAAAAACCTCTCTGAGTTCCCCTGGAGAGAAACAGCTACTTAGGGTAGTCTTTCTTCTGGGGATCCACCTCCAGTGAGTGGATGCTTATGCCTCCTGGTAAGACAGGTGGTTTCCTCAGGGATCGAATGGATGGGAATACAACATTACTGTGCAGTTTTTTTTCTCTGTTTGGCTTGAAGGATTCCAGGAAAATGGCAAATACTGCTAAATCAGCACTGTGACAGATGAGGTCTCTTCCATATAAATAAATGGCTGTGATCAATTCTTTGATTGCTGGCATTGCATCTTCCAGGTTAATGTTTTCTTTTCTGTTACTTGGGCTTTTTTGTTTTGTGTATACCCAGTTCCTTTAGATTTTAAGAGCTTTATCTTTCCTCAGTGTATTTCCATGCTTTATTTTTGTGCAAAATCTTGAAAGCTTTTACAAAGAAAAACACACACAGAAGTCAAGGATTTGCTAACATCAAACACCAAACTAAGCTGAAACAGAGAGAGTGTGGGAGAGGCCAGGATGTAATTACCCTATGTAATTACCTAGCTCCTTTCTTCTGCATCTATATTAGCTGTTTACAAAAAGGGCACAGAGGCCACCGAAGAGTTGTGTACATCTGTATTTGGTCTGGCTGGGACGGAGTTAATATTCCCCACCGCAGTCCACATAGAGCTGTGCTTTGTGTCTGTAGCTAGAAGGGTGTTGATACCACTCCAGTGTTTGGGCTACTGCTGATCAGTGCTCAAACAGCGTCAGAGCTGTCTCTCCCATACTCCCCGCCAAAGGCCAGTGGGCTGGGGTGGGCAAGAGGCTGGGAAGGGTTGCAGCTGGGACAGCTGACCAAAACTGACCACAGGGATATTCCATACCATATGATGTCTGCTCAGCATATAAAGCTAAGAGAAAGGTGTGTGGGGGGGGTATTTGTTATTAACGTTTGTGTCTTCTAAAGCAACTGCTATGTGTACTGGGGCCCTGCTTCACAGGAAGTGGCTGGACATCACCTGCTGATGGGAAGTAGAAAATAAATTGTTGCTTTCCTTTGCTTCTGAGTGCAGCCTTTGCTTTTATTCATTAAACTGCCTTTATCTACACCATGAGTTTTTAATCTTATTTTTTCCCCATCCTACTGAGGAGGAGTAACAGCGTGGCATTGTGGGCATCTGGTGGCCAGCCAAGGCCAACCCACCACAGGCGCATCCTGGCTTAGATGAGTCCTACTCCATAGAGGGAATGAAGTAATGTCCTGGCCCAGCTGAAAGCCAATGTTCATCTTTATACCAGCATCACAACTTGATGCCTGACCCCACCAGTGCTTAGAGACGGAACTAGCCAAGCCTAGCTCTGCTCCGATACCTGAAATATCTCTGCACATGGTTTCTAGGGCGTCTTTGTAAAGTTCTCAGGATTCTGAGTAACTCACAAGTAAAGTGTGTGGCAAACAATAATACAGACTGACCATCCAGAAATTGGTGAACTACTGCACAGTATCTGAATTACACTATGACTGGAGCCACCTTGTTAAAATGCTTGCTGAAAACAGATGCTTGCTGTGGAGCAATTTCTGACCAGTTATCAGTGTGCTGATCCTAATAACAGAAACCTTGGAAGGGCAGACAGTCACCAATGGAAAGCAAATACAAACATGTTCTAGAAGACACATTTTTTTCTCTTACAGCCAGTGAAGGACAAGACAAAGAGGACTTTGAAACACTGCTGTGGAGAGAATATTTTACAAGCCATTTCAGGTAGCAATCTGTGAAATCAATCCTCTGTAATTTATGCTGACGTCTATTTTCAGGTTTTGAAATGTTCTCCTTTACTTGTTAATTCCTATTCAGCAAATACAAAGAAATCAAATGTAGGCACAGTCATAAAATATAAAGAGGAAAAATTTGTCAGGAAAGTGCTCTTAAAAACATCAATTAGGCAATAAAATGTCTTTAGCTTAGGCCATTTGGTTAGCATCTGTGAACGCTTTTGTGTTCTGCAGCTGGGAAAACACCAGTTCATAAAATCTCTTTAGCTAGAAAAGCTACTGCATGAATAGATTATTTTGTTTCTGCAGAAATGTTAATTGGCAATTCATTAAAACTTTGATTGGTATATGTGAATGAAAAACAAGATTTTGAGAGTTCCAAAAATGTATTGAATAATGTGAAGTTCTTTATTTTCTATCAGGATAATGATGATATACTCTGGTCTTCCTGAAGGAAGCAATCAATACAAAACCTTAGATCCCAACATAAATGAAACCGTAGCCGGTAACAAGAGTGCTCCACGAGTTGAGAAAGAAAAAGAAGCGTGAAATCATACATGCCAGGCGGTTCATCGGTCATAGTCAAATTACAGCTATACATGGCTCTTCCCAATTAACACCAGCCACTGCGGGAGGAGGACACAGTGCCACCCCACAGCAAGCACCACTTGCTGCTGTACAGCTGAGGGACCTCCACACACAGGATTCCTCCACACACAGCGTTCCTCATAGCCCACAGGCCAGGCCAGCGCTGTCCGCCGGGCCTGCAGCACATCACTGACGGGACACCACCTTGTGAACCCCCAGCCTGTGGCCCCAGATCTTCAAACCACCTCAGCGGACTAAAACAGCATCGCAGAAGAGCCTGGGCCTCCTGAGGCCGCTGTCCTCTCCAAGCGCCCACCGCCTCCAGCGCAGCCCGTAGGGCTTTCGCGGCTGCAGGCACCCCGCATGGCGCCTTGCCCCTCACAGACAGCGGCAGGTCTCACGCAGGCACCGTTTGGCCCTGACAACACGGGCCATGCCCTCTGCACCCAAAACCCGCCTTCCTCCTGTTGAAACCCCAGGATTTAGGGAGGCTTACACCGCCTAGACGCGGGGCGCGGCGCGGTACGGGCCGCCCCTCAGCGCCGGGGCGGGGTGGCAGCGGGGGCCACCGCCAAAATGGCTGCGTTGGCCGTGGCGGTGGCTGTGGCGGCTGCCGGGCCGCAGCAGGTAAAGGCCGCGGCGCGGGGCCGCTGCATCCCCCGCCGGCCGGGGGGAGCCCCTCTCGGCGGGCTCGCCAGGAGGCGGCCGCGGAGGGGTTCCAGCCTCGTACGAGGTGTAGGGATAAACGTGAGAAACGAATGCGAGTTTGCCGGGCTGGCCTCGAAAGGGGCTGCTTCATAGCCTGCATTCCTGGCAGTGGCTGTGTTAAGGGTGTTCAGGGTTGCTATGAATAAGGGTTGGCAATTGGCAAGGGATATTAAGCAGATTTCAGAAGGTAAGCTGGTGCTTTTCGTGAACCAGATGAAATGAGGGTAGTCTGCCTAGTGTAGATTACGTGCTTGTAGCCAGGTAGGTAGGTACTCTGACTCGCCAGACTGAGTGCCCTGAGAGGCAGGGCAGTTGCCTTGATTTAGTATTGCAGTGTGATGAGCAGCCTCTGTTAAAACAAGCTGATGTTGCTGTCTTTCCATTTTTCTGTTGAATAATGCATATTTGTATACAGTCATCAGCTTGCCATCACTCATCACTCCAGTTTTATACCTGTGTGACTTAAAATTATTTGAATTGCGACCGTATGAAACTGAAGTAATGCTGTTACTCTGCACTGTGGTGGTGTCTGCTTAAGCATTTAAAAAATAAATACTGTTTTTTAATAATAATTTATTTTGTTATGTACAGAATGACAGCTGTGCCAGTACTGCAGGTGCTGGTCGACAGTTTCAGAACTGGAAGATGAAAGCTGAACAAGCTAAGAAAGTTGAATTCATAAGAACTGCAGAAAATCTAAAAACCCAGCAAGTTACACACTTCATCATAAGTATATTTTCATGCTGTTCTGGAGGTGACATAACTCAAGGTTCAAGGTAAGAATTTACAGCAATGAAACCCTGAGGCTAAGATTTCCTTTTCAGAAGCTCAAGCAGATTGTTGTGGTTGTTACAGTAGTTGAGGATAGACTTGAGCTCCAAAATGCCCTGGTGTTCTAATTAGCATTTGGATTTGGTCAGTCATCTTTAGTAAGCTATTGCTGCACTAGATGCACAAAAGAAAGTGCCTGTGGCATAACTGAGTTCTCAGTTTTCCTACTCAGCTGTGCCTAGCCTTCTAAGGACCTAAAGCCCTTAAGACATACCAACAAAAGGGGAATTACGGCAGCATTACACGAGCTTCCTCAGAGAAGTCTGAAAGCACTTTCTCTAGAATATCTAGGCCACTGCTTTGGAAAATGGGGATTCAAGACAGCTCAGGCACAGAAGTGATTTAAATCTGTTTCCTCACATCTTGAGTAAGTGCTGTAACAACTACACTGACAGCTGAAAGAACAAGGAGGTTTCTTCTTGCGTGGATGAGCTTTATGAGGAAGAGCTGACGTAGCCATCCGGCTCCAGGAGAGGTTTGTAGTTGTGAATCCTGAATGAACAGTGACACTTAAGTCTCACAGCAGTGTTTCATACTGTCTGACTGAATCAGCTGCTCCTTGGTTATTCTGGATCCTGGGTTATGGCTCAAAAGTTGACTGCTGGGTAATGTAGATGTTCCCAAGCAGCTTCAAACAAGGCATGCCATTTAACTACAGCACATTGTCCTTCTGTAGTTGTGGTGCTCTGAAGGCTTCTAGTGCACTGTGTGGGGAGATTTGGTACTTGAGTCTGGTCTGTGAATTCCAGTGGACAGAAAGCATTTAAACTGTGAACCATAAACTGCACAGTATAGGGGTTTGAACCATATAGCAGGAACTGTCTGCTGAAGAACACAGCTGCTACTGAGACAGGGTTTCTTGGGCTGTCAGTAGTGTTGCTTAGCATTGGGAATCCTACCAGATGTCTCTACTGTGTGGCACCAGTTTCCTGCTGTTCTGATCTCTAACCTGGTGGTACCAGACTTCACAGATGTACTCAGACTGCAGTATCTGCAGTCCTTTTGAATCTGCTGTTCTGTAGGTCAAACACCAGTATACTGCCTGGTTGTAGGAAGGCAAAGCACATCCCACTCTGAGATGTACTCTAAAGCTTCAGACCTTAGTAAGAAAGCAAAAGTCACCTGCAGCGCTCTGTACTATAGATAAAGCATGGTCAGTAAGTAAGGTAGCAGCTTTAATATCTTAGTTATTTAAATGCTAAATGAACTTGAATTTGAATCTTCAGTTGCAGCAGTACTATTACTGGTGTTCAGGCTGAGGGAATGTACTTATTTTGTCTGTGCTGGGGCTCCATCTGTGTGTGCAACTGCATGAATACAGCCTCTCTCTGTCCGTCCGCTTTCCAATGAAAACTCCTAAGGCTCCCCGATAGTGAGCACACATGTAAAATTTCAGGCCATTTCAGTGTGTGAACCACTGCCTGTCAGCGAGGTAATTTCCTTGTTAACTTCTTTCTCTTGTTCATGTTCTTACGTTACTTTAGTGTGTAGGCCATGTAGCTGCAGAAAGATTTTCCTTGAAAACAGCTGTAGGAACAAACCAGTGATTTGTATAAAATCTAAGACAGATCTGTTGACGAAGCCTCAGCTGGATACTAACCTTGGAAAATCTTGGGGCATTGCTAAGTATTCATGTCTTAGTGTGGCAACCTGTTTTTCCAGGCTTGCAAATGCAGAAAAGGACAAAAATGGACATCTTTACACTAGGAAGAGTGATTTCAGGGTAGAATACAGCATGCTAGAGGAACTGGAACGTAGCATGACTGTCAGCAGGAAAACTGAAAGTAAGTGGTGTTTTATTTGGGTTTTCTGTTTGCTTTTTTTTTTTTTAGTCTACGTTGTTTGTTTAACAGTAGTACAAAGAGATCAGTTCAGGTGGAAGGTAGATGCTGATACAAGTGTGGTATTTCACTATGTGTACTGCTTATAAAGACGACTTCCACAATTCACTTGCAAAATTCAGAAGCATAAACATTTTGGGCTGTCTGTGTTAAGTGTTTTCTTTTAATCTTGAATGTGGCAGATATGACCCACAAAAAATTTTGTGGAAAGTTACTGTTTTAGAAACTTGGAATCAATTTTGTGTGTGTATACAATAAATATATACTTAAGGCAACGTTTTTCACACACCAATTCCTGCCTTTAAATATACTTTTAAACTGTTCTGTGTTTGCATTTTTCAAATTCTTGGATAATGAATATTCATAGTCTAAATAGTTCTGTGAGATGGTACACAGTCTGTCCTACAATATCTGTTCCACTACTTCAGGAAAAAAAGTGACTCCCTGGTCACGGTACCTAGATTCTTTCAAAAGTAATCAAATAAATCATGCTATACTTTCTGATATACCAGATCAAAACAAAATAAGTTGAAGAAGGGAAAGGACACATAGAGACAGCTAAAAATACATTTACCTTAGAAATTTGTATGTGTTTTAATGTGCGTCTTTTAATTAAGGAAACATCATATCTGTTACATCTTGCAATCCTTAAGAAATGTAAATATTTCTGAGGAATGACTAAGCTAAAAAGTTCAGAAAATTTTCCAAGTGTAAGAAGGGAGCATGGAAGCATGGATAGAGATATGATTATGAGATGATAAGAGGACAGTGGTGAGAGGTGTAAGGGACTACATGTGAGATGTGAAGGAGTGTTAGAGTATGATCTTTTAGGGTGTGTACTAGAACCCCCAAACTTCCCATTTGCTACATTCAGGTCTTCCAGCATCATCCATGTGCTTTTACACTTCCTGTGGTCTCAGCAGGAACTTAGTAGGGTTATGTCTTAGCTACATTTTATTACGTTTTGGTCTTGGACTCTGTTATCCCTTCCTTAAACCAAATCTTTTAGGATAGAAGATACAGTCCCCAGACTCCGTAGTACCTTAGATGTATCCAGAAGTTCATCCTACTTCATCATCATTATTGTATTTATGGACTCACGAGGAGCCATGTGGTAACAAAGCAAGTAAGTGCATGCATGCTTGGAGTACACGAAAACATTGATTCTACTTCAGTTAACACACCAAATAAGTAAATCTTGTTGAAGTAGTACATTCACATACATTTTCCAAGTTTGTTTTTTCTTTATTGCTGACTGTTTTGAGGCCTAGGTCAGAGTCTCCCTCAAAATTCTAAAGGAGGTGTCATCTGCATAGGCAGTATTCTCCAAACTCCAGTTACCTGATAAAAGGTTGGGAAAAAAACCCCACCAACCTGATTTAATCTAGGTATGACTATCCTGTTGACCCCTTTAGAAATAGGAGCTACTAGTTTTAAAATCTGTTGATGCTGTGTGGGGAGGTACATGGCCCGTGCAATCAGTTACATGCAGTTACAGTCATGTTAAAATGCTTAGTAGTATGGCAGTTTCTTATGATCAAACAGAATTTGTGCCCCTGCTTAGATGAAATCCCCACTTCATTAGGAGACTGGCAACACTTCATTGCTCTTGATCTTGTATTGAATTTAATGCACAAAGAAACTGTTAAAATTATCAGCACCTTATTTTGTTTAACAGAAGCTAAAATCCTGCAGCAGCTATCAAAAATACAAAATAATGTGAAGAGACTTCAGCGACAATTAAAAGATGTGAAGCCTACACCAGAATGTAAGGGGTGATGACAGATTTAAAAACATTTTCCTCTATAGACAGGTTTCTTGCATAGTTGGGCCGATGATTCTCCTGCAGACTTGAGATATTCCTTCTCCAGTCTGTCTGTTTTTCCAGGAATCTGGGAAGGGAAGAATGCAGAAGTGTAAGAAATGGTGAAAGATCATGCAGTTCTGTGTGGAAACAGAGAAACTTACTTTGTCTTAGAAGTGGGTTGTGTTTGTTTCTTCAGGCTGTTGAAAGCTAGGTATTTTCTATATGTAACTCTTTGCCTTATGTAAAATAAAGTTAGTATTCTCATGCTGTTCAGATATAGCTCCCTTTCATGTGGTAAGAGGTCACTGAGTAGGGTCTACAGGGACTCATTTCCAGCTGCCCACATGGCTTTACGTGTAAGTTGGAATATTCTGCGGAAAATGCTGAAACAACTCATTCAGTTTGGATGTTTTGAAATGTTTGGGAAATAGGCACTGAAAAAAAAACATTCTCCTGTGATACTCTACTATCTCATGTGGAGCTCAGATTGAAGCCCTCCCACTAGCTGAGGGCTTTCTGATGCTAGATAAAATGCATCTCATTTCATTTATTCAGGGTCTATTCTATAAAAAATGTATTATCTTCTTAAGCTGTCAGCAAAGGTACCAAGAACTAACAAGGCATGAAAGCTGATCTAAGAGTTTTAGATGATATAACTGTACTAATTTAGTTTATTATTTTTTAAAGCCAGGTTAGTTAAACTATGTGTTCAACATGTGTCTGTAGAGATGATGTGCTGGTTTAAAACAGATTTTAAAACTTTTTCCTACCATTGCAAAATAGATCCTCGCTGGAAAGCTGTCTTACCGTCTTTCTCCATATCAGGACTACAGCGTGCTGACAGTACAGGACAAAGTCTTACTTTGATGTTTCTTTGTCAGCTTTGTAAAAGTAGTGACCTGTAGGTTAAATAGGATCACTACGCCTGGTATAAACAAAGATTTGAGTATGCTTCTCAAGTCACTAACTGCATTGTTATAGAAAACAAAAGTAGAAACTCTTTAGGATAAGGCTGTCTTATTCTGTGAATCAGTTGAAGGTTACTCAGAATGAGACTTGTTTACTGAAAATAAACATTTATACTGGGACTTGCATCCATTTAGCTAAATCTCTGTGAAACCACACCTTTTCAGTAAATGGAGAGTCTGTCTTTTAAGGCTGCTTGAGATGGAAATGCATGCTTTTTTGCACATGAAATAGAAGTGTCCCAGAGGTCTCTGCAAGTGCCTACATTTCTGGATAGCGCTGAACTACTGGTAAATACTGTAGACTTCTTCAGTGATATGCTCTTTTCTTCTTTTCCTTTGTAGTTGTTGACAAGCTCAAGGAAATGATGGAAGAAGTTGAAAATGCAGACAATGCTTTTAAAGAGGAACAGAGGCAAATGTATGTTTATACATGCTTCAGCTACAAGAAAAAGTGCTTTGGTAAGACACAGTGAAAACTTTGCATTAATCAAGTAAACTGTTCCTTTGATTTACTCTTTTGGTAGTGATTCCTGTCATACGAAATCAAAACTCGCTATCCACGTTAGAATCTTGCCTTTTAGAGAGACTGTTTATATAGCTATTGCAGTGATCCAATGTAACAATCATTTGCCTATGAAAAGGCTTTTCTGACAAAGGCTGCAGAAGAAATTAGATTGTGGGGTCTTTGTTGTTGCTGTTGTTATGGTTTTTTAAGTGGGTGGGGTTTTTTTTCCCTTTCTCTCTACTGGTGTCAGGAGGGGACTGAGTGAGTTGTTTGAGTGCCATAAATGTGTGCTTTCACTAAAAGGGTAACTTAATTCTGATTGTGTAGTGCTTTATGATGGGATCATTACAACCATGCTGTCATCTGTGTTACCACTTCAGTTCTTAATCTTTGAAGAATAGCTTGTGTGTGGCATTGAACAATTCCAAAATTCATTTTCAGTGAATGAACAATGAATACTGGATTTCTTTTTTTTTCTTACATTTCAGTGTTCTCTTTTCAGATACGAACAGCTTTTGAAGGAGGAAAAAACTGCTATTAATGAGCTCAGTGTCTTTGAGAGAAAAGTAGAACTGTGGGCATTAGGCAGCTCAACAACAGGAAAAGTTTTCAGATTACCATCAGCCAGGGACTCACTTGATAAAACACTGGAAGATAATCTACCTGAAGAAGCAGTAGAGTTTGAAAGATTTCTTCAGCGAACAGGAGGGTGACAAGGAGGCTGGGATGATTATGATCATCAAAATTTTCTGAAAGTATGGACAAAACACAAAGGAAGGCTGTCTTACGTGGATGAAGCCCTTGAGTATCTCTGTGGAAGAACAAAAGATATTGTACAGCATGACAAATGGTATCAAGAATTTCTAATTTTACACGAAAGGAAGAGGTAAAATAACCTCTCGATGGCTTTTGTAGCTTTAAGAAAAAGTACTTATTTTTAAAATGTATGCATTTCTTATATTTGTGTTTGCCTCTCTGGTGGTAGTGCTAGGTACATTTCTGTTAAGGTTGATGGTATATAACTGAAGACGTTAGCATCCTCAGCTTGCCAAAAATATTTGTCTTAAAGAATTAACGAGTTAAGCGTAGACCTAACAACACACTGACGTGGGCTGTGTATTGTCAAAGTGTATTACAAATGCTTTTGATGGCAGTGGTCCAGCAAGTTAGATACCAGTCCCAGACGGTAAGTGATCCTCTCTGTCTTGTTACATCTATCCGTAAGAATGTCTGTCCCACCATATAGGCCATATACCTATGCCATACTGACATAACGAATTATGATTCCTTCAAGACTATCCATCTGGGTAATAGAAGATACACAGACATAATAAAAACCGAATTATAAAATAGTAGGTGGAATTGTTAATTTGAAGAAAAAAATTACGACCTGAAATATGTTTGCATTTAAAAAAGCATGTTACACCAACATCCATAACTACCCAAAGTTAATATGAATGCCGTAACTTAAATAATTTTAGCAGGCACATATTAAACCTGCCTGTGTGATCCATAAAATAGAAAAAAAAAATGTGAGAAAGCAGACATAGGTGCTTCTTTGCCTTAAGTTTTGTCTTTAGTAGACTTTTAATTCCTATCTGCAGTTTGTATCCTTGGAGCATATGTTTTCATCAGACCAAATCAATGGGAATGTGTAAAATTTTCATGAAAAACTTTGGGTTTTTTTCTGCTCTTCTCTTGCGGTCAATTAAGAATTGGAAAGAAAAGCAGCAGCAAGAAAAAGAAGGCAACTTGAAGGAGAAAGAGAAGTCAGAAAAAAATGCTCAAGGAAGAATGGCTACAGCGTGAAGAAGCTCAGAAGCAAAAAGCAGAAGAAGAAAGAAAAAGACAACAAGCAGCAATTGAAGCATGGAAGAAACAGAAAGCAATCACATTTGCAATGGAACAAACATCACAACTAAAACTAGAAGAAGAGAAGGAGAAAAAGCAACAAAAAAAATGCCAGCGCCAATGCCACATGAAGTTACTGTTGGAAAGGTATACCTTGCAGAAGAAAGAAAAGGAGGAACTTGAACAGCTTGAAAAGGAGGAGAGGAAGCTGAAAAGGAGGAAAGGAAGAGAATTGCTGCAGAAGAAATTACTAAGTTTCAAGAGCGTGTGCGTAATTACATCTCCATTTATGCATGTTTTAAATTTGCCTACTTCCTCCTACAATATAATCTGTGAAACACTTTCTAAAATCCAAGTTTCATTCATTTAAATCTGTTTTTGATTCACTATGAACAACAGCATGTTACAAGAAAACAGTATGAAACTTTAGACAAAAATGTTCCTTTTCTTCAATATCTTAAAGTTCTACAGGATTATTCAAGCCCATATTTCTTTCTACATATATAAGTGTTTTTATTTACTTCAATGTGAAAATGTTTGGGAAAAACAGCTTGGGCTGCGTTGCTGTCCATGCTGTAGAAAACCTCAGAAGACCTGATTGTTGCATGCAGATCTGAAATAAAGAGATGTTTGAAGATGCAGCAGGTTTCAGTAGCTGTAAGGTCAAGTTAGATCCCATGTCAATGTAAATCTGATTACTGGAGAACCAATATTATTGTCAGCATTCACACTAGAGTTCATTTTTATATACAGATTAAACTACTACAATCCGTTTTTTTTCAGAACTAACTAATTTGTTCGTGCAGGACAAGCTATAGCAAGTAGCTACCTAGTGTAACCTTATTCTGTACTATGACAAAATAATTTCAAGACAAAAAAGAATTAACTGTGAAAAGGCTGCATACATATTTTCATACAATTTGTTACTTCCAAAGACGAGTTTGCTTTTGTATTTGTTATATGTTTCAGGATCTGCATAAACTGGAGCTAAGGATTCTACAAAAACAAGCTAAAGAAGTTAAGAGAAGGTAACCTACCATTTTTTTGTTTTAATCTAAGTGTGTGAAGCTTGGTTGTTTAAGCCACCTTTTTCCTCACTGATCTAAAAAGCAATTATTTTTACTTATCTAAATGTTTGATAAAGAAAAAAGAATTTAAATAGTAAGTCATGCTTGTTATCAGGAGACAGAAATGCAGCAGGCATCGTTGTTCTTGTGTTTAAAAAAAAAAAAAAGGCAAGAGAATTTATTTATCTCCTGGCAATGTTTATTCTGGGTAAAGCTTAAAACTCATACAAATGAGCTGCACTATGGATGGTGGTGGCTTTTTTAATATATTTTTTTAAATGGTTTTCTACCATTAGTTAAGTAGGCTGGCTTCCAGGAGAGTTTTGGGAACGTTGTCTGGCTTTAGAGTTTAACCTTTTTAAATCATTAAAATTAATGACAGCAAGCAGTTGTTGCGCCTCTTACTGATTTCATGTTTCTGCCATTTCCTGCGATAGTGTGGAGGGAGGTCTCTCTCTCGATAGCCAGCGGTGCTTTCTTTACTCTGCACCTATTCATATGATGAAGACCTAATGAGTGTATGTAACTCATTCTTCGATCGGTGAAAAAGACCAGGGTTTTTTTGTTTGTTTCACACTGAGGTCGAGATTCATGTAACCAGAGACCGGTCCAGGTTGTACAGACCTACCAAGGGCTGGGAGGAACACACGAAAGAGATGGCACCCACAGCTTCAGAAAAGCTTTTCTGCATCCCTCATAGGCAGGGAGGAAAACGATGGACGCGTAGTATGGCAAAAACACGGTGATGTATGAGCTCCTTATGCTGCTCTGCGCTGTTTTTAGAGCTGTCCCAGCCTGGAGACAAGGCTTATAGATGAGCACCTGCAGGATGACGACTTCCTGACCTGTGAAGCGGCCAGCAGTCCTCAGAAGCGGTCACAAAATGTGCTTGACACAATGACGTGTATTAGCTTTGTATTTCGTGAGCGTCGGATTTGAAACGTCATCTGTCAAGACTAGCAGGGTTTGCGTGACGGCACGCGTTTCCGTCGGCGTTCACAGCGCGTCTCCGGCAGGCTGCCACCTCCCGCAGCGAACGGGGCGCAGACACCGACCGCACCACCTCCCCTCGCTCCCCCGGGACCCCGCCGCTAGCTGCCGCCGGGGCGGGGCCACGCTGGCGGTGGCGCCCGCCGCAGAGCGTGACGCAGTCTGTGCGCGCCGGGCGCGGGCGGCGGCAAGATGGCGGCAGCGGCGCCGTGCTCCGGGGAGGCGGAGCGGCTGGACTTCCTGCGGGAGCGGCATGTGCGCTTCTTCCAGCGCTGCCTCCAGATCCTGCCCGAACGCTACTCGTCCCTGGAGACTAGCAGGTAGCGGGCCGGTCTCCTCCTGCCGCGGGCGGGCCGGCCGCCTGACCGAGCCGAGCTCGGCTCGGCGCCGCGCCCGGGCGGCGGTCTCCGCCGTGCCGGCCTTCGGGGGCCTGCGGGCCCCGCCGTCCCCGGGCTGGCGGCCGGGGCCTTGGCCCGCCCGAGTTGCCCTGGAGCCGCGCGGTGGGAAGGCGGGAGTGACCCCGTTGCCTTTCGCCCGGCGCCCCCCTGCCCGTCTCGGAGAGGCGGTGGCTCTTCCCTCTCCGCCGGGCGGTCGCGTTGACGGGGAGTGCCTCCTGGAGAGCTGCCTCCAGCGGCGGTGCGCAGGGCGCGGCACCGGCCGCCGCGGAGGCCGGAGGGAAACCGCTCCCTGTCAGGGTGCCCGCCAGCAGACGGCTCCAAAAAACACGAGTTGGTGTAGGGATCTAGTCTCTATGCTCGCTTAAAGTCCCCGATGTCCGCGAGGGAAGACTTGTTGATCCTTTTAATCTCTTTTCAGTCCTGTGCTTCACTCTTTTAATCCACCCTGGAAGCCGATTTCAAAATAAACGATTTAGGCCTTTTGTCGCTCGAGGTCAGCAAGCAGGAGACTCTTGTTTATATAACAGTAACAATTTAAATCTTCATTGGCTAGTATAAGAGCTAAAGTACTAGTGAAGTATGTTCCTCACTTTGAATTAGAGGGACACTTGTCCCTTTAATGCTTCGGTATGCGTTTATTTCAGATTCTCAAAGACTTCATGTAAGGCAGGCCGTTGCATCTGAGGCACAAGAGGATCAATAACTTGATTGTCAAGCTGCACCTGATAAAAACCTGGAGACAGGTAGAGGGTTGAGAGTTCAGTCTCTTACTCAACCAATAAAATTATCAGATGCTTTTCACTTTGTAATCTCCTGCAAGTCATGCTGTGAAGAATGCTTAATGGCTTTGATCAAGTTTTCCTGCTAAATCAAGGTTTATTGCAGTTTAGATCACAAGCGCTTGGCAAAAACATGTAAGGACTAGTATGGGTAGTGCCAAACTGTGTGTGGAATAACACATAACTATATTCAAAAGGAAAGTTAGAAATTTTGTTTTCAGAGGTGTACATCATTTATTTGTTAAGAATTAGACCATGTTTCAGCGTACTTTGTCAGTTCTTTTCAATTAAAGCAAGAGGAAGTCTAGGCATGCCATACTCTTAATTCTTTCTAGGCATTAAAGTGCAGGGTCCTGCACCTAGGAAGGAATAACCCCATGCACCAGTACAGGCTGGGGAATGACCTGCTGGAAAGCAGCTCTGCAGAGAAGGACCTGGGAGTTCCAGGGGACAAGTTCACCATGAGCCAACAATGTGCCCTTGTGGCCAGGAAGGCCAATGGTATCCTGGGGTGCATTAGGAAGAGTGTGGCCAGCAGGTCGAGTGAGGTTATCCTCCCCCTCTACACTGCCCTAGTGAGGCCACATCTAGAGTACTGTGCCCAGTTCTGGGCCCTCAAGTTCAAGAAAAACCAGCAGCTACTGGAGAGAGTCCAGTGGAGGGCTATGAAGATGATTAGCGGACTGGAGCATCTCTCCTACAAGGAGAGGCTGAGAGAGCTGGGTCTGTTCAGCTTGGAGAAGAGAAGACAGAGAGGGGGTCTATAAATGCTTACAAATACCTTAAGGGGAGGTGTCAAGAGGATGGGGCCAGACTCTTCTCAGTGGTGCCCAGTGCCAGGAGAAGGGGCAATGGGCACAAGCTGAAACATGGGAAATTCCATCTGAATATGAGGAGGAACTTCTTTACTTTGAGGGTGGCAGAGCACTGGAACAGGCTGCCCAAGGAGGTTGTGGAGTCTCCTTCTCTGGAGATATTCAAAACCCACCTGGACACGACCCTGTGCAACATGCTCTAAGGGAACCTGCTTTGGCAGGGGGTTGGACTGGATGATCTCCAGAGGTTCCTTCCAACCCCAGCCTCTCTGTGATTCTGTGATTCAAGTTACAATAACATGTGGGTGTATTAGAATCATAATGCAAAGGGCTAACCTTGGCCACACTGACATTATGCAGAAAGGCTAAAGAAATGGGGTTTGTTCAGCCTAGAGGAGGGAGGATCAGATCACAGTCTTCCATTTCTGAGAAACTAGTTGCAGAGAAAGATGGAGGTGCTCCCTTCACAAGGGAGCAGGGTGACGGGGCAGGAGGCTATGGGAATGAGCTGCTTCAGGGAAAATTTTCTGAATGTAGGAAAAATGTTCTTTACCATTACAGCAGTTAACTACAAATAGGTTGCCCAGTGAAGTGTGGAGTCTCCCTTGAAGACTTGGCTTGTCAGGGTCCTGGGCCATCTCATCTAAGGCCCCGCTTTCCGCAGAAGGTGGCACCAGTGATCTCCAAAGGCCCTTGGCAACCTAGACTTTTCTGTTCTGTGATGTACATTGCCAAGCTGTTGCAGTTTGCCGCTGTGCTGAAACAGAGGCCCTAGTTTACATGGGGTCTTCCCTAATCTTACTGAATAATGTTAATAATAATGCTAATTGTTTTGAGAACTCTTAAGAAATCAGTGAGCTGTCTGAGCTTAAATTTAATGGGTGGTCATAGTAGGCACAATACATTAAATAATCAGCGTCCAGCGTATTGTCCATAATGGCTGTGCAACACTGAATAAACACTGTTTTCTGAAAATTGGAACTGTCAGTTTGAAACTGTTTCAGGATGCCTTCATTTTTGGCTAATGAGCACAATCTAAGCCTTCAATTAGAATAAAAATCGCGGTCATCTAAATTCGTGCATTTTTTGAAATCATGAAGTTTTTACTCAGCCAGAGATTTTGCAGGTCTCTTATACTGATTTTTAGATCAGTGTTCTGCAGATGTACATACACGTCTGTTAACAAATTCTAAGTGGGGCATTGAACCATAAATGTGTCTTCCCCAGTTTGACCTTGAGGGTACTAAGTTTGCATCTTTTGACAAATTCAAGGTCACTGAGTTCAGCAAGCCTCCTGAGTGGGTACTGCTGCAGAAAGAAGTGCTCTTACCCTTTTATTCTTGCCTCCCTTGTTCCTGCGTTTGTGTGGTTCCGTGGTGAATTATATGGGAAACTCAACTAAAGTAAAGAGAGACTTGTAAAAAAAACCCATTTGTCAGTGAGTTGTTTTTGGTTCACTGCACTGCAGCAGAAACAACCGCATTTATTGTCACCAGGCAGGGTGGTAGAGGATGAAGTTTTCCACACAGTGCTGATCCATTCTAACTTAAGCTGTAGTTTGTCAAACACTAAGGGAGTAGGTACAACGATAAAGAAATTTGTTTTCATGTTCTTTACTCAAGTTCCTGGCTCAGAGCCTTCATAATTATTTTTCTCTGTAGCTATTACATGCAGCATCAGCATCAGTAGTTTTTAAGTAGTCTGGTTGATAGTGATTTGTACATGATCAGTCTGTACAGTGAGGTTTTGCAGGAGAATGCAACTCTCCTGGTCTCTCCCATGTCTTTCGGATTGTGGTGCTTCATGGTGCTCTTTATAGCACACTCACTTTCTCAAATTGGTCACTTCAGATGCTTCCTGAATTGTGTTGAGAAATTTTAGTCTTTGTCCATGCCAGAAGACAAAGAGCTCTGAATCTGTCATCAGAAATGTCTTTACTTGCTTGTCTTGGAGGGGAACTTAACACAAATTATACCTGTTTTCTAAGTTTTTGGCAGGTCAATTAACATAAGTTTCAGCCGTCAAGCTTTGATGCTTGACTTCTTAAATTGACACACATGCAGTAACTAAAGTGGTAGAAGGCCTGAAGTAAAGATACAGAGAAAGTGATGCCAAACTTAGGGGTTGTCTCAGAAAGGCCTGCCCTCGGTGGAAGTTGCTGTATATAACGTTTTTACACTTCATGCTGTGTGTCAACGAAGGTACTGCTAAGAGTTGTCTTTGTTAGTCTGAGGACATGTGTCTGTTAATTTTCTGTGAGGCAGGATAGCGTATGGAGTAAGGATGCAGTATTTAGATGGCTTTTTCAGGACCTGTCTATGTCCAGTGGTGCCGTATGTGCTTGCCCATCATATGTGAATTCCAACACACTGTATGGGCTGTTCCTTAGTCTTGCTGGTACTATTAACACAGAGAATCAGCTCTAAATAAATAAACTGAAACTTAACTATTTTTACATTTTACATTCATTTGTCTGATATATGTATTTTGAAGTACAGATGAGATTTATTCTCTGTCTTGTATGTACAGCCTTGTGATTTTGGACCTCGTCTGCAGCAATTTCTAGTGCTGGAGTTGGCGTGTTGTTTGTGCCTCGCTGGAAGTAGCTTAGCTGGGTAACGTAGTGTGATAATGACTTTAAGTAGTTTCAGTAAAAGATTGTCCAACTTAGTGTTTGTGAAAATCGCAAAATATGTGCAAGGTTTCAAAGCAATAAGTTACTGTAGCTGAACAGTAAACTCCTTGTTTTTTTGTAAAAGTAGTGGTTTAGCTTGAAATAGTGGGCTATTATCCAGAGTCAGATTTTGGGTTACACAGATCTGATCAAAAGCTGGTACAAGCCTTGAAGTGTTAATTTTGTCCTTTGAAGGACAGTTTTTTAGTCATCAAATGGCTTAAAAGGTATTCTTGTTCCATGTAGAAATACTTTTGTGTGCAACATACTTTTTTTGGCTTTCTGTACTCAAAAACTTTATTTGTAATAATAACAGTAAAGAGGCATATTTTAGAATGCAGTGATTACAGGGTAAGTTTATACTTTCTGCCATGAATACTTGCAGTAATGGTGCTGCACCTGTTCAGTGTTTGGCTTTGGTTAGTTAGGTTTTTTTTTTGCAAGGACCCTGGAGTTGCAAGGAGGGATTTTTTGAACAGGGAATGTTCACGTTCAATATCCAAGCAGATTATAGATTAAACCCTCTTGTTTGTAAGAGTGGTATGAAAAGCAATGCAAAAGCTGAGGGTCAAAGTAAAAGACAGGGTAAAATCAAATAACCTCAGCTCAACAAGTCACCTTTATTCAACTGAGTTGTGGCCACTGCTTGTGCTCTGTAATTGTAATCCTAGGTGATAACAGTTTTGAAGCAGAAGTTGTTGACTTAAATTCTGCTTGTGAATGGCCACATGATGACTATAGCAGCCAGTCAGCCCATTGGTAGGAACGTCATTCTTTGAGGTTGTGCCATTTTATTGAGATCAGTGTCTGCTGCATCATCATTTGGCTGCTGTTTTTTAATTAGAAGAATTCTCTTGGAGGTGTGTTTTGGGCTGACTCACATCACCATTTTTTCTTTGGTCTTACTGTTTGTGGTTCTGGTGCAGAACTACATGCAGAAACTCAGTGGCTGTAGAGGCTTCTGTCTCCTCATCTTCAGAGGTGCCTACTACTGATAGCCAAGGTGGCTCATCAGCTTGTGAGGTAACTGCAAATTATAACTTAGTCTCCTAAGGAAAGCTGGCATTAACTTTTGTTTTTTCTTAGCATGCTAAACTAGTTTCTGGCTGTGTAGCAGCTGTTTCACAATCCACCATCTTATCTGGTGAGAGGAGAGCAAGAATTTCTAGAAGAAGGACAGGCAGATGCAAGTGTAGGTGGCAAAATATACACCTAGCTAATTTTAATCTGAGTCAGAACTTCTGAGGTACCATCACATGAACATTTTCTCTCATAGCAAGCTATCTCAAGTTCCTAACCCAGTGTTATTGCTTTGGTGCTCTGTCAGAGCAAGTAATGTAGCTGTTTGAGGGGCCGTGCTGTAAGCTAGGTGGCTGCAATGGTTTGGGGTAAAAACAAAACCTTCAAAGAAGGTATTGGTTAACAGGTATGGTAGCACACGTTTATGGAAGGAAACGAGATGTGGGCAAGACAGACATTCAGCATGCTGGCTACTGTACTCCTGTATTGGATACTTGGATTTGACATGCTTAATTTTAGATGTTTAATTAAGTTAGTCATCTAGGCTCCTTTATACCAAAGGACAAGAACTAAGTACCTCTAGGTGGTAATTCATCCTGTGTCCCTGTTTATACATTGGTTGGTTACAAAGGAAGCCTTGCTGTTTGACACCTAGCTTCTAAGCATCTGAAATTGGGTTTGGAACGCAATGAGAGGCAGGTTACTGCTGTTCAGGGTTGCCTTGCACTTCCTGCATATTTAGAGGATTGTTCATGTAAGAATTCATCACAGAGAGCTAGTGCTCCATATTTTAGTAACTTAGCTTACTTCGCAGTGTTTTTTTCAGGTAAGCAGACCCTTAGGTTGATGTCTGAATTGGCATATCATTATTATATAAAAGGAGGGGTTGCTTATATGAAAAGCCCTGTTGAGACAGAGAAATGTTTACAGTACAAAAACCATACTTTTGCGCAGTAGATACATTTCATGCTTTCTGAGCTAGGCACTATATGTTGCAGCACTGTCAAAGGCTGAGAATTCATAGATATTTTTGTTTCTGCAACCGTTTGTTAATTTCCCCATGATATTTATGGTGGGAAGTGTAAGTCTTATCTTTTTCTTTTAGGTTGACAATTGCATTTTTCGCTCTCTCTGGTCTGGATATGTTGGATTCCTTAGATGTGGTGAACAAAGATGATATAATAGAATGGATTTATTCCCTTCAGGTCCTTCCCACAGAAGACAGTGAGTGAGTTTTTAGTTTTTTTATTTATATTAACATCTTGACTTTTGCTTTTCACCTGGGGTACAGTGGATGGCTCTTGGGTTTTATAAAATACAAGGTTGACCTTCCTGAAGTGCTGTCCTGATAATCTGAGATAGCAATGTCGAGCAAATCCTAGAAATAGATCCCTCTAAAGTAGTAAAGCTAGAAAAAGCAATTAGTTTGGCTTTTTTATGTATATGAGGTGAAGCTATGAAATTAAGTTGATGACAGTATAGAATAGTAATGAAGTTGCATCTTTAAGCAGGAACATCTCAAAGGAATGTTTCACCTGATTCTAAAAGAAATGCATATGTTACATAAGTATTACAAGTGTAATAGTGATTACATTGGTTTCCACTAATTGTGGCTATGCCAGGAGCTCTGGACACAGGTGTGGTTATTTGGAACAGCTTTTGGAAACCGGGAGGTGTAAGGCTAAGAAGCAAAAGCGATAAACACAGTTCCTGCTTTAAAATGAAGAATCTGTTCCTTAGATCTGTGAAGGTTAAATTTACCTGAAGTTTTAGGAGGAGTAATGCTGTTGCTGCATCCCAACTGTCCTCAGACTGGGAGGTGCCCAGCAGGTCCAAGCAGGGGAGGGAGCACACAGAAAGCGTCCCTTTCCTGGTGACTTGACAGAAGTCAGGGAGCTGCTGCTTCTGTCGGCTAGGTGGGATTGGCAATTCTTGATGTGGCAGCGCAGGTGAATGGCTAATAGCAGTAGAGGGGGTGGAAGGGAGGGAGGTGTGGGCGAGGCACTGCTGTTTTATGACAGGAGGTGCTGGCATGTTAAGTGGTGGTGTGGGGATAGCTCCAGGCTGGTCTCTAGAGAAAAGGTAATTCCAGGTGCCCATCTGTAAAATCATGAACATGTACTTTGTATATTGCATAGTTGTAAAATGAAAATTGTGCGTTTCCTTACAATATCTAGTCTAATTATATACTACAAATTAGGTCTCTTCCCTAAAAGCAGTTTTATGAAATAAAAGCAGTTTTATGAAGTAAGCATATGAAAGTCAAGGTTGTTGATGCTTGATTTTTTATAGTGATAAAAAGATCCCTTTTCTTATTCTGGCGACTTACAAACCATCAGATCCACCGCAGGCATTAGCTCTAATAGACTTGTCTTTTCTTGTGTTGTATTCCAGGACTGATTATAGAAAATTAGGGGTTTGGATCACGTAATTATTCCCACAATGTTTTTAATCATGAGAAGGTTCCTGTCCCTTAGCGTTAAAAAAAAATTGTCCAGGGTGTACATGCTTTGTTTTTAGGAGTTGCTCCCTTTCTGATCTTTATCCCAGTCTTCGGGAGTGTATTCTGAAAGAACAGTGAAGTTTACAAGAAGATATATTAGAACAGGCATTTTTCGTTTGTTTGCCTTTGGTAGCATGCAGTAACTCCCAGTAAGGTTTTTTTCTACCTAGCCGATGTTTGGAATAGTCCCATTGTCAAGAGCCTCCTAGGGAGGGCAGTGTAAATCTCAGCACGCAGATGTGGAGGCTCACAGTCCAGGGCACAGCTGAGATGTACTCCTTCTTTTTCTAGCTATCATCCCATCATAAGATTACAGGACAGTAGTTTTGCAGAGGATGCTTTTGGCAGTGTATTCTGTGCTGTAATAAATCTCTCCTTTTTACCAGAACAAACTTCCCTCCAATCCTGTATTTTTGTATCACGTTGTAAGAACTCTCTTCTGCTTTAGCTCTCTTGCTTTTGGTAGTAACACTACTCTATCTGGTCACTTAACCCCTAAAACTTCAGAATTATTTTTATTCCATTTTTACGTCATCTAATGCAAAATATAAATGATACCAACAGCAACAAGTTGGATACTGGATGAGTAAATGTTCAGAAGGGAATGTATACCCTCCTGTAATGTCCACTTGCAATAAAATGTATTGACTTTCTGTTTTTTAATCCTGGGCGTGTGCAATATTTGTGAATTGGCAATCTCCCAGCAGTGGAGCTCTGACTCCTCTTTTGGCCTGTTTGAGGAAGTAGCCAAACTCTGGCAGGCTGCAGCCATGAAGCTTTTTGGTTTCAAAATGTTTGTGCATCTCTAGTTAAAGAGAATGGTGGCTAGCTTGGTGCATCAGAATCTTTCCAGGTTAAAAAAAAAAAATCTTTACTTTGCTTTTAAAGAAACATTCTATTGCAGCTTCTTTGACGTGAAAGTCCCTCTTTATTACGTATTTCCTGGAATGATGAATTCCAATAATCTTGCCTGAAGTAACTGTATTGTACTTGATGTAAGTCTTCATTACTTTTGGCTCTGAGACTGAAAACCTATTTAAAACTTACATTTTAAATTGGAATACATTTTTACAGAATCTTGGTTCTTTGTTTTTGATCGCATCACTGGTTGAATTCCTAAAATGAGCAAAAAGATAATTCCTGTAATTCTTATCAGAAAAATAAGTTTCTCTGCTGTTCACATTTGTCCCTCCAAGGCTTCCATATCCATAACATTTTGGTTTATTTTTATTTAAAGCAGATTTGCCATTTCCAAGGTGGCAAATTCAAATTATTTTGAGAACTACTGCTGCCTTACAGTCATTTTTCCAATGGATGGGAGACAGAACAGTTGATGCTCTGCAAACTTAATATCTGTTTATTTTTGTCAGTAACTATTATAGCAGGTGTACTGGCTGGGATAGAATTCATTTTTTCCATGGTAGCCCGTATGCTGCTGTGTTTTGGGTTTATGACTAAAACAATGTTGGTAGCACACCAGTGTTTTAGCTATTGCTGAGCAGTGCCTGCGCAGCACCAAGGCTGTCTCTTTTTCCCCCTCTGCACCCCTTCTCCCCCAGCAGGTACAGCCAGGGGACACAGCCAGGACAGCTGACCCTGGACTAACCCGAGGGATACTCCGTACCATCTGACACCATGTTCAGCAGTAAAAGCTTGGGAAAGGGAGGAGAAGGGGGGTGATGTTTGTGGTTCTGGCATTTGTCTTCCTGAGTAACCCTAACACGTGCTGAGGCCCTGCTTTCTCGGGAGTGGCTAAACACCTGCCTGGTCGATGGGAAGTAGTGAATGAATTCTTCCTTTGCTTTGCTTGTGCCCGCAGCTTTTGCTTTGCCTGTCGAACTGTCTCTGTCTCAATCCGTGAGTCTTCTCCCCTTCTCTCTGTTTTCTCGCCCTCCCATGAGAAGGGGAAAGTGAGTGGCTGGCTGCGTGGATGCTCAGCTGCTGGTTGGGGTCCACCCACCACAGCAGGGCGTTACAGAACCTGGTAGAAAATTGAGAATTTGATGGTTTAGAATACTTCTTAGATAGAATCTCACAATATACTGTGATAGGTTTAGGTAACACGTTTGTATTTACTGCTATGTGATACATCTGATGGCTAATGAAAGCTTCAGTTTAGAGGTTTGTTGCCTTTGAAATTTTTATGTGAAACTAAAGCTCATGAATACAAAGTGGTGAGATCTTTATCTAGCTGAGTAAGAAAGCAAATATATACTCTGCACCTAATTGAAATGCACTAAAGGAAGCTAAAGATTAAGGTCTGTCAGGATGGACTGGATTCTTCTGTGAGTTTATTGTAACTGTGATTCAAACAAATAAAGTCCTTTAGGTACCATAATTTCAGCTCAAGTGTTTTAGAGACTGACTCAATACCAATTCTAATTAGGAGGGAGTGGCATGTTACACACACAAGCTGACCCTCACACAGAAACCTACCGTCCTTAGCTGAATGCTTCGTCTCATTGCTGTCTTCTGCTTGTTTGAATGGCCCCTGTCTTCTGTGACTCTTGCAAAATAGTTTGGCTTTATATTCCGTAGATTTTGGCCATTGTTAGTTTTCCTTCACCTTTAGTAAATGCTCTGCTTAGGTGCATGGCTAATACATGTTCTTGTTTTGTTTGTGTGTTCACTGCAGAAACACCTCGCTGTGTTTCCTTTTAAAAAGAAGTTGAAATCTTTTTTCTTTTTTCATTTTGAGGCGGGTGGTGCTCTTTTGCAAGCCTCATCAGAAATTATACCTATTTAGACTAAGACATAGTTTTTAAAGCATTAGTGAAATTGGAAAAAGGTTGACAAAATACCCTGTTTCAACTGCTTGTTCTTAAGATTCTTATCATGTCAGAGCTTTACTGGTTTTCCTCTCTTAAAGCAGCTCCTAGACAGAATTGCAAAGTTATTTTAAGTGTCTTGAAGTGCAACTCTTAGCAATGTGGGAAAGTTGTATCCCAGTTTCTTGCAGGTCACATTTAAAAACAGTTCAGCACTTCTGAAAGAGAGTGAATCCAGAGCTCTGTACTAAAGCAATCTAATTACAGGCAGGCAGTGGAGGCACACTCCTTGGACCTATTCTTCTGCCATCCTCCCCCACAGCAACACTAGCACTTGTTTGACCCTGCTTACGAGCTGGTTTAGCTTGTTGAAGTGGCAGAAAAGCATGCATTTATTTATCTAACAGAAGGTTAGCCTTGTGTTGCATTGGTGATCTGTGTTGGCTGCGAGTGCTAGTGCCAGCCCAGTAAGGGAGGGGGAAGATTGTCCTTTTTGACAGCTGGATGCTTCACCGGCTTTGCTGTATGAAGAAATGGTGCCAGAAGGCAACCGAGACGTGTTTCATTTGTGGCTCTGAACACGCCGGACCCATGCATAGCAGGCTGCAAACCGTTATACTGCATCAGGGACCTAAAACTTCTGTCAAAGTCTAAGTTTAGATTTGTAATATGCTTCTTTACTTGCTTGCCAGTACTGAAAAAAATTGATAAAATGCCATTGACTGTTTTTGAGATCATTGTTACATGTGAGCTTTCTGATCATGAGTTTCTTGAGCAGAAATACGACTTTTCCTCCAACATAACCTTCTTTAATGGCTGCACTTGAAGGATTTATCTGGATGTATAATGGACTTCCATGTTAGAGAACGCAACTTTGCATTTTATGACATATTCTAGTGCTTTGATTCGTAAGAATAATTATTTTTTAGCCCTAGTGCAGTAAGAACTGCTTATGCTTACTTTTGTCTGGATGTACTGACCGTGTCAGCCTATGTTAAAGCTATGATTGTTTTTTTTATATTAAGATGTTAATGATGTATATAAGCTTGCTTCTGTACTTAGCAAAATGAGAAAAGCCTTGGAACCAGAGGAATGCATAGGTAGCCTAAATGGGAAGAAGCAGTGGTAAAAGTTACCAATCTTCCCATGCAAGACAAAGCATAAAAGACAAGTAACAAAAATGTCCCATCTGTAACAAAAGAGCTCCCAGCATAAGCCGTCTGTGGTCATCACTTGGAGCTCTGTTACATGTCTGAAGGATTTTCTGGCCTGTGCATACATGGGTGTTTTCTTTATGGGAAAGTCTTGGGTCTTGATTTAAGCCTGGAGTCTTTTAGTTTGGGAAAGGGGTCAGTTTTCTTGAGCTCTGTTGTCAAATGTGAAAAGTTTTTCCAGGTGAGTTTTGTTCAGCTTGCAGTAGTCGTTGATGAAACGACTATTTATTTATTACTTTTTGCTCTGTCTTAAGCTCTTTCAGTAAGTGGTTAAATATGCGTCACTCTGAAAGTGAACACTAGGTGGTACCGTTTGGTACTGTTTCATAAGTGCAGTTGTACTTGGTGCTTCAGGGGACCTGCTGGAGCTGAACCGGTCATTCCAGCGATTTTTTGCAAGGGACATAAACTACGATCATATCCTTTTAATTACGGTCTGTTTAATTTCTGATTCTGTTTCTGATTCTGACAGGCTGTTTGTGCTTGAGGAAAGTAGGCAAGAGTTTGATTAGTGCTACTAAGCTAGTACATAAGATAAGAAGTACACGTACTCTGCAATAAAATAGTAAAACCAGCTTCACAGAAGGTGAAGTGATGTGCATAAACTGAAAGACGGTGAGTTTTCCCTGAGTTCCCTTTGATTCCCATTTGGTTTTGAACGTCTGCATTCACAGGAAGCTAAAAAGAAGTTTGAGACATGGCGTCAATGTGCCAGAGTCATCTGGTTAGAAATAGCTGTTTTCACTTCCTGTTTTAACACTTCCTTTATCAGCTCAGCATTCTATTTTTTAATTCAAGAATTGTAACTAGCAATTTAGCGAATCACTTGTAATGCTGAAGGTCTAGGAAGCATCTATTGCATGCACATTAGTGACAAAGATTTTTTGTTTGGAAGAGGGTATAAAATTCCCTTTAAAGAATATGCAGTAGTAAGGGCATTGAAGAGCCATGCTGTTCTGTCTCTCCTAGAAGCCAGTGTGTAAAGTCTAGGATGGGAGATCGGAAGTCACTGACATAAAGAGTCAAAATAGATTTTAAAATCAATGATAGCAATACAGTTAAAAGATCCAGCATTTTAAAATTACCAGTGCTGGTTTTTAGTTGGTAGCAGTTTAGTAGTACAAGAAAAATTTTAAAATACTACATGAAAATTGAACATCTAAAGGGAATAATAGATCCTATTTTCATTCATGTACTTTATTTTTAATCTTTTTCATAGTAGCTGTCAAGTCAGAAGCCGGTCAAGTGACCCACTAACAGCACACTGTACTTGGGTTTCACACTGCCATTTCTGCATTGATAGTGAATTATAAGCTACAGTCTAAAAGGCTGACGATGAGGATCAGTCTTTCTTGGATGAATCCTTCCATCTAGCAACTGCCAACTGAGTTCTGTTTGACTGCAGAGCGGTCCTAATTGTAGCACATTTTCATTTGCAGCAGGCCAGAACAGCTGTGTGCCAGTAGGCTAGCAACTGTTTTCTGGATGAAGAGTTTCCACATTAGTGCCATTTCAAAGTTAATTTTGTAGTTTACTTAAGCACTTAAGAGACAGATTCATTTTTACTGAAAGTGGACCAAGTGAATGGTGATTTTTCCACAATGTCACTTAGGAAATCTGATATTTAAGAAGCAGGAATTCTACTTCTCCTCTTACTGATTCATTTACATTGTGTCATTTTTCAAATTGTGGTGCTTTTTGGGCAATGTCCCTCAGGACTTTACATTAGCCTTTAAGACTAATATTTATTGTGCTTTCTGGAACCTGTTGCAACATGTAGCGCAAGGCTTTGACTCCAGAAGCTAACAGACAAATGTTCTCTGCTGAGAAGATTTAGATTATAACAAGATATAATAGTTACGCATTTTTTGGTCTACAAATACGGATAATCTTTATGCTTTCTCTTTGTGGTATGACTATAGCATACCAGTTTTTAGTGCTGGCTGAAATCACCTTCATTACACCTGTAGAATCATTAAAAAGTACTTCTGATTGAAAGGTGGTTGAAGGAAGTGGAGAATTGCAGGTGGGTTTTTCTTCTGTTAAATAATAGTTCATTCCATGTAAATTAGATCCAAAGACTTGTCTGGTAGAGAAACTTGCATACTTCAACTACATTGAAGTACTTAGACTGATAAAATCTTCTAGTTTAAATATTGCACGCATGCAGAATGTATTTAAAATTAGAAGCTGATGTTCTGATAAATGACACCAGAACTGGTAGACCACATTGCACAGTGATGTTTTTTAGGACTTTCAGCTTTATAACTATTCTTGTTTGGTTAGTCTTGTGCAGTTTTCCCTAATCTCCCTGAGGATTTTTAAATTAAAGGGTGAAGAGCTGGGGGGGGGGGGAGGAAGGAGAGAATTTAAGAACACCCAAGTGCTGTTGAACTACAGCACTCATTAGGCTGTTAATTTCAGAGGCTGAAGAGAAAAGTAGTTGAGTTTTTGCCATGCAGAAGCAGATTTGAGCCTTGCAAACCTGTACTTGGCTCTAGACAGTGTGTGGTGCACACTTCTGTATGCTGCATGCTCAGGTACTGTGACGCATTTAAAACAAATTATACTGAATCACTAACAGAAATGTTTGATAGCTACAGTGGTCTTGTACCTGTGTTTTGGGGGAGAGAAAAATGGCTCCAGTTGAAAATTTGCCTGTCACATCATTTTAACTATTTCACTCTGACAAGATTGAGTTAGATCGATGCTAGCTTAAAACTGCAAACAGTTTGTTTGTCCTTGTACATGTTGCAAAGTATATTAAAACAATTCTGCTTGGGAACAGACAGTATTACCAGGCAGGAATCCAGAGAGGAAAAAAATCTGTTCACTCTGAGCCCTTTTCCAGGGGAGCAATCTTTTTTTTTTTCGTGTGTGTGTGTGTGAGCATGGAAGATGATTCTGTGCTGATATGAACACTATATTTCCACCAAATCAAAAAAACCTATTGCTTTGTCACTACAGCAGGATCAAGTTTGCTTGTGGTTTTCTTTGTTTTGTTTTTTTAATTAATCAGCGTGATAACAAACTGAGGTTGGGAACATACTGAAAGACACATGCAAACTCTAGTAATACTGTGAAAAGTGTTTCACTAACAGGTCTTGATATTGACTAGAGAATTATGATTTATAATGAGTGTTTCAGTAAAGCAAGTTAGTTGAGTCTTTATTTTTTTGTCTTTTCCAGGATCAAACTTGAATCGCTGTGGATTCAGAGGCTCTTCATATTTAGGGATGCAATTCAATCCCTCCAAGGTCAGTTAAGTGTGTGTGTGTGAAATATTTTCAATTAGGCAATAAAGAATCTTGTGTCTTTTATAATATTAACTGCATAATTACAAAATATCTGGAAGGCAGGAATTTTTGCACTGTTAATACACTGAAATGTTTGCAGACCTTTTAAGAAACATGCATAAGAAACATACTAAAATGGTACTGCTTAAGTTTCCAGGGCAGTGCAGAAATTGATGTAAAAATCGTGGCTTTTCTGAGTGTACTCTCCCTCTTCTCTGTTACTGAAGTAGCAAAACTTCTCTAACTTAAGAGCTATCATGTGGTAGAGAAGGGCAGAATAGCTCCATATTAAGTGGTGCAGCACATGCTGTTCTTCAGTATTCCTCTTCCTGTGATGAAACATGCGTATATGATTGCACCTGGTATCCACTCAAACATAGGCAAGTCTTTGCTCATCCCAGTTTGGTGAAAGAGGGGATGCTTTGAAGCCCATGGAACTGAGGTTCAAGAGAGTTAAATCTGTGTACACACAAAGAAAGTGCCCTTAATACAAGAGAGACAGGAGGTTAGCAGAGGCTGCTAAAGATCGTACAGAAGGTCTGATACAGTTGGAAGAGGGAAGTAGAGGCCAGTGTGCAGAAAGGACTGTGAAAGAGGTACAGTAGTTTTATCCTGTGTTTGAGAGTGAAGAGTCAAATCTCACTAAAGAGTGGATGAAAAATCTGGAAGAGCACTAAATTATGACCAGTATTTGATTTTTGTAGTGGACAGATAGCAAGATTTGAAATATAATGAATGAAAGAATCTTGGAATCTGAAATTGAAAGCAAGGATGGACATCTCATACACTAATGACTGTAGTTGAGTGTAAAAATGCTTGAACTAACTTGAGTATGAAGGGAATGCAGCAGCCTGTTTTGGCCTTATTTTTATTTACTCTTAACAGCATAACTTTATGCTTCTGAATAACTTGAGAGAATGTTAATCTACATTGGAGTAATAACTGCATATGCCTCTTCACATAGCAAGTCAGCCAAGTACTCATAGCAGTAATATTCAGAGGTTGTGCTTTCTAACAAGGGTAAAATAATTGCAAAGAGGGTTTTTTACATCTCTACTGTGGGTGCTACAGCAGCATGTGACAGGCAAGGTAATTTGTCTCTTGGTTTGTGTTGGTATTTATCGTGTTCTACACTACAGATGGTGTCTGCAGTGAGCTTGAACTGTAGTAGCAAGATGAATTAATCATCTGTTTTAATTGGAATTAACCTCAGTGGCAATCCAACCACCCACTGAGCTTGAAGGAAAAAGGGATGCTTCTGCTTAAAACCTAAACCAGTTTGGCATCTGTAGTGGTGGGATACTTTGTTAAAAATTAAAGACAAAATAGTAGACAATAATTTCAGTATAGTTGTATAAGAAAAAGACTGGGTTTACTCAGAAGGAAGATGGTTGTCTTTGATAACAGTCACCTAAAGAAGCTGAGGTTGTCATGCTATTATTGTGGCATAACAGCATTATAAAATGAATAAAGACATACTTTTACCAAACTGAGATAAGAAAAATGTATCAGTCTTGTTTCCTCAAAGGTTTGGGTCACTGCCATGTAGTGGAGTACGTTAAATAAGTGCATGCTTTTGGGAACCTTTCTAAATCCTCCCCAGTGTATAAAGAGTGAGTTCTGGATATAGTCCTGAGATCTTGTAAAGGCCCCTGAAGACAAAAAGTCTGTAAGATCAGCAAAGCATCATTATCCCTTCCCAGCGCTGTCTGGTGTTTTAATTTAGTTGTCAGCTTCCAATAGTACATGCTTCATGTGCTACATATGCTCATACTTAAATACTCTCTTTTCAGGAAGTGTGTTGCAGCCCATTGGTGTCTCATAATGTGTCAGCCAGTCTGCAGAAGGGACAAGGGGGTGGAATCATGTTACCTGTGGAAATTAGCTACAAGGTCATTATCTCTAGAAAACTGTTGCAGATGGATATGCTTTTTATTCAAGCATTGCAATACTTTTTTCATTGCATCTGCATGAGAGGGATCAGATCTGCTTGATTTATTGGCATACGAAGTTTTTAAAGTATTTCCAGCACCGTTGCCCAAAAATATTCTGAAATAACTCAGAAGAAGAAAGACTTGGAAATCCACTGCGATGACTTTGAATTATGTTTCAGGTCATGTCATTTTTCTTTATGCATCATTTTAAAATGTTCTATTAAATCTGTGTCTTGAAAAATAATTTTTGAAGAAGCCTGTAAGTGTTTTGGATTTGCATTGGCAGTTACTATTTATTGCATACCACTAGAGTGATTTCATTCTTGAACTTGGAGAAGGTGCCTTACTGGAGGTAGCCAAATCTCTTCTGTCAGTACGGACCCTTCAAAATAGTAGAAAAAAGCAAGGAATATGTTAAAATTTCCAGCTTTACTAACTGTTAGCAAGATAGCTCATTTGGTTTTGGTTTGGGGTTTGTTTTTTTTAATGTGTTACCTGTTCAGTGTTTGATGGTGGGGTCTGTGCAGCTCTTTGGGATGGTAGCAAAAGTGAAGGAAAACTATATGCACTTCACCAACTCGCCACACACAGCCTTAACAAGCCCTAACTGTAAATGAAGGCTTAGTGCTGCTTCTATCACTGTATTTAAACATGAATCATTTAAAATTAGATAATTATTTTCTGAAATGGTTCCAGGTTCTGTAGTCTCTCTGATTTGGTGTTATTGGAGTTTAAACTAGCTTTTTAATTTAGAGGTGAACAGTCTCCTCAGAGTTTCAGATGGGCCTAGGTCTTTTCAATCTCTTTAAAGTGTTATAAGTCAGTTTTAGCAGCTAGATTGAAAGCCAATACCTGGAACTTTTATGGAAGATTATGGTAAATAACATATGCTTTCACTTGGGAAAAAAAGATCTGTTTTGTGTTCCCAACACAACATTGTATTTTCTAAAGGCTCAAACAATCCATGTTTGTAACACTGATGCCAGGTATGAGAAGGAAGTTTTTTTGAAAGTGAGACCCTGTCCGTGTAGAAATATGTGTAGTAGCATTCTTTATTAGTGTTTGGAGAGATCTTGCCCATGCTTGCGCAACAGAGAGGGTTTCTTAGTCCTCTCTGCAGTGGTCAGCAGGAATTGTTGGTGACCATAAATTATGTTTAAATAGCTGTTCTGGATAATGTGGTAGGGAATATTATCACGTCACTGAACCACATTTGAAAGTTTGAAAGCTTCTCCTCACCTTGCATCTTTAAGTGTTAATTCTTTTGAGGAAGGCTCAGATTGTGGAGACCATGATGGTAACGCCCATAGAGCAGAACTGTTTTACTCTGTTGCTAAGATCCAAGTTATTGTCTTTCCTGTGTGACCTACAAACTGTAATTATTGACACAAAAAAAATCGGAGATCTCCAAACCCCCTTGCTTTCTAACTTTCCTCACCGAAGTGGGAAGCTAGGTGCGGCTGGGTAAGGAGTCCGAAAGAAAACTCAGTAACACCAGAGTGTGTTATTAAGCAGGCATTCTTTATTGCAGCGCTGGGCAGCACTGGGGATTATCCACCATGAGTGCTCCGCCGATTTTGCAGATTTTCAGAGATTATATACCATAAAGTTATACATAGTCATAAGATTCCCAATAACTCATTTGCATAGTCATGAGATTTCCTGGAACTCATTAATATATGTAAATGTCCGTTCTGCATGCGCAGTCGTTTTCTCTGGTGGTCGTCAGGGGTCTTCAGATGAAGGCTTATAGTCTTCCTCGCTGTGTTCGCTAACTGACCCCTGCTTCTGCGCAAACTCAGTCCAGGGATCACGTAGGTCACGTAGGCTGTGTCCTTCAAGGCAGCTGTTGCAACTCCCTTATCTTTAGGTTTCTGTGCCTCTGTTTTCCCAAGGCCAAGTTGTCTGAAGTGAAATACAGCCATCCTAATTAGAAACTATCTTTTCAAGGCCCAGTTGTCTGAAGTGAGATATACCCATCTAAATTTAAAAAAGGCTCCCTTTGTTTATTTATATAACTAGGTTAGTCGAATGTCTAAGGTATTTACAACATCCTCTTTGTTCTTGGGGCCCTCAACCGTTTCATTCCCCCCTTTACTTGTTACTTGTAAATTCTTTTACAAAGGTTCCAAGTTTTCGTATTTCATTACCTTAGGTAGGATCCAAATTTTCATAGCTAATTTCTTCAACCTATACCATAAAAGGCAATTGAAAGCTATTAGTACAATGACAAACACTAACAATATCAGAGGTGGTGTCAAAAACAAAACCACAATATAATCATTAACAGTCTCAAGTTAACTTTACGGATGTGGGTTCTGTGAGCTGGGATTTCCATGGTCCTTCGGGTGCCTTCTTGATTCTCAAGTAGCGGATCCAGGCAGTGTGCTTCTCAAGCCTGACCGCTGTGTAGGTCATGAGCAAAACTTGAAAAGGGTTGCTCCATTTCTATTCGAGAGGGTTACCTGAAATATTTTTAACATAAACCCAATTCCCAGGTTTAAACAAACGCACTGGTGGCTATAAACCATTCATAGGTTTCCTTTAAACTGGTCAGCAAAGTATATGGGTTTTCCACTATTGGATACAAACCTTTAACTATCTGATTTATTGTTCACAAATCCTGCACCCGTCGATAAGTTTTGCCAGCAGGTTTTTTAACAGGTAAAATAGGTGTGTGTTATACTCTAAAGAGCATTCAATCAATAATCCAAATCTCATGGCATCCTTGTCAGGGTCCGAGTCAGATTCTGGGCTCTGAGAAGGTTCTTTGTGATCCCAGAGAGCGACATTAAGGCATAAACAAGGTCAGATGTTGCCACTCAAACCACTTTGTTGAATGAGACGGCAGAGAGAAAACGAAGCGATAGGAAAGGTAGGAAGTGAGAAGAGAAGACTAAGCAGAAGAGCAGAGAGAGCAGCAGGGTTAGTCACCACCACAGATCCAGCGGTGTGCTGTCGGTCCTCGTTCGTCTCCGATCGCTGTCTTCGGGATCCCGTGGTGGTGGGAGAAGGAAAGGATAATAAAGTAGGAAAAGAGCATTTGAACTTCCTAAAATGTAAGCAATCAACAAATTCAAACAATTTGTACAACAATGGCTTCGGTTGGTGTATTCAATGCCACCCGGTGATTAGGTAGGTCAGACAGAAATAAATTCAAACAAAATTAGTCTTTAGACCTTATTGCTTTTTCAAACAGAAAGTTGTAGGCAAACATATTATTTATCTTTCTCATGAAAGTTAGTATTGAATAATGTGGCAGCCCTCCTAGGAAATTTGTATTTTAACAATAAAGAAAACTTAAAATATTGTTCCACCCAACAAACAAAACAAGACAGGCTTATGTAGCACATGGACAGCTTTGTCCACCACCTTGATATGTACATAGTAATTATCTTAACAATATCTTAACAATCTAAAGAGCAACGATTCAAAGAGAACAGAAACTTAACAATATCTCAACAATTGAAAGAGAATAAAAACTTATCTCAGGCCATGTTGAAGGTTTATGGCTCTGGGGGATCAAAAGAAGGAGGTGATTGTCCACAATTGCAAACACAAGGCCAATGACAATTACAGGATAAATCATAATCATAAAAAGACAGAAGATTAAGTATTCCAATAATGATTAAAGTAATAATTAAAAGGAAGAGTGCGACCAGAATCATAATTGCAGCTCCTGGTGCCAGCCACATTCTGTCCTTGTTAATTCTTACGATTCGTTTGGCTATTCACAGATGAGTTTGCCGCCTGCGTCGCGATCGGGAAACTGGTGGTCACGCTGCCCTGGTCTGCTGGAGTTGGGGTCTGCATACACAGTAGGGAAATAGATTTCCACACCCCCAACCCAATAAGGAATGTTCCAGCACCTTCTCCTGGAAGGGCTGGAAGGCGCATGTGTGGTTTGGTGGAAAAATCTGTGCAATGAGATCTAACAGATATATTCTTTAGATATGTCTTTTATGTCTAGCAATGTTACTTTGATCACCAAGGATACTTGCAAGTATAGGACACTGACAATCAGGAGGATCTGTATTTTATTAATGTAATACTCTGTTGACCTTTTACCAACTTATATAGATCCACATCATTTATTCACTTCCACACATTCTGATTTCTTTCAGCTTATGTATTCATTTCACTCAAAGCTATCAACTTGTAGTGCATTTCTTGGTTGGTTTAGCAACACAACAGACAAAACAAAAAAAAAAAAAAAAACAATTTGGTAAGGTAGTTGATGTTTTTCATAGTATTGGAGACTAAAGCTTCAATATTCACCATTACTAGAAAGTTCAATAATTCCTTGTTTTGATGACAAACTAAAAATTGTCCATAAAGCAGAAGGGTCCTCACAATTATGATGATTCTGCCAATAGTTACAAAGATCCTCTTTTCTTTCAAATAACTGTTTATGTAAGATGCAGTTATAGCCTGCTTTGGTTGTCTGCTTTTTGGGCCACCCCGAGACCAATTTCTCTAGCCTGTCTGTGGGTAACCCATCCATGAGATCCCTAGGGACACCTTTCTGACGCCCCAGAGACCATAAGATGTTTCACCTATTTGGTATGTTTCTCCCACCAGGAGATCTAGGGGGAGGGAACCCTGTGCAGCTGCCGGGGGATTTTATCTCAGTACGCCACAAGCCCTTTGATTCCGATCTCGCCGACGAGGTGTTAACTGGGCCATATTTTTGCCCACAGTTAATCAATTCCTGAACTATTTCCCCCACGTCCCCACCTTTTTCCCCTGGGTATAGCGATCTGGGGTTACAGCTCCGGTTAAAGCAGCTGTCACCCGTGCACTCTGAAGAAAGAAAAAAAATCGGCAATAGGTTTTCCAATACACAAACGGTTTCACTACAAAACCCCAGTCCATAAGCAATCTTCCACAGAAATCCTAATGCACAAACAGGTTTCACACAAGATCCTAGTTATCAAGCAATTTTCCACACAGAATTCGGATGCACAAGTTACACAATCCAGGCACACAAGCCACAAAGTTCTGATGAAGTTCTGGTCTACAAACACAACAAGCAGGGGGGGTAATCGTCTCAGGGAGGTGGCACGTAAATCTTCACAAGGCTCTGGTTAAACAGGGATTTTCATCACACAACCCCCACCCCAATTGTCCCTGAGAGGCACACACAGAAAACCGAACTCCACACACAAGAACTCCCATCCCTTACATCCCTGAGAGGTGAACACATAATACAGACACGCGATACAGATCAGACCTATCCGGGGTACACAGGAGAAACGAGGCAAAGTTAAAACAGATTAGAAGCACAAGCCAAAGTTAAAGCAGGCGAAGGGCGCAAGCTGAAGTTTAAAGCGGGCTGGAGGGCGACACTGTCGCTTTGAGGGATCCTGCCGAGTACGCAAGTCCTCTATAACACTTTTCACTCCTCGCCTATCTTCCAGTTTCAGGGGATATTGTTTTATCCTAACAGGCCGTGTTCTCTCGTTAAGTTTAACAACAAACCATTCTGCATTTTTAGCTTTTCCAGGCATTCCTGAGGCCCACACTCCTGGATATACCTGGTCCTTTATTTCGTGTATAATTTCTTCTTCCCTAATTTGGGGTTCAGTGAGAGCCAAACAAAATTTCAATGTGATTCTTTTCTGGTATTTTAACTCAATTTCTCCATTTTTAAATTTTATCTCAGCATTCAATTGTTCTAATAAATCTCTTCGCAAAAGTGGTCTAGGAGCATCAGGCAGGTAGAGAAATTTATTAATTCCTACACTTTACCCAATTTTGAATTCTAATGGTTTCAAAAGAAAGCTTTCTCAACCTGCCCAACTGCTTCCACAATGTTAACATTTTGTTTGCTTGTTGACAATAAGGTCTGATTCAATACTGAAAATGTGGCACCTGTATCTACTAGAAATTCTACAGTTTTTCTCCTTTCCGTAGCTGCATTTTTACCAAGGGTTCTGCTAGGGAAGAATCTCCTCATTCCAGTCAGTCAGCTCCTGTGTCAGTAACCATTACCGATTTCAGTTTGAGACAATCCTTTTTCCAGTGCCCCATCTGTTTACAATACACACACTGATCTTTTCGGGAGGGGTGTATTTCCCCTCGGTGGGGCACTTGCACTTCGTCTCACAGCGTTAGTGTTATTTCCCGGTAAGTTCCAGAGGGTCTCTGGCCCCCCGCGGTGCGCAGAGCAGCCGCTGCAGCACCGGCAGCCGCTGCGCCCTCGCTCTCCCCCTCCGAATCTCCCCACTCCGATACGCCTGCCATGCAGTCTCCAGCAACCTCTCTAAATCTCTCGCAGCCATTCCTTGCACTTTCTGTAGCTTTCTCCTAATATCATCTGCCGATTGTCCCAAAAACAGAGATCCACTGTTCCCGGCAGAATTCCAGCCAGAATCAGAGCCTGCACCTGGGTTCTGACCGCTTTCACAAACACCACATCCAACATTGCATCCACATCCTCCCAGTCAGGATCCTGGGTTTTCACAATTAGTTCAAATCCTTTAGCAACCTTTTCAGGATCATCCCGATAATTCCCCGCAGCATCTCCTTCTCTATCCCCTCCTCTAATCTTTCATTCTCTGCACCAACCTTTAAACACTTTTGTACAATGCTACAAGCCAAGCAACATCCTTTTAACCTCCCATTTTTCTTTTTTTTTTTTCCCCTTTTTTTTCCCTTTTTTTTTCTTTTTTTTTTTTTCCTATCACCAGGACCATAGGGTCCTGGGGTGCTAAATTAATTCCACATTCCTTTTGTCAGTCTGGGTGATTCCACAGAGTAAAGAACATATCTGCATAACCCACTTCATCCCATTTTCTTTCCCCTCTTAAAAATAACATAAGTTGTAACAAAGCATTGTAATCTAAAGTTCCATTAACAAGCCATTTTTCTCCATCATATAACTTGTGTAAAGGCCACCACTGATTGCAATATTTTATCAGAGTCTTACGACTCGCACTTCCTCCAGGTGGTCCCCAATATCTTTCCAGCGAGCCAAAACGCAGCCCAAAGGGCTCTTTTTCAAAACTCCACCCTGTTTGTTTCCCATTTAAAATTTATAAAACACAAAGACAGGGACTGGGGCCTGAACACTTACACACACACACACACACACACACACAGTATTTCAGGTTCCCACATTTATCAATCACTTTGTCCTTCTCCGGCTGTTTCCCTCGCAGGATAACAGAACCGCGGATCCAGACTCTGCACTCGCTTCATACATATTTGTACGTCTCACTCACACAATCACACAAATTCAGATAGATACAAAGTCAAGTTACAATAAACAAATTTTTCCTCTGAACATTCACTCGCCCCCCCGCCAAACCTCGGGGAGACCAACAAAGGTACAGAGATTACAAAGTTAACAACAGCAGCTGCTACTCCCCAGATGACAAATGTCGACATAGGTTATTCAAAGATGTTCAGATACGCGTATACCAAACACATACGTATTACTACGCATATGTAAACCAAATGCCACCCGGCGGGGTTCTCACGAACCACGACTTATGAGCAGCCCCAAATACAAATGCACAAACAAACGATCGCACTAACCAGAAGATTAATACGAATCGTACATGCAAATGTCAAAACCAAATACAAATGCACAAACAAACGACTGCATTAACCGGATGATTAATACAAATCGTACATGCAAATGTATGCCACCCGGCGGGGTTCTCACGAACCGCGACTTATGAGTAGCTCCAAATGACCGGTCCCCAAAACAGAAACAAAACCAAAACAAAACAAAACAAACAAACAGAAAGAATGCCTTTTCTTACCAGTGGTCCTTGTCTGTCCCTGCACGGATCGGCTGAATCGGAGAGTCCCTCCAGAGAAGTCTCTGGGGCCGGCCAAGGGAGTCTCCGACCCAGGGGTCCTGCAGCCGGACAGAGAGTCTCCTGGCTGGCTCGCCAAAACTGACACAAAAAAAATCGGAGATCTCCAAACCCCCTTGCTTTCTAACTTTCCTCACCGAAGTGGGAAGCTAGGTGCGGCTGGGTAAGGAGTCCGAAAGAAAACTCAGTAACACCGGAGTGTGTTATTAAGCAGGCATTCTTTATTGCAGCGCTGGGCAGCACTGGGATTATCCGCCATGAGTGCTCCGCCGATTTTGCAGATTTTCAGAGATTATATACCATAAAGTTATACATAGTCATAAGATTCCCAATAACTCATTTACATAGTCATGAGATTTCCTGGAACTCATTAATATATGTAAATGTCCGTTCTGCATGCGCAGTCGTTTCCTCTGGTGGTCGTCAGGGGTCTTCAGATGAAGGCTTATAGTCTTCCTCGCTGTGTTCGCTAACTGACCCCTGCTTCTGCGCAAACTCAGTCCAGGGATCACGTAGGTCACGTAGGCTGTGTCCTTCAAGGCAGCTGTTGCAACTCCCTTATCTTTAGGTTTCTGTGCCTCTGTTTTCCCAAGGCCCAGTTGTCTGAAGTGAGATATACCCATCTAAATTAAAAAAAGGCTCCCTTTGTTTATTTATATAACTAGGTTAGTCGAATGTCTAAGGTATTTACAACATCCTCTTTGTTCTTGGGGCCCTCAACCGTTTCATTATCACAAAAGGTGGAGTATATAGAGAGAACAGGACCTGGCCGTGTCCCCATTGTTGTCTTCTCAGAGTATGTCTGCACTGGTGTATTCGTTCAGACCAGTAGAGAGCACTTTATAAGAGCAGTTTAATGTGGCTGCTCCAAAAGAGCAAGACACACAAGCTGGGCTTCTTTTAAATGAAACAGCACCAGAAGATGCACTCCAAATTAACTTCTCCGTTAGTGGGCTGTTAGTCCATGGAGCCAGACTACAGCTGGCAAGAATTGTGAAATGCATATAGTGTGGGCACCAGTACCGCAGCACCTACTGTTCTGCCCTCCAGACACAGTCCTGTTGCCTTACAGCAGTAAGGTTATGTCACGTAGACATAACCTTACCGGATTAAGTGTATTTCTTCTGGTTGTTTAGTCTAAGTGTTTAACAATCCATCCACACTTTAACAGCTTTCTTCTTGCTAGTTTTTTGAGATGTAACTTCTGCCATTCTTAAAATAATGTCAGTCTGTTTATCCCCGTGTCCTTGGCCTGTGAAGCTCCCAGTTTGAGGTGGTGGCAGCAGTGGATTTTTTGTGCTTAGGCTCACAGTTTGCTTAGTCGCTGCTGTTGCTTTAGTCTGCAGTATTTATGAGGTGGAAATAGTTATATTTCACTACAAGTAGGCTTTGTTCATAATACAGAACTTAAAAGGGAACTTCTTTTTACCAAGCTTGAAGATGTCAATTAAAAATAAGGTGGTTTGACTATGGTGTCTTTGATACATTTGGGACAAATTTCTACACAATGTCTGAATTACTTTGTCCTTCATGGCAGAGGCAGTCTGGCAACACTTCCTCCCAGCCATGCACATTTTAGAGGTATTAGCAATTATCTTTTGAAACCTTTTGAGAGTTACTGCAATCTTTTGCATTTAGAGAAGCCATTCCTTTCCTACTTCGTGATATCGAATTGTCACAGGGCCAGTTTCTACAGATTTTATGGATTCTCAGTTTTATGCAAAAAAATACTGTTTTCTTGGGTGTTTTTTTGTTTTGTGTTTTTTTGTTTTTTTGGGTTTTTTTCTGTCTGAAATGTCCGGTTATTCTGATTGTTGTCCCCTCAAAGACATCATGTTACTTGGCCTCAGGTGTTTTGTTGCATTAGTGTGTGAAGTGTGTATTAGTGCGTGTAGGTACAACATAAAATTTGGGTAGTGATGTCACAATGAGCTTGAAATAATTACGTGGAACCTAGAAGATAAAGTGAATTCCAGTACACTTAAAATTTGAACAATTACGGTTAGCGTAAAGAATATATTATTCTTCTATTACTCTTCTGGTGAATAAGTATATCTGTTTGGTTTTTGTTTTTTTTTTAAAACCACATGTGGTGAACAAAGATCTGTTAGGCTCTCAAAAGCTTCCAAAATCCTACAGTAATTACACATATGAAACATCATGTTGGCCTCTGTGAGTATGCCTTGTAGTAATTCCTATATAATCTCATATTTGATTCCGATCCTTCTGTGTTTAATTTAATTTTATTGAAATATTGGCCATATTTGCTGGGATTTTTGGCCCTAAACCAAATGTTCTCAGGACATTGGCTGTATACCAGTATGTTGGGACCTCTGTCATTTCCACTGGCTTTTTTAGTAATCACATATCAAGATATCTAGTAGTATGCCAACTTATTGTTGGCATATTACATATTATGTAATTACTTGCCACATGATAATCCTGTGATAGGAGAAAACTATTAGTAGTAAAGGTAGTTGTGTGCCCTATGAAAAGTTGTTTTTGAACGCTGAGACTGTCTCCCTGATTCCCCACATAAGGATGTTTCAAAATCATGTATCCTAGCAGTCTTTTCTGCATTACTTGAACCTAAATACTTGTTTGATGTCCAAGGACAGAAGCAGATGGCAGTATTAATTTAGCTGTGAACTTCACGATTGTATGTACAGGCAGCAGACACTATTGTTTGCTTTGTATGCATCATGCAAGTATAGTTTGTGTTCTTTATTAATAAACTACCAGACTTGCAGAATTTTATACAGCTCTGGTGTTGCTGAAAGCCTGTATTTGGAAAAGCAGTGTGCTACCACTACATGTTGAAATGTTTGCATGGAAAAGGAAGTACAGATAGAATTTGTACATTGTTCAAGTACTGTAGTGATTGATACAATTTGTTTGAGGGGAGGATGGTAGTATTTAGTTTCATGAGCATACAGTATATGTCCTTATAACACTTCATCTGCAGCCTGTTTTTTAGTGCAGCGAGTAATAGTGTAACAGAAATACTAAAATACAGAATTCACTAAAAAATAAGGGCCCACTTATTTAAACATGTTTGTAGGCTACCAAAGCTTTACAGACAATATGGAATTAGCACATCTATAGAAAAGTATAATTAAAAAAAAAATCTTGTTAAGCAGGAATTTTCAGTTACTTTATGTAGACACTGTGAAAAATTGTCACTTGAAGGAGAATGTTGTTTGAGAATTACAGGTGCCTTAGAAAATTTCTTGAATATTCAAGCACGTTTGTAGTAGCTAGAACATTTGGGTAGAATTTTCATAAATACAGTTTTAAAAAGCAAGTGTGAATGTCCTTAGAGTAAACCTTCCTTGCTTAGTGAATGTCATCTTCCTCTGGAAATAATATTTTCAGATGGAAGGTTGAAATCTTTCACTGTGTCAATTACTCTTCAGTTATTCCTGATGTCAGTATTGATTTGGAGATGAACTACCTATAAAAGTGTGAACAGTTAACATTGATTTAGCATTTTCAGTGTATTTGTGTGAAATGAGCAGAGGCATCTTCTGCACTTCCCCTTCTCCAGGTTATTCTAAGTAGGAAGAAATCAAGTGTTCCCCTCATTCTGATTTGACTTCAATTATATACATGTTTGTCAACTTCATTTTCTTTGTAGTTGCTGGGACATTTTTTAAGCAGTTAGTCCTAGTATTGGAGAACCTTTACAGATATTTTTCATCAGCTAGTGTGTGTCTTGTATTTCATTTGACAGAATATGTGAGAAGTTTAGCTACAGAGCTGGGACACTGAGAATCCTTCCAGGGCAAGAGCTGATTCAAAGTTGGCTTTTTAAAGTAGAGACTTGCTTTGCTTAAAAGTAAATTAATCAATTACATTAAACTGAATACTTCCCTATGTGTCTGGATTTTTGGAGCGGAATTTTACATTTGAAGTAAGTTGATGCATCACAATGGTTAAGCTGCTTATAATAAAATTTTTAAGGGGAAGGTATTCTGAAAAGAAGGGTTTTGGTTCTGCTAGATTTTAAATCCCTAAAATTGGTATGAAAGGCCAAGTTGTTCCTTCTGGGATTAGAGCCTGTCATCCAGTCAAGTTAGAAAAACATGTTTCATGACTGCAGTAGATTTTGTCAGCTGTTTGAGGGCACAGCTGTCCTCCATCTGTGGGGTGCCCCATGGGGAAGTCTGTTTGGGACTAGTGCACCTCTCCTACAAGGAAAGGCTGAGAGAGCTGGGACTGTTCTGCCTGGAGAAGAGAAGGCTCAGGGGGATCCCACCAATGTATGTAAATACCTGAAGGGAGGGTGGAAAGAGGACAGAGCCAGACTCTTTTCAGTGGTGCCCAGTGACAGGACCAGAGGCCATGCGCACACCCTGAAACACAGGAGGTTCCTCCTGAACATCAGGAAACACTTTGTGAGGGTGACCAGGCACTGGCATAGATTGCTCAGAGACGTGGTAGGGTCTCCATCCTTAGAGATACTCAAATGCCACCTGGACATGGTCCTGGGCACCCAGCTCTAGGTGACCCCGCTTGAGCAGGGAGTTGGACCAGGTGACATACAGAGGTCCCTGCCAGCCTTCACCACTCTGTGATTGTGTGTGTGTGACTGGGGAATGTGCAGGGCAGGAGACAGTGATGAGGTCATTGACAGCTCAGGGGTAGGAGTGGGAGCTACTGAGATTTATGTCACCTTCTCAGCAGAGTCCAGGGCTGGAAATGAGGGAGAGGAGGTGCAGCTCTCAGCGCTCGGTCCCTTGTTCCCCATCTTTGTTGCATAGCTAGAGCTTTTTCAGTGCTGCTCCAGCCTCTTTCACCTTGTTTTCTGCCTCCCTTTCCCAGCTGTGTCTGATTTCCTAGTGTGAGAACAGTCCCTTGCTGTTTAGTGGGTAATAGGTATTTTTCTCCCAGTTTCTTATTAGAAGCAAAGCTTTTTGACTTTGGAAATAAGCATGACTTGCCTGAAAAATACCAATTACACGTAACAATCTCAAATTTGGTTTTACACTGTTTTTTGCACGTGTTTTTAGGATGAATTGCAAAATTAAAATGGCAGCTGACTAGGCAATAATGCAAATAAAATGTGATTTGAAAACCTGCTTGTCTCTACCATTCAGTATTGAAATAGCTTGTATTCTGTTTAAAACAATTGTCTTCCAATTGCTCCAAGTTGAACCATCCTAAGTATCCAAAGTCATCTTGTTACATGAGGTTTCTGTTTTCATGAGGTGGAACAGTCCAGGATATGCCTATAAAATACCAGAAGGAAAAATAATAATTTTAGCACAGCTATATCAATCCCCTGCCCATTATTGTGACCTGTACATGTGGCTAATCAGCACTTAACTCTCATTTTAGTTTCTCAGTTGACATTATTTGCTACATAAATACTTTGTTTAAGCTCTGATTATTGTTTTAGAATAGAGATGAAAGTAGATGAGAGGCTAATTTGGTTTTGCTTCAGTTGACAGATTACTAACAATCCCTCACACTGCGTTCTACTTGTAGATCGTTAGATTGTAAAATCTTTGTTGAAGGGTCCTCCAGAGGTTTGGCTGTTTAACAGTGCTTATCCAGCTGCCAGGAAGCTAATGCCCAGTGGTGTGTCAGGATAAACTTAGGTACAGTTGAGCACATCCCATCTCTTTGCATAACTCTTGCATAAATATCACTCTTGGCAAAGTTCTTTTCCAAAGCTTCCTACTGACCAACTGTTTACCAGGATAGCAGAGCTGTGCAGTAGCTTAGGTTGATTAGAAAACCTGAGTTGCTGAGTGGAATGCCTTTAGTTCAACCATAACGAGTAAAGGGAAAACAACTTTGTTTACATCTTAATTTTTTTTTAAATTAATACTTGCCTGTAATATAAGGTCTTATGATGTTTCGGTATTTTTATTTTTTCCCATTTTTTTTCTAGGGTCCGGGTGTATCTCATCCCTATGATAGTGGGCACATAGCAATGACTTACACAGGTCTGTCATGTCTGGTTATTCTTGGAGATGATTTAAGTCGAGTAAATAAAGATGCTGTACTGGCAGGACTGAGAGCTCTCCAGCTGGAGGATGGAAGGTAAAAGACATTTTATATTCTACAACTCTCTGGAAGGTTAATAGAAAACCCAGATGTGGAATCAAACATAAGAAACATGTTTTATGAAAGTAGCTATAAAATCCTTTCTATGAGAAAATATTTCTGTGGGTAATCAGTATCAGTCATAGAACACATACCAGTTTACAGGACTAAACAGCAGTTTGTGTGTAGATTTGCTTTCGTAGTGGAGAATGACGGTATTTGCTTACAACTGTAGATACTTATTACTGAAAAGTTAATGGCTTGGTTTATGTCTTGAGGATAGTAGTTTTTCTGCTCTGTCCTTCAGATAAGTGAGGTTTTCTGTGTTTATATTCTGTTTTTTGCAGGGCCCTGGAACACTACTATGATGGTTTGCTCTGCTTTGTGCGAGCATGGGCTTTATTTAGTTTTGAGAGATTCAAGATATCAATATAGGAGATGAATTAGGCTATATATTACTTGTAATAGTATAATACTACTAAACTTCATTGTGAGATCTGTCCTTTTTGCATGCATTTTTTAATAGATGGTGGTATATATCCCTTGATCTACTTCTATTAGTGGGTTTTTTGTTTTTTTTAATACAGGCTGAAGCAGGTAGCTAATGAAAACTTGTGCTAGTGCACGTGATCTGTCTATGTTGTTAAATTTTACTGAATGTCATTTTTGAAAGAGTACTTTTAAGAAAAGCAGAATTTTAGAAATGTGGTTCCTGAAGGAATTATTTTTCACTTCACAATGAAATTGCTATCACCTTTTGTGAATTAAGAAAGCTTTTGTTTTCAGAATGTTCAGAATGTAAGTGGTGAATATGAACTATATGATGTACAGTTTTCTGTTATTTATAACAGCAGACTGACTTTAATGGGCCAAGCCCTAATGTGTGTATACAGACACATATACATGTATTTGTTGATCTGCTGTAGTTTGCAGTTTCTTCAAGCGTGTAGAGGTCCCTGTTCCATTGCTCCAAGCATTCCTATTATATGTCAGACCATGTTTTTTTTAAAGTATATCCAAAAGGAGGGAGTTGCTTCTAACCCACTAGCATGTTGAAGTGGGTACTTGTTATCTTGCCTGGTTACAGTAATAAGCTACATGCAGTTAACCTCTTCTGATAGTTAACCAGACTGATAGCTCTTAACACATGATCCTGTGTTTTGTGTTCACTGTTGAACAGTGCCAGCTAGCCCTTACAGGGAAAGGAGACTGCTTTGCACTGGTATAGAATTGTTACTTTGGCAGGAGTTAGTTTCTAGTGTGACAGACATTTTCATACCTCTGAAAACCAAAGGGGGAGGATGTGCAAGGGACAGAACTTGAGCTAACGTCTTGTCCAGATGGAAACAGCAAGTGAGCTCAGTGAGGGAAAGACACATTTTTCTGGTGTTAACCTAGTATAAGTATGGTAGTATTAGTAATAAAAGACAGATGTGAAAAAACAAAAACTAAAATAATAATAAAAAAAAAGAAATTATATTGTCTCTTTTTACATTATGAATAAATGTGTGTATTTTAATTTCTACCTTACCTTAGCTGAATGTTATTTGAAGTATCTGGGTAACATACAATGCGGTTGTCACCTGCAGATGGGACGAGATTGTAAACCACAGTACTGGCACGTGTTAAGAAGTGTCTTGGTTTCTGAGAATGCCCTGTGCCATATCCAGAGATCAGTGGAATTCGTACCTATCTGAGCTGCAGAGAGCAGGGCCTGGCACTATGGGGGTTTGGAGAGATGAAAGTATCTCCCAGTAAATGTTGGAGGCTTTTCTATGCAAGAAGATAATGAGGTACATACTTGAATTGCAGGGTCAAAGAAGGAGTATCATGGTAGTGATAGTCGTGCTTAAAAGACTGTCTTTAAATTCAGAAGTACCTTTTTTTTCCTTTTTTTTTTTTTAGAAGAGATTTGTCAGGAAGGCTTATCAAAATATTCTGTTGTCCTGGCTTCTTGCAAATGGTTAAGTCATCAAAATATACTAACTCGCTCTTTGAACCAAATGGAGGCTTGCAGGCAGCAGATCACAGCATCCATCTTCATTTTAAGGGTCTCTGAGAGAGCACAGGATTGTATCTAGATAACCCAGATACAACTTCAAAATGTTTGTAGAGTTTGGAAAGATTGTAGCCATAAGAAATCAAGAACTGGATTGAAGGTAATTTTCACCATTTGTATTAGAAATGGGAGTAATAACAATTACATTTATACATACATGGGAAACTGATCCTGAAATGGCACTGAGGAAAGAAAACCTTGTGAGCACTTAAGTTTTCTAGGAAGGCAAAGAATTCTGCCCAGACCAGTAAATGTTAAAATGGTAACTCATACATCAGTATGTACTGTGATAGGTGAAAGACTGTAAGCATTGACATCTCTGAATAAATAAAAACCAGTGTCATTACATTTCTGGAAATACAAGTCACCCAGGCCCCTAAGTGTTAATAGTTCTGTTCATTTTGCCTGGCTTAGTTAGAATCACATTTTCTAAAAAGAAAATCTAGCATAGTTTTGGGTCATATTTATGTGAATACTATAAATAGAAGTAACTAACTTTTGAAGGAAAAATAACGCAGTTCCTTGAACTGCTTTTCATATTTTCTGACATAACTGGCTATACAGTTTATAATGACAGAAACGTTTCTTTCAGTTTCTGTGCAGTGCTGGAAGGAAGTGAGAATGATATGAGGTTTGTGTACTGTGCTTCCTGCATCTGCTACATGCTCGATAACTGGTCAGGCATGGATATGAAAAAAGCAATAGACTACATCAGAAGAAGTATGGTGAGTATTTGCAAAGTGCTATTTCTTACTGTATTTTAAAGTTACTAGCTTTATTTATTAACTACGACTGAAAATCTCTCTGTCCAAATTGAAATATTATGGTAACGGTTTTCTTTTCTGTTCCTACTTTAGCAAGTTGAAAGTGAAAAAGTATATTTTTTTTTTGCATTTGTATTTTCATTGTAATGTGTGTACTAGCAAGATAATTTTATTTGGTGTGTTTGTTCACTGCAAATTAAATCTGCTCTTTTTTCTTTAAAACTCAATTTAAAATTGAAAACAAGTTTTTGAAAACTAGGGCCTGATGTTTATAATTTGGAAAAAGAGCATAATTAAAGTACTGCATCAATAAAATTCTCACATTTCAATGAGCTGTAGTCTTGCTTTTTAAATGATATGTAGAATCAAAGGAAAAACTAATTATTGACATCAGTTCAAGCTTAGTAAGTGTTTGCAGTCATTCACTTCATTATTTATTTATTAGATATTTGGAATGAAGGAAAATATTAGTATCTACACATTATTTTCTGTATCTGTGCAAGCTGTCTTCCTGTTTGGTTGGAGCAAAAGCATTTTCAGTTTTTTTCGTGATGTTTTCATTACTTTAATTGAGTTTCACTTTCCAAGTTTAAAATAAATGTTTTTCAAAGAAGCTGAGGAAGCTTGAAAACTACAGTTCCCTGAATGTGAGTGAGGTTTCCAGGGTGAGAATAACCCTGCTGAATCCTCTCTATCGGTTTTACCCAGGAGCAATGATTTATCCATTCTCCTTCTGCAGTCTGAGGGAGCAGCCAAGTCTGGTTGCTCACTTTTCACTGATAAGGTCAGGAGGGTTCTTCCTCCTCTGATCCTTGCTGGACCTCTGTGTTTACTTTAATCAGATAGCTTAGCAGAGATACAATAGGAGAATCAAATATTAAGAAAGACTAGAGAACAAAACCAAAGAGGAAAATCCTCATCTTATTGTTCTATACATCACATCAACTGTTAGTTAGCATTTTGGACACCTGACTGCAGTTTTGGTGTAAAGGATATGGTGGAAATAGGAAGGGTACAAAGAAAGTTGAGTTGAATTGTCAGAGGTATGAACCAGCTTGTGTAAAAGGAGCATTTAATGTACTAGGACTCTTCATTCTGGAAATGAGATGATTAAGTGGAGTGTGACAGAGGTATGTAAAGTAGTAAGTAGCACTGAAAAGATGAAGTGAGCAGGGAGCAATTATTTCTTTCTAAGACAAGAACTAGAGAGTATCATATGAGACCATTGGTAGAGCAGGTAAGAGGAGATTTTTTGAAAGTTTGGAGCTTTGAAATGGCACTGGAGATTTACTGTCTACAGTGATCTTGAACCAAATGTATAATTTGCTTCTAGAGACTTAGCATTAATCCTTGTACCTGCAAATTCCAGTTGTTATGTTCCTACTGGGAAAACTGACAACACTTAAAAAAAAATGAAGCCTGAATGGAACAAGACCTCTTGGAAGTGCTTGTGGTAATACTTAGTTGACCAGTGAAGTAAAACTGGAGTCTGGGCATGGTTGAAGTCCAGAAGACACTGTGGCTCATCACGAAGACTCTTGTCTTTTCCTGGCTAGCTCAGAGACTAACTTAAAGAGATACTTTAAGCAGTGTTCTGTAGGCAGCAGTCATCTTATCATGTGCTAACATGTAACGAGACGCTATATTTTGGCCAGGTTTACTGTGAATTACTGTGATGGACTATACACTGTGTTCAGTAGGATTTATTTTTTAAAAGCATTGGTATACTGTTAATTCACTGTAGAGTTGTTACGCACATGTACACTACTTTTGTCTGGGTTTTCTGGGTGTGCACTGTTTGGTCAAACCAGTATTTCAGTGCACTAACTCGGTTGCAAAGTGTCTGGCACTTCTAGAAAAACACACAAAGTCCTTGAATCCTGCTTGGTCACATTGTAGAGTTTAAGATGTGTCTGAAGAAGTCTCAAACATTTGGGGATTAGCCCTTTGCGAAAATCATTTCACAGTGGTGGTTATTCCTTCCTCTCATTCATCTCTTTCCACGACACTCCTGGAGATGTATTCCAATTCAGTTACATATCACAGGAACCAAGTATTTCTTAAAGTGTATTTCTTAAATAAATACAATGAATGTGAAACGTGGCATCCAAGAATGTTAGCTTGAATTCTCCTGTTAAGATTTTGTAGATGGTGTGAAAAATAACCTATATATATTACAATTCAAAGTAAATTCTATTTGAGATTATTTCATTTGTTATTCCTTGTGTAACTATACAGTGAATATTGCTGTAGACCTTCTTGTAAATGCTTATTCCTGTTTTGCTACAGTGTTACCTCGTCCTGGTACTTCCATTAATTATAAAACAAAAGAGATTGCATTGCTGAGTAGTAAACTGCTGTGACAGAAAGGTGTGGTCGTTTTACAATCACATGTCATCATTTGCACATAGATGAAGCAAGTGGTAGTTCACAGACTTTTTTCAGTTATTCAAACTGGCATGCATGTGAAGTGGGACTAATCTGGCTGGAGAGTAACATGACTGGTTAAACACTAATCTTTGTAATAAAGTTCTGGATTTTTTAGCTTATTCTTTGGAATTTATTATTTCTAGTGATGCAGTGTAAGTATTGTGACAGAATTCAGTACAGCTGAAGGAGGGAGGGACTTTGGGTAGTTAGGCATGTTAAGAACAGCAGAAGACTAACATGAAACAATGGTGTTGCTTTATTCTGAAAAGTAACTATGTTAAAAAGAATTGAATCTTCATACAGAATGGATAGCCCTTTTGTTATCACTTGACTAAAAAGTTTTTATACAATACTGATCACAATAATTCTGGATCAGTTTTATTGTCTGTAAAACAGTCAGGTTCCAATCACACCATTTTTATCAGCACAGGTTGATTTTTGGCTTTCACATTCAAAAGGCAGATATATCACTAATCAAAAAACAAAAGACAAAAAGATGCTGAAATTTTGAATTACTTCCACAGACTCTAAAATACTGCTTTTTGCAACATTACTTGGTTTATGACAGTTTAAGTGGAGATATTCCAAGAAGCTTTAAGTATAGCATCTACTTTTTCTAGTATAGTAAGAGTTCTCTTGAAATGCAGGTGTATGAGTCTGTTGATGTAATTAAGCTGGTTTTGAAACTTTTAGACTGTGAAGCAAAGGTTGTACCCAACTGGATTTACACATTTCCTGGGGATAGTATTTAATTATGCAGTTTTCCTGTTGCAGTAACCCATAGCCTCTTTTGCATGTAATTTCCTGGGTCTTTTCAAAAGGACAAAGAAACAAAAATATTTCCCTAGTTCTTTAATGCACACAAGTCCCCAAAGAGCAGCTGCTGTTTGTCAATAAATAGGCACCAGTCAGCCAAAGGTCAGGTATTTTCTATTAAAATTTCAAGCTAATTGTACAGCCCAACATAGTACACTGTGTCTGGGATGCACACTTAACAGCTTTTCTCCAGAGCTAATTACTTTGTCATACATAAAGCAAACCACCTCCTCTTACTGTTTGTAGAGTTAATTAGCTTTGCCAGCATATCTTTGCTAATCAGCTTGCCTTTGCTTAGCAATTAATGGGTCTGTGGAGTATGGCAGCACATTTGCATTGCATTCTCAAAAGGTAGTGCGAAGAGTTTACACTGTGTTTTAACATTCAGATGTTCATAGGGCTTACTTAAAATTGACTGGTTCAAACTTTAGAAGGTCAGGCTGCAGCTTGAAGTGTATGTGTCAGATGTTAGTTGTCTTAGTTGCTTCAACTTGCAGCAACAACTCGAAAACTGAGGAATACAGTTTTAATGTAGCTTCTGTGTCTGCTTCTGTTTCCTTTTTTCTTCTCAATGTCAGCTTTAAAAACAGATCTACAAAATAATCCTTAGGTCATTCCTAAAGACATGCTAGCTCCTGTAGCCATTCTTTGGTTAGGACTATGGGAGTTATTAATGGTCTGTTAAGGTGTCCTGTATCTACTAGCACTATGACTAGTGCTGAGATGACTATGAGAAATTCATAGTCAGCACCTGGGGGAGGGTGGGGGGCAGAGGGGGTGTTAAAATTGCTTTCTAACTGTCTGATCAGATATTGAACCAATCATTAATTGAGCAGTTAATATACAAGATGTAGGACCTGTGTAATTCAACTTCAAAAGTTAAATTTCTTTTTTGTTCCTACTAAAGTTTGGTTTGTCCAGTGATAATTTATTAAGTATTCTATGAACTCTTGTAAAATAAAACATTTTCCATTTTATGAATAACTTGCTATGATCCTGTGATCTCTTGTTTCTTATCACGCAAAATGAGTTAATGAAATTTTAGGGAAGAGAGACTGTTATTCCTACATACACAATATCATCTGCTCCTAGATTGCTCCTAACAGACCTGTACTATTATGATATCCTTGGTGCTTTGAAGTTATTTTTTGGCATTGTTAAGGTATTTTTTAACAGTAACACTTTAGAGGGCAGGTTAAGTTTAGTCCAATACTATGCTTTATTATGTTGTTGCTTCTGGTTTCCTCCCCCCCTTAATTTTTTTAAAGCCTGATGTTCTTGCTCCTTACTAAAGCATTTCTTGTACTTGAGTATTGTATACATAGTAGTACCTTGCATTTTGCCTTTTTGTATGTTAACCAGCTTTTGGGTTAGAGATGGCTTTAATTTATCCATTTAACTTTGTTTGGAATTACATGTCCATTTTCTCTTTTTATAAAGACAAAAAATGTTTGTGTTTTTTTTCTTTTTCTCTAATGGTTAGCTGCATCACATGCTTTTCCTTTTTGGCAAAGACATGTTTACCCATTTTCAGACTTATAACTTATTTCACAACTACAATGAATTCCACAAGTCATAAAAGCTGCCTGTACTGAAACAAGGCTGATTTGTTAACTGTTTTGTGCCAAGAGCTTTTTGAGGTGTAGGTTCAGAATTTAATCAGGTTAAATGGTGGTTATGGTCTGATGATAATTTCGCTAGTAAACTGGGAAATTGCAACGTCTGTGAAAGTGATGTGGTTCTAAAGTAACTGGTTTGTGCGGTTTTTTTCTTCAGTCTTATGATAACGGCCTGGCACAGGGAGCTGGACTGGAATCTCATGGTAAGAATGTTAAAATGCTCTCTGCCTATTTTTAAGACTGGGATTGAAAATGCTGTAAAAGGTGCAGGGTATGTCATGCCTTTCCTTCTTTTCTGATTTTAAGGAAGTGGGATGAGGAGGAGCAAATCCAAAACATGCCTCAGAATATCATCTGTCTTCTTGCCTTAGTTCCAGCTTAATATCAGACCAGCTGGGCTCTTGTTATATGAACTCCATTAATCGTACCTCATGAATGTTTTGTTGAAAGGTGTTGGCTGTAGTTCTCATCTCTTGCTGACAGAGCAAACTTTTTCCACGTGTACCATTGCTACTCTGTGGATTTATCTGCAAGAGGTTTTGTGCAATGCACCTGATAATCTCCAATTTCAGCAGCTATTAGTAAAACCTAGAAACATTTCCTCTCATAGATTACAGCATCCATTGGGGGCTCAAATCTTGAAGCAGCAGTTAATTTTTGTAAACAGTTGGTAGCTGTGAAGATAGGAATTTCCAAGAGACTGGTATTTTAAGCAAAATGTTTCTATGCCATGAACTAGTGGTCTGCTTGTGACAGAGAACCATTGACTCCTGTGTGACTGAGACTAAATCTATCAAATGTTTGCTAGCTTTATCCTTAGTATTCAGCTTTGATAGGATTCCATCTGTTTTCTTCCTGCAGGATGGATAAAGTTGAAAAACTTAAATTATACCTCTACGTATTTTAAAAATTAGTTAACTAAATTACTGTAGAATGCTATTGATAACAGCGTTACTTCAGCGTTCTTCTCCTGATGCATTTCAGCATCAGAATGAAAATAACCTTAGAGGTGCTGGTATCTTCTAGCACCAGCATAGTGTAAGGAGCTTTGGGCCCCAAGTATTCTATCAAGAGCTCGCTTATGGTCTTTTTCAGGCTGTAATTTTATCACATCAGGTAATAGACTCAGAATGAGTTTTGATGGGCTTTAAAAAGTGATGACCATGATACACAGACAAAGAACATTTCTAATTCCAAATTTTATAGTACAGTTTCCTTGACAACAAAAAATTCCTTAGAAGTATAATTTGTGTATCTTAAAACTGTGAGAGTCCAGCAGTCTTTTCATAGTATTAACCATGCCTTTTTTTTTTTCCTTAATTTTTTTTGGCTTCTGCTCATCAGACACTTCTGTTTATATGCGCTGAGAGATTGTGTCTGAGACTGCCTTCAGCATCTCTGCTTCAATCTGATTGCTGGCTTTCCAATAGCTGTCTTTTTTAAGTTACATGTGAAGAAATGTTGTCTGTTCCATTGCAGTTTACTTATTTCTGGACTGCTGTGTAATGTAGGTTGTGCAGCATTGAGAGGCAATCCAGCTTTAAGAAAATGAATACAGTTTTATTTAGAATTGCTGAACTAAAGTGTTTTTATTTGTTTGTATTTTAGACTTAAAATTAACACTTTCATACTTTTAAAAATCCATTGATTTAATTGTTACTACCCTAGTTAAAGTTCTGACTGAGATTATGCAGGCTTCAGTGAAAATCTGGGTGTCAAAACATTGCAAAAACAACTCTCTTCACAGGTGGCTCTACATTTTGTGGTATTGCATCGCTGTGTTTGATGGGTAAACTGGAGGAAGTTTTTTCAGAAAAGGAATTGAACAGAATAAGAAGGTGGTGTATAATGAGACAACAGAATGGCTACCATGGACGACCCAACAAACCTGTAGACACTTGCTATTCCTTTTGGGTGGGAGCAACATTGAAGGTAGTGTACAGAACAGCTTCAGGATACTTATTGACTTGTTTTGACTTCTTTAAGTATCATATCTTTTCTTTGCTTGAAAGAGTTACCTATTTGGCACAAGTGCATGAATATGCACAAATCACTATAAAGGTCTTTCATCTTGCAAAAGTGCAGGATATGGAGGTTTACCAGGTTAGTGCTCTCTCTGCTATCACTGCTTATCTCATAAATAGGCACTAAGATTTTGTGTATTACTGTAATGGTCTAATTTATTTTCAGCTCTTGAACATATTCCAATATACAAATTTTGAGAAAAACCGAAATTACATCCTGTCAACTCAAGATCGCCTTGTTGGTGGATTTGCCAAGTGGCCAGATAGTCATCCAGGTAAATTTTCTTTTCGTATTAGGGTGAGTGTGTTCTAAGCTAGAAATAACGTTCCAGCAGTCAGACATCTGAGAGGTGTAAAGGAAGTTTTCTCCTCAGTTTCCTTCAAAAAATGAAAAAAAAAAAAACTTAAAAAAGAGATTTTCATGATTTAAGTGGGAAGAAGGAGTTACAGTTTTTCCTTGTTCAGACACAGAGCACGTGAGCTACTGTTGTTTAGACTATTGCTGAAAGGGTATCACTGTCTATTTAGAGCTGGACAAGCCTTTCTGTATGTGTTTAACTGTTCTAGTTAAAGGAAATATTGTGCAGTGGGTATTTTTGTAAATCGTCTGAGTGAAATATTTCAAAACTTTTGTTTCCTTAATCAAGGAATCCGTTAAGCTTAATCAGAAGTCATTGATGTATGTAAAAACAAAGTTTACATAGTTACATATTGTGATTTACAGATTGTAGTTACACGTAGCAATTATACATAGTATATCTGAAAGTTAATTATGATCTTTTTGGAAGTGGATAATTTGAAGTAGTGAAAAACTCGGAAAGATGCTAAAATCTTTTAATTTGAAATAATTTTAAAAGATGCTAGAATTCAACAAAGGTATTGCAAACGTGTGAAAACAAACCTTGTGCCAGTAGTGTTGCCCAGTGGCATTTTGTACAGGGAAGATAAACAGCCTGTAAACTGACCAAATAAGATAAAAAATAGTCATAATAAATAAAGGATGAGTCCGTTCAGAATCTGTGCCCTGATTTTTCATCCTTTCATTATTTCATTTTGAAGAACAATTGAGAATTTTTCAGGGTGGACCTACACTGAAAACACAGTGCTTGTCATAGATGTGCTCCCCTCACTCCCCTGAAAACCAGCTTAGGATTACAGAGGACCTAGCTGTATTTACTCTGCATTATATAGATCAGTCAGTATCATTTGGAGGAAATACTTCTGTTTATCTTGATGAACCATTTACATAGTGAGCTAGGAATTAAAAAATCTGTTTAAAACCCCAGTCATGTGCAAAGTTCCTTAACCTGTCTTTTGGCATAGCTGTGATTGTTTGAGACAAGATTTGAGAAAGGCAAGACTAATAATAAAACTATTTTCCTTTGATTTGTGTGGTATTCCAGCCTGAACACTGCTGTTTCCTACGAAGCAAGCTTTTGCTGTCTCTTTTGTGTTGTTGTGATAGGTGGGCTTATTGCAGCATTCTTTCCTCAGGCAGATGGTGACATAAGTCTGTGTTCATGTTTTGAAGGAAAGAGTACAAAGTTAAGGCAGTTCTAATGTGAAGAATGACTATAAATGCAAAGATTGTTTCTATGGAACTGTGATTGCATAGTCATACATAGTCATAGCTTCCTGCAAGCTCAGTCTAGTATCAGAGAGGCAAGCTATCTTTTGATCGTTGTGTGTCTCCACAATGAAGATTTCACACTTTACTAATGTGAAGCGTCTGTGCAACTCGATTGTTCTCAAAAGCCTATTGTTGGTTAAATGTACACTGTCCTCTTGACTTCAGTGTAAATACAAAATGTGAAGGTAACGAGAGTGGTATGGGTCATCTTGCAAATGAGTTAATAGTTTTGTTGAGGCTGAATATTGACAGAAATGATTCATTCTCCTTGAAGCATTTAGCATTTGTAAAGCTGGTAACAGTGGCCTCAGTTTGGTTTTGTTGCAAAACTTGGATGTGCCAGAATATTCCAGGGAAAGTTTGCAAAGTAAGAATATGCCATTTTTTCAAAGGTACTTTCTAAGATAGATTCAGAATTTGAACTTCTGTAGCTCCTACTTTATAAAAGCTCTGTTTAAATTTGGATAGTCAAGCTGTCTTTGCTGTGCAATAATATTTTTAGGAAGAAGACTAGAAAAAATTGCAGAAAACGGTCAACTGCTTGTGATAATCTATATATTACATGACGTCCGAAGTTGCAAGTAACTTTCCACAACTGATGATTCAGGGAGATACTGTTTTATAGTTCTGATGTTCACATGCTAACAGACATCAATACATTGTTCGTTCTGGAGGCCAGTAGCATTATTTAACACTTTTTCTTGCTTTTAAATAGTGTTTGGACCAGCGTGCTTATTGAGCAGTGAGCTTAGAAAACTTTCTGGCCTTTGAAAATAAATCTAAAAAGTCAAAAGGCTCTTGAATACTAGCAATCCTCTGAAAACATGAGCATAACAAAGTGAATCAGGACATGACTATTGTTTTGTTTATAGTGATCTACAGGTTGTCAAATATAGGAAAGGCTTTTATGTGAAAAATCTTCTGAAGATTATTGTAATAGTAGTATTACTGTTTTATAAAGCAGACACGGACACTGGCTTAGTAGGGGGATTCATACTTCAAAACACAACTGACACCTACTGTATTTGTTCTGTTCTTTGTTTACAAGTGACAGGTATGTATTTTGGCAAGTGTCATGAGGATGGAGCCAGGCTCTTCTCAGTGACATCCCTTGACAGGACAAGGGGCAATGGGTGCAAGCTGGAACACAGGAGGTTCCGCATAAATATGAGGAAAAACTTCTTTTCGGTGAGGGTGACCGAACTCTGGAACAGGCTGCCCAGAGAGGTTGTGGAGTCTCCTTCTCTGGAGACATTCAAAACCCGCCTGGACGCGTTCCTGTGTGATATGGTCTAGGCAATCCTGCTCCGGCAGGGGGATTGGACTAGATGATCTTTCGAGGTCCCTTCCAATCCCTAACATTCTGTGATTTTGTGAGTCTGTGATTTTTTTCCCAAGTCTTTAGTGTTAAGCAGTTAGATCTGTGACCTTGTGTTAATACTACTTGTAACAAACATTAAACCACATTAACATGGTTTAGTGGAGTTAATTTTCTTCCTAGTAGCCTGAATGGTGCTGTATTTTGGATTCATGACAAAACAGTGTTCATAAAACACTGATGTCTTAGCTGTTGTGGAGCAGTGCTTACACAGTGTCAGGGGCCTTTTCTGTTTCTCATGCTGCCCTGCTAGCGAGCAGACTGGGGGTGCGCAAGAAGTTGGATGGGACACAGCCAGGACTGCTGAACCCCACTGACCACAGGGGTACCCTGTACCATATGGCATTATGCTCAGCAATAAAAGCTGGGAGAAGGATGAAGCGGGGACGTTTGGAGCTACAGTGTTTGTCTTCCCAACTAACCATTATGCATGATAAAGCCCTGCTTGCTGGGAAGTGGCTACAGACTTGCCTGCCCATGGGATGTAGTGAACAAATTCCTTATTTTGCTTTGCTTGCACCCACGGCTTTTGCTTTACCTATAAGCTGTCGTTACTTCAACCTACCAGTTTTCTTACGTTTGCTCTTCCTTCCCTCTTCTCCGACTGGGGTGGAGCAGGGGAAGTGAGCAAGCAGCTGTGTGGTGCTTAGCTGCCTACCAGGGTTAATCCACAACATTTTGCTAGAACAGTACCTAAGCCACTTGTCCTTTTTTTTTTGTTTTTCCCAGACTTGTGCATAACTCATGACTAGATTTAAATAAACTTTTCTTTTAAATTCCTAGATGTACTGCTGCATACCCCAGGAGGTCCTGCCACAACTCTGATGCATCTCACTTGTTACTTTTAACTGATATGCAGTATAAAAGAATTGGAAGCATATGTGAATTACAGGTTATGCAAGAGAAAGATCAAAAGATTTAACATAAAAGAGAGGATGAAAATGAGTGTGCACAGTTACTACATGTAAAACACTAAAGTGAGATTTGCTCTTGTAGCAACCTTACTTTGTTACGTTTTTAAGACAGCACCCAAGCAGTCCTGAGGTTGCATGCTGCATTGTGTATTTGTGAGTTACTTATGAAACAAAATGTTTGGACCTGTGTTTTTTGACCTTGAAAAACTTGGTGTATTTCATAGCTTGAAACAGAGGAGTACACAGGCTGCATATGTATGTTTTGGCTAGAGCTTAATACTCAAGTTAACATGGATTTGCACAACAGTTGAACTTTGTGGTTAAATCCACCAAATAGCCATATACAAGTAATGAGATTTGTATATGGTTTTTACTGTGTATCAATGCAGCTCTCCACAAGTGTTAATGTACTGTATTTCCTGAAGTTGAGGTCTCCTTGCCTGACATACTTTCTGCAAGGCCAGTAGGAGCTGTGTCTGCCCATGCTTTTGTCTGCATATTAATGCTGATAAGCAGAAGTTTTCTTTCAGAGTCTGTCATTGTGAGACCTTGTTGTTGTATCATTTTAGTCAGATATGAATTTACTGACACCTCTAAAAGATTACTAAGTGTTGAGAATTTGTGAGGGACATATTAAGTTCACATCCTCTTTCCATCTTTAGCCTGTGATTTCCTGGGCAGATAATCTAATCTAATGGCTTGCTGCTGCCCAGAGGAGGCAGGCTCACTTCTTTTCTTCCCAGCGTTCCCAAGTACAGCTGCATATCCCTTCTCCTTTTTGCACTAGCTTTGATATGTATCAAAACCTTCTGCAAACCACATTAATTCACTAAAATGTCAGAAAACTGTCCATTTTCTCCTGCTTGGGTTAATTTTCTTCCATGTTTTTTCAATTGCTTTAGGTCATGCAGGGTGTTCAGCAAGCTGTAGTGCCTGGTATAAGGTAGGCAGCAGGAGCAGCGTGGGACAGGGGAATAAGAGCATCCCTTTTTGGTGGCAGTCATCTGTTATGGCTGATTAAGCCACCTCATGAATTCCTGTCCTTAGGGCATGCTCTCAGGGAAGCTAGGTAAAGTAATGACTTCTTTCATACTTTTAAATCTTGCTGTTTGGCAGCTATTGGCGCTAATTTTGATGTTTCAGTAGTCAGCTGTTCATCAAGTAATCAGCCAAAATATTCTTTCATGTTTGGGAAAAAAAAAAAAGTTGCTTTGTGGACAGAAATTATTTCCAGATGCTCAAATTCTTCTGCTGTTTGGCCTGAGCACTCAGAAGAAATAAAGTAGTGGGCAAGAATTGTTACAAAACAAAACTAGACTCTAGTTTTAGAGATTACAGACTATCAGTTCACGCTGGTGGCTTTGGGCAGAAATTGATTTCTTCTGTCAGAACTCAAGTTTAAAATGTAGAACCTGTTTGTTTGTTTTCCTTGGCTGTAATTATTCAGAGGTGTTGGAATCCAGGAATTTTATTTTTCCTTTTCCATCCTTCTTTCAGATGCTTTACATGCCTACTTTGGGATCTGTGGTTTGTCGTTAATTGGAGAACCTGGTATTTGCAAAGTTCATCCCGCCCTGAATGTAAGCACAAGAACCTCAGACCGCCTTCACCACCTTCATCAGATCTGGAAAACAAGGACTCTAAACAGTGTTCAGACGACACACACCTCTCTACACGACTGATTTAGACTTGAATTTAGTTCTGGTAGCATAATTGTAGCCCAAGGTTAAAAGCCATGTATAACCAATGTGCTCTTTTAAGTGCTGGAGTCATACAATCAGATCTGTGTTGCTGGCATCACTTCAATAGGGAGTGGCCTTCAGCAGGTTATTCTGTATTGTGAAAGAAAAGGAAATATTTTGGTTATATAGAAGTTTGTCACCACAGACTGTAAATGGCTCTTCGAATGGCTTTACTTCTAAGAAATCCCTTGAGGCGTTTAAACTTCATTTTTATTTTTTGAAATTTGTGCATACTGTGTCAAAATATATAATGGGGAAGTATTTTCGAAATCTGTTTACATATCATACAGTATAGCACAGAATCTTGGAGTTCTTTATGATCTTAATGTTTGACATATTTTTGGGGTAGAGAATCTCCCATATTAAGTCTCAGTTAAAAGTTACCTTTTATTGTCTACTTTCAGATTCCATAAACTTTGTTAAAAAAAAGCAAGTAAATACAAATAAAATTATTTTATTCAATATACTGGACTTCTAAAGTTGTGTGGCCTTACTAGATGGATTTCATAATTCTTCTGAGTAGCTTCTGCACAGATGCAGCAGATCGTTAGCCAGACAGAGTTTTCGTCTGGCATACCGTCTTCATGTGCAATTCAATGAGCGTGTGGCGTATTGATGTATGGCAGTAAGAGATACTCAACACAGTCATTTGGAAGAGTAGCTGTGTGTGAGAAGAGCATTAGAACTTGTTTCCAAAGTCAAGTCTTTGCAATACATTAAAATTGTACAGCTGCACTCCGATTTTTAATGCGTATTTCCTTTTTAGTATGAAATAATTCCAAGTTTATTAACCATTCTGTGTAAAGAATGAAGTATCGGGCTTTAAAGTAAGTGGCAGTGGTTTGCTGTTAGAGAGATGATGAACATTCTCAGCTTATTTAGTAGTAGTGCCTTACTTCCTATGCTTGAAATGTGGCTCAGAATCATAGCAAATAACTTCGCAGCTGTTGCGTTTGTGGCAGGTCATTTGTGCATTTCAAGCATACAGTAGACACCAGGACATCTTTCTACTTGCCAGTTATTAAGGCACATTATTTTTTCTAAAGCACTTCCAAACACAGATAACTGGAGATCTCTCAAGCCAGATTAAGTGCACTATTTGCCACTGCAGAGCCCAAAGAGACAGGATATAGACCCTTTCAGTCAGCGAAAAGAGCTTTCAGGAATAGCCGTGGTTCTGATTTTGCAATGCAGTGCAAGGGAAGAGGGTAGCATAGTTGTACCCCTGTCACACATGTCAGAGAGATCCAATGGGCATCTTCAGGCTATCAGAACAATCCTGATGTTCACACCTGTGGCAGCCTTCCTACTTAAAGAAATTGTTTTTATTTCTATAAGCAGATTAATTTCCATGGCAGCACTGGGAACATATCACCAGTGGTGGTCTGCTTGGAAAAGCAGGGAAGGAGCATGGGGAAGGGCTTGGAAGTAAAACTTGCATCTAGGCATGTCCCAGTAGACACTTTCCCTGTAGGAGGAGAGGCTGCATTAGCTGGAAGAACTGTAAGAAAGTCGAGTGGTGGAAGCAAGGGGACTATAGGGCTAGTACTGGGGAGGGGGAATGAGGTGCTTGAGTAGGACTGGTGCAGAGTAAGAGAATATTAAAACTGGGAGATATGGAGAGAAAAATAGGGAAGGGAATGCGGAGTAAGAATGGAACCAGAATGGTGGAAATATTTGAGCTGCCTAGGGTTAGTGTGTAGATTAGGGGACAACAGCAAGAGGGAGGTACTGACTCAAGCAACATGAGGGAATAAACTGAGAAAGAGAGAGCTTGGGAACTGGTTTTATTCCCCACATCCTGAGATTACCTGAAATTCAGCTGCAAATAGGAAGAAATAGTAGAGATCCCTAAAAGAGAGGATCTCCCAGGGTGGATTTTCACTACAGCAGTTCCTGGGGGAGTCTGTTTTCCCAGAGGGGCTTAATGGGATGTTAGTCAGCAAAGGCTGAGGTAGCTTCCCTGGACAGAAGACTCTCAGGTCATGGGCATCTACCTAGCTGACAATCCACTGAAAACCAAACAAAACCTTGGGGCAAAAGTATTTTAAAATAGCACAGTATTTGCTTGTCCTTGACATCAGACGGTGGCCACAAGTTGACCCATGGTAGAGTGTGTTGTTTTTTTGGAACATGGTGAAGTTACAATGAAGATGAAATGTTATTGTAGCCACCCGTCCCTACCCATGCTTTCTGCCTTGCTGGAGAGTGTTTACCAGTTTCTTAGCATTTAGTGTACATCCCTTGTTAGATGAAGTAGCTTTGAATTTCAGAAGAGTTATGTAAGGTGCTCTAAGTTTCTTCTGGGAAACAGCCCAAATATTGATACTTTCTTACTTGGCTTCATGAGGAATGATGTATTTTATTATTTTGGGGCAAATCCGTACTTACAAAATCCTGAACTATGGCTCCTGAGTTCCCTTGTCTGTGACCAGATTCTCATCTGTGAGGGACATCAGCGTAGAGAAGCAGAAGTAAGGGGACAACAGTGAAAAATCATATTCTGTGAATAATTTGTTTCTCATGGCAAGTAATGCTTTGAAAAGCAGGTAATATTTTTTGCTTTGTTTTCTGTATCTGTAAGCTACCTTGGGTTGTTTATATGGATTTTATATTTCACATCTTGGCCCCCAGTTATTCTACAGCTTTTTTTTTTCCCCAGCTAAATAATAGCATCTTTTCAGGCTGAATGTTGACAACGGAGTTTCCCTTCTCTGAAGGTTGCAGGGGACATATTTATTTCCCATTAACTCCCATAGTTTGTTCTGGAGACAGCAAAATGTGTATGCCCTCACCCCACACTGAGAATCCAATTACTTTAATTGGTTTGAAATCTTTAATCTTTTTAAAGTTGACAAAAATCTCTGCTAATAACCAACTCTGCATGCATGATTTGCCATTCTTAGTGCCCCAACTGGTGTCAAGCAAACAAATGGTGCACATTGAATGTTCCTGTGTAGCAGACATTTTGATTCTGACTGTGTAGTTAACACTAGATTGCATTGCCTCCCCCATTTTTGTGGTTATCATGTCTTCTGACTGGAAAAATGTTAAATGATAAATTGATGGACAATAATTTCACAGAAAGGAGTCCATAGCCTAAGATCTATTTTACAACAGAGACGTCCAAATGCAGCTAAAACTTAAATGTGAACTGTGCAGCTTAAACATAGCTAGAAAAAGCAAACCATGCGATTACTATCCACCTGTAATAATTTTGTGTTAAGCACAGCTTTACGTTGCTGAGGCTGAACCTAAATAAGAAAGTAAATGGCTTTACCATGTGCTTGAGGATGTGAAAACCGTCTTGGCTATCAGGGCTTGCACTATGTGAAACGGCTACACTGCCACAACCTTTTGGTGTTCCAGCAAGGGTGTCATACAACAGATGCGCTCCCTAATACTTCCTGTTTATCAAGAATGTATGTATAAAATTAATGCCTTATGCAATCCTCAGCAGCACTCAAAGCTTGCTGATGTTGGCTTGGGCTGACAAATGTATGCCAGCTGGGTGCCGCTATCTTATCTGAAAGGCTCAGAAACTGTGGTTCTACCTCCTCTTCCAGAAAAACAGCTTTGAACTGGCTTGTTGAACAAAGTAAGTTAAATGTGCCCTTTCAATAGGATCTGAGGACCGAGGTCTTAAATACTGTCATTAGGGGTTTCACAGCAACTTGATTTGTACATAAGTGCTGGCAGATACGGTAACGGTGAAATCGGTGTGCTCAGCTCGCTCCCTGAAATGCCTGTACACCAATGCACGCAGCATGGGGAATAAACGGGGAGTTAGAAATCCGTGTTCAGTCGGGGGGTTATGACCTAGTGGCAGTTACAGAGACTTGGTGGGACACCTTGCATAACTGGAATGTGGTCATGGATGGCTATGTCCTGTTCAGGAAAGACAGGCCACTAAGGAGAGGTGGTGGAGTTGCTCTTTATGTGAGTGAGCAGCTAGAATGTATTGAGTTCTGTCCAGGGGCGGATCAGGAGCGAGTTGAGTGTTTGTGGGTATGAATTAAGGGGCAGGCTGGCAGGGGTGATACTGTTGTGGGTGTCTATTACAGGCCACCAGATCAGGATGAGGAGGCCTTCTACAGGCAGCTGAGAGCAGTCTCACAATTACAGGCCCTGGCTGTCGTGGGGGATTTCAACTAAACTGATATTTGCTGGAAGGCCTACTCAGCCAGCCATCCTCAGTCTAGGAGGTTCCTCCAGTGCACTGATAACTTTCTGATGCAAATGGTGGATGAACCAACTAGGAGAGAAGCGTTGCTGGATCTTGTTCTCACTAACAAGGAGGGTCTGGTTGAAGCGGTGAAGGTTGAGGGCAGCCTTGGTTGTAGTGACCGTGAGATGGTGGAGTTCAGGATCTCATATGGCAGGAACAGAATATCTAGCAGAATCATAACCCTGGACTTCAGTAGGGTAACTTTGGCCTTTTCAAGCAATTGCTAGGTGAAATCCCATGGGACAGGGTACTGGAAGGTAAGGGGGCCCAAGATAGTTGGTTAGCATTCAAGGACTGCTTCTTCCAAACTCAAGATCAGAGCATCCCAACAGGTAGGAAGTCAAGGAAGGGTACCAGGAGACCTGCATGGTTAAACAGGGAACTGCTGGGCAAACTCAAGTGGAAGAAGAGGGTGTACAGATCATGGAAGGAGGGGCTGGCCACTTGGGAGGAATATAAGTCTGTTGTCAGAGGATGTAGGGAGGCAACTAGGAAAGCTAAGGCCTCCTTGGAATTAAACCTTGCAAGAGAGGTCAAGGACAACAGAAAGGGCTTCTTCAAATACATTGCAGGTAAAACCAACACTAGAGGCAATGTAGGCCCACTGATGAATGAGGTGGGGGCCCTGGAGACAGAGGATAAAAAGAAGGCAGAGTTACTGAATGCCTTCTTTGCCTCTGTCTATACTGCTAGAGGCTGTCCTGAGGAGCCCCGAACCCCTGAGGCCCCAGAAGAAGTCAGGATAGAGGAGGAATCTGTCTTGGTTGATGAGGGCTGGGTCAGGGACCAATTAAGCAATCTGGACGTCCATAAATCCATGGGCCCTGATGGGATGCACCCGCGGGTGCCGAGGGAGCTGGCGGAAGTCATTGCTAGGCCACTCTCCATCATCTTTGCTAAGTCGTGGGCAACAGGAGAGGTGCCTGAGGACTGGAGGAAAGCAAATGTCACTCCAGTCTTCAAAAAGGGCAAGAAGGAGGACCCAGGTAACTATAGACCGGTCAGCCTCACCTCCATCCCTGGAAAGGTCATGGAACAACTTGTCCTTGGTGCTGTCTCTAGGCACATCAAGGATAGGAGGATCATTAGGGGCAGTCAACATAGCTTCACCAAGGGGAAGTGATGCTTAACCAACTTGATAGCCTTTTATGAGGACATAACCCGGTGGATACATGATGGTAAAGCTGTGGATGTGGTCTCTCTCGATTTCAGTAAAGCGTTTGACACGGTCTCCCACAGCATCCTCGCAGCTAAACTGAGGAAGTGTGGTCTGGATGATCGGGTAGTGAGGTGGATTGTGAACTGGCTGAAGGAAAGAAGCCAGAGAGTAGTGGTCAGTGGGACAGAGTCCAGTTGGAGGCCTGTGTCTAGCAGAGTCCCTCAAGGGTCGGTACTGGGACCAGTTCTATTCAATATATTCATTAATGACTTGGATGAGGGAATAGAGTGCACTGTCAGCAAGTTCGCTGATGACACAAAACTGGGAGGAGTGGCTGACACACCGGAAGGCTGCGCAGCCATTCAGAGGGACCTAGACAGGCTGGAGAGTTGGGCGGGGAGAAACTTAATGAAATATAACAAGGGCAAGTGTAGAGTCCTGCATCTGGGCAAGAACAACCCCATGTACCAGTACAAGCTGGGGACAGACCTGTTGGAGAGCAGCGTAGGGGAAAGGGACCTGGGGGTCCTAGTGGACAGCAGGATGACCATGAGCCAGCAGTGTGCCCTTGTGGCCAAGAAGGCCAATGGCAGCCTGGGGTGTATTAGAAGGGGTGTGGTTAGCAGGTCAAGAGAGGTTCTCCTCCCCCTCTACTCTGCCCTGGTGAGGCCGCATCTGGAATATTGTGTCCAGTTCTGGGCCCCTCAGTTCAAGAAGGACAGGGAACTGCCAGAGAAAGTCCATCACAGAGCCACGAAGATGATTAAGGGAGTGGAACATCTCCCTTATGAGGAGAGGCTGAGGGAGCTGGGTCTCTTTAGCTTGGAGAAGAGAAGACTGAGGGGTGACCTCATTAATGTTTATAAATATGTAAAGGGCAAGTGTCACGAAGATGGAGCCAGGCTCTTCTCAGTGACATCCATTGACAGGACAAGGGGCAACAGGTACAAGCTGGAATACAGGAGGTTCCACATAAATATGAGGAAAAACGTCTTTACAGGGAGGGTAACTGAACACTGGAACAGGCTGCCCAGAGAGGTTGTGGAGTCTCCTTCTCTGGAGACATTCAAAACCCGCCTGGACGCGTTCTTGTGTGATATGATCTAGATAATCCTGCTCTGGCAGGGGGATTGGACTAGATGATCTTTCGAGGTCCCTTCCAATCCCTAACATTCTGTGATTCTGTGAACAGCATTTTTGGAAGACTGTTGCTAAGTAAGTTTGTGTTTATGAACTTTTCAACTTGAGAAATTTTGTTCTAAATGGAACAATCATGAGCCGTGAAAAAAACTAACAAGTAAATTGGGCATGGGGAGAAATATCTGAAATACGTATGTTGAAGCACATACTAAGTCTACCTTGCTCCATGCTCTAATGCCTTGTAACAAAGTAAAAGACAACCTAAGAGGAGCTTCTTCAGCTACATCAAATATGCTGTTCTCCGTGAAAGCCAGTAAAAATTAAATATCCCTTAGAAAGAATAGTGCTCACAGAAAAATACATTTCCCCATTGTAGCAAGTCCTCAGCCATTGATTTGGGTTTACCTTGTGTAGAGGGGAAGGAACAATGATTTCCAAAGTCAGAGCCTTTCTGGACAGCCCATCTCCTTGCGTTTTGGAAGAACCCTGCTATTGGTGCCCCTGCAGAGGTAGAAGACACGCTGTCAGGATGTCAGAAGGAGAGAGACCCCCCAGGTAAGCAGATCCTATTGCTGTAACTAAAATGTGAACTGTCTCTGAAGTGCATCAGTTGAATGAGAATATTCGTCTGTTTTGGTTGGTGTTAGAAACTGTGGTTGTTCTGAAAAGCTTTTGTTTTGCTATTGCAAGTAGAGACCACTTAAGTTTTCCTCACTTTAAACAAGCACTGGGTGAAGGAGAAGTCTCATCATCTTTATACTAAATGATTATTATTCCACTGAGTGGTTACAGTGTGTCATAGATTTACACTTTCAGTCCACCATTTTCAAGCTTTTATCTTCCTGGTCTCTATTTGCCTGATGAGTTTCTGAATTTAATAAAAATCAATGAACTGTTGCTTTGGGAAGCAGGGAAAAACTCTTGTTCCTTGTGAGCTGTAGCTCCATTGGGGTGGGTTTTTTTGCAAGTACAGTCAGGTGTTCTGGGTGAAGAACTGCCCACATGGCATCTTCTCAGGGCACAGAAAATTGCAACCTCCAAAAGTTTTCAAGCTAAGCCCACCAAAGACAGCAAACCCCTACACTACTGCTTTGTTTTTGAGGTACTGGCAAAGTGCCTTGTTTGATAACTGCAGTGCAAGAACATCCTTTGAATTGTCCACCTGTAGGTACAGGCTCTGTACTTGGGAACGGGACTGAACAGAAGTGGCCATTATCACTGGAGAACAAGCAGGATCCTGAGGAAGGAAATGGTCCTGCCTTTCAATAAAAAGGGGAAGGTCGTCAAGAAAGAGAAAATCTGTGTGAGAACAATCTGAAACTTCTCACTTTGAGAATTTCAAAATGTGCAAGGGAGGGGAAATGTTTGCAGTAAGGAAAGCGCTTTCCACTTGCCGGATTAAGTTGTTTTTGTTAAACTCACAAATGAAAAGAGGGAGATACGCATGTGGAAGCCTGTGTTTTGACAGTTTTAGTCGTGTATGCATGTGAAGGTGGCTTCCTTATTAACTCGGAACAGTGATGGCATCCAGGCTCTGGTACGAGGACCAGGAGCTACCCTGTGCACTGGTTAAACCAAACACCTCGCATGCTCACAGTCTGAGAGCGCGCGGAGGCCTTTGTGAAGCTATTTCTGCAAGAGCCATCCCTGGGTTTCTATCCATATCTCTCCCCATGTCCCCTTTGGTACAGCACATGGGAGAGAGGCTCTGCCTCGCCCTGGGAGGGAGGATTCCACCTTATCCTGTTACGGGAAATCTGCAAAAGGACAATTTGACACAAAAAATGACAGAATAGAAGTCAAGGCACAGCTTTCAGTTGTTCATTGCTCTTCCTGAGTGCTTGTGGGAAAGGAGTGGTGCTTATGCTGCCTAGAAAGCTGAACATGCAGGGCTGCTGTTGAAATTGCATGCTGCCTTTGGATAATTTAAAGGTTTCCCTTAGCACAGAGCTATATTAATTTGCTGTTATGCTGTCCAGGAGTCTTCATTTAGCAACCTTCTTTAAATTATCACCATGCCTTACTAAAATAGGCTCACTTTACAAAATTACATTTTAATCTTGGACCCGACCTTCATACTGCTTATTATACCATTAAAGCCTCCTTTAACTTCAGACCCATTGTGGAGGAGCATCCCACAGAAAGGCATCTGTGTAAACCTACTGCCTGGGGAGCTTTTGTTGGGGGTGCTCTTTCACAGCAGGATAGGAATGACATAGGGACAGCTGATCCTGCCTTGGGGCAATCTGGTGGGCTCTTAAGGTCTTAAGGACCCTCCTGGACTATTTTTTACAGTTCTTTAGTTCTGCTTTAACATTGTAATTTTTTTAATCCCCCCTCCGCCCCCCGCCAGCCTGTAAATTCTTAAATTAAGGAGAGTTTTGCTGGTGTGAATGTTTAGTGTAGAGCTAATCTGCAAGGTGCAGAGATGGGAATGAGGGGGGATGGTTCTATATCTAGCACAAAGATAATTTAGAGGAAATCAGAAATCTTAGAACGATTGGGCGTATTTGCACTCTGGTCTGTACGCTCGTATGTTACAGATCAGCTGTCCCCGGGTGGTGCTGACTGCCCAGCATCCTTCTGAAATAGCCTCTGAAATATGCAGCTCTGGTGGGGCCAAGGACAGGGTTCTGCTAGAGAATTAGTCTGGATGAGGCTTTCCAACACAGCCACAGGGCTCTTCTGTATTTTTATATATGGCCCTATATATAACTCCCTGTATATGGCCAGACAGAGTGCGTCCTGCAGAGTGGTGATAACAAGTGCCCTCTGTGGTTTCCCAGTTGCTATAGATAGCTTCCTGCGCAGACCATGGAAACTGCTGCTGCCACCAAACTTTCCTGATGGCTCTATGCCTTGACATTTGTTTTCAGTATAAATAAACTCCAGCCTCAAGCAACTTCCTTCTGCAGAATGAGGAGCTGCCGGTAATAGTGAGGACTGCGATGGTGGGCTTCTAAAGAAAAGGTGTAAGCCGCGTAAGCGAGGTGAGCTTCCCTGGCCACATGCCAAGTCCTGTCCCCTTCCCCTCTGCTGCCCCAGGCTCATCCTTGTTCTTATTAAACCTAGACTGGCGGAAACAGCAGAGGCGCGTGTTTAATCCTACTCTGCCCGAGATGCAGGATCCTCCCTGCTGCAGGGTGTACCTGGCCCTGGGGGCGAGTTAGGAACGGGAGCTGTCGGGTGAAGGCTGCTCCCCAGCCCTGTCACGGCTGCCGGCGTGCTCCAGTGTCAGCGGCCCTTGGAGCAGCATCCAGGCGGGCACCTGAGCCTGCACTCGGCCCTAGGGGGCCCCGTGCATAGCAGCAGGTAGGCTCCTAATGCATCCCTCCTCCTGCTCCTGTGTGGCCCTGACTCTGCATCTCCCTTACCACCCTCTGGACTGTTGCAGGCTTTCTCACCTCGTGTGACTCCAGGTCATGGTCCAGGAGCCACAGAACAGGGAGGCTTCACAGGTCCCTGCATGACGCAAAGGCAAGCACGCTGCTTTTGGCTGTGGCAGAAACACGAGCAAACAAGCAGACTGGCATTTGGGATGTTATGTAGTACGTGGTCCCCGGGGAGGGCAGTTTTTTAGCTGAAGTCTCCACAGGCTATGAAGAGCAACAGTTCCCACGATCTCCCTTCTATAAAAGGAAATTAAAGTCTGCAGCAACTGTTAGTCTGTTAGCCAGTGTAGACTGGATCCCCCTCCCATCCCCTCGCTGGCTGCCCAGCCTCCTCCAGCTACCCACGGCCAACTCTTGCCATCAGAACAAGCTGAGCCTTCTGGTGCTTTTTGATGCTAGCCAGATTTGGAGTGAACAGGAACATGAAATAAGTCTTTTTTTTTTGTCTTTCAGAAATAAGTGCTCTGATGTCAGTCACTCTGGTGAAGGTCTGTATGCTGCAAACACTGGCAAAGGAAGATAGAGACACTTTGGAGGCGCCTTGTCTTGCAGGCTGAGACAGGTCTAGCCTACACACTTCTGCTCATTCACTGGTGTCGGTCAGGAACAGATTGTTCTTGATTGCTTTAAACTAATGGTAAAAAAATAAATAAATAAAATCAAACCTGGCTAAAATATCATTTTGCCAACATAACTTATTCACCCACCCCAGCTCTACATGAAAACAGTAAAAAGGTAATAAATAATGCAATATTCATAGCTAGTAGCAGAAGGGTTTTTCTTGTGTTTAACCAGTTTGAAATCCTTGGCTAGCAAGTTATTTGGGGAGGATGCTGCAAGAAGCCACCCTTGGCAGACCAACATGCACTTGACTTTCTTTCACAGCAGGGCAAAGGGAGCGTGCTCCCATGAAGTTAGTGTGTTATAGCTGAATCAGAGGTAAATCTGTTCCAGTTAGGCTGCTGCATCAGGGAGGCTTTTTTAAGTGTGCCAAGGAGAACTGCTGAAGTTGTTGAGAGGCCTGTAGAGGTCAAAGGAATTAAAACAAACTTGCATGGAAAACCAGGGAGGTTTCCTTTTCCAGAAACTCCAGAATAGTGCATAAGTGCTTGTCTGCCCGTGGTAGGGCCCAGACTCCCATCATCAGGGACTGTGCTTCTGCGTATCACCCACGTGATAAAAGCAACCAAGTTCACGCAGCGAGGTTTGTACTAGCTCACTCTGCACAGCAGCATGTATGGGACAGGAACATCTTCCAGAGCAACAGCCAAGCACTCGGGGCTGTGGTTCTCTTATGCTACCCTCTGCAGCTGGCTCTGCACCTTGTGGTGCTCGGCTTGTCCTGCACTGCAACACACATGGGGAACCAGCCAGAACCATGATTTGGGGGTTCTGGCCCCAAACAGTGCTGGCCAGCCTTGGCATCCATCTCACATCCAGGACAAACTGCTGCCCCAGATCCTCTCCATGCTCCACACGATGGGACAAGGGAGCAGGAGTGTCACAGTGCTTAACCCTCAGATTTTTTGTTAACACTACAAGGAAAAATTAGCTTTGTTGTGACTTCAGATAAACTCCCTTAAGTGATATTTTTGGCCTTTTGCTCTGCGCTGCACGTCCCTTTACATACATAAACCAACCTTGTTTAAGCCAGTGGTTCTGTGAGGGGTCACCAGTAGCTTTGTCAGCCTTCGGAGGGGTAAGGACAGGCAGGAGCCCCCATCATCGGTGCGGTGTTGCCCGCCCAGGCTGGCTGTGACAGTGCTCCTGCAGCGCTGCAGGCAGGTGCTCCAGCAGCGCAACCTCTGCCTCGGTGCTGATCCCAGCTGCATACTGGTGTTAAAAGCAGGCTGCTGGTGTTAAGGGTCTGGAGAGCCTCAGATGCCCAGAGCGGACACAGGTAAAGGACAGGCTCGTTCTGGTGCAGTGCGATGCTGGGAGGGTCAGCACTTGTCTGGCTCATGCAGAGCACAGCAGGGTCTGCACCAGCCTCGCTCTGTGCAAATTCAATTCACAGGGAGCTTAATCCACTTTCAGTGGGGATTAAGGACTGTATTAACCCACAGGTAAATGCAGGGGAAGAATTTTTTTGCACGAACGCAGGGTAAGCCATTTTGAAAAGGGAAAGTTAACTCAAACCTAATCCTGGTGTAGTTAAGCTGAAAGAAAAGTGCAGGAGCCCAGCTGACACATTTAAAACTTGAAGGCATAAATTGGACAAGCTTTGTGGAGAGGTGTAATTCTCTCTGAAGGCCAGCTGAGTCTGAAGAGCTTTCAGGTCTATGCTGCCTTCTTCAGAGCCTTCGCTGTTACACACATACCTCTTCTGCAGAACACACAACATCGCTAAAATGTACATCACCACAGTCGCATGCAGATCTCAGTAGCACTCACCTTTCCCTGATCTGCATGTCTCTGATTTCTTCATTAGACACATTCCTTTAAGTAAATGAATAGAATCTGTAAATTAATAGGCTCAAACCTGCTGTGTTTTGCTCAATTAATATTTGTTAAAAGTCTAGATACTCAAAATTCTCTTTATATTGTCAAACTTGATTAACTGTAGTTGTAGCAAAAAATGGCAATTACATTATATATTCATGGTGTGCATCATTATGTACTTCAGCTGATTCCTTATAAATATCTAATAACATACTCCATACATCAAATATTAATGGTACTCTACATACTTAACCCATATTTCTTAAATGAGCTTGTTCCCAGGGGCATGTGATACCGTACTAGTATCACATGGGACAGCTAGGAGGAAATCATACATAAAGATAATTTTCCACACAGCACAGATGCAGTTTTCACTCTATACTTTATTTGTGTGTTCGTGTCTCACAAATTCTAAATGGATATGTTTACAGTATTTGGATGGAGGTGTTTAAATGGAGCAAGATAAAAAGCCTAGAGGCAGGTATATCTGGTGTCAAAAAGGTCTGAGCGTACTAGAACAAAAGTCTGGCTCCAGAATGTTGTGGATTTGAAATTCACCTTTTAATTTTACTATATGTGCCTTTGCCAGAGGACCTACAGCCAGAAGTAAGGGAAATGAGAGGTACAGGCTAAGGGTGAGACTCTTTTTTCTGGCCATTAGCAATGGATGATGTTGACTTAGCCACAGAAGAGCAGCAGAACTGCTTCAGTATCTCGTGTTGATTATTGCTGTTCGTTTGCCATATTTAGTGTTACGGGTTTAGCAGCCTTTTTGTTTCTGCCAGTACCTATTAGAACAAGGTATATAAAAATAAATAAACCCTACTTCAGTCTGTGGTAACAGGGAGTAAAAATTTGATCACTAAGGAAGGCTAGAGACATTGAAGAGGTAAAAATCAAATTCTCCAACAGAAAGTGAGGATGTGAATCGGCAGCTGCATCACAGAGACATATCTGGGGATCCCAGGGAATCACAGGCTAAATCTGAATCCTGAGTGGGATTTATTAACACGAGTGTCAGAGAGAAGGTGCAGGAGTTTGTCTGCTTGAGGTGGCCTTGGTGGGACCTCAGCGGAACATGGAATAGATGCAGAAGCAGACAGTTCCCTGACCACACACCAAGATAGTCCAGATAGTTGTGCTCTGTCCTGGTTTGGCCCAAACCAGGCCAATTAGTCTTAGAGAAACCAAGGTCACTGCTAAATTCCTCACTGCTTACGAGTGAAGAGCCGAAGGGGGGTCACAGCTGCAGGGGGGAGCAGACAGGGCAGGTGACCCAAGATTGACCAACGAAGTATTCCATCCCACACACGTCATTCTCACTTTCCTATTTATCACTAACCCACTGCCTCCTGGAGGTGGGGCCCAGGAGGGAGGGGCCCTCCTGTCTCCCACTGATTGGTACCAGCTTTGCATTTTCCCCTCTGCCTGTGCTGGGGGGAGCTACTGCATTTTCCCCTCTGCCCGTGCTGTGGGAACAACTTTGCCTGAGGAGGATTTCCAAGCTCTCAGTCTTGGTTTTGTATATATTTTATATATTTGTATATATTTGATTATTTCTATTATTATTGTTATTATATTCTTTTTTATTATTATAGTTTATTAAAACTGTTTTAACTTTCCAACCCGTAAGTCTCTCTCCCTTTTCCCTTTCCCTTTGGGTGGGGGGGAGAGGGTTAATAGAGAGCGTCTGCCACTGGGTTAATAGCTGGCCCAGCTTTAAACCGTGACATGCTCCTTTTTCTTCCCCAGAGCAACACAGCTCGGAATGGGAAAAAAAAATCCCTCTGTGGTGCCTAAAAGAACTAGAGGTGATGGGGTTTATTGCAGGGAGAGGTTTAGGTCTGCATGCAGGTACTGTGAGCTTTGAAATACAGTTTGGTCTCATTTATCCTGCTTGTAAAACCTTTCCAGCCATCAGAAGGTCTTATCTGTTTCATGGCAAATTTTTTTTTCTGCTAGTGACAGTTCCCATCTACATCACTCCCTGTAGAAGGAAGCAGTATATATAATATTCATAAACTATTTACATGAATTCTCTTTAGTATTGCTCAAGCTGGTTGCAGGCCTCTGAACACTGTTCAGAGAATAAAAGCAAGTCACAATCCTTACCAGAGACATTGCATATGCATGGTGGGTTTTGTCATTATTTCAAATGTTTCTTTAAATGTACAATTTAACACTGAAGTAGGTCATACTGAATACTGGCACAACTTTCCACTACTTATGACATCGTCTTTCTTGACATCTCCATTGCTCTGGCACTGCCATTGTCAGTGACATTGGAGTCTGAGATAGAGGTACATCTACACAGATCCATTTCCCCCATACATACCGTAAAATGGAAGCACTCCTTCTGTCCTCCGTACTGAATTATTTGTGTTAGCCCTTCCCATATCCCACCTGCAACTGGTTTCAAACACACTTTAAGTAGATTTCTGCAGGTAATGATAGCCAACAACTTCAAGCGTGGTGTACAGGAGCACAGCGGGAGAAGACCCCTGCTCAGGACGCTAGACGGCTGCCAAGGGTGTGTGCTTGAGTGGATCCCCTGTATAACAGAAATGGGAAAACACCTTACCATCCTGGGGGAGCAGAAAGAAAAGAGCGTCTGAGCAGGCTCCTCTGCTCAGATTTACTTCAGAAGTAGAAACTATGACAGAGAAGGAGATCAAACAGAAAATCTAGAGCTGTCGCTGCTGTCCTGGGAGAACCAACATAATTCACAGGTCAGGAAACACAGATTTCCTTTCTATTTTAATTTCTATACCAATGTGCCAAGACAGAGACCTGTGCTGCATGACAGTTCAGGATCACAATACACAGGCGGATTTTCCACTGGTATAAAATTACACAAATTATTTATATCAGTGGATAATATAGCCTGGGATACTTGCTTTTTTTGAGACCTACTTGAAGTTTAAGTGATATAAAGCAAATTAAGTCCTTCTACTCATTCATTTTAACATGACATGCTCTGAGACTGATAATTTCATGACAACGAAAGGTTTCAATCCATTTTCAGACATCCTGGTTCCACAGAAAGGAAACAACCTGAGAGACGAAAAAAAAGGAGGAATAGCGGGAAAAGCACATTAATACCTGTGATTTATGTGGAACAGGTGAGGAGCTCCCAGCTATTTCTGACATACAGCCTACCTCAGTAAAGGTTGTGTAAAACACAGTGACAGGTTACCAAGAGGGGTGAAAGTCCCTGGGCCACTGGCTGCAACACAAAGCTTCTCCATCTGTCTCCGGCCTTCCAAGTGCATATTCCCCTGTCAGCCTGCAGCCACTCAAGACACAGGCTAGCACAAACTTTCTTCCATCCAAGGGGAAGAAAGTGGGATCCCTCGGAATGGCTACAGGAATTGACATCTGCTGCAGAGAACAGTCCCAAATTCCTAGCTAGTCTGGATCTATGGAGACAGCTCGTGTTAATGATACTGAACCATCCACAAGGCTCTGCCCAGCCTTGCAGGACTCTGCAGAAATACACTCTTCTGCAGAGCTGATGGCAGACAGTACCGTCATACAGGGACAGGGATCATCCCAGCAAGCGCTGCTTGGCAGCATTGACATCAATGCAAAAGTGTTTTGTGGCACCCTCCTCCTTGCCTATCGCTGGCAGCCACCCGAACCTGGAGTGCTAACAGAGCTAAGGCTGAAACAAAACTGCTTCAAGAAAAGAGCATGAAAGAACGATCAGCTTCTTCCATCTTCTCCCATATCCTTCTTGCCCTGACTGACTTCATGACTTGAGCTACATTTACATCTCTTTACATTTACAGAGCACTCTAATGAGAACCACAGCACTCCACTGCTCTGGAGGACAGCACAACTCAGCTGTGACTGGGGTGTTGATCATGGGGAGGTGAAGAGAGGGGAACAGGAAGCATCCTTTCTGTCCCAAGTCCTTGAATTTCAACCCAGGCTGGCCACAACCTACAGTGTGTAGCAGAAAGGGGGGGGGGAAAAAGAGAAAATACCTAATCACAGTAGTGCAGCAAAAAAGTAATGAGACAGCAGCCAGAAATTCAGAGCACACAGTTCAAAATACCAGTGTGATTCACGGCGAAAGAACACAAGACAAAAGCACCGATTCACAGCAGGCGCACAGTGCATACACCAGGGCAGACCCTTGTCTCACAGACTTTGGGAGGTGGTCATTGGGGGTTGTTCAACATGGATATAACAAAGGTGCAATGAGATTCAGGTGCAGACATGCTTCCAGCTGAAAGGGTTCCAGTGGAGTAAACCACTGCATGTTGTCTTCTTGCACGGTGGAGCAGGAACGGTTGTAAATTCCTCGGCTTTTCACACAGCCTGTTGTTATTGAGCAGTTAGGTCAAAGGTATGTTTGCTGCTTGGTGCTGGTTATCATTTGGAGATTCACACTGATATCGTGGTACAAATTTCCTTGATGAGGGAGTGCCACTGCTGCTGAGGCCACCACCAGCGTGGTCTCCTGCAAATGGCTAGTGGACTTGAGCAGCTTGGGAGAAGCGAGGCACTACTTTGGGCAGTCCCTCGTCCCAGCCTCAGCCAGCCCTGCTTTCTGATGGCACTCGACACTGACCCAAAGACATTACAGTAGCAAATATTTCCTATGTGAGTGCAATTTTTGAGCTGGAATTAGATCAGAGAAGTAAAATATCTCACGTTGAGTTAAATTATTTATCGAGGACCTGTCAGCTGCGTGGGTGATGACAGCTGACTGTCCCTTGTGCTGCTACCCATTGTTTATTCCTGGCCTGTTTGCACAAAAGCAATATGTGGAACGCTGAAAGCCTGTCTATATCCCAATAACGAGCTATTTGATTAATGAGCCATCTGATATACATAATTGTACAGTATCTAGTAACAGAAAAGTCTGGTAGCTATTCATGAGTCCCGTTTCCTGAAAGAGAAAGCATATTTTGTTTCAGTGAGTAACCTGTAGAGAGAATCTTGGATAACATTACCACCGTATCAGAAGGCTTAGGAAATACAGCCTCCCAGGGGATACATTATACTGTCATAAAACACCCTTTGGTATGTTTTCACCACACAGGGGTGATGTGCTCCATGCACTACCTGATAGCTACAGCGTAAGGGTGGCTTGTCCCCTTCCACCTCTCAGTTTGAGAGAGCAGTAGACTGGCCACTCACCTACCCACCTCCCCCAAGTCTTTGGGATGGCTGGGACCTTTGGGTTTGGGGCAATTTGTGACCAGAGGAGGAATAAATGAGCCAGCTGCTGGCTGAAGTTACCTGTGGTGCCTCTACCAGAAGCAAGTTATTGCACAGTGTGGAATGGAGACAGGCACGGAGCAGGGGTGCGACGTTTACAATGTCTCAAACACCAGTCCCCAGCCGTCCTGTGGGGCCCCCTTGCCTACTGTGTCTGAGTGAAGATTGACAGTGCTTCTCCTGGTAGCTGGCCTTCTTGCCTGGTGTGAACATGTCAGCAGGCCCGGAGCGTTGCCTTCCTCAAGCAGCGCAGGGTACTTGAGTTGCTGGGACCAGTTTTTCTGCCACAGTTGTATACACGGATGTTGTATCCATCTTGAGTGGCAGCACCAGGCCTGGGATGCAGAAAAATAGAAGTTTTCTTCCTGTTTGAGTTACCCTACAGGCATGACAGCAGCCAAGTGCCAACACACCACACAGATCATACACGGAATTATATACATTACATCAGTAGGTGTTCTTCTCTGCGGATGTGTTTAGACACAATTTTTCATCTATACAGAAGCTTGGAATTTAAGAAAACCAGACGGAGCCCGGGGACAAATACACTGTGCTGTACCTCAGCATGCACCCCACTTGAAGCTGTGCCTCCAAGTCTCTTGGAAGAGAGGCCTGCCCACCGTGGGTGCTGCCCTGGGCAGGCCTGGCTGCGGCATTGAGAGCAGCCATAACATCTGAGCAGAGATGATGCTTCTGGGCACCCCGACGTGCCCTGACAGCCTGCCCATGCTGCTGGGTGGGAGGGTGTCAGGAGCGGCGAGGGTCCCATGAGCATCCTCCCCATCACGGGGAGGAGCGGAGGTGAGGAGACCATCCCTCGCACCACGACGGAACCCCCTGCACAGCACCGGGGGAGGCCGGGGCTGCGCTGTGGGGGGCGGAGGGAGAGTGGGGCCATGGCGGTGGCCACGGAGAGCAGCCGCTTCGGCTACATCCTGGACCTGCTGAAGCGGGACAAGGTAGGAGCGGCGCGGCCGTGGGCCCGCCCCTGCGGGGACCCCGGGGCGGGCGGGCCGGTGGGGGTGCGGGAGGGCACCCTCGGGACGGGCGGGTCGGCATCCCCGGGATGGGCGGGTCGGTGGGGGTGCGGGAGGGCGCCCCCGGGGCGGGCGGGTCGGTGGGGGTGCGGGAGGGCATCCCAGGGCACCTGTGCAGGTTTGGGGCGGCAGCAGCGCCGGGACCGGCGAGCCGCTGGAGATGCGCCTGGAGGGGAGAAGCGGTTCACTCCTTAAATCTTTTTTATGGGGGGGAACTTGGCTCATCTTTAGAGCTGGTGTACTTTGGAGGCTCGCCTAGTTATCTGCTGCACGCTTCTGAGGCTGTTGGATGCGAAGCGTCACTCAGCCCGGCACAATTAGGCATCTGGCATTTTTGCAGCCTTCTGCTCAGTGTGTGTCAGCTTGTCCTTCTGCTCATCTGCGATGTGGTGTGTTAACGCGGGCTGCGCCCACGGCAGCCTGTTACCGGGAGCTTTTTCTGTTACGCATAGCTGGATTGGCTGCGGGCAATGCTGGAGTGAAAAGTGTCACCCCCAGGAAATGATTCAGAGTTTGCAAATATTTTGAGGGAAACCAGCATGTGCGAGGGGGGGATCCAACTTCTTGTATTTTTGAGCTGCTGATACATACAAAAACCAAGGAGTACTTCTTCTGCCCTCCTCCCAAAGACTGCTGTGGTGGGTTTAAAAAAAATGAAGCAGTCACAGTATTTTTAAACTTAAAAACAAGTGGGGCAATCAATGGTGTTATTTGAAAGACTGTTCAGAACACATCCTGAAGACCTTCCAGCTCATCTCCAGAGGCTGCCTTCACACCCTGTTATGGGTGCCCACCCTTCCTCCTCCTCCCTCTCCCCCACTCCCTCTTCTAAAAGCTGTGGATGAACCTTTAGAGCTGGTGAGAGAACAGTTTCCTGGGTGATTTTCTGCTTCTCCTTACCGAGGAGTAACCATGCCTGGGGGTCCAAAGAAAAATTCAGGTGGCCAAGTCTTGCTCCTGTCCATTTTACACACTACACAAAATCATAAAGGGTTTCAGACAAGAAACTCCTTTTGCCTGTGATTTCCCTGTAAGGGGGTGCTATGTCTGCCCCATCTCTCACAGTTAAACAGTCTGTGCTGGTAGCTTGAATCAGACGCCCTCTGCAAGAGCATATGGTTCGGTAGACAGCCGAGCTAGCACATTAGTGTGAAATATGCATGTTTATTACAAACAGTGCTGTTGTTTATACATAGAGCATCACATTGCCAAGTCCCATCCTCAGAGACACTTGATGTACCTGAAGAAAAGAGGAGCAGTAGCAGTTGTGTGACCTTCACAGGCTTTCCACAGTGGGAGTCACTGCTTGAGGATCTCCAGGGCCAGCTCTGAGACCTCTCACTCTCTACGTTTTCATTTTGCGTTTCTTTACCTCCAGACCAGGGTATTAGATGACACCCCCTCTGTAATTTATTGATGCTATTCAGGAGCTTGGAGGTATTCTGCTGGGATAATTAAGCTGCTTTCTCAGGTGACATAAATCATGCCAGTAAGAGGACTCTTCGGCATACTAAACTGTATTTGCTTAGGGGCAAGGTATTACTGCCTAGAGGTCCCAGGACTGCAGTTTTCCCTTTCCAGTTCTCCCACGTCAATGCCCCTTTTGCAACAAAGCCTGAGCACATTAACATGCTCTGAACTGACTGCTAAGCATCTGGCTTTCACTGAACAAAGAACTATTAGAGAAACAGGACATAATAACAACACTTTACACTTACACACTCTCACTGCGTAGGGTCCCAACAGGTACTATACATCAGCTCACAGACCCTGGGCACGTGATCTCTTTTGGCACTCATGCTGTTTTTCCATTTAGCTTTCAGCCTCTGTCAGGCCTCTCAAACAGGGCAAATCATTATATATCGCTTTTCCTTGGGGTATTGACACTTCAAAAATCTGTTATCTCTTTTAATGATCTGTACTAATTATTCCCCTGTGACTCCATTTCACACACACAACTTGCACGTTGTCCCTGGAACAGAAAGAGGCATGTAACACTTTTAGCCTGGATAAGACAGTCCTTGTATAATCCTTATATCCACAACATCTGTTTAGGCTCACTACAATACTCTGTGAGATATTCTGGGCCCCCGAGGCACCTGTCACAAATGTCACAGCAGCATCTGAGCACTCCAAAATACCCCTGTGAGATAGATTAACAATTAACTGTGTTATGTAGCAGAGGCACTGAGGCAGAAGGAGATTGTATTCCATTCTTTCAGGACTGAAATCCCAGTTCAAATCACAGCGAGGACGGACACTCAGCTGTCTCAAAATGACATAATATTCCAGAAACGGTTTCAGGCTTCTTTTTTTTCTGCTTTCTCCACAGTCTGTAAGTTTCCTTTTGCAGTAATAAAACACAGAAACATCCCTACAATTAGTCACCCTCACTCTGTTCGAAATTGTTTTACTTGCATAGATGCGTGTTTTCTTCGTTGGAGCGCATCTGCTTCTCTTGTAGTACTAACGTCAAATAATGTTTAGATACTGTAAAGGAATGTTTGTGTCTGATGAAGTAACCGATACCAATACTTGTAATCCATTTTGTAGAACCATTTTCAGGCATTTTCCTGTAAGTGGAATAAAATCAATAAACCAATATAAAATGATGTGAATTTCAGAGAGAGGCTAGCAACACTGCCACTGTCCTTGTGCACTAGCTGTTGGTTTTGTTGAAATAAGGATCTTCGTAGAATCACAGAATCATAGAATGGTTTGGGTTGGAAGGGACCTTAAAGATCATCTAGTTCGAACCACCCTGCCACAGGCAGGGACACCTTTCCACTAGACCAGGTTGCTCAAAGCCCCATCCAATCTGGTCTCAGACACTGCCAGGGAAGTGGGAATCATCCACATCATTTCTTTGGGCAACCTGTTCCAGTGTCTCACCACCCTCACAGTAAAGAATTTCTTCCTAATATCTAATCTAAATCTACCCTCTTTCAGTTTAAAACCATTTCCCCTCGTCCTGTCACTACATGCCCTTGTAAAAAGCCCCTCTCCCGCTTTCCTGTAGGCCCCCTTCAGGTACTGGAAGGCTGCTATGAGGTCTCTCCGGAGCCTTCTCTTCTCCAGGCTGAACAGCCCAGCTCTCTCAGCCTGTCTTCATAGGAGAGGTGCTCCAGCCCTCTCATCATCTTCGTGGCCCTCCTCTGGACTCGCTCCCACAGCTGCATGTCCTTCTTATGTTGGGGGCCCCAGAGCTGAATGCAGTATTCCAGGTGGGGTCTCACGAGAGCGGAGTAGAGGGGCAGAATCACCTCCCTTGATCTGCTGGCCATGCCGATTTTGATGCAGCCCAGGATACGGTTGGCTTTCTGGGTTGCAAGCGCACGTTGCCGGCTCATGTTGAGCTTCTCATCAACCATCACTCCGAAGTCCTCCTCAGGGCTGCTCTCAATCCATTCTCCGCCCAGCCTGTATTTGTGCTTGCGATTGCCCCGACCCACGTGCACGACCTTGCACTGGGCCTTGTTGAACTTCATGCGGTTCGCACGGGCCCACCTCTCAAGCCTGTCAAGGTCCCTCTGGATGGCATCCCTTCCCTCCAGTGTGTCAACCGCACCACACAGTTTGGTGTCGTGGCAAACTTGCTGAGGGTGCACTCAATCCCACTGTCCATGTCGCTGACAAAGATGTTAAACAGGACCGGTCCCAATACAGACCCCTGAGGAACGCCACTCGTCACTGGTGTCCACTTGGACATTGAGCTATTGACCACAACCCTTTGAGTGTGACCATCCAGCCAATTCCTTATCCACTGAGTGGTCCATCCGTCAAGTCCATGTCTTTCCAATTTAGAGACAAGGATGTCGTGTGGGACAGTGTCAAATGCTTTGCACAAGTCCAGGTAGATGACATCGGTTGCTCTTCCCTCATCCAGCACTGCTGTAACTCCGTTGTAGAAGGCCACCAAATTAGTCAGGCACGATTTGCCCTTAGTGAAGCCATGCTGGCTGTCACCAATCACCTCCTTGATTTCCGTGTGCCTCAGTATAGTTTCCAGGAGGATCTGCTCCATGATCTTGCCGGGCACAGAGGTGAGACTGACTGTCCTGTAGTTCCCGGGTCTTCCTTTTTTCCCTTCTTGGAAAAGGGGCTTTCCCCTTTTCCAGTCAGTGGAAACTTCACCAGGCTGCCACGACTTCTCAAAAATGATGGATAGCAGCTTAGCAACTTCATCCGTCAGTTCCCTCAGGACCCGTGGCATGCTCCATTTTTTAATCAAACCCCTCTGTTTTTTCCCTCACTTGTTTGCTTTGTTTTACAGTCTATTCTTCCCCTCCACGTGTTTGTAGAAACTGACAGTTTGCGATCCATAAGGAAGAGCTTTAAAAACATTTCTCCAGAAAAAGCGTTTAGAGAAATAGATACTACTAAAAAGAAGCCCCAAACCCCATATGATGTGAACATGAGAGATTTATAAAAATAATTTTAAGAGCAATTGAAATTCTGTGTGCTCTCCACCTGGACTCTGCAGGTCACATTGACTTCTGTCCCTCCCTTCTGCCTGGCTTCATATAGTGACTGATGTACAATTATCTCGTGGTGGCATTTCAGCTTTTCTCCTGGTAAGAGTAAGGGATAGAGCTACATGGGGGTACAAAAACCAAATGGCATGAGGAACTGGGGAGAGGAAATACAGCAAAGTTTACTAGTGGCTGCCGGGGGCTGGCAGGATGCTCTGGGCTGCCTGACTCAGCTGAACTGAAGTTCTGCTCATCTTTCAGAAGAGAAGGCTTTACATATTTCTTGCTTATGTGTAGGAAAGATCTTGTTTGGGGTTTGGGTCCCTATGAGAAGAATAGCCCTTTAACAGCAATTTTCTTCCATTTACAGGCTATACAGAAGTGTGCCAGATTATGTCTATATTGTGAGGGGTATTTGCGCAAAAAGGTGACTTGGCTTAAAAGAGCATGTAAAGATAACATGGAGTTCAATTTCAGGTAACAGCTGAAGTTAGATACTGCAGGGGAGTCTGAGTTTGAAATCTAGCCGCTAAGATGCATTAAAATCCAATTTGCCTGTCTTCACAGCTTTCAATCTGAGTTACTTAGCTGGGTTAGTCAGCCTGTGTGACAAAGGTGTGTTTCCACAGCTTAGACATGTCCTCATCGCTCCAGCAGCCAGGTTCTCTGAAGCGCCTGCAAAGTGACGTGGCAAGGGCGAGCTCCCAGCCTTGCCCTCGGTGGTGGGAGTAGCTACAATCAGAAGTGAAGGAGGGAAGGCAGCAAGACACAGTGGCAACTCCCCATGTGCTACATATGTATTGTTCATATTTTTCGTGCCGTATCTTTATGGTGTCAGAAACTGAGCCTGTGGCTAGGCTTCCTATAAATTTGATATTTTTTTTTTTAATTTAAACCTTTTATATTCCAAATCCTTTTAAAAATAACCATTACCTTTCATTTCTGGTAAACAGTAATAATTTGTTTACAGGTATGATTCTTTCGTAGTTCAGAGCTGGAGGGTATTTTGGCTTGAATGTCATATATTTTTGAGAAGCTTTTTCATTATAATCCTTTCATTTGCTTGGCAAGTGATTACAATGTGTGGAGGGAAACAGCGGAGTCCTCTGTGTGGACTGTTGTCTGTCGCTGCTCTTTGGATCCCCCGCAGCTGCTGCTTTCCAGGTGTCTAGGCGTGAAGCAGAGTACTGTACACGTGGCAGGAAGTGAAAAAGCAAAGATAGTCTGAGCCAACTTACCACACTTTGAGATGTGCTAGCTACAAATCCTACCCAAAGCTGATTGCAATCCCTGTATTCTGGCAGTTCAACGAGTATAGTCTTTTTTGGCTCAGTGCTCTGTGCATAGCAGTGTGACCTTCCCAACTTGTTCAGTCCAGCTGATCAGGTTATGGGGTCTGTTAGGAAACCCATCCGACTGTGAGGGTTATGGGCCTGTAGCAAATCTGCAGAGCAGATAAACAACCAGAATTAAAGGATTAGGGCTTGCTATTTTTTTTTTTTTTTATGACAAGAAATCCTGAAGTCATCATTATTTTCATTTTGAAACACCCAGGGTCTATAGGCCCTTGCTGGCTGTTCAGGGTGACACAATTGAAGGCTAACCATCGAGAAGACAAAGATGAGCCTGTGTTGCTGAGCCACAACAGGCACAATTCTCTCAGGCAGCATAAATTCCTGCCTTACTGCTGAGTGAATGATACACCTTTCAGCCTGCATGACTGAGAAAATCCTGGGGAAAAAAGTGGTCTTCAAGGTTCAACTTTTCAGGTCTAAGCAGAGAAGCAAATTGTATCTCTGACAATTTAATCATAGAATCATAGAATCGTTTTGGTTGGAAAGGACCTTAAGATCATCAAGTCCAACCGTTAACCTAGCACTGCCAAGTCCACCACTAAACCGCGTCCCTAATTTACAGAGAGTGTGATGCAGGCTAAAAGCCCACTGCATCCAGCCTGGCAAAAGATACTTCCTTTGCACAGAGAGAAAACGATCTCTCTGGTAACTCAGTCCCCAGGACAGTCAGTCACATTAGCACAGGAACAAATCTCACTCTTCATGCTGTGCGTCTCTGCATTGGCTCTGCTCTGATGCAAACCTAGCACAGGGCAGCTAGCAGCAGTTCAGTCAGAGGAGCACAGACCCGCAGGGAACTGGCTCAGGATCGAGACATGGCTGCAAAAGCAGCATGAAAAAAAAAAAAAGTCCTGGAAAGCTTTGGTCGGAGGACCTGACTACTGCAGGCAGGGGAGGTGTTGCCAGACTGTCTTGAGCGGTTTGGGGAAGGGCTGTGTTGCTTCACGCAGTAGGACCCCAATCGCTCTGTAAACCAAGCGTAGGATTTTTATGGCTTGTTGAAAACCAGTGCTGCATCCTTCTTTGAATTATACTGATAGTTAATGCAAATGAGCGCTTGGGAGACTGCTGCACACCACTGATTAAATTAACAAGCACATCTAACCTGAGGTAGGAGGGAAAATAGGATGACAAATCCCCTCTTGCCCCCTCCAGTTTCTGTCTTGGGAAGGCAAGGCACACCAGCAATGCCTCAACAGACCCTGCCTGCTGAGGGTGCAGGAGCGAATTATGAAGGATGTGTTGAACTATCTTGACACTTCCCAGGTATTACTGGATGTAAGGAGTCCCTCGTTAGCAGAACAGGTGTCCAGTTGATGAACGCATGTGTCTGGAAACAAAGCAGAAGGGTAGGTCTGATGTCTGTGGCCACACTGGTCTTACTAACCCCTCCTGCAGAGGCTAACGATAGGCATCTCTCCTGACAGTGATTTGTGCTCTTGTCTTTTTAGTATACCGGTGTTTCCTAACACTGGGTTTTTTTTTTCTCCCAGTACTTTAAAGCTAATGTGGATTTTGGCACTGCAAATGCAGTCATCCTAGGCTGAAGATGGATCAAAAGGCCAGTAAAAAGCTGTGAGTGCAGAAGGGGGAGTTTTACCCTTTGGAGGACCTTTTCATCTATGGAACATCTTAATGTGGTAGAGGAGGAGGTGGTAATTGATATCGTGTTCAAAAGCACCCTGAAGCCAGAGCAAACAGGCACACAAACAAGCTAATACCTTAATGATCTATTACGGGATTGAACAAAGAGTCATTCACAGGTCCTGGCCATAACAGCGGTTGGCACTGTGGTGCATCTGAAGGCTGTGGGAGGACAGGAGGAAAATGTGTGCCCCGGCTTTGTCCATGCTAGCAACACCCACCTCTGCTGGCACCTACAGCTCCGGCATGAAGTGCAGAACAGTTTGCCTTGCTGTGCCACCACGGACAAAATTTCTTCATGCTGTTTCAAAGGTGGCAGCACAGCCAAAGGGGCTTTGTTCTGGTCTGCAGCTGATGGTTTATTTGGCCCCAAATCAATCACATCCAGTGCCAGCGGTGGGTAGTGTGCTAATGTTGGCAAGGGCTAATTAAGAGCTACATCCCTTAAAGCCTGCCTGTAACATCAGGAAATTTGGGGATAGTAGAGGTGGTTAAGGGATAATATAGTTATTCATAAGCCTGCAAATCATTACTCAAAACATATTTGGAGGGCTGACAACACATGTCCTTACCAACCTGTTCTGCCCCAGCTCGGTTAAGTGAGATGTTTCAGTCTGAATATACATACTGTGCATTACTGGCATTATCGGAATCATTTCTAGCACAGTACTCTGTATTTTTATGAGGGTGGTTTCCACAGTAAATGTGAAATAATATTTTTATATGTGTTTTCTAGAAAGTTCTTTGCAAAAATATCATCTCTGTCTTCATGAATTCTGAGTGTAAGCTTCCATTCAAATTTCATGTAGAGGCCACTGAAGCCCAGATGTAAATAACGACCAAAACCCAAATACGATATTTCAAGCGTGTTTGTTTTATTGACTCATCTGGAGGGTAATTCCGAGGGGAAAAAAGGAACTTCTTATCCTGAGGTTAGTCTTCTTAATAGGCAAGCAGGTCAAATATAGGGTTTGTAAAACTGACAGCATTTCTTCATACACGTAGTCCCGGCTCCATGTGTTTTAATTAACCAAACCTCCTTCCGTTGTGTCATGTGAGAACACTCCGAGTTTCCTAAGCAGTGATTTTTCTCCCTGAGCCTCATGCCACGTCAACTACAGCCAGCGCTGCGTCTGCAACGGCTGCGCCTGCACCCTCTCCAAAACCTGAACAAGCTGGAGGTTTCAAAGTTTGGTTTGTTTTTTCTGTTTGTTTTGTTTTTTGTTTTGTTTTCTGTTCTGGCTGGCGGTGAAATGGGTGTTCGCTGCACCTTCTCCGATGGCGGCAAGGGGAGGGCGGGGGGTGCAGACAGGCGTGACCGCTGCACCGCATCTCCTTCGCCCTCGGTGCCACGAAACCCGCCCGGTGCTGCCTGCTGCGCCCCGAAAACGGCCCGCTCCAGCTCTCTCTCCCGTGCCCCCCGCACCGCCACCCTGTTCTCCCCAGGGACAGACACACACCTGTGCCTCGTCCCCGTTACCAGCGGCGGTTACTAACGGAAGGGGGCTGAGTGCTTCCCTACGTGCTCCCCGCCGCTGGGACGGGCGACATTTCCGGTGCCGCTTGGCCAGAGGGAAAACATAAATTAAAAAACCCCGCCGATACCCCCTCGGGACCGGAGAGGAGCGGGCTTGCGGGGGCGGCTGGCGGCAGCCGAGGCCCGGCCCGGGCCCGGGGCGGTGGCTGGACAGCCGCCGGCGCCGCGCTGCCCCCTGCCGGCTCTGCTGCCGCTGAGGGCGTGGCCGCCCCCCCCCCCCGCGCCGCCGTTGCCGCCCCCCCCCGCGCCGCCGTTGCCCAGTGACGCGCCCGCTCCCCATTGTGCGCTAGGCGCCGCGCTCGGCCCCGCCCGGCCGCCGGCATTCCCTGCGCCTGCCCCTCGGCGGACGGCTGCGCTGTCAGCCGCTGCGGCGGAGGCTGCGGACGGAGGAGGCGCGGAGATGGAGTGCGATCGGATGCACAGCCCGGTGAGCGCGGGGCGGGGCGGGGCGGGGCGGAGGGTCGGGGTTTGCGGCTTGTGCTGCGGGGGGTGGGTGGTGGATGGGGGGGTGTTTGCCCACCCGCCCCCCGGTGAACGCCGGCAGCCTTGTCCCTGCCCGGCTGGGAGCGGCGGGCAGGGGTGGCACGGAGATCCACCGACGGGGCTCGGTGCGCCCGGGGGAAGCGCTCCCGGAGGCACGTCAATGCAGTCGGTGTGCTGTGGCGGCGGGCGGAGCGGTGGCAGCCCGGGAGGGATGAACGGGCGCCGGGCGGCCGGTGCCGGCGCTCCCCGCTTGATGCTTCGCTGGGGCTGCGCTCGCCGTGGGCTCTCCCGGCGGGTGCTGCGGCCGGGGAGCGCGGTGCCGCACGGCTGCGGGGTGACGGGTGGCTGAGGAGCTGCGTGGATCCAGGGGCTGCCCTTTGTGCGGCAAATAAATAAATAAGCGGTGCTCCTGGCTCCAGCTGTGAGCCTCATGAAGCCAAGGCACTTTCAGCCCTTAAATGTGAGTTACACGACAGGAAAGCCTGTTGTTTAACCAGTCTGACACTTAATTCCTTTTTTTTCCCCCCTCCCCTTCTTGAAAAGCGAGGAGGCAAGCTGAGTTAAACGTATGGATTCCTATTGTTAAGAAGTATGGTTGCTTTCGTTTCACTAGGTCCTTAGGTGGAATTAAGACTACTCCCCTCCTCTCCTCCCCTGCAATGCAGGCATGACCTAAAGATGAACCGAGTTTGCCTGGTGGCCGTGTTCATTTCAGTTGAAATGAGTGTTGTCAGTGCTTTCATAAATGTTAATTGAGATTTGTTTGCAGTGTTAACCCAGAGGAGCGCCTCAAACCAGCTAAAACTGTGTGCGGCTATTCTACCGAGCTGGGGTTTGGTGACATAGAGACATACAGCTGTGCAGTAAGTCTTGCTGGCTCATGTTTTCTGCGCTTACACTTGTTTTTCCCCTCTTTCTGTCATGAAGGTTACCATTAAGAGTATCGAAAAAGAGCTCATCTGCCCAGCATGCAAGGAATTATTTACCCAGCCACTGATCCTTCCTTGCCAGCACAATGTCTGTCACAAATGTGTGAAAGAAATACTCTTTGCATTTGAAGACTCTTTTGCTGATGGGGGCTCCGAATCCTCTAACCAGAGTAGCCCTCGAATTAAAATCTCTTCTTCTAGCATGGATAGAATTGACAGGATTAGTAGATCAGGTACGTATCAGAATTTTTGTGCGTTTTCCTAATTTTATGTATTAGACTGACCTGAGCTGAATGGTATCTGCATTGGTAAAATATCTTCCCACTACTCCTGACGCAGTTAAAGAGATGACTTAGGGATAGCGCAAGTCTTGTGCATTCTGTGGCAAGAACAATGGGAATATTTTTAAGGACAAAGCACTTCATTTCATATATAATAGGTTTGTCTTTGTGGCATCCTGTAAATCTTTGTAACCATTGTGTTTGCTTATTCCTGTATTTCAGTTACATTGAGATGCAATAGTGTCATGTGCAATAGCGTCGCGATGTGGGTTTCACCAGCTTTACTGCCTGTCAGTAGTACTGTTGAGGTGGTTCTCTCAGGTTTCGACCAGCCTAAATGCGGTAGTTCCGACTTCCTTCTGGGCCTCTGCAGACTTTGCAAATGATAGTTTTGTCCTACCCATTTCATTATGCTTACAATAAATAATTTTCCATAGATGGTGATCATTGCATGGTTGCAGAATTGGAGGACAGATGACTTTAAGAAGGCTGTGTTAACAGTCTCTTTCAGTGTGGTCTGCTCAAAGCTTTAAGGAGCGCTTAGCTGTAGGACTCCTCATGCTCTTTGTGATGTCACACTAGGAGGATTGTTACAGCCATCTGTGTAATCCACGGATGAGTTGATCTGCTTTTACACAGAAACGTCCTTAAGTACTTTGTACGTGTTATACTTATCGAAAGAAATCTAATCTTGGCTTTTAGGCTTCCTTCTGACATAATTATCCACTTCAAAACCACACTCTGCGGTGCTCTGGAAGAGTCACCCCCAAGTCAAACCCTAAAGCTCTATCTTGCATTTCGTATGTTACTAACATTCATCCTTCCCAGTTTTCGAAGTTCAAATGTTTTATTTCACCCACTTCTTTTAAACAACTCCTGAGTTGTTAGTACTGGTACTCTTTCAAATCTGATTGATTGATAAGTGTTTGCTGTGTTTGCTGTAGCTTGGCAGGTTGAGGCTCGCATGATTTGAGGAAATCCCCAAGCCAAATGGCTACTTATCTTTGTTACAGCCCTGTTTTCTGGACATGGGGTGCACAGCCCCAAAGTCACTGTTTAGCTCTGCATACATACACCTCAGCTGCTTTATCAGCCCTCTCTAACTGCAGTGTTACGTGAAGTTTGAATGAAGAGAGCCCACCGGTGACTGCCTTCTCCCAAATCCGAGTCTATTCCCCTTTTTCCTCGGTAAGCATGATGTTCTGGCATGGCAATGTATACATGGACTGAAGCAGTCACCTGGTTTTGCTGCAGCTGTCCACTTTATGTTTTTACAACGTGGACATTGGAGCCCTAGGTTGGGTGCCTGGGGAGGGGTGGACGCAGCGTGGGCGACCTGAGCTCCCTGTGAAAACTGTGGCTTGCAAAGTGTGGGAGCATCGGACAGGCTGTGGGTGGGGAGCAGAGCCCCACCATGCCGCCTTCAGCAGCGTAAGCGAGGAGGTAATCCTTACTCTCCCATCAAAAGCTGCTCTCCAGCTTGCTCTCCATCGGGCACTAGAAATAGTGATTTAGCATGACACGGCCCGCACGCGGTGCTGTGGCACAGTTTGCCCTGTGCACGGAGGAGGCACGGCTCCCTTGGGAACCTGACATTTAATTACTGCTAGATTTGCAGAGTTCAGTTCGCAGGGCTGCCATGGTTGTTGGTGGCCCTTTCTCGCAAGGCTGAGCATTACTACTTCATTGTGCCCATAATGACAGGGCAAGAAAGACCCATTCTTGGTACTCCTGCCACCCTGAGATATATGCACACAAGTTGTTGCAGGGGTTGCAGTCTTCAAATCCACAGTAGTCTGCCACCATCCCAGCAAACTGATGGGAAGTTATGTGTGTTATCTCGTCATCTGTCCTGCTAGTAGAGGGAGATGAATGCTTTCCTAAAGACTTCATACCTGTTTGATGAGTAGCAAGATAGTGTGGAGAATTGGAAATAATGGGCTTCCCCCCCAAAGAGCATTGGGCAGATGAACATCACAGGAAAATTTATCATCTCAGACAGTTCGAATTTGCAAAATGAAAAGCATATGGAAATGGGAGCTTGAAAGAATACATTTGGACATTCAGGTTATACTGTCTTTGCTTCTAATGTTACAGGCATTATAGCTCCACTGCTATGTGGGGTGTGAGATTTGCTCCCAGACGTTTGGTACCATTAATGCTCAACCAGCTTGCAACTTATATTTGTACAATTCTTGTCTTGCATCTGAAGTACCCGTACTGTGCCTTGCCTTGCTTCATTCGTTTTGTGATCCTTAGGGGAATTTGTAATAAAACAGCTCCATAAGAGAGAAAATGTACAAGAAAACATCCAAAGTGGGGCCTCACATGTATAGCAAAAAATCACTGGAATTTCCGGTAGGCTTGTGCAGGGCACGTCAGTGTCAAGACATTATTGTTATATTCAAAAATGTATACGACACCTTCCTCCTGCCGTGGGTTTTTTCTTTTTTTTTACTTAAGGAATTCCTGCTATCTCCATGTGGAATATCATCTATTTAAAATTATTCTAGCGTTTAAATTCTTGAGATGCGAGAAGGAACTGGTCCACGTTCTGTATTTGTTGTGCCCACACAGCTTGCATTTGCAAATACAATTTATCTTAATGTAAAAAGGCTGGAACTGGTAGAACTACCTATTTTTCATTTGAAATGGAGTGCATGTGCCTCTTAAAATCTAATGTGTTGGTTTAAAAAATTCCCACTGTTCATGTTGTATGTAAAATAATTTTTGATTAAAAAAGATTGTGTTGCATATAAAATGAAAATAAAGGGTATTTCTTATTGCTAATCCATATTCTGTAATGTTAGTGTAATTACAGTGTTGGTGTAATTAGAGTAAAGCGTTTAATTTGTTTATGTTGACACTTGTGCAGCACTGATGGATGATGCAGAAACTGAATGTTTGAAACTCCCTGCACTGCCCCCCCCCCGCCAAATCTCTTCTTTCTCCCTTTTTCTGTTCTGCTTAAATACTACAGTTGTTTCATGTGCTAGGAAATTAGACGTTCTTGCCTTTCAGCCCTGAAGTAGTTTTAACAGCCACAGGAGAGAAAACAGTTGATGCTTTTCATTTGAACCATTGTAAACCAATGGTATATCTCATTTTTTGATTTCTAAACAGCTTTCTGTTCATTGTTCGCAGCCTCACAGAGGAGGTCTTTTGGGTGGAGAGGTAGAAATACTTCACTTCTTGTATTGGCTAGAGATAGTCCAGCATTTAGATATCGAGTTAAATATTGCTGGTTAGCGTATAGCTTTTTGTCAGTGGTCAAGTCCACAAAATGGCTTTTGCAGTGAGCAAAGGTACAGCAACGGACTTCTATCAGAAAAGCTTTTCATTCTGTTTAACACTGACTTAAAGGTCAACTGGTCTGGAATTCAGTTACAGGTTGGGTTATATTTTTTTTCTTGTATGTATGCATGACTGAACACACATTGACGGGTGCAAAAACGCACGTTCTTTCTTCCCTTTAAAACAAAACCCCAACAGTCACCCCCCCACACCCCTTGCTTTTTAATTTTTAAGAATTTACATGGTCAAATTTCAGTAAAACTGCTGTCTTACTGGTTGTGAAGTATAGGTATTAGATTGATCTTTGTAACATTTAGAGGTCATGGTTGGCCATCGCTTTTAAATGGAAGGTAATACGGATCCTGCGTTGTATCTGAACCCACTTAATTTGATACAGCATGTTCATCTGAGCAGGTAGTTCTGGATCTTGCAGTTTAGCACGGCACATGAATATATGAGGAAAACTAGTTTTAAATTGATACACTTGTAATGTTTGGTGTGCTTAGTGAGACAAGTCAGCTGAAGGACAGCCAGTGTCTGTGTTTTAAGTACATCTAATTTCCAGAACTGAGCTAGTCTACGCCCTGGAACATGCTGCCCAGGGAAGTGGTGGAGTTGCCATCGCTGGAGGCATTTAAAAGCTGTGTAGATGTCGTGCTTAGGGATGTGGTTTAGTGGTGGACTTGGCAGTGCTGGGTTAATAGTTGGACTCAATAACCTTAAAGGCCTTTTCTAACCAAAACAATTCTATGATGCTATCTCAGCCACTGTGTGGGCTTGTTAACATAAATATTCTGGGTTTTTTTTATGTGATGCTCTGTCAAAAACGGAAAAAAAACCCGGAAAGCTCCATGTTGCCGTAATACTGGCAGGCACATGAGCAATCCATAGAAATACTTTGCCCTTCAGGAAAGACGTGAACTGAGCTAAACACAAAGCTGATTTTCACACTCAGTGGAGGACAAAGCAGCTAATCGGAAGCGGAAGTTTGAATTGCCTCAGTTCAAGACTGAAAAGTGTCATAAAACAAAGATACCGTAGGACACTGTCAGAGCTCTTGGAAAGCTGGCCTTATCTGTTCTTTTTGCAGAAAGCACTCTTGATTTGGGGAAGATTAAAGTATCTGAAAATAATATTCCGCAGCTACTGACTTCGCACACGTTTTTTCTTTTCTTTCTTCCTAAAAATCTGTGCAAAAGCATTAACTGAGTTTGGGGGGGGGTGGCAATCTACGTTTATATATTTTTAAAAACTTCTATGAGAATCCAGTTGACTTTTAAAATCTTTATTTTTTTTAAACTCTCACACATTTAACTTCCATGTCTTCCATAACCATAGAATTCTGGTGATACTGTTTACTTGGAAAGCACAGTTTTATCTTTAAGATGTCTCATCCCTTTGCAAACCATCAGCTGCAGGTTGGGCTTTTCAACATTTTAGGTGTTGGTACCTCTCCTTGGGAAGAGGACATTTAAACATTGTCTTTAGAAGACATACTTAAGATTGCTCTTTGACTTGAGTCTTTGCAATCTGTATCCTAGTATTTGTGAGTTTAGAGTCTGAGCATGAGCGTATGTTGTGCTAATGTTTTAGTTATTGATTGAGCTATTCATTGCAAGTGGAGCAGTCTGTTCACAAGCGACAGTGGAAAATTTCTTGTGATGATTCCTAATATCTCACAAAATACATACTGGTTTGTGTAAGCTGCATTGGCAAAGTGTGAAAAAGAATGTGGGGAGAACCTAAGTTTCTCTGAGCCGCACATCTAATATGACTACAAAACCCATGGGTTTTGCTTCTCTTTTTTTTTTTTTTTTTTTTTGTGGGGTTTTCTTTGTATAGAAGCAGAATTCAGTTTTAGCAAACTGAACACAAGACAGGTAGGGAAGATAGTGCTCCAAGTAACTTATCACTTCATCAACGCTTTCTTTTAAAATACGAGTGTAGAAATCCCATAAGCAGAAAGCAGGACTAATTGTTACTGCATGTTAATATTTTAACACCTGCTAGGCAAAAAGAGAATGTTTCCATACTTTAAGTCTTCAGGTGACAGAGCACACCACGAAGCTCAGCAAATAACCTTCAGGGTTTAAAACCGGGGAAAAAACCCAACCCTGGGCTCTAGAGCGCTGTCAGTGAAAAGGGATGACGCAGGATGTCCTTGATACTGGATTGCTTTCCGTAAGCAGCGTCACCAGTCTTCGCAGAGCACGGCTCGTGATGACGGTCTCGTTTCGGTCCACCACAGGCAGAACGAAGGGCTTCCATTGGGGGATGCACCTGAACTCACCTTTGAGTTAAACAAACACCCCTTCCACGTTTGAGCCGCTTGGGCCAGACTTCAAAAGCATGCTACCAGATACGAATTTCATATCGTATTTTTAAACTTGACCACTGCACCATGTTTTTTTTCATGTTATCTTGCTTTGTCATGGCTTGCTGTCTGCTGTAGCGTACTGCTTGTAGGCAGTCCCTGTACATACGACACTGTATCATTATTTTCTTAGTTTTAGCAAATGTAAGTACTCCAGATCCCTTTCTGTAGCTGCTGACTGCATGGCCGTGCATGCGAAATCATCTTTTTGTTTAGGCAATTGTAGAAGTCTGTGTAGAAGATCGCTCTGTGTTCCTGTGTGCAGTGCTAGCTTGGGGCGTACATTGGAAATACAGTTTGCATTTCACTGCTGTTGCTGTGCATTGCATGTGTGCGTTGCTGTGTATGCCAAGTTACAGGTACTGCAGGACGTGCAGTTTGGGTAATTAATTCACTTCAAGTAAGTACTAATAAAAAATAAAATAAGAAAAAAAACCATCACAGCTTCCCATAGCCAGAGAGTTGTATACCGGTGCCTTGTGTCACCCATACTGTTCCGTAAATTCATTCTAGTTCTTCTGCTCAGAACCTGCAGAAAAGCATGAGACCAGCTGAGTTTGAGACTGCCAGCTTGTACACACTTACTCATGCTCTGGTTGTGGCTTCTTAGCTGACGGTCGTGCATAACTACCATAGAGCACATTTCAAAGATTTTTAAAGGAACCAGTTCCTTATGGGAGTGTTAGTTTGTTTTTTTTAAAGACACTGGAAAGGGCATGGATAGGAAGGGAGGTTTTGGATTGCTGGGTGAAGCAGCCGGAGGAGAGTGGCACAAGGCAAGTGTCTTTTGGATAGCATCAAAGGACACTTCGTAAAGAAATGAAGCATTGACATTTCTGGTGGGAAGATACTGGCTAAACACAGATGAGAACAAATTTCCCTCTCTGAAGAAGAACCAATTTCAACACCATGAATTCAGCTTTAGTTCTTACCTTCATTTACAAATTTGTTAGTTATACCAACATGCAGCCCTCTCAAGGGCATCTTAAATCCATGGTACAGCTACAGAGGATATTTTTTTGTTTGTTTGTAAGGGTAAGCTGAGAGGATACATGTGAAGCCTAAACAGGGGCTTAGCCTGCTTCAGAAATGCATAGAGGACTGCTTTTTGATAGTTGTGCCGTGTGGGTTCATGAGTGAGACACGGGGATGCGCTCCCTCTTTGATAGCCTCAAGAATACTACCCTGTAAATAGTTTTGGGTCTATGTGAGCCATCCCCTTGAACAGGCTCCAAAGGCTCCTTAGGCTTACGGCTTTACCTGAGCCTTTGACCACTTTATTTTGGAGAGGAGGGAAGACTTGGGCGTAGCTGTTTGGTAGGAGTGCAGCTTCTCTGCTGTCCCCTTTTTGAAATGAAAAGAGAGAGACATACCCTGTGTAACCGTGCAGATCCCTGGTTCCCCAGTTCAGGGCAAAGGAATCTCTCAGACATAACCATCTCAGCATGCCCTTTGGTGTGCGGGGCTTCCTCAGCAGCCCTCCGTTATCAAGGCCATTCAGCAAGGGCCAAGTCAGCCTCTGCATATTTTGACTAAATGATTTGTCTGAGTTTTCATACTGCTAATATCCAGTTCTCTTGTTTTCCTCCTTATTTTTTTATGATGCCTCTTGGGACGAGCCAGATAAGTTTGACTCAGCCAAAGCAAACTTCGGGGAGCTCAAAGTTGGCTGTATGTGTCTGGGAATAACTAGTCTGACTCTGGGAATAAGCATCTTTCACTTCAGTATGTTAGGGAGCTGTTGCTCTCTATATGGGCAGCCAGTTAGCCTAAACCCAACAGGTTTCTGGAAGGTTTGTGTTTAGTGTTTCAAAAGGCTGCGGGTTGAGTGCATCCAAAACTAGATGAAAGAAGATAGGATTGGAACAGCTAAATTAGTCTTAACATAGAATTAAGTTTTAGAGCAGCAGTTTGTAACGTCCCCTGGACTCAGACGTTGCACTACCTTGTCATGGCGAAAGTATTCTCTTTGGCTTGGCAGACTGCATACGAGTTGGTATTGTACTGGTTTGGACGATGCGATACGATAGTTTGGAATTGGTTCGTAAATTCCTGTGCTTCTCCTTTTAAAATCAAAACCTCTTCTGTTTATGCTCCTCCTAAATCAGGATTTGGTGTCTACACAGGCAGAAAACGCAATTCTTTGACTCCTAGATCGAGTCTGTTTCCTTGTCCGGGTTGCCAGCGGGATATTGATCTCGGAGAACGTGGCATCAATGGCTTATTTCGCAACTTTACTTTGGAAACGATCGTGGAAAGATACAGGCAGGCAGCCAGGGCAGCCATTGCTATTATGTGCGATTTCTGCAAACCTCCGCCTCAAGAGTCCACAAAGAGCTGCATGGACTGCAGTGCCAGCTATTGCAACGAATGTTTCAAAATACACCATCCTTGGGGCACTGTGAAAGCCCAGCATGAATATGTAGGACCAACCACCAACTTGAGACCCAAGGTGAGTGTACTGTGTCTTAGAGAATTTGGGTTGCAGCATTCGTATGTTGCTTCAGACATATCTGTGCAACGGTAGTTGCTTTTTAGGACCATTTTTTCTTTATTGACTGTTGCTGTTATTTATTGAATGAACTGTAAGCTTTTGTTGTTCTTCATGCTGAAGTGGTTGTTGTTGAAGAGGACATTGAGAACATATTTGAAGGGGACCCTAAAAATAAGGATTTTGTACTTCGGGGAATGGATTATGTTGTTTGTGATTTGGGTCTTTTTTTTTTTTCTTTTTTGTGGAAGACTTAATGAACTTGAACATCTAGAGTGGCAGTGCTTTTCCCCAAAAGTCGGGTCAAGGAGGATGCCTGTGTGCAGTAAATTTAAAAAACCCGACACAACTGGCCTCCCCCTCGTCCCCTTGAGGCGGATTCCCTTTGGGTGTTTTGTGCCTGAGGGTGATCCATCACAAAGCATCTTCTTTCTTTCCTCCTTCCTTGCATCTAGCAATAGCAAAAGGTGGAGTTCAGGTCTCCGGTGTTATTACACCCTGTTATTTTTTTAGCTGTAGCAGACAAGAAAATGTAATGGCAGGTTTTCTACTTCATGCACTGCTGCTGCTTCTGCCTTCAGACAAAACAGAGCGATTGCAAAATGCCATCACCTTTGCTTCTCCTGCTAAGCATGGTGCAGAACATGGCAGTGTCTTACTGAATTTAAGTTACACGATGGGAGGAATTGTCACAGCTGCCGTCTCTAACAAGGGACAGCAATAGGTCTTAATGTCCCAGCACTTGCTGTGTGCCTGTGGCCAGTGACCTCAGTGGAGGTCCCACAGATAGCGGAAATGCTGGTGTACAAGGAGTCCTGATGAATTTTTCTTAAATTAAGTAGGTTTGATTAACGTGCAATGTGTAAGAAGCTCTTGACTGGTGGTGTACCTTCTTTCTGAGGCTGGAAAAATTTGAGCCTCAAAAGTTATTGAGCTGGCAGATAGTGGACATCCGGGAGTCCACTTAAAGCTGTTTTTCTTGAGTCTAACGCATTCACACCAGCTAAGTTGTTCTTAGTTGTGCTTGTTGCATGTGCTTGATGTGCTTCAAAATGCGCTAGCACACAGCTGTCTTTGTGAAATGTCCCTTTGTTGGATAAGTGAGTAAGGTAAAAGTTTGCGTGCTGTCTTCCAGCTCTTGATCTAGAATGCTGTACAGCTCCTTAAAAACTTCTGTGCTATCTAAACCCTCGCTGCTGCAGTATTGCTACTTGAAAATACGAAAGGCATCTTGTGGCCCTTGTCTACTCTTAAAGGTACCATATGTTGTTACACTACATGCAGACTGAATTTGGGTTTAAAAGTCAGTAGTTGAATTCTGTTGAAGCAGAGCGAAAGGGGGAGAAGTGGTTTAGATCATCCTGACCTTGATGTATCAAGTGTGTGCGCATGTGTGGGATTTAGCTTTTTAAAATTATGCATGAAGACAGATGTACTGTTTTAAAAAAAGAAAAAAAAGAGAAAAACATAGTATAGTTAAGTCAACTGTAGATACATCTACTTCGTAGAAAAACTTCCCAACAACAGTAAACTGATCTTTGCTGTGCTCTTATAGAGAGTTTTTTGAGGACTGTTTGAGCTTAATATAAGAAAGAAAAGTGCATTTTTCGTTGCACTGCATTGTTAAGACCTGAACTGAATGCATGGAGTATTGCTGGTCTCCTAAACAATGTTCCCAGTCATCACTTTAAAGTTACAACCAGACTGGAGAGCACTTTGTAACGTGTGTGGTGGGGATGGGAGAAGCACAGACTGAGCTGATTGTTCTTGAATTTTGAGAGAAATAGACAAGGTCATCTGCTGACCTCTTCTGTCTTTAGCTTGCAGGCTGTAATTCTTGCTTATACGAGGAGGTGAATAAAAATATGTGGTTTCTGTTAGGTGTGACTGCCCTGCTGTGGAGGGTTTTACTTCCACAGACTTAACAGCACGACTGTAGTTTTTGGAGGTGTGTGCTTGCACAGCTGATTTTCCACAAAGTTTTCTCCCCCCCTGCCCCCAATCCTGCAGTCAGTGCCAACGGGATAGTTTAATCCATATTCTGCTTAATGACAGTTTTATGTACCAAGGCGCTAGTGAGACTGGTGTCTTTGGCCTTTTCACCATAGCCTAAGGTAACATTTGGGGCTTGAGAGGTGGTTTCAGAGATAGTCTGTGATTTTAGCTTAGTGTGGCCATACTAATGCTACTCATAATTTTCTATTTTTGTGCTCTTTCCTGTTCTTTTTTTGCGTGTGTATGTTAAAAGATGATACTTTTAAAGCTTGACTATTCGCACTGCTGTCTTGTTCTTCACGTGAAACTGAAAAGCTTTCTCAAGAGCTCTTTGGCAACATGGAGTAGACGGACACAAACGTTGTCTCTCGGTGTTCTGGAATGAGGCAAAGCATTTTTTGTTTTAGCCCCCCACCCGCCCTTTTAGATGGCTTTATCAGTTGCTTGCGCTTGGAGTTTAGCAGCGCTTTTTTTCCCTCTTTGAGCAGTTACTTCCACATGTTCAATTTTTGAAAGATCATTTTTAGCGAACACCAGCTTTTTCAGAATGGTGTTTAAGCTGCTGCTGGAATTAGCACTCAGCATGTGATTGGAGTCAGACAGAAAAATTGAAACACTGGAGCCTTTTGTCTTTAAAATGACAGTGACTGGTGGTGGTGGCTGCGTTTCGTTTTTTGCTCCAAGAGCTATGGCTACGTGGCTGATCAGAGTCTAGCTTAGACTTAAACCATTACAGTATTATGTCAACTCTTGCTTTAAGAAACAGTTTGTAGCTGTTTCAAGAGATGCTGACGTGGACAGGGTTAAATTTGACAGGGTGGGTGTATTACGTATTGCATTTACAACTCTGAACAGGAGTGTGTAGGGAGCTTGAGGCATGCAAACAGCCTCAGGGATTAGCGGAATGGTTGGTTGCAGTTCGAAGGCTACATGATGTGTCCACAGACATTGCTACAGGTTTACTCACTGTAAACCTTGCGAAACTGTGTGTGTTCATCTGCTGGCTTTCACTGGCGTGGGCAAATATAAAAGGTGGAAGATAAACTGAATATAAAATACCCACTGATGAAATCAGACGCTGCTGTGGGATGATTGAGTGTCTTAACGGTTTGTTGAGGACCTCAATTTTTGGAAATACATCTGCATTCTCTCTGCTCTGTTTCTTTTTTTTTTTCAGATTTTGATGTGTCCAGAACATGAAATGGAGAGGGTAAACATGTACTGTGAGCTCTGCAGAAGGCCCGTTTGTCATCTTTGTAAGCTGGGTGGATGTCATGCGAACCACAGAGTAACAACCATGAGCACTGCCTACAAAACCCTTAAGGTAAAAGTAAATATTGTTGGACCTGGCCTTAAGAAGGGGAAGAGTACTGAGCTTCCGGTGTAAGGGCAAACTCGCTCTGGCAGGAAGCCAGGACGCGTGTGCAGAGGACACCGAGCTAGTCACGAGGCATGCTATTGTGCAACATCTGTTAATGTATGTATTGGGGTGACACAGTGCACGTCTGAGAAACTAAACTATGTATTTTCTAGGAGGCTTGAAGCATAACCCCTTAGAAGTGCTTCCACTTTATTTCGGTGAACTGTCAACAGTACTGACCAATGCAGAAGGTTTAAGCTGTTAATACTTTGCAATCTAGCTTTTACCCCTGGATGTTAAGATAAGTGTCCTGGTGGCTTGGGTTAGCTGATACTTTAGAAGCAGTCCTGAAAAATTTGCATCTGAATTATCTGTTGGGACTTTGTATGTTTCTGAAGTTGCATAGCTGTTAATTTGCTAAGCACAGTACAACAGGGAGGACTTGCAAACATTGCTTTGTTACTAAAAAAATGATTGCTGCTACCTCCTTGTAAGTTCATGCTTTGAACCACTGATTTTTCTGGCAAATCTTACTACAAATGAGTTAATAACTAACACGGCTTTTCTGTAAGTTTTAATAACGTCCTGAAGCCTCAGGACTTTTCCTAGCCTAAGAGAGGGTGGCTCCTGTGTCTGGGGAGGCATGAGCCAGCTGAGGCTGTTACCTCTTGTCCCTAGAGGCTGTGCCCCCAGTCCTGCTCATAGCAGTGGCCTGGTGTCCCCGCGCACTCATCACAGCTCACCGAGCAGTTCTCCGAGGGGCTGCTTTTCCTAACTGGTGGCAGGCTGTTGTCCTTGTAACTAGATAACCAAGTGCTAGCTGGATGACCTGCCTGTGCTGGTTGTCAGTTTGGGTGGGATACCCTTATTCTGCCAGCTTGCTGTTTTTATTTTAACAGGAGAAGCTTTCAAAAGATATTGAGTACCTCATCAGCAAGGAGAGCCAGGTGAAAGCTCACATCACACAGCTGGATCTGCTGCTGAAGGAAACAGAGGTAAGAGTGGCTTGCGGGTTGTCTGGGGCTGGCCCTTGCAGGGACTCGAACTGTTTTCAGTGAAGCATTTAAAATCGTTTTGTTTTTTTTCAGTTAGCCAGTAAAACAATTTCTGTACAGTTTGTGTTAGTCCTGAATCACACACAGTAAGATCTAGTCCTGACAGCATGGGAAATTTGGGCAACATACAGAGGGAAGTTAAGTTTTGGGTGCTGCTGTAAATTTAATTGAAATAAAGCTTATTTGATACCTTAACCAAAGAGTAGTGGGTTAAACTTAACAGCTCTTGTGTATTAATGGTGCTGCACGATTTACACTGTCTGTATACCTTGAGGATGTTGCAGTAAAGCCAGAATGAAGGGCAAAATCTCCCTGCAGAAGAGTCAGAGCTGGGGGCATGCTCACATACAAGCTGAAAAACGCGGTGACAGAAATTGCAGGAGCTCCTGGCTCTGCCCGTATCTTGATACAGACTGTCTCCGTGGTTTGTAGTTCCTTTTATCCAGGGCACTAGGTAGAGGTGGCACTATGGTTCTGAGAGCATATGTGAGAAACTGGGCTGGACGCCCTGCACCGGTTCAGAGTGATCGGGGAAGATGGAAGAGCACCTGTCTCTTGGGCATGAAGGCTTCAGAGAGCACTTTTATAGTGCTTTTCCATGAGCTGTTTGGCAAATGCTCTGTATAACTCAAGACGTGATCAGAGGAATACTTTCCTGCTCTTTGGTCTCTGTGTTAAGATAGTAAATGCTTACTAGCTTGGGTGCAGTGTCGATTGTACTTTCAGTGCTGAAGAGCATAACAAAGCTCATTAGTCTTGTCTGTCAGACGGATGACTAGATTGCTATGATATCTTCAGCAACCTTAAGTATCTTTCTGTATGCAGCCACAGTGCTGTGGAATCTGTCTAAAATGTCTTTTGTTCCCTCCTAGTGCAACAGTGAAAGAGCTAAAGAAGCAGCATCTCACAGTTTTGAGAAATTATTTCATGTCCTGGAGGAGAAGAAATCTGCAGCTCTCAGGGCAATTGAAGCTTCTAAGAATTTAAGACTGGAAAAATTGCAAACGCAAGCAGAAGAGTATCAAGGGCTCCTGGAAAATAATGGCCTTGTAGGATATGCTCAAGAAGTGCTTAAAGAAACTGATCCATCTTGTTTTGTTCAAACGGCAAAACAACTTCATGTCAGGTATGTTAATTATCTTCTGTTGAAGATACAGGTACTGTTCCAGGATGTCTGGTTAGTCATATTCTTTTGACACCGGCTAACGAAGTACTGAATGCAATACCTTGTATTGCAGAGGCTCAGAGATGGTCCCGGTACCGTTCAGTAGAGATTACTATGCTATGGTATGCGTTAAGAAATGGCACACAGGAGGGGCTCTGTCCTGCAACAGCCTAGCCTTGTTCACTAGCACTGCGGTGGAAGGGTAGTCCATTCAGCTCACTGACACATTCCTTTGCTCAGAGATTGTATCGGGTATTTGCAAGTTTTCTAGCTTTAAACTCTTTGATCTTAATAGTTGTTCTCCATTAGCGCTTCACTCCTATTTTGTTCCTTGAACATAATGCCCCAAACTGCTCTGCCAACGATTACCTGTTCGTTATCTTTACACTGATGTACAGAAGGCCTTCAAATTTTGCATTTGAATGCTGTCTAGAGAGACAGATTCCTGGGAGACATCAGTAAGTCCATGAAAACAGAACGTTTTTTAAAGCAAAAACTAGCATTTTAGTTTAAGGAAGGCGCATGTGAATTCCCTCCACTCTCTTCTGCCATCCCTCTCCTTCTGTCCTTTCAGAATCCAAAAAGCGACTGAGTCTCTGAAGAGCTTCAAGCCAGCAGCTGAAACTACTTTTGAAAACTTTGTGGTGGACATAGCCAAGCAAGAAGAGATCCTTGATGACTTGTCCTTCCATTCCAACGGTACATTGCGAGAGCATCAGGTCTTTCTCGAGCTTTGGCTTTCAGGGCTTCTCTGGAAAGAGGCAGGGCTGCAGCTGCAGAACTCAGTCTTGTGACTTGCATTGTCCCTTCTGTCTCTGTGATCCACAGTGCATTACCTGGCAGCAATGCTAGCTTCAGCTTTGATAAAGAAGCTAAGATGCTGTCGCATTCAGTACCAGTTTACATTGGCTTCCAAAATATTGTACTTAAGTAATACTAGGTCTTCCTAGAAGCTTTTTGTGCATGACAGAAGAGAATAGGTTTTTATATGTTTTTTATCTGACAGCAAAATTAAGTAATACAACTTTCAAATTAAAACCAGAAAGTAAGGGATTTATTTAAGTGCGTGAACAGAACGATCCTTATCTGCACTCTTTAACGGAGTGAATCAGGTTTCACACACACACACACACACACACACACACACACACACAGAGATGCTGTGCTATAGCCACTCAACGGAAGGGCTTGTATGGTTAATGCTAAAAGAACGTGTATCTAAATTTGAGTTTTTTTTCTCCTGAATTTCTGGCATTCCAGGTCTAGGAATACCAGCAATCAATGAAGAGAAGAGCAGAATGTACAACAAAGCTCTGATCAGTTGGGAATGCCCTGGGAAGACAGACACAGCTGATACGTATGTTCTTGAGTATCGTAAGCTTAACAGAGAAGAGGAGAGTGCGACGTGGCAGGAGATCAAAGTTTACAGCAAGAGCAAAGTAATATCTGATCTTGATGACGACAGCAGCTACGGCTTTAGAGTTCGAGGATGTAAAGGGTCCATCTGTAGCCTTTGGAGCCGAGAAGTTATTTTGCATACACCTCCAGCTCCAGGTATTGGGTTTTCTTATGTCCACAAGGTGCTGAATCTATGTCTGTTGGTATTAAGAGCTGTAGGTGGTTTCCAGTAGCTCCCAGCCTTCCACTATACTGTTACAGGTTGCATAAATGTTTAGAAGTACTGTTAATAAACAGGTTAAGTAGGTAGCATACTGAGACTGTGTTAGCTTGCATGATGTTCCTGGTAGCCTTTAAAAGTGAGAAACTCTAATGCCAGTGTGACTTAAAATGTGGTTCGTAAGCACAGAATGCCAAATACTTAACTAAGAGGAAATTTTTGGGGATACTGTTTTCCAGTTTTCAGTTTTCTTTTTGATGACAAATGTGGGTACAACAGTGAACATCTCCTGCTGAACCCAAGAAGAACCTCTGTGGAAAGCAGGGCTGGATTTCCTCTACTGCTGGCATCTGAGCGCATGCAGGTTGGATGCTACACAACCCTGGATTACATCATTGGTGACACTGGGATTGCCAAAGGGAAGCACTTCTGGGCCTTTCGTGTGGAAGCCTGTTCGTACCTGGTGAAAGTGGGAGTTGTTTCTAGCAACAAGATACAGAAATTGTTCCATAATACCCATGACATGACCAGCCCAAGGTAAATTGCAGACTCTTGCTTAATACATGTTTTATATAAGGAGATGGCTTTTTAAAAAATAAATTAGGAGCGAGTCTGGTCTCAATTAGCAAACAAGGTGACCCTAACCGATGGAAAGTGGCTTGAAGTAAGTGGTGTAAGCAGGTTGTCCTATTCATCCCCTCCTAATAGTAGAAACATGTTCTTATTATTCAGAGTCCTGTTTTCTTTCTTCTTGGGAAAGAACTCAGGTACCTATAGATGTCGACATGTGTCAGTTAAAGCAAGAAGGTGAAAAAAGAAAAAAGCATATGTTGCAAGATTGAAGCCATGCTTGATTGTCAGTAGTAAGACTCTGCCTTAATTCCCTTAGTATGTGAGGTTTGGCAGCCATTCAGAGGTACAACGTTCACTGTGCGTATCTGTGTATCTTTGTGGCAGCTTGCGTCACGGTGGACTCCAAGTCACTGGCTTATCCCAGGCCATGCACTTGCATACAGTATTGGAGCGCTACTGAGCACAAGCCAAAGTACAGTGGACAAAGCAGCAAAAAGATTTTCAGCTCTCAGTTACAGTTGTAGTAAGCCTGGCTGTGTCTAGGATCTGCAGGCTGGGAGGCTGTCTTCTGGGGTCTCTAACTTTCAGGAATCTGACAAATGTATTGGCTTCCTTCTGTATAACATACTGAAAGTGTAAAAATGCGAATGTCTTGAGCTGCTTAAAGTCAGATGATGGAGCCTTTTTGCAAAGTGAGAAATGAGATCTGGATTCCCTGATTTCTTTTTCCTTATCCACACAAATACCTGAAAAACTTGAGCTGACACACATCAGCCTTCCCCCAAACACCCCCAAAATGCAAACCTAGCTAGGGATTGTCTACACAGAAGAGTGTATGTGTCTTTGGTCTGTCTTCACCTGGGGACAGAAGCAGGGGGAAAAGCATGTAGACTGAACAAATCTGGCTACAAACTTTCCCTGGTAACCAGCTGCGTAACAGGGGTTTAGGGAAGCCTCCAGTCAGAGCACTTAAAAACAAAACCAAACCAAAAACTTAAACCACTACTTTTTGTGTTGTGAATTCTAAAGACAATGTAATACAGCAGCAGCATGGAAAACTCATAGGACAACAGTAATGTTGAATATACTTACTGGTGTCATTTAACATGATGTAAACAAAGTTAAATACATCTTGTCTGTAATGATTAGTCATATTCACTAAATTACTTCTCAAGTTAACTGATTTCCTGTACCTGTAGGTTCGTTAATGATTGCCTAGCATTAGTGCATTTAGATACATCTGCTCCTTAGTAAAGCCTTCTGTGGTCTCATCGTCATTAGTGTTTAGCTGTTATTAGTTGTTTGAAGTGGCCCAAGTGAGTGTTCTCCACCTACTACGTGCATCTTCCCTCCTGACTTACGTATATTTTTACCCCACAAGGTTTTGCGGGTGATAGTGTGGTGTTACCTGTCCTACAGAAATGTTTTCTTCAGTTCACATCACTGATCCCACTTAAGAATTTGACAAAAGCAAGTGGTTGTTTTTCTGTTCTAGATATGAACAAGACAGTGGTCATGACAGTGGGAGTGAAGATGCCTTCTTTGATTCATCACAGCCTTTCACACTGGTCACTTTAGGCATGAAGAAGTTCTTTATCCCCACGACACCTGCTGCCCCCAAGGATCCAGTGAGCAGAATCCTTCCCCTGCCATCGTGCTTGGGCATCTGCCTCGACTGTGACAAGGGCAAGGTGGGGTTTTACGACGCAGGCTGTATGAAATGCCTTTATGAGTGCGAGGTTGACTGCTCTGGTGTAATGTACCCGGCATTTGCCTTAATGGGTGGCGCAGCAGTTAGTCTTGAGGAAGCCGTCACAGCAAAGTATGGGGAGTACCACGATGACGTCTAGTGCAGTAACCTCTTACAATTGCTGTTCTGAGATGGAAGATGAGAGCAGAAGAATTCTACCTTAGTTTTCAGTCCTGATTAGTGACCCTTCTACCTACGTGTTGCTCACAAACCTGTGGGCTCTGCTTTTTTTAAATAAATGGTCCAGACACTACCCACACCAGTGGGAAATGTTCTTCCAGGAACTCTCCTGCCTTTCTTGTGACCTGTGCAATGATGTTCTCCACAAACTTTCTTCCCAGGGGGAAGCAGGGAAGAAGTTTGACTTTTTTGAAAAAGAATATGGGGAGAACCTAAGTTTCTCTGAGCCGCACATCTAATATGACTACAAAACCCATGGGTTTTGCTTCTCTTTTTTTTTTTTTTTTTTTTTTTGTGGGGTTTTCTTTGTATAGAAGCAGAATTCAGTTTTAGCAAACTGAACACAAGACAGGTAGGGAAGATAGTGCTCCAAGTAACTTATCACTTCATCAACGCTTTCTTTTTAAAATACGAGTGTAGAAATCCCATAAGCAGAAAGCAGACTAATTGTTACTGCATGTTAATATTTTAACACCTGCTAGGCAAAAAGAGAATGTTTCCATACTTTAAGTCTTCAGGTGACAGAGCACACCACGAAGCTCAGCAAATAACCTTCAGGGTTTAAAACCGGGGAAAAAACCCAACCCTGGGCTCTTAGAGCGCTGTCAGTGAAAAGGGATGACGCAGGATGTCCTTGATACTGGATTGCTTTCCGTAAGCAGCGTCACCAGTCTTCGCAGAGCACGGCTCGTGATGACGGTCTCGTTTCGGTCCACCACAGGCAGAACGAAGGGCCTCCATTGGGGGATGCACCTGAACTCACCTTTGAGTTAAACAAACACCCCTTCCACGTTTGAGCCGCTTGGGCCAGACTTCAAAAGCATGCTACCAGATACGAATTTCATATCGTATTTTTAAACTTGACCACTGCACCATGTTTTTTTTCATGTTATCTTGCTTTGTCATGGCTTGCTGTCTGCTGTAGCGTACTGCTTGTAGGCAGTCCCTGTACATACGACACTGTATCATTATTTTCTTAGTTTTAGCAAATGTAAGTACTCCAGATCCCTTTCTGTAGCTGCTGACTGCATGGCCGTGCATGCGAAATCATCTTTTTGTTTAGGCAATTGTAGAAGTCTGTGTAGAAGATCGCTCTGTGTTCCTGTGTGCAGTGCTAGCTTGGGGCGTACATTGGAAATACAGTTTGCATTTCACTGCTGTTGCTGTGCATTGCATGTGTGCGTTGCTGTGTATGCCAAGTTACAGGTACTGCAGGACGTGCAGTTTGGGTAATTAATTCACTTCAAGTAAGTACTAATAAAAAATAAAATAAGAAAAAAACCATCACAGCTTCCCATAGCCAGAGAGTTGTATACCGGTGCCTTGTGTCACCCATACTGTTCCATAAATTCATTCTAGTTCTTCTGCTCAGAACCTGCAGAAAAGCATGAGACCAGCTGAGTTTGAGACTGCCAGCTTGTACACACTTACTCATGCTCTGGTTGTGGCTTCTTAGCTGACGGTCGTGCATAACTACCATAGAGCACATTTCAAAGATTTTTAAAGGAACCAGTTCCTTATGGGAGTGTTAGTTTGTTTTTTTTAAAGACACTGGAAAGGGCATGGATAGGAAGGGAGGTTTTGGATTGCTGGGTGAAGCAGCCAGAGGAGAGTGGCACAAGGCAAGTGTCTTTTGGATAGCATCAAAGGATACTTCGTAAAGAAATGAAGCATTGACATTTCTGGTGGGAAGATACTGGCTAAACACAGATGAGAACACATTTCCCTCTCTGAAGAAGAACCAATTTCAACACCATGAATTCAGCTTTAGTTCTTACCTTCATTTACAAATTTGTTAGTTATACCAACATGCAGCCCTCTCAAGGGCATCTTAAATCCATGGTACAGCTACAGAGGATATTTTTTTGTTTGTTTGTAAGGGCAAGCTGAGAGGATACATGTGAAGCCTAAACAGGGGCTTAGCCTGCTTCAGAAATGCATAGAGGACTGCTTTTTGATAGTTGTGCCGTGTGGGTTCATGAGTGAGACACGGGGATGCGCTCCCTCTTTGATAGCCTCAAGAATACTACCCTGTAAATAGTTTTGGGTCTATGTGAGCTAAGCCATCCCCTTGAACAGGCTCCAAAGGCTCCTTAGGCTTACGGCTTTACCTGAGCCTTTGACCACTTTATTTTGGAGAGGAGGGAAGACTTGGGCGTAGCTGTTTGGTAGGAGTGCAGCTTCTCTGCTGTCCCCTTTTTGAAATGAAAAGAGAGAGACATACCCTGTGTAACCGTGCAGATCCCTGGTTCCCCAGTTCAGGGCAAAGGAATCTCTCAGACATAACCATCTCAGCATGCCCTTTGGTGTGCGGGCTTCCTCAGCAGCCCTCCGTTATCAAGGCCATTCAGCAAGGGCCAAGTCAGCCTCTGCATATTTTGACTAAATGATTTGTCTGAGTTTTCATACTGCTAATATCCAGTTCTCTTGTTTTCCTCCTTATTTTTTTATGATGCCTCTTGGGACGAGCCAGATAAGTTTGACTCAGCCAAAGCAAACTTCAGGGAGCTCAAAGTTGGCTGTATGTGTCTGGGAATAACTAGTCTGACTCTGGGAATAAGCATCTTTCACTTCAGTATGTTAGGGAGCTGTTGCTCTCTATATGGGCAGCCAGTTAGCCTAAACCCAACTGGTTTCTAGAAGGTTTGTGTTTAGTGTTTCGAAAGGCTGCGGGTTGAGTGCATCCAAAACTAGATGAAAGAAGATAGGATTGGAACAGCTAAATTAGTCTTAACATAGAATTAAGTTTTAGAGCAGCAGTTTGTAACGTCCCCTGGACTCAGACGTTGCACTACCTTGTCATGGCGAAAGTATTCTCTTTGGCTTGGCAGACTGCATACGAGTTGGTATTGTACTGGTTTGGACGATGCGATACGATAGTTTGGAATTGGTTCGTAAATTCCTGTGCTTCTCCTTTTAAAATCAAAACCTCTTCTGTTTATGCTCCTCCTAAATCAGGATTTGGTGTCTACACAGGCAGAAAACGCAATTCTTTGACTCCTAGATCGAGTCTGTTTCCTTGTCCGGGTTGCCAGCGGGATATTGATCTCGGAGAACGTGGCATCAATGGCTTATTTCGCAACTTTACTTTGGAAACGATCGTGGAAAGATACAGGCAGGCAGCCAGGGCAGCCATTGCTATTATGTGCGATTTCTGCAAACCTCCGCCTCAAGAGTCCACAAAGAGCTGCATGGACTGCAGTGCCAGCTATTGCAACGAATGTTTCAAAATACACCATCCTTGGGGCACTGTGAAAGCCCAGCATGAATATGTAGGACCAACCACCAACTTGAGACCCAAGGTGAGTGTACTGTGTCTTAGAGAATTTGGGTTGCAGCATTCGTATGTTGCTTCAGACATATCTGTGCAACGGTAGTTGCTTTTTAGGACCATTTTTTATTGACTGTTGCTGTTATTTATTGAATGAACTGTAAGCTTTTGTTGTTCTTCATGCTGAAGTGGTTGTTGTTGAAGAGGACATTGAGAACATATTTGAAGGGGACCCTAAAAATAAGGATTTTGTACTTCGGGGAATGGATTATGTTGTTTGTGATTTGGGTCTTTTTTTTTTTTTCTTTTTTGTGGAAGACTTAATGAACTTGAACATCTAGAGTGGCAGTGCTTTTCCCCAAAAGTCGGGTCAAGGAGGATGCCTGTGTGCAGTAAATTTAAAAAACCCGACACAACTGGCCTCCCCCTCGTCCCCTTGAGGCGGATTCCCTTTGGGTGTTTTGTGCCTGAGGGTGATCCATCACAAAGCATCTTCTTTCTTTCCTCCTTCCTTGCATCTAGCAATAGCAAAAGGTGGAGTTCAGGTCTCCGGTGTTATTACACCCTGTTATTTTTTTAGCTGTAGCAGACAAGAAAATGTAATGGCAGGTTTTCTACTTCATGCACTGCTGCTGCTTCTGCCTTCAGACAAAACAGAGCGATTGCAAAATGCCATCACCTTTGCTTCTCCTGCTAAGCATGGTGCAGAACATGGCAGTGTCTTACTGAATTTAAGTTACACGATGGGAGGAATTGTCACAGCTGCCGTCTCTAACAAGGGACAGCAATAGGTCTTAATGTCCCAGCACTTGCTGTGTGCCTGTGGCCAGTGACCTCAGTGGAGGTCCCACAGATAGCGGAAATGCTGGTGTACAAGGAGTCCTGATGAATTTTTCTTAAATTAAGTAGGTTTGATTAACGTGCAATGTGTAAGAAGCTCTTGACTGGTGGTGTACCTTCTTTCTGAGGCTGGAAAAATTTGAGCCTCAAAAGTTATTGAGCTGGCAGATAGTGGACATCCGGGAGTCCACTTAAAGCTGTTTTTCTTGAGTCTAACGCATTCACACCAGCTAAGTTGTTCTTAGTTGTGCTTGTTGCATGTGCTTGATGTGCTTCAAAATGCGCTAGCACACAGCTGTCTTTGTGAAATGTCCCTTTGTTGGATAAGTGAGTAAGGTAAAAGTTTGCGTGCTGTCTTCCAGCTCTTGATCTAGAATGCTGTACAGCTCCTTAAAAACTTCTGTGCTATCTAAACCCTCGCTGCTGCAGTATTGCTACTTGAAAATACGAAAGGCATCTTGTGGCCCTTGTCTACTCTTAAAGGTACCATATGTTGTTACACTACATGCAGACTGAATTTGGGTTTAAAAGTCAGTAGTTGAATTCTGTTGAAGCAGAGCGAAAGGGGGAGAAGTGGTTTAGATCATCCTGACCTTGATGTATCAAGTGTGTGCGCATGTGTGGGATTTAGCTTTTTAAAATTATGCATGAAGACAGATGTACTGTTTTAAAAAAAGAAAAAAAAGAGAAAAACATAGTATAGTTAAGTCAACTGTAGATACATCTACTTCGTAGAAAAACTTCCCAACAACAGTAAACTGATCTTTGCTGTGCTCTTATAGAGAGTTTTTTGAGGACTGTTTGAGCTTAATATAAAGAAAGAAAAGTGCATTTTTCGTTGCACTGCATTGTTAAGACCTGAACTGAATGCATGGAGTATTGCTGGTCTCCTAAACAATGTTCCCAGTCATCACTTTAAAGTTACAACCAGACTGGAGAGCACTTTGTAACGTGTGTGGTGGGGATGGGAGAAGCACAGACTGAGCTGATTGTTCTTGAATTTTGAGAGAAATAGACAAGGTCATCTGCTGACCTCTTCTGTCTTTAGCTTGCAGGCTGTAATTCTTGCTTATACGAGGAGGTGAATAAAAATATGTGGTTTCTGTTAGGTGTGACTGCCCTGCTGTGGAGGGTTTTACTTCCACAGACTTAACAGCACGACTGTAGTTTTTGGAGGTGTGTGCTTGCACAGCTGATTTTCCACAAAGTTTTCTCCCCCCCTGCCCCCAATCCTGCAGTCAGTGCCAACGGGATAGTTTAATCCATATTCTGCTTAATGACAGTTTTATGTACCAAGGCGCTAGTGAGACTGGTGTCTTTGGCCTTTTCACCATAGCCTAAGGTAACATTTGGGGCTTGAGAGGTGGTTTCAGAGATAGTCTGTGATTTTAGCTTAGTGTGGCCATACTAATGCTACTCATAATTTTCTATTTTTGTGCTCTTTCCTGTTCTTTTTTTGCGTGTGTATGTTAAAAGATGATACTTTTAAAGCTTGACTATTCGCACTGCTGTCTTGTTCTTCACGTGAAACTGAAAAGCTTTCTCAAGAGCTCTTTGGCAACATGGAGTAGACGGACACAAACGTTGTCTCTCGGTGTTCTGGAATGAGGCAAAGCATTTTTTGTTTTAGCCCCCCACCCGCCCTTTTAGATGGCTTTATCAGTTGCTTGCGCTTGGAGTTTAGCAGCGCTTTTTTTCCCTCTTTGAGCAGTTACTTCCACATGTTCAATTTTTGAAAGATCATTTTTAGCGAACACCAGCTTTTTCAGAATGGTGTTTAAGCTGCTGCTGGAATTAGCACTCAGCATGTGATTGGAGTCAGACAGAAAAATTGAAACACTGGAGCCTTTTGTCTTTAAAATGACAGTGACTGGTGGTGGTGGCTGCGTTTCGTTTTTTGCTCCAAGAGCTATGGCTACGTGGCTGATCAGAGTCTAGCTTAGACTTAAACCATTACAGTATTATGTCAACTCTTGCTTTAAGAAACAGTTTGTAGCTGTTTCAAGAGATGCTGACGTGGACAGGGTTAAATTTGACAGGGTGGGTGTATTACGTATTGCATTTACAACTCTGAACAGGAGTGTGTAGGGAGCTTGAGGCATGCAAACAGCCTCAGGGATTAGCGGAATGGTTGGTTGCAGTTCGAAGGCTACATGATGTGTCCACAGACATTGCTACAGGTTTACTCACTGTAAACCTTGCGAAACTGTGTGTGTTCATCTGCTGGCTTTCACTGGCGTGGGCAAATATAAAAGGTGGAAGATAAACTGAATATAAAATACCCACTGATGAAATCAGACGCTGCTGTGGGATGATTGAGTGTCTTAACGGTTTGTTGAGGACCTCAATTTTTGGAAATACATCTGCATTCTCTCTGCTCTGTTTCTTTTTTTTTTTCAGATTTTGATGTGTCCAGAACATGAAATGGAGAGGGTAAACATGTACTGTGAGCTCTGCAGAAGGCCCGTTTGTCATCTTTGTAAGCTGGGTGGATGTCATGCGAACCACAGAGTAACAACCATGAGCACTGCCTACAAAACCCTTAAGGTAAAAGTAAATATTGTTGGACCTGGCCTTAAGAAGGGGAAGAGTACTGAGCTTCCGGTGTAAGGGCAAACTCGCTCTGGCAGGAAGCCAGGACGCGTGTGCAGAGGACACCGAGCTAGTCACGAGGCATGCTATTGTGCAACATCTGTTAATGTATGTATTGGGGTGACACAGTGCACGTCTGAGAAACTAAACTATGTATTTTCTAGGAGGCTTGAAGCATAACCCCTTAGAAGTGCTTCCACTTTATTTCGGTGAACTGTCAACAGTACTGACCAATGCAGAAGGTTTAAGCTGTTAATACTTTGCAATCTAGCTTTTACCCCTGGATGTTAAGATAAGTGTCCTGGTGGCTTGGGTTAGCTGATACTTTAGAAGCAGTCCTGAAAAATTTGCATCTGAATTATCTGTTGGGACTTTGTATGTTTCTGAAGTTGCATAGCTGTTAATTTGCTAAGCACAGTACAACAGGGAGGACTTGCAAACATTGCTTTGTTACTAAAAAAATGATTGCTGCTACCTCCTTGTAAGTTCATGCTTTGAACCACTGATTTTTCTGGCAAATCTTACTACAAATGAGTTAATAACTAACACGGCTTTTCTGTAAGTTTTAATAACGTCCTGAAGCCTCAGGACTTTTCCTAGCCTAAGAGAGGGTGGCTCCTGTGTCTGGGGAGGCATGAGCCAGCTGAGGCTGTTACCTCTTGTCCCTAGAGGCTGTGCCCCCAGTCCTGCTCATAGCAGTGGCCTGGTGTCCCCGCGCACTCATCACAGCTCACCGAGCAGTTCTCCGAGGGGCTGCTTTTCCTAACTGGTGGCAGGCTGTTGTCCTTGTAACTAGATAACCAAGTGCTAGCTGGATGACCTGCCTGTGCTGGTTGTCAGTTTGGGTGGGATACCCTTATTCTGCCAGCTTGCTGTTTTTATTTTAACAGGAGAAGCTTTCAAAAGATATTGAGTACCTCATCAGCAAGGAGAGCCAGGTGAAAGCTCACATCACACAGCTGGATCTGCTGCTGAAGGAAACAGAGGTAAGAGTGGCTTGCGGGTTGTCTGGGGCTGGCCCTTGCAGGGACTCGAACTGTTTTCAGTGAAGCATTTAAAATCGTTTTGTTTTTTTTCAGTTAGCCAGTAAAACAATTTCTGTACAGTTTGTGTTAGTCCTGAATCACACACAGTAAGATCTAGTCCTGACAGCATGGGAAATTTGGGCAACATACAGAGGGAAGTTAAGTTTTGGGTGCTGCTGTAAATTTAATTGAAATAAAGCTTATTTGATACCTTAACCAAAGAGTAGTGGGTTAAACTTAACAGCTCTTGTGTATTAATGGTGCTGCACGATTTACACTGTCTGTATACCTTGAGGATGTTGCAGTAAAGCCAGAATGAAGGGCAAAATCTCCCTGCAGAAGAGTCAGAGCTGGGGGCATGCTCACATACAAGCTGAAAAACGCGTGACAGAAATTGCAGGAGCTCCTGGCTCTGCCCGTATCTTGATACAGACTGTCTCCGTGGTTTGTAGTTCCTTTTATCCAGGGCACTAGGTAGAGGTGGCACTATGGTTCTGAGAGCATATGTGAGAAACTGGGCTGGACGCCCTGCACCGGTTCAGAGTGATCGGGGAAGATGGAAGAGCACCTGTCTCTTGGGCATGAAGGCTTCAGAGAGCACTTTTATAGTGCTTTTCCATGAGCTGTTTGGCAAATGCTCTGTATAACTCAAGACGTGATCAGAGGAATACTTTCCTGCTCTTTGGTCTCTGTGTTAAGATAGTAAATGCTTACTAGCTTGGGTGCAGTGTCGATTGTACTTTCAGTGCTGAAGAGCATAACAAAGCTCATAGTCT